>NC_066611.1:11846250-13170000 GCF_025231255.1 Drosophila biarmipes | reverse complement strand
TCAAGCAAATGGTATTGCACCTCTGCAAGATATTTATACGGGATTTGTAAGTGTTTAATTTAGTTTACTTATTTTGAAAAAACTACGAAGTAATAATAATTATAACAATACAAAAATAAAAAACAATTTTTAAAATAATATGGAAATACACAAATATTTCAAAAAATATGTACTACTAAAAAAAACAATATTAAAATTAAAATAATTATATTTTTACATTTTTACAAATACAACAATGCCAAATATTCCAAAAAATATGTAAAGCCAAAAAATATAAAAAAAATATTAATATAATAAAAATAATTTCATTAATATTATTATTAAAATATTATCTTAAATTATCAAATTACAGCAATTAATACCAAACAAAATTTTAATCAATATATAAATATATATAATTATTGATTTATTGCAAATTTTTTTAAAAAATCGTAATATTTAAATTAATTTAGGTATATTTACTGGAGTACTTTGAAATATGGCAAATAATACATTTTTTTAGTACAACATATATTTATTAATGTTGATCTACCAACTTGATGGTTATGGAACGTTGAGTATAAACAAATAAAAGCAAACAAAATGAAGAGTAATTTACTATTACTATGATTATGTTTTTTTTTTTAATATTAAATAGATATTTTATAATGTATTTTAAATTTCAAAAATATGTTGGACAAAATAATTTAAAAAAAATCATACTATTTAAATTAATATAGTTTCATTTATTGCAATATTTTTCAAATAAAATAAATAATACCATATAAAATGAATAGTAATTTACTATTAAGATGATTATATTACTTTCAATATTTTGCAGATAGTTATTCATTTTATATGGCAAAAAATATGGTGGGCCAAATTAATAAAAATAAAAAATTTTAATATTTAAGTTGAAGTAATTATTTTTATATTATTTGCAAAGTTAATATGAAAATAAGGATAATTTTAATAATTCCACAATTTTGTACACATTTATTGACTCAGATTTTTAGCCCAGACGTGATCCAAAAAAAAGTAAACCAAAATTTTAAAATATATTTTTTTTAAACCCACTACTTTTTATTGGGAACCCCAACTTCTTGGGCAAACTGGAGTGTTTTTTAAGGGCAACCCCGAAGGTTATCGTGCTGGGCCCGGCTGTAGATGCGGCACATATCCGTGCGCGCTTCGATGTGGGGCATGCTGTTGCCGCTGTCACTTTTGTGCGGCACTTCCGCTCTTGCCACTTTTTTTGGAACTGCATCTGCCGGCCACCAATCAAGATCTTAATGCGCCGGGGCCCGATGGCTAATTTATACCGGGCTATAATATCACTTAAGCCCCCCGATACCTTGGTCTGTGTGGGGAGGGGGCGCGGGGGTGGCCGCTGTTAGCGACAACAGAGCTCTGTTAGCTGTCCTTAACAGGGCTGCCGAGCCGAGCGACAGCCGACGACCTGGTTTTCGAGGGCACACGAAGCTGCCTTCGCGGCGCTTCGTTTAGATTTAGTACAAGATGCCTGACGGCCGGCAGAAAGAGAGGGGCCTCGCGCGGAGCGAGAGAGAGGGAGCAACGCTCGGCTGTTTTATTTTTAGCAGCGGCACGCGAACTCCCCCCCCCCCCCCCCCCCCCCCCCCCACACACACTCACACTCACGCAGGGGGGGGGGAACACTTCCCTCGGCGGCCCCAACAGCGGGAACAGTTTTGGGGCCCGCTGTAACATGGCTTTTGCATGCGCGTGTGCCGCTGTTAGCGCCGGCAGCGCGGCCAGCGCCGACGCCGGCAGAGGCGCGCAGCGGCGGCGGCCCCAGAGCGATTTTCCTATAACAAGTTTTTAGTACGTGTGCCGCCGTCTCCTCAGACAGTCGTGTAATTCGGGTGCGTCACGCTCGCCGCAACAACAACACACAGCCACAGCAACTACAGCAACAGCAACAGCAGCAAGAGCCACAACAACCACAACAACAACGGCAAATTCAATGAAACAAAAAACACCACAACAACCCGTAAAGCCAATTTTTTGAGAGTGCTATCTGTGTTTGTTCCTAGAATTACTCAAAAATAAGTCGCAAGGCGAAGGAAAAACAAGACCAAAAATATCATATAAAATATATATAAAAGTACCGAAAATGTCTTAGGAAATGTTCATAAAAAATATTACAAAAAATCTTAAAAAATCTCAAAAAAAAATCTTTAAAAAATTTTGAAAAAATCACGAAAAAATCTTGAAAAATCTCGAAAAATCTCTCAAAAATCCCCTAAGTATATATCTTTATAACGCAAAAAAAAACGACTTTTATTTTGTTATTGTGTGTGCGCCCCTGTGTTTCTGTGTGTGTTGGCCAACTTCCTGTGCAACCGGTCTGCGGAAAAAAATAAAGATCCAGCCCATTCATCCAGCATCCGACACAAGTTGCACCTGCAACATAAAAAAAACCACATACAACTAAAAAAATAAAAGCAATTTAAAGAAGTTGAAGCTGGCGACATAAACCCGTTTTTTTGGAAGGGGGCCGAGCCAGGCAGCGGCGCCAAGGCCAAACACGATTTCCACTTGGCCACAACAGCAGCAGGAGCGCAGAAAAAAAAAGGTGAAAAAAGAAAATACAGCAGTGAACGACTTTCCACATTTTTCCTGGACATTTTCCTTTATGGTAAGTTGCTTTTAAGGCACTTGTGCTGGAGGAACTCCAAATAATCCCCATAATTTGGCGGATTTTTGGTACTTAAACTTTAATTTTCTTAAGAATACTATAAAATCTAATTTAAGCCTAGTGTTCTTGCCCCTTTCAAGTCAGAAATGTGTTAAACACTTAGCTCTTCTATTATCATATTTAATATGATACATATATATATTTAATATTTCCCAGCATTAAGCTTTTCGCTCCTTTCGCCTTTAAAGCAGCCCTCACAAAGTTGGTTTTATGCTCGAAAGGTAAACTCGAAGAGAGGCCCAGAGGGTCTGGCAGGGGTTAAGAGGTCTGAGCCCGGCTCGAGGACTTTTACCCGAGACCCAAAAATGTTTCTCCTCCATATTTGATGCAGCTAAGTATGCTATGCTTTATTTTCCCCCAAGCTCTTCCCTTTGTTTGTCTTGCATTTAAGGCGCTGTTGCTGGCGAGTGCAGGGGAAATCCTAGCCCGGCCAATCAGCCAATCCATCCATCAATCAATCAATCAATCAATGCAAAATGACTTGGAACTTTTTTTATGTGGCGTTGGTACATGGTAAAAATGTTTCAAGTCAATTAGCAGAGGCGCCCACGTCATAAATGTGGGCGAAAAAAAGTGGGTAGGTGGGCGATCTTTTTTTTGCCACGGGTCAGAGGTCGTATTCCGCTTCCGGACCTTGCTAATGGAATGACCAGAAGTGCCAGGCTACGGCGAACTGTAGGAATTCTTTTTGATGTATTTAGTGCTTTAATATTTTATTAGCCTTTGCGTATTCACATTTTGGCAAATCAATTGAATAACTAAGTGCTTAGTCGTCTTGGAAAAATGTGTTCTTTATGGAAAATACCTATTAAATCTCTATTATTTATTCTCTATTACCTAACTCGGTTACATTTTTTATTGATATATAATTTAAAATTTGTAAAAAAATCATCTCAATCGAAATGAAATTAATTCCAATTAGTTGTTCTAGTAAAAAATTTAGTCTTATTAGATATGATATATCGTTTCGTATATTGGGAAGGCCTATCACACACTTCCAATTGGAAAAAGGGCAGAAACCAATACTTTTCAAATCTCTATTACTTATTACTTTAAAATTTCTTAATGACATAATTGAAAAAATCTTCCCAATAAAAATTGTTTGTATACCAATTGGTTCTGCCAGAAAAAAGTATTGTCTTATAAGATATGGCACATTTAATTGGGAAGGCTTGTTACCCACTTCCAATTGGGAAAACACATTCAAAGGCCATAAACCAATTAGAGAAACTCTAATTACTTATGGTATTCCAAATCACAAAAGGTCAAACTTAAAATATATTTTTAGAATATTAAAAAAATATATACATAGCTAATTATAAACCAATTGGCTTTAGGCATCAATAAAATGTTCCAATCAGTATAAATTATAATTTCTTAATTTTAAGTTCTCCTTTGTATAACTCTCCCTCCTAAATTAATATCTATATCATACATCGATATATCTTAATTATTTTTATTAAACTGGGATTGCATTCCAGTTGGCCAAGGTCATGATAAAAATCGGGGAAAAATGAGAACCAATGAATTCCAGTTCCACTCTGTGGCTTCACCTCCGACAGAAGGGGATTTGGCTTGGTTTAAATTCTTCTACAATTTAATTGTAGTTTCCGAGCGATTCGCTTGAGAGTCTGTGTGGAAAACCCCCTCTGAGTTTACCACTCAATTAACTTTTAGCCAATTGCCAGAAATGACAAAAACCAACAGCAACAAAAAAAAGTCTTGTTTGCCAATCAAATTTTTCAAGTTGAGACCACAACAAAGCAACTGACGAGGAAGAACGGGTAATAGCGAGTAGCCAAAGGGGTGGCCCGGGGTGTGGTGGGTCGGAAAATTCGGGAAAGTGTGGGTGGAAAACCTCAGCAAACCAGACCAAAAATATTTCTCTCTTTCTCGCTTTTTTTTTTGGTGTTTCGAAATTTTTTCTAGCGTTACTCAAGTCATAAAATTTCAGATTTTCCAAGTCGAAACTTTTCTAATCAAATTAAGAGTATGCCAAAGGTATGGGGGGCGGTGCGGCTGGTGGGCGTGGCAGTGTGATGCTGTGAAAGTGCAAATTATCTAAGTCAATTTAAAGTGGGTGCAGATATTAGGTGGACAGTGCAGTTCATAATTGTAGGTCAAGTGCTAAACTCTATAGGAGCTCTAAGTGCCCAGATAATTTTTAAATTGTAATAAGCATTTGTTATGCTCAGTTTCAAATTTTATCAACTTTAAACTTCAAGAATATAGTTATTTTTATGCCGGCAAATAAACTTTAATAATCGATAAGCAGAAAGCACGAGCAGAACTCAAAAGTGGAATAATAAATCCAGCGAACATTCGCCAAATGGCAAATGGAATCCGTAAAAATGCACACAACTTTACAGACTTCTCAACTCTGATCCCCAGCCAGTGATTTAACGACGTGAAACGCACTGTGCTGCCCCATAAAAATGTTCATCATCATTTGTTGCTTCGCCCAACTGCAAATGGGCAAAAGTTTACACATCTCAATGACCTTGGGTAACAGAAAAAATAAAACACCCAACCACCCACCCAACTCCCGCAACAAAAAAAAAAAACAGAAAAACATATTTATTTATAAATGCGATGCGAAAAGCGAAGCGGGAAAAAATAGAAAAGTTTGCTGCATAAAACTGAATTACCGGAAATTGGCCAACAAAATAAAAGGGAAATAAACGGCAATGCGAAAAAATGCTGGAAGCTCTTGGTTTTGGCCAAAAGTAGGTGGCCAAATGGAGAAGAGGAAACGGCAAAGTTTTTTACCTACTTTGGAAAGCGGGAAGAAGCTCTTGGCGAAAAGTGAAAAATACCTAAATATTTGTATTTATAAAGTACGCATATAGACAGGAAACTAGAGCAAAAACTTTTTCCACGATTGGAAAAAAACAAGGAAATCGCCCTTTAAAATTCGAAAATCGATTGTTACCTCTGTAAAAAGCTGAAATAATAAGCTCAACATTCATTTTACTCAAATCAATTATGCTCACCTGGCATTCAGGCAATGAATTATGATAAATATATTTTGCAATTAAAATTCAAAAATAAGTTGAGTATTTAAAGTAGCTTATTTACATGGGTTTAGTTTTTAACTTATTTAACAGATATGGGGATAATATAAAAACCTAATTTATGTATAGTAAAAAAAAAACTATGTAAAAACCCCTAATTGCTATGAAAAGAAAGTAACTCATTTTAAATGAAATTTCTAAAAACCTAGTCCGTGGCAAACTGGGAAATTATGGCTTCAGTTCCTGGCCTCTGCCCCTGCCCCAAAAAGTGCGCCATAATTTCTGCATTTTCTTGGGTTTTCATTTAAATTTTTGCGTGCCTTTTTGCGGCTCCTGCTGCTTTTTGTTGTAATTGCAAGTGCGCCACTTGCTTTTGACACCTGCTTTTCATTGGGTGGCTTTCCAGGGGTGTGGAATTTTCCCCGCGGGGGGGAGTCATTTATTATGGCCAGCTTCTTGGGTTTTCCGGCCCACTCCGCCTCGGTCGCTCCCTTCGTTGTTTTTTTTTTTTTTTTTTTTTTTTAAGCTGTTGTTGGCTGTCGCCGTTTGTAATTGACATGAAAATTTAATACCATAATTTTATTTTGCACTTGGCCTACACTCCACAATGGCCAACCCCCCCACCACGCCCACTGGCCGCCGCCCACCGACGCCTGGTGTTTGCCTTTGTGCTTTTTTAGATTAGAAAAGTTTCTGTCCTTGTTTGTAATTTTTTTTTTTTATTCCTATTTTATGTATACATTTAGGTTGCTCTTTTTCTTGTTTTTACGCCTATGCAGTCCGAGTTGACCAAAGGGCAAAGTTTTCGGTCATCACGGGAGCTTTTATATCGAAGAAAACTGCAGTTTTCTCTTTGCCCAATATTTCTGACCTAGATCAATTTTTATTGCATAGGACAGAACTTTAATTAAAGTCATTTAATGTAATTTTCGCAGTTTTAAACCCCTTTTGATAGTAGTTTTCCAGTCCTAGCTTGGGTTATCGATAGTATCGTGTTTAGTAAGGTATCAAAGTGTAGCAATCATCGATGGTTCGCGCTTATCGATAGTAATGCTCAGCCAAATATTTTGTTTTTAACTGATATTCAATATTATCGATAATATCGATAGCTGTCGATGTTTTCTCAATCATTAAGATATTTTAAACATTTTTATTTAAGATAGTTCATCTTTTTCTTAAAATAGCCTCCAATAAACTAAAAAAAAGCCTAAAAAATTAGGCCTTACTTAACTTAATTATTTTTAAAGCCGGTTGCCTGGCAAAAAAGGGGCTTCAGTTGAGCTGCGATTGAGTTGAGTCCGGCTCGCTTTGGTTAATTTTCATTTATTTGCCGGGTAGCATTTTCATTTCACTTTGCCGTCCCGAAAATGTTTCTCTGCTTTTTTCCGGCAGGGTTTTCTTTCAGCTTTTTTTTCTTGTTTTTTGTCTGAAGTTTGTGCCTCCATTTGAGCAGAAAATCGCGTCGCTGGCTGCCGGCGCTTTCTGCATTTGAATGACCTGGCAGCGAGAGAGCATGCTTAATAATTCAATTCATAGGCTCAGTCACGAGGAGGAGTCACGGAATACAAAACAAGGGACAAAAAATATGTACATATATACATTTGAGCAGGAAAAAATACCAACAAAAATAAAGCAGAAATAAAAGGCCGGCACAAAAAAAAGTTTGCCACTCATCCTTCGTTATCCCAGAAGGGTCCTGGCAGCCTTAAACCGAGTGACACCGTCCAGGAAGCCGGGATTCCTGCCCTTGTCCATTTCACCTCCACATTAGGGGCCAACAGAGTGGGAAACAAAAAAATTATATATATTTTTTTATTTTATTTTTCTGCACCGCCTGTCTGTTTCTGTTGTTTGCCTTCATTTGCATATACAATTTTTATACAACCTACAAGCGTTTATTTGCCGACATCCTGGCCGTGTTCCTGTCCATCTTATTGCGCAACGCATTTTGTTTTAGTTTGGCACAAAAATAAACTAAAAATGTAGGTTGCAAACCTGCCCTGAAAACCGCGCTTTTAATAGACTCCTTAATTACGGGCTTTAAAGAAAATAATAAACACAATTCGAATTTAAATTCTATATAAAAATAGAATATATTTGTACAAAATAAATGTGATCAAATAAATATTATTTAATATATATATATCATAGTCAAAACAAAAAAGAAGAAAATTTAATTTCGGTTTAAAAATACAAAATATTTATGTAAGCACACTATCAAAAAATAAAAATAAAAAATAAAATAAAATGATGTGTATATATTTTTTTAAATATATATTTTAGTTTATTTAAAATCAACATTTTTTTAAAGAAAAAAAATTTTAAAAACTTAAAACATTTGGTTTTATAAGCTCGAAATAAAATCTCTTCTTAAGTTTTTCTAGCACGCGTTAAGCTTTTAAATCTTATTTTTGGCTGACTTATGCATATGCTTGTATGCCGGGCAAACGTCGGCTGGAAAATGCCACCCTCTCCCGGAAAATTCTTGCTCATTTGTAGCTGGGAAATTGCTTTGGCTTGCAGGCTGCCCGAAATTTAATTTGCCTAAAATTGTTAAATGAAGCCAAACTTCAGGCGCAGACAAACACACACAGATACACTCGCACACACACACACACCCAGACCAGCTTAGTTTGTACTTATGCTTTGTTAATTTAGTTATGCCCAAGTATTAAAAAGAGATTTTTGAGCTCATTGAGCTTCACGCACAAACTTCACAAACTTTTCCCCCTCTTCATTTTTTTTTCGCCATGTTGTGCGGCCAAAGTTTTGCACACATGCAGTTGTGCTCAGAATTATGGTTTCTAATAGGTATAATTTTCATTACAAGAAAACTGGTGCTAAATATATAATATTTAGGTTTGCAAAAATGATATTTTTTATCACTAGCTGAGGCCTAGTTTTATAGGCATTTGAAGTCAAATGTATATCGTGTCATAAATGAATACTAATATTTTTTCCCTAAGAGTGCATACACTGGTCGAAAATAGGGCTTCCCACGTTTTAGCGCTCCTTTGGCACTTTTGATTAAAGAAAGCTAAGGGGCGAAAACGAAAATAGCCTCGAGGGCCAGTCAAAAGCTGGAAAATGGTCAGGAAAATGAAAAATAGTGGGCGGGGGCAACCCGTTGACTATCCAATCACTTACTCCACTCATTCATTCATTCGCTCATTCATTCATTTTGGACTCAAACTCGGACTCTCGGGTCGACTTTGCATTTAAATCAATTTAAGCGTTTTACAGTCAGTTGAACCTTTTGTGCTTCATGTCATGTGCACACACACACCTACTCGTACAGAGGAAAACCCACAGGCATAGAAACGGAAAAATGAAATGGGAAATGGGAGGTGGAAAAGCAAACGGGGGCTGCCAAACTGCACAGCAAAGCCGGCCGCAAAAATAGAGATGGTCAAAAATATATGAAACTTCCTTGAATGATTAAATTTATCTTACAAAAGTTATAGTTTATAATCGTTTTAAACAACTATAATGCCAATAAAGGAAATATAGTTATACACAACGAAATGCTAACTGAAATACAAATGCCTGAATATTACATCTGTATGGTCACACTGTCTGTGGTATTTTTTAGGATTAAGTCAATAGAAATGCAACTTTGAAATCATGCTAAAAGTAAAGGAGTACAACGAAAGAGTAAAGGATCGAAGCACATTCTAAGGACATGCTTAGAAACTGGGAGTTCTCAGATATTCATGGAAATTTGGTCGATTCACATGCGATTGGCATTTCGTAATCTTATCACGTGCTCATCTCTAGAAAGAGATGGCTAAGCAGGCGGGGAAAGAGATGGGTAGCACGGCATTTCGAGAGCAAATTATGCAGACACTTAAATATGCCATAAAATTATTCGAATTCTGCATCAATTCTTTGCATTCGGATTCCTGCCTTCGTTTTTCCCTTTCATTTTTGCCTTTGTTTATAACTCGAATTTTATTTATTTTTGCCCAGCTCGCAGGAAAATATGTAAAAAGATGTGTATACATTTGGCAAGGGTTCTCGTTCGAAAGGAAAAATAAAAGTTCATTGGGTCATCGAAGGGCTAGGAAAATCGAAGAAGCAAAAACACTTGGCACATAAAAATTATGCAGCTAGAATGGGAAGTTTTCCCTCTTAATTCCGTATATTTTCCCTTGAATTTGATATCCTTTTGCCCACACCTTTTCACGTTTAAAATTACTTCCCTCCCATAATGAGCTTTACTAATTTAACCATGTGCTCAGCAAATGTCAACTTAAATTCTGGTGATAAACAGATTTAAAATGCATTTTTTTCTACTTTGGCTGTGGCGATGATGATTATTATTATTATTTTTATTTTATTTATTTTTTTTGTGGCACCGCTGCTTTTGTTAAACCCAAACAAGCGTGTGAAAATTGCAGCTGTGTAGGGGCGTGAAACAGGATGCAGGACACAATGGTGTGTGCGTTGTCCTGGCAACAACAATTGTCACAATTGTTAAAAATTTATAATGATACTGCGAATTTTTTATGGCCGCCTGGACTCGTGTAAAATATTAAGGCAGCCCGCACTAACAAATTTGCGAAAACATTTATTTACTCCGTATTATGGGCAACAAGAAAAAAGCGAGCACACATTTTTTTTTGTGAAAAATAAAATACAAATGTAATTTTTACAGTCGCACTGTGTCAACACTCGCCATCCAAAATGCTATCTCTTTCTTTTAATTCGCTCTGCTGTTGCGTTTTAATGAATTTGTATATTTATATGTTGAACACATTTCACTGCCACAAAATAATGGCAGCAACGACAAAAAATGGTAACGAAAATGGGCAACTAATGATAATGAGGGGGAGTGGCAAAAAAGAGTTTTTCAATTTAAGGAAATTGACTGTATTTTGCCGAAAAAAAGTGCATACCAAATAATAAAAGCTTAAGGAAACACACACACACAGTTAAAATACTTAAAAACCAAAAACATGTAGAAAACACCATAATTAATACACACAAAAACACCAATGCTTGCATGCTTCAAGCATATGGTCACACTGTCCCTGGAAATAATTTCTGAAAATTTTAAAATCACATTTGCTCATTCCTTGCAATAAATACATCCAGTAAACAAGAAAGCCAGTTGGAGCTAAAATAGTAGCAAAGCTTTCATTATCGTTGAAAACTAATTGATTCGAACGCGGATTGCATTCGACCACAATTGAATCGATTAGCAATCCCTCAACACCTTTCCCTAATTGCATTCCAGGCAACATTTAGGAAATTTTGGGAAATCGCCAGAAAAAATATTGATTTTAATGGGCGGGTATTAATTGCAAGCACGCCATAACGTGTACATGGCATGCTGATTATTTCTGCGAGCCGAAAAATATTCTAACTTGGGTTTATTGGGATTTGGATTTGGCAATCGTTGGAAAAACCGCCGCCGCACAATCGACGATGATTAATAGGAACAATGGGGAAATGCGGAGCAATGCTGTGCGGTGGGCATCAAATTGAAAACCCAATAAAACACTCAATTTATTTAAATTGCATGCGATTGACAATCCGCACAATTGGGCATAGATGCACCGCCGCCGAATGCACTCCGAAAAAAAGTGAAAGAACAAAAGAGATTTATTCTCATCTTTAAATTTAAATTTGAGTATTAGGGAATCCACCTATTTAACTATATATTTATTTATAATTTATAATTTCTTATGTTATATTTAGTTATTATTTTAAATAATGTAAAATACCGGGATTATTGAGAGTTCTAAATTTAACTTTTTAATCAAAAAAGCATGTTCAAAAAGGAGGTAATCGATGATGGATTGTTTTTCAACCGTGCGCAGTAACTGAAATTCATTTTATCATATTCCATTTCACGGGGCTCTTCCTTTTTTCGGCCTTGTCCCCAGGGCGTGCGAATGCGAGTGTGAATGCCTTATATATGGATGTTTATATCTGATTAGTTAAGCAGGACACGTAACGCTTACCGCAGCAAAAGTGACAACAACAAGCGGCAAAAAGGAAGCTCTCGAATATGAATGACAAGCGGAATACAAAATGCGCGAAAAAAGACAACAGAAAAATTGGCAAATAAAAACGTAAGCAAATCTAAAATTTCAGGCAAAAAGCAAAAAAAAAAATCCAAAGAAAATTGGGCGGGAGAGGAAGTGTTTTCACAAGGCGAAAAATGCTGATTGGGCGAAAATCCCCTTGACCCAGGATTCAGAATTAGGCGAACATTTTGCACAAAGTACACAAGTCATCGACAAAAAAATATATATAAAATGAGTGGGCCGAATATGCTGATGATGCTACCCGAAATATTTAAGGACAAAATGCTGCCAGGACCAGAGTTAAATTATTAAAAGTATAATATTGTATTTACAATTAATTTACTTGACGTTCCGGGGCCTCTTTCGGTCTGCCTTGGGTCCACCTTTAAGTTTGTTTTTGCTGTCTACCCTGGCAACTTCTTGTCCCTGGTACAAAATCTCCGGGGCTGCGGCAATTGGTGGGCGTGTTTTGGGGAACCACCCCCTGCGGACTACGCCCCAGCATGCCATTCGTCATAAAACATAACTCAGCAATTGCCCATGCCCCAATGAGCCCACGTACGCCCATCAATTGTCATTTTTATCAGCGTACCATGTCGCGAAATGTTGATTTTTTTACTCTGCACTGCGAGAAAAATTATTCAAAAATTGGGCGACATATATTTCATTTGAAAAGTAGTAAAGGAACCAATCAATAAAATGTTATGTTAAGATAACAATCAAATAATATTCAAAATACGATTTTTCCCTAATATTAATACAATTATACAAGTAAAATAAGTAAACATTTTTTGTTGAATTTGTTTGAATGTTCCATTTCCTGCCTCTACGTTTCGCTCAGTGTCTTTACTGCTGGATTTCTTTTTATTTGGCTTGTCCTCCTAAAAGTGGGCTACAAAAAAAGGGGGTGGCAAGTCGGTGTGTGGAAACAAAGTGCGTATTATTGACGCCCGAGCCCGTCTTTGTTGCTGCCGTACATGTTGCTGTTGTACATGTTGCTGCCGGCATTAAAAAATATATTAAAATGCGTGCGACATTTTTTTGCCTTTGCTGGACTTTTAAGTGGTTGTGGTGCAGCAAGTGCTGCAGAGAAAAAACAGGGAAATGGTCTAAAAACCTATTTACTATGCAGCTGTGTTCAAATAGTTTCACTAATAAAAAAATATATATAAAAATAAAATATATAAAAAATAAAGTAAAAGTTTTGAAAAACAATTTATTTTATTTTTTTTTTACATTTTGGTTATATATTTTAGAAGACAATTGTATATAGTGTGAACAATCTAAAAGCCTTTAAGATAGGTAAGTTCTTGAAAATGTGGGAGGAGGCACTATTACTTAGTTAGTTAGTGGGTTCGTAGTGTTAATCTATTTATTTGTATATAAGTAATAAAAATTTGTAATACTTTTATATATTTTTTCTCAAGACAACTGTATATGGTATAGTGTGAACAATCGAAAGCCTTTAAGATAGATCAGTTCTTGAAAATTTAGCACTATTTCTTAGTTGGTTAGTAAGTGTTTATCTATTTGTAAGCTACACGAAACAATACAGCTCCCTAATTTAAAGCAGTTTTTCTTATATTTTTCTGAAGACAACTGTCTGCAGTTTCCAGCACCTTAAAGCCTTCAAGCTAGATAAGTTCTTGAAAATATTGCAGGTGCCACTAGCACATCGTTTGATGTTTTTCCGCATTCCGCCTTCGCCCCTGCAGTTGCCGTAGTTTCCATCGCTCCGGTTTTTCACATTGCGGCCCTCGCCTTAACTTGGCTAATCAAAAGATTACTTGTGTGCGTGCGTATCTGTGTGTCTGTGGGCGTCTTTGTCTGCGGTTGATTCCACTTCAAAAGCTGCCAAGCTGGAAAAGTTAAATACGCCAAGCCGATACTTTTGATTTTGACATGTGTGGGAGCTGCTATTGTGGCTTTTTGTAGATTATTCAAATTAAAGCCACTGCAAGGTCGCAACAGAGTTACGGAATTTTTTAGATAAATCATTTCTTGCTCAAAAACTAGATGGTCAAGTAGGTAAAACAGCCTATATTTATTTTTCTTTCCATTCAATATCTGTCTTTATAGAAGACCTTGTTTATAGTTCGATATTTATTTTTATTTTTTTCATAATTTCCCCAACATAAATGGCGCAATTCGGCCTGCTTGTTTTCCTAATTTCCCATTGATTTTCCTTGTGGGAAACGGAAAGCACTCCTTGGCCCCCACATATCTGCATGCTCATTAATAATTGAGTTTTGCGAACATAGAGCCGACTGAAGCCATTAGTGCATCGCCTCCGCCTCCCAGAGGACTTATGAAATTCAAAACTATCTCCGCCCGACCCCTTTCTCTATTTTCCCCAGCCCCGCCCCCATTTTCCAAGCCCCGCCCCCATTTTCCTAGCCCCCACCCACCTTGCCGAATGTTGTATTTTTCTGTGACCACTTTTCTCTGCTCGCTTTTCCAGCTGCAGCTGATAAGGCTGTTTTAAAGTCGTGGCCTGGGCATCGTTAGTTCTCCATTCTGCATGATTTTTAGCCATTTTCCGAACGCTTTTCCCAGCCAGTACCCCACTGCGTATACGCAATATTTCAGTGGCACCCCTTGCCAAAATAATGCACAAAACAAGGCGGGGGCAAGCGGGGTTGCAGGGGGCGTGGCCAGTCTGGTAAGCTGAAATGTTGGCCCTGGCATCTGTTTTAGGCCTGGTTATCATTACCGCCCCCTTGCCAATCCCCTTACCCTCTATTTTGGCCCACAAGAAAGGCAATGCGTTTGCTGTCTTGTCATATGATTCAATGAATTTTTCACACAACCAGGGGTGTGGCTGAAAGGGGATATTTCGGTGCACTGAACACCGAACACAGCACTGCAATTTTTGCTATTAAATCAGAAAAAAAATTCGAACTTTTAAAAAAAATTAATAAATTATAAAAGGTTTACATATTAAATTTGGTTTTTTATATTTTTTATTTATCAAGTGAGGTACAAAAATTATACAAATTAGCGACCAAAATTTCATATTTTTAAAAGACTCACATTAACAAAAACAAAATCCGAGTCCCCGGACATATTTTCTCCCAGTGTAACGAGGTTCTGGCCAAATAGCATGACAAATGTATGCAAGTGGGCAGCAGCGAGGCTCCAAAGGACGAAAGGGGAGATCGCTTGTTACATGCAAAGCCAAAAAACATTGCAACCCAAGAGCAGAGGCGCCGGCCAGGGGGCTGGCCCAAGAGGGGCTCCCAAGAGGGGGGTGTTATGATTGTTTCACGAGCTGACAAATAGAGCAACATTGTTGGGTGGACTGGCGGGAGGATGGCCATAAAGCCTCTCTTTTACGAAAATTTATGCCTCTCCCTGGCAATGAGCAATGTGCTTTGGGGAAAATCGTCATGGAGGCGGGCCAAGGAGGCGGGAAAATCAGGAGATACGATGGAGGCGTGGCAGGAACCACCATATGTTGCCTAACACTCGAGATCTCAAGGCGGAAAAATTGGATCTGCAGAGTTAAAGCCAACTTTAAGTGGTAAGGAGGATATAAAAAAAATATATAAGAACTTTTTAATACATTTTTTTTTTAAGTGTAATATAAAAAAAAAATCACCCTATTTCAGGGCCTTCTTAAATTCATTTACCTGACCAACGACGAATTCCCATTCAATTTCCTTTTCAACATCCCCTAATCAGCCCCGAAAAGTGTGCTACAAATTTTGCCATTTCCTTTAAGGCCCGCCCCTGAGATATAAATATAATGTCTATCTATCAAAATTAATATTTCATAACGAAAGTGACAGGGGAGAGCCATTTGCTTGGCACATTAATATATTTATCAAAATCGTTTCCTTTCGCGTTTTTTCCATCCAACGAATATTGTTTCTTCCTTCTACGTCCTTCGAAACGACGTGACATAATTAGCAAAAGGAGGGAAAATTCAGGCCGAAACAAAAAAATATATATAAATAAATATATATTAGGGGGGGGCGTGGCCCGTGGCATTGGGGCGTAAAAATATTAATTTCCACTTAAATGAAAAATTATGCTCAATTTGAGTGCCGACGCAGCAAATAAATTTTTGCACATAAATTTCCAAGCGCTAATAACAATAACAATAATAATCAGCGGTATTACGAGGGGGATTTTCGGGGGCGGTGCCCTGTGGAAAAGGGGGAGTGGCAGCTAATGCCCGGCTATCGTTGGGCGATTAAAATTTCGTTATTAATTAGATGCGCCCGGTGTCGTGTAATAATTCACAGCTCATCCATACACACGAGTGTCGCACATGTGTGCATCGGCGAGTTGTTAATGTGTTGGGCATTAGTGAAAGTGTGCGTGTGTGCGTATGAGTCATGGGGCAATTAAAGCACAATGTCCTGAATGTCCTTTTAAATCACGAGTCGCGCTCTACAAATGCGATTATTACACACGGCCCAATTAAAGAGAATTCGGATACCGATAAGCGTAATAATTGGTGGTCAATGTCGTCTAAATAATCGATAGGTTATCATATTTATTTTGGCTTTTTCATATTTGGTGGTGTTTTTAGAGCAACTAATTTTGAATTACAGTCACAACTATATGATTCAAGTTTAATAATTGAAGGTCAATGTCATCTAAATTATCGATAAGTTATCATTTATCGCATTTATTCTGACTTTATGGTATTTGGTGGTATTAGATATATAAACGAAATATAAATATTTGTATCACAACAATAATTTTTAATTATATTAAAAAAAACATGTAAGCATTTTAATTAACGTGCATTGTCACCTAAATTATCGATAAGTATTTATATATTGCATTTTATATCAATAATAATGTAATTAAAAGTATTTGGTAACCAATTAAATTTGTATACATAAAAGGTGGTCTTAATGATAAATAATTTTATAAGGCCAACAATCAATTCAAATTAATATCGATAAGGTATCGATAGAAAAATATATTTTGAAAATTTTCTGATATTTCCTATTATTTTCAAAACAAAATGTAGCTATTTTCGAACTATATATATTTATTTACGAGGCTAAGACTAGATAATAACCTTGGGGCTGGTACATTTAGTACACTTGTTAGCTGTTATCCTACATTTAAATACCCCGTAGACGGGGAAAATGTATGGCCAGCAATTGAACGGTTTCCAGAATTCTGTGGCCTCGTCTGCCGGTCCGCCTGCCACAGATATACGTGCATGCACACCCCCTCAAAGCTACGCCCATGGCCGGGGGCCCCTATCAATTTCAATTGCGTTTACTGCCGCTGGCAGTGTAATCAGTTTTTCGCTTATTGCCGCTAACTTTGCCCGCACACAACGAGGTCAAATCAGACACGACACGCCCAGCGCCGCCCCCCTTTTCGACGCCCCTGGAAATCCACTCATAGAGCCGGAATATTGGATAATTGGGCTATGCGAAAAATCAGCCACTAACATTTGCACTTCTTTTGCCAAAACCAAAAACCTTTATATACACACACTATTTTATTTTATTTTATTTTTTTTTTGTTAACTTTATTTACTCAATTTTGTGCGCCCTCCCCCCGCCTCCCCACATCCACACACGATTTTTGCCGAGAATTTCTCCTGTGTTTATTTATTTTTCCTTCTGTTTTTGCGCATTTTATAGTTTAGTTTTGCCGAAAAATGTTCTCTTGTCCATTTTGTGTCTCTGCAATTGGCGAGAAATGCAAATTAAATCAATTTTGTTTTTGTAATTGCAACTTGTCAATTGCTTTGATGTTGTTGCTTGGCCGTTCTTTATTTCATTTTTCGGCTGTTTTCTGTTGGGCAAATAAACCGGTTGGTATACAATGACAGAAAAACAAACAACAAAATATAAAAATAAATACGATATATAAAATTGACATAAGCTAAAGAAAAATATTGCTGACAAAATCGTTATAAACATTGCTTTTCAACCTGTTCACCAGATTTTTTCCTCTATTTTCAGGTGAGTTGGCAAACAGAGATTTCGAGTACATTCAATGGGCTGTGTAAACGTGATAAGTGAGTGTACTTTAGTAATTAAGTTATTTTTACCGGAGAGAGCATAGTTTACAGAAAATAAATAAGCTCAAGAAAGTTGCTATTTACTTAATCAAATTTGAATTTTATCAAATTTTGCTTAACAATATGTTCATTTTATATTGGCAGTAGTACTTTAGTCGCTTACAAACTTTTCCTGAATGTAGTTATATTTGAAAAAAAAAAAGTAATTATAAACCTCTGAAAGGCTGCAAAAGTCTAGGGAAAAAATTCCATTCTCCTCCATTAAATTTATTCACTTTTTTCGCAAGTTTCCATCTATTTTCCAATTTATTTTGCCCCCCTAAATAATTTTTTGTAGTTTGTTTCGAAGACAGATGCGGCAAGAGGTGAATTCATTTTTAATTAAAAACAAGCCACGCCCACCGCAAAAAAAAAGTGAAGCACGCAAAAAAAAAATGCTAGCGAAATATAACAACTAGGGATAGAATATGTAGTTTTATATAGAAAACCACAGACCCCTCGTTTTTCTTCCTCTTTTTTTCTGCCATCTTTAGTCAAATTCATTTTGAGTAGAAATATTTTAGCTGTTTGAATTTTTTCCCTGCTTTCTTCTACATTTTTTATGCATTTTTTTCCCGTTGCGACAGCTTTTCATTTGGCCATGGAAAACCCCTTTACCATTTCCATTTCCCAGCATCCCAATGAAGCACTTTCTGGCTTAATGCCTTCCTAATTGAAAGTTGCAAAAATTACAGGTGAAACGAAAAGAGACAGGTATAAGCCGAGGGAAAGAGAGGGCAGAAAGTTTTTGCCCAGCAAACCGCAAATAATAACAAGAAGTAGTAGGGAAAGCGGCTGCGGAGAACAAAGCCCAGTGAAGGAGGAAAAGAGAAGTGGAAAATGGGAAAGGCGGTACGGAAATGGGAGGAAAAGCGCCGGGGCAGTCAAGGTATTGACTAGGAAAATCCTGCAGTAGCACCTGAAGATGGGAAAAAGTGAGGGACAATTCTAAAAAGAGAGTATCGAAAGGCAGAACTTTCTATGGTATCGTATATTTATTTTCAAAGGATGAGCAATTTTTGTTAGTTTCTTTAAAATTATATAAGCTGTCAATTAAAAGTATGAAAGTATAAAAAGATTTTTTAAAGAAAAAGTAAGGGTATTCCTGTAGCTTTCATTTTAATTAGAAAATATTGCAAAGGTACTCTAGAAAACTTATTTCTTTCAAATGCAAGGACTCAAAAGAAGAAAAGGTCTTTGCCAGGGATCACAATTTGACCGAGATTTCATGAGAAATTATTTCCCGAGGCCGTCGAGCGGCACTAATGCGCTGGCCTTGACTGTGCCCGCCGAAATGTTGGGGCAGGCTAAGCGGCTTATCTGCTGACAAATGCATTGAAATCGAGTTCGAGCCCCAGCTCGAGTTCTCTCAATCAGGCCAGGTCGCCACCCACTTGGGGCCCACCTTAACCCTCCGGACACCCTCCGGCCAGACACTTAACCCATTCCAATTGGCAAATGCCTATTAGTCGGCGGGGCCATTTAATTGAGTGGGCGTGGCAATTGATTATAATCGGCGGCTACCGAAATCGAACGACAAACAAAACGAAAATCGAAGTCCAAATCCAAATCCAAATTGATTGCCAAATTGGGGGCCAAAAAAAAGGGAGGATATAAATAAATAAATAAAAGGGTGTAGGTCAGAGGGCGCGTGACCTTGTCGGCCATTTTGTACAGCAGCTTTTCCTCTGGCCATAAATAATTCATTGCGAATTTCGCCCTCTTATTAATGCGGCAATAGTCGAATGGAAAATAAACAGAGCCCCAAGGCTTTAAATAATTCCATTAACCGCCAAATAGAAATCCAAATTAGGCAAATAAAGCAGCATTTTAGTAATTTATTATGTCAATCAGCCGGCGGCTAATTTATCGAGTTAAGAAGCTTAAAATTATGCACTTTCATTTGTTTAATGAAAGGCTCCAGCAGTTCCAAAATTCTGTTTAGTGCACTTGTATTAAAATCTAAAAGAACCTATTACAAATATTAGAATATATTGGTATTTATTATAATTTAGGAACATTTTCAACGTTTATTAATTTTTCAACGTTTTTTTCTTGCTCTTTTCCCTGTTTTTATTACAGATTCTACAGTATTTTTTGTTTTATATAATTTTGAAACACATATTATTTTTCATATTTTCGAGGCTAATTAATTTAATCTACTTTTTTTCCTTGAGCTTTAACACATTTTTTTATTGCCTAGAGCTGAGCTGCCCACTTCAACACTTCTGCTTGGGTTTATTCAGTACAAATTAAGTGATTAATTGACTTGCGCTAGGTCAACAGGAGCTGAAAACTTTTCAAGTTGTCATAATTATTCAAAATGGTTTTCTGCCCCATTTGAATACAGCTATGCCTTCTTCGAGCAGCGATTCCAGAAATGTGCTTTCCTTTAATCACGCCTCTTTGATTAATGGCTCTCCGGCAATTGACAGGAATTTTCGTTTGTAGTAAAATAAGAAGTGGCAGCGAAAGGAGTAGCCAAGAAAATAGAAACAGGGCCCAAAATGTTGCCAAGAATTTTTGTGGCTCAGCCAGAGACAAGCGACAATGAGACAAAATTGTCGCAGATTTTTCTCTTTCTTCTGGATTCTGTTTTTCCTCCTTTTTTTTGGCTGCTGCTGCTGCCCTGCGGCATTCAAATATGCAACAGCAAAGCGGCGGAAAAGCAGAAAAAATGGGGAAAATGGGTTGGGGAAAAGCCTGGGCATGCCAAAGGTAGCTGCCAATTTATTTTGCATTTTCTTGGGTGATTTTATCCATCTACTTTCTTAGAGCTGTTTCCATACCCTTTCAAAGAGTGCGGAAAAATATTAAAATAATTTTTGGTAAAGGACACTATAGCTGAAATGATTTTTTTAAGACTATATAGTTTTCAATTAAAAATGAATGCCTTACTGTCTCAAACTTTTATTACCCACTTAAAAGCACTTAATCAGGCTCCACAAATTGACTTCTGTCACGAATTGAAAAGTCAACCTAGGGTATTTTCCATTCAATTTTTTTACTATTTCTTGTGTGATTTTTTCTATATATTTTTTTTTATTTTTTGGCCCGGCTTCTTCTCGTTTTTATCGCGACATTTTGCTGCAGCGACTTATGCATGTACGAGAGTGCTCGGGCAAGGGGAAATGTTGGAGGTTTTAGAATTCCTGCATAAATCGCATTGATACGGGGGGGGGAAGAAAAAAAGAACGTCTAAAAACGGTGAGGAATTTTTGCTTTTGTTCGGCGGCAGTCTTGGCCACGTTTTATGGCCACGCCCCCTCTTAACCCACGAAAGCCCCGCCCAGTCTGCTTAACCTGCACGTGATGTGAAAGAATCGCTATCCCAGCTGAGCCCAGGACGTGTCCTTTCTGCACCGCCAACGATTCCCAGCTCTTAGCTCCCAACTGCAGCTCCAATTCAGATCTCAGCTGGAGTCTACGTACGCTCCAAGGCACTGGGAAAAAAGGGGGTGCGATTAGCCGGAAAAATATAAATGATTGGGTGAAGAGAAAAATATATATATGGATGGACTAAATATTTAATATATATATTCATTTGTTTATTATATATTTATTATATATTTTTTTTATTAGATATTTTATTAAGAAAATATTTTTATTCAAAAATGTATCTTAATTTTTATCATCATTTAATCATGGTTTTTCCCAGTGAATGCCTAAAGTCTGAACTTCCTGCGGGGTAAGTTGGCCAGGGGTCATGGTTATTTCCAGGACTCTGGCTCCATGTGAGTTCATGTGACAAATGAGCCAGCAGCCAGGATTCAAGAGTGCGGAAAAGAAGGAAATTTGTAGATAAAAAGTAGTTGGAAACGTAGGAAAAATTGTGGGAGAGGCGGCCAAGAGAAATAGCCAAGAAATGCATTATAAAATTCATACTTGTGGTATCAATATTTGAACAAAAAAGCAGACATTTCACATTCCTGCTCTAGGAATTTTAGTTTACACATTTTCTACAATTTTTAAGTAGCTTGCATTTAGTCAAAAAATAATAATGCTCTAGGAATTTTGGCTGACACATTTTCTACAATTTTTAGGTAGCTTAAATTTATTTAAAAAATAAATTAAATGTACTGAATGGCCTATTTTTCATTTAATATTCCTAATATTTTTTTAAAGCCTGGCCCAAAAGTAACCCAACTTAAGGCCGAAATTCTCCTTGCCCCTACGAAATTTCCCCAACATCACTGATTGACTGCCAAAAGCGAATAATTCAAAGTTCCCGACAAACTTTCCCTTTTGTTCCTGCCATTTCGTTGCTTTTATGCTCACTTGTTTATTTTTTCGGTTTTCCGATTTTTTTTTTCGGCTTTTTGTGGACTTCTTGAGCCTAGAATTTATTTTTATGACTCACGCACTTTTGCGGCTTCCGCTTAGCTGCTGCTCCATCAAAATGGAGCCATCAACACCTGCTTAGAGCGCGCGGGAAAATGGAAAATGCGGGGGGGAAAACTCTGGGGGCGCAGTGAAAGTGAAAGGACCAAAGCGAGAAATATTTATTTCGCAGGCAGGGTAACTTGGCTTTGAGTTATGGCCGGCAGTCGGCGAAACTCAATTTGAATAAATTGTTGAAACAAAACTCAAACATATATGCACTCAGAAAAAAAGGAAGGGGTGCCCAAGTCTTGCTCTCCCCCACACAGGCCGAAAAATAAATAAAAACCTACACTCGAACAAAACTCAAACAGCACGAGCAAAGCCATAAAAATCGGGGGTAAGATGAAGGAAAAGTCCTGGGTCCTGAGTCCTGGGAAAAGCGGATGTGCCGAATGGGGGCAGTGATTTCTTCTTTTCCCCGAGTCCATCGAGGCTGCCAAACTTTTCGCGCTGCGACTTTAAAATGAAATTTACAACATGGAAAAGAGTACTTTTTCCCGCTTTTCTTTATTTTCTTGTTTGATTTTCTTCCCTTTCCCCCTTTCTTTTCGTTTTTTTGGACTTTTTTGTCCTGCAATTGCCAACAGTTTGAAATGTAAAGTGTACTGGTGGCCATGTGAGAGGTTTTTGCATGTGTGAGGAATCAAGGCGCATAAATTTCAAAAGCAGCCGAACAATGAGTACAGCGAAAACTCGGATTAAGGGACCTGCAAAAAAAAATTAATTTAAATAAAAAAACAAATTTCAATTAAAAAATTTGAATTTGAATTTTTATTTTTTAGCCATATTACAGGATATGCAAATATATAAATATTTTTAAAAATATATAAAAAGCTTTAAACATATTACACTGGCTTACAAAATATTTTTTTTTTTAATGTCTTGGGAAGAAGGGTGGTGGTTCCTCGCAAAGATGGGACCTAAGATGCCAAAAAAAAGTAAATAGTTTTATAAATATATTTATAGTTTTTATATTTAATAGTTTTTAAAACAAAATACATTTTTTGGAGATTTTTTCAAGAAAATAAATCTTTAAAAAATATAAATAATATTTTTTAAAGATTTTTTTAAAAACATTTTTATTAATAAAGTAAATTGAACGAAAGTATGAAGCTTCATCAAAAAATACGGACAGTTTTATAGAACATTTTTATTATTTTAAAAACAATGTGTAGAGCCTTAAACGTTACTCTTAGCGAGTGTTCACTGTAGCCCAAAAAAGCAGAAGCTGTAGCCGCCCACGCGGCTTTTAAGCTTATTTACTGCTTATATATTTTAACACTCCCCGTTCCAAAAACGTCCTGCCCAAACAAACTGACACAGCTTCCCTTGGATATTCAAGTGCCCCCAACGCCGCCCCTGGATTTTCACCCCCCTCTCAACGGCCCACGCCCCTGGAAATCGCCCTCTCAATTCGACAACAGCGAGAAATGAAACCGAATAACAACAACAAGCGATTTCCTCGGCCTTTCCCCCTCCAATATATGTATTTTATTTTTCGGCAGCACTTCCGTGGCAGCCAGGCCCCCCCTGCCCCGGCGACCTTCCACGCCCCTGCATCCTGAATCCCCTGCAACCAGCGCCCCCGCGGTGGCCCTCAACATGACAAATGGCTGCAAATCGTCTTCCTGTCGCGACCGCCGCGTTGACAGCAAATGGTTTTTCTTTTCTTTCCTTTTTTTTTTTTTAAGGGGACCTGGAAAAATATAGCTCGAAGTTTGGTATATTTTTTATCGCTATTTTTCATTATTTATTTATTTATTTAGCATTTCTTGTATATTTTCGCTACACTTCTTTTCCGCAGCACGAAACATTCTTATCTGCGAGTTTTCCGGGTCTACGGAGGGGATATTTTTATTTATTTTATTTTTCTCAGGGCAACTGCCCTGCAAATAGGGGAAAATGAAATTTATAAGGCAGGCCCTACATTAAAGGTATTTAAGTTACTAAAAATTAAAGTTCAGGGCACTTTAAATGAAGCCATTTACCTAAGCAATGCGAAATATTTGGCAGCCTCGAAATGTCCCCCAAAGAACACTAGACTTTGATTTAAACCGCAACGCCCACTGGCGGGACACCGATTGAACCCCGAGATGAACCCCGAAGGGGAGCCTAACCTTTTCCAAATTGGTATATTTGCGAAATTCAAGCGTTTCGAGGCCTGGCGACCTTTCAACCCCCCCGCATGCGAGCCCTTTAACCCGCCAAAATGTCCGGGAACCGCAGTCTTGTCAACTTATTTAGTGCCCGGCCGCAAGACCCAATCACAAACACACGAAAGAGACGGCGAGCATTAGCCAGAGAGAGACGGGGCGTACGGGTGGGAAAGAGAGGGAGGGCGGGAAAACAATGCACTGGCAACACGCAACCCAAAAAGTGAACTAAAGTTCACAGGCGGAAATTTCGCAGCGACCGCAGCGACCAGAAAACAGGACCGAAAACCAAAACCGAAACCGAGCGGCCGGCGAGGGGTTAACGGGGGCGTTAGGGGGTTAAGAGCGACCGCCAACTAAACATTACGCATACACCTCGTTGTCTGCGCAGCGACACACACTTGACCCACAGCTGTGGCTGGGATAATAGCACTAAATACGCCAAAGTTTTAAGGGAATCTTAATTTTAAAGGTTTTTAATAATATATATTATAAAAAATGGAATAAACATTTTATTTTAATTTATCTTACATTTTTTAAAGCTGTTTTTCACCATATCTTACAGTTTTTAGAATAAAGTACGAAACATTTTCAATATTTTTTTAAGGTTTAAAAAATTATTTTTTTAAATCAAATCTTAAAGAAAAGTTAAAAAAAATATTATTATTTTAACCGCTGTTGTAGAACAATTTAATAAAAAATATATTAGACAAATGGCATGGTATGGATATATGTATCTATAGCTTAAACTTTGTTTTCCTAAAATATTAACTTATTATATTTAGTATTGGTAAAGAGAGTTGAAATAATACTATTGTGCTAACCGCGATTGTGTGTCTGACTATTTTATTATAAATACTTACATATATTACCCAAGGTTCTCAATATCCATTTGAATAATCATCATATCCTAAACCCTTTATTCTATATGATATATCACCATCTATGCCTTATGATATGTGTTTTTATAGAATATATTTCTTATCAAAGAAGATATTTCCTATTGTAGAAGATCCTGCAACTGTATAGTATTGTTTTGACCGCGAGTGTGCGGCTGTCTGACCATTCGGCGGACCAGCGGCAGCTGGAAAAGCTCCCACAAAAGAAGCAAGCAAAGCGGAAGGAAATAAGGAAAAAAGTGGGCGACGACCTTTTCACGAAAATTCATTGTCAAGCCGTGTGTGCCGAGGAAAATGAGGGAAAATCGTGGGGCGGGGAAAGGCGGGGGGAGGCCTTAGTGCCAACGAGTCGGAGAATGAGTGGACCTGCACCTGACACGACACTGTTGACGAAGTCGGGGCCACTTCAAACAGTTTTCCCCCGCCCAGCGACCTCCCGAGGCCGTTTATTAAAACTAATTAAAATGTTTAAAACATTTATAGAACAAACGGAATGGAATGGAACGGCTGGGGGGGTGGGGTAGGAGGCAGGGGAACAATACACCGGCAAGGACATCCAAGGGGAACGAGTCCTTAATTGCCGCAATTAACGTTGGCAACAACGCCACCACCCAGCGGCCAGCACCCACTCGTGAATTTCTTTTTCATGCCAGAACAAAGCGGCGAAATCTATAGAGATTGCTCTTTAAAATAGTATTATGTAACTTTTGTGGGAATATAACTTTCCTGGCTTTAAAGGGGTCACTAAGCACACATATATCATTCAACAAACATTTTCAAAAAAGAGTCTTATTGATATTTTTATAAAACTTATTATATTAAATTTGTAAAAATTATAAAAACTGTAAAAACATGTTCTAAAACTGTCAATTTTTATTTAAATATTGTAAAAACAATTTTAATTTTTAATAGTTATAACAAAAAACATAGACAAAATATTAAAATGTATATTACAATTGTTACAAACTTTGAATTATTATATTTAATTTGTAAATATTATAAAAATTGTATAAACATGTTCTAAAATTGTCAATTTTTATTTAAATATTGTAAAAACAATTTTAATTTTTAATAGTTATAACAAAAAACATAGACAAAATATTAAAATGTATATTACAATTGTTACAAACTTTGAATTATTATATTTAATTTGGAAATATTATAAAAATTGTATAAACATGTTCTAAAATGGTCAATTTTTATTTAAATATTGTAATAAGAATTTTAGTTTTTAATTGTTATAACAAAAGACATAGACAAAATTTTGATATGAATATTACAATTGTTACACACTTTGCACCTTTTTGGGTGTATTATGTATTTTTTTAAATTGTGAATATTAATTTTAATGTTAATAAATTTTTTTAAATTTCGCTGTCAGCCTGGCAGATGAACTTAACCTTGTCGTTGCACCGCCAATCACTCATATCTCCGTTTTGCAGCTGAACGCACCGCCCTTCGTTGTTGGGGCTATCTGACCTCCAGGTCAAGATCTCGGCGGGTTTTCCTGAGGCCAGCGATAGGAACTGGCCGGCGGTCAGCAGATCGTTGATCCCCAGCCAGTACCAAACATGAGCTTTGGTCTTTGCCTGGATGGCCAGCAACTCCTTTTGGTCCTTAATCCCCGCTAGAAGGCCGCCCATTCGATGACAGGTGACTGCAGCCTCGAACCAAGTTTGATTGAGATAGTTCTCAATGTAGAAATAACGATCGCCAATTTTCTGGAACCTCGAGGGAACGGGTTTGGGAGGTGCTCCCTGGGGAACGCTTCTGGTGTCTTCTAGTTTGGTGAGACTGCTCTGTAAGGTATTTAATTTGGCTTCTATGCGACTAAGGTTCGCCTGAAAATCCTCCTTGGTGAGAGCCTTGCTCAAGGGTTCGAAAAGGGCATCTATCTGGGTTTTCAGGACTGATTCCTGGTTTTCTACTTTGGCGATGAGCAGCTGAAGTTGGTTCTTCAATTCGGTATTTTCCACCTTAAGTTGTCTTTCGGTTTCGTCGAGTCTCGCCCCGAGATCTTCTTTTGTGGTGATATTTTTCAGGGAATTCTGTGTTGTTATTCGCTGGGCCTCCAACGTGAACTGAACTGCCAGGAGCTTGGCCCTTAAAGCCTGCTGCTCAACCTGGAGCCTTTCCAGTTTCGAGTTGGTCACGGGAATCAAATCAATTATGGGCTGCAGTTTGGTAAGACAGAAGTCACCACACTGGCTTGGTGCGTCCTCCAAGAGGCAAACAGATCGCCCATTGTCCTGTAAAGTCGCAGAGATTCCCTGGGAATTCAGGATTATTAAAACCACTACCGAAAAATATAACAGCTTCAGCATTTTAAATTATTACAACCTCTGGAAGGTGGACTAAAAAACATACTGATTTTCCACCGCCTCTTTAAAAATGAGGAAACCTTAAATATTGCTGATAGGCAGCGAAATCGAACGCAGAAAGATTATAGGAGGTTCAATCACTCCGGATGTTTTGATGTCTGCTTCAGAGATTGCTTCATTAATCATTTCTTATAATTTTTTGGAGATTAACAGGAATAATCTTAAGTAAAACATATGGGGAAATGTATAATACTAGGTGCTGTATAAATATGATGTTAAATATTTTTTCCCTAATGATGTATGATATTTAAAAAATATTAACCTTGTACTAACTAGCCAATTCTCCGTTTTCCTTATGAATTTTCCCCCACGCATTGCTTTGATAATAGCTGACCAGAGATCCTGGGAAAATTCCCTTTCGCTGACCTCCCATAGCTTTCGCCTGCCTGTATTTTCCCGCTGGCTTTCCCGCTGCCATTCTTCGAGGAACCAAGATCTTTGTGCGGCACTTCGTCAGTCGCCGCCACTCGCCATATCCATTTCTGAGCTGTTCCCATTTTAGTTTCTGCGAACCATTCAAAAACTGGCAAGGAGCGGGATTTTCCTCCCTTTATTTTCGCCTTTATCCAGCCGATTTTCCGTTCATCTTTTCTTTTTGTGATTTTTTTTTATTTGCATTTCTGCTGCTGACATCGATTTGGCCGCTTTTCAAGTGCACAATTCTCTTTCATTTCTTTTTCCACACGTCTCCTCACTGTTCTCTCTGCTCTGGGGTTCCTTTGTTTTCTTCGCGATTTTTTGCTGGTGGATATCGCTGCGCGACATTTGCATAAGCCCGCATAGAGCCACGCCCCCCGCCCTGCTTATCCACGTTGAGTGTGCACTGGGAAATTCAAAAAGACTTAAAATTATGATGAAACTACACGCTAGAACTATAGATATTAATCGTAAAACACAGAGGTTGGGAATTATAAAGATTCGCAAAAAATAAAGGGTCACACTGTAAAGCTGCGATCAAAAATGGTCACATTAAATGTTTCAAAAGGTATTGGGCTAAGGACTTAACATTTTGAGGTAACATAAACTGGTAGAAAAAATAAAAAATAGGAAAATAAATCTATACTTTTATATATTTTATATAATTTGAATGGGATTTTTCAACAGTGCATATTTGTCATATGGAATATATAACCCGCCCAGCACCCATTGCACTTTATTATTTACTGCATTTCCAATATCGCCGTCGCTGCAGTTGCACCACCACCCAAAAGACACCCACTGCCACCCATTACCACCCCCCTCGAACGTCCTTGCCCCGCAGCTCGTGGTCCAACCATGCGCAAGGACAAAATGCATTTTCAAATTGATTGAAGGCGCGCTTCAGCTAGATAACTAATCAATAAATTATTGAAATATTATGCCAAAATGAATTTGTCAATGCACAAAAATGGAGAAATCATATTTTTTATGTGTAAACGGACACAGAACAAATAGGTTTAAAATTTAATAAAATATTCTTTTTTTGCCAAGCAGAGTTACTTTGTTACTCTACAAATATGGAAAGTATATAAATATTTCACAAAAAATAGGCAAAAGTGTCTAGCATTCTTCTTTTGTAGCAACATGCTTTATTACATATCTTTATATTTTATACACACATTTACTCACATTTTATTTTCCACCATAAATGCTCTTCATTTATATTTTTTTAAACCGCAGGGCGCTGAAATATATGCAACATTTTCTGTTATTCAACTGCAGCAAATCATTTTGCCAAAGAAAAGCAACAAAAATAAACAAATGGTTCCAAAAACAAAATGGGAGAAGTGCAGAAAAATAGAAAAACCAAATGCATGTCCTAATTGATGACAGGGCAAACATGGGAAAAAGCATGGCTGAAGAAGAAGAAGTAGTGGAGCCAATAACAACGACGGGGGGAAAAATCGAAACTTAGCAAAACAAAAGCTAAAACCGAAACCGAAACAGAAACAGAAAACGCAACGAAGTTTTGCACAATTTAGTGCACATTGTTGCCATTTATTGTTGTTATTGCTGCTGTAAAATTGACTTAACTGTACTGCAACAGCAATAATAGCAGCACCCTACCCCTGAGTCACCCTGAGTCTACACTGCACAAAATTAGTCACATAATAGAAAGACTATATCAAATTTGTATGATTTAACATCACATCCTGCAGAAATGTACAGTTGTGCTTGGTCACACTGCTAGTTTTTGTCAACGAGCAAGGTCACACTGCTCGATTTCAACAACGAGCAAGGTCACACTGCTTGATTTCAACAACGAGCAAGGTCACACTGCCAAATAATCATATTGTTCATTTTTCTTTAAGGATAACATGTTAGTTGAAAACTAACTTTCCCGTTAAACAAAATATATTAATTTTTTTGCTGTGCACAAAGGCATTAGAAAATCCCTCCTTGGTCTAACCCTTTTTTTATTTTTGCTACTGGTTGGGGAACTTTGTGCCCATTATTGATCCATGGCATATAGGAGAGACTATTCCACCTTAACCGAGGGGCGTAACCTCGCTCAACTCTCGACCCCCCTGCCCTTTTAGCCCCCCGTTCCCCCGCCGCCTCTCATGGGCATGCCTAATACGGGTCTTTATTTAATTTAATGCCATTTTGTGCTGCCACCACACACAAAAGGGATGAAGCCGAAGGAACAACAACCGCAGGAGTAAAGAACAACTTAATATTCATAATAATAATACGAGCAAATAGACTCTCGCAGAGATAGGAAAACATCAAATGCCGTGGAGGGGAAAAAGAATGTGCTTTTTGACTTAATTTCCATTAAAGAGTGGGAAAATATTCCAAAATGATGATAAATACTGAACTAAAAAAAATTATTTCAAAACTAAAGTCTTGCATAGTGCAGATATTTTCTTGACATTCATATTTTTTAGATAGCCATGTGTTATAAAAATAGTAAATATATATATATGAATGTATAAATTATAGAAATAAAGAAAAATATTTTGAACGGCTTAACATTTTTACTTTTCCACTCTAGTAATCTCGGACAGGTTCTTCGTAGCATTCGTTTGCATTTGCTTAAAGTTTGTGTAGCTTCCTCGAAATTCCTTCGACTTCTTGTAATTTTAAATGCGCACTCAGCAGAACCTTCTTTGCACCTTCATTAGGATATTTTTATTTTGTCTGGTTCGTGCACCCTTAGCTCTTTCATTTCGACAAAGAACACTGTAAAAAAATTAGTTTTAGATCAGAATTACTTGATTTAAAAAATATTATATGACATAATAAATCTAAAAATAAAAGCAGTGAAGATATTGGTATATGTAAATAGGTTGATCATACTTTTGTATTTCAAAAAAGCAAATGAAACTAATATATATCAACGACCTAAGTAGTTCAAAATAAAAATTCCTTTAAAGTAATAAATATTCAAAAAAATACTTTAAAAAATCGGTATTTTGGTCGTAACAAAAAAAGTAATGGTCCGAAAATGGAATGTCATATCTCGTTGAGCTCGTCATTAAATTTCCTATCAACTGGCATTCACAGCTAAAAACTTTTATTTTTGACCATTTTTCTCAAAAAAAATACCCTTATAAAAAAATGAAAAATTAGCGAATTTTTTAAGTTTTTAGAATTAGTCAGAAAATGACTGCGATAAGTTATGTAGCTTGTTAGCTGTCCAAAACAGTGTGGCTTTTAGATTGTTGACCAAGTTACAGCAAAAGAGGACTACGAAAAAATCGAATTTTCGCCAAAAACACAGATTCCTATTTTCGGCCCAAAAATTATCAGTATTTTGGTCGAAACAAAAAAATTAATGGTCCAAAAATGGAATGTCATACCTTGCTGAACTCGTCATTAAATTCCCTATCAATTGGTATTCACAGCTAAAAAATTTTATTTTTGACCCATTTTCGCAAAAAAAGACGTTGCCACCCCTTGTAAAAAAAATTGAAAATTTGAGAAATTTTAAAGCTATAAGAATCAGCCAGAAAATGACTGCGTTTTATTGACTAGCTTGTTAACTGTCCAGAACAGCGTTCCTTTTAGGGTTCGGAGCAATTTTGACCAAGTTACAGCAAAAAATAATTACGAAAAAATCGAATTTTCAACATAAACTCAATACCTATTTTCGGCAAAAAAATGATCAGTATTTTGGTCGAAACAAAAAAAGTAATGGTCCAAAAATGGAATGTCATACCTTGCTGAACTCGTCATTAAATTCCCTATCAATTGGCATTCACAGCTAAAAAATTTTATTTTTGACCCATTTTCGCAAAAAAAAAGCTGTGATTGTCCTTGTAAAAATTTGAAAATTTTAAAAAAATTTTAAAATATAAAAATCAGCCAGAAAATGACTGCTTTCAATTGTCTAGCTTGTTGGCTGTCCAGAACAGCGCTCCTTTTAGGGTTCGGAGCATTTTTGACCAATTTACACCGGGCTTTCGCCGAAAACGTACCTCTGTCCCCCAGCAAAAGTTAGCGATCATTTTGGCCAGTGTGGCCGTATTCATTACTGCGTGAATGATTCATTCGATAGTCGCTGCAGTTGCTGCCATTCCCATGTAAAGTTGCTCCACTTGGGCCCGTGTGCGTGTGTTTGTGCCCGTATCGCTGTGTGCGGCGTGTGTGTGCTGAAAAAAGAAATTGTTTATTATACAGCAGAAGGCGGAGGGCTGCGCTGCACTCGCCTCCTTGCAACAATAACACAAAAAGTGCAAAAAATAGTACAAAAATGATAAACACATGTCCGCCTGGGCGCCTTGCCTTGCCACCCCCCTCCCCCTAAAACCGCCCCCGGGCCCCCTCAGCCCCCTCTAGATTCCCACGACAGCCGGCGCCTTGTTGCACATGAATAGACACGCACACACATGCAATTACCACCCCCCCCCCCCCCCACAAGTTTTCCTTTATTTTTCCGTACTTTGCTTAAACGCTTTAAATTGTTTTCCATTTTCCGTTTTTCTCCTTTTTTCCCCGTTGTTGTTTTTGGGGGAAGAAAATTTGTACCTAAGCGCATTTGGGGAATTTAAACTCATTTTGTGAGCCTTTTGGTAAATCGCCCAGGACCTCGTCCTTTTCCCCGAATTTTCTGCAAGGGAATACACTGAATGATGAGAAAATGGGAGATCTATAGCTCAAAACACTCTCCGAAATTTCTTTAATTTATTACACTAATGTTAATACCAAAAAAATTTTTAGAACATTTTTCAGGCTTTAATTAAACGTAAAATTAATTAGCTTAAATTTAACCTTTAAATTTTAACCTTTTAAAAGTATAAAAGGGTTTGAGTTAATATTTTTAAAATGTAATAAAAATAAAAAATAAAATAATAAAAATTCAAGGGAACACCCTGAATAATGGTAAAAGAAAACACTCCAAAATTTTTTAATTTAATACACTAATGTTAATACAAAAATAAATTTTAGAATATTTTTCAGGGCTTAATTGAACGGGAAATCAGCTGTTAGCTAATCATTTCATTTAAATTTAACCTTTAAAAAGTTCTTGTGCTAATAAATCCGTATAAAAGGGTTTGAGTTGATAATTTAAAATGTAATGAAACGGCTGAGCTATTAATCAATTTACGCAATTCGCGTAACCATTTGAACCAACAAGCCGTAGTAATGAAATACTTCGCCCGGAGTTAATTACTCAGTTAACTCGTTCATTCGCAGGAGTTCGCCGGATTCCAATTGAATCAATTTCCAATTAGAACTTCACAGCGCTCAATCACTTTGCAGCGCCATCTAGTGCAAATATTGTTAAGCCCTTGGTCTGCGGGTCAAGAAAGGCCAACATTTGAACTTTGCTCGCGGGGGCGGGGGGCGGAAGCGTTTAGCAGGGCGTAGAAAGGGGTTGTGGTTTTTTTTTAATTTGTATAAATCATTACTAAATAGTAAGTAACCCCAGTAACCCCCAAATAATTTTAAATTAAAAATATAAATGTAAATATTACAATGAAATACAATGGGTTTATAATATTATATATATAATCATATTTTATTATTATATATTTATGTTATATTATAACACGTATTTTATTTGAATATATCAGTAATTAAAATCTTTAACAATGAAATACAATGGGTTTATAATATTATATATATTATCATATTTTATTTTTATATATTTATGTTATATTATAACACGTATTTTATTTAAATATATCAGTAATTAAAATCTTTATCTGTTTTTATTTGTATTCGTAATTTTTTCACTAACAAGCGTTTGTTTACTATTATTAAATATTATTATTACATCAAATCATAATACTTATTTTATTTGAAGAAATCAATAATTTAAAAAAATATCTCTTTATATAAGCTTTTCTGAATTTTTTTACTTAGCAGGGTTTGTTTATTCTTACTTAATATTATTAAGTAATTTATTTTATTTTAATAAATCAATAAGTATAATATTTATCTCTTTATATTTGTATTCTGAGTTTTTTAACTAAACAGCGTTTGTTTATTATTTAATAAGTTTAATAAGTATTATATTTATCTCTTTATATTTGTATTCGGAGTTTTTTAACTAAGCAGCTTTTGATTATTAATATTTAATATTATTATTAAGGTATGCTATTTAATAGTTAGGATCTTTTTATTCCGAGTTTTTTAACTAGGCTGCGTTTGTTTGTTATTACTTAATGTTTTTTAATGTACATTTGGCATAACCCCCCTTCAAAGCCTGCGTGCGCCTCTGATTTATTCCGTAATAGAGGTGCCAAAGGGGCGTGGTGAAGAGGGGTCAAAATCGGGCGGCGGGGGTGGTGCGCTTTGCTTTATTGTTATAGCGCAAACAATTTCGTGTCATCCGCAATTAGGCAGGCTTCAGGCTCAGGCTCAGGCTCAGGCTCGGGCTGGGGCTGGGGCTGGGGCTCGCGTAATATCGATTTAATTGCGCCCGCTCGCCGAGGGGGGTTAAGATGAGCCATTAGGGGGTTAAGGGGGCCCGATAGCACCCAGCATATATGCATGATGTGTCCAAAAACAACAACGGCAACAGCCACTGCGAGGTGGACAAAGTAGCCACGGCGAATTGAAAGAAAAGCGGGTGCGACACGCAAAGACTCAAAAGACGTAAATGAATGATTCCACTAATTTGAATACCAGTCATGCAATTAATGAGTCAGAGAAAAACCAAGTACATTTAAACTAAAAAATATATTTTCTTAAATATTAATCAAATACAAATTAATCTGGAATTGGAATAAAAAGAAAATAAAATGTATTTCTTATATATTTAATTTAATAAAATATTTATTAAATATTATTTAAAAATATAAAATATAAAATATTTATTAAAAATATATTTTTTAAATTAAAAATCAAATACAAATTAATCTGGGATTGGAATAAAAATGTATTTCTTATTCATTTAATTTAATAAATATTTTACTAAAATAATTCATAGGCTTAATAATAATTTGCAAGTGAAAAACTTTAAACTAACTATATATCTCTCCTTTCTTTTATTTTCAGGTGAGACATAAAACTTAATTCAGCTAGATTAAGTAGTTGGGTGAGTTTAATATTGGGTAGTTCATTTTAGTGGCCACTTTAATTTAGACTCGCTGCCACTTTAGGGGATTCACTGTCCCCATTATTCTGGAAATTAAGCTGCAAAGGCGCCAAAAAGAAGGACACGTCTCGGCTTCGTTGTAATCTGCTCTAGATCCCCAAAAACCCCCCTCGGCCAGCCCCTGGAATTTCCCGCACTACATGCATAATTGAATTTAGTGTACCGCTCAGACTCAGTCTCATTCCCACTTCCACTCCCGTCGAACTGAATGAGGTTCCAATTTGATTGCATTAACATTTGACATCGTCAGGAGCGCAGGACTTTTGGTCATGGATGGCGGAGACGTGCCACAGTACAAAGGGCACAACACACTCGCCTGCACTGGCAGAAACAGGGGGGGAGTACATTTTTAAATTCCAAACTCAAGAATTAGAAGGAAAAAAATATTGAAAAAATTAGACATTTTGTAAATGAATTAAGCTCTTACTAAGCCTTGATCTTTTTAAAAATAAATAATAATAATTTAAAAAAATACAATATTTATTTCAAAAACTCTTTTTTCAAGACGCTTTTAAAGGGGATTTGTAGGGATAAAATGACTTGTGAAAAAATCGCTAGATCCTTTAAATATTTAATATTTATTTGTAATATCTATGTTACAAACCACAAAACTCCTTCTCTGTGGTAAAATTTATTCCATAAATTTGGATGCGCATTCCCCTTGGCAACCGTATTTTCTCTCAGTGCTCCCACACAGATGTGTGCATATATTAACAAAAGGTTTTCGTCCTTTCTGCGGCTGCCTGTGTTTCTGATGGTAAAGTTGCTTTGTTGCCGGCCTCCGTTTAATATGCAGGATTTTGTTATTAATATTCAATTAAAAGGCTTCAGCTGGAGTGGCCTAAGCAGGGGGTGTGGAGGTGGGCGGTTTTGGGGCATAACGCCTTGGGGGTGTGGCCGTTGGCAAGTGCGAAGGCGGCGCGAAAAGTTTTGCTTAACTCCTCGATGCCTTTTCCTTCTTTGCTGTATTTATCTTTTGGGCCCGAACGAAAAAAAAAATTGATGAATTTATTGGCCTTGCCACGCCCCCTGCCCCCCTTTCTTAGGACGCCCCTGACTAATTTATGGCTGCTGCTGATGAGCAGGAAGAAGAGGAGCAAGTAGCACCAGCTGAGCAACATAAATTTGATTACGATTTTTGCTTTTTTCTAACAGTGGGAACAGTTAAGTGCCACTAGCTGTTCTCAGTGGTTAAATTTTGGGATATTCTGGGTTTTTGATTTTTTTAAAACAGTTTTAAGCTAGATTTATTTTAAAAAACATATTTTTTTAATTGTTAAATATATTAAAATATATACAAATTATTTAAAAATATTTTATTGCTACCAAACTATGTGTCTTTATCAACTTCAAATAAATTTTTGAATTTATTACCATAAAAATGTTTTCTTCCTACTAAAATACTTTTTAATTAGTTTGTTAAATGTCTAATTGTATTTACCTACTTCTGCATTTTTTCCGATTTTATTTACACTTTATCTTGAAGTTACTCGCTTTGTGAAAAGTAAACTTCCGCCAACAGAAAAAAAACAAAAAAAGGATAATCAACACATGACAATCCAGAAAGTGTGTGTGTGTTAGTTAATTTGCTTGAGTGGGGGTGTGTGAGTGTGTGTGTGTGTGGCGTAGTTTTCCAAAGAGGAGGAAAAACTTTTGTTTACCCAATGCTGGGAATGAAAGATATTTCTAGCGAAAATTCCTTCGTGAGGGATCTAATTAACATAATGTTGGGAACACCCCCGCCCCCACTTTTTTTCCGCCATCTATATGACACTGCATTTGCGCGAGTGTAGGTGCGTCTGTGTATTTGCTTGTGTGTGTCATTAGCGTTTTCGTGGCATGTGTTTTTCCGCTTTTCCCGTCTCCGGTTTGTGTAGCCTTTTTACACCATGAGAAAATAAGCGTATAAAAATCTATAAAAAAAAAAAAAAATTGCGAGATTTTTTTTGTATAAAAAAAGTTCCACATAGGCTAAAATCTTTATAATTTAAAATATTTTTCCTTTTTTATGTATAGTTAATTATTAAACAGTTTATCATTCTTTAATATAAAACATTAAAAATTTTAAAAATTTTTTAAAGCCGTTTTAAAAATGAGCATTTAAAATTCTTAATTATTTCTTTGCCTATAAACCATCTCTTTCGCTCCGCTGTATACCCGTCTCTTTCTCCTTTCCTTCTGCGGTGGCATTTTCAGCACGTGCGTTTCCAACAATAACAACATTAGTAGCTAAACTGAACCCAACTAAAGTAACTACAAAGGCAACAGCAACAACGCTGACAGTCGGCAATTACAATAAACAAAACAAAACGCAGCGAATTCTGGAAAATGGGGAAAATAGAGAAAACTAGGAGGTGTGAGAGGAAAAGACACAACAACAGAAAGGAAATGGGTTACTCGTACAAAGGAAACGGAAAGGTTGGGTCTCGAAAAATGTACAATGCCCTGATTATGGTTATAAGCGGAAAAAGTACAGTCAGCAGGCGATTAACACCAGCCAAATGCATTAGAAAGGATTTACCAACACTTAATGCATTGAAGGCAAGGAGAGCACTTTATTAAAATTAGCCAACACTGTGTTAAGTTAATTGTTGATAGCTAAAACTTAAGCCAACTTAAGGTTTAGTCGCATACTTCTAAGCGCCTTTAAATTTATTTTTATACTTTCCATTTTATACTTTAACCATAATGTTTATTGACCAAATCTCGTTTTACATTGTGCCCAACCCAAAATATTTTAATACAAGCTAAAGGTTAATAAACCTTTATATTTGCCCTGCTCTACTTCACATAACTCTGGACAATCGTAGTGATTATAGTAATTCATGATCTTAGGGACAATAAAAACCAAGTGACACAGCGATGGCAGACCGAAAGTAATTTTAATGTCTCGCCTGGAAGTACATAAAAGCCGAAGTCGGGGAAAAAAGGAAGAACAAGTGTCCAATTCTCCGTGTCCCAGGCACGCAAAAGAAAATGGGGGAAATTTGTGTGTGTGTGTGTGGGTTAAAGGCAGGTGGGAGAGGGGGTTTTGGGGGCCAGAGACTATTGGGGAAGTGGTTTTTACTATCCAACAAGAATCTACCGCAACTAAAAACAAAAGTTATGTGTGCACGAAAAATCATGTCCAGTCATTTCCTGTACAACTTTTGGTCGAAGGACCCATGGGGTCCTGCCGCAAAAAAGGGGGGCTTTGGGAGGGGGGTGCCTCTAGCCCCTGCAGCCCCCCACTACCAACCCTCAAGCCAAGCGGCTTTCGGTCGGTGGCCTTTTATGGTCATAAAAATTTTATTATAATTTTTAATAATTTAGGCAAGCATATTGCTGCCAGCGAAGCGAACCCGGAGCTTTCCAAAGTTTTTCCACAGTTTTCCTTTGCCTTTTGTCCGAGCACCTCCCCGTGCTCCGCACCTCTTTATCACCTGGCATATACGCACGCCGGGCATTTCCGGCTCTATATATGCCCGGGCTTTTCTGGGGGGACGGACAAAATACGGACGGACACGGATACGGACAGTGGAGCACAGTAGTCGCAGTCAAAGTGCAAATGCCGTAAATCATGGCGCTGGTAAACAAGCAACAGAGCAACAGAGAGCCGCACAGAAAACAGGACGAAAATAATGGTGGGGGTCTTCGAATGGCACCCGCAAATACCCTGGAAAAAACATAATTCAGTTCTTGAGAAAGCCACATAAAATGCTAGTCATGAATCAATCACATTAAAATATCCATTGTTTTTTCTATAAAAATTAAAATCGCAAAGGGAATTATTATATTTTATTGTTCTTGAATTGAGAACATTCGTTCTTAAAAATCGCGTAAAAACATTTTGCGTTTAATGCTCTCAATATCAGAACTATCTTTGAATTGGCAACATAAAATTCCCTAAAATTGTCATGCCCTCCTTTTTCGAGGGTATCAAAAAAAGAAGAAAAGCCCCGGCGAATAGCAAAGGGATAGCCGTATAGCTATAGCCGCAGCTAAAGCGATAGCGATACGGATTGGTGGCATATATACGCTGTCTTTCGGCGCGTTTCGTTAGCGTTTTAAGCGCGTTTTTGAGCTCAGTTTTTCCGTGTTTTTCGCGCTTTTTTGTTTTCCGTTCCGTCATTTCCTCTACTTTTTTTTTTGTTTTTCCTCTTGTTTTGTTTTTGGCCTTCCGAAGGTGGCGCCAATTTGATGAAATCGTTAGCATTACCTTTGGTTAGTTGTCGAAAAGGGGCGAAAACGGGGGGGAAAATGGGGAAAAACGGGGAGATTTTCCATTGTTAGAGTCAAGGATAAGGTGAAGCCCAAACAAGCACGGAAATTTCTCACGTGTGCACTCGATAAGGACTTAAAAATTGTTTCGCCAGGCTTGCAAATGGTCAACTTAAGTCCAGTTGCTATTTCAAGCACTTTCAAGAACGGAAAGTACTCAATTTGATAAGAGGTTATTAGTTTGGCTTTAAAACAAGTCATTTGTACTATAATTCCTGTTTAATACATTTTAAATAAAGCTAGAACTGCAGTGCCCTGATATTTTAGACAATTAAAAAATAATTACAAAAATATTAAGATAATTATTTTTTTATTGATTTCCCATTAATTAAGCGATTGTTTCTTTGGCAGCCATATGCAAAAAATATAATTTATTTTAGTTTCTTCAATTCTACTAAATATTTGCAATATTTTCCTGCACTTTCATTTGGCATTTGCCGCTGCTTTAAATGTTCTTGGGTCAGAAGCGATTTTTCCGAATAAAAAACAAGCAAAGAAAAATGCGAAAAACAAACAAAAGCCGCAAATGCCAAGGCCAAACACCGACTGACAAGGGGATGAAGGGAAAAATAGGAAGACGTCCTATCCCATATGTCATACATATGTTTGGCGGCCTGTTTGTTTATGGGGGCCGCATTCAGTCGTCGGAAAATGGAAGTGGGGATGTGTACACAAGCCCAGCGGAAAATACAAAAAAATAGGCGACAAAAAGTGTGAAAAAACGCGCTACAAAATCGCTGGAAAAAAACTGGAAAAACTGCATAGGGCAGAAGTGCGTGCGAAGTCCACCACGAATACATTTCAATTCTAGCCACATGTGGAGAAATTCGAAGGCAAAAAGTAATCAATTTTTTGGAAATGTTATTCAAAAAGGGAAATAAATTATTATAGCCGGGGATACAAATTTATATAATTCTCTTTATATTTCTTTTACATTTTCTGACTGCTTCCAAGGGACAAAATAAACTATAGACTTAATTAGCTGTTTAAAATCACGTGATTTACAAATTGAATACAGTATTATTTATATTTTTTATATAATATATTATATAATATTATTATTATGTACTCAGTAAACATTTTTTTAATTACCTTTGTATATATATTTTTTAAATTTGTATAAGTCCCATTTCTACGATTTTTGTTTACCTTTTTCGGGTACACCAGGGGCAGTTCCATTTGCAGCTTAGCAGCTCTTGCAGTTGCAGTTGCAGTCTGCTGCAGTTGATGGCTCAAATCCAGACAACTGACAACCCCACATATGCCGCCCCATAATACCAGAGTTTTCCTTTTTCCCCACCCCCTTTTTTCATGCACATTCTGGCCTTTCATTTGGCTTAAACTTGACCCACAAAACGAATTTTATTGCATTCGTTTGCCATTCGAGAAGTGAAAGGTGAAAAGGGCGAAAGGGGATTTTAAAAAGTCGAATCTCCTTTGCCAGCGCCCTGGCTTGTAATTATTTTTTACAGCATCTGTTTTCATCCAGATTTTATTCATTGCGAAACGGAAAGCTGTAATTCAATAAGAGAGTAACAAAAATAGCGAAAAAACTTGGGCAAATAAAGGGGGATTGTAAAAAAAATGCGGAGATAGGTTAAACAATTCTGGTTTCGTATAATTAGTAGAAGTTTTTTTAAGTGTTACTTAGCAACTGAAATTTCTTTGTGTTTTTTGTTAGCCTCCGAAATAAATTCATTAAAAATTCTTTAACATAACTTTTAATGTTTTTACATTTGACATCTACACAGTCATTTTTGAGCCGCCACCTAGCGTTGACAATCTAACGAAAGTGGCGCCATCTTTTAGTGGTCTTCATCAGTGGCGTCTCCAATTCGTGTAGAGTAAAAAATATTTTCATTTAGCTTACGCGCCATTTAAAAATGTTTTTTAAATTAAAAGTATTTTAAAACATTTTACTCTATTTTTTTATAAGCTAACCATATTCCAAATTTTATTATACATACTAAATGATTTAAGCTAAATAAACTAGTTTATAGAATTAATCTTTCCGAACAAATCAAACCTAGCAAAAGCAAAAATATTGTTGCATACTTTTGGATACTTTTTAAAAAGATTTCAATATAATGGTGTATATTCGCTCTTAAAATACATTTTTGGACATATTATTATTATACTTAAGTACTCACCCTAATTTTCCTTTCTTTTTCTTCCAGCTGAGTTAACAATTGCCGCGTGAACATGAAGAGAATGCGCAGCAGTGGCCTACTGGTGCTGCCGCTGGTCCTTCTGCTGATCCTGACGCTGCTCCTCCAACCGATTGCCGTCCAAGCCAAGTCGAAGAAGAACAAGTCCAACCAGAACTCACACCACAGCGACTCATCCTCCGCCTCATCTTCGGGATCGTCGTCCGCCGCGAATGATGAGAACAAGCCGAAGGGCGGCGACAATGGGGGCCAGCACTTCGCCATGGAACCGCAGGATCAGACAGCCGTCGTGGGTTCCCGTGTGACACTGCCCTGCAGGGTAATGGAAAAGGTCGGTGCCCTTCAGTGGACCAAGGATGACTTCGGCCTTGGTCAGCATCGCAATCTCAGCGGCTTCGAACGCTACTCCATGGTGGGCAGCGATGAGGAGGGCGACTTCTCCCTGGACATCTATCCCCTGATGCTGGACGACGATGCCAAGTACCAGTGTCAAGTGGGTCCGGGTCCGCAGGGTGAACAGGGCATCCGATCGCGCTTCGCCAAGCTGACGGTCCTGGTGCCACCGGAGGCGCCAAAGATCACCCAAGGGGATTACCTGGTGACCACCGAGGACCGCGAAATCGAACTGGAATGCGTTTCGCAGGGCGGCAAGCCCGCCGCCGAAATCACCTGGATCGATGGCCTGGGCAATGTGCTCACCAAGGGCATTGAGTATGTCAAGGAACCTCTGGCCGATTCGCGCAGGATTACGGCCAGATCGATCCTAAAACTGGCGCCCAAGAAGGAGCATCACAACACGACGTTCACGTGCCAGGCCCAGAACACCGCCGATAGGACCTACAGATCGGCCAAACTCCTACTGGAGGTCAAGTACGCGCCCAAGGTCACCGTTTCGGTGGTGGGCGGTGCCCTGGCGGGAGGAAAAATTCCGGAGGGCGCCGAGGTCATCCTGAGCTGCCAGGCCGACGCCAATCCCCATGAGCTCAGCTACCGCTGGTTCATCAACGACGAGCTAATGACTGGTGATTTTACCACCAAGATGGTGAGTTATTTGATAATATCCGGGTAGTAAGACCTGTAAAAATATAAATATTCTCCGCCAGATTATTCATAATGTAACGAGGCAATATCACGAAGCCATTGTCAAATGCGAGGTGGTCAATGCAGTGGGCAAAAGCGAGGAAAGCGAGACTCTGGACATAAGTTGTAAGTATTTCCGCAATAATGTTCTATGTATTTTATAGATTTACTCACATTTTTCTTTGCTTTTTCCCCCACTAGTTGGTCCAGTTTTTCGACAGCGCCCTGTGAGTGTGGAGGCCGATTTGGGCGCCACTGTGAGCATGAAATGCGAGGTGGCCGGCAATCCCACGCCCGAAATCGAATGGATCAGCGAGAACAACGATCGGGTAGGTCAACAATATCATGTCCAACTGAAGATAAAAAAAATCTGCAATCAATTGTAAATCTTGTGATTCAAAAATGCGCTTCATACTCCTAGAAAAGTTTGTATTCGAAAACATTTGTCTCAAGAATTCGCAGTGATGCCAATGTTACTTGGCAGCATTGATTTATTGCTCAAAAGAGTTTTACAAATTTGGGATAATATCTTAGTAAAATTAAAAATCCAGTTTATATTCGCTTGCTTGCTTTACTAATTTAAAAGTGATAATCATTATTGTTCACTTCAAGAAAATTCGTATAAGTCCTAAAGAATTTGCAGTGATGCCCATGTTTCGATTTTGATAATCCTATCAATAAAATTGGCAGCATTGCTTTCTCTACTATTTTAGGTAAAGAATTTGGTATTATTAATATATCTAAATAAAGTATGGACATTTAGTTTATTACTAATTATATAATTATATAATTTACTAATTACAAGTGATCATCATTAATAATCAGAGAAAATTCTGATGAGCCTAAAGAATTCCCGGCTAAGTCCAACCACTGCGCCTTCAAATCCTTAGAAAATTTTGATAGTAATTTTATACAAGTGCTGATTATTTATACTATTTAGAACGATAAAGAAGAACACAGTTATTAGAAAAAAATCACTTGGATCTAAAGAATTTGCGTTTATAACAGTTTTTCATATATTACCCCTTATTTTCCAGGTTGTTGGCACAGCTGCGGAACTGAAGCTGAAGGTGAGTAGCGAAACGGCCGGGCGCTACTTCTGCAAGGCGGTGGTCAACGGATTTCCCGAGATCGGAGCCGAGGCCACGGTCTACGTGAAGAGGGCCCCGATCATAACGTCGCACAAGGTGCAGTTCGGCGGCGTCGGCGGCCGTGTGAAGATCGACTGCCTGGCCTTCAGCATACCCAAGGCGGAGCACATCCTCTGGTCGTTCGAGGGCAAGATCATCAACATGAGCAGTGCCGATCCGGACATATACATCTTCGAGGAGCACCACCTGCCGGAGGGCGTGCGCGCGGCCCTGATCATCCGCGACAGCAAGGCCACGCATTTCGGGAAGTACAACTGCACGGTGATGAACTCGTACGGCGGCGACTCGCTGGTGATCACCCTGCTGCGGGAGCCGGGCAACATACCCGTGCCACTGGTCGTCATGGGCTCCATGTTCTGCGTGGCCACCATCCTGATGATCGTGATGATCATCATTGTGTACCGCAAGCGGCGGAGCAGCAAGAAGCCCATGCCGGCGGATGTGATACCGGAGGCGTCGCGCGGCGGCGACAAGCTGAACGAGCTGAAGAGCGAGCTGCGATCCAAGGCCTACGATGTGGAGTACTCGGAGGCGGGCGGCGATGGCCTGGCCATCAATCTCACCCAGTCGCCGATGCCGGATGTGCAGATGAAGGGCGCCACCCTGGGGGTGCCACTCGCCGGTCCCGTGAAGTTCGATGAGCGTTTCTCGGGTGACTTTGGCGGCGATCGCTACAACCGGCAGTGCCACATCAAGAACCTGAAGAACCAGCAGGAGACGGCCTACAAGGGCAGTCCGCAGGCCAATGGCTATGCCCACTACTTTGAGTACGCCCTGGACTACAGCCCGCCCGGCGAGGGGGCGGCCGTGGTGGTGGGCGGCGGCGGTGCTGTCGGCGGGGCCAAGGTCAAGAACGGTGGCATGAACTCGGCCACGCTGCCCCACTCGGGCGCCTCTGTCAATGGGGGCGGCGCCGGCTCGGGGGGCGGCGCCAGCCTGCCACGCAACCAGCGGCACGAACTTCAGCAGTCCCAGCAGGCGAACGGATTTCTCGGTGAGTTAATTGCTACATTTTGTGGGTTTCGTTAAAGGAAAAAGTGATTAACACTCCAAGGGTACAACAAACTATATCTTTCTAAAATATCTGGTATACACGTATTAAAGCATGCTTTTAGACATCATTTTTTAATGGGTTCTCAAATCTCTAAAGCTTGGCAAGGCAAATATTTATGATTAATACTTTAAGATAAAAAACACGTAATCTTTATTAAAGTAGCTTCAAAAGTCCCTTCTTAAAAAATCAGGCTTAATCTCAGGCTAAAATCTAATAGGCGACGAAACTTATACTAAAGCATACTTGTAGGCATCACTTTTTAGGGGTTCAAACCTCTTGAGATTTAAAAGGCAATTATGAAATAAAAAATATACTTAATCTTAATTAAAGTTGGCTTAAAATTTAAAATCAGATTATTCTAAGTATAAAATATAATAGGCGTAGTTATGTATACTAAAGCATACTTTCAGGAACTATTTTTGGGGGGTTTCAAACCTCTGGAGATTTACAAAGCACTCTGATTATAAAAGTACTTTAAAAAAAATAGTTTTTTAATGCATATCAAGTAAAGAAAATGTTTTAAAAAGCCTTTTTATATATTTCTAGCCCGAAAGCTAACTTAATATTTTTACTGCATACTTTCAGACACATTTATTTTAATTTTTTTTTATATATATTAAGATACTTTCTTCCGTGAAGAGAAAATAATTACAAAATATAATAATCTAATATGTTTAAATAAAAACTAATGAAATGTCTCGATTTTTGCAGGACAACCGCTGCTTCAGAACGGCATCGACAGCCGCTTCAGCGCCATCTACGGTAATCCCTACCTAAGGACGAACTCCTCGCTGCTGCCACCCCTCCCACCGCCCAGTACCGCCAATCCGGCGGCCACGCCCGCCCCGCCCCCCTACCATGCCGCCCGCCACGGCCACGCCCACCATGCCAACGGTGGTCTCAAGCACTTTGTGGGCGGGGCGGTGATTACCACGAGTCCCGTTGGCAATTTGAACGGCATGGGCGGAGGCGGCGGGGGCGGTTCGACGCCCAGCGGCGGAGGGGGCGTGGCCGCGGGGGGCAGCGTCAGCGGCAGCAGTTCGAATTTAACCGCCAGCAGTAACACCCTGGCGGCCACGCCCCTGGCGGGCGGCGGCGGAAGCGGCGGCCAGTGTGCCCAGAGTCCGTCCGGCCAGTTTATACTGTCCAACAATGGCAAGGGACACACGCAGAAGGGGCCTCTGGCCACACACGTCTAAGTAGGGGAAGTGCCCGAACCCCCGGCGAAATCTGAAAAAGATATACCTATACATAAAGCATTAGCATATCCCATGAATGTATTAAAAAGCAGAACTTCTAGTGTGTAACCATCATTTTTTTTGTCAAAATATTAGCGTAATTCTGGCTCAAGTGGTGTTAACTATTCTCGAAAGGGCCTGGCAAAGCAAAACCAACTTCTATAAATATCTTGGCTGAAATTTAAGCACTAAGGATCGATTTTTTTTTTTTGTAAATTTGTATGACACAGACCCCAGGAAAATAGTTAACCATCCCTTGAGTAACCATGAAAATATATGTAAAAAAAAAAAAGAATAGAAAAGAAAACAAAAACCGTATTGTGATTTATAGCGTTAATTATTTTATGGCAAAGCTCGATGAGTTTTCGAACAGCAAATTATATCAACTAGTGCAAATCTTAAGCTACTTATTGAGTAAAAAAATCGTATATCAATTAAACACGAAACGTATCGAAGGGAGGAGAAGGTAAAAATCATAAACCAACTACATAACTTCAAAAGTTCATTTTAAACAGCGAGTTGCATACAATTTTAAACAGAACCCGAAAATCAATTCAATTAAATAGAAACATAATTATAAAATGCCTGTAGTTAGTTTCAAGTAAGAAAAAGGAAAATAAAATGCAAAAGCAAAAGCAGCAAGCAAAAACAATTTTCTAAGCCAAAATTTATCAAATTTTTAGACTTAAATATATCTATATGGAAGATACGAAGTGAATGCAGTGAGAGAAACTTTGAGAGTAAGTGCTGCATTTGACCTGTGACCCGGTCAGGAAAGCCAAAAGTAAATGGAAAAAAATACCAACCTTTATATTTTATACTAAATATTATTTACGGGATAATACAGTATTAACAGAGTTTGAAAAAAAAATCCCCAAAAATCAGAAGCACTTAAAAAAATGTTGTCGAAATGTTGTTTTTTCATGGAAAATAAAAACACCGCCACTATAGTTAGCAATTTGAAACCTGATCGGGTTGCAAGGCTCACAGCACCCAGCATCCATGTGAAAACTTCAATATTTTTTTGCCTAGCCCCTAAGCGAGTAAATGGAAATTAAATCAATTATGTAAAGAAACAAGTGGAGTACTGTATATCGTATAGAGCATAAATGTGTATGTCAACGCTTAAATTAAACGACTAGCTAAGATTAGAGAGAGTGTTTGTGTTTTTTTTTCCTGCCTAGTGGTGTAAGCCTATTTATAAACGTAACGAAAGGTACATGTAAACAATTTTAAACGTAAAACCGAAAGTAAAACCTAAAAAGCTTAGCAACAATTTGTAAAACATTTGAGCGATCTACCAAAAAACGCAACTAAGTGTGAAGCGTACAATTTTTAACACGAAATGCTGCCTTATGATTCCTTGTTGGGTTCTTAATTCATTAAGCCAATACTGTAATTACGTTTTTTTTAACATATACACAAATATACATATTTATCTAAAGTAATACAGAAATCGCTTTAAATGTTCTCCGTTTGCCCTGATTTTTTCACTCGAATCTATTTCTATTCTTTCCTTGGCCCATTTGCGCAGAGCTTTTTAAATGGCATAACGTTCCGAGAGTCGGACATAAAGATGGTGTTACATTTTTTGGATAATTGTCAAACGATTCAATTAAAAGTTCAATTACATAGACGTTACAGAAAAAAAAAAGAAAACGATACAAGACAAAAAGAAAATTCAAATGAAAATCCTATTAAGCCAAGTAATTACGATAATTGCAAGAAATGTGTGTGTAAAGTGGGGAATGCCGAGAAAACAGTTCGAAAATCGAAAACTAAGAACGTATTGCGAGCGGAGGGAGCAGAAAACGAAAATTTAACTTAAGTCGAGAACAACTCAAATTAGTTGAAATGAAAAAGCAAGAAAAAAATGAAATAAAATATTTAAAAATGCTAATTATGATATCTTTACTTGGGTGGTGGAGTCAAAAATTTAGAATAACTGGATGCCAAGCCCGTGGTGGCACATTGATAAAAAACTGGACTAGTTAAAATAAATATTCGCATTTTTAATTCAAAATGTCTTATACAATTTTAATTGAAAAAGTTACGAATCTTTTTCAACCTCATGGTTTAATTTCATAATTTTTATAATATTTTTAAACAATTTAAGTCAATAAAAAATTGAACAAAAAAATATAAAACAAATTAAAATTTTAAATTAAGTATTTTCACATTTAAGTTAAAAAAACGCCATGAATAAGAAACAGCGAAGAAACAGTATTATATTAAAAAATAATCATTTTGGACCTAATACAAAATGTGTTAATAGATATATCGTTATTTTCCTTTTATTTTTCTATTAATACCCGATCGTTCCTTTGCCAGCTAAATATTATGCTCGTCTGTTTTTTTTTTTTAAATTTTAAAACTAAATTTTTCAACTAATTGATATTTTTTTTGATCATTTCTACGGGAGCTATGGAATATAATTATAAAAAAATGCCTAAAAATCATTAAAATACATATAACTGTTGGACAATAATACAAATTTTAATTTATTTTTCACCAATTTTCGCATTTTTGTAAAGGTGCATCATGATTTTTTGCCAAAAATCTGAAAAGTCAAAAATTTTCAGGTTTGAATAGATAGGAAATTAAACAACGAGCTCAACGAGGTATGACACTCCTCATTCTGATGTTTAGTTTCTTTATGGCAGCCAAAAAACTGACTATTTATTTTAAAAATTGGATTCACATTTTTGTCAAAAATACGATATTCAGATTTTAGTAAAAAAAAAACGATTTTTCTTCCCGGTTTTTCACCCGTAGTTTCGTCAAATCAGATCGTACAGCTAAATGACCGATTGATTTGAGCAGCTTGCGTAAAATCCTAACGATCCCCATCAATTTCAGGAGAATTTATTTTTTGACAGATTTTCGCATTTTTTGTAAGGGGGTCATCATATAAGATTTTAAAAACCATTATTTTTAGAGTGACCCCTCCCAATATAGCTAGGACAGCCCCCAACTAGCCGAGGCACCATCCCGACCTAGCGGGCACACCCTCGCAAGCGCCTATTTATTCACCAACCGATCGGGCGGCATTCCAAGAAACGCGCTAACCAATCGTGTTTTAGTTTAGTATTTGTTTCTATGTAATGTTTTTAGGCTAAAAACTTTAAAATATCCAGCTAACAGGGAGCGCATTGCATCGCTAATTTGAATATCATAATTATTTTTTTAGTATTTTTTTGTGTCTGAGCGTAACAACGTAAGCAAACGTAAGTGGCCGTCTGCTCTCCGAAACAAGGTTGCATCTTAAGCTTTTTTCCCGTCAAATCTGGCTTTTCGGAAATCCATATGTGAGAAAAAATGAGGAAGCGGTTTTTTATAAAACTATTTTGCCTTCTTTCCGCTTATTTGATGTTGCCATCATTGCAAAAAACATATACCAGTTTTTATACAAATACTACATATAATCTATATTTTCACATATTTTTATCGACAAAATAAATAGTTGCAGCTCCAAGAAAAGAGGTTTTGCGGTGAACAGCATATTTCAATAGAAAAATTGTTAATTAGTTAAGATGTTTCCAAAGGTAACTATCTGGAGTTTTTTTTAATTTATGTATTTTTGGTAACACTTTGGAGTGAAAAACGTGATATTAGCCTACGAATTCAACATATTAGTTATTAAAAAATTGAAAAAAACATTAAGAAAAACCATTGATAACAGTACCTGCGGATTGAGTAACAGAAAAAGTGCGCCAAATTTCGGTACACTAGATTTCAAAGGACAGTGTTCACTGACTTTAAAAAAGATACTTTTCAGGACAACGATGTAAAGTTTTGGACGCTAGAAGGCCGGCCAGGACCACCCATGTTATCTTTTTAAATTTAGGTTCAATAGAACGTTTTTTCTTGATAAGAAAACATAAAACTATAAAGTGAAAAATATATTAATATACAATACCCCTCCCTTTTTTGCTCCTGATGACGACTTATAGCATTATTAGTATTGGGTATAATTTGAGGCTTGCGAAACAGAAACATGAACTTTTCCTGAATTTTTTAAAGTGTTTTATTCCTTAAAGTATAAAACAGCTTTTTTACAGCAGGAACTGACAGCACTGTTCCGAGCAGCAGCGGAGAGCGTGGGAGAAGCAGAGAGCAGCCGCTCGGGAATAGGGATGGAAAATCGGTGTGTCGAAAATATCGCTAGAAAAAATACCACAGAAATACTGAAAACTAGCGAGAACTACCGAAAACCGAGCGAGCGTTGGTCACACCGGATCGCCTACGCGCCCGCTTTGAACCTTTCGAGCAGATCGATTTTTTTGAGTGGACGGAGCGGTTGTGAAAGCGGACGAGCGCACGTTGAGGAACTGAATCAGTTTTTTTTGAAAGTGAGTGCTCGCTGGGAAACCGAGAGATATAGGAAAACAGCGCGGCTGAGCATGGCGCAGCGAGAAAAGCGGCTGGAAAAGGAGTTTCTGCGGCGGGGATAGCCGAGGAAGCGGGAAAAACAAGGATTTTCGAAAAGTGTATCTACCTCGAGGCGCGCGTGTGTGAGTGCGAAGAGAGTGAAGCGAGAAGAGCAGTACGCAGGCGCGGCGTCGGTTTGAATTTGAATTTGTGCTCGATCCTCGCGGAAAAAAAAAGCAAGAAATACTCGGAAAAGCGTTTTTTTGCCATTTTTTTTATGTTCCAAAGCGGAAGATGTCGCCGTCGTCGGGAGAGTGCCTCCTGCTAGTTGATCAAATAAAGCTCTAAGGCTTGAAACACTAAAGAAAAAAGCGAATCGAGCGAAAATCAAACATTTAAACGCAAAATTATCCCCGAAACACACATCCTCAAAAAAAAAGAGACCTAGAGGAGAGCCGAAAAGAGGAAGGAGCAAGAGGAGGTGAAAAACTGGAAAAGTGGTTAACTGGAAAACTGGATTACAATGCAATCGCAGCGCAGCCGACGTCGCAGTCGCGCACCAAGCACTCGGATTTGTTGTTGGATTAGCAAAATGCACGCCGCCGCGTCGCTGCCGGCGTCGCTGCCCCTGCTGCTGCTGGCGCTGGCGTTTGCGAATTTGCCAAGCACCGTCCGCGGAACTGGTGAGTAAAGCGGAGACGCCGCTTAGAACGAGGGGACACGGCGGAAGGGGCGAGAAACCGAAATTCCAGGGCTCTACAAGGCGGTCTCGCACGCCCAAAACTTCTGGAAATCGAACGACTTTTGGTATCACTAGGTGTTATATTAATGAACGGGCTTTCTTGGCATTCTACACCCGAAATACCTATGAAAACAGTCGATCCTGCTCAGTTTTAGCTGGTGTTCTACCCCTATATGGTTTTTTCTTATAGTTTTTACTCGATCCTAGTTCAGAGTCCTTTTAATATCCGAAATACCTATGAGAACAGTCGATCCTGCTCAGTTTTAGGCGGTATTCTACCACTATATGGTTTTTTTTTTATAGTTTTTACTCGATCCCAGTTCAGAGCCCTTTTCATATCCAAATAAGATTTTTTTCTTGAACATATAGAACCCAAAAAAACCACAAAGGAACCTAAAATACCTATACTTTTGAGAGTATTTATTGGGCACTCCTGCTAACAACTTATTTAAAAACTCTTTCAATTTACTTATTTTTCGTTAGGGTATTTAAAGATCTTAAAATATCGATAAATTTAAAATTCTGACAACCAAAGAAAATCTACTTTAAACTTGGGGAATTTCAAATGCATTTTCTAACCATCATTAGCTTTAATCTAAAAAGGGTACCAAGTTATTTCCAATTGTATTACCTTTAACTACCAGCTTCTAATATTATATCTTCCCTTTTTTCCAAGCCCTCCTTATATCCTGTCTTTATAAATTCCTAAAAATTTCTTCCTTAAACATTTAAAAATCTTCCTTAAATTTTCCTTACATTTTTCAAGAATATTTTTAAAATATCTAGTGGTCTGTACAATATGGTTTTTCTATCAACTTCTTTGTATAAAACGCTTGATATATAATCAGAACCCGATACATCCTATACTATAAACCCTCCCATTTATGATCCCCACTCCGAGGATCTGCAGGGGAACTCGAATCTGGAAGCGGCTCGAAAACTTCTTGAATTTGCGCCCTCTGCGCTGCGCCCCCTCTTCATCGGCCTCCCTTTTGGGCTGCTCCTTCGTTGCCTTCCTTTGTGTGGCCTGTGTTCACCGCGCTTCCTTTTCGCTGCCTTCCTTCGCTTCGCTTTGTTGTCGGTTTTCGGACAGGTGGTCGTTTTTTTCCCTCTCTCCCTGGCTTCTCTCGCTTCCTCGCTCTGCCGCTCTCTCTCTCTCTGCGGCACTCGTTCGCTCTGCGCTGACTGCGCATGCGCTCTCAGATTTGAAAACCCACCTTTTCGAGAAAAAAAACGACAAACCCAAGTAAAATTATAAAAAACTGACTGTTTCTACCGTCGGCAAAAGGCGAATTTTTCTTTGCCGTACTTTTCCTTTGTGTCTTGGCTGCGCTATTTGCTCTTCGAGTGGACAACTTCCTTTCCAGGCTTGGGTGATATACGAACGCCGTAGAGGGACCCATAGGGCTTTATTTGACAACTGGTATTCGGCCTGCTATTTGCATATGGAACGGCCGTTGTCTAATCATTGAGCAAACACCGGATCGCATCGGGTCGGATCGGTTGTAGGTGTACTTAGGGTCGATTGCCTCGGTGAAATGTCAACTTTCCACGGAACTGGAAGGGCGGCTTAGATAATGATAAAAAAGTATCAAACTAATATGAAAACTTTAGGAACCCCTATATTATATTTCATATAATCGGAATAAAGTGTATTTGGTTTAGGAATGCAGGAATTTTTAGGCTTGTAGATATGGGTGTTCTTGTAAAATAAAATAATCCTAAAAAAATTATTTTAAAATAAGTGTATTTGGTTTTGAAATTCAGGTATTTTAGGTTTGTAGATAAAGGTATTCTCAGCTTCTTGTAAAATATATATGGCCAGTTCAGCACTATTATAATCAAAAAAAAATTAATTTAAAAAAAAGTGTATTTGGTTTGGAAATGCAGGAATTTGTAGGTTTATAGATTAACGTATTCTCAGCTTCTTGTAAAATAAAACATTATTAATGATGGCCAGTTCAGCACTTTCAAAAATTCTAGAAAAAATTCTTGAACCTATAAAGTTCTATATTTCTGGGTCTTAAGAACCATCAATCAATGCAGCTCATTTCCCAGCAATTAAATAATCGTTACCAAAATTCGAAACCCTGAATTTCAGTCTCATTTCGTTCTCCCTGCTTCTCTACAGCTGCAACTGGAGATCATTGAACTATTATGTTTATAACTTTTACCTAGGCACTTCCTGAGCTCGGGTTTCCGCCTCCTAAACTCTTTTTTCTGGGGTTTATTAGCCATGGGCGACAAAGCATTTGCATTTCCCAGCTGCAAGAAATTAGCAAAGGGAAGTTGTGGCAAAAAGTAAATAAATGGGCTAAAAAAAACTAGATAATTAATTATCATATAAAGCAGGGAAGAAAAAATAGTAGAAATTTAGTTCATCAAAATTTAAATATACAAAAATGTAGAAAATACATAAAATACTTATGTGACTGTAAAAGTATCTGTGAGATACTTACATTTTATTTGGCTTATAAACTCAAAAACTGACTAAAGGAATTCCTATAAAAAACATATAAAATATTTATATGAGTGTAAAAGTATCTGTGAGATACTTTCATTTTATTTGGCTTATAAGCCCAAAAACTAGCTAAAGAAATTTCTTTAAGGAATATATATAATACTTATATGATTAAAGAGTATCTATGAGATACTTTAATTTTATTTGGTTTATGAACTCTAAAACTGGATAAAGAAATTTCTTTAAAAAATATATATAATTTTTATAAAAGTTTAAGAGTATCTATGAGATACTTATATTTTATTTGGTATTCCTATAAAAAATATATAAGAATCCATGAGATACTTTAATTTTATTTGGTTTATAAACTCAAAAACTGGCTAAAGAAATTCCCTTAATAAAAGATCTTTAAGATTTACTATCCCCTCCTTGTGCATATTAGGTTCTGGCACATTTACGCCCCATTTGCTCCAATCCCAGCCAAGTTTATTCAACTCCGTGCGATCGCACGCCTGCATTGGGCCACCATTTAGGGTATTATTTGTTGCAGGTTTAATGTGGCACGTAACGGTTTCGGGGCCCAACAACCACCGCATTCGATTTCATCATATCTCGGGGCAGAAGGGCCTCTAAACGCTCTACAGGAGGCGAAAACGACAGCTGGGCTCCTGGAGCCAGGAGCGAAACAGCAGGAAGGGCAGCAGCAACCCCTGAGTCCTGGCGTCCTTTTTGCTGTTTGCTGTTTGCTCAAAGATCAAATTACGATATATACACAGTAGTAGAGCGAGAGGGAGGGGCGAACGTTGCGAGAGAGAATATCGCTTCAGATACTTTTGTATCTTTTGCCCGCTCTCCCAGCCATTTCCTGCATATCCTGTGCGCACCCCAAAAACCGAAGGAAGCAAAACCCAGAAAACACATTTCTTGACTTTCGTAAGTCACGCACACGACGCTGCCTTAATTAGCCCTCGCCTAGACCGCCGGCAAATACTATATAAATACCATATGACCTGGGTTATGGGTCGTAAAATGCGCATTTTATGATCGGAATGGATCATCCACATAAAGTTGCAACTAAATTTAATGGAAATAAAACTAAGGGGGCAGGGGGAGCACTTAAGTCGAAGGATCGCCGCGGGCAGGAGACCAGCTAGACTTATTACTGGCCAAAGTAATTACTATGGAAAAGGTCAAAATCACTTACTTTCGAACCCCTTTTGCATAGGCTTCAATCGATTAAGGTACGACTAGCGATCGTTAATAAATTCCAGTAATCGAAGTGATCATGCAATTCTCATTAGGGAATTTTGCCTAGGTCTTGCATAAAATTAGCATAATAAAATGTTTTGTTCAAGTGAAAATTGCATTACCAAGTGCTCTTTAATCAATAAATCACTGAAAATAAAAACCAGGCCAATTCTCACGACTTCAAAGGCTCTGCCCCAAGGACGCGGCACCTAAAGACCCAGATTATTGTGAAAGTCTGTCTTTTTTTCGGGCGCCTCAATTAATTCGAGACAGCCACTTATCGACCACTTACTGTCGCATTTATTAATTAATCGACGCCGTCGACGAAAAAAAAGAAACCCGAAAATATATATAACTTTCCCATCAGTAACTTAAGAAGACTTAATTAAAAAACGGTATATGAAATCGGCTAATTTCTCAAGTGTTAAATCTGCTGTTACTGCCTTACAGCCTTTCTTTCGCCTGGCCAAAAACAAAAAACCTGTAAGTGATAAAGCGGGGAGACCGGAGGAATCTGGTTGCCCTGCCCGGTCACTTGATATGGCATTGGATATACGGCAGAGCAGTTCCGTTCCAGACGATCCCGATCCCGATCCCGATCCCGATGGCGATGGCGATGGCGATCCTGTTTTTCGGGACACACCTTTGAAACCAGAATTGGCAAGGTTTTTCAGGTAGAATTCGGCCCGGGCCCCCGGCCAACTCTTGCCTCTGCGGAAATTCGCAATGTCTTTGGCTGATATTTGTTATTTGTTCCCATAGTCATTGCATAAACATGAAAATCATTTTCCCAGCCCATCTCTCTGGCTCTGGCTCTCTGTTGACAACTACTTTCCCAGTTTTGTCTTGGGAAAATGCCTCAAATGGCCGGCGAATGAATTGAGGTTTTCTTCGATGGATACCTTAGATAGATATATGTATAAATGTGTGATATGTGTAGTGTTTAGAGCGGCCAAACTAATTATGAAAACAGTCCTCACATGTGGCGGCCGCAATTAAGTCGGCTTACAAAAATCCATGGACTGTATGGATTCTAAATCTCGACTTGAGGCCTCTCCTCTTGCCTTTTATTGACTTTTAATGATGGCCAGGCGAATTAGTGCGCCCTGACTTACTCTTTCTGCCATGGCCAGTTTAATGAGTTTTCTTTATGGCCAACACATGCACACTGCCAGTCGGTATACAGGTACTGGGCACACACATCCACCAGATACAAGATACAAGATACACACAACAACAGAGACGACGAACGCACTGACCGAACAAGTTTTTAGTTTTTTTTTCTTTCTTTCTTGTCTTTCGTGTCTTTGCCTTTTCTTGGGTTTTCTTGGCTGGTCTCTTTGGGCTTCTCTCCTTTGTGCGGCTTGTTCTTGAACGCGAACGCGATCGCCAAGCAGAAGTATCTGGGAGATACCACACGAGGAAAAGAAGAAAAAAGGCTGACAACCTCAGAAGAACCCCTCCTTTCGACCCAGACCTGCCCCCTTGCCCCTTTCCCCTCCCCCTGGAGAAACACACACCAAGAGCGATTTTTATAGATATTACCCAAAGTGTCTTGTTTGGTTTGGTTTGGTTTCTCTCCTTCGCTTTTGGCCCGGTCTCTTCTGGTCTTCCAGGCTTTGGGGCTTTTGGGCTGGGCCCCTGCCACGCCCCCTCGGAAATCCCCGTCGCAAATGCACGCCATGTCAGCCCCGACACTCTTATACAACCAGCTCTCTCTGTTGGCCTTTAAAAGTAGAAAATTGGAGATCTGAAGAATTCGCGTACATTTAAAAAACGCCCTTACTTCTGGAAATGGCTTTGTCTTGCATAAATTGAGGGTTTCTATAGCACTACCCATGCTGGAAATGAAAAAGAACCTAAAGAATTCGCGGGAATTTAGTTAAAAACCGCCAAGATCCTCAAGAATTCGCGTAGGTAATTTTTTTTTAATTTTTGGAGTGCCATCTTTATGGTTATATCTTGAGTAAATTGAGAGTTTCTAATAGCAATAACCATTCTGAAAATTAAAAAGAACCTGAAGAATTCGCGGGAATTAAATTAGAAACCTCAAAGATGCTGAAGAATTCGCGGAGGTCATTTCTTTTTTTACATTTCTGTAGTACTAACTCTATGATTATAATTTTTCTTGATTTAATTGATTGGCTACCTTTTCTGGGATTCTCAAATAAACCCCAAAATAATTGAAAAATTGCTTTTATATGCTGGGTTAAATTAATTTTGAAATTTTTTCCTTTGCTCTCGTCTTGCCATTAAAGAAATTTACGATTTCCTGGGCAAACGCAATCAGTTGGCTTAGAAACTTCTTGGCCAAGCTGACTGGGCTGTCGGCCCTCTCTTTCCACCCCGTCTATGGCCATCTCTTTCCCGTCTTCTATCCTGTTTTGGAGGAGGCAATGAAAAATGACAATCATCATTATATACACTTGAGCGGATCGACGACAGTCGCCGATCGTGTGCTCGTCGTCTTCTCGAGTTGAAACTGAAATTGCTCCGACTTTGTCTTCTTTCTTTCTCCATCTCCTCCTCCTCCTCCTGCTGTTCCTTCTTTTCTCCTCTTTATCCGTCTCCTTCTGCATCTTCCTCCTCATATGCGTGTTTGAGAACCATCTGTAGGGGGAAAATCGAGATCGGTCCAAGCTCAAGTGAGTGGTTGACTTTGAGAGATGCATAGATACTCTGGCTTGCATAATAATAATCATCAATAATGCCAAAAGATACGGGATGAGATGGCCAAATGATACTATTCATGGTGGTCCCAAGGGCCTTGGAAGCCTAAAAGATACATCCGAAGAATGGCGAAAGATACAAATAATGCAGGAAGCCAAAATGTGGGATTAACTAAATTAAATTCCTTAACATCAAGATGTAGAACACGGCTTGGTTCCTTTAAGTTTACATCTCAAGAGTAGTGGATGCCATGTAAAGTAACTAGATACCAAGACAGATACTTGACAAAATAAAAAAATACCTTATAAACTGCAGGATACACAAACACCGAGATAAACACATGCTTCAAGCTGCCACTTGAAAATGTATCTCAAATTTCAAGCATCTGACAGTTGTTGGCTCTAAAGTACTTAAGATGCTTTTGGGAAACTCAAGGAAATGCGAAAAGGATGTACTCTGCTATGGCTGGAGCTTAGTCCCAGCAGAAATTAGGATGTGTACTTCAAAGATACAAAACTGAAGGTTTTTTTGGAGGTTTAAGCAAAATATAAGAAATATTTTTAATAGATTTTTAGAAAAATTTGATAAAAATACATGAATATAAAGCGTTAAGTATAACATTTACAATATCTCCATGATATAGGGATAGCTTAAGGGGAGTTTTAGGCCACTCTTTGGGACCTCTGTATCTTTAATGCCTATGATCATTAGCGTCTCGGTTCCACTTCAGCCGAACGATCACTTAGCATTGATTAGGCATATCTCTCGGATGCATCTTCTGCATTTTCCAGACTCTTTCTCTTTGGCTTTTCCCTTAGCACGTTGCAACCTGCGCGACATTTGCATAAGGCCATTGGGCAGGGCGGCGCCCCAGCAGCTGGCATTTTCCAAACTGCGGTGACAAATTAGCAGAGGCGTCAAGTAAATATCGAACCGAAGACTCTGACTTTTTTCCTTCTTCCACATTTTTGTTCCCTTTGCCCGAACTTTAACTAAACATTCACACGCTGGCTCGTTGTCTGCCGGAAGTGTTAAATGCTTCAGTTTATTTAGAGTGTACACAAGAGGAGTGCAAGAGAGCCGGGACGCCGTACAATATCACTCATATGCCATTATTTTTATGGATTTTCAAGCAACAACCCTTTTTGTTTGTGCGCCTGCGCGGCCTTTTTTCAGTTTGGCGCGCATTTCCTACAGCCTCGACCTCTTGAACTCTGGCTCTGGCTCTGGCTCTCTCTCTTTCTCTCTCTATGGAGATATATTTAAAATATACTTCCTCCCCGGCGAGGGCGGATTTGTCAAAGTGTCGCATATGTTTTCGAGTGCACTTGAATTACCAAAATACACGCGTAGATATATAGATTACTTACAACTGCAGCTGTGTGTCCTTTGCCTTCCCTTCCTTTCCCGAGGGCTGTTCAATGCACTCATCCTCCCTCCCAGTGAACGTTTTCCACCCCCTCTTATCATGCACTCAATTACATCGTCGGGTAGGTCAATTATTCTCATAATATTATCTTTCATTTGGCTAAGCATTATGCTAATCATCCGAGCTTCTCATGTGGGAAAATAAAAAATGCGAGTCGGTGTGGAAAACGGGGGAAAACAACGACGACCGATGATGATCATCAAGTGGAAACAGCGCTCGACTGTGAAAAGGGGGTTTGTTTTTACCTACCCAAGTTAGTAAGAAATTATGGTTGTTAATCTCGAGAGTGATATAAAAAAGAAGGTGTTAATTTTTAGTATCATTTAAAGTATACTCACAAAATAATCTACTTTTATTATATTTAATCGTTCTATTCTTAGAAATATTGCAGTAATTATTTCCCCGGTTCTTTGGCTTTACAAATCGATGTACAAGTCCGCTTCTAACCCACTCATTGAGCCACCAATCAGTTAACCCATAAACCACATTCCCAGGCTTTCCTCCCCTCACAAAAGTCGTCTAATCCAAAATCTATTTCAACATATGTTGCAATAACAATTGCGTAGACCGCAAAAACCACAAACTTCCTCCCCCAATGATCCAAAATTATACGTATGAATGGGGAAACCAGTGACTTGGGCATCGGCGGTTATGATAGGGAAGAGCATTGGAGTCTTGGGTTTTGGTTTTCTATAGATATATGTACATATATTGTTTAGATTTTTCCAGTTTTTTCCTTTTTTTTCGTTTTTGCTATCGCCGACGACAGTGGCCTATTAATCTATCAAAAGCTTCAGACGCTTCGGACCAAACAAAAGGGGTTAGCAGAGATAGAGATACAGGGGGCAAGAGAGATGGCGATAGATGGTGCGAAAGAGACGGCCGGCAGTGGGCTAGAAAGAGAGAGAGGGAGAGAGCGAGCCAAGGCAAAATTCCATGCCACATAACCCAAAAAGACCAAAAGAAAGAGCGAGACGTTGTGTTTCGTTGACGTCGGTTCCCACACTCGTTTATACGTTTTACGACTTGCCCCCGCTCCACGCCCCCAACGCCCCACCGCCCCTGTGTGCCACTCCCCCTTTTTCCTTCGGCTCGAGCCCCCTTGCTACTCGCTTCCCCAGCGATCTCGGCTACTTTTCATTAACACTTTACAATCTTTCCGCATTTTGCTGCCTGCTGCTGTTGTTACAACGCCTCTGCATGACGCTCATTTTCCACTGCCTGGGCATCTTCTTTATATTTACAAACAAGAAAAATAGTTATCGATTAAATCGCTATTTTCGATTTTTAATATTTATTTGTCAGAAATATCTTCAATTTGAGTTTGTAAACATGAGAAATGAAAGTTGTTGATGTGAGAGTAACAAAAGAAAACTGCTTTACAAAGTTATCGATAAAATCGATAGCATATTTTGAGCCTTGATAGTCCTTAAAATTGTTTATTTTAGTAACTTTTTTAATTAAAATAAAATATTATATCAGAGCTATTTTCCACTATTATTTCCCCCCAAGCTGTACTTCTTGCTAACCAATTTGTTATTTGCCATTACTCATTTATGTAGAAAAAGCATTTATTTATTGCCTGCCCCCGCAGCAATTTGTGATCATTTTCTGAACAATTCCCATAGAAATAGTGATTGTTCGATGATCGCTTCGCTTTCTTTGGCGGCTTATCACTCTTGCAGTTCATTTTTGCGACGCAAATTTGTATGAAAATATCTATTATCATTTCGCCACACTCTTCAGACAATATATGCAAATAAATGTGCATGAATGTACGAGTAGGAAGAGATCGATGACAAGTGAAACAATTACGAACACCAAAATGGGAACAAAAGATGTATTGCGGGGGTTAAACGATCAATAAGCAATTGAATCAAATTTATTTCGGCAGATCTTCAAAGGTTCCTCTCATAAAACTGTTATGCTGAACCCAAGAACGGTTTCTTTGATTGAAAATCGAAATAATTAAATATTACCTTTTAAAGAAGTAATTTACCAATCTATTGTTTAAAGCACTTTAAAGATATAATTTAAATATGAATAATTTGCATAAATGGATAATTGATTATCTAAATATTATAACCATAGTAGGTACCTCTGAAAAGATTTTCAATTTTATTATAGTCTTAAAAAAGAGAACATTACATTTGATTGAACTTATCCCTTGGAAGTAAGCATTCCTGGTTTTAATTAAGGCTCATTGATGTTTTTTAACAAATATATATATTATTTAAAGTACAGTGACTTACTTACTGGATTCAAAATTAAAAGTTGTGGCGAAATTGCCGCCAAATAAAAATCATGAATAAACATGAACTGAATTTAGATAAGAAAGTGGGCCCAGCGGAATGAATTTAATTGAAAGGCGATAAGGTCGAAAAGGGCTTCTGGTCTTTCGGCTTACGATTTGATTCACAAAAAATTACTTCATTTATCCCGTGTTTATATAAAAAAAATGTAACAATTTTCCTCTAGTAGAGAAAAAATCGGAGTTTAAAATTAAATGTAAGCTCTACAATTTGTCTGCCATTTTATTTTATATCTTCACTTGCTGACATTCTTGTTGATACGTTTTTATTATATTTTTTTCTTGCCTAGAGAAAAGCGTGAGAAATTTTTGGCCGTGGTTTGGTTTCTTTTTTCTGGCGATTGTTGGTGTTTTTCTTGTTTTAGTTTGGTGTGGTTGCTTTTTGTTTTAGTTGTCGCAGCTGTTGTTGCTTATTATGCTGATAGCGTTTGCCACTTTTTCATTGTTGTGTCTTTTTTTCGTATGTGGTAATGCGAAAAATTTAAATTCGATAAGCGCCATTTAAAAAGAAAAAACCAGCGGAGATATTTCATTATTGTCTTGGCTTCCTCGTTTTTGTCGTTTTTATTTGTTTGATGTATGTAAATTGTTTTTCGCGGTAATTACAAGTGGTTCATCGATCGCTTTATGGCTAACAATGTGTGTCAGAGATGGTAGATGACAGTTAACCTAAGGTACCTCATTATTTCTAAAAATTAACTAGTAATTTTTTTCTTTGTTAAATACATGTGGCATACATTGAATTTACCCCTCAGAAAAAATGAATAACTCAACTGCAACGCGGGCTGTCGCTTGCAGTCCATTTTGATCGATCAATATCACGGATATTTGCAAGTCACAGTCACGCCTGCTTTCATCGGTGATTGTGGAACGTCGTGACTCCGAGAGATGCCCCCGATCTGGCCGCCAAGCCGAAAACCAAACCAAAGCGGCCAATCTCTATTACACATATCGTTGGGCAAGCTTAATTAGGTCTCAACTCGGTTCGGGCCAAGTCAAGCAATTAACAGCTCATTTGTCGGCGGTGGAAAAGCGGAAAAGCATGTGTGCACTTGGGCATCTGCCTAAACGCCGCATAAATGCCGGGGGCCACGTTGATTTTACATGTGTGCGGCAAATCACACGCAATAAAAAAAAATCGTACAAAAAGCTGGCTGAAAAACTGAAAATCTTTTCACGCTCTGCCGATGAAGCGTTGAGTGCCCATGCGCCCTCTCTGTCTTTCTCGCCTTGCCAGTCGGCAAATTAATTAACCAGACTCATAAGCCCCCGGCCACACCTCTCGGGAAGAAACCATTTAAGCTCTGTCCCCATTTGAGTGATCTTCACCTGGAATTCGTATAATTCAATTTCGTACATTTGTCCATTTTATGTACGCACTTCTGTCGCATATTCCCCAAGAACGGGAGGCAAAACAAATAATTCGGGGCACTAAACATAACTAACTATTAAAGAAAGCTACAAAAAATATAATAGATATTTTAGACATTTTCTATATATATTTTATACATTTTTAAAATACTTTACAACTGTTTTTAAAGCATTCCAAAATGTTATGAGAACTCTAGAGTGACTTACTGTGGATTTCAGAGGCTGCACCCACCGCACTGACACTGCGTTTTATTTGTGTCTGCTGCTCTTTTGGATTTGTGTCTGGATTTTTTTTATGTTTTGCATCTGTTTAATTTTTTTTTTTACACTAATTGAGGTCAATTAGTTTACAAACAAACGCACACACAGTCGCGGCCAAGCGAAGACAATCAAATGCAGAGCAACCGCTGAGCGTGCTGCAATAATTTTTTCCTTTTGCATAAATTTCTGCAGTATTGCGCACATCCAATGGATGTGACTCAATTTGAAGTTATCTCTTATTTTTTGCCCTCCTCGCCGCCTTATTTATGTATTGTCATTAGCCAGTTAATCAGGCAAATGTTCATACATATATGCGTTCATATTGTATATCTTTGAGATTTATGCCACGTCTTGTCCACAAGCCATCGATCATCAATGTTTAAAGGAGGCGACAGACAGTGAGCGAAAAGTAGTGTGAATAAAATATAAAGTATAATACTAAATAATTTATGAAATGAATTTTGGGCTTAAAAATAGTAATTAAACTAGATTACAATTTGTAAAGAAAACTTTGATGTTAATCAAATATTTATCAGTTAAATCACCACCCATTAATAGCTGAAATGTATAAATAAATTTGCTTACCACACTTTTTCTTGGAAATTTTCAATTTGTGCATTCAGTTGGCGCTCTGACTTAAGCCTTTTTGCATTTGATTTGTGCTTGTGTATGCACGGCGGTACAGTGGTCACTCATTGTGTGTGTATCTCCGCATATGCACACCCCCACCCCAGTGCCACGCCCCGCCGCCCACCGCCCCTTTCGGCAGACAAAGCGATTTATTTATCTCCGCCTGACGGGGGCAATCAAAACTTATTGTCGTCGCCTCGAACCGAAATGAACTGAACCGCATGGAGGAGCCGAGTTCAGCTGAGTTAGGAACCCCTCTTCCATCTTTTTCTGCTTTTTTCAGCGCAGGAAATCGCCACACGCCCAATTAGCAAACATATATACAGTGGGGCGCAGAAAAATAGCAGAGGAGGTGTGAAAAGTTCTGGGAAATGCAGTACAAATTATTAAAAGCAGGCAATAAATTATAAATTAGGTTTAGATTCTTTAAGTATTTTCTAGGATTTTATATTTAGCCTTCTTGAGTTTTTTAAATGATTTTTTTCAAGTTAAAATAAATAAGATTTTTTTGTTCTCAAAGTTTCAAAAATATTTTAATTAATTCCAAAAAATTACTTACAATCAAGGTGAAGTACATTATGTATACCCAAAATTCTTTTAGATAGAGCCTTTCTTGAGTTTTCGAAATACTTTTCCAGGCTATACAAAATTAAGATTTTTTTGTTCTCAAAATTTTAAAAATATTTTAATTAATTGCAAAAAATTACTTACAATCGGGGTTAAATACGTCAGATATATCTAAAAGTCTTACATTTATCCCTCCTTGAATTTTTCCAGGTTAAAATAAATAAGATTATTTTGTTCTCAAAATTTTACAAATATCTAAAATAACTGCAGGAAATAACTTGCAATCAAGCCTGAGTAATTTACATATATCTACAGGTCTTTTAAATTTAGCTTTCCTTGAGTTTTAAAAAATATTTTTCAAGGTTGTAACAAATACGATTTTTTTTTTCTCAAAATTTTAAAAATCTTTGAAATAATTACATAAAAATAAACCTCAATCAAGGTTGAGTACATTAGGCATATCTAGAAGTGCACTACTCTTCCGGACCGATCTGTTCATAACTGATGTATATTTTTTTGGATCTCCGAACCTGAAGAGGTGAAGTGAAATTGGGGGGATTGCTTGTTTGCGGCTTCGTTTGTTTAATTTTGTGTGCCAGATATTTTTCAATGGAATAAGCATAATTTTTGTGTGCCTTCTGATTTTTTCATGCGTTTTTTTTTTTGGTTTTTTTTTTGTTTTGTGTGTCTGTATTTTTTATGCATAATAACAATTTGATTTGATTGCACAAGTTTCAGTTTTCTTATCCAACTAATTTTCTGCAGCGCTGGGCAGTTCAAGTGCAGTGAACTTTTTGTCTGTGATTGGCAACAATGATGATAATGATGATGAAGACGGTGACTTTGACATGCCGCCTGTTTGCCCTTAAAAGGCAGATACATATACGATCTCCCGATGTTCTGCAAACAGAACCAGAATGTTTTTATTCTCTCCTCTGCCCTCCCCACGGGTATATCTTTCTTTCTTCGGCTTACAACGATGTGGCATGTTAAGTAGACATAAATGGGCGACAAGTTAGTATGATCCTACAGATATGGACGGCCGGTTGGCAAGGTGTCTATAGGAATGTGTAAGGGAAGGCTTCTATAATCACTGGTCATCATTATTTAGCTATTAGTATTATTAATGCTACTTGTCTCTGACACTTTTTGAATGATTTTTAATTATAAACCTCTATTAATTATTAATCCTCTCCATTTATCCTTGCAGATACCGCGTTGGGGCCCGCTTCCTGCACAAGTGTTGGCTGCCAGAATGGCGGCACCTGCGTCACACAACTCAATGGCAAAACCTACTGCGCGTAAGTAAAGTTTGGGTTTTTTTTTTAAATATTTCAGAACTTTTAGTTACCAGAAAGCCACATACCAAAAATTTCCGGAATAAACCCTGCGGTTATTGAGTTCAAATAGTCTGTTCTAGGCTTACAGCCCATATATCATAGGGTTTTTCATTTTTGCATTCAGAAAGGAGTAGAGCAAGTAAAACAGATTAACACAAATTCAAAAAAATTAAATCTAAAATTTATTTTTATTTTTATTTGTATCTCCAGAACTGGGGTGAGAGTTCGTGGCGGCATTTGCATGTGTCAATCAAGAGCTCAACTTCAAGGACAAGGGATTTTTGTGTGTGCACTCTGTTTAATTTAACTCGAAATTCGTCTAGACAAAAGGAGGGAAGTTGTTGTTTGGCCAGACAAAAGCGCCCGCACAATCTTTGGTCTTTGGTCTTCGGTCTGCGGTCTACGGTCTACGGTCTTCGGTCCCCGTTCTCCGTTCTCCGCTCTCCAGTCTCCGCTCTCCAGTCTTCAGTCTCCAGTCTGCAGTCTTCTCTTCTGCGGATCGAATCAAATCGGGCTCGTTGTCGAGCGACATTCGTGGCAAATCGGTTTGAACCTAAACGAGAGTCTGGGAGTCTCTGGTTCGTGCCTTTAGCCCGGTTCGCATGATTTTCACTCGCCTCGCACTTCGATGTTCGTATTTTGTTTCCTCCTCCGTATGTTGTCTTTTATTTATTTCTGTGTTTTTTCCACGATTTTTTCTTTATTTTTTTTTGTCTATTTCCCTCTGTTGTCTTTGCAATAAATCAAACGCGGCCCAAAACAAACGGCACGTACGCAACGCATAACTCTGTTTGAGTTATTATAAATAGAGAGTCCAGTCCGGCCGGTGAGTCTCGGCTCGGGTCGGCGAAACGATCGCTATATCCATATATTTTGACAGACTGTCGTCAACAATTTTTACGAGTCTGCGAAGCGGCCCGAGCCCCGACCTACATGGCATAATTAACGAAAACTCACTGCAAGAACCCACAAAAAGTTAAGATCGAATTGCATTCCTGGCGTACACTCAGGCCTCGACTATTCCCAGCGATCCGCTTTGAAGTTTGCTTTATTTTTATGATCGGGCTTGGTAAAACGCAGCTTATTTGGAACTTCAAAATCATTTTGTACTACTGCTGGAAGCAATAAAAAATGTAGAAAAAAATGTCTACCTAATATTTCTTCATCCCCAAGTGGTATTTTAAATACTGCCCTAGTATAGCTCTTAAAAAATGTTTTTATTTTCGAAAGTTAAAAACTTTGTGCCAAATTGGCAAATGTTAAACATCTATTAGCCAATAAAAACTTTTCTAGAAACCTTTCGCGCTAAATATCCACTTTTATTTACCATTATTTTGGCCTTTGTTGATGTTCGGCTCACTGACTCATCAAAATAAAGATGGGAGGGGGAAAAAAAAGCGCTGTTTTATACATCAAAAGAAATTTCCGCCAAAAAAGGGGGCCGCCGGGGGGCGTGGCCGTTCGAGAGATGCTGCTCATTAACATGTCATAAACCGCTAGTAAGAAACGCTTTTTCCTCGCCTTTTTTGTGGGCTCTTTTGCCATGCCACCATATAAATCAAACTCATTGTTCTGAGATGGCAGTGACAAAATTGAGCCGCAGACTACATGACATTTGACATGGGGGGGGGGAAGAAAAAAAATAAATTTAAAAAATAGAAGGAAAAACAGTTGTGTCAGTCAAAAAGAAAACCAAACTGTTGGCAATCGAGTCAATTAAACAAACAAGCTGGCAGGCGGAAAAGCCATCGTAAAAGCCGTATAAAAGCCAAGCTTTTTGGCCAGCCAGAGCCAGCGATAGACACACAAGACAACCAGAGCAATTCCAAATCAAGAAAATGTGGTAAATGGATCAGCATGGATCAGCCGAAAACGATCCGAGGATCAGTTGGCCGCAAGACCGCAAGACCGAAAAAATCAGCTCTAATAGCTCAAGCTCAAGACAAAAGTTCAAAGCGATCTTATCGCCGAATCAAAAAGAAAAAACAAAAAAACCAAAACCAAAACCAAGCCAAAAAAAAAATGTCTTGAAGAAAGAGGGGCCAGCGCACATATACACATGGCCATTGGCTTGATCGTGCCTTTGATGATCATCGCAAAAACCAAAACCAAGGCAAGGCAAGGCAAGGCAGTCGAGGGAAGAGCAAAAGCAAAATAAAATAACCCACGGATCCCCGAGTTGCCACAAAAATACATAAACGAAACAGGAGAAAAGACTAAACTGGCATCTCGCAGTTTTGGGCTAAGAGCCAAGCGCTTTTATGTAATTGCCCAAAGATAGCCGAGGAAAGAGCGGGCCAGGATCGGTTGACATGTGTAGTAGTCTCTCGCCGCACAGCGTTCCCGGGGGGGAAATGGCTGGAAAACCCTGTTTACAACGAGCGCCAAGATCTGGCCGATCAAAAAAGGCAACCGATCGGGCACAGCAACAGTTGTACTGTTTTAGAATACAAACGAGATCAGCTCGCATTGATTGTGGCAGTGCCTTTAATGAGGAAGGGAACTTTAGCTCTCGTAAATTAATATTAAAAAAAAAAATTCACTCAGAGGTGGATCCTTTCTTATTATTATGGCCATTTTGGTGGAAAGAAAGCCACATACCAAATATTTCGTTGCGGAACGCAAGGATAGCTGAGTTCTGATGGTCTGTTTATAAGAACTTCTGATAAACCATGGTGAATATCCAGTAAAACCTATTAAATTGGTAGCTAATTAAATAGTTTTGAGTTGAATCGATTTGAGATCAGCTTGCATTGATTGTGGCAGTGTATTTCAAGAGGAAGGGAACTTCAGATAATAAAATATTATTAGTATTAAAAAAAATTCATTCGAAGGCGGACACTTCCCTGTTATTATAGCCTTTTTGGTTGAAAGAAAGCCACATACCAAATATTTGGTTGCGAAACGCAAGGATAGCTGAGTTCTGATAGTCTGTTTTCAAGAACTTGTGATAAACAAAGGTGAATATCAAGTAAAATCGATTAATTAAATAGTTTTGAGCTGAAACCGTCGCATTTGATCCCCAGAAAGTGAATTAACCGCCGAGTGAGAAAAGTTCGTTGCCTAAGTCTTTTGTTTTCTTGGCACCGCACGTGAGTGTGTGTGTGTGTGTGTGTGTGTGTGTGTGTGCGTGTGTGTGCGTGTTTCTAAATGCCCTCGCACACACACACGGACACGAACACTCACCGCAGGAGAATAATTTACGTTTTTATTTGAACTCTTGGCTCACACGCTTTGCACTTGAAGTGTTCTCGGCTTTCTACCTTTCCTCCTTCGCGTTCTTGTTCTCCTCTCCTCTCGTCTTTTCATTTCTTTTCTTTTCTTCTCGAAAAGTGAAAAAGGGGGAAAAGCATTTCCAGGCTGCAATTACTTTAATTAACTGATCATTAAGCACATTGGCCATGGGGCTCTATGCTCTGCGGCCTGGAAATGACAATGGAAAAGCCAGCTTTTCATCTGTGCTGCGATGACACATTTAACTTGCGGCGGCCATTTTTCTCATATATATATATATATATATATCTCCCTGTGGATATATATGTGTGAACATCCTTCGGCCGAGGAGGGGAAATATATGAAACTCGTTTGCAACCTGCTCTGATTGCTTTTCTGTGTTACACAAGCTGCGAGGAAGCAAGGGTCTCGCCGGAGCCGGAGCCGGGGCCCATCCCATGAGATCTTGGCTACCCGAAAAGCGTAGCGAATATTTATTGTGCATTCCGGCCTGCATTTTACATTTTTCCCGAGGAGACGCAGACCCTTGCTCCCCTTTTGTGTGCTCTGTTTTCATACACCTTTTTTATTTTTGCAGCCAAGGCGTTGGCGTACAAAATTCCTTTGGCCAGGTCTCCGTGCCTCTCTCGCTTTGGTCAAATTAAAACGTTTTATTGAAACTCAATTAAGTTGCGCATTCTCACGAAACGCTGAAGATGGTAGACCAAGTTGATGATGATGGTTCCTCGGATGGATGGATGGATGGTCGGTCGGTCGGTCGGTCGGTCGGTCGGTCGGTCGGTTGATGGGTGCAGAGAAGCAGCGTAGAAGGCATAATGTTAATTATTCGAATGTGGAATGATGCATTACATAAATCCGAGCTTTGTCTTCTCATAACTGAAACGAAAGATTTTCCCAGGCTTACGTCTCTTAATTATGCATATATGGAAATACCTTTGGTTTTTCTTCTACGCCCGACGACAAATCATTTCATCACACAAGTCGGGCAATCGCCCATCGAAGCTTCACCTCTTTTTGGGGAACTCTTTTTCTGCTGATTAGTGTTATTAGCTGTTACAATGTGCGCCTTTGATGTAAGACAGACACATCCCAAAAATTCCAGAGATGGATGTTACTTATATAGATTTACGGTATAACAGTTCTATTTAAAATAAAATATCTTTTCAATAACCACTTAGTTCCGATTTTCCATGAGAAAATACTGTAAAACATGTTTAAAAACCCTTTCTAAAAAATTCCCAAAATATCTTAAGCATTTCCCTTATTATAAAAGCTTGGTTCATAAGTAAACCACATACCAAAAACTTCCCGTCAAATCACTCGCTTACTCGAGTTCGGATGGTCTCCTGTATGATAATGCTCCATGGTGTTTTTCTGCTATTATCGGAACAGAGATGAATGTTACTTATATAGATTTACGGTATAACAGTTCTATTTAAAATAAAATATATTTTCGATAGCCACTTGGTTCCGATTTTCCATGAGAAAATACTGTAAAACATTTTTAAAAACCCTTTCTAAAAAATTCCCAAAATATCTTAAGCATTTCCCTTATTATAAAAGCTTGGTTCATAAGTAAACCACATACCAAAAACTGCCCGTCAAATCACTCGCTTACTCGAGTTCGGATGGTCTCCTATATGATAATGCTCCATGGTGTTTTTCTGCTATTATCGGAACAGTTACATTTTTAAAATTTGACTGCCTAAAGATAGTTTTTATTGGCCATAGTTTAGATTGATCGTCATTTGCATAAGACAAACAAGTTCGACAAAGTGAAACAGCCCATCGTAAAAGCCGTTTTTATGGCTCCTCTTGATAAGAAGGTTTTCCGCTTTATTAAACCCATAAAAGCTTATAAAGTCGGGAGTTCTGTACAACGAATTTCGGGAATGGTATCAGGTATGTGTTTCGTTACCTGGAAACTGGAACCTGTGGAAATCATTTGACGGACCAGTGTCAGAAAATGCATTTTATTTTTTACCTGCTCAACGGACAATGGGAAATCAAACAAAAACAGAACCGAAGAAGACCTTCAATCTCTCCGCAAACAACAGCTGGAAATGGATGGATGGATGGATGGATGGATGGATGGCTGGGATGGTTGGATAGATAGATCTATGTGCATAGGTGCTATATGGATGGAAACAGAACGGAAAGGAAATTTGTTGGGTGTAAAATTTGTTAGTGAGCCGGGGTCACGCATTTCACTTCACTTCATTTCAGTTGGTTTTCCACTCTGTCCTCCCTTTTGCCATTGTTCTGGGACAGCTAGGCAAATACCACACGAAATGTCTGGGTGAAAGGAAGCGATAGATAAAGGCCCCGGGGATAGGGAGAATCGGGCAGCGAGGAGTGTGTGGAACGAGTATTTGGGCGTGTTGCACCTGCGCCTGGAAAAACGAGCACATTTTCACGTGAAAAACACGTCTCAGCAAAAGCCGAAACACCGAAAAGCAGAAAACCCGAGTGCTTGTAATGCGAGGAGTGTGCTCTCGGTACCTCCATATATTTGTTTCCCCCTCTTCTGGCCACAGATCATCTTCATTGTTCTACTCATTTCTCAGTTTTGGGTAAAGTTATGAAAGTTGGTTTGAAGTCCAGAAAAAAATCTGTTTACTTAAATACATTAAAATAAGATAAATTAGAGATTAGAGATCATTTCCTATCTGCTGATACTCGTAGAGTCACAGATCAGAAACCTTGGGAAATCATCAAAACAAAATTTGGGAGTTCCCCATGAAAGCGAAGATTAGCCAAGCAGATTGAATGAGATCAAAGCTTAATTAGGTGGGAAAAAATCAAGTTTGATAAGAACCCTTACAAAGTAATCCCTTCCAAATCCCCATCGACAGCGCCAACCCATTCAGACAAATTGATCAAGTCCAGCTAATTGGCGCCTTATCAGGTCATTAAACAAATGGGATCACACAGCGAATGACTTCTAGAATCTTGGCAGAGTGTCTGGGGAGTGTTTGTGAGGCGATAAGCAGTTTATTTGTGGTACCCCACACTCGCCTCCCCACCGATCCTGTGATAATGTGCTGAGATCAGCGGAAAGCTGCATATTTATATGAATATAATACCTCTGTTTGGTGTTTACTGTACACACAGAAAATGTTTAAGGCTTGAAGTACTTCTTACAGGTGCCAGAAGCACCTTTAAACCTGATCTTCATATAAATAAATATATCAAATAATTTATATAAATTTCTAATGGTAGTTGATTAATATTTAAAGTATTTGAATAATATTTTTCTAGCTGTGCACGAGGCGTGTGAATTGCACTAGGGAAATTAGACACTCGCAGAGCCGAGAGGAGTTGCCTTTGGATCTCTGGAAGCCATATATAGCTACAGTCAGGCGGAGTGGTCGAAAAAAGATGAATGATCATCGGGCGATGACATTAAATCATTTGCCTGTAAACCATGAGTCTAGCCCCTCAGCTAGCCCAGAAATCCATAATCCATTCGATACGAGCTGCTGTGGTTACCCATTCAATCGAACGATCGTGAGAAGCGAATATAAATATATATATGCATATCTATGTGCATTTCATATTCACTTCATGCAGTTATGATTGTGAACAATTTCTGTCCCCGATCGCCGACCGCAAATTGAGTTGGAAGCGGAGATACGGATGCAGAGATGTAGATGCAGATACAGATACAATCGTTTGATCCGATCTGAGATAGATTTACGCTGGCTTTTCTCACGAGCAATTTCAGTAAATAGATTTTGGATAATTTTGAGAAATTTTTTTTTTTTACATTACCGATATACTATCGAATTTATCGAGCCATTTATCGTTCTAATGCCACCTTTATAATTTCATATACCATTTTTTAAAACAATTTCTTACCCGTTTAGCCACTCCGTTTCCTTCACGTGACAAAAGGTGACTCATTCCCTTTTTGGCCAACTTTATAAAGGAGGCTTTAAAGCAGATCAGGAGGTGGGGGGCCTTAGAGGAGTAGAATGCGGAGAAGGAGATAAAGCCACCAACACACACTAACACACCCAGTGGCTGCCTTGGTTTATTTGCCAATGCGAGTCACGTTTTCTGCCAGCCCTCTCTTTCTTTCTCTCAAAACAAGTTACCGACTACTTCGAACCCGAGCTGAAAAACTCTGCTTGGCCTGAGTATAATTTATATTACATTAATTTTTCCATCCAACATTTTCCTCTCATTTGGGTAGCAGCAAAAAGCCTGACACCTCATTTGAATGGGGCTTCCCCTTGCCACTTCTTTGCCTTCTCTACGCTTTAGCTGATTTTATTACATCTCTTTGGCCTGGTCTTATCAGTGGGGTCATATCGACAAAATACCTTAACAAGAACCCTATATTAAGAAGAAAAAAATTAATCGATTTTTTTTATTTAAAAAATCGAAAATATCGATTTTAATTTATATTCTCCGGAGGCAGAATAAATCAATGTGGAATACAAATATTTAAGTAGGAGGCAAAATGGCACAATACTGCTACCAATTACTACGATAAATTTGACATTCTTATTAAGAAACGATCGATTAAAACATCGATGACGATAACTTGTTTTATAAATACGTTTGTGGTTAAAGACCCTTTCTTTTACATTTTTTTAGTGTATGCTCCTCACCTTTTTTAAGCTTGTCAACTCTCTAAATTCTCTCTCTAAAATTAGCAAGCTGTCTTCGATTACGATCGACAGACTTTGAGGTTAGGCAGGGCCTCTATAGGGGATTGCTACAAATTAATGCTAAATCTAAAGCATTTTCACACACTTGTAACGGGAAGTAGCAGCATCGGACAAAAAAAAACAGCAGAAGAAGGAAAAAAAAAATGCAGAAATAAAACGAAAAAAGAAAAGCGGTTTTTCCTCGGCTGGACCAGCAACATCCCATCGGATCCAGCGCTTTTCAGGTTGGTCAGCAGCCGCCTTAATGATTATTCATTGCTTGTTGCTGGTTGTTCGGTATGTTGCTGCCGTGCTGCTTGATGTTGCTGCTGCATGCTGCTGCTGCTGTTGCTGTTGCCACTGCATCAGCAATGCGTGTAATTTTCTCATTGCATCCAGCAGCCGATGAAGAAGCAGCATCAGCATCAGCGGAGGCAAAAAAATTTAATATGCAATCAAGATCGCGCACAAATTACCGTACATAAAAATTGTTTTCTCAAGGGAAAAGTAACAACAACAAGGCATAATGTCGTCGTTGAAGTTGGGAGTGGAGAATCGGAAAAAGAGAGTCTTCAATGCTAAGAGCCGATATTGTTCCATCATTGTCATTACTCAACCAATTTGTAGTATTTTTTTCTGTGTGCACCATAAAATATTGTTTATGGGAAACTTATTGGACTGATTTTCCTTTGGCCTCGATTTGGGAAAACTGTGCGATACCTCTGTGGAAGGGAAAACTATTTTGGATGCCTAATGAAACTAATATTTTATATAAAGTAGAAGGTATATATATTTTTTAAAATTATTTTATGCAAAATCAAAGGATCATTAACAAAGTATTCAGATGGAAAGACAAGTAGTCTCTGGCCAGCTTAAGAGATCGAATTCGATGCGATAACCCATCTGTCGTTCATCTGGAGCTCCAACTTGTCCAAATCCAGCCTCGTGAAAGTGGTCCAAGGAGCCGAGCTTGGGGCGGAAATGAGGCTACTTTGTCAGCTTTAACACTTCGGAGTCGCTGGAGCCTGGGATTTATCAGGCGGCGCAGATCTGGCTCCTGACTTTGGTCAACTAAGCCGACAAGTCGATAAAGTAGCCAGCAAACGATATGTGTGAAATCACTGCGGCGAAATTTGTAAACCAGTGCATTTTACGGTCCCTGCTTGGGCGCCAGTTTTTATTTTTAGGATTTATTTTTCAAGCTTAATAAAGAGTTTATAAAGGTTGATTGTAGATTATAATAGATTCATTTAGGATAAACATTTTCTGTTACCTTAGTATTTGGTTTTCTCCGAGTGCACAGAAGATTGTGTGCCCCAATGCACTCATTCAAATCGCCACCTGCAACCCATTTTAATGGCAACCCGCTAATCCGTATCTATCTGTATCTCCATTCCAGTTGCGATTCACACTATGTCGGCAACTACTGTGAGCACCGGAATCCGTGCAACTCGATGCGTTGCCAGAACGGCGGCACCTGTCAGGTGACCTTTCGCAACGGCCGGCCGGGCATCTCCTGCAAGTGTCCCCTGGGCTTCGACGAGTCCTTGTGCGAAATAGCGGTGCCGAATGCCTGCGACCATGTCACTTGCCACAACGGAGGCACCTGCCAGCTGAAGACCCTGCAGGAGTACACGTGCGCGTGTGCCAATGGCTATACAGGTGAGGTTTCTAACGGGGAAAGTGCCCAAGTCCATATTAGAGCAACCAATATCATATCCATGCCTCCCTGCCCAGGTGATCGCTGCGAGACGAAGAACCTGTGCGCCAGTTCGCCCTGCCGGAATGGAGCCACCTGCACCGCCCTGGCCGGAAGCAGCAGCTTCACCTGCTCCTGTCCGCCAGGATTCACCGGTGACACCTGCTCCTACGACATCGAGGAGTGCCAGTCGAATCCCTGCAAGTACGGCGGCACCTGCGTCAACACCCACGGATCCTACCAGTAAGTGATCATATCTATTATCTATGAACTAAGAAAAAATTAAACAAATCCCTCATTAGACCACTTAATTTGCATACTCTTGTCAAACCCCTCGATTAGGCATTTGAAAACGTCAGGCAAACCAATCGATGAACATCGAAATGCCACCCTGTTGAATATCAATCGAAGCGCCGATTGTCAATAAATCGAATTGTCAACGGATGTGATAACTCAACTTCCAGCTGACAAGTGCAAATTGTTTTCTCTGTTCGACAAAAGATCGAACACGTCTGATTTTGCACCAAAAAAAAAAAAACAAAAACCTCAAAACCCCAAAAATCGATAACAAATCATCGTTGCGAAACGATTTGCATATTTATCTAAAGCTCGGCCGCTCGCTGGCTTCCTTTAATTAATGGCAATTTAAGAGTAATAATTTATGAAATCCCATTTTATTTCGTTGCGATTTGCATAGCTTATTGATTTTCGTTTAGGCCAACAACAAATTGCCAATTGGCCCGAACAACATTTCCACTCTAATTAAAACACACAAAACGCGATCGACCTATAGAAAATGAGTCGTCGAACAAAAGATCTCAAATTTCCGGCGATCTTTTGTCTAGAAACACACGGCTTTTTACTCTTTTTGGGAACTGGTTCAGCCACGTAAATTAAATTACTTCGTTTTCTTTGTTTTTTTCTCTTTCTTTATTTTATTTTTTGTGTCAGTTTGGAATCATTTGCATTTTTAATTTGAAACACACAAATTATCCAAAGGGAGCGGGGCAGAGGGTGTGTGTGGGTCTTATATATATCTTCACCAAAAGCCATTTGAGCAGAAAAGTGCGATGTGAACATGTGTTTGCTGTTTGTTTTAGTTTAGTTTGACTGTGGCTGCTTCCAAAGCAATTAGCATACACTTGAAATAAATCCATTTAAAAGGGTTTTTGAAATAACTATAAAAAAGTATTTATTTTGGAATTTTCTGAAATATTATGGTGAGGAGGCCTAAAATAAAAGTACGTTCAATCCCATAAATTGCTATCAAATTGAGACACGCCAAACTCGAGTCCTTTTGTGTGGGTCTTCAAAAGATAACACTAAATCCCCATGATAAATCGCTAAGATCGGGAAGTGAATGGGGGGCCTAAATGATCTTCTGCCACCGTTGAATGGCTGGCCGGGCAATTTGCATAAATTTCATATTCGATTTGTGGATTTTATGATGTTTCTATGCTAAAACCTGCGGCCAAAGCTTAGTCATGCTTTAGTTTATGAGGTTTTAGGTTTTCTGTTTCGTTTCATTTTGGCAAAGACAGCGATTTTATTTGTCAACTGTCAGTTGGTGGGAATTTATTAATGGAAACAAACTGTCGAACACAAACGAATAATTAAGTGAATAGGTATTCGTGATTCGTTATTCATGGCAATCGCAATGGGCCCATTGAATATTGAGTGGTTTAATGGGTGAATAACTCTCCACCAGAGCGGGTTAAAGGTCAACTGCATTTTATTTTTCTGAGTGCAGTTACCAAAACATTCCAAGCAGCTTAAGAAAGTACAATTTTTATTATTTATCTAAAGAAAGAAATTTATTTGCTGCTATAAATAATTGAAATCTGCCTGGATTTCACTTGCTCATTAAGAGCCCCACACCCATGCAACAATAAAGAGCCAAAGAATTCAACGAACCCCAAAGCCCAAATCCAAAATCCAATATCCAATCTTCATTTGAGAGATACAAAACCGAGAGGCCCTAGGGCTATTGGCCTGCTGGATTTCACATGTCAATCAAAAATCAATTTTTTTACGGAATGTTTCTCCGGTTTGTTTTCATTGTTAGGCACCGGCAATTTTCAATTCAATGTAATTTACTCGAAAGCCTTCGGGGAGATGGGAACTTCTAGTGGGGGGAAAGAATTCGGATCCCCAAAGAGTTCGGTTTTGGCCAGGCTGGCTATTTAAAGAGTTGCTTGCTGGTGCCTTTTAATTGTTTAATTTAATTAAATGCTCTTTAATGGTCTTAATTAGCGCCGGGAGGGGCGTGGTCTTGTCCATTGGCCTTTTAAGGTGCTCCCGCGACGCGGCCAAAACACAAAAACCAAACCCGTTTTAATGGCCGAAGAAACGAGAGGAAAAAAAGAAGCACATTTCTCAAGAATCCCAGTGCAGTTGGAGTTTCGGCTCGGTTTACAAGGCACAAGCAAATTAAGTTTAAATCACATTAAAGTATAAAGTATAAGAATGAAAGAAGAAGCGGCAGCACAAAATCAAAGTGAACAAAAACCCGGGCCATAAAAGAGAGTCCCAGCGAGAGATACTCCACTGGAGTTTTTCTACTTCTTTTCTTTTTTTTTTTTTATTATATATCTTTGTTTTTTTCTTGGTTTTGTGGCAGCCGAAAAACCGGTCGAAACTCCTCTAAGCAATGCTCACACTCACACACAGGCTGGCTCGAATTAAGCCCCCCTCCCCCCCATGGGATTGAGATACAAATCCAGATCCGAATCCGAATTCGAACTGCAAAACGGAAGTTCAGGCCAGGGACAGATTTTATGGTTTCCCCGGTGGTGTGGTAGCCGGGCCGAATTTAATTGCTGTTAACCCGCGTTTAATTGCTGTTCTCGCTTCTGTTCTAGATGCATCTGTCCCACGGGCTATACGGGAAAGGATTGCGACACCAAGTACAAGCCCTGCTCACCGTCGCCCTGCCAGAACGGCGGAGTTTGCCATTCGAACGGTCTGTCCTACAACTGCACGTGCCCCAAAGGTGAGTTCTGTTTTATTACTACATAAATATCCCTAGTACCAAGTTTCATATCTATAGCTTCAGTAGAACCCGAGTTACTTAAGGTTGCCTAGGGAGTTTTTTGAAATATTTAACGAGTATCTCAACCAAGTTACATTTTATAGAAAGTTGATGGTACATGTATGTTGAGTACCAAAAATAATAGGCGAACCATCTGTAGAAACTGTAAAAACATTAGTTTTATATTTATCACCATAAATTATAATGACAAGACTGCATTATTAGCTAATTTTTTACTTTATATCCTAGAATTTCAGACACTAGTTTACTATAAGAAATGGTACCCCCAAGTTCCGAAATGTAATTTCATACTCCCACTTGGAGATCAATTTTCGTTTTGAGCAAACCCAACCCGAGGCTTTGGGTTCTCAGCAATCAGAGGAAAAAGGTTTCGACGCTTTCCGATGAGAATGCTCCCCAGCGCCTATCGATAACCAGTTATCGATGCTGGTGAATCATGACTCATGACTGGCCACGAGCCAAATGGAAATAGTCGCCCACGCCGAAGTATCTGAAGTAGCTGCCACAAGGGGCAAACTCGTTTGTCAGCTCAAACCCCCTGTGCCTCCTCGTCTTTTTTTTTTGACCAGCCCAGCATCATTCATCAGTTTTTTGACTGCAACTTTTACATTGCAGCCCATTCCCAGTGCATTTCATTCCATTCCACCGTTCCGGGCGCATTACAAATTTAAAGATCGTGGCCCCATCAGCGCGTCTTTCTTCTGTGTCTTCTGCAGCTTCCTCTCTTCTGGCGGTTTCTTCGGCTTCCTTGGCCGATTGTGCTGCATGACCTCCTTAGGGCGTAACTGTGCTTAAGCATCCAGTCCACCCCGCGGATCATTGGCAAAAGTATGGGATGGATGGGGGTATGGTTAGGAGGAGCGGGAAATGATAGCCCCCGGAATTGGCGCAATTTTCGCAGCTTTGTTCACCCAACTCTTGCAGTTTCAATAGTTGTGATGCAAATATGTTGGGTACCAAATTTAAAAGCCGAACCCTCAATACAATCAGAGTTACGATAGGTTACTAGCGAGTTTCATTAGTTTCGATATAAATATGTTGGGTACCAAATTTAAAAGCCGAACTCTTGATACAATCAGAGTTCTGATAGGTTGCTAGCGAGTTATTAAGTTTCAGCTTTGAATAATTATATTTTCTATACAGTGTTTAAGGATAATATTTCATGTCTACTTTTAATTGCATCTTAATTTTGCCTTTTTTGACGGATGTTTCCTTGTTATTTTTTCGGTGCCTTCAACTTGTTTTCCCAGCCCGTCGTTGTGGTGTTTTTATTTTTTTTTTACTTCTTTCTTTATTTTGCATAATGAGTGCAACTCCGACCTGCCCCTCCCCCTTTTTACCCCTCCCATATTGTGTTTCTTGTTGTTTTTTTGCACTCATTGCAACGTGATGTCCACAGGGCGATTCGTGTCGTGTCGGCTTCGTTGTTCGCTGGCTGTTGTAATTCGGTTGGAATTGCTCAACATTAGCCAAAAACTTAGGTTCGAAAAAACAACAACCACAGAGTGCGAAAAAGGCGTTATAACATTTCCCAGTGCAATAAATATTGCAAATGCCTGCTTTGGTCACACTTTCACACGATCTTTAAAAGCATTCCGAAAAGCAAATGAAGCTTGAAAATAATTCTAGTTGTGATATGAGGGTACTCGAAACTACCAATTATGTCATTTTTTATGTTATAGATTTTTTTTACTAGGGTTCTTTAAAATTTTTTATTTTTTGTAGTTCCAATAGATGGTTTTTATTTTAACCGAACGAACTATCCGTAATCATACTAAGTACCAAAAATCGTAGCAGTACAAGCAGTACAACCCAAGTTAGCATAGGTCAACAGCTAGATTTCTAATGGGATTTCTAAGCAAGGTCTGTACTTTACCTCCAGATACCCCAACACCCGTTTGCTCTTTCCGAAAGTTCACATTTCCCAGAGCAATAAATGTTGTAAGCTCCTGTCTTAATCCCCTTTTCACACGATCCCTAGTTGATCCGATCTATTTCGAAGGCTCCATTTGGGTTTGCTGCCTCATTAGAATTTTTGATTGGGCGCAATTAAAAGGCCAGACACACAGTGCAAGGCTTATCAAATTGTTTTAGCTCCCCTCGCTGCAGTTTGTGCAGCTTGCAAATTGTCGTGTGCAATTCGCATCAATTGAAATGAATTAATTGAAAATTGCACACACACACTGGCACATGTGGGCTTAAATGCAACGCAAGCAGTTTACATGATGAATACAAAATTACAATAAGAAAAACCACTGAATGGGCGACAATTGGCGACAGAAGGTTAAAAAGCTGATGTAGAAACGGAGGGATAAAGTAAAAAATGGGAGGAAAAAAATTTCTGCATTATCCAGTGGATTTGATAGGATCCTACTTTGGAATTTTTATGTGGAAAGCCCAAAAGTGGGAATTAGGGATCGATAAACGATGAAGCTATGAGAACAATATATATATAATGAAAGCCCGTAATATCTAACACGAAATATTAAACATATTTGAAAATTTTTTTTTTATAAAAAGAAAAAAAGTTATAGGAATTCGGTAAATAACAAAAGATAATATAGATATAAAGATAAAAAGAGAATATAACATAAAAACAGATCATATTTCATATTTTTTTAGAATTCTGAAGTATGGTAATAGTTGGTTGGCTTGGATATTGGGATTCGAATAGTTCTTCCAGGATTAGAGTTCAAAGTGCGGTCACTAAGTGACTGGGTGACTTGGAAAAAGTGCAACGAACATAAAACATATGTGGTTGTTATGTTGCATATGCTCCATCTCATTGGGCTTGGTTTATTTTTAATTGTAAGACAAAAGGCGTATGGGTTCGGGTACACTTAAAATGTCACTTTCAAGGAAATTTTTTTTTTTTTAATTTTTTTCCTTTTTGTTTGTTTTCCTGCAACAAGTTGCAGTTGCAAATAATAAATAAAATAATAATAACTACCGCACACGCATGCATATTTTTGTGCATTTGTATGTGTGGCCCTTCTTTTGTGGCATGGAATAAAAAAAAAACCGACCAAGCAAGAAAATCCATTAAAAAAACGCAAATCTCGTGGGCGCGAGCGAGAGAGTGAGAGAGCGCTCTTTCTAAAAAATAAAAAAAAATACCATTGCAGGCACATAAAATGCGATTTAATTCCTCCAACTCACACACAGACCAAGAAAAGTAAAGCGCAATGAACGAAGTCCAAAAACTCGATCGGGAGAGCCAGAAGAGAGCGAAAAAATGAAGCATAAACGGCATTTTTCCATTGTTGTGCGACAGGGACGGCGGCTGAGTGTGGCGTGGCACGGCGCGTGCGAGCGAGAGGGGCGATGGCTTGGCGCGCATTCGAGATAGTTTGACCGCGACAGCGACGCCGACTGCGGCAGAGACGCCGGCCGCGGCAGAGGCAGAGGCTTGGGGCAAGATATGAGACCGTGGGAAAGAACAACGAAAGACATGTTGTTGCTGTGTGTGTGTGAGTGGCCACATGTATGCTGGCACACCCAGGGGCGCACAAATGGAGCAAGTCACTTAACTATAAAATATAACCAAATTGAAATAATGCATTTTTGAAGAGCTGATTTTTAATTGAAATACTTCACTTATTATAAATAGATTATAAATTTAAAACAAATGTTTTTGAAAGTTATAGATTCCTCTTTTTTATTATAAATGTTTAAAGCACAGAAATAATTAAAAAACAATTTTCAAAATATTCCTGTTACTATTTTTAACGCACAGAAATAATTAAGAAACAATTTTCCAAAAATTCTTATTACAATTATTATAAAGTATTCAATATTATTAACATTTGCCCCTGCTGTTTGTGTGTTTGTTTGTTGTTTGCTTGTGTAAGTGCTGTGTGTGTGCGTCTGCGCGCTTTTTGCCTTGCCTTGTCTGTTTCCACGTTACACTTTGTTTGCCCATTCGCTTCGCATGCGCACCAGTGCTGCCAGCTGGCCAGCTTTGAGTGCTTGGAGAAAATAGCCATCTTAAGCTCAACATAAGCGTGACAAAATAAGGTAGCCCGGTTTGGCGGGAAAATGGCCGAAACCGCAACACTAAGCCTAGAAGCGCATGCGCAACGGTGTAGAGAGATCTGCTCTCCTTCTGCTCGCTCTCTCCCTCTCTCTCTTCCGCTCCCTGAGAAACAAACATGTGCAGCACAGCTGCAGAGCAACAACAACTCTAAGCGGCCTATTCCTTTTGTTCGTCTCCTTCGCACACTCGCTCTTCCTCTTCTTGGTGTTGTTGTTGGTCCCTCAACCACTTTTTGTGTTGTTGCTGTGTAAACGTTTATTATTGAAGCATTTTTATGATGTTGCCATAAATCTGTTTATGCACTCCACTGCACAGTGGGTGAGAGCGGGACGGGGCTAGAGTGCGCGAGGGGAGGGAGAAAATAGAACAGATGCGCTCAAGTGTGACCGTTCGTCCAGGATCAAAAGGATCGAACTGGAAACTAGTAGCTAGCTCAATTATTTTCTCTCTCTTCTTGAATACCGTTCGTCCAGGATCAAAAGGATCGAACTGGAATCTAGTAGCTGATCAATAATTTTCTCTTATTTTCTTGAATGAGATTTTTTTTTTGTTGTAAGAAAACATTTAAAAAATACGATATACTAAAAATTAATGATGTCATGATATAGATTTTAAAATTCGATTTCTAATGGTCATTTTTTAATTAAATAAATTAGTTGAAGAAGAATATGACTTATAATGGATATTGTATTTGATATTAGAGTTTTCAATACCGTTTTTTGGCTTTTAATATGACTTTTAAAATTATGGTATCAGACCTACTATACTAACATTCCAGATCATATCGACCACATCTTTGATGACAATGACAATGTGTTTAATATAAGAGCATTTTTTAAATTATATTTAAATTTTTGTGAGCTTACACCTATTTTCCAACAAGGTACGAATATGAAATTTGGTTGGATGGTAATAGAACTCATTCAGAATTGGTTCCAATTTTTTAGTATTTTTTAAGAATACATAAATTAGTTGGATGGTAATAGAACTCACTCAGAATTGGTTAAATAATTTTAATATTTTTTGAGGTTTCCTGAAGGAAATACAAAACTATAGATGAATTATTTTAGTAATATTTTAGTAATATATTATTATAGCACCTACCCCTAAATTACCCCAACTAATGGTGTGCCCCATCTTGCAGGCTTCGAGGGCAAGAACTGCGAGCAGAACTTCGACGACTGCCTGGGGCATCTCTGCCAGAACGGAGGCACCTGCATCGACGGCATCTCGGACTACACCTGCCGCTGTCCGCCGAACTTCACGGGCAAGTTCTGCCAGGACGACGTGGACGAGTGCGCCCAGCGGGATCATCCGGTGTGCCAGAACGGAGCCACCTGCACGAACACCCACGGCTCCTACAGCTGCATCTGCGTGAACGGCTGGGCGGGATTGGACTGCAGCAACAACACGGATGACTGCAAGCAGGCGGCCTGCTTCTACGGGGCCACGTGCATCGATGGCGTCGGCAGCTTCTACTGCCAGTGCACCAAGGGAAAGACGGGGCTGCTGTGCCACCTGGACGATGCCTGCACCTCGAATCCCTGCCATGCGGACGCCATATGCGACACGAGTCCGATCAATGGGTCCTACGCCTGCTCCTGTGCCACCGGCTACAAGGGCGTCGACTGCTCCGAGGACATTGACGAATGCGACCAGGGATCGCCCTGTGAACACAATGGCATATGCGTGAATACGCCCGGCAGCTATCGCTGCAATTGCTCGCAGGGATTCACCGGTCCGCGCTGCGAGACGAACATCAACGAGTGCGAGTCACATCCGTGCCAGAACGAGGGCTCCTGCCTGGACGATCCGGGCACCTTCCGCTGCGTCTGCATGCCCGGCTTCACGGGCACCCAGTGCGAGATCGACATCGACGAGTGCCAGTCGAATCCCTGCCTGAACGACGGCACCTGCCACGACAAGATCAACGGGTTTAAGTGCAGCTGTGCCCTGGGCTTCACCGGCGCCCGGTGTCAGATCAACATCGATGACTGCCAGTCGCAGCCGTGCCGGAATCGCGGCATCTGCCATGACTCCATTGCCGGCTACAGCTGCGAGTGTCCGCCGGGCTACACGGGCACCAGCTGCGAGATCAACATCAACGACTGCGACTCGAATCCCTGCCATCGGGGCAAGTGCATCGACGACGTGAACAGCTTCAAGTGCCTCTGCGATCCCGGCTACGAGGGCTACATATGCCAGAAGCAGATCAACGAGTGCGAATCGAATCCCTGCCAGTTCGATGGCCATTGCCAGGACCGGGTGGGCAGCTACTACTGCCAGTGCCAGGCGGGCACCAGCGGCAAGAACTGCGAGGTGAATGTCAACGAGTGCCACAGCAATCCCTGCAACAACGGGGCCACCTGCATCGATGGCATCAACTCGTACAAGTGCCAGTGTGTGCCCGGCTTCACCGGCCAGCACTGTGAGAAGAACGTGGACGAGTGCATCAGCAGTCCGTGTGCCAACAACGGGGTCTGCATCGACCAGGTGAACGGCTACAAGTGCGAGTGCCCACGCGGCTTCTACGACGCCCACTGCCTCAGCGATGTGGACGAGTGCGCCTCCAATCCGTGCGTGAACGAGGGCCGCTGCGAGGACGGCATCAACGAGTTCATCTGCCACTGCCCGCCCGGCTACACGGGCAAGCGCTGCGAACTGGACATCGACGAGTGCAGCAGCAATCCCTGCCAGCACGGCGGCACCTGCTACGACAAGCTCAACGCCTTCAGTTGCCAATGCATGCCCGGCTATACGGGCCAGAAATGCGAGACCAATATCGACGATTGTGTGACCAATCCCTGCGGCAACGGTGGCACCTGCATCGACAAGGTCAACGGCTACAAGTGCGTCTGCAAGGTGCCCTTCACGGGACGCGATTGCGAGAGCAAAATGGATCCCTGCGCCAGCAATCGGTGCAAGAACGAGGCCAAGTGCACGCCCAGCTCCAACTTCCTGGACTTCTCGTGCACCTGCAAGCTGGGCTACACGGGTCGCTACTGCGACGAGGACATCGACGAGTGCTCCCTGAGCTCGCCCTGCCGCAACGGGGCCAGCTGCCTGAATGTGCCCGGCTCGTACAGGTGCCTCTGCACCAAGGGCTACGAGGGCAGGGACTGTGCCATCAACACGGACGACTGCGCCTCCTTTCCGTGCCAGAATGGCGGCACCTGCCTGGACGGGATCGGTGACTACAGCTGCCTGTGCGTGGACGGATTCGATGGCAAGCACTGCGAGACGGACATCAACGAGTGCCTCAGCCAGCCCTGCCAGAATGGGGCCACGTGCAGCCAGTATGTGAACAGCTACACCTGCACCTGCCCGCTGGGCTTCTCCGGCATCAATTGCCAGACGAACGACGAGGACTGCACGGAGAGCTCCTGCCTGAACGGCGGCAGTTGCATTGACGGCATCAATGGCTACAACTGTAGCTGCCTGGCCGGCTTCTCCGGCGCCAATTGCCAGTACAAGTTGAATAAGTGCGACTCGAATCCCTGCCTGAATGGGGCCACCTGCCATGAGCAGCGGGATGAGTACACCTGCCACTGTCCCAGCGGCTTCACGGGCAAGCAGTGCTCCGAGTACGTGGACTGGTGCGGCCAATCGCCCTGCGAGAACGGAGCCACCTGCAGCCAGATGAAGCATCAGTTCAGCTGCAAGTGCTCCGCCGGATGGACGGGCAAGCTGTGCGATGTGCAGACCATCTCCTGCCAGGATGCGGCTGATCGGAAGGGTCTGAGCCTGCGGCAGCTGTGCAACAATGGTACGTGCAAGGACTACGGCAACAGCCATGTGTGCTACTGCTCGCAGGGATATGCGGGCAGCTACTGCCAGAAGGAGATCGACGAGTGCCAGTCGCAACCGTGTCAGAATGGCGGCACCTGCCGGGATCTGATCGGCGCCTACGAGTGCATCTGTCGCCAGGGCTTCCAGGGCCAGAACTGCGAACTGAACATCGACGATTGTGCCCCGAATCCCTGCCAGAACGGCGGCACCTGCCACGACCGCGTGATGAACTTCAGCTGCAGCTGTCCCCCCGGCACGGTGGGCATCATCTGTGAGATCAACAAGGACGACTGCAAGCCCGGAGCCTGCCACAACAATGGCAGTTGCATCGATCGCGTTGGGGGCTTCGAGTGCGTCTGCCAGCCTGGTTTCGTGGGTGCCCGCTGCGAGGGTGACATCAACGAGTGCCTGAGCAACCCGTGCTCCAATGCCGGCACCCTGGACTGCGTCCAGTTGGTCAACAACTATCACTGCAACTGCCGGCCCGGCCACATGGGACGCCACTGCGAGCACAAAGTGGACTTTTGCGCCCAGAGCCCGTGCCAGAACGGCGGCAACTGCAACATCCGCCAGAGCGGCCACCACTGCATCTGCAACAATGGCTTCTACGGCAAGAACTGTGAGCTGAGCGGCCAGGACTGCGACTCGAATCCCTGCCGGGTGGGCAACTGTGTGGTGGCCGACGAGGGCTTCGGCTACAGGTGCGAGTGCCCCCGGGGCACCCTAGGCGAGCACTGCGAGATCGATACCCTGGACGAGTGCTCCCCCAATCCCTGTGCCCAGGGCGCCGCCTGTGAGGATCTGCTGGGCGACTACGAGTGCCTCTGCCCGAGCAAGTGGAAGGGCAAGCGATGCGACATCTACGATGCCAGCTACCCGGGCTGGAACGGTGGCTCGGGGGCGGGCAACGATCGCTATGCCGTCGACCTGGAGCAGCAGAGGGCCATGTGCGACAAGCGCGGCTGCACCGAGAAGCAGGGCAATGGCATCTGCGATGCGGACTGCAACACCTATGCGTGCAACTTCGATGGCAACGACTGCTCCCTGGGCATCAATCCGTGGGCCAACTGCACGGCCAACGAGTGCTGGAACAAGTTCAAGAACGGCAAGTGCAACGAGGAGTGCAACAACGCCGCCTGCCACTACGATGGCCACGACTGCGAGCGGAAGCTGAAGAGCTGCGACAGCCTCTTCGACGCCTACTGCCAGAAGCACTACGGCGATGGCTACTGCGACTACGGCTGCAACAACGCCGAGTGCAGCTGGGATGGCCTGGACTGCGAGAACAAGACCCAGTCGCCGGTGCTGGCCGAGGGTGCCATGTCCGTGGTGATGCTGATGAACGTGGAGGCGTTCCGTGAGATTCAGGCGCAGTTTCTGCGCAACATGAGCCACATGCTGCGGACGACGGTCCGGCTGAAGAAGGACGCCCTGGGCAATGACATGATCTTCAAGTGGAAGGACAACCAGCCGGTGCCGGAGATCGAGGACACGGACTTTGCGCGCAAGAACAAGATCATCTACACCACGCAGGCCTACCAGACGGGCATCCAAGTGCATCTGGAGATCGACAACCGGAAGTGCACGGAGTGCTTCACCCATGCCGTGGAGGCGGCCGAATTCCTGGCTGCCACGGCGGCCAAGCATCAGCTGCGGAACGACTTCCAGATACACAGTGTGCGGGCCGTGGAGAATCCCGGCGATACGGGTGAGCCGCCGGCGAATGTGAAGTACGTCATCACCGGCATCATACTGGTCATCCTGGCACTGGCCTTCCTGGGCATGGTGCTGAGCACGCAGCGGAAGCGGGCCCATGGCGTGACCTGGTTCCCCGAGGGATTCCGAGCACCGGCGGCGGTGATGTCGCGCAGGAGGCGAGACCCCCACGGCCAGGAGATGAGGAACCTCAACAAGCAGGTGGCCCTGCAGTCGCAGGGCGTGGGTCAGCCCGGTGCCCATTGGTCGGATGACGAGTCGGACATGCCGCTGCCCAAGCGGCAGCGCAGTGATCCCGTCTCGGTGGTGGGCCTGGGCAACAACGGTGGCTATGCCAGTGATCACACCATGGTCAGCGAGTACGAGGAGGCGGATCAGCGGGTGTGGTCGCAGGCCCATCTGGATGTGGCCGATGTGAGGGCAATTATGACGCCGCCGGCTCACCAGGATGGCGGCAAGCACGACGTGGATGCCCGCGGACCCTGTGGCCTGACGCCCCTCATGATTGCCGCCGTGCGCGGTGGCGGCCTGGACACCGGCGAGGACATCGAGAACAATGAGGACAGCACGGCGCAGGTGATCTCGGATCTGCTGGCCCAGGGAGCCGAGCTGAATGCCACCATGGACAAGACGGGCGAGACATCGCTGCATCTGGCGGCGCGCTTCGCTCGAGCGGATGCGGCCAAGAGGTTACTGGATGCCGGAGCGGATGCCAATTGCCAGGACAACACGGGCAGGACACCACTGCACGCCGCCGTGGCGGCCGATGCCATGGGCGTGTTCCAGATTCTCCTGAGGAACAGGGCCACCAATCTGAATGCCAGGATGCACGACGGCACCACCCCACTGATCCTGGCCGCTCGTCTGGCCATCGAGGGCATGGTGGAGGACCTGATAACCGCCGATGCGGACATCAATGCGGCTGACAACTCGGGCAAGACGGCTTTGCACTGGGCAGCGGCCGTGAACAACACGGAGGCGGTGAACATCCTGCTGATGCACCATGCCAATCGGGATGCCCAGGACGACAAGGATGAGACGCCCCTGTTCCTGGCCGCCCGCGAGGGCAGCTACGAGGCCTGCAAGGCGCTGCTGGACAACTTTGCCAATCGCGAGATCACCGACCACATGGACCGACTGCCACGCGACGTGGCCAGCGAGCGACTGCATCACGACATCGTGCGCCTCCTGGACGAGCATGTGCCGCGCTCGCCGCAAATGCTGAGCATGACGCCGCAGGCCATGATCGGATCCCCGCCGCCGGGCCAGCAGCAGCCGCAGCTGATCACCCAGCCCACCGTAATCTCCGCGGGCAATGGCAACGGTAACAGCAATCCCGGCGCCAAGCAGAGCAGCCAGACGGCCAAGCAGAAGGCGGCCAAGAAGGCCAAGCTGATCGAGGGCAGTCCCGACAACGGGCTCGACGCCACGGGCAGTCTGCGACGCAAGGCCAGTTCAAAAAAGACAAGTGCGGCCTCAAAAAAGGCCGCCAATCTGAATGGCCTCAATCCCGGCCAGCTGACGGGAGTCCAGGGTGTGCCCGGAGTGCCCGGAGTGCCGCCATCGAATGCGGCGGCCCAAGCGGCCGCGGCGGCGGCGGCAGCAGCGGCAGCCGTGGCGGCCATGTCCCACGAGCTGGAGGGCTCGCCGGTGGGCGTGGGCATGGGCGGCAGTCTGCCCAGTCCGTACGACACCAGCTCCATGTACTCGAACGCGATGGCCGCCCCGCTGGCGAACGGCAATCCGAACACGGGCGCCAAGCAGCCGCCGAGCTATGAGGATTGCATCAAGGTAAGCGGCTGTGATTACGTAAAACGCGAATTCTTCAGCATCATTTTTTAGTTTTTTACGAAATAAGCATGTTGAGTAAGGGTTAGGTTAAGCTTATTATATGAGGGATTTGTTTTGAAAACCCAGAGGTTACCTATTTTGATTTTCCTTCTAAACGCGAATTCTTGGGGTTTTCTCGTACTATTAGAACTGACCCAATTTTTATAGAGCATAATATTTCTTATATACATGTATAATATATATTTTTTATTTACTTTCATATCTAAACGATAATACAACCTTTGCTTTCCATTCGAACCGCGATTTCTTGAGATTTTCTTGTACCTAAGTAACTGCAGGGACTGAAAGAAATTTTTTTACAATACTTTAAAGCCTTTTAGTATAATACGTTTTTTTTTTACATATTTTATATTTTATTAAATAAATTTAAATGTATATTTTTTTATATTATATATATTTATTTTATTTTATTTATTCTAACCGCGAATTCTTGAGATTTTCTTGTACCTAAGTAGCTGCAGGGACTGAAGGTTTTTTTCGGATTATTATGACTTTTTTTACATTTTGATATGTATTTAAATATTTTTATGTATATTTCAATATTTTCTTTTATATTGTATATATTAAAATATTTTTTTCTATTATATATACTTAAATATTTTATTTCTGCAAACCGCGAATTCTTCAGGTTTATTTTATTTGCAGGGATTAAAGCGTTCTTTGTACAACATGCATACATCATATTCCATATTTTTGTGTACCATTACCATTAGTGACTAACAATATGTTTTATTATTCAAATTCCAGAATGCGCAGTCGCTGCAATCGCTGCAGGGCAACGGCCTGGACATGATCAAGCTGGACAACTACGGCTACTCGATGGGCTCGCCATTTCAGCAGGAGCTGCTCAACGGCCAAGGACTCGGGATGAATGGGAATGGCCAGCGGAACGGAGTCGGGCCCGGCGTCCTGCCCGGCGGCCTCTGCGGAATGGGCGGACTGACCGGAGCCGGCAACGGAAACAGCCACGAGCAGGGACTCAGTCCGCCGTACTCGAACCAATCGCCGCCGCACTCGGTGCAGAGCAGCCTGGCGCTTTCGCCCCACGCCTACCTGGGTGAGTTTGCCATCAGATGTCCATACCGTTTCTTTGTTAATTAATATTTCTATTTGTATTCCCCCATTTCAGGCTCTCCATCGCCTGCCAAGTCGCGACCCAGTTTGCCCACCTCGCCCACCCACATCCAGGCGATGAGGCATGCCACCCAGCAGAAGCAGTTCGGTGGCAGCAATCTCAACAGCCTGCTGGGCGGCGCCAACGGAGGGGGCGTCGTCGGCGGCGCAGGAGGAGGAGGAGGCGGCGGCGGCGGTGGTGGTGGTGGCCAGGGGCCACAGAACTCGCCCGTGAGCCTGGGCATCATCTCGCCGACGGGCAGCGACATGGGCATCATGCTCGCCCCGCCGCAATCCTCGAAAGGCAGTGCAATAATGCAGACGCTATCCCCCCAGCAGCAGCAGCAGCAGCAGCAGCAACAGCAGCAACAGCAGCAGCAGCAACATCAGCAACAGCAACAGCAGCAGCAACAGCAGCAGCTCGGAGGCCTGGAGTTCGGTTCAGCGGGCTTGGACCTGAATGGATTTTGTGGATCTCCGGGTGGGTAACCAGGCAATACTGATATAATGCTCATCTTAAAGAACATTATAACTATTTTGATGATATTGATTTGAAATTCCCCTTGCTCTCTGTATAAATACTAATCCCCTTTGCTTTTCCCGCCCACAGACTCATTTCACTCGGGTCAAATGAATCCGCCCTCGATACAAAGTTCGATGTCCGGCTCGTCGCCGTCGACCAACATGCTGTCGCCGTCGTCGCAGCACAACCAGCAGGCCTTCTACCAGTACCTAACGCCACCGAGCCAGCATTCCGGCGGCCATACGCCGCAGCATTTGGTCCAGACGCTGGACAGCTACCCGACGCCTTCGCCGGAGTCGCCCGGCCACTGGTCCTCCTCCTCGCCACGATCGAATTCCGATTGGAGCGAGGGCGTCCAGTCGCCGGCGGCCAACAATCTCTACATCTCCGGTGGCCATCAGGCCAACAAGGGATCCGAGGCCATCTACATTTGACCATAGGCCTAGATCGGAGTCTGGACATATAGTGGATAATGGATAGTGGATAGTGGGTATACACTGTGGATGGTTTGCCAAGGATGGGAGCAGAGGGACTCTTAAAGAGTCCGCGGCTACGTTCTATCTAAAATGCTATATTATGTAATTCTCTAATCCCTACGATTATGTATTTTTCCACGCGACTTTTACCTTATTATTATACATTTTTTTTGTGTGTCTATAAGTTTTAGATGTTAGTTCGAAGCACGCAATTCTAGCGGAAGAAGCGTCATAAATTGTAGTAACTTAAATTATTTTAATGCTTGTTGTACAGTGCGCCGATCGCATATATATATTATAGATATATATATATCTACTCATAGATATACCAGTTAAGAGCTCGTTTTGTGGCGCATTTTATTTTATTGTCGTAACGTCATCGGAGCTTCCAGTAAAAAAGAAAAGAGAGAAAGAAAACAAAAATCGCAACAAATAATATAACATAATCAGAGAGACGAGAAACTAAACTTAGCGCAAATTCTGATCGATCGATCAAACGTTGGTGGGACATTTGTAGTTTGTAGTTGTAAGCGACCATTATATCACTAGGCCCTAAGTCCAGGCTAAGTTTTTATCGACATGCTATACAAATATATATATATTTCGTAGTTCTGTAGGTTTCGAAACTGAAGTGCTTATATAAACAAAATTGTTAGACGTACACCGCATCAAACCTTTTTTTTACACCAACATTTTTTTTTTTATTATTATTATTATGACTATTATGTATTATTACATATTGACTAAGCTAAACTGTAAAAAGATTCTCATAACTGTTTGAATTAAGTTGACAAAAACAAAAGAAATTGCAAAAATTATGCAAAAATCAACGAAAAGTATAATGCTAAATAAAAAAAAAAAACAAGAAAAAACAATAAAAAGGACAGTAACCAGCCAAGTTTTCTATATATATAAGGCCCCGCTTAAGATCTAAGTTGATAAATAGATATTTTCAAAAAATATGCAACAGAAAAGGACACTGGGAAGTCCGCAGATGCGGCTTTCCTGTGCGATTGCCCTATTTATAGTTCGAACGGTATGCTTTCTTTCGTCTATATTTCGTGTAAGTTTTTAATGTGTAAATTGTAAAATTATTTGTTTTCCTAACTTAAACAGCAAGACAGCAAAACAAAAATCCAACTTTTTTGAGATAAACAATAAATATTAAATAATTATTTTAAAAACAAGGTGTTTTTATTTGCACAATCATTTGGGATTGGTTTACAAAAGATACTTAGAGGTTAAACAGAAATAGCAGCGAATTCTTTAGATTCCTTAGAATTTATTGATTTACCTGTTGGTCTCCAAGCAGTACACAAAATATACTATTTTATAGAGTTAAATAAAATATTTCTAATTCAACTAGTGGAACTCTGTGAAGTTAACCTTTGACCTCTACGTAAACCCAAAGGAAAGAACATCATTTTCGCGTGGTCAAGGTGTACATTTAATTAAAGATAATTACTCGTTGAGTGCTTTTAGTGTTCCCTCGGGGCCACGCCCCCCAGCCCATCGCCGCCCACCACACATCGCATGATGTTGAATTGGTTTTTGTGTGCTGTGTGCGTGGTTTTCCTTACAGACAAGCAAAAAAAAAAGACTACATATTAGGATATTGTTTTGTGTTTCTGGAATTTCGACTAGATTTCCTTTTTGGTTTCTTCAGCCTCCGATGCTGCGACTGTACTCGTTGTCGAGTGAGGATCGTCTGGTTGCTTGGCATCACTGTCGGCGGCTGGGGTCTTCTTGGAGCCCGGCACGAAGGGACACACGCCGCCCTTGCACTCGAAGGGGAAGTCGGGACCCTTCTTGATCACATTGCCCTCGGCGTCCTTCTTCTCCCAGGGATTCCAGTAGCGCAGCACGATGGGCTGGATGAACTTGTGCCAGATGTACAGCAGCAGTGGAATGATAAAGCAAGGTACGCACACCATAGTGGTAGTTTTGGGGGAGAAACCTGCCGATTTTGGATTTGATTTAGATTTAAGGATTTTCGCACTGTCGGTTGTGTGTCTTACCTGCTTGCTGGGGCTGAGTTGTCTTCCAAGGGGGGCTTTGTTTCCTTAATTTTTATCAATTTAATAAAATAATTTATTTTGGAGTGCGCAGAGTTACCAGGTTTTTTGATTACGCATACCCTAAAGAACACCAATGAACTGTTATCTTCAAAAAATACCAGAATAAAAATACTTTTGTGCAGGTTAGCCAGGACAAATACTTTACAGTAGAATTCAGCATGGAACCAAACCATTTACCAAAAACAAAAAATATGGAAATATTTTTATTAAGTTATCCTAAATTTTTTTTAAAAATATATGTAAAAAATTAAATTGTGCCCTTCCAAACCCCTTCATAGCTGGCCTTGAAAATATTTCCCAATTTACCTTCTAACTTTTAATAACAATAATTTATTATCTCTCCCTAGAATTAACCCATTGAAGGACACCCATAGAAAAAAGGGATTTTTTTTAAATAAAAGTAACATGTTGACTTAAATAACTAGTAGTGCAACCATTTCCCAGCCGCTTTTTTTAAAAATTATAATGTTTTTTTTTCATATCAATCATTTATTGAAAACCCACAGCATTAACCTATCAAAGGACACCGGTAGGGCACTCCAGCGCGACAGCAGTACTCCCTGCCCGCCTGCAGGTTGGTGTTAACCCACTGGTTGTGACAGTTCTTGATGAACAAATAGGCGCGCTCCTTGTGGCAGTCGTGACCCAAGGCGGAGCAAACGATATTTGCGGAGTTGGGCAGATGCTGGACGATCTGGAAGTGATAGGTAGGTTTAGGGAGTGTTTACTGTATAAGAAAAAATGTATACCAGCATTCGTGATACGAAAATCGCTTAGGAACTGCTATAATGCATTTTTCGGTGTCACAAAGCTTATAATTTTTTAGGAGTAAATATATGTTTCGGAGTAAATTTTAGGAACTCTTCTTTGGTTGATTTTAAATAGCCTAATTGACTCCCTAACGTTTTTTGACACAAAGAATTTATATTTTTTTTAGGAGTAAATATGTGTGTTCGGAGTGAATTTAAGATGCTCTTCTTTGGTTGATTTTAAATCGCCTAATTGACTTTCCAACGTTTTTTGACACAAAGAATTGGGACTAGAGACTGTTTAAAATATCGAAAGATTTTTCGGAGTAGATAAATGTTTCGGAAAATATTTGAAGAACCTGTTTTTGGTTGATTTTTAAGCTCTACTTGATTATTAAACGTTTTCAAGAATTTAAAATTAAGTTATAAGACAAATTAATTAAATAATTCTACATTAATTAAAATTTTTTCAACCTTTTTTCGGAGTTGTTTACTGAACAGTACTCACCGCCTCCAGACACTTAGTCTGGCACTGCTTGCTACCGATGGCATTGCAGGGGAACACGCGATCCAGTTCCTGGTGGATCAGCGGTTTCGTGGGCAGTCCATTGAGGATCTGCGAGGAGAGGAAGACGCCACAAGTGCAGGGAACCGGCTGATTGTCCTGCTGGAAAGGCACCGCCGAGGATCCTGGAATCGGCGGCGAGGGAATTGTGCTGACCAGACTGCCGCTCGTAGTGGTTGTGATCGGCGGTGTGGTGGATGATTCTCCGGCTCTCGTGGATTCCTCCACGGACCCCGGGTAGGCCACCTCCAAGACACCCGATTCTGTGGTGGTCATACCACTGCTACCATTACTCATCAGTTCCGAAGGGGTTTCCAACTCGCTTTTGGGCGTGGTTATGATCACGAACTCCACGGCGGTGGGCATGTTCTCCTGAGTGGTTGTGTTGGTGCTGCTCATGGTGGTGGTTTCCGGTTTAATGGCCTTACTTTTCACACGCTTATCCTTGATGGCATTTCCGTTTCCGTAGAGCGGCTTCTTGTAGACTATTTTCGAGGCCTCCAAATGGATGGCCAGCAGAAGCGTGAAAAGCAGCAGGGAATACTTAAAGGTAGCTTAAATATACAGGTAATATTATGAAAAATATTAAAAAATATGTTTATTAAGTTTGTTTTTTTTTCACTTTTTGAAAAACAAAATTGTAAAACCCCAGATCTTACCCATCTTGTTATCTCCAACACACTGAATACTTTCGCTTTTTGCACCATCCATTTTATAGGCCACTTTTCACTTGACTTGCACTTTTTCAAGATCTCATTTTTTACGCTCAAACTCTAAAGCGACCCCCAACGAAGTTCAAGTTGTGAGAACCGGCAAATTGTGTCAGGGTAAGTTCTGATTAGGCAGAATTTTCACCCCACCATTGCAATTCATTCACTTGGAGACAAAAGAGAACTACAAGAAAAACAGACTACTTCCGAAATGAAAAAATATTATTGGAAGTTTTAGGCTTTTGTTTTTGGTTTTTAAAACTCACATTTTATTGTTGGGGGATTAACCAAAACTTTTTAGGATTCCGATTTTGGCAAAAATTACTTTAAGAAAAATTTATTTTTTGAGATATTATTTCATTTTTTGAAAGGGGGTACATAGTATTTTTTTTATTTCGATTTTAACGAAAAATTCACTTTTGTTTTAGTGACTTTTCCATGGTAGTTAAGCCAAATCAAGAATATATACGGAGAAGGAACTGGTCTTCAGAATGCAGAGCATCGATAACCTCTCCAGGACTGTACCTTATTTGAGTTCAATTGAATATTTGTATTTCACCACTAAGGTATATTTAACATGGAACATTCAACATGAAACATACAACTAACAGAGTAAGAAATGTTAAATGATTGATCTTGTAAAAATAACATTAAATTATGCAATTAAGTAATATTTATATGCAAAATTAAACTATTTATATTTATTATGTAACATGCAACATTCAACATAAAACATTCAACTAACAACTTAAGACATGTTAAGTGCCTGATGTTGTAAAAAAACCTTAAATAAGCAATTATTGAGAAATATTAAAATTTTACAATGGCCACGTCATCGAAAATATTAATTACAAATTAATTTCTTCTGTGGGTGCTTATAATTCCCAACTAGTTCTAGCTCGAAAATGCATGACCTGTGGGCTATGGGCACTCCAAAAGTCAGTTGACCGGAAGTTCCGACGAGTGTTTGTGTGTGTGTTAGTGCTCTTGGACAGACCAATGGACAATATGGAGGTGGCACTGGACTCCAGGATGCAGTGCATCGTGATCCTGACCAGGTAGGAACCTTATTTAGGTGTTAGTTGAATATTTAAAGTCGCCACAATATATAAATCAACGTGTAACATTCAACATGTAACAATCAACATGTAACAATCAACATGTAACAATCAACATGTAACATACAACATTCAACATGTAACATTCAACATGTAACATTCAACATAAAACATTCAACATACAACATACAAGATATGTTTTATGTTGTATAAATAACCTTGAACACGTGATTGTTATGCAAATTTATAAAGTTTACAGTTGGCCACGTCATTGCTAATGCTAATAACAAATTGATTTCTTCTTCTACTTCTAGATAAAAATGTATGCTATGGTCACTCGAAAAACCAGTTGACCGGAAGTTCCAGCGAGTGTTTGTGAGTGTGTTGGTGCTTTTGGACAGATCACAGGATATGTATGGATAGATATGGAGGATGTATATACGGAGATCATCGTTCAAGACTTCAGAGCATCGAAAACTTATTCAGGTAAGTACCCTAGTGAATTAAATATTTTTAGTTACCCCTTAAGTTTAGTGTCTCTAGTGGAACGGTGAAATGTAAATTGGCTAATTTCTTTTTATGTACTGTTGGCAATGTTTTCCGATATCCTTATGTGCATATATTTCTGTAAACTGATGCAAACACACCACCATTCAAAAATTTTATAGAAATTCACCAGGAGGATCTTGACCTTCTCTTTCGTTTACTAATTTTTTGTTATATCGTTTTATAAGGATGATATAATAACAATTTAATTTAGTAAAATAAAGAAATGTTTTATCTTCTAATCATGTTGTTTTTTGCGTACTTATCGGACAATTAAAAGCATTGTTTAATCCTCTCTTAATTGATTATGCAATGCATATATGTACACAAGTATATATTGTAGATCATCTTCCCTTGCGAGCCAATAAAAACAAACTAATCTGTCAGCATTCACAACAATTTTCTTTATATTTTAAATAGTATATAAGTTATATATAATACATTTAGCTTAGGATGTGTATTGGTAACATAATTTAATATTTAGTATTGGTAAGTTATATGTTATAGTTGTATTAAGAACTGAGGATTTGGAAAAGTGGGAACCAGAGCGTGAAATTTTCGGCTTGCCGAAATAAGCTTTCCTCCTTGTGAAACATTTAAAAATGCCATTTCCAAAAAAGGGGTACAATTTTTTGTTAGGGCAAAAAATTTGAAATGTAAGCAATTTTCAGAGTTTTTCGAAAAATACAATATCCAGATTTTTGTCAAAAATACGATTTTTCTTCCGGTTTTTCAGTCGTAGTTTAGCCAAATAAGGCGCACAGCTAAAAACTGTTTTGAGCAGCTGGCGACCTCTGCTATCGATCCCCATCACTTTGGAGAAAATTTAATTTTTGAAAAATTTTTTCATTTTTTGCAAGGGGGTGCATCAGAATTTTTTGAAATTCAGAGTTTGTCGAAAAATGGTAATTTTTTAGTGGTTTTTTATCCAAATCAAGGCGTACAGCAAAAAGACTTGCTGTTTTGAGCAGCTGGCGACCTCTGCTATCGATCCCCATCACTTTGGGGAAAATTAAATCTTTGAAAAAAATTTTCATTTTTTGCAAGGGGGTGCATCAGAATTTTTTGGGATTCAGTGATTGCAAGGAGACGTTTAAATGGGGAACTCACCTTGTTTTCAGAGCGCTGTGTAGTAGGTTAAACCACTAGCGGTGTAATCTGGTATTTTTTCGAGGTAATATAGGGCATGGTATTTTCTGGATTAGCGGAGACACCCACCTGATAGTTCAGCGTGACCGCTTGCGGAGTTTCCTTTGGTATTTTTGAAACAACCGGATGCCGCCACTGCCGGAGATAGCCGCAAACAAAGAGAACAACAAAAAACATAAAAAGACTGAAAACAGCGATTTTGTGCGCCCCAATTGCCCGATATACCCGCCGGTGGCCGATAAGCGGCGGCTAAGCAACGCACAAGAGCCGGCGATAAGATCCAGATAAGATTGGAATCGCAATCGGAGATTGGAATCGCAGTGGCCACGAATCGCCATCTCCCGGAGCTCCACTCACGCGCACACCGGCCACTCCGCCGCCCGAGACTCCGGAAGTAGGACCTAGACCCAGGGACACAGCATCGAAATGCCCGAATACGTGCCGGCACGCGGCTTCAAGGAGATGGAGAACCTCCTCAAGCTCTACGACAGCAAGCGCTGCCCCATCTACATCTACTTCTACGGCGAGAAGGACAAGCAGGGCCGCAGCTGGTGCCCGGACTGCGTGGCGGGTACGTGCCGAATTGCCCAGCAGTGGTAGTCTATAGGTGACGAATGCCCCTTAGGGTGACGGTCTTTAGGTGACGAACTCTCCTGCACTGCCAGCTCATTTATGTAGAGAGTATTATTGTTAATTGGTGGCGAACTCCCATGCAGTGATAGTTTATATAAGTGACGAAGGTCCCTTAGGGTTACAGTCGAAATGTGACGGACTTCCCCGCTCTTCCAGCTCATTTATGTAGGTGCCGAACTCACCTTAGGGTCCAGAGCATGGGTTACTTTACATAAATTATTGTTAATGGGTGACGAACTCGCCTGCAGTGATAGTTTATATAAGTGACGAAGGTCCCTTAGGGTTACAGACGAAAGGTAACGAACTCCCCTGCACTTTCAGCTCATTTATGTAGAGAGTATTATTGTTAATTGGTGACGAACTCCCCTGCAGTGATAGTTTATATAAGTGACGAAGGTCCCTTAGGGTTACAGTCGAACGAACTTTCAGCTCATTTATGTAGATGCCGAATTTTTATATGCATTTTTTGTTAAAAACTAGGTTACGAACTCCCCTGCAGTGACGAATTCCCCTGTAATTCAACTTGTATAGGTTACTTATTCCCCTGCAGTGTAGTTTCCATAGGTGACCATTTCCTTAGAAGGTTATTTTATAAATGTATAATTGTGACCCATTCCTAGCTTCTTTTAGTGACAAATTCCCCTACATCTTATGTGATACAAATTTTTGTTAATAAGTAGGTGACATATTGGTGACGAAGTCCCCTGCACTGCTAGTTCCTATGGGAGACGAGTTCCCACTAGACTGTACATAATTTTTGTATACATTTTTGTTAGGTGACGAATTCCATTGAGTATGTAATATAATAATGTATAATTTTATGTAAAGATTTCTTTAAAATAACAGCATGTTTTAAAATGTGTTTCTTAAACATGGGATGATGTGGATTCCCAAAGGTACCAGACCAAAGAAATTAAATGTATATTTTTAAAACTCCTTTTTCTTAAGACGGCTAGGTGACGAACTCCTCTGCAAAGCTACTTTATATAGGTAACGAGTGTTCAGAGTATAGTTTATCCTATGTATATTTTTTTTTTAAATGTTGTTATTTACCCAAAAGAACATGGACTTTCCTGCCGTGTTATTGGAGTATTTTTGTTTAAATCTATAACTTGCATAGACCCAATTATCCAGGTGACGAGTACTTCTTATAGCTATTAAAATGTTCTAAAATACTAAAAAACCCAATATGTAATCCCGCCTTCCAGCCGAGGACACGATAATGACCGCCTTCCGCTCCAACGCCCCGGCGGACAGCATCATCCTGGTGGTGGACGTGGGCAACCGGGAGTTCTGGATGGCCAAGGACAACCCGTTCCGCAGTCCGCCCTACTCGGTGGACGGCATTCCGGCGCTGCTGCACTGGAAGGGGCCCGAGCGCCTGGACGGCGATCAGCTGCTGAAGAAGAACCTGCTGGAGCTCTTCTTCGAGGAGACGGACACGACGAAAAAGAGCACCGTGTAGCACACTCAATAAAATGCGATTTGAGCCGAAACTCAGCCACTCTGTTTCTCCCCCCAGAGAGAGAGAGGACGAGCGCTCGCTCGGAGAAAAGCACGAGTGAAATGCGGGGCACTGGTGGGGGCACGTGGGGGCACGTGGGGCTGGGCATGGGGACACCAGAGTGAGTCGAGTGAGCCGAGTGAGTCGAGTGAGCCGGAGCCCGCAGCGCATCGCTCGGCGTTTTCTCGTTTATTTGCACGCATGTCGTCGACCAGGACGAGTCGTTTGGCAGCACGCGGCTGAAGCTAGGGGAAACGGAAGCGCAGCAGTAACGGTACTAGCGGCACACGCGTCTAACGGTAAACACGCGCGCCCACGCGCCATCTCGCTCGCACGCGCCAATGCCGCGGTTTTGGTTTTATTCTTTTTTTGCCAGTGTACTAACAAGAAATAAAATACAAACAAAAACCTGTAACCGCGCCTAAAAAATAGGTAAAAATACAAGTTAAAACTAACTGAAAATATGCCAAAATGTATATAACACACGACCGCACAAATAATTATCAATATAACTTAAAAACGAATTAGGTAAATCAAAAAACGTAAAATTTTGGTTTACAACGGCCCTAAAAAAGGTTAAATATCTAAAGAGTTTTCTGGGTTTTTTACTTCAGTTTTTCGATGTTGAAAAGGCAAAAAAAAATATCCAAAATAAACTTATTAAATAAGTTAAAAAAATGTATAAAAAATAACAGAATTTAAAAATTTACAAACTTAGTAAATGTATAAAAAAATTAGGCCAAAAGTAAAAGAAGTGAATTTTGTAGGCCTTTAAAACTTAAAAAATAGCTTTATAAGCCCTGTTGCTTTTCCCCATTTCAAAACAGAATTACTGATCAAATATAGAAATAAAGGAAATATAATGCAAATATATTTTAGATTTGCACAATGAAAAAATTAAAGAAAATAAATCAAATTTTTAACTTCTTAACTAAAAAACCCTGTTGCTTCGGCTGCCTCATTTTTTTGTGACAAGACTGCTACTTCTTGGCCGATTTGTTTGGCAAATTCTATGTTAAATCATTGATAAATAAATGAATAAATAAAAACGAAGCAACCAAAGACAGAGAGAGACGGCAAAGGCGGGATAGAAAGAGAGGCGGCACGGCCACTTGGCGTAATGGTGCTAATAAAAAAGCCAAGATGACAACAAAATTATTTGAACAACTCGCAGCGAATGGGTAAATGGAAAAGTAAAAAAACAAATAAATTAAATTAAATTGGCAGCGATCGAACGGGGAGAAAACGAAAAGAACATATATTTAGTGAAGGTTGGTATACTATTTTATGGTATTAGTTCTTTGAGGCTCAACTAAATTTTGTTCGCGAGCGTTTAATGTTTTATTTTATTTTTATTTTTATATAATAAATAAATAGTTCTTTTGGAATTCCAAAAATTAATTTTTTTTTAATACCAGAAATTTGTTTAAAAGATGAAGCCTAAAAATATGCATTTACTTGTTGCTAATTGGTTTTGAAAAGTATATCTAGCAAGTAAAAATTTTGCTTTCATTTTAATGGATTTTACAAAAAGATCATTATATAGTTTATAGTATATTGTTTTTGTTGAATTGTAGCAATTTTTTTTTTATAAGTTTTAATTTCTTAAAATATATTTTAAATATAATAAAGCAAAAAAATTTTTCTATTATCTAAAAAAATCAAATCCCACATATTTCACAATATTTTTTAATATCTAAAGGATACGAAAATGACTCTTCCCAGATCCCAAAAATAAACTTCCCACATATTGCCTAATATTTTTTAATATCTAAAGGATACAAAAATGACTCTTCCCGGATCCTGAAAATAAAGTTCCCACATATTTCAGAATATTTTTTAATATCTAAAGGATACGAAAATGACTCTTCCCAGATCCCGAAAATAAAGTTCCCACATATTGACTAATAGTTTTTAATATCTAAAGGATACAAAAATGACTCTTCCCGGATCCTGAAAATAAAGTTCCCACATATTTCAGAATATTTTTTAATATCTAAAGGATACGAAAATGACTCTTCCCAGATCCCAAAAATAAAGTTCCCACATATTGCACAATATTTTTTAATATCTAAAGGATACGAAAATGACTCTTCCCGGATCCTGAAAATAAAGTTCCCACATATTTCAGAATATTTTTTAATATCTAAAGGATACGAAAATGACTCTTCCCAGATCCCGAAAATAAAGTTCCCACATATTGACTAATAGTTTTTAATATCTAAAGGATACAAAAATGACTCTTCCCAGATCCTGAAAATAAAGTTCCCACATATTTCACAAGCTTGTTTGCAACCATGCCGCTAATTCCTCCATAAAATTCTCGAATAAAATATATTTCCCCACGGCCTGACCCTGGCATATTTGCTGTGGCGAAAAATCTAATTTAATGAGCAGTCAAAAAGCATTGAAAGCTCATAATGCGCGAAATCAAATTCAGATTTTATGTCTTATTTCTGTGCGGATTTCGTTGTTCTGTCAATTAAAGCCAGAAAATTCTTAATGAGGCACGTAACAAGCCAGACAGCTGAGAGTCCCCTGATCCACCGATCGACCGAATTCAGGCAAATGTCATTAAAGAAGCTCGTAAAAATCCGAAAGCCAAATTGCAAATAAATAAAAATGCATATGTATCTCTGTGGATTGTGTAGATACCTTCCCCCTAAGATCGGTGGATTAAAGATGCGAAAATTCTTTTCCAAGCACTGAGTTTTTCTTTGGGCCCTAAATCTTTTAACGCTGCCATTCCTCGTATTTATTTTGCTTTCGCCTTCCGTATGCACCTGCAGGTATTTCGATTTCTAGTGTCATTGGGTATCATAATTTATTTATAATTCCCGGTGCCGGAGATGAGATTCTGGCGATCTGTATCGCTCACGCCGCTTTGTGGATTTTATTTATTATTACTCTTTAGATTTAATTGACGCATTTAGTCCATAGGAACAGCAACAACGAACGTGTAGCGCATATATCATCGATATGTGGAAATTATATCTACAGCCACGGATACACACGGTGCACATACTTTATATCTGCGGCGCAGAGCTTTGCATATAGGCATATAGCCCCACATGCCTGTATGTATTGAATTCTTATAAGCGAATCGAAATCGAAAATAACAACAACCCAGTGAAATGGACGCAGAAATCAAATCAAATGTCACACTCGCTTGGATCTGATGGGGCTGAAGTGTGTTTGGGGGAAGGTGGGGGTGGATATGGGGGAAATTGGGCTAGAAATTGGGAAATTCAGTTCAAAATCTTGGTTCCAATTGGAAAAATAGTGCTTACAATTTTTTAAAAAATATTACAGTAGGAGAAAATCACTTTTTCTTTGTAAAAATTTTATACCTTTTTTGGGGACCTTTAATTTTATATCAACAAATATGTGTAGACCATTCAAAAATAACTTAAAAATTAAAGACTTTTTTGTCCTCTACCTTTTTTTGGGATCTTTAATTTTTCATTAAACAAGTAAATGTATTTAATAAATTCCAGGCCATAAAGTAAATAAAAATATCTTAAGTTTTATTAAATATAACCATTTATTGCGCATATTTATGGTATTTTTTATTTTTGTATCAAAAAATAAATGTAATTAATGAATTCAAGACCATTAAGTAAATAAATATATGTATCCTATATTTTATTAATAGTAACTTGAATACCTTAATTACTTCTTTTTTCTTAAAAATTAATGATCTTTTTTCGTAAGCCTTTTTAGAGATTTTTTATTTTATTTAATAGATTTCAGACCAAAAAGTAGATCAAAGTACTTATGAATAATGACTTGATTACTGCAGTAAAAAACCAAAAACCTGACCCTTCCATTGGAATGCGAGACGTGGAAATTCCTAGCATATTACCCATATTATTACTTATCAAGGCCCCCTACCCGCCCCCATTTTAGCCGTATAGTGCCCCCGGGCCGGCAGCACTTGCTCCAATTTGGTAATGAGCCATGTGGTCAGCCCCCGGCCATTAACTGACCGATTTCCCCAAAACGATTGCGATAAATTAACGTGTACTACCTAAAACAAAAAACCCTAAAAGGGGGTGGGGGTGGGGGTGGCACTCTTATCAGAATGTGCAGAAGTTCCAACTGATAGGGCGTTGGGGCAAACAAAAACCAAAACGAAAACCGAACGAGGCGAAAGTCAAACAAACAACAGAAATAACAATTTTTTGCCGGCAACGTTGCTAATGACGACACTGAAAAAGGGGGGGCTGTGGCCAGGGGCGCGGGTCGAGAGGGGTCGCCAGGGGTGTCAACTGCCGCGCGCTATTTGAAAATCGTTAACAACGTCAATGGCAACAAAAGTGCAGCACATTTTCCCGGCTGCACGCGGGGGAAAAGTGGTAAAACCACCAAGGCTTTTCCTTTTATTTATTTAATTTTTTTTTTAGAATATCTTGTTATTATTTTTGGTTAATCAAGTTATTTTTATATTTTACCTAGAGAAGTCCTAGGCAAACAAGGGCGAAAATAATTACTTTAATTTATTTATTTATCACTTTATAGCTTTTCAGTTAATACCACTTAATAACAGGGCGATAGCAAGTGCTTTAGAAAGTTGATAAGATATGGTAGGTAATTTATTTCTTTTATATCAATTAAGTCCCTACTAATGAATTGAAAAAAATGTCAATGGAATTTTTTTCGTGTAAAGGGATGCCTCTGGAATATTATTTAATACTTGTTTATTTTATTGATCAGCTCGGCATTTTTATATCATTTTGGTGGATATATTTATACAGCTAATATTTTAATCATTAGGCGCCATTTTGGTTTTTATTTACTCTAGCTAGCTTCCGTTTCCTGCTATTATCTATAATTTCTTTGGGCTCTTGGCACCCCCTGTTAACCCCACACCGCCCCCCAGCCGATTTTTGGTGACGTTCGCTTAACACTTGGCGACCTTTTTCCGATGCGGTTCGAAGGCAACGGCGGTCGAGACTCAGATTCAGTCGGGCTACGCTGCTCGTTCTGCTCGGAACTCGGAATTCGGAATTCGAACTCGATTCCAAGTAGATTCCAAGTCGATTTCGGTGGCGATTCCAATTAGATTTCGTGCCTCTTCAATTGCAATTATAATAAGTAATGCCAATAGCAGGGGCAATAACCATAACAAAAATAATAAAAATAACAATAACGACGGCGACAGCGGCCATAAACGAATTTATTTTGTCACAGCAGTATAAAATCAAATAAGAAAGAAGCTCGTGATCGTGATCGTGATTGAGAGTGTGATTGAGAGTGTGATTGTGCTGTGATCATCATTGAACATCCGCAACGGCAGACGACAGTCAAGTGGTTGCCCTACTTCTGCATGTGACTCTCTCGATTAGATGATCAATTGATTTTGCAGCTAGTTGTGTAGCAAAAATTCCAAAAAATATATTATAGATTTTTCATAGATCTATTTAATATCCTAAAATATTATAAAATAATTTATAGCAGCTAGGAAAGTTTGTTCCAAATTCCAGAACATTTTCCAATATGTATAGATGTATAGATGCAAAAAAGTATCTTGAGGATCTTGCTCTGCATGTATCTTATCTTTCCAGCAGCTGTGATAAAGTTATCTAAACAAGTTTTATAATGTTCTGTAATGATCATTAGATGAGCACTTATCTTCCTAATGGAACTGCTAGGTTAATGATATTTCCCAAGCATCATTAATGATCTTTGAGATTGGGTATCATTCATACTTTCCACCCACTTCACTTGCGTAGCTCCACTCTCTAGGAAATCAATCACTTATGAAGTGTGTTTGCTTAAGTAGTTGGAGCTTTTTGATTGATCGGTGAACTTGGATTGTGTCAATATTTAAGTTTTATTCGTTGACTCTTCAAATTGATTGGGAAAATTTTTGGTCCAGAGATCTCGCACAGCCTTTGATGATGATGTTCTCGCATCGTGATCTTTTACTTCCTGCGATCTGTTGATTTACCAAGAGATCTCCTTTGATCTAAAGACTTTTTTGATATGGTTTGTTTTCTTAATAGATATATTTATTGACCTATTTGTTTATTGATCATAGGCACTACCCAGAATTTAATGGAATTTATTTGTAGTAGTTATACCCTTTATGGGCTTATATAAAAAATGTTTTACTTGAAAAATAGTCTAAATATAAAATAGATAGCTTAAAAATATATAGGTGTAATAGGCGGGGATTTAAAATTCATCATTTATTTAATCTTTAAAGCGATAGAAATGATATAGGGGCGGTTTTAAAGGGTTAATTTGAAATTCGCTTCGTGATCTTTTTGATTTGTTTCAATTCTAATTTAGATTTCTCCGCTTCGTGATTTCCCATTTCCTCCGCTTAATTTTCTCTCACGTTTGATGAGGTTCTGGCTTTCCATTTTTATTTTTCTATTTTTCCATTTTCATTTCCATTTTCAATTTTATTATGACTCTTTTGCGTGCGCGATTAAAATCGCCCGTCCTCCTCCTCCACATTCTATTTTCTACATTTCCATTTTTTCCCAGCTTTTTTCCACTTTTCTTTTTATTTTTTCTATTTCCAATTCAGAGGCTGTTCGCTTTATTCAATTTCACTTGGCTTTCAGTTGATTTTGGCGCGTTGTGCTTGAGCGATCAGCCCGCAAGCGACGCGAAGCGCGATCCCCGATTTTGGTCTGGAAAACGAATAAAAAAGCGAATAAAAAGGCAAAACAAATGCTAAACAGATTACAAAAAAATAGTAGAAAAAAATATACAGAAAATAATAATAGTAAAACTGGGTTCCAGGCAGCCGATAAGCCCACTTATCTGTGCGGTCGTGTGTGATTCTGCATATATACAGGCCATATATGTAATATATACAATCATTATATTTGTTTACAGTCTGCGGTTGATAAAGACGCTGATTGAAAATTACGCGCGTGCTGAAAAATAAATCAGATTTAATAGTAAAAAAGTATAGTAAAAATAACACGTTGAACATAAGGTAAAATTCGAATTTTTTGTTACATTTTTTTTTCGGTTACTGTGCTAATCAGAAATCAAAAATCGAAAATCCAAAATTTCTGCGGCGATAAGCCCACGGCAGCTGATAAACAACCAAGAAGCGGCGGCATCTGGAAGATAATATAGCTCGAGGGTCTGAGGTGAGTCTTTGAGTGTGAAAGTCGAGTGAAAGAGCGGCGGCTGCGCACTTTTCATCGCGGGCTTTTCCCGCACCAAAGGGGGGTCGTGCTGCTGCTGCTGCTGCAAAAATACTGTCAAATGAGCAAAAAGGCGGAAAAGAGACGAAACAACAACAAATGCAGTAGAACAAGAAACCGACGAGGGAAAATGTGGCAGGAAAATAGAAAGCGACAACAACCAAAAGCGCCAGCCCAAACAACAACAAATGTAACGCGGAAAAGGCAGTTTTCCTTGGCCGCAGCAGCAGCAGCATGCGGAAAAATCATCCGCAAGACCGCAGAATAAATATGATTTAATGGAAAACTCACCGCGCAGAGCAATAATCAAGAGCAATATCTGGAAAATCCCTATAAATAGGCTGCCACAATTTGTTAAATCCTGTTTTTTTTTTCGAGTGCCTAAAGTGTGTGTGTGCTCAGATAAATCAACAAAGCCAAAATAAGCCACAAGCTGTGAAGTTACAAATTCTAAAACATTAAGTGCCAAAAGTTACCTATAAAAAAAAGAAAACCAAAACCAAGCAAATAAATTAACAAAGTGTCGAAAAACCAAATATAAATGAATAAAGTGTCGTGAATAAATTTAAATATACACTTAAAACGAGGAAAATCGCTGGCAAACAAAAATAAACAACAAAATATCATAGGCGGCGTTTGGCACAGAGCAGGAAGAAGCAGAGCAGAATCCGAGGAGACAAAAGGTAAGTGACCTTCTCTTGCACCACCCACAACACCCACACTACCCGCCACCCACCACCACCCACTTTCGCCCGCCCCTCCCCCTGGAGAAAAACAACAAACTCCCGAATTCAAAGCAATTAAAAATTCTCAGCTCGTTGCCGTTTGGAGAGCGAGTAAAAAAATATATGAAAATGCCATAAAAAATTGCCTTCTTTCGAGGAGGCGGAAAAATGGGAGGTGGTATTTTGTGTTTTTTTTTTTGTGTGTTTTTTTTTTTGTGGGCGTTGAATTTTCCTGGGCCAAATAAAGGCCAGAGGCTGGCCGCTGTCGGCAAACATTTTCCTGCCTTATTTTTTATTGAATTTTATTGTTCTGCCGCTGGAGAAAAAGGCGCCTGCGTTGGGAAAACTGCGAGAGAGATTTCCCTTGGCCATTACTCAACATTGAGCCGGTCATCGGGAGCCGAGGGAGAATGCTCTCGCGGGAGAGGAATTCAACGCTGCTCTCTTTCTCTGAGTTTTTAACCCGGAGAACTGGCGGAATTTCGCTCACTTATCAGTCACTTTTTAGGAGAACTTACATTATTAAGTGACTCTGATTTTTTGGGAATTGGCATTAATAGGGTTTTATTTATTAAATATATACTATATTATTTCTCTGACACTGACTAAGCAAATAAGTTGTACTAAAACTTGTTATGACACATTTTTCAATAGAATGAATATTTTTTAAAGTGATTTTGTAAGTATGTGGTTAACAAAGTTCTTTTAAGTAATTATTCTCGAATTATTTTCTTGTGCTGAATTAGAAAAATATAAATTTAAACTATATTTTTCGAAATAGTTAAACATTTTTGAGCTATGATATTTTTGTGATATTCAGGATTTTAATTTGCAAATATTTTTGTAAATGGTATAAATTTGAGTAAATGTGTATAAAAAACAAAAAAGAAAATCTTAAAGAAATATAATTAGTTTAATATTATTAATTTATTATAAAAAAATTTAGCATTTTTAGAACAATAATAAACCCATGATTTAAAAATGGTATATAATTTATTAAATGATGATTAATATTTTTGAAATCTATGTTGTTTTTTAATCAATATTTTTTGTACTCTTTTTTAAATTAATAGTTTCGTATTTTTGTTGTGCTTCAGTCACAGTTTTCCACCCGCCACCCTTGAGTTGAGTGATTTTCGAGCACGTTTCAGCTTGAGTTTTCCCCGAAATCTGAGTGACCGAGCCAAGCGGGATTGGGAGACGCTTTTCCGAGCCGTTTTTCCGGGCTTGAGCCGCTTTTGTGCAGACTTTTGGTCGTGGCCTACCACACAGACACACGGACAGGACCGCTTTTTAGACGTTTTCGGCCGCTCTTAGCCGCATTCCTGCCGTATCACGTTTGTGTGTTGTATCTGGCGGATTCGAAAAGTGGGAAAAAGCGGCTCCCACCCACATTTCGCCTCTCCTGGTTACTTAACCATCGGCTCCGGCTCCGGCTCCGGCATCATTTCGCTTTCAGTCTTCCCTTTTCCCGCTCGCATTTTCACAAGTTTTTCTGTGTATTTTTGGGTTTTTATATATATATATTTGTTTTTTTTTTTTTTTGGGAACCTGGCGTCTTCGGTTTTTGCTACTTTATGGGCCCTGTCTTCCTCTTTTTACGACTGCGTTGTCTTCTCCACAGCGTTACTTCCTTTCACTTGGGCGTCCTTTTGTGACGTCTTTTTTGTCCGCTCCCTGGCGCTACTTCCGCTCCTTCCGCTCCTTCGGCGGCAACAACAAATTGGCGCCATTAGTGAAATTGTAATCAAGGCATTAGCATATAAGATATGTATATATATCTTTTGGATAGAGGGATGTACACATAGTTCGTGGGCCACCAAAAATTATCCAGGCACAGGAGCGCCGAATCAAACCTCATGTTGGTAGTTGGCAAGGTCGTTCACTTGATGGGAGGACATTTGCTGGCTACCTTTTGGTCATCAGGGGTTAAGACGTGGGGTTTCGATGTAAATGTTAATCGAAAAAGGATTAATTGTAAAGGTCGATACATTTTAGGAGCTCCTGCTTTTATCTAAAATGTAAATCGATAAGTTATTATCGATAACTAAATATTGATCAATTGATCAATCAATTTCAAGACCACTTTCTCTTACCAAAATTTGATTGGATACCTATATTAAAAATCTAAGAAAACAACAAATTATAAAGTATTTCATAACACTTCATGTAAGCATTTTAAGCATAACTTTTTAACTATCCCCTTTAATCAATTTCAATCTATTACCATCTATGATTCAATTATTGCCTAGTTCCCTGCCAACTTGTAACTTAATTTTCAATGTTCTGGTAACACAAAGCGACTTTTCCCTGGTGGAAAAACTTTCCGCCACACTTTCCCCCATCCCCCTGCCTTTTCTTTCTTTCATCTCCCGATTATTCGAAAGTAATCCCATAATAACACTCATTTGGGGTCCCACAAACTTTAAAGTTCAGTCGACAGCAATTCGGCGCACAATGGTTTCTTTTATTTATCTATTTATTTCCCCAGGCTTGCCCTTTTTTTTTTTTAGCTTGTTCAATCAACACAAATCGGTGGAATACAAACCCAAATAGAAAAAGGGGAGAAAGATTTTCAAACAGAGCGAACCTTGTCAAATAGTGCAGGAGCAAATGTTTTTATATTAGGTGACCAGAGGGGAAAATAAAGGGAAAATATAGGAAAATAGAGGAAAATGGGGAGGTGGGAGACCACCGACAGGGGGCGCCACTAATGAGGCCCTTGGGGAACATATTAAACTTCAGGCGGCAACAAAAAACAGAAAAATCCAAACATTTACACATGAAAATACGGTGGATACACGGAAAAGAAAAACATGAAGTTGGGGTACTTAATGGTAAATAATAAAGATTTTTGTAGATTTCCAAAATGACATGGTTAGAAAGCGTAGACTTAAATTAACTTAATTTTGTAAACAAAAATTATAATACCTTGGGTTTTAAACTGATTATCTGAGTTTATCTTAAATATATTTAGCTTTTATTAAGTAAAATATAAAATCCATTTTAGATAAATATATTAATTTCTCAGCTTATTTTTCTTGCTTTTTCTGCCATGCAAACGGGGCAACATTTTTTCTGCTGGGTTTTTGGCCAAAAGGGGAGGCGAAATGTTGGCAAAACCGATCGCATTTTCTTTGCAACTCGGGTAACTTTTTAATTTAAAAAAGAAACAAAATCGGAAACGGGATAGCTCAGATTGAAGAGTGTTTTGGTGCAGAGGGGATGGTAAATACAGAGGGGCTCTTCGCCTCCGACTTTGGGCAAAGACAAATCGCAGCGGGTTCAAGCGTCTCCCCCCGTAAAAAAAAATCAAAACCCCAGAAAACCGAAAAGTTCCACGCTCAACTCAACTCAACTGACTCACAAAATTAAAGTAATAATAACTTTGTTTCACCACCGCCCCTGTCCAAAAAAAAAACTTTTGTTTTCCCTTCACTCTCCTTTGTTTTTCCCACTTTTCATTTGTCCTCTGGCTGTGCGTGTGTGCGAAAGTTAAGGGAAAATGACTTTTCAGCTTGACAGCATTATGCATTTTTCATATTAAACGGAAAAATGTAAATAATTGAAGAGGTTCAACAATTTTCTTGTTAAATAAAATAAAGCGTAAGAAATGTTGCAATTTTAAATTAAAATTGTTAAATTTAGCTTGTGAAAAATTTGGCAGCTTTAAAAGTATTTTTTTAAATAAATGAAAATACTTAAAAAACAATATTCATATAAGAACCTATTTTTAAATTATTTTTATATATTTTTGTTGCATTATTTTGTTGTTTATTGGTTTTTGGATTATTATTATTTTTGTATGCTTGACATGCCGCATTTTCCACTGCCTTCGAAACTTTTGACTTGTGAACTTTTCTGCGCAAACATAAGAACATAAAATAACATAAAAAATACGCTGCTGCTACTGCTGGTTTGTTTGGCTCTGCGACAAGGCAAACAAACAAAAAGGCAACACCAGCGGCCAAGTGAAAGTTGCGAGTGGCCTAAAGTAATATTAATGGGGATGGCAGTTCATTGTTTAAATTTCTGCCCTCGAACCGCCAAAGTTCTCCTAGCCACCTTTCCCTCCGTCAGGACCTTTGCTCCCGGCTTATTAGTGCTGGAAAGCGCCAAGCTCCCCTCCTCCACACTCAAAAAAAAAACCTACAAAACATAACGGCACTGTTAAAAATTGTATTCAAAAAATATACATTTATTTCTTTTTAAATTATTTTATTTTAAAATGTCGTATTACAAATTAAAAATTAAATTAAATGAAAAACATATTTTTAATGTGATTACAAAAATTGAAATGGTAATATTCAAGTTCTTTGAAAATTTAATAATAATTAGTAAAAATTAAAAATAAATTAAAAATTTTAAAATTAACTCTAAATTTTAAATTGCCCATATTTATTTAATACTTGGATTTTCTCGCAGTGCAATAGCAGGGTCGTGGGGCGCGGTCAAAGAACACTCAGCAATTATTTGCATACACACAACACTCAGTGCGACTGTGGGTGTGTGAAAAGCGCGTGAAAATGTTAGTAAAAATACAAAATAAATCAACAAACATTTGAACTGAACTATTGCAGGCCTCAAGCGCCAGTGAAAAACTAAAGAAAATTTATGCTAAAATATGGAGATTTATTTAGGCTAATTTAGGCACAGATTGTGAAAAAAATTCAATCAAAGCAAATATTATTATTTTATTTATGTTGCACTTCAAAATTTAATAGCAAAATAAAAAAATAAATAAGAGGCATTAATGTAATATTCATTTTAGTCTAAAATTAAAAACTAATTATCCAAAAAGATTACACTTTCTTTATTGCTTGATGATTGACAAACTAGACTAGATTTATTTAAAATATTCTGATGTCTAATACTTTTAATCCACAGACAGTTAGCCAAAAATCAAGCGGGTGTCACAGGGCCCTAAGCACTTCAAATACCAAAATATTTAAGATGGAGAATAAAGCATATTTCCCTACAATAAAACTGCTTATTATTATGAAAATGCCGTCGTTGAATGTCAAAATGCCAGGCCAAACACTTATTTATACAAATAAATTGTACAAAGAGTGAGAGGGCGAGATACACCACTTGACGGCGCGAAAGAGAGGGCGATAGTCGGTGGGAAAGAGAGCGAAAATCATTGGGGGGGGGGGGGGGGTGCGAAAAATTCCTGAAGTTCTTAGCGCCAAGGAAAACCGCAAGCCCTCTGGGGCCCTTCCTTCCTCTCCCCACTTTCTCCCAGTTTCCCCCCCATTTTGTCCCCACTTTTTCTCCGCTTTCTCCCCCCGTTTTCTCCCTGTGTATGTTTGTCCAGGGCTTGGACTGGCATTTTAAGTGATTTAATGTTTGGCTTTGCTGAAACAGACGAAGTTGAGGTAATATAGAGGGGGAAAACTCAGCCTCAACCTCCCCGCATAGAGAGTGGAAGAAAGCGGGGAGAAATTATGGAGAAAGCTGGCAGAAATTAGGGAGCGCAGGGGAGGTAAAAAATGCTGTCGCTGCCGAAATATTTCCAAGCAAATGTTGCGCATACTCAGCATAAATCTGTCCATACACAAACATTATTTTTGGCAAATCCCAGCATTCGGAGAAATTCAGTGGGGGGAATTACGGCCTACAATTTGGGCCACAGGTGCTGAATCTCTGATCCCGGGCATTTCGCTTAACCCACAATTAAACGCGTTCTTCACGCACTCTAACTGAATTTTGGGCATTGATTACACTAGAAGTCACCTGGCTAAGTCCACAGTAGGAGAGGTTGTAAGTCAACAAGTCGGCTAATAAAAATCACCACTTACAATAGGTGTTTTCTCAGCTAAAATATAAGTAATGGTCAGAATGGGAAAAGTTGAACAGCCTTGAGCTCATTGTTTTAATTCGGATCCATTGGCATTCAAACCTAGACAATTTAAATTGTTGAGCTTTTTCTCAAAATAAACATGATGCGCGCCCTTAAGAAATCAGAAAATTGTTCAAAAATTAATTGTGTCAAAAGGTTTAGGATTCGTTAGCATATTCGGCAAGCTGCTACGGTCAAAAAACCACTAAAAAATTACCATTTTTCGACAAACTCTGAATTTTAAAAAATTCTGATGCACCCCCTTGCATAAAATTAAAATTTTTTTCAAAAATTAAATTTTCCCCAAAGTGATGGGGATCGATAGCAGAGGTCGCCAGCTGCTCAAAACAGCAAGTCTTTTTGCTGTACGCCTTGATTTGGATAAGCTACGGTCAAAAAACCACTAAAAAATTACCATTTTTCGCCAAAATTCGATATTTTAAACTACATGATTAAAATGTAGAATAGAAAGCTAAAATTAATAAACACAATCATTATTCCGGCTAAAATCAAATCAAATTATTCTTCTACTTTTGTAGTCCATAAATTATGTATTGAGTGTATACTAATTATAATGCAATGACATTAAAATGAATATTTCATCGCTGCTGAGTGATTCGGTACAAAGAGCCGGTGTACTGTTCATCAAAACGCAGCCACGCTTCATTAGCTCCATTTGCATTGATGAAAATGCCCCGAAAAGTTTTAGTTTCGCAGCCGGAAATTTCCACACAAAACACGCTTAAGCACAGTGACCGGAGGGGATATCCTTACGAGTATATATCCTGAAAGGATCCAGATTCGGATTCGGGTCCAGAGGGTGTGTGTTTTTGGGGACGCCCAGTCAATTTTGTGACTGCTACTTGTCGTCCTTCAGTTGTACGAGTGCCCCCAGGATTTTTGCAGCCCCGAGTTTTCGGGCCCGCAATTTCCCCGACCGCATTTTCCACCCCAGCCCTCTTTTTGTGCTGACATCGTCTAATTTCAATTTATTTAGCCTTCCAATGACAACGCACAAAATGCACTCGAGTCCTTTGGAGCCTTGGAGTGTCTGGCTAATTTCGATGTCCTTTGGCCCCCATTTGCCATTCCCCATTTTCCGCTTTCCACCCTCGAGTCAGCACTTTTCCGCTCGGCATTCAAAGATTTTCCTTTTCGGCAACCTAGCAACCGAAAATCAACAAGTGAAAATGCAAATGTGATTATTTATTAAGCGCTTTAAAGATTTTTTGTTTTTTTTTTTTATTTGAGGGTGTTTTCCATCAACAGGTAAACAATTTTCTTGGCGTTCGTTTCTTTTTTTTTATTTGTTTGCCTTGTGTGTCGCCTTTGGAAATGGGAATTCATGGGAAAATTCAATGGAGAAAATTTATAAGCGACCAGTCTTTGTTTTCCTTGGCTATTTTAATTTTCTTGTACATTTTCTTCGGGGTAATTGCACATAAGACTGCCTTCTTGATTAAACGTCAATGGGATTAAAGTATTCGTTATGGTTTTCCCTTCCATTTTGCCTGTCTTTGCTTTTCTTGGCTTTTCCTTCGCTGTTGTTGCGCATAATTTTGGCTTCGAAAGGTGAACAAAAGATGGGGAAAATTAATAGCGGGGAAAATTTAGCCAATTTAGGGATACTTTTCATACCCTCGGGTGAAGTCTTTTCTTTTATTTTTATTACGAACTTTATTTTTATATTCCCCATAAAATGTGTGATATTTTTTTGGACTTATATTTGTTATTTTATTGCAATTCAATCTTGGCTTTTTCATTTGGAGCTTATTAAACTCTTATCCGGATTATATTGTTATCTACAAGCTTAGTTTATGTGACACAAAATACGTCGAAGTGACACTAATTAAATTAAAATTGTTTCAAGTGTGGGGATTACCTCAAAAATGTAGAGTGTGCATAATGGGGGCGGAAAAACTTCCTTTTCCCAGGGGTGAAATTCTTAATGAGGCTTTGCCTTTTCCATTTTGTCCCCTGTCCCTCAACAGTTGCTCGGCTTCTGTTCCTTCGGCATGCAAATTAATTTAAAACAATTTCTTTTCTGGTTTCTGGCCCAGGCAAACTAATAAAGTATACAAAATATTCAACACCATTGCCGCACATTCCGGGATTTTAAACAGCGCTGGAAGTGATGGTAGAGTCGCGCAGGTGTTGTCTTATTTTTATTAAAAAGAAATAACATGTCAGGGGGGTAGAAGAGTAATTCGGAATATAATATCTCTTAAAAGGTGCCTGAAAGCATGCAATAAAATATTTGTACGCTCGTGCTGCATACTTTTAGACACCTTTATGAGATTTTTTTTAATTCATAATCTTTTCTATACCCATTTATGTTTGAAAAACCTAAGTGATTTTTCGCTTGTGAAATTTAAAAAAATAATTTCCGTTTGCATTTTGATAAATAGGCACTCTTTACTTTCATTTTGGGCCCATCTGTAGGCAAGTGTGTATGCCACGCACGAAATAAGCATCATTAGGCGCTTGGCAGGCGCGCCTTAAAATGGAGGCGGGGCCGTGGGCGGGGCCGGACAGGTTGAAGATGATTTTCCAAAAAAAATATAATGTTTGCCACTGCATTCGGTGAAAATGGGCGACAGCTGGAAGACGCCTTGAGGGCATTTTCATTTTACACACACCGACGCCGGGCTCAAGTTACCAAAGTGCGGAGGAAAATCCGGGGGAAAACGGGGAAATCCCTGGGAAAGGGGGTCCTTTCGCAAGAGCAAAAGCGTGTCGAGCCCAAAAAAAAAAAAATATAAAAAATACCCAAAAGAAGTGCGTCAAGGTGCTCGGCAAAAGCATTAGAGAGCTGGAGAAAATCGCAGAGAAAAAATGTGATGCACAGGAGCCTTTTTGCGTGTAAAAAGGACCTTTGTCGTCTCTTATTTTTTTTCTTCGGGGTCCTTTTGCCTTTCAAAATTGCGTATTGGCAGCTTCTTTGGCTTAAATGAAATGAAACGCAAAAATGAAGATGGATCGCATAACAGGCACAACAACAACGCTAAATGGCAGTGTAAAGTGTTCGTGAATGGAGTGGGAAAAAGGGAAATTAGGCGGACAGGGAATCCTTGAGGAAAACAGCCATCGGATAATTATTTTTCATCGCTGTGGTGGTAGAACGATTCTTTAATCTATCATATTTTCATACCTAAGTTCACTCAAAGAGAAAAATATTACAATTTATTATACCCAAAATTAATATTGAATTTGTTCGTTAATCCCTTAAATAATTTGTAATGAATGCTACACTCTTAACTATAATTAAAAGCTGAAAAACACAAATTCTTTATAACATATGTGCTATTCTAATGTGCGCTTTTCTCCGTTTCATTGGCAGGTATGTTTATTTTCGCACTCGGACATCCAATTAGGTGTGACAGAACGTATGTATCTCAAAAGTACATATATAACACATAGTGTATACCCAAAAGCCCCCTCCAAAAGCCCCCGTTCGACGTCGTGTGCTAAACAAATTGGCATTAGTTTAATTGCCAGTGAGCGGGTAACTACTTACGAGGCCAAGTGGGTTGATCCGCAGCGAATCGAACGGTGGCAAATTATGGCTTATAAAGTTGCGAATGAAATTATAGCTATTGAATTAACTAATTGCATTGGCCGTGGCCTCGCAAAAGGGGTTGCGATGGCACTCACAGGACATGCAGGACACTCGAGATGCCCAGATATCCCCTTTCCCTTGGCCCAATCAAGTATAATCAATGGCCTGGGTGCCGTGCCCCCATCCCTCCTCGGGATGATTACGTATTGTGGACGGCGGTCGAGGAATGTTTGCGGATAGTTATGCCTACGGTGCTTACAATTTTAATTAATTAACTGCTTAATTTTAGGGAATGACTAGAAGAGAGGAAGTTACTAGCAGCAGTTCTTAAATAGGGAAATACCTAAAGCAGCATGGATACAGCTGTACATTATTGCTAAATTTAATTATAAACACATTTTGTATTTACATGTTTTAAACAAAACAATATTTACTATGTAAAGTACATCAATTTTTAAGTATCAAGATTTAAAATCTTTTTTGTTTTACATTTTAAATGATGAAAAAAGGCTTTAAAAATATTAAATAATATTATATTTATTAGTGAAATGTATAAAAGTCTTTTAAAATATATTTAAAATATTAAAACCAAATCTTTAAATAATGAGAACCAAATTTTGTATCAACAAATATATTTTTTAAGCCACTTTGCAGTACACTGACTTGATTTGTGAGACCCCTAAATGATATCATCACTTTTCGCGCAGGCATTTAAATTCCCCTTGGAAGATTGTTGCTACTTTATGACGTTTAATATTTCCCTCCCCCTGCGCTCCACTCCAAGCCCCATTATCCCCAGCCCCCCGCATTAGCCTTGTGGTAGTCCTTTTAATGCGCTTAACATCTCCTGAGCATCCTGAGTATCCTGAGCTGCTGTTCTTTGAGCTCACGATTGTGTGTGCCTGATTGTGGTCGGGATCTGGGCGGGCGAAGTACCCTTAGACGCCCCCTAATACACCAGGGGAAATTTACATAATTTGCCAGGGCCCATGAAAATATTTACTTATGCCCAAAAAGGGTAAGACTGAGGGGGTAGCAACCTCTCCTCCCCCTGAGTCTTACCTCTATATTTAATATTAATATGATATATAAAAAGTAAAATAAATAAACCAGTATTTAATACAAAAATAAAAAATATGTATATATATAATGCCAATAAGGCTAATTCAATACTATTCAGTTCTCAAAAAGAAAAATATAATTTATTAAATATATTCTCCAGATAAAAGATTATTTGATAAAATACTTTTTGATTTTATTATTTTATTTTAAGATTAGTTTCTTCTTCAAATATTTATACCTTCTGGATTTTATTTTATTTAAATTTATTTTTTATTATATCTATGAGTTTTCTTTCCGTGTATAAGGAGGCGTTCCATACATATATTTAGCCGATTCTCGCACATGCAATGGGGGCGTTGTTAATGATGCGCCGTTCGCACTCCAATCTTGAGTTCGGGATTGAACATAGACCTGGAATAAAAAAGTGGCTGGAAAAGCCGGGAATAATGGCATAGCTCGCGGGGAAGGATGGAGGAGGGGAAGCCCCTTGAAAACCGGCGAAAATGGAGCGCTCCTAAGCCTTTGCCATGGCAATTTGTTTCGCAACAGTCGAACAAATTGTGTGCAGCAAACCAGCACGGCACGCAAAATTTTATATTTTTGTATATAGTTAAAAAATCCTAAGAAAAGAAACCTTAAAAATCCTTAAAATTAAATTAAAATAAAATAGTTCTTACCTTGAAAATGGCCAATTAAATACAATATTGCATTACCTTAATAGAGACACCTTTATTTTATAATTTATTATTACTCACGAATGTAGTATGAATTTTCGGCCAGTGTTTCCATACCGCCGGCCCCCATATCAACGCATCGAATCTGTGTCTATATTTTGTGGCCCAAGGATATTTCGTTTAACTTTTTCTGATTGAAATATTCCATTCTATAAGCGAGATGTGTGTTTGCCTTGGCCAAAGTTACATGCCCGCCCGTTCCTAATGGTAAGCTGCAATTTATAACAATTTAATTTACACATAACTCGGCTCTAAGCCCCAACTAAGCTGCAAAATGTGCATCTTCATCCAGCCAAGTGTCAACAAGGGGCCACACAGGGGTTAAGGGGTCAAGGGGTTGCCGGGGGTTGAGAGGGGACGGCCTAATAGGAGGGCGAAAAATATTTTGCAATTGCAATTTGAAATGTTTGGCTTGTGCGGAGGCAGGGAGGGACGTAATAAAATTTATATGCAATCTCGCAATAAAATGAAAATTCGTAGAAAAATGGAAATTCATAGAGAAGCGAGCCAAATGGATGACAACGAGTGCTGATTGTTGTTCAAGTGTTTTCCCACACATTTACGTTTATTTATATACACACCATTGAAATGGGAACGCTCACAAATTGAAACTGTCCAGAAATAATGAACTAAAAGTTGGTGTGAATTAGAATAATTAATTGCCTTGCAACTTTTCGCTATAATTAGTTTTTCCTAATGGCGGTACTATTAAATTAAAAGTAATCAAATTGTAAGCAAACAAGATATAAAAATGGAAAAAACATTGTAATTTTCCACACATTCTTTTTAAATACTACCAAATATTTAGCAAAAAAAAGCACACTTGTTTATATTTTCACTGTCCTCGTAAATTAAATGTTTTTGTGTTTTCGAATTTAATAGGTAAATAAATATTTGTGCATCGTATACCAGTCCACTGGGTTCGATTTATGATGCCTCCATCCTCAAAGTCTTAGTTCGTCAATCAGTGAATTTGTTAATTGAACTTCTACTAAAACTGTTGGGCGGGCGAATAAAATAAAATGATGTGCAAGGTAAATTTCCATTAGGCGGTGGGAAGTGGGCCGCACATAAATCAGTATAATTTACAACTGTTTTTGGAGAATTCTCAAATACTCTTGGAGGTGGGCGATTTTAGCATTATAAATACACACGCAAACCAATTGATCGTAAATCTTGGCCATTTCCCTCGATTTTTTTTGCCTTTTTGGCTGCCCTTGCCCGATTTGCATTTCCCTTGGGCATAAATTTCGATTTTCCAACTCTTCCTCTTTGATCATTTTCATTTCAACACGAATTAGCATTTGGCAACTTAATTAAAAACGATTTTTTTTCGTGTGTTCCGTTTCGCTTTTTTTCATAATTTTTGGGGACACTCGTGCAACAAGTTGACGGCTGCCGGTGACGCACAACAGAAATTTATGATTGCCACAAAGCGAGAAACCGAATTTCAGAAATTATGAATTTTATTTATGCTCTTTTTATTTCTTTTTTTTTCGGCTCACCAAGTTGGCTGGCTGGCGGAATTTATTGGAAAAATGTAAATGAAACATAAATATCAAACGGTTGACATGTGTGCGCCGGTCTTTAGTTTTTCATTTGCCATCTCTGTATTTTCCTCTGCCCGATTTTCTTGAGGGGCTTTTCACTCTTAAACCATTTTCAATTGCATCGTTAAGAGCTTTGAGGTCATGTGCTGCTTAGCCTTTCGCTATATGGATGGGTTGCCATATGTATTTATATATATACGTGTATTTTAGGCTTAGATATGGCAGTTTTGATGGCATTTGGTGCATAATTTTGTTATTTTATCAGTATTAAAATATTTTCATACAAGTATGGAGTTGGCTTTTGATTCCTACAATTTATGAGATTTTTTTCCGATTAAAAACAACCATATTTCTTAAAAAAACGTAAATTTTATAAATGTTTAACGTATCTAAAAGTATGCTAAGATATATTTTCAAAACCGAACTCCGATTAATTTGTAAGGCGAGGTTATATTTTTATTGCATACCCTTAGGCGTCTTTTTAAGAGAGTTGAAAAATCCACAGATAATTTTTTTTGTAACTTAAAAATTTTAAAGTAAGGACGTATAAATTAAATATTTTTTCGTGGCTTTGCCATCTCTAATGCCAATATATGCACCCGCAAGATAGTTTTCGCATATATATTTTTTTTTCTGCGGCAGGCTGACAGAGTGGAAGCCAAGTTAAAATGCAATTGAAAAGCCATTTAAGAAACTCACTGAAAGGGAAAAAGAGTGCCTTTGGGGAAGTTTAAGGGCAGATATCCAAATGCTTTTCTTGGCCATATGCAGAGGAGCATAAAAGCCAGATAAAAAGGGGCTATTAGGATTAGGCCAAGAAAATGGCAGACAGACGGCTCCGCTGAAGAGTGAAAAAAGGGGGTAAATTCGATTTAGGGGTTTTATAGCAGATCTGCAACTGTTTTACGGGCACTTTGTCGTTAGATCCACTCCAGCCATTTATAGTGCCATTACGCCAGGGTTTACTGCATAGTCAAACTGATTAATCAACTCAGTGCCCTCGCTGCTAATTGATTCTGTACCCGAATGATTCATCATGGGTTAATTGCCAAGGATACCTGAACCACTTGGAGTGCCATCTAATTACGAATTAATTTCTGGGCATTTTGGGTGGAAATTGCTTCAAAGCGTGGTCAGTTTTAAGGCTTTTTTAATCCTTAAAAAAATTGTTTACTGGGAATTAAGTTTAACATTTAAATTAATATTGTTTACATTTATTTTTTGAAAACAATACTCTTTTTTTATATAAAATTGTTCAAAAAATATTATTTATATTTCAATAATTATTTACTGAATATTTTAAAGACACATAAAGTATAACAAGAATTAAAAGACAGCTTTAATGCATGAAACATTTATTTAAAAAATTAATGAAACTTTTTCAAGCTCTTTTTAAATATAATTATTTAATTTAATTTACAAATTGAATGAAAACTATGTGTTAATATTGAGTATACCTACTACAAGTCATATTTACTAAATAATGGTTTCTTAAATGATTTTTTTTATTTAAAAATCCAAAGACTTACTTAATCCTTTATGAAATATTTAAATGTGGAGTAAAAATTGCCCTGCAGTCTTATACCTAATTTGCATCGATTGTGGCAACTTCCATTCCCAACTGGGAACTCCTCGGCTTTGAGACTGCCAATCTGGCTAATCCTTTCAGCTGTTTAATTTACCAATTGCAAACGGATAATGACATATCCTGTCCATATGCTGAGGCCCGCCACTCCATCATGCTGCCAGAGTCCCGAGTCCTTGCGACAGGAACTGCGGCAGTCCACTGGGAGTCGGCTTTAATGCATTTAAGTATCATGCGATGGGGCCCCCAATGCAATTAGACAAAAGCCAACTGCAAGTGCAGCAACAACAAGTTGATTAGCCACTACAACTATTGCATAACAATAACAATATCATTGTCTGTCGGCCATGTAGGGAATATATGCAGATACAAATGTATCTATGTCCGCCACACGCGAGCACTCGACATGCCTTTCATAACTAAGTAGAATGTAATGTGACATCATAAGTTATGATTCATATCTGTGGAAAGTGCTTCACTAATGTGCTTTATTTACTACCAACAGCCGTGTTCAAATTGGCAGTGAATACGGCCTTAAAATAATATTTAATGGGTATATTTTGTACTTCAATTTAAATCGAAGAGCTAAAACACGTAAAATATATTATAAAAAATATTTTAAAATTATTTTGAAACTTTTAGTTAAATATTCTTCTATTTTTGTCTGATTAAATAATTTTAATGTATTTTTTAAAATATATTTAATTTTAAAAAGAGCTTAAATAATAAAGCTTTGATTACCTTTGATTTATATCAATACGCTGCTTAATTTAAGCAATTTGTTGAACTGAAAAAGTTTGTTTGCCAGGTTTTTAATTTTGTTTTAAACTCGCTTAACCCGAAGGTATTTTTTGCTGCACAGCAAATTAAATGGATTAACAAACTTTATTGAATGGCGATCAAATGGGGATTGCATTATGCTTTTTACAGCTTTAATCTGTGGAGTGGACCAATGTTTGCCGAACGCTCGGCAAAGCCCGGCTGGTGCACTTTAGACAATAATCACTGTAAATGCTATTTGCTCAAGTGCTCGATTTGTTTTCGGGCTTCAAGTGCGTTTGTTTGAGTTGCAGAGCCAGAAATTTAACGCCGAGACCACAGAAACGAGTCTCAGCCACATGTGGGCCCAGGAATACCCATTGCGCCCCTGATCCTTTTCACCCTTCTTAGCCGGGCAAATATTTGGCCCAAATGCAAACAGAATTCGAGCAACAGCAGCTGGCAAGTAAATTATTGTCATCTGCATGTGCAATTGGGCCAGCTTTTGTGGCCGATAACAGAATGGCTATCTCAGTTTTTGCACGAGTGCGAAATGGGGGCCTTTGCCAGGGCCAGGGGTTAGAAATTGTGGGGTGCCTGCCCCCTATTTACCTATATTAAATCAATTTCAAGGGTGGCACATAAATAAACATTTAAATCAAGGCATAATTGTGGAACTTGCATTTGATGTGTTCCATGGGGAACTTTCTTAAATTGATTTATTATATTTGTTGGCTTATTTGATTTCAGATTTGTATATATTTATCAATTATTTATATACTGAATAGAAATTATGTATGTATGTAATGTGGGAAATTTTTATTTATTTTAAATATGTAAGAAAGGGAAATTTCATTTGGCTATTTTTTTGCGAATTTAAATTTCAATATTTCAATATTAATTTAAAGAAATTATTATATTGTATTTATTATCATATTTAATGGTTTATGTGATTTTAGACTTATGTGTTTAATTTTTTCATAAACTTTTTTTTATGTATTTTTTAAAAAAAATTTAATGGGTAAAAAATATTTTTATTTAAATTTATATCGATTGTTTGATTGATTTAAAATTTGTTAATACGGAAAATTTCGTTGTGCTTAAATATATATAAATAATAATGTGCTTACTTAAAATCGTATAATTTATTTATTTGTGTTTTGGATTTTATTTATATACACATACCTTTTCTCAAACTTTTACCTTTATACTTTTGTACTAAATATTTTTATTGCAATTTAAATTTATTGTAATATATAATGTGATTATTTTTCATTAATTTTAAATACATAAGAGGGTATACTAAATTGCATATATTTTTTCTAGTTCGTTGACTACATTCCAAATGGAGTGTAATGCAATTCACCTAATTCCTTTAGTGGCTACAAGCTCTAAATGGAGAGTTAATTGTCTTTCTGTTCTCGGACACGCCCCAAGTTGTACTCCATTTTTCCCCACCACCCTGAAACCCTTAAATCGTGCTGGGAATACGCTAAACTAAACTGGTAAAAAGGGAGGTACAAAAAAACCAGCTAAAATGCTGGAAAAGTGAGGGAAAACGCGATGTGCGACACGCATAAATTGCCATGAGCATGTTGGTAGCGGTGGCGAAAACACAATTTTCCTATTACTGAAAAGGATTTTGTTGCAATTAGAAAATGCACTCTGCCAAGGGGCGGGGAAGCCCGCATGATTGCATAGCATTGTTGAATGCGAAAAAAAAACAGAATGGAAAATTAAAAAAACAGTGTTGAATTTTTCATACAATTCGCGTTATTAGTTTCTGTTGGCAACTCCGCCCTAATGAAGCGTATTAGGGTGCAAATTAAGCAATTAAATATTCATGGTCGCCATGCATAATTCAGCCAATGCAAATTTATAGCTGCAGTTTGGCCAAAGCATCGAAACTTTGCAATTGTTTTGTTTTCCCCTTTTTTTTTTAGACTGTCAAAAGCACAGCGGCAATAATAATAATAAATATGATCTAAAATGCAGAGTTTGGCCGCTTTGGTCTGTGCGAAAATGGTGCAGCAGCTGGTTATTTATTTTAAATCAATTTAATAATCACTTTGTATTGAATTTGCACAAATGTGCTAAGCTTATTAAGTAATCAAATTTCATTTTTCAAAATACGTATTCCCCAAGGGCTTACAAAAATAATTAAAACATAAGTCAATATGCATTAGTATTTACTCTGATTGAATTTTATAAAATGATTTGGGTCTTAAAATATTTGCAAATTTAATTTGTAGAAAAGTGGCAACTTTATTTCACTCAAAATTAAATTTGTTGGACGACCATCAATGAATTATCGGGCCTCCACTTTTGCTTTATGCTTGAGCCAAAATTAAGGCCACATAACTCGCATATGGCCCCATAAAAAAAGCTGCCAAATAATAAAAAATGAATGAGGAAAGGCCGGGAAAAACACTTTTCCCTCGTCACCTGCAAGAGCATAAAAGCCAAGGAAAAACATAAATCAAAAGCGCTGACCGAGCCAAAAGCAAAAAATCAAGAGAAAATTACAGCCAGGCGGCGATTAATTCAAATCGGAAAGCATTAATTAAGCCATAACAATAAAGACACCGAAACATCAACGAAATTAATATGAGTAATTTGCCAAGCCGAAAACTGTGCCAAAGACACAAAACATTGCGAAATAATTCGGCCAATTTTCCTTGACTCTTGTTAACCAGCCCAAAACTGTTTTCCAAAATATTTATTAGTCAGTTAATTAAATGTTCTCACACAAAAAATATGCATTACTTTCGGTGCCAGGGACAAAAATAGATAAAAAGAAAAACATTACAAGGAGCACCCCATTCTGTATAATAGCCGGCAATTTGTGCCAGAATAAAAACGAATAGAGAAATCATCGGACATTATTGCTCCATTAATATTTTGACAGGCGCTTATTGTCCGCTTTACCATGTGCTCTTTAAAATTCATCAAGACTTTTATTTTCGAAGCCCACAAAACTCAATTGAAATATTTGCTTTGACGTTGTCAGGCCGAAAAATCGCGCAAAAAATGCTTATAACGAGCTCAATGAAAAGTCTGTTTGTAGCCACAATATAGATGTGATGCTTGATTGGCATCTGTTGAAATTAATAAAGTGAATAAAATCATATTTAGAATTTGTATGGTGTTATACAATATCGAAGAGGTATTATTTTCCATCAAAAATAGTAATATTTTTAATTTAAAAAACCCTCTTAGGTAGATAGCATTGAATTTTTAAAAAAATATATTTTTTTTTGGTAAACTCTTGCTATTTTAAAAATGATATATAAAAAAATGCTTACAAAAAAATAAAAAAATGTAAATACATTTTTTAAAAATTAAGTGTTGTGTTCCAGTCCACTAAAAACTTGCAAATCCAGCTGATTTGTGTATATCCCAGCGTAAACCACAACAGATCAGACCCCTAAGTTGGCAAGAAGTCGGCGTTTGGGAAACCGCTAATGCTTCAAAGCTGACTCTTGGAAAACAAGTTTGCGATAAATTTGAGCAGATTACACTGGTCGGCGGGTCAGAGGGCAAAGGATATTTGCCCGGAGCCCGAAGGACCCTCTGACCCACCTGCTTTCATTTCATTTAAGCCATCAAATAGTTTGCCTTTTCGGCCAAAAGCCTTTCAATTTGTTGCCGTTGTTAACTGCTCGAGGCGAATGTTTGTGCCCCAGAAAGCAGGGACGGAGTAAAGTCGTGGAAAATGAGGGGGAAAATTCCCATGTGTACTTTGTATGGCAGACAAACTCTTCAACTTAAAACAAAAAATCAAATAAAAAAAAGCGAAACAAAAACGTGTGTTCAACAGTTTAAGTAAAAAAGAATTTCTATCCCATATAGATGTAGTAAATCAAAGGAACTGCTTGTTGGTGTTTCTAAATATTTACCGAAATAAAAACAAACCAACAACGGAGGAAACTTTATTAATTGCCAGCAAGTTTCCAACTCGTCTCCGGAATTTTCAGTTTGTTTAGGTAATTAAAATTATGACCGTATGTCTGCCGTGCTTCAAATTGTTCTTTACTTTTGATTTATAGAATTCCATGCTGCTGTGTTCCCTTTTTTTCCGGTTAGTTTTGCTAAACAACAGCAATTAAAGTGGCTTTTATGTAATGCCCTCCATTCAAATTTAGCATGGAAACTTCGCGGCCGGGGGCTTAAGTCATTTCTTTTTTTTTTTGTGTGATTTTGGCTGTCAGATGCGACTTACATAAGACGGAACTCGGACCCCAAGCAGGGCATCTGGCCACAAAAAAAGCAAAGCACGGCAAAAGCATTTGGGCACTCGAGCAGCTGAGCAGCCCAGCATATGTGACTGTGTTCTGGATTGACACAATTGTCGACCAATGTCAATGCCTTCGAGTCCATGCACAGTGGTTCGAGGTCTGTGGAAAAATGGCTTAAAGAAAAAGTCGGCTTTGAACTCATACACTCCTATATATACTACTAATTCTACATGTGTTATTAGTTTGACTTTATTCTTACTATATAAAATAAAAGACTAAAAGGTTATATATTTATAATAAGTTAAATTTTCGGCTTAGTTACAATATCACAAAGTTTAACTAAAAAAAGCACAGTGGTTAAATATATGTAGATCCTTTTTTATTTTTATATGCTGGACAGTTTTTCGCTTAAGTACTCTGACTCTAAAATTACTACATACATACATTTTTTTTTTAATAATTTTTTTTATTATATAAATTTTATTTTTTATTTTTTTTTTAATCAGTGTTCCTTTGTAATTTTGACGCTTGGATTGTCCCGTTCTCTTTTTCGTCCAGGGCCTTTCCCCGTCCCGTTCTCTCTGTCACCGCCCACTGCGCAGGCGTTTCGCCCTCTCTTTTACTCCAACAGCTCTGTTTGTGTTTGTACTTGAGTTCCGCTCAAATGAACTCACTCAACTTTTCGCAGCTCTCTCGCTTTCGCTCGCTGCCTTCAGCTCCTTCACCGTTATTTGCATCGTGCGTTGCCCTTGTAACGGCTGTTTCCTCAGCTCCAGCTGCTCTTTCACTGAAAGAAAATATTCTTTTTTTAGGGTTTCACGACATATTATTGTTTGGTATATTATTAAGAATTTTGTAAGAATTTATACCAATTTTTAAGTGGTCTAGAACACTTAAGCTGAGTTCAGCCTGCCATAAGGCGGGCGTAGGGCAAAACGCTCTGCTCAGTCTCTGCCGACACACGAACAGCGTACAGCAGTGGTTGTCATAGACACATCATTAAGAGGCTCGTGGCTTAGTTTTGAACATTATGTCCATGGGTTTATGGGATTATTTTTTCTTTGCATTTTGTTAAAAGGTTCCTTCTTCATTTGACTTATACATAAATACAATTTTTGTTATGTTATTATATGTATATTTTTACTTAACGTCCTGATCCTAAATGTCTTTTTTTCCAGTACGCCTTTGCTTTTGCTTTTATGTAATTACATAGAGAAGGCAGCCATTCACCCACTTACCTTTCTCCTTTTTTGGCATTTTGACCCCATTCGACTGCCGCTTACCTTTTTGTAATTCGTGTATTTTTGTTTTTGCTCCACCGGCAAACTTGAAGCATCCATAAATTGTAATTAAAGCAAAATAGAACCCTCGGAAAGGGCGCTGGGCAAGGAGGCTGGCACCAAATTTCGCTAGGCGTGACATCATTAAAAAACAAGTTGCAACAAACTTTTAATTAGATTACTCAACGCCAACGTCAGCTGTTGCATGTGTTTCTCATTTTTTGTTCCAAACATATCTTCGTTCTCCTTTTTTTTGGCTAGCTCCAAAAGGGGGCATGGCTCGCATATCCTTTATCAAACTTGCACACACGCACATAACTGATTTTGCGATACCTTGGAGAACTTTCGCCCCGACTTCCACTTGTCTAGCTGGCGAAAGTTTTCGAGCTCTGTTTTCCAAACTTTAAAATTGCTGTCATCACAGCGGGATATTGGACGGCGGACAGGCGTTTGCCGACTGCGACACTCGATAGCCGGAAAATCAACTATTAGGGCTTTAAAATTGTAATTAAAACTTAGGGAGAAAGTTTTCCTTAAGTATAAGTACTGTATGACAGCTTTACACAATTGTGGTATTACTAAAAAGCAGTTCTATCACTAATACCATATGATAAAGGTCTAAAATCAAAGATGATGAAGATTTTTTTCATGAAAAATATATGAAAAGTATTTTTTTTGATAAATATGTATATGGTTCGAATGAACGTAGTATGTAAATGCGTATTTTAATCACTGATGAAAAACCTAAAAAGGAGTCAAGGAACGATGACAACGGCATTACGTTGGAATCGAATGATAAGTGAATGAATATAAGGTCGTGCGAAATATTGCGTAAGCTTTGAGGATCCATAACGATTGAAATGGATGTGAAATGTGGGTTGTCTGGCGTCAGTTCCAAAGGAATGTGGCATAAATTCTCTCTATGCGCCCGTCTATTTCGCTATTTTCCAGCTGCTGTCAACCAGCCAGCGTTCCTTTGGGGCAAAAGACACTGGAGAAGGTGGGAAATGTGGGAGGCCGGGTGGAAATGCGGGGTGGAAATGAAGGCTACAGCGAAAGCGGATGCCATTTTTATTATTTCTCGTTTTTTTTTTTTCTCGCTTTGCCCCTTGGGCGGGAATCAACAGTTTGATTGCTACACTCGCATTCTATCACTCACACAGATACTCGCACACACACACAAACTGGGATAACCGCCCTCACAGATACCCACAAATACCCACACAAATGCAGAAAAAAACACACATTCCACATACGCTTGGAGCAACATTTTAGTTCGTTAGCATCGAAGTTTAATGGGCGACACTTTGGCCACAAATTAAATCATTCCATTTTTGTCATCCAATAACTCGAGATACGAATCCATTCACATGGATGATTAAAGTGCGATTGTTAAATTACTCGACCACAAAATATGGTTGGGCTAAGTGCAATCAATCAGCCCGGGATTGACTCAATTGTGGAGATATTTGATTGATACATCAATCAGTTAACCGAGAGATGTGTAATCACTCGGATTCCTGCACTTGATAACATTACACCTATTAGTAAAATGTTGCTTTTCCAGCAAATTTTAAATATTTTTAAAGCAAAATATAGCACAAGCGTTCAAGAGGAATTTTTAAAATCAAACAGAAAATTGTATACTTATAATTCCTTAGCTTTAAATCTGAATAAATCTGTAGGACTTATAAACTCAGTAAAACAGGGAATTTAAGCATAACCCAGTCTCAGCTTGCTTGGGTTCAAATAAACTCGCATTTCATTCAATTATCTGTGATCAAGCAAATTTTCCATCTAAAGGCATATCAAATTTCCCCGGCTACCTCAATGCTCCTCAAGTTGGGTGGGAAAAAGGTCAATTTGTTCGCCGGCTGAAATATGAAAATAAGGCGCATTTCCTGCGAGAAGCTCTTTAAAAATTTAACAAGTAAATGTGCCAGGACCTCTTTTCTTCTCTTATGTTTTACATTATATTATTTTTTTATCACCTTTTTTGTGCCGTTTTCCACTCATGGAAACCCAAAGAGGCAGACTGACAGTCAGACTGGCAATATTGATATCTGTTTGTCATGCAAGGCGGTGGGCGGAGTGGGCGTGGCAGGCCAGGGGGCGGGTCCCAGACAACAGCCCTTTAAGGGGAACAAAACAAAAATAAAAAAAAAGAGGGAGAAAAGAAAAGAAAGGCTGGGAGAATAAAAGAAAGCAATGTAGCAAAGGCAGAATGCTAAAAGGTAAAGTGCAATCGAACATTTTGTTAATATACTTTATGAGTTTTTGGCCCTGACGACGACGTGTTGCTGGCAAACAAAAAAAAGGAAAAGAAATGGGAAAATGGAAAAGGGAATTACTAAAGTGAGAAAATAGAGGATTAAAAGCACCTACGTTTCATATATCCCTACTGTAAAATTTCGAAAGTAAAAGAATATCCTTCAGATATTAAAAAATCTTTAATAAAATACTGCATATAAATAAAAAACCAAATAACTTTAATATTAAAGACAAATAGAACTTTAAATTAAAGCCGAACAATTTTAAATATTCACCATATTCACCTAAATGTTACCTTTTTATTTATCCCAAAAATAGAAAATATTTTCCTAAGCCGTTTTTTTATTTTACTTTATTTTCAGGTAATTTTCTGCTCAAGATTTCGCCCCGAAGAGCATCCCGGTGACAGTTTTCCTTCTGGCAAAGTCGATTCCTGACTGACAGCTGTCCATATGGATGTGGACCCGGCCCGTAAGCCCCCGAAAACATCCCTGCTTCGCTCCGTTTTTCTTATACTTTTTTATTATTCCATTCACCTGAGGGCTCCGAGACTTCTTGCCCCCAAGTGATTTGCGTTGAGTCTGGGAAAATAAAGGAAAAACGGGGCTAAGAAAGGCTGGGCAAAAAATAGCAACAAGCTTTTTCAAGACATTTTTCTTGCCCATCTACGCTGCGTTATTATTATTTTTTATTTATTTATTTCGGCCCACCATGTGCAGGGTCCTTCAATTCCATTTCCAGCTTTATGTTAATGGCAAGGCGAACCGCAAAGGGTTTTTCTTTTTTACGGATTGCTTGTGTGTGTGAGTGTGTAAAAAAAATAGGAAAATTCCGCTTTGTTATTTGGGGAATTGAAAGTAAATAACGAATGACGAGCCGAAAAACCCTTTTTCACGTCTCGAAACTTTTTGGGTCTCGGAGAAAAAGGACTTCTTTTGCTAATTGGTCATGCGATATGTCCTCTGGGAGTGGGCGGCATAGTCGTCGGCGTCGGTGGCAGGGGGCGTGGCAGCCATTTCCTTGGAATATGCATAATTTGCTGAAATGCCTTTGGGGCTTCGGGTTTTGCGACTTGCAGTTCCGTGTCAATGGATTTTTCCCTTTTTACCCCATTTTCATGCTGCACAAATCAACGGATATTGTGCACTGACAATTTCCGCCCTTTTCTCTGTGCAGTCGGGGAAAATTTCAAAAACACGCCAGCAAAACTTTTCATACAAAGTGACAGCACTTCCGACTCCTTCTGCTCATTTTCCATCTAGCTACACTCGGGCGAATAGTTCCTGTGAACTTATGGGACAGTTGTTTTTTTACAAAATTATAGATCATCACATTTTTGTATTAATTTTTATTGATATTTATAAAACATATCCTGAAGGTTTTTTAAAAGGATCAAAACTGAACTGAACTATTTAAATTAGGGTTACTTTAGGGGTTAATTCCAAAAAAATAATGAATGAATTTGAAAAGTTTTTAAATCTGTAATAATTTTTAAAACCACAATACTTTTATTATAGGTCTAACATTTTGAAATCTTTTTAATTTTTATATAAAATAAATTCCCTTATATTATAAAGATATCATATTGAGCCAATTTTCCCGCAGTGTCTGCATACAATCCCGAGCACTCACAGGACTCAGTGGGAAAGGGGGCGTTGAATGTCAAGCGTGAGCCGTGGGCGTGGCCGTGTCATGGGCATGTCTATCTGCTAGCCCCAGGAAAAGTGGGCCAAAACCAACTTGTGCATAATGAAGAATGAAGCTGCGAGTTGCTGGCTGGTGAAACATCGCTAATTGCAATGAAAACACTTGTTGGCAACCGTAAATTCTACACGGCAATTCGTGTGCCTCCAAGTTTCCCATTAAATATTCAGCTCGAGAGCGGAAAATGATAGCTTTCCACTTGGATTTTTCATCATAACTTACCCACCTCAGAAACTTTTCCGAAGCAAAACTTATGCCAAGCTAAATGGATTAAAAAGGTGATTTTTCACGGCAGATGAGAGCTTTTAGGATGCCCCAAAGAGATTGATTTCAATCAAGTGAAAAGTGGAAAAGTTTCGTGGTCATCAATAAATTAAGAAACATTTAGTTTATTTTTTGGGGCATCAAAATTAAATAGGCTATGAGAAATATTAAAAATTGTGCTGTCAGACAACCTAATTTTGTTGCAAAATCTGTTTGGAATCAACTGGATTATCCCTGCTCGAATAGAGCTTCTCTTTAAATCCGATTTGCCTTGTCGAGTGGGCATAGCCCCGCCCCCTTAACCCACTGAAGCCCCTAATTCCTCCTCCGATTTCACCATCGAAAGCATTTGCCCCATTCAACGCATCTGTGGACTGTGCACTTCAATTTGCATTTTCATTGCTGTATCAATAGAAGGAAAGTGCGGGGCCAAATGGAAAATTGGGAGCCACTCTATACATATATATAGTTTTTCTCTCCAAATGGTACAGATGCGTTCTAATCTCAATTAAATCAATTGCATCCACATGTGTGGATATGCATACATGCCCAACTATCTCGCTTAGGAATTTATATATGTGGAAAGCAGCTCATTACACGGCAACTCGACTGACGAATCGAAAAGCCCTCATTGGGGTGAAAATTCACCGAAAATCCCCAGAGTTGGCAAAAACAAAAAAAAGCAAAGGGCAAACGAAAATAAACATTGCTACATGAGGCTAACATCTCCCATCAGACATATCAATAGACCAGCTGGCCCATTCCGATCTGGGAAAAAATACACTTTCTCGAGGGGCTTTCCTAAGTTATAAAATTCTATTTGTTCTAAATAAATTATTCTAAAGTTAAGGCCAATTAAATGAAGGATTTCAGTTACTTGTTTTATGATTTGATTGAAAATAAGAATATTATTGCTTTTGTTTTCCATTGTTATTCGATGAAGGGTGCTCCGGTTTTCACTTTATTTTACAATATATATTTATAAAAATTCGAAGAATTCATTTTAAATTTGTAACTTATTAAAATTAAGTTTATTTTGAGTCCTTAGTTAGGCGAAGATAATTTGTATAATTTTTAAAATGCAAACCGCTGACTTTTTGGTCCGGCATTATCAAGTCGCCTGAGCCGTAAATCTTTTTTGCCGCCCAGGCCAAAAGGCGAAAAGCTCTAAGAGTATTAACGGCTTCGTCGTGGGCAGAACAAGATACCTTCCAGAGGACAGTATGGGGAAATTCCCTTCCGTTTGACGACTTAACAGCTCCCCGGTTGGCAATAAACGAAATTTTAATGCCGGCAAAGTAGCCAATGTAGGCAAAGTATCTAAAGTGGCCAACGGTTCCAGGCCCCTCTGGCCCCGGCCAGTGCCATTCGAAATTAGACTTTCAGATACAATATGATAAGCCTTTTGCTCGGCGGTGCCGGAGCAGCAGCCGAGGCAGCGGCGGAGGAAGATTATTTGTTTTGGTCTTGGGACAGGCTCAAAGGGAATTTTCTATCGGTTGGGCCGCCATTGTTCCTGCAATCGATATGTGTATATAGCCATATATATATGCGGAGCATTAAAAAAGCACAATAACAGCCATAAAGTAGCATTGAGGGGCTGGGAAATCGAGTGGGTGATAAATAAAAAGCGGCCTGGCCGAAGAGTTTTGCTTGAGTCTTGTCTGCAAATATGTGAAGAACGCTTCAAAGAGTCAGCAGCCAGCAGACAGCAGCCAGCATGTCGTATACGTATTAAAATGCGTATACGCATAGTTGCAGGCTAAAAATAAAAGTTATACACAAATAAATGATTGAAAATGCTCAAGAAATGGATAAAAATTGTTTAAATTAAATATTAAAACATGTGAAGTCGTTTTTTTAGCTATTAAATCCCTACTGATGGCCCTACAGCAAAGCCATTAAAGATTTTAATCCCAGATAATCCCTAATTTTGTCAGCGCTTCTAAGAAAAGAAATCAAATTTATGATACGCTCGGCGTCTGGAATCATCTGCTGCCAAAACACATAACACCATAGGTATATGATCGTTCCGCCCGAGAAGATAAACACTTTTTGAGAAATTTTCCATCAATTCTCGTTTTGACGTTTTCACCCATCCTACCTCATTTTCGCCCCTGCCATCTTTCTGAAGCATAAAATACTAAATTTAGTTTTGCCTCTGGATATTCCTTCAAGTTGGTTGTTTGGCTTTTGACATGGCCAGATGGTTTCATCGAGCTGTGGGCCAAGGTCAATAGACTGCTCTTTTCCCGTTTTTCCATCTCATTGTTCGTCTTCGAATTTCCCAGAGAAATTGCTCAATGCAATTGTATCTGGCATCTTATCGGGGGGTCGGCGATAAAAGGCATTCCGCTTTTGTTTTGTATTACGGCGAATGCGCATTTATCTTCTCATGGATCGATTCATGATTGATTCGAAAGTTTACAGCTGCATTCACAATTAAAAAATTATTTTGTACACAATTTAACAATTAAATATTATATTTACATAATTCAAGAAAATTAGTTGCATGATTTAAAAACTAAATAGTGCTAAATAACTGTCGGAAAATATGCAACATTTAATTTATATATTAATTTTTTTAAAAACAATAAAGCATTTGTAATTTTTTAACCTATTTTTGCTTTGCCTAATAACCTACAAAACCTTTAATTTATTATAAAATTAACAACTTCTATCAATTTAAAATATTTTAGGTAGGCATCTTATATATATATTTACATTAAAAAATTACTTTTATAATATTAAAATATTCTACAAAACCACCTATTACTATTTAGAACCCAGCTATATGTATCTTTGCTAGTTTATTTTCATTACGTTAATTCGTTTGTAAATATTTTCCTTAACTTTTTGCCAGGCTCTTGTCGTCTTGTTTATTTACCGATTTCCCATGTTTCACCCCTTTTCTCTCCCCTTGCCCCACGAAATCAAGAATTTTCCGGGGGAAATTGGTAGGGGGCGTGAATAAGCCAGGCGAACGCTCAATTTCATTTATTTTGTTGTCATTCATCGCACAGTGGGACACCTCACCACTGAAATGAAGGACGGGGAATAAAGGACGAGGGTATTTCCATTGAGAAAATGATATAATTGCCTCAGCGGGAAAACAAAAGCCTTGGCATCGCCCACTGTCACCAATCAAAGAACGTGAGTGATTCTGCAACTGACTACGGAGATTTGGTGTTATAACAATTTATATTGTGTTGCCATGACAGAAACGGATAATAGGAAAATCACATAGTTTTCTTGGAAATATTTTATACAATTTTGTAAGGTGCTAGGAATAAGAAAAGCAGAATTTCTTATAGCATTGTCTCATAAATTTGGCAAAATATTTTTTTAATTAAACATCAGGTAAATATTATAATTTACAATGCTGAGATTAGGAAAAATAGATAATAATATATATAATAATTTGTTTATTAAAGCAATTTTTTTAAGTCTTAACCATTTTAAAATATTTCTTTTATTGATTTTAAAATTTTAATTTGTTTTAATGGACGTTCGATGACTTGCATTTCCACCTAATTGTCATTTAGTTTCCCATTTGTCCACTGTTTGGCTTAGTTTGTTTCGGTTTTCCCTGTTGCCCCTTCGATTTTCCTCTTTTCCATTTGTTTTCCTGGTGTGTCGAACGTATTTGCATGCCACATCGAACTCTGACCCTATCAGTCGCCGCATTTCCTCGGTATCGGTGTTTGCTTTGAGCCGCTGGCAAATTGCAATTGTTGAATAAACGATGAGCGGGTCATTAATCGTTCTTATGTTCTTTTTCCCTTTTTTTTTTTTTTCATACCGAAGTGAAGTGAAATTAAAGTGCATTAAGTGCAGGCTAAGGCGTTTTCATTATGGCCGGTGGGCGAAAGGGGGAGGTGGCGGGCGAGTCTGATTTATGCAAATTGGCCAAGTCACTTTTCTCTACATTTTCACGTTAACTTTCCCTCCGCAAATGACGTCAGCGCAGATGAGAGAGCACAAACAATAACGACGACGAATTTATCGCATTTAATTTGCATGTAAATTTGTGCAGGGAACTGCGCTTTTGCCCAGATAAGTATGCAGCGGTTTATTTTTCTCTGTCTCGAAGTCGCGGTGAAGAATTGCCAGAAAAGGAGCAGTTGTTAGGGAAATATTTACTCAATGTCAGAAAATAGATACCCTGGGTTTTTATGGAGTGGGTAGAAGCAGTTGTAAAGTGATAAAATATTGGTATAGATTTTATATATAGCCAAAAATATTAATTAAACTTTGGCAATCAAAAATAGTGTTCTAAAATGTAGTTTCTTTTATATATTGAAGATTAAAATATAAATATATTAAATAAACTTTAGCTGTAAACAAAAATTATGTTACAAAAATATTCCTAGGATACTATTTTGTGTTTAAAAATGTTAAAATATTTTAAATATATTTTCGACAGCAAAAAAATAATTTAATAAAGTCTGGCTATACAGAATGTTATACGAAAATGTTAATCTATTAAAATATTTTAAAATATTTAGTATTTTTAAAAAAGTATATTAAACAGTATACAATTTGTATAAAATAATTGTATAAAAATAAATTAATTAAGTAAGGAAAAAAAGTAAAGTTAAGATTGATTTTAATATAACATAATTTTATTTATTTTTAGCAGCAGACAAACAACTCAGCTGAATATCTAAATTTTATTAAAATGGCAGACTCCAAGACAGAGAAAAATACCAAGAGGGGCTATTATAAATGACAAACTAACCAGTCGCATTTATTAGGAAATTCTTCAAGAATGTCTGGACTCCCGTGCTCGCCTTCAGCTTTTCCGACTTGTTTTTCCGTGGGCAGTGGTGCCGAGTGGGCGAGTGGAAAGCCGCGTGGGAAAAAGGGGTGAACGAGTAAAAGCGCCGGGGGAAAGTGCTATTTATTTGCTACTTCATTATGGCTCAAGGTGGCCCAAGGACGGCTAACTTCAAGCTGGTAACTGGCAGCTGTAAAATTAATTTGAAATGCTGCGGACAGGCCATGAAGTGTTCTTCTCTTTTTCTTTCCTTGCGGCGAGCTGGTATTTTGCATTAAGTATTTAAAAGAAAATTTTTAAGCAGATTTCGAATGTCTCGGTCCCAGCTGGAAAACCAAATGGGAAAAACGGATAAACGCAGGGGGAGGCCGGGCGAACGAAAAGTCTATAAAATGCAAAGAGCGGCTTTAGCCTCGATAAATATTCAAGTGCTGAAAAATGGAGAAAATGGTAACCGAATAAATATGAAAATTTCTGGTGGAAAATTCAGTGGCAGCTGGGAGTTGGCCTTTTTTGTACCTCAATAAATTAAATGGATTTTGATAATTATAATGGTCAAAAGTGTTTAAATGTTTTCCTTTTTTTCCATTTATTCCTACAAATTTAAATTTATTTAAATGCTCCACAAGAGCCGCACAAATATTTTTACTTATTTGCGGAAAAAGTGATGCGTTTTCTTTTTTAATTAGGGCTGTGAAACGAAAGGAAGGGCGGCAACTAATTAGCAGGTTGGCAGTATAATGTTTTGGAAGACGAGGCCTTTTGCTGTCGTATACTTAATAAGTTGAGCATACGCCACGTGGGCTGAAAAGCGAAAAATATTAATAAATTAATTGTTGGCAGCTGAGCGAGAAAAAGGCGCTTACACACACACACACACACACAAGCACACACACTGGGGAGCATCCTGGGCATCCTTTTCGTATCCTGTTTTACCGGTCTTGTCGCCTTTGTTCCAAGCGAACCGCAAGCCTGCCCATCACACTAAAAATAACAATTTCCGCTCTAATAAACATTTCCGCTTCGTGAAATTTAACATTTTACAATAAATTAAGTGAGAAGGAATAAACATAATCATATATATACACCCGGGCCCCCTACGTATCTGTATCTGTGTGCCCTTTGGGTGGCTTTCTTATCGATAAAATTACGCTTCTTTGCCTTTTGGGGCATTTAAAATTGATTTCCGTTCGCCAGGGTCTTTAAAAAAGGCACTTTATTTGGTTCTTGGTTTATTTTTAAACATTTTAAATACATTTTTGCTATATAAAATATTTTTTGATATCGTAAAATTTATTATTTGCCTCAACTAAATGCCTTCCGTTATATAAGTTTAAGTTACATATAGAAACATACTTTAATATTAATAATAATAAATGAAAAAATTATTTCTTTGGCTGAACTAAATTCCTTCTGTTATATTATTTTAATGTATGTACGAAAAAATATTTAACAGTAATAATAATAAATGAGAAAATTATGTATTTGCCTTAACTAAAAGCCCTCTGTTATGTTTGTTTAATTTACATATAAAAAATATTTGTATAGTAATATTAAAAGATGAGAAAACTATTTCTTTGCCTTAGCTAACTGCCTTCTGTTATATTAGTTTAATTTACATAAAGAAAAATATTTCAGAACACTATTGCTTTGTTGAAATCGCATTCTCTTTTAATGATTGTTTGCATTTGTTTGATAACCAAGTGTTAAATGGACTACAAAAAATACAAGCGTTCCCTAAAAATTAAAACTTGGGAACTAAGACAGCCCGATATCCGTGACAAATTATTTAATACAACTTTGGTAATAAAACGAAACATTCATGGAGAACTCCCCGCCATTCATTTGGCTGGAAAAATCAATGGCAATTACCATTTCTCCACCCGTCAGGGCGCCGGGAAAATTAACATTTAACTTTAAGCATTTTGTTTCCATTTCATTTGGTCGCGGGCCGCTCGGCTCCTTTTGGAATTTGAGATTTTCCACAAATTTGTCACTTAATGTGCCCACGTGACTTTCGACTGAGGTGCGAAAAGGACGCACCTGCCGAAATGCCCGAACTGTCACGTACTTGCTAAATTAAAAACGATTACTTGCTCAAAAAAAAGTACAAAAAAAAAAGAAACCGGAGAAGGAAAATTCGGGGCCCTGCGCACTTAATTTAAATCGTTATTGTTATTATTTCTATATAAAGTCGGTCCGCGGATTCGCCGTCAGCCGCGGGCTTTTACAGTGTTTTCAATTAAAAGGATATGCGCCCAGGATTTCTGTCGAGAACACACGAACGCGGGGGATTCACTTGCGTGCCGCTGACGGAAAAAATAAAATTCAAAAATAATACAAAAAAGCGGGGAAAAACAAGCGGGAAGAACCAAGGCAAACTCCTCGTAACGCAAATGGACAAAAATGGAAAAGTTAACAAGGAAAAACAAAGCGATTTCGGGCATAATTCGGTACGAAAGAAAATTAAGCCCTGCCAAAAAGATGGCAACAAAGTCAAAGACAAAGGAAAACAATCGCAGTTTTTAAATTGTGTTGGCCCGCGAAATTGCTTGGCTTTCATATTTGTTTCAAGGCTTTTTTCTTGGAATTACTTATAAATAAATGTGGGAAATTTTGGGGGAAAATGTTAGGAAGCCATTATAAAAACATAGTTCAAATCAAATAGAAACAAAATTTAAAGCTTATTTTGAAAATGAATTATTACTTGGATTTTTAAATTTACTAAGATAATTTATATATGAATATATTTTTGAGCCGATAAATATTTATTTATTAATTTGTTTAATATTTAAATTGTTGTATTACATTTTGAATACTAAATACTTAGCATGTTATTATCACAATTCATCATTAAGCTTTATAAAGAAAATTTAAAAAAAAGAATTTTCCCATCAGCCCAAGAAAACCCTGTTCGATTTCACGCTTGTCAACCATCAAATTTCCCTTTCAAGGTCAAGACCCCTGCTACCCCACTGCATGCCTAATAAAAATATATATTTAAATATGTAATACTCATATATGTAAACACAAATATCGAAAAACAAAAAGTGTTTACAAACAAGCGAGAAAAACTTTCATTTTCATTTATTACGTTATTATTATTTCGCTTTCCTATTTTTCCCCCTTTGTTTTTGCTAGTATTTATGGTTGGAAATGGTCTTCAACTGTGACGTCATTGCGAAGTAAATGAAAAGTTATTTCTGCGTGCATTAAGTTTTTCCGCTTTTCTTGTAATAAAAATGGTGGTTTGTCATGCGATTTTGGGTCTCCGCAGCAGATGGGTGGTAAGCCATGGAAAACCTCAAGTAACCTTAACCCTTTTACACACTTTCTCTGCCGCTTTCACTCGCACCTCCTCCACATCCCTTAATAACCAGCTGGGTTACAGATTACAATCTTAATCAAAGGCAAGATTTTAAGTGAAAGTCTCGGTAGTTTTGGAAACTTTTCACCGCCTTCTGGGTTCAAAGCAATTCTTTTAAATGTTTATTTAATTTCAGTGGAATTTTTGGTGGCCAGGCACTTTAACTTGGGTAACTTAATTAAGGGAAGTTTCTGGTTTTGATTTATTCGAGTGTTTTAATCAAGCAAATAAATTTAAAAATAATAATAGAAATGACAGACGGTAAATACAAACTTAAATCTTAAGATTTAATATGTTTTCCAAGGCCTGCAGGGAATGGAAATCGTATATTTAATCCCATTTATGTAGAAATGCGAATGCAATTTGTTTTGCGGTGAATGGTTAAAAAGATATCACTTAAATCGTCGCATAGTATATGCTTTTTATTTATTTATTGTTGGCGTTCATTGAGCGAAATGAGCTTTTGCCGCTCGACTGAATCGAATGTCAATTTTGCGGTCGGAAAAGCTGTCATTAATTTTCAATTTCTACTTGTTACGCGGCGGCAATTAAATGTTGACATTCGAGTGCATCATTTGCCAAGGTGCGGGGTCCGAAACGCACCCAGCGCCCAGTCTTGGGTTAATCGCTAGCCGACACGTTCGAATTTCATTTAGTTAATTCAGTAAAGGGTTAAAGTCCATCTGCCGGGGTCGTTTTCAACCCCCAGCCTCGGCTCTTGATGCACACATGGGAAAAGGGGGAAAGCTAACAACAAAACGTGACTGAAAATGGGAAAATGTGTGGAGAATTTTCTCGGGGGTTGACTTTTCCTACAGAACAATCATCGATTGGGGAGTCATCAGCAGGTAACTCGAAAATAAATAGAGGAAATGATGGCACTCTATTTCAGAGATACAGAAATGGTTTTTAGAGAGAAAATTCCAAGATTAAAATTATATAAAAATCATAAAATAAATTGTTAAAAATTTAAGGTACCCTTAAACCTAATATTAAACGTCTTTCCTGATGTTTACTCAACTCCCTGCATTATTAACCCACCCCTGGCTCGTCTCACTTTCTTGATCTTTGGCCTACTTAAAGATTTATGACTTTTCATCATCCACTGAATTGTTGATCTCCGGTTTTTCGCAGGCTCCTCTTGCACTTTGTTGATTTCCGCGAAGCAGGAGGAATGCAAAGTGAAACTGAATAATAATCCGGGGCAAATGGAATTGCTTGATGGCGAAAGTCGTGGAAAATAAAGGAAGAAATCCGTGAATTGCTTTTGACACTTTTAACCCCCCCATTGCCCGGGCAACTTGACTTTGTGTCCTCCCCCTCCCTCCCCATCTTGTGCTCCTGCAAAAGGGGTTATATAACCACATTACGTATACGCAGCGTATGCCTAAATAATTAATGCACACAAAAAGCAACAGGCCGGTGCTGCCAATGTCCAGGCCCGGCAAACCGAAGGCCAGACCGCAGGATATATATGGCCACAGTTAGTACCGAACCCCCACCCACTTTCCACCCGATTTTCCCCCCGATTTTCCCCCTGATTTTCCCTCCCTTTTCCCTCCCGCCTGCTTTGTGGCTTAGTTTTGACCGCAACCTTCATTCAACTGCCGCTCCATACATGCCACTGACAGTTAATAGCCCCCTCTTATATCAGAAAAAGGAAAAAATATTACACCAGCGCATGGGTTTGGCATGCGGAAATTATATAGATGCAGGAGAAAAAAATGAACGATCCCTGGCAATTAGCCGCATTAAAATGCGCCATTAGAAATTATTTAAGTGCCCATCATCAGCAGCTGAATTATGCATTTGCTTCGTTTTCCACTAAACGATTGTCTTTTCTTGTCGTTTCAGGTAAATTGCTGCTGCACGTTGGCGAACATAAATATCTTATCTAATATTGGCTGCGAAAAATGGTAAATGTCTTCTTTAATTGGTAAACTGTACGTCATTTCACAGTTTAAAATCGCAAAAAAGTTCTTAAGGTAGCTAGAAATTTGTAAGCATTTTAAAGGCACCTTTCCGCGAGTTTTTCCCCCGGCAGGCAATCAATTAATGAGTATCCTTCGTGCTCCGCGAAATTAATTAATTTCGGTGGATACCACCACCCACTCCACAAACACGCATTTCATTTGCGTTTTTATCTCTATTCTTCGGACAAAATCGGTGGGTGGTCGGAGTGGGTGGGGGAAAACAATAAAATGGCCACAAAAAAGTGTAAATCATATAACATCAATTTTCATTAGATCGCTGACAGGCGGATGGGCATTTTTCGGGACTCGGGCAATTTAGTTGATTTGCTTAAAGCCAAAGGCGTAGTAAAAAGGGGAACTACAATAGAGTTTGGAGGGAACTCAATTGGTTTTTATTTGATTTATTTAACTTAACTTTTCAGTTTAATTTTGTTATTGAAAATAATCAATATCATTTATGGAAGCATATTTTATCAGAAAAGTTATAAGATACTGGCAGTTTCAAAATACATAAAATATATATTTATATTTATTGTATGAAATTTTTTAAAATTTATTTATGTATGTTTGACCTGATTTTCCACCAAAATAAATTTTAAATCACCACTTAAGCTCCAGTAAATAATAAATAAATATTGTTGTTTCAAGCAAATAAAATTATTTTTATATTTATTGTACTATTATAATTTTATATAATTTATTTACTAGTTCCTTTTGTTAATTTTCCCACCCAAAAACAGAGGCTTAGTCAAATCTTAAGCTCCAAAATATAATAAGGCTAAAAAGACTTGTAGTCCTAAGCACATAAATTTTTTAAAAATTTATTTACTACTCGCTCTTGTTATTTTTGCCACCCAAAACCAGTGGCTTAGTCCAAAGGGAGGCTGCAATAAATTGTAATTCAGAACTTAAGCTCCAGTAAAAATATAATAATGGCAGAACCCTATTTGGTATTTTCCGCATTTCCGGAGCCATTTATTTTAATAACCCCCCTAAGACCACGACCCTGGTTTCCCTTCCTTTTTTCCAGTATATATTTTGTTTTGTCTTGGGCGAGAGGCACAACAAAATTAATTGCATACAAATAGGCGTCAGCAGTTGGGTTCTAGGTAAATAAATTAGTTTTAGGGGCTGTTGGGGAGATGTATTGCTTTTGAGGGGTGCTGGGGGGTGGGCATTAGTATGACCCTCAGGTGGGTGGTGGTAGTGGTGGTTGGCCTGGATGGGGAGTGGTGCTGTGTGTGGCTTTTCCGGAACAAGCTGAAAAAGCGACAAGCAAACAACAAGTTAAAGCTTTAACGGATGCGACCGCCGGGGGAGGGAGTCGGAAAATGCGGGGGGAAATGGCTGGAAAACGGATGGTGAATGTAAGTAAATACGCACTTTGGGAATCTTCTCGGGCAGATGGTTCTCGGAAAATGTCATCAAATGCCACGGGCTGAAAGTTTACTTAAAAAATGATATTGATAGGGTACAAGTTTTCAGGGAAACGGAATTTTCTTTTGTAAAGAAGAAAAACTTTCAATATTAATTTAAAATGATTTATTAAAAAAGTTTTAGCTCCAATAAAGCAAGCAAAAATTCTACATAAATTGATTTCTTTGTAGATGATTATGTACTTTTACCTTATGCTGCGTTTATTTTGTGTATTATTATTTACTATTTTGTATACCATTGTTAGAATGGTATTTTTCTTGGGAATATTTTTCCTGCTCCATTTTCCCGACAAGCCAATTAGATGGCACTCTACTCGCGCAGGTTACGTGCAATTTTCTAGTTTCACGAAAGTGCAACAAAGTTTTTCCATCACGCTTTAAAGCGTTTCGAGTTCGTTAAACTTTGTTCCGGACTTTTCGCCTGACTTTTGTGTCAATGTCGGATGTGCTGAGATTAAAGACCAGCTGTATTCAAACATGAAAATGAAATTGAAACTGAGACTGAAACTGAAACGAAGAAGGAAGCCCATAAAAAAAGGCAACAAAGATGGCAAAGCCAGAATGCCTTCGTCATCTTTCTACCCGAGTTCCCTCATTTATTTCATTCCATTTCAATTTCGCGCTCATTTCATGCATATGATTTTAATTTTAGCTAAGCATATGTATGTGTGCGAGGACATTGGCAGAGTTTTCCTTAGCCCCAGCCCAGATTTTCCCGCACATTTTGCTTGGCTTGTAATTGAATTCGTTCTTGTCGAGAAGTGAAAATGGAATTGCCAGCCCGGCAAAATGACTATATCTGCTCATACATCAGTCGCTGATGCACTGAAAAGAAATCTAGGAAAATGGAATAGGTTTCTGAAAAATTTAAATAATAAATGGGTATTCTTTCATTCAAAACAAAAGTTTTTAATAGTGCCTAGAAGTATGCAGTGAAGTTCAATAAACTTACTAATAGATAGGAAAATGTTGCATACTCTTAGACACCTTTGCAAGGAAATGTTTAAAATCAGAGCAAGTTCTGTGGCACGTTGGGCTATTTAGTGGTACTAGAACACGCCCCACTATTTCTCCCCGTGCACGTCTTTTTAGTGGCCTATGTGTGAGTGGACATATGGACTCCCAGTGACAGCTGTCAAGCGCCAGGTGGACTCTGGTACCCTCTATTCAACTCAAGCCAGCCAACGAAGTTGGAAGCCAACAAATCATAAATGCCATTACAAGGAGAATCACAGACTGTGTGCCCAGTAGAAAGGCGCTGAAAGTGGGGCGGGCAAGGTGGGGAAAGTGGCGAAAGGAGCAGGAAGGACATCGTGTTGTTGTGGCAAACTGTTGCACAAAATTCCATTGCTCACTTTTGCGGGCAGGTGTCTACTTCCGGTGCAATGTCGGCAGCCCCAAACAGCAAAAGTTGAAAGAATTTCCAAAAAAATTTGTAGAAATTAAAAAAAATACTTAAAAAGTGTCTGCATTTAATTAAAAAATCATTGGGAGTCCGCGTAACTTATGCATGTAATTATAATGTATTTTGTATCCTCCCTAAAATGACTCCAAAATATTTCCTTTTATTTATTTATAATTTTATTAATAGTGCTTTTTCCTTTCTAAAATGGCCAAAAAATATTATAAAAATTTAACGAAAGTTGTACTTTTTCCTTAGTATAATCAATAGGCTTTCTTTTTGCCTTCTTGCAATTTTTTCGCCTTAAATTTATGATCTGTTTAGTTTTTGACTATCTTTTTCTGTGTACATTTCTGAGTGTCCTTTTTGGGATGCGGATAGGGCAACATCTTGAGAGCCGTTCCCCTAGTTGAGCAGCCAGCACGATAATCAAGCTTAGCCAGGAGCGGGAAGAATTTACGACTGTTGACAATGTGTACGAAAGTTGCGTCACTTTTTACTGCTGCCCAGAAATGAAACGACGTGTGAAAGTTACTGACAGGGAAGATGGGGATGTATACGCTATATAGGGGGTCTTCGGGAGCCCGGATCCGCACTAAATTTATGCAGACTGCTTGGGAATTTACAACTATTTTTATGAAGCCAAGCGGTCGTCCTTGGACACAACTCCAACAACTTTACGACAGCAACACGCCCGACTCTCCTATAGGGAAACTAGAGCAGAAAAATATATAAAAACTAAATATATGTATGACAAGAAAAGGGGAGGATCACGGAAATGGGCGGAGCCACTGGTTCTGTTTCAGAAAAGATTAGGAAATTGATTTTGAAATCAATCAATCTGGATAAGCAGGAAATACTTTGCCTGCTGACAATTTGCTTACAACTTTTATAGGTGGGTCAGTGCTGTCAATTTCATTGCAGACAAGGCAAAAGTTGAAATGGAAAATGGATTTCCCTTGCAATGAGTTCTTGAAAAAGCTCTCAAGTAAAAATAGTAAATGAAAAAGTTTATAAATCTAAAATATAAGCCCTGCCGTTAGTGTCTATTAGCACTTTCCCTATCCACATTTCATTATTTAAAGCCTTCTTTTATTTAATTTTCTGCATTTTTATATTTAATTTGCGAGTGCCTGAATGTTGTGCCCCATTTTCTGGTGTATTCCATTATATTTTCTCTGATTTTTGCTGCCCGCTCGCAATGAAAGCGATTGGATTACCCATAAAAAAAATACCCCCCACTTTGGCAACAAAAAAACAAGCACTCGAATTTGGTTTTCTGGTATGAAAAGTGGTTTAAGGAGCTCAGTGGCACTCACCCACTGCCCTCCGACAATCCCCAAAAATTTGTACACATTTAGACACGCATGCAAATGGCGAATTCGGCAGTTCGTCAAATGAAGCCATTTGTATGCCCGGCCAGGCTCCGACTCCATATCCATTTTCCCACCCATTTCGACTGGCTTTCCCACATGCGGAACAGCTGCACTCGAAAAAAAACATGGCTTCGAACTCGACAAAATGTTTTTGGGGTAACTAAATTATTTTGTTCTTCATATTTTTGCTAATGTCAAAATATAAATCCATTTTTATAGTTTTACTTTCATTATTTTTTTTTTGTATATTTTCTTTAGCTAATTTGATATTTAAAACAGATTTATTTCAAAGTGTGGCCTCAAGTCCCATAACATTTTTCGCTGCCTCTGGGGGACAAGATCCAGTGACATCCTGATGAGGCCAACTCAGAGTCGAAACATGGCCATAATTTGCCTCATCAAAATGGGCAATTTGTGCGGCGGGCGAAATGGAAGGCAACTCGCTTTTCTTTCAGTCGAGAAAAAGGGGAATATAATTTTTAATGGTCTAAAAGGGAGTGGCCGGCAGTGGACTTGGGGGTAACCTTTCTATGGAAACTGCGAAAATAAATACATTTATGGTGGGCCAGAGATAGTTTGCAGGCACTCATGGAAAATAATTAAAATGGGAGACATGCACACTACTTTACATATTTTAAACGAATTAGTTCTTGTTTCTCGTACCCATTTTATGGCAAAAAAATTTGTGGTAATTATAAAAATATTTAAAACGTATGAAAAATAAATTTGAAATTCAAATAAAAAATGAATTGCACAAAAATGTGTCTAAAATAAATTGTGGGGACCTGATATTTTCGGTGCAGAAATTTACGAAATGCTTTTTATGCGAAAATGCATAATGGTGAAAATATGTGGGTCCCCGTGCCTTTGGAAAATCCCCAAAATGCAGCACATAAGCCGCTTTAATTGAGTTTCACTTTCCAGGAGGGGGCCCAACAGGAAAACCCCATTAATTTCGACCCAAAAACCTGGCCATAGAAATATGGCCAGAAGAGAGCAGTTCGCATCAGCTCGATCTATTAATAGAGGGCAAAAAGGGTGAGGCTTGGGCTATTGATTTTCAGCTGGCCACAAACAAATGTGGCTTACATGAGGCAAACAAAAAAAATGAGAGAAGAAGAAAAGCAGGAAAATGTTTTCCTCGTGTGTGGGTTTGCGTTTTAAAATAGACCCCAAGTAGAAGAAAAATATGTGTGGGCGGCAGGTGTTGATTTAATATTATTGACCGAAATGCCGGCTTTGCTTTCGCAATTAAGAAATCGTTGAATTGTAAATCCTTCTAATGTATTCCATTGCGTATTAAACGATATTAATTATTTAATTAAATAATTGCAACTTTATAATGCAGCATGCCAAAGAGCGACGAGCCAAGTTATTTAAACAAATTAATTATTCAGTCAGGGTCAATTTGGCCACATAACGAAGTCCTTGGGGCTCGTTTAATAGATTAATTCAATAATAATTATCATCATTAGTGGGCGGTGATTTCCAGAGGGAAACTAGCTGTGGCAGCAGGTATTTACAAGTCGATTTGCTTAAACTTTAATCGGATGTTAATAAGTTAATCAAATTGCAATAATTGTAGTCCAAAGTTATGGCGCTTAAAAATATACATTACAGTAAATAATAATACATTAAACATTAAATACATTTAGTAAGCGATGTAAAAAGTATCATATTTCCCTCCTTGTAATTAACTCTTGTGATTTATAAATGTTAATTCAAGTCTATTTAATTACAATTACCTAACCAAATGACTAGTTTACCTGTTTTTTGCATACCCAATTTAGTCGTTACTCGGCTGAAAGGAAAGTGGTTTGATTGTGGAAAAATTGTCGGTGAGATGGAAAAGCGGGCCAAAATGGTGGGAGGAGCTGCCAATTTCAGCTACGACTCCTGCTCCTCCTGTCACACGGTTCTGCGGTCTTGTCTGCGGAATTGCGTGCATTAAAATGCTCCAAAAAGTACACATACAGCGCAAAAAAAGGAAAAAACACTGCCAACATCAACCTGCAGTCGTCTATGAGCCTTGTTTTTGGTGTTCCGGGCGTGTTGCGGTGTTGTTGGAGGTTTAACTGACCCCTGAACCCCGTGCCACGCCCACCTGTCAACGCATTCAGTGCATGACATCCTGACCCATCGACGTGCCAAAGGAAAAGTGCCGGGAAATGTCGAGCGAAAAACGATAGACGGGGCTGCAATTAATGGTCCTGCGAGTCCTGCAGTCGTTTATCGTAGCGAAATGTCCTGAGAAACTTTAAAAACCAGCTTTTGTGCCATTTTCATAAAATAAATTGAGACAGTTTTTGATTTATTTTAAAAAATATGATGTTAAAATATATTTTTGAGATTTATTTATAAATAATTTGTGGACTTGCTTTCCACTTTTTGTGAAAGCAAAAGCCTAGAGAAGGAAACAATCTTTCTAAAGCTTTTATTTATTTAAATTTAGCTTATTTTATTTTAAAATATTTATAACTATATATGTTCCCTAATTAATATTTATTTCTCCTTTTTTTCTAATAATTTATAATCAAATCAAGTGCTCAAATCCTTATAGAGCATTATGGGCATTAAATACACACCTGTCCCCTTCCCTTTGATTTTCATAATACCCCTTAATACTTGGCATCCCCGAAATCGCTTCCATTCGCGTTGCCTTGAATTTCTGGCGGAGATTAGCCGGGGCTAAGTCCACTGATGATGAACAGTTGTAAATGTCGCAATCGCTGTCAAATTGCTGGGGAAGCCGAAAGATTGATGATGTTGACTGAAAGGGGGGAACTCGGCGAATAATTAGCTCGGCTGAGGGATATTCAACCAGTTTTTTTCCAGAATTTGGGACGGGCCACATTAAATGGAAGCCAAGTCCGGGAAAATTGATCCTTATTGAATTGAAGTCGACGATTTTTGGGTCTGCATTTGATTGATGCATAGACGAGGCGTGCGGCTAATTGATTGATTGATTGACATCGATTGAAAAGCCAGGATAATTGGAGTCACCTTTCCCCCGGCATAAATTTGGCGACAATTTCGCTGGGCTAAAAACAGAAAATCTCAGTGGATGTCTCTGGGCCCAACAAAAAAATAGAAGAAAAAGGAGAGGCTATAGAGACACAACACACACTGAGTGGCACAATTAGGACGCAATTCAAACAGCCGGCAGACATGTCAAAAGTTGCTTTATTGGTTTAGCACATTCAGGAAATGGCAAAAGCAATGCCAGCAAAACAGCACAACAAAACGGGACGGGCAGAAAAATCGAAAGAAATCCTGGCAAAAAAGGGATAGATTAGGGTATCTTGGAAAAATAGTCGAGCCATATGGGCAAATTTTCTTAGAAAATTTACCCTGCTTCCTAACTTAACTATAGATTTAAGTAAACAAGATACATTTCAAAATGAAATTATAATTATTCAGTCATCAGTTGTCCGTTTTTTATTGACTATTGTTGTTTTCATATTCAAGAGATTATATATCCTATCCTTGAAGGGTATTGAAAATTCACGAAAATCAAAGGAGGCCAATGGGAATTTCTCTATCCATCCTCTATCCTCCATTTCCTTTCCCTTATTTCCCCCCTCCATTTCCGCCTGTCTGTCCATCTGTCTATTTGTCTGTCTGTGTGTCCATTTGCCTGTCTGCGTTGGCATGTACATAACATGCGGGCTCTGAACCTGCACTGAGAGAAATTGTACCATTAAAAAATATGGTCATTTCTTTTTTAAAGAATCCTAGGATTTAAATGCCTGTATCTTATAGAACATACAAAAAAGGTTATGGAACCAATTGAAATAGGTAAAACCGTATTTAAAAGATAATATAATAAAATATGAACATTTCCCTAATATTTATATATTAGCCTGCAGATTTTTAAACTAAATAACTATAGAAATACTTTTTAAATATTCTGAATACAATTTCAATTCAGCAAAGTACATCATTAATTTATTATATATTTTGTATTTGTTGAAGAAAAATGATATTTCAGTTTTAAAATTAAGTTTTAATATACTTTTTGTGCTGTTTTTTCGCCAGTGCACGGATGCCAATGTCGTGTCCGTGTGTCTGTTTTCTGTCTTAGCCAACACGCAGGGTTCTGACCACACCTACGACCTGGCCACGCCCACCACAAAACGCCCCCCTTAAGGTTGGCAAAAAGCAGAGGAGCGAAGCGAACGAGACCGAAGGAAAAAAAACATTCTACTAACTGATTAAGTTTATGCGCCCTTTGCATACGAATTCGGTATTCGGAAGGCGAGCCGGAGAAAAAACCAAATTAGGCAAAGCAATTTGGCCAAAAGGTCGGGGGAAGTGGGCCAGGCTAAGCTAATTGTTTCTCGCAGGACCTTTTATGAGCCGACTTTAAGCAGCCTCAAGTGTAACTAAACTTGACATAACTGGACTTAAGTCGGTTTGCCATTGCGAATGTTCTGGGGCTTGACTTAATTTCACTTGATTAGGGCCAAGGGAAATTACAAGGAAATAAATGAAATACAAAAATATTGTTGCCTACTTCTGGGCACCTCGTTTAAAGAACCTTCAACTTTCGTCTCTGTGTATGCATTTCAAATCCGTTTGAAAATGTTATCAAAGACTTACATAAAAACGAATGAAAACGGCTCTCGAAAATCACTCAAGTAAAAATTGAATTTGTATGATCAACCTAAATTCCAGGAATTCGAACAAAGAAAGAACTGCTGAAGTATTCAGTTGGCTATGGGAATTATCTTTCCGGTCCACACACTTGTTGATTTAAGACCCCCTTCTTCACTTTTTTTTCCCCCACTAAGACACATGTCACTCGTCAACTCTCAATTTTAAGCCTCACAGCTGGCAACCATTGTGTGGCAAATGTAAGGGGAAAAAACCGAGCGAACTGAAGAATATAAAAATTACCCAACATATCCAAGCTTATGGCTTATAGTGTTTTCAAATTTCGCGTGGGCGCTCTGATGGCCTCAAGTATTTGCAAAATAATAAGCAGTAAGCTGAAATTTCCAAAGAATTGGGCGTTGTTACAATAACAATAATAAGGGCACACAAAACCACGGGAAAAACATAAAAAAAAGGAAAATACACAGTAAAACTGACAAGAACAAACAAGGCGTAATTGTATGGCCCTCTCTTTCGCCCGACCATATGACCCTCTCTTTCTGGTGGGTGGTTTATGTGCGAGGAACATTTATTCGTATTATTCGTATGCATGTGCGTACATATAATATAAGTCACGTCGAGCATATCAACATCAATGGCCACGAAGCGCAGCATATCAATATACATAAGTACAGGGTGTCCTTGGGGAAAAGGCAAGGATGTAAATAAAATTAAGAAAGAAAACCAGGAGGTACGTTCACTACCTTAAATGCTCTGAAAATGGTTAAAAAAAAATGGGAAAAATGTAAAACAATTATCAATTAAAGTAATCCCTAGTAATCATCAAAAACATACATACTGTCTAAAATATTTACCCTGTATTTGCTGTTCTCACCCACTGTCCCTCGGCCCCTCTCGCTCGCACACACATGTATTACCTTGTGCTTTGTTGAGCTGAGTCTTCTTCTTCCGCTCCGTTTCCGTCTCTTTCTAATGCCATTCGCCTTGTCTGAAGACGAATGTCACTTTCACGCTTTCTCCCCTTTCCCCCTGTGCCTCTTCCCCTTCCTCCTTGTTTTACAGGGGGATGAAGACTATGGAGAAGAAAGCGGAGAAAGGTCAGAAGAGTGGGGGAAAGAAGAAGAACAGCAACAGTTGTGCCCATTGTACTGCGTTTGCTGCTTGTTATTGTTTTCCATATTCACACACTCTCCTTTCCCAAGGATATATGAGAATCATCAAAAATCAAGACGTTTCAAAACATTATTAAAGGTTCCTAAAAGTATGCTTCACATTCTTTTATTTGAGAAATTGGAGCTTCTGTCATTGTTAGTGCCCCAAAAATGAATAACTTAGTTTTTGAATGATGTAAAAAATATTATGGAGTATTAATCCATAACATGTTTAGGTTCCAAAGGTTTAGAAACACAAAGAATGCGCATTTTTAAAATTTTCAATCGTAATATATGCTAATTTAAGTCGCTTCCTTCAGAGTATGCTTGACTTCGTTATAAACGAACCATCATTTTACCATTCTTGGGTTATAACCATTTTTATGCGCTCGAATTGCTGATGGGTTTCAGTGGTCGAGGTCTCCGATTCGGATTCGGATTGGGAAAGAGAATGGGAATTGCGAATGGGAATGGACTCGGAATGGGGACCTTGATGGCTTTTGCTTTTTGCTTGCGTGGTCTTTCAACTTGTTGCTTTTTATTGCAGACCATGTATGTGAGCACGAATATGAGTACATTTCTGGGCGCAACTTTAACCTTTCACCCTTGGAGCGGCAACAAAAGTAATCAAGCTAACCGATTCGGTGCACTTCAAATGCCCCGTTAAATTCCAGTTCCTCGGCTGTCTCCATTTTCATTTTCCCCTTGCTGGGCATTTTTTTCGTGAAAAGTCTTGGTTGTGAAAATTTCAAGGGCTTACGCTTTGGATATTAGAGGTTTTAAATATTATTTGGACTTATAATTTAATTTTCAAAAGAGATTAAAAGAGTTTCAAAGCCAATAAGTTGAATAATAGAGGTTCTACTACTCCCAAAATCAGTTACTAAAAGTTTTACATAATGGTCATAAATTTTTGTGTTGGAAATTAAGTTAAGCTGCCTTGAATAATTTTATTTCTTTTTATTATTTATCCTCCTTATAAGGATGGAGAGTTCAAAAATAAGCTAGGCTCTCTAAAAACCATGAGTGGCTTTCCCTTAAATATGTTTGTATCTAGGCTGCAAATGATTCCCTCACTTTAATCTGAAAATATTTTTATTATTTTTTGTAAGCAATATTATATCAGAATTATAATTTTGATCAGGGATCTAAAGAGTAGGATATAAAAAACATTAAGGCTGCTTTCAACGCATAAGTTCCTTCTCCTTAAATATTTTAAAATATAATGTAATATGTAAATATTTTTGGTGTATGCAATTGTATACCTTATTTATGACCCTAGTTTAAAGAAGCAATGGCGAGAGGGCTAAATTTTTTTAAGCCAATGATGGATATGAAAATGTACTTAGGCTGCAGCAACTTAAAAGTTTTCTTCCTACAAATACATATTATAAATGCTTAACTATAAGATCCCCCCTCTTAAAACACTTGTAGATATTTTTTGTATGCAATGTTGTACCATATTTATTATTCTGTTACTCTTATCGAAAGGCAAAAAAAAGGTTTTAGTCGTGTCCTGGCTGGGTCGCACTGACCGCCAGTCTAGCCCCTGTTCCTGTTGCGCCTGCGCTTGGCGGCGGCGCGCTTCCTGGCGGCACGGCGCTTCCTGCGGGCGGCACGCCTGCGGGCGCGGGCGCGGGCGCGGGCGCGGGCCTTCTTCTTGGCGGCGGCGGACTTCTTGGAGGAGGTCGTGGAGGAGCTGGTTTTCGAGGAGGTGGACGTGGCGGTGGTGGCCGTCTCGCTGCTGCTCGCGTCGGTGCTGTCCGAGTCCGAGGAGGAGGACGTGGAGGTGCTGGTCGAGGACTCTGTGGAGGTGCTGCTGCCCGTCGAGGAGGCGGTGGTGGTGGTGGTACTGGTGCTGGTGCTGGTGCTGCTGCCGGTACTGGTGGTGCCGTGGCTGACGGAGCAGATCAGGACGACTGCCAAAAGCAGCCAGTGGAGCTTCATCTTGCGCGTTTGAACGGATGGACCGAACTGGATGATCTTTTCCGGCCTCCGCTTACCCTATTTATACCGGCCTGAGGGTCTCCCTGCGTCATTGAGGCTGAACAATGGGCACAAAGCAACACATGTACTTTGAAGCAAATCCAGCTTCATTCTTTTTTCCCTCTGCTCTCAGGTGCCTAAGTGTTATTTGCACAAATGCCGACTGTTTACGCAACCAAAACTCCCCCGTTTTGGCAAACACGCGCCAACGTATTTCGTATCTGCCGCTCTATATTTACTACTCAGGTCTTACGAGGAATCTTCATTCACCGATTTTTCGCATCGCAATTCATTGAACAAATGATGTTGTATTCTTGTGGAAGGATTTTCAATTAAAAACCTAGTAGAAGAAAAAAATAATGGAGCGACATTGAACGTGAACTTTGCTTAGAAAGAACGAAATATTGTTGTTCAAGAATAATTAAACTTTTTGCAAGTGCCACATATGTTCTACAATTGTCTATGAACTCTTTCGGCTTTGCAATTACTACACTCTAAAAATAGTTGTCTGGAAAAAATAAGAAAAATATATACATCTCACAATTAAAATTTATTAAAAAAATTATTATTATTTAATTTTTAATTTTTTTTAGTCATGCCCAAATACTATGTGTACTTTATATGCTTTTTAATTTTTATAAAGTGGAGCAAAATGAAAAAATCTCACAGTTATAAAAGTATTAAATGAAATAAAAAACATAATTTTTTTTCAATCTCTAAATAAATTATTAAAATACTTATTTGCAAGCATAAAATTATTGATTTGCTGGCTTATATTTTCATAATTTTGCTGTAAACCCAACGCGATTTACTTTGTGTGAATAATTCATTTGGTAAGCTCGCCATTTTTGCCCAGACTTATAAATCACTCTGAAGTAAATATTTAAATATTCAGCTGCAGCTCTTAACAGCTCCATCCTCGTTGCATAGTTTTTGTGCAAATTTATGCGCTTTCAGTAATTGTTCCCTGCGCAGCGGAAGTGCAAACATGGCTAAAAAGGAAAATGTTGCGATGCCTTACTGGACTTAACGGCCAGATGCACTTCAACTTCAACTTTAACGTCTGGCCGAAAACTTTGGACGGCTCAATCACGAGCTGTGGTCTCAGCGGCTGCTGGCTTTGCATCAATTAGAATCAATCAATCAACGTGCATAATTAAACTGCTCATTAGGCGCAAAGTAACAGCGGGAGTCCACAGGCGGTCTCGCATTTCTCTGACGGCTCGAAAACCAAGTGAAATGGCCAAATGGCGCCGCCTGGGTAAATCGAAATAACGCCCAATTTTCCAGCCCACACCATATGGGTGCACGTGTCGCACTTTCCCTCTTTCGACTGGGTTTTCATTCTCGTATTTGCGTATTTAATTGGCAATGCAAAGTATTCCAGAGCGCTAAAAACTTGACAGAATTCCAAAATTTAGCTTAAAAAAGCAAATAAATAAAATAATTTGTAATTTTGCATAAAACAAGCAAGTCGAAAAAATACACCTTTATTTGTTAAAAATATTTTGTATATATTTTAAACAAATATATAAATATTTATAAATAAATCTGAATCTTGAGTTCCCATTTTCGCACTAAATGTTCAGTTTTCTGGCTGTAATGGAAAATAAAAGGCGAAATATAGAATGCTTTATTTTAAATCCATTGACTTCAAACCAAAAAATTTGCAACTTTTTCGACTATTTGCATAAACCATTATAAAAATCAAAACTTTGACAAAAACTAAATTTTCCTTTCCTGATGGGAATCGTTAGCAGAAGAGTGGCTCTTTTCGCTGTACGCCTTGATTTGGCTAAACTGCGATCAAAATACCTCAAGAAAATCACATTTTATGGCCAAAATCGAAATTTCAAAAAATTCCGACCTACCCCCTTACAAAAAATGAAAAATTTTTTTTTAAATTTAATTTTCCCAAAAGTAGTGGGGATGGTTAGCAGGGGAAGCCTGCTGCTCAAAACAGTAGCTATTTTCGCTGTAAGGCTTGATTTGGCTAAACTGCGATCAAAAAACATCAAGAAAAACAATTTTTAAGGCCAAAATCGGAATTTCAAAAAATTCCGACTGTATCTGTATCTGTATCTGTATCTGTATCTGTATCTGTATCTGTATCTGTATCTGTATCTGTATCTGTATCTGTATCTGTATCTGTATCTGTATCTGTATCTGTATCTGTATCTGTATCTGTATCTGTATCTGTATCTGTATCTGTATCTGTATCTGTATCTGTATCTGTATCTGTATCTGTATCTGTATCTGTATCTGTATCTGTATCTGTATCTGTATCTGTATCTGTATCTGTATCTGTATCTGTATCTGTATCTGTATCTGTATCTGTATCTGTATCTGTATCTGTATCTGTATCTGTATCTGTATCTGTATCTGTATCTGTATCTGTATCTGTATCTGTATCTGTATCTGTATCTGTATCTGTATCTGTATCTGTATCTGTATCTGTATCTGTATCTGTATCTGTATCTGTATCTGTATCTGTATCTGTATCTGTATCTGTATCTGTATCTGTATCTGTATCTGTATCTGTATCTGTATCTGTATCTGTATCTGTATCTGTATCTGTATCTGTATCTGTATCTGTATCTGTATCTGTATCTGTATCTGTATCTGTATCTGTATCTGTATCTGTATCTGTATCTGTATCTGTATCTGTATCTGTATCTGTATCTGTATCTGTATCTGTATCTGTATCTGTATCTGTATCTGTATCTGTATCTGTATCTGTATCTGTATCTGTATCTGTATCTGTATCTGTATCTGTATCTGTATCTGTATCTGTATCTGTATCTGTATCTGTATCTGTATCTGTATCTGTATCTGTATCTGTATCTGTATCTGTATCTGTATCTGTATCTGTATCTGTATCTGTATCTGTATCTGTATCTGTATCTGTATCTGTATCTGTATCTGTATCTGTATCTGTATCTGTATCTGTATCTGTATCTGTATCTGTATCTGTATCTGTATCTGTATCTGTATCTGTATCTGTATCTGTATCTGTATCTGTATCTGTATCTGTATCTGTATCTGTATCTGTATCTGTATCTGTATCTGTATCTGTATCTGTATCTGTATCTGTATCTGTATCTGTATCTGTATCTGTATCTGTATCTGTATCTGTATCTGTATCTGTATCTGTATCTGTATCTGTATCTGTATCTGTATCTGTATCTGTATCTGTATCTGTATCTGTATCTGTATCTGTATCTGTATCTGTATCTGTATCTGTATCTGTATCTGTATCTGTATCTGTATCTGTATCTGTATCTGTATCTGTATCTGTATCTGTATCTGTATCTGTATCTGTATCTGTATCTGTATCTGTATCTGTATCTGTATCTGTATCTGTATCTGTATCTGTATCTGTATCTGTATCTGTATCTGTATCTGTATCTGTATCTGTATCTGTATCTGTATCTGTATCTGTATCTGTATCTGTATCTGTATCTGTATCTGTATCTGTATCTGTATCTGTATCTGTATCTGTATCTGTATCTGTATCTGTATCTGTATCTGTATCTGTATCTGTATCTGTATCTGTATCTGTATCTGTATCTGTATCTGTATCTGTATCTGTATCTGTATCTGTATCTGTATCTGTATCTGTATCTGTATCTGTATCTGTATCTGTATCTGTATCTGTATCTGTATCTGTATCTGTATCTGTATCTGTATCTGTATCTGTATCTGTATCTGTATCTGTATCTGTATCTGTATCTGTATCTGTATCTGTATCTGTATCTGTATCTGTATCTGTATCTGTATCTGTATCTGTATCTGTATCTGTATCTGTATCTGTATCTGTATCTGTATCTGTATCTGTATCTGTATCTGTATCTGTATCTGTATCTGTATCTGTATCTGTATCTGTATCTGTATCTGTATCTGTATCTGTATCTGTATCTGTATCTGTATCTGTATCTGTATCTGTATCTGTATCTGTATCTGTATCTGTATCTGTATCTGTATCTGTATCTGTATCTGTATCTGTATCTGTATCTGTATCTGTATCTGTATCTGTATCTGTATCTGTATCTGTATCTGTATCTGTATCTGTATCTGTATCTGTATCTGTATCTGTATCTGTATCTGTATCTGTATCTGTATCTGTATCTGTATCTGTATCTGTATCTGTATCTGTATCTGTATCTGTATCTGTATCTGTATCTGTATCTGTATCTGTATCTGTATCTGTATCTGTATCTGTATCTGTATCTGTATCTGTATCTGTATCTGTATCTGTATCTGTATCTGTATCTGTATCTGTATCTGTATCTGTATCTGTATCTGTATCTGTATCTGTATCTGTATCTGTATCTGTATCTGTATCTGTATCTGTATCTGTATCTGTATCTGTATCTGTATCTGTATCTGTATCTGTATCTGTATCTGTATCTGTATCTGTATCTGTATCTGTATCTGTATCTGTATCTGTATCTGTATCTGTATCTGTATCTGTATCTGTATCTGTATCTGTATCTGTATCTGTATCTGTATCTGTATCTGTATCTGTATCTGTATCTGTATCTGTATCTGTATCTGTATCTGTATCTGTATCTGTATCTGTATCTGTATCTGTATCTGTATCTGTATCTGTATCTGTATCTGTATCTGTATCTGTATCTGTATCTGTATCTGTATCTGTATCTGTATCTGTATCTGTATCTGTATCTGTATCTGTATCTGTATCTGTATCTGTATCTGTATCTGTATCTGTATCTGTATCTGTATCTGTATCTGTATCTGTATCTGTATCTGTATCTGTATCTGTATCTGTATCTGTATCTGTATCTGTATCTGTATCTGTATCTGTATCTGTATCTGTATCTGTATCTGTATCTGTATCTGTATCTGTATCTGTATCTGTATCTGTATCTGTATCTGTATCTGTATCTGTATCTGTATCTGTATCTGTATCTGTATCTGTATCTGTATCTGTATCTGTATCTGTATCTGTATCTGTATCTGTATCTGTATCTGTATCTGTATCTGTATCTGTATCTGTATCTGTATCTGTATCTGTATCTGTATCTGTATCTGTATCTGTATCTGTATCTGTATCTGTATCTGTATCTGTATCTGTATCTGTATCTGTATCTGTATCTGTATCTGTATCTGTATCTGTATCTGTATCTGTATCTGTATCTGTATCTGTATCTGTATCTGTATCTGTATCTGTATCTGTATCTGTATCTGTATCTGTATCTGTATCTGTATCTGTATCTGTATCTGTATCTGTATCTGTATCTGTATCTGTATCTGTATCTGTATCTGTATCTGTATCTGTATCTGTATCTGTATCTGTATCTGTATCTGTATCTGTATCTGTATCTGTATCTGTATCTGTATCTGTATCTGTATCTGTATCTGTATCTGTATCTGTATCTGTATCTGTATCTGTATCTGTATCTGTATCTGTATCTGTATCTGTATCTGTATCTGTATCTGTATCTGTATCTGTATCTGTATCTGTATCTGTATCTGTATCTGTATCTGTATCTGTATCTGTATCTGTATCTGTATCTGTATCTGTATCTGTATCTGTATCTGTATCTGTATCTGTATCTGTATCTGTATCTGTATCTGTATCTGTATCTGTATCTGTATCTGTATCTGTATCTGTATCTGTATCTGTATCTGTATCTGTATCTGTATCTGTATCTGTATCTGTATCTGTATCTGTATCTGTATCTGTATCTGTATCTGTATCTGTATCTGTATCTGTATCTGTATCTGTATCTGTATCTGTATCTGTATCTGTATCTGTATCTGTATCTGTATCTGTATCTGTATCTGTATCTGTATCTGTATCTGTATCTGTATCTGTATCTGTATCTGTATCTGTATCTGTATCTGTATCTGTATCTGTATCTGTATCTGTATCTGTATCTGTATCTGTATCTGTATCTGTATCTGTATCTGTATCTGTATCTGTATCTGTATCTGTATCTGTATCTGTATCTGTATCTGTATCTGTATCTGTATCTGTATCTGTATCTGTATCTGTATCTTTTTAGTCTGTAGACAATGACAACATAAAGGAAATAAGATTTAAAAGAACTGTGCGAGTTGTAGGCAAATTGTTTAATTGAAAAAACAATCATACCAATTCGAGTTAAGTCCCTGACTTTGGTTTGGATCTGTGTTCATTAATTCACTGGGCTCGGCAGGGAACAGTTTTCCTTTTGGAGAAGCAGGTCAGTGATGTCGATGTCGATGTCCCACTCCATCATCCCCATATCGACCTTTATGTCACGGAGTTGCGTCCACACAAGTCAGTGTTTCCATTCTGGGGGACTTCCAAGCAAAATTAATGGCATTCGCTTGTTGGTTGTTTTCTTTTTATTATTCTGTTTTCTTTTTTTGACCAGAGCAACAGCCACTGGATTTGCTCGCATCAATCAATAAAATAACTCGACACGAGTTTGTAGAGTCAACTTTGGATGCAGCATGAGTACACATCGAAAAACGTATTTAAATAACTGGTTTTGCAAATTTTAACATTAATGTACATATTATAATTTTTTAAAATTATATATATTACTATTTGTGGATGTAGCACAATACTTATTTGTAAGTAAGTGTAAGGGCAAAGATTTTTTAATTAAAGCAGTTTTGTCATACGTTATTAATGCTATTATACATTTTTTTCTAAATTTATTAAATCAGATCATATTTGAATTGGTCCGTCCTGGCTTAGACCCATTTTTTCTCTCAGTGTCACACCCTTACCCATTGGAAGTCGCTTATCAAGGCCCAAACACACACAAAGAGGGCAAAGGTCGGTGGGGAATTTCGAAGATGTGCCAAAAGGATACGTAGGATGTGGGCCATCCTGAGTGCCCCAATGCGTGTATGGCTGCATCCCCGGAGCAGATCTCGAATTATTTGCCATCAAAACGCTATTGATTTATTAATGCCGCTCATCATTCGACAAGACGACCGAGTTTCCCCGGGTGGAAATATCCTCCCGCATCATAGACATTAATTTTGCAAATGTCTCAATAAAAATCAATAACAAATATACGTACATCCTGCTTTATGGCTCTATCAGGCGGATTGTGTAACAAAAAGAGCTCGTTTGCATGGCAAAATTATCGAGGACATGGCTCACGAGCTGTTCCAATTGAAGTATGCATTTTATCGCTTCAAATTGTCTTTTATTGCTATTAATTTTTTTAAATAAATCGCATATGAAGAAAAATGCGTAAATGATTATTTGAATAATAATTACAACTATTACAACGAGAAAAGGGTCACACTGAAAAGAAAAATAGGACCTCATAGTCAACCTTTTAAAGTGGCCTAGGAAAGGGTCACACTAAACGGAGAGGTAAAGCCTTATGTTGAACATTATAAGAGCTCTTCCATTTTTTATTTAAATTGGGTGAGAGTTTGTTTTATAGTTCTAAGACCTGCCAAAAATGCTGCTGTTTATTCAGTAAATACTTTAAACAAACCACAATTTTTCTTGCATATCTGCCGGCTTCTTTTAGTGCCAGTCCGCAAAACTATGCTTTATTTCGGAGACAATAATTAATTGCGTAATGACAACCCATGAGTTTTACTCAAGTGAAGTTGTTTCTGCCTGTTGGTTCAGTGGTTTTCGTGCTCCAAATTTTCTGGGCACCACCTGACGCCTCTTTTGTTATGGAAATCGTGGCTGTTGTTTTCGGTTTTTGGTCTTCGAGTTTTTTTAGTTTTTCTTTTCATACTTTCCCTTACACATATGCGTGTGTGTGTGTTTGTGTGCGGTATCTATGGCAACAGCTTTTCGAATTTCCCCCGCCGCCTTTTTTGGCGATGAAAAGTTTGTGCTTACGAGTATTTTGCCGCTTGCTAAATTTTCCTTTTGGGGCTTTTGCGGGTTTCCCCGAGTTCGGTTTTGTGCTAATGGATTTCAATGGGAACGAAACTTTCGAAGCCCAAAAAGCCTTGGCGAATAAATATTTAATGCTCTTGTGAAATTTGAATGACTTATGGATATGAATGTCTGATTTCGCATTGACGGTGTTTATTCGGTCCCTTTGATCATGATTAAAGTAACAGTTTTTATTTGATCAGCTCCAAATTTGTTAGCTATATCTGGCAATACACAATACTGGCTTTATAATCTCAGCTAAAATTTTGTTAATTTTCTTTGAGATTGTTTATGTCCTATTTTGATTTGTAATCCATACAAAGACCTTAATAACATCGTATTAATATATAATAATATATTTAAATCAATCGTAGTATGTATTAAACACGAAATGGCATATGAGAGCGTTCCTTATTTGGTTGTTTAAAAAATTGTGCAAAAAATTCGCACTCTGAAATTCGGCTTGCAAATTTTTGTTTGTTCAAAGCGGTTTCTTTGTCGGGCTGACACAATTTGGCACAAAGGAATAAGTCTAGGTGCGAAACAGTGTCAGTGGCAAGGCATTAAGCAACACAACCATCTACCTGGGCTGTGTAATGGTCCACCACTACGAGGGAAATTAAAAATACATTAATTAAAAAAAATTTAATCAAATTAAATTAATAAATAATTTAATATATACAGCTTTCAAAGGCAAGGGACGCCCTCCACTGTTCATTTGTTTCACTAGATAGTTAGCCTCGATCATCAGAGCAATTTCAGTACTCCACTAAATTGAAACACTATTGGGTCCTTTGATACCTTCCATTCCCATATTTAAAGTATTTAATTTTTATACGATTTTTTATATTTGCCTTATAAACGAATAAACAATATTTGCAAGCTTATGAAATAAAAACAAAATTGGATCTAGGATTGGGATTGAATTAGCATCTGGATTGGCGCGGTTGGTCTTCGGTTGATCTCTGGTTCTTCACAGCTTGAACCAGCCCTTCTTAACGCTGGTCTGATCGCTCTCGCTGCAGCCGCACTTGCTACTCTGGCCACACTTGTCGCACTTGCTACTCTGGCCACACTTGTCGCACTTGCTGCTCTTGCCACACTTGCCGCACTTGCTGCTCTTGCCACACTTGCCGCACTTGCTCTTGCAACCGCATCCGCATCCTGCATTGTGCTTCGTAATTGTAATCTCCCTTCCGGGTCTCTGGATCTTCTGCTCGGTTTTGGTTACCGTCGCCGTTTTTGCCGCAGACGCCGCCGTAGTAGTTGTGGCGGAAGCGGAAGTGGTGGTGGTGGCGGAAGCGGAAGTGGTGGTGGTGGCGGAGGCGGAAGTGGTGGTGGTGGCCGCAGCAGAGGTGGTGGTGGTGGCCGAGGCGGAGGTGGTGGCCGAGGCGGAGGTGGTGGCGGTGCTGGAGGTGCTGGAGGCGGCCTCCGACCGGTGGATCATCACACAGCCGAGGCAGATGGCGAGGAGCACGAGTACCGGAGTGATCTTCATGTCGAGGGATGGCTGGATTGCTGAATGGTGGGTTGCTGGATTGCTGGATGCCTTGCAAGTGATACTGTTTCGGAGATCGGAAGCCCCCTTTTATACCAGATCTCGCAACTGGGCTTGTTCCTATGTGCCAAACTATGTCAGCCACACAAAGAAACCGCTTTGGCCGAAATAAAATTCGCAACGTTTTATTTTTGCACAATTGTCTAAACATCCAAAATACATCCACAGCTGGCACCATTTTCACCGATAAATACAGTTCTCTGAAAAGTATACTTCATATCCGGGTCACAAAGTTGGCCCGCTTAAATTAATACTCTTGAACAAATGAACATCATTATCTCATCTTGAAAATAGTTCAATTGGACGCTTATATCTCAGAAAGGAAGTTGGCCACTCTAACGGCCACTCTAACGCCCACATTTTTACAGATTACAATTTCAAACAAAAATTTTCGATTTCGCTTGTAGACCTAGTAGTAGTAGACCGAAGTGAGAAGAATAAGAAGTGAAGTAAATAAAAGGTAAGAAGTTCATTTATTTCAAAGTTGTTTAGCTAATTATCAGGTATCCAAAGGTCGAGGCACAGGAATATATTGTTTTCTCTTATTTTGACATTTATTTTCCGATCCCGATAGGGACGGACGGACAGATAGACGGACGGACAGATGGACGGGCATAACTAGATCGACTCGTTAAGTGATGCTGATCAAGATTATACGAGTCTGTACATTATAGGGCTGGAAACTCTTTCTTGTACCTAAAACATACTTATTCTTGCCAAAAAGCACTTGACAAAAAGAAGGAACCGATTTTAGTGAACTGTTGTTTCACTAGATGTATTCGTCATTATTAATCCATTGAATCACTCAAGATGATATCTTCCTTGCCCATAATTAAAGTAAGTTATTTATGTTAGATTTTTTCTATTTGCCTTAAAGACTAATGATAACAATATTTGTAAGCTTATGAACTAAAAAACAAAGTTGGATCTGGGATTGCGTTTGCGTTAGCATTTGGATGGGCGTAGTTGGTTTTCGGTTGATCATAGGTCCTTTAGAGCTAGAGCCAGTCCTTTTTACCGCTGCTCTGCACGCTCTAGTTGCAGCCACACTTGCTCCTCTTGCTACTCTTTCCACACTTGCCGCTCTTGCCACTCTTGCCACACTTGCCGCTCTTGCCACTCTTGCCACATTTGCTACATTTGCCGCACTTGCTCTTCTTGCATCCGCAACCTCCCTTGTTTCTAGAAATTTGAATCTGTGTTCCAGCTCTCTGGATCTCCTCCCTCTTTTTTACTACCCTCGCCGTTTTTGCCGCAGACGCCGCCGTAGTGGTTGTGGCGGAAGCGGAAGTGGTGGTGGTGGCGGAAGCGGAAGTGGTGGTGGTGGCGGAGGCGGAAGTGGTGGTGGTGGCCGCGGCAGAGGTGGTGGTGGTGGCCGAGGCGGAGGTGGTGGCCGAGGCGGAGGTGGTGGCGGTGCTGGAGGTGCTGGAGGCGGCCTCCGACCGGTGGATCATCACACAGCCGAGGCAGATGGCGAGGAGCACGAGTACCGGAGTGATCTTCATGTCGAGGGATTGCTGGATTGCCGATTGGATTGCTGGATTGCTGGATGCCTTGCAAGTGATACTGTTTCGGAGATCGGAAGCCCCCTTTTATACCAGATCTCGCAACTGGGCTTGTTCCTATGTGCCAAACTATGTCAGCCACACAAAGAAACCGCTTTGGCCGAAATAAAATTCGCAACGTTTTATTTTTGCACAATTGTTTAAACATCCAAAATTGTTACTTCCACAGCTGGCACGATCTTCACCGATAAGTACAGTTCCCTCGAAAGTATACAACATGTCAGCTTTAAATGAATTCTGAATATATATGAGCAAAACTATAAAAAATATAAATTAAAAAGATTCTGACATAAAAAGGTATATGTTGCTTTACGAAGCTGTAATTAATTTGCTTATAATTCCCCATTATTTAAAGTATTATAAAGTTATCCAATTTCTTTTAATTTTACTCTATATTTTACAATATTCAAAACATTTTATTTCTAGAAGATAATATTTCAAGCACAAGGGAGCGCTTTAGTCCAATATCGCGACTATCAGATACCCCTTACTCAGCTTTAAATTGAAAATTGGAAATGCTTAATTAACATTACGATGACAACGTTAAGGTTGGAAGGCGTATACTGAAACAGAAAGGTTTAAAGCGTTGCAAAGTTTTTACCAGCCAATTTAGTTTTGCATTTTTTACAGCTTTACAACACTGGGTAAGGGAGCTTCCCTCTCGCTCTGTTTGCACACGTGTAAGCTGTGCAGATCAGTGTGTTTTTCTCCCATTTAAATGTTACTAAACCTAATTGGTGTTAGATATATGAAATTGGTATTACATTTATAGTGGAGACAGAACGACAGACAACAAAGGCAAATATTTCAAATTATTTAAGTTTTAAAAGATGCTGCGCACTCTGCTCTCTCTAAGCTCTGGCAACGCTTCTCGCTCCCATATTCTGCCAAGAATGAGAAGGAAATGTTGCAAAGCCAATTAAATCATGTTATTAATGTATGTGTTCTAAGCATAAACAATCTTAAATCATACTATGGATATCCTTTTAAAATATATATATTTTTTTTTCATTTGGTCTTCGATTCTTTTAATCTGATCTGAAAATATAGTTACATATAGACATGGGACAGCCTCCAGTCTACAATTGATCATCAGCACAGTTTCAGTACATAAAGACTCCATTAAGTTGATCCACAGCTGGTGAAGATTTTCATTCAAATATTTAAATATGCTACATTTTGTTTGATTTTTTATAATTGCCTTATAAACGATTGATAACAATAGAGATAAGCTTATGGACTAAAAACAAAATTGGGTTTGAGTTAGCGTCTGGATTGGCGTGGTTGGTCTTCGGTTGATCTTGGGCTCTTCACAGCTTGAACCAGCCCTTCTTAACGCTGGCCTGATCGCTCTCGCTGCAGCCGCACTTGCTACTCTGGCCACATTTGTCGCACTTGCTGCTCTTGCCACACTTGCCGCACTTGCTGCTCTTGCCACACTTGCCGCACTTGCTCTTGCAACCGCATCCGCATCCTGCATTGTGCTTCGTAATTGTAATCTCCCTTCCGGGTCTCTGGATCTTCTGCTCGGTTTTGGTTACCGTCGCCGTTTTTGCCGAAGACGGCGACGCAGTAGTGGTGGTGGCGGAAGCGGAAGTGGTGGTGGTGGCGGAAGCGGAAGTGGTGGTGGTGGCGGAGGCGGAAGTGGTGGTGGTGGCCGCAGCAGAGGTGGTGGTGGTGGCCGAGGCGGAGGTGGTGGCGGTGCTGGAGGTGCTGGAGGTGCTGGAGGCGGCCTCCGACCGGTGGATCATCACACAGCCGAGGCAGATGGCGAGGAGCACGAGTACCGGAGTGATCTTCATGTCGAGGGATGGCTGGATTGCTGGATGCCTTGCAACTGATACTGTTTCGGAGATCGGAAGCCCCCTTATATACAATATCTCGCAGCTGGGCTTACTCCTTTGTGCCAAACTGTGTCAGCCTAATAAAGGAAACGCTTTGGCCAAACAAAAATTCGCAACTTGATTTTGCACAATTGTTTAAACAACCAAAGTAGTTCCACAGCTGGCACGATTTTCACCGATAAATACAGTTCTCTGAAAAGTATACTTCAGATCCGAGTCACAACGTTAAATTAATTCTCTTGAACAAATAGGAGCAAAAATATGGACCAATTAGAAAGCTTCTGACATACGAAGACATGAGCTGTTTACCTTTAGTGTTGAAGCACTCATGGATGAGTTTGGCCAATACCGAATCTGTACAACTTGTAAAACCGTTTGCCCGTCCGTGTAAGCGAAAACAATTAAAGCCGGAATGTTGGGATTAAGCATGCAGATTCTACAGATTCCTGCGCATCGTAAGTTTGCTCAAATCCAAATCAAGTGTCACTCCTTCGGTTTTAATGCTAGAACACAAATTTTAGCCTATACGAATTGATCTGTTCAGTACAAACCGCCCCAAACCTCAAAAATCGATCGTTTCAACGCTGATATCGCAGAAAGTATAACATCTTTAACTCCAGAGATTCTTGTCCAGGCTATGGAACCCAAAATTTCAAATATTCAAGTTCACAATACATTTCATTTCATTCCGCTCCTCCATACCTACTGGCACGTCGAACTTTTTTAAAATCATAAATTCCGAAGCTTTAACGAAGCTTTATGTTCCCAAAAATGATTTTATTACTTAATTATATGTAACTCTGGTATAAATATGTATTTGTAAATAAAACACCACCGTGTAAATGTATATAAACTAGTATTTGTAAGAAATGATAAGATATTTCTCAAATATCTTTTGTTTTAAAGTGCAAAAACGTTAAGTACAATGTTGATCGCAGCCAACTTCACGTAGTAAAATGTTAGCACCGACGCTGTGCAAATCCAGACAATCGCAAATCGAATTTAAAAAAATATATTAACCTGTGCGACATGTTAAACTATTATAAAAGTGATACGCATTCCTATAACAGCTATTTATAGCAGTCCGATCCAGATCGATTCGACTTGTATAGTGAAAACTAAAAGGAACTTTGGGAAGGTCTTATACCGATAGCTTTTAAGCTGAGAGAATAGGTTTTTCAAGCTAACAAAGTACTTGTGAAAAACAAGGAACAAACTCTTTTGAATTGAATTGGATCACTAAAGATGATATCTTCCTTGACCATAATTAAAGTAAATTGGTTTGTATGATTTTTTATATTTGCCTTAAAAACTGTTGATAACAATACGTGTAAGCTTATAAACTAAAAAACAAAAATTGGATCTGGGATTGCGATTGCGTTAGCATCTCGATTGGCGTGGTTGGTTTTCGGTAGATCTTAGGTACTCTACAGCTTGAGCCAGCTCTTTTTAAGGCTGCTCTTCTTGCCACTCTTGCCACTCTTTCCACCCTTGCCGCACTTGCCACTCTTGCCACACTTGCCGCTCTTGCCGCTCTTGCCACTCTTGCCACACTTGCTACATTTGCCGCACTTGCTCTTCTTGCATCCGCAACCTCCCTTATTCCTAGAAATCCTAATCTTTGTTCCGGATCTCTCGGTAGTCCCCCTTCTTCTGATTACCCTTGCCGTTCTTGACGCAGACGCCGCCGTAGTGGCGGAAGTGGTGGTGGTGGTGGTGGCGGAAGCGGAAGTGGTGGTGGTGGCGGAGGCGGAAGTGGTGGTGGTGGCCGCGGCAGAGGTGGTAGTGGTGGCCGAGGCGGAGGTGGTGGCGGTGCTGGAGGTGCTGGAGGCGGCCTCCGACCGGTGGATCATCATACAGCCGAGGCAGATGGAGAGGAGCAGGAGTACCAGAGTGATCTTCATGTCGAGGGATGGCTGGTTTGCTGAATGGTGGGTTGCTGAATTGCTGGATGGCTTGCAACTGATGCTGTTTGGGAGACCGGAAGCCCCCTTTTATAGCAGATCTCGCAACTGGGCTTGTTCCCATGTGCCAAACTGTGTCAGCCTAACAATGGGACCGCTGTGGCCAAACAAGAATTCGCAACTTTTGGCTTATGCACATTTGAATAAACATAGAAAATAGTTAGGTCCACAGCTGGCGCGATAAATACAGTTCTCTGAAAAGTATACTTCAGTTGCGGGTCATATGACATGCCAGCTCTTAACTAGTTCTCGTGAATAAATATGATCAAAAATGTAAACCAATTGAAAAGCTTCTCACTTGGGAAGGTGTAAGTTGTTTACCCTTAGTTTCAAAGCATTCTTGAGTGAATTTAACAATATCGAAACACCACAGCTCGAAAAGCCGCGTTGTATGTATTCACTTTATGCAAGCAATTAACATCTAGCAATAATGAGATTAAAATTAAATATAGAAAAATATCAAAGAATATTAACTATATTTTACGATTTCGATATTCACTGATTAAAAATTTACTGATTGATAATCACTGATTTTACAATTTATCTTTAAAGTTTTTAGGTATGATAGATAGATAAAAAATAAAATCACAAAATTTAACAAGTGGGTCACTATAAAATTTGAAGTACAATTTTTGGTCTCCAATCTCCAATGATTTAATTTTAGAAAAACATTAAGGACATACTCCATTTAAAACTGCACCTTACTAACGATACTACCAACGAAATTAATTGGTTGACAGGGTAAATCGAAAAACCATTTCTTCAGGCTAAGTTCCACCAGGCATACGTGGCGCATGAGTAATTTTTTTAAAAAGTATTTTATAATAGGTAATTTTATTTAGTTTTTTTTTTAATAAAGTATCTGCACCCTTAAGTCTATTATGCCTTAGGGCGAGAAGAGTTTTCTATGAATAAAATATGTTTCAAATTGGAAAATCTTTATTGATACCATTATCGATATTACGTATTCGCCTTAAAAATGCTTTCAAAATAGGAGTTTAAAAAAAAATTAGGTGCTCGTGGTCGTGGGGATCAGGATCGGTGTTCCAGGGTGCGGCTGCGGGGTGGTCCTGGGCTCCTTGGGGGCTCACTTGGAGGACCGGCGGGCGCGACGGGCGCGACGGGCCCTTCGGCGGCTGGCGCGGCTGTTGCTCCTGCTGCTGCTGCCGCTGCTGCTGCTGCTGCTGGTGCTCCTGCTGCTTTTCCTGCTGCTGGTGCTCCTGCTGCTTTTCCTGCTGCTGCTGCTGCGGCGACTCTTGGTGCTCTCTTCGGAGCTATCGCAATCGCTGCCGCCATGCCTACGATGTCTGCGAGTTCTCCTGATCACATCTGGACGAGTCCTAACGGATTTATAGTGAGTGACGGTGATTTTCTTCGCGGATGAGTCAGAGGTTGGGGCTGCCGTGGTTGTGGTGGTGGTGGTGGTGGTCGTGGTGGTGGTGGTGGTGGACGTAGTGCTGGAGCTCGACGAGGTGGACGCCGAGGCGGAAGTGGTGGCCGTGGCGCCGCCAGTCTGCCCGATCAGGAAACTGGCCACGGTGGCCAGCAGAAGCAGGAGGACACAGGTGTACCTCATTTCGGCTTGGGATTTTTAGAAAGATAGATATATGGATGGCCGGAGGCTGGGCAACTGATGCCAGCAGCCAGAAGGCCGCGCTCTTTTATACCAAATCTTACAAAGAAATCTGATTATATAATTTTACTGAGAAAAAATCCCATCTACTCTGTACCCTTGGCAAATCTCGCAATTCATAAGAATTCAATTATATATTTGCACTACTCCAGCTTGGCTGTTTGAACAATTGCGCAAAATTCCGAGCAATACGCCTTTTTTTGTTTGCTTTTGTTTTGCCCAAAGCACTCCCTTTGTTTTGGCCAAAACTTGCTGACACAGGTTGGAACAAGAGGATAAACCCAGATGATGCAGCTAGTATAAAAGCGAGCCTCCGATCTCCGAGACAGCATCAGTTGCAAGGCATCCAGCAATCCAGCAATCCCTCGACATGAAGATCACTCCGGTACTCGTGCTCCTCGCCATCTGCCTCGGCTGTGTGATGATCCACCGGTCGGAGGCCGCCTCCAGCACCTCCAGCACCGCCACCACCTCCGCCTCGGCCACCACCACCACCTCTGCCGCGGCCACCACCACCACTTCCGCCTCCGCCACCACCACCACTTCCGCTTCCGCCACCACCACCACCACTTCCGCTTCCGCCACAACCACTACGGCGGCGTCTGCGGCAAAAACGGCGACGGTAACCAAAACCGAGCAGAAGATCCAGAGACCCGGAAGGGAGATTACAATTACGAAGCATAATGCAGGATGCGGATGCGGTTGCAAGAGCAAGTGCGGCAAATGTGGCAAGAGCAGCGAGTGCGACAAGTGTGGCCAGAGTAGCAAGTGCGACAAGTGTGGCCAGAGTAGCAAGTGCGGCTGCAGCGAGAGCGATCAGACCAGCGTTAAGAAGGGCTGGTTCAAGCTGTGAAGAACCTGAGATCAACCGAAGACCAACCGCTCCAATCCAGATGCTAACTCAATCCCAATCCTAGATCCAATTTTGTTTTTTAGTCCGTAAGCTTATCTACACTGTTATCATTAGTTTATAAGGCAAATATAAAAAATCATACAACAAAACAGGTCTTTTGAGTGTTAGTTATTAAGTAAATATCCTTTTGTTTTGGGTTTTTTAAAGAAGGTGTTGTCTTGAACAAGAAAAAAAAACTAAATAATTAAATTGTGATGAAAAAAAAATGATTAAATTAAATTTATTATGTTTAGAAAAATATTTTTTTCTCTTTGGACATTCTTTAAAAATATTGATATTGTTATTTTTTAGGAATAGTCGATTTACATTTTTTTTTGTTTCTAAAAGTGCTACTTTTAATTTTCTTTCATAAACCTAAAAAATTACAAAATAACACCATTTTCAAGGGTATGAAAATATCAAATTAAGAGTGTTTTAGGTAAATTGTCTTGTATCTAGTCTTGTGTTTAATATCCTTTTCGCATCCTAACATAAAATTCTTTTTGAGATTCTAACCAAATTGTGTTGGCTTAAATAAAGAAAAATTATAAAAGACAAACATTTATAAAGTTCCGATTTTTATTGTAGTCTCTCGAAAGTATGCTTCAAAAATGCGTTCAAGTACCTTTCCATTATTTGTTTTAGTCTGTTTACTAAACCAAAATGAAACAAAGCATAAGCTTCGGGAAAAAAATTGTTTACCTTTGTTTTTTAATAATTTAAGTTGGGCTTGGATTTGCCAAGCCGTGTGCAAAAACTTCGAAAAATTGTTGCCAAAACATCACTTTTGAGGTCACTCTGCCTTGTTAACATACTGATATTCCATTTCAACTTTTGAGGTCGCTTGTCTTTGTTAAAAAATTAATATTCCATTTTGAGCAGTGCAAATGGGTTTCTTGTCAATTGTTTAAATATTTGACTATTATTGCGAATTGTATTTTAATGCAAAAATATTCGCAAACCTTCTCTCTCACTTGTTCAAAGATGCTTTGGCCTTGGGCCGTGGTGCAAATTTAGCTAGCCTGAAAATTGTTCTACGGTATTGTTCCAGTCCAAAGTCATTTTGTTCTTTCCCACATGGCTGTTTAAATAGTAAGAGTCTGAAGATAATGGTCCTTTTGAAGGTTTATTGATTAATGTCTACCCACTATTTATTTGCTTTAAGATAAAAATAACTCATTAAAATTATGTTTAAGGGGGCAAATAATATTGGTATTGCTTGCTAAATTATTAGGTTAGGTTACACATATGTAATGTAAATGTTAAAAAAATTCGATTTGCTTACATTTTTTCTCCTAGGAGTCTTATAACATAGTTTTATTTATATTCTAAAGTTTCTCAGCCTTTGATTTATCGAAAAATATGTATAAGAGCTCAAACACAGGCATGGATATAAAAAAACAAAAAACACACAAAAGCTCTGAAATTCTTTAGATTCACTTTTTGGAAAAACGTGTTTGGTGTTTACCTCCTAAAAGTTTTATTCATAAAAATTCATTTACTTTCCTTTTTGTCTCCGCCTATAAGTATGCAAGATATTTATTATCTAGAAGGCGAAATAGGCTTCTGCGTGCTTCTTTTTTTATAGAAAATAAATTTTTAAAAATAAGCAATATTAAAAAAAAGTTATGTTTATGAAAGTTGGTTTATTTCTATATTGTCTCCGCCTATACTTATGCAACACTTTTTAGTTCAGACTGAGCAATATGGGTTAAATGAAGAGCATCTATAAGCCGAATGAAGCCACTCCGAGTTTTAGTTTTTATTAAAGAAAATAAGTAAGGAGTATTTAAAAAATATGAATATTACAATTTTCGAGTTTTATTATTTAGGTTTAGCAATTTGTTTTTGATGTAGCACCACTGAAACTCATGGCAATATATCATACATATTTAAACACAATCTGTGCAGATTTTAGTATCGTATAAATAACATATGCAAAATGATATACGAAATAAACACTGATTTATTGAAGGCACTTAAACAGAACAAAAATAAACAAAAAATAGGGCCCAGTACCCTCTCAGTACTGGAAGTAGTCATGCTTCTGAACGTCGGTGAAGGTATCGATGTAGTCCTCGGGATGGTAGTCCAGACTTTGGTAGACCACATCCCGCTCCGTGAAGTCCTCGACCTTGTAGGGGACCTTCCAGACGAGCAGCCAGGGCAGCACTATCATCAGCAGTTTCCATTCCATTATCTTGCGCCCGAGATATCAGTGCTTTCGCCGATGTCCGATGTTGTACTAATTAAGGGGCGGCCAGAGTGGATCCAGCAGCCATCTAGCCATGGAGCCAAAGAGCCAGGATGTGGGTCAGTTTGTGCAGCTGGCGTCTGTCCCTGTGAGAGCTCGCAAATGTGGGCAAATATGTGACTAACCCACTTCCATCCGCGCAGCCAGCCAGGTGGAATACTTTCAGGCGACGGCAGAACAGCTCGAAATGGGGGAAAAACGGCTGGTCTTTCGGGGGGGAGCCCAAGCTTTCGGCCGCGTAGAAATGCGAGCTTAAATGCTAATTGACATAGAAGTGTGCCGGGGAATTCGAGATGGATTTAAGTAAAAACGCCAGCCAAGCCAAAATTAAAGAAGACATTTAAGTCAAATTCATACTTGCAAATGTTTTGTATTTTAATTGTATAACTTTTTAAATTTGCTACAAAAAATATTGATCTTAATACTTTCTTCCCTTTATTTTCGTTGCAGATCTCCGCTTGAATGACTATGTTTTTGCCTTACAGATAACTCCCAACCGCAGTGGGAATGATGCGTTTGGCGCGATTTACTCAGAGTTTTTCGTTTAACAAGAATGCCGCCAAGGTTGAGGGGGAATAGGATTCTTAATTGCTAGTTTTAAGATCTTAAATATAAACATACTTAGGCTAAATGATAAATTATTAAATATACTCAAACAGAAAGAATAAATACAGCCCATATTTACTTTTTTTAATTTTGTATATAATAAATTCTAGGACTGCCACAAAAATCACAAAAAAATTTTATTTTGAGTATCTTTAGGATTGTTATAATATGTTACTGACTTAGACCACCAAGTAAATTTAATTTCTATAACCAAAAAAAGTAGTAAATATATTTAAAATATTTAAAAAGCAATTTGGCAAAATAATCTAAAGTAAAAAAAATACCTCTTAAATATAAACCACCTTACTAATATTCATATTTTCTTATTCTCTCATCATAATCTATGTTTTTTATTGCTAAATGTGTCTTTAATAAATAATTTAATATTTTATTGAATTTATTGAACTAGATCAATCATACTGAAGACGAATACTTTTTAATGAATTTAAGACCTTGTGATTTTTGGTGGCACCCTCATACTTTACATTTATATTTTTAATTTTACACATTAGTTACAAACAAAAGACGTACGAAATTTTAGGAAATAATACAACATTGATTGTTTTCGATATTTTTTCCATTCACTTTTAGCATCGCGGCAGCGGCAGCAGCAACGGAAACGGAAACGGCAACGCGACCGGAAACGGAAACGGGAACGGCCAGGGGTTAGGTGGCAGCTGCAGTGCCAACGGCCTGGCAGCCACTGGCGGCGTTGGAGGGGGCGGTGGGAGTGGCAGCGGCAGCGGCAGCGAAGGCGGTGGGTGTGGCAGCGGTAGCGGCAGCGGAAGTGGGAGTGGCAAGCGGAAATCAAAGACAAGAACAAAGTGCTTCGGTGGCACAGTGTTTCGGTGTTGCCTCCCTTGTCGCGGGGGCGGCTCCGCAGCCCCCGCCACAAGTCCGCCCCAAACACCCGCCCAGTCGCCGGACGAGTTCAAGGCCCTTGGCGGTCCGGAGGATAATAGCCACAGCGGCCTGGAGAAGCCACCGAAGGCCGAGAAGCGGGACACTCAGGAGCGGAGCAAGGCCAACGGCAACGAGGACGATCTGCTGAAGCGCACCGGCTACGAATCGCGATCCGGATCCGAGCTGGATCTGTACGGCAGCAAGAAGAAGCACTCGCTGGCGGACACCATCGACACATCGGCGACCACCCCGATCTCCCTGAAGACCCTCATCAACGACGTGGACGAGGAGCTGGACCAGCAGCTCAGTGCGGCGGACATAGCAGCCGCCAGCTTGGCCAGCGGCCTGGTCGCCCGCCGAGCGGAACCGGAAACGCTGAGCGACGCCAGCGTCTCACCCACCGCGGTGGTGCAGCAGCAGCAGCAGCAGCAGCAGCAGCAGCAACAGCAGCCACGAGTCTCGCAATCACAGCCACACTTGGTGCCCAGCAGCGGGAACATCCTCAGCCAGGTCACCCTGTACAGCGGCACAAATCCCGGCCAGAATCCGGGCCAAAATCAGGCCCAAGCCCCGACTCCCAGTCAGAGTTCCAGTTCGAGTGCCAGCTCGAATCCCAGCCAGAATCAACAGCGCTGCAGCTGCCAGCCGCAGACGTCCCCGTTGCCGCATATCAAGGAGGAGGAGGAGTCCGAGCAGGCCAACTCCAAGCACCAGTCGAGCCTCAGGGATCCGCAGCAGCAGCAGCAACAGCCAGCGCCGCCGCCGCCGATCACCGTAGGCAGCGGCTACTGTGGCAGCTGCGAGAGCGTGCACCACTCCTCGGCCACCTCGTCGTCGGCGGGCACAGTGCCCACTGGCAGTCAGCAGCCGCAGGAGTACATTGCAGGTAATTTAAGGAGTCAATAAAGATCATTTGAAAAGCATGAAACATGTTTATAAAATAGGGCAGGGTGGGGTATTTATTTTTACAATTTTAATCTAAACTAATTAAATTGAAACAAAACTAATACATCTTTCTATCAACATTTGTTCGGTATTTAAAAAAATGTTATTTCTATAAAATTAAAATATCTATTTAGTTTAGAACAAAAGAACAAATAAATAATCAATATTAAAAGAGAACAATAATATTTAATTTCACCAATGGTAAATATTTTCAAATCAATTTTGAAAGTATTATATATTGTGTATATTATTTACTTTAGAGCATTCTCTGTCGTAAAAAAATTGTTTTATTTAAAAATACAATTTCGTAATCCCTCAATTACCTATAAAAACATTTAACCTAATATATCCATATTTAAAATTTATTAAAACCGCAATGAATAAAAAATTGAATATGAACTCTTTATGACTTAAACGAGTTAAACAATCTAAGTTATACTTATTAAACTCACGTTCTTGCTATTAAAAATAGAATAATTTATTGGGTTTCAAACGTTAAATTTATAAGCAATATTTACGCACATAAATAGAGAAAAAAAATGTATTAAATATTACATTTATTTACCTTTCCTTATGACAGGCACCTCCTCGACGCCCTCGCCGCGCATCAAGCTAAAGTTCCGCAAGCCGCACAAGTCCTGCTGGTCGCGCATCGTCCTCGCTCCCATCGGCTCCACGGGCGGCTCCTCGTCGGCCACCACCGTCATCGGCAGCAACTCGAACGAGACCTTGGCCTCCAGCAGCACCACCGGCGGCACCGCCACCCAGAACAGCACCCAGAACAGCAGCAGCGTCAGCGTCGCCGCCCACCACCGGCTGACCTCGTCGTCGGCCTCCGCCCTCGCCTCCTCGCACCCCAGCAACTCGCAGCTGCTGCCCACCAGCAAGATGCAGGCCGAGCAGGGCTCCATCGGCGACCTGCAGAAGTACCACAGCCGGTACCTCAAGAACCGTCGCCACACGCTGGCCAACGTTCGGTGAGTAGATATGGCGGTTCCCCCGAAAATTTCCGCAAAAAGTTAAAAAATTGGTTAAAAGGAAATCGTAAGCATGGGAGGCAGGCTGCCCAAAGTAGTCGTCCTTTTTGCTGTACGGCCTGATTTGTCCAAGCTACAAGTGAAAAATGAAAGGGAAAAATAGTTTTTTGACAAAATCTCAAACTCGTTTTTTTAAATTCCATTTCTCGACCAAAAAAATCAGTTTTTCTACCGCTAAAAAGGAAGTAGGCGTTCGATCAAAGAATGTCATACCTCGTGAAGCTCGATGCTAGAAATTAAAACAAATGTTTTAAATTAAAACATTTCTTAAAGATGGGGATCGTTAGCAGACAGTCGGGCTTTTCGCTCTACGCCTTGATTTGGCTGAGCTACGATCAAAAAACCACTAAAAACGGGGAATTTTTCGCAAAAATCTGAATTTCAAAAAATCCTGGTGCACCCCTTAAAAAAATTAAAAAAATTTTCAAAAATTAAATTATTCTTAAAGTGATGGGGATCGTTAGCAGATGTCGCCAGCTGCTCAAAACAGTCGGTCTTTTCGCTCTACGCCTTGATTTGGCTGAGCTACGATCAAAAAACCACTAAAAACGGGGAATTTTTGGCAAAAATCTGAATCTCAAAAAATTGGTGCACCCCCTTAAAAAAATGAAAAAAAATTTCAAAAATTAAATTATTCTTAAAGTGATGGGGATCGTTAGCAGATGTCGCCAGCTGCTCAAAACAGTCGGTCTTTTCGCTCTACGCCTTGATTTGGCTGAGCTACGATCAAAAAACCACTAAAAACGGGGAATTTTTGGCAAAAATCTGAATCTGAAAAAATCCTGGTGCACCCCCTTAAAAAAATGAAAAAATGTTTCAAAAATTAAATTATTCTTAAAGTGATGGGGATCGTTAGCAGATGTCGCCAGCTGCTCAAAACAGTCGGTCTTTTCGCTCTACGCCTTGATTTGGCTGAGCTACGATCAAAAAACCACTAAAAACGGGGAATTTTTGGCAAAAATCTGAATCTGAAAAAATCCTGGTGCACCCCCTTAAAAAAATGAAAAAATGTTTCAAAAATTAAATTTTTCCTAAAGTGATGGGGATCGTTAGCAGATGTCGCCAGCTGCTTAAAACAGTCGGTATTTTCGCTCTACGCCTTGATTTGGCTGAGCTACGATCAAAAAACCACTAAAAACGGGGAATTTTTGGCAAAAATCTGAATCTCAAAAAATCCTGGTGCACCCCCTTAAAAAAATGAAAAAAAATTTTAAAAATTAAATTATTCTTAAAGTGATGGGGATCGTTAGCAGATGTCGCCAGCTGCTCAAAACAGTCGGTCTTTTCGCTCTACGCCTTGATTTGGCTGAGCTACGATCAAAAAACCACTAAAAACGGGGAATTTTTGGCAAAAATCTGAATCTGAAAAAATCCTGGTGCACCCCCATAAAAAATGAAAAAAAAATTCAAAAATTAAATTATTCTTAAAGTGATGGGGATCGTTAGCAGATGTCGCCAGCTGCTTAAAACAGTCGGTATTTTCGCTCTACGCCTTGATTTGGCTGAGCTACGATCAAAAAACCACTAAAAACGGGGAATTTTTCGCAAAAATCTAAATCTGAAAAAATCCTGGTGCACCACCTTAAAAAAATGAAAAAAAAATTCAAAAATTAAATTATTCTTAAAGTGATGGGGATCGTTAGCAGATGTCGCCAGCTGCTCAAAACAGTCGGTCTTTTCGCTCTACGCCTTGATTTGGCTGAGCTACGATCAAAAAACCACTAAAAACGGGGAATTTTTGGCAAAAATCTGAATCTCAAAAAATCCTGGTGCACCCCCTTAAAAAAATGAAAAAATTTTTCAAAAATTAAATTTTTCCTAAAGTGATGGGGATCGTTAGCAGATGTCGCCAGCTGCTTAAAACAGTCGGTATTTTCGCTCTACGCCTTGATTTGGCTGAGCTACGATCAAAAAACCACTAAAAACGGGGAATTTTTGGCAAAAATCTGAATCTCAAAAAATCCTAGTGCACCCCCTTAAAAAAATGAAAAAATTTTTCAAAAATTAAATTTTTCCTAAAGTGATGGGGATCGTTAGCAGATGTCGCCAGCTGCTTAAAACAGTCGGTATTTTCGCTCTACGCCTTGATTTGGCTGAGCTACGATCAAAAAACCACTAAAAACGGGGAATTTTTGGCAAAAATCTGAATCTCAAAAAATCCTGGTGCACCCCCTTAAAAAAATGAAAAAATTTTTCAAAAATTAAATTTTTCCTAAAGTGATGGGGATCGTTAGCAGATGTCGCCAGCTGCTTAAAACAGTCGGTCTTTTCGCTCTACGCCTTGATTTGGCCAAACTGCGATGAGAAATCACTAAAAAACGAGAATTTTTCGCAAAAATTTGAATTTTGAATTAATATTTATTTTTTGACTATTTTATCTGTGAAACATATTTGAATAGATACACAATTTCTATATGCCGCATGTCGTGCAAAGGTAACCTAATTAGGTGTAGCAAAAGGTGGAAAGCCACAATGCTAAGACGCACTTGCAAACAAATAGCATTCGTTTCAAGTCCTTAATCAGCCGCATTAAAATGGCAACGTTTCATAAACGGGGGAGAACGGAAGAGACGGCCTTCAAGTGGGTCGTAAACAATGCGAATTGGAGCGAAAACCACCGTAAAAAGCGCGAAATGCTGGCGAATTTTAACTAATTATTTTGGCAATGTTTGCACAACTGTTTGCTAAATTAACGTATCAAGACCCCGCGACGTGACCCATGCGTCATGGAAAGCCACAACTACTGGTTGCAAAACCAGAGGCAACCGGGCTGCGCCAACTTAAAAGTTAGGCCAATGAAGGCGGCCAATTAGCGACTTACAATGAAATCAATTTGCAGTTAGTCGACTTAATCGAATTAGAAAAGTTAAAGTGACAGAAACTTTGAGTCACCGCAGGAAGTTGGCCAACGGAGAAAAGCTGTTGATTTTCCTGGCCGAGAGACTGGGTGTGGGGTGTGTGTGTGTGTGCGAGTGTCTGTCAGTTGGGCCTGAATAACTTATATAGCCTGGATAATTGAGCAGATTGTGGGCGCTTTGAGAGCAGCAAAGCCGAAGGGCCATTCATCGATAAGTCATCGACACCTGTTGGGATTTTCTGACAGCCATTTGCCCCCACTCTGTATATTGTGGTAAAAATACTGTTGCCTAGCTTGCAGCCACATTCTGTGTACATTGTGCCCATAAAATATATTTTGTAATTTTATATTGAGGCTTTTGTTGCCTTTTTTTTTTAGCTCCTTGTCTGTAACACAAACAGGTTCGTTTTCGATTTTTTTAGCTGCTTTCTTGAATGGCAGACACAATATTTGCAGAATATTTCCCGCCAGAGAAAACTTCTTTTGTTACATATTTCTACAGAATCGAAACTGATTCTTTAAGCACTCCTCAGTGATTTTCCCTTTTCAATGCGGAATCGTTTGCTTTTTTTTGGGGGGAGGGGAATTTTTTATGTTACCCCCATGAATTGGTCATGCAGATTGCATTTTTTAATTTCCACCGAAATGGGTTTCGGCGGCCCCGAAAAAATATGCAGCGTTTTTGTGCGCTGTTCAATCACACCAATACACCAATCAATTATTTAATCATGAAAAAAAATTGTATTTATTTATGCATATAGTCCTGATACTGTTGAATTTTTATGGTATTTTTTTCCGCTTTAACCGCGTCTTCTGGAGTTGTTTTTGCGCCTGTTGTTGTTGGCCTTCTTGCGGTTGTTGTTCTTCTTCCTGCGATTGTTTTTGGCCGCCTTCCTCTTGTTATTGGCCTTCTTCTTGTTCTTGTTGGCCTTCTTCTTATTGCTGTTGGCCTTCTTCTTGTTGTTGCTGGTCTTCCTCTTTTTCGTCACCGGAGCTGAGGTTGCAGTATCATCCGAATCGGAATCCGAATCGGTATCTGTATCTGTATCTGTATCTGAGTCATCTGAGGATGCGTCATCCACATCCGTACTACCATCGTCGTCGGAGGAAGTGGTACTTTCCGTGGTACTGGCCTCCGTTGAAGATGAGGAACTGTCGTCGGAATCGGTGGACGCATCCGTATCCGTATCGGCACTCGCCACCAGGGTTACGAAGAGCCCGAGGCACAGGAAAGCCAGCATCAACTTTGACAACTTCATTTCGGCACTATCTGCTATCTAATTCTGACGAGTCGTCTAAGCTTTCCTCGCCATTTATAGTCAACATTTTATTTACTTAAGCGAAGGCCAAAGTAAAAACGAAAATAAAATCTGTTGAAACAAAAAGCATTGGGAGACAATAAGCCAGGTGATTGGTCCAGCTGGTGACGGCATTTGGATCAACAAAGACGAAATCGTATCTCTAATTTGAAAAAAACGGTAGAGAAAGTTTTCTCAAAATGACAAGGACTTTTAGATATAAGCATTCCCTTATTAAGGAATTTTCTTTGCCTTTAAATCACTGCATTCTAGTCTGAAGTACACAATACGGTCATACTTAAGCACTAGAATGTAAAACGGTCACATTCAAACATGTTTTAACATGTTTTCGTCAGATTTTATTTTAAATAATTTCAAACTGGTTAAAAAAAATAAAATAAAATATGTATCCACTTAAAAAAAATAGTTTAACACTATAAAAACGATTTAAACAACAACGTTTGATTTGCAAGCACCAGTAGAGCACGCAATTTTTCCACATCTCATGGTAGACAACAGAAACTAAACAAAACCATGATCAATATGGCAATAAATACGTGGAAGAGTCGAACAGCTGCGGTTGAGTAAACTCAAGTTGGTGTGCACGTTAAGTTGGCTTAAGTCAATCCGGCGGCCAAAAATGGAAAACAGACCTTTCTATCCCACAAATATTTGTGGAAGACCTACACTCAAAAAAAAATATTATTATTTTAGTATATTTTAATAAAAACAAACAATTTATTTCTAGTTACTAGTTTGTTTTCTTATGATGTCTATAGATTAATACAGCAAATTCTCTTATTTTTCCTTTAAAAATATTTAGGTTTTTTTTTTTTTTAAATAATGTAAGCACTTATTTCAACTCTCCAAGGGGTACATTTTTTGAGTGCACGATGGGTCAAGGGCAGAATGCAGTGCGCATATAAAGAGCCTTTTTCAGCGTTAAATGCAGCAGTGAAGATGCGCTTTGCAGTGCTGACTGTTGGTTTGGTGCTGCTGGTTGGGCTGTCCCCAGCAAACTCGACTCAACCAGATTGCGACCCGGAACCGGAAGAGTGCAACCCTGAACCCGAAGAATGCAATCCTGAACCGGCTTGTGAACCCGATCCCCCAGTTAGAAATACCAAACCGCCAGTATGCAATACTGAACCCCCAGTTTGCAATACTAAACCACCAGTTTGTAGCACTCAACCTCCGGTTTGCAGCACCGAACCACCAACCAAAGCTTGCAGCACTCAACCGCCGGTTTGCAGCACTGAACCTCCGGTTTGCAGCACTGAACCTCCGGTTTGCAGCACTGAACCTCCGGTTTGCAGCACTAAACCTCCGGTTTGCAGCACTGAACCTCCGGTTTGCAGCACTAAACCTCCGGTTTGCAGCACTCAACCTCCGGTTTGCAGCACTCAACCTCCGGTTTGCAGCACTCAACCTCCAGTTTGCAGCACCGAACCACCAACCAAAGCTTGCAGCACTCAACCTCCAGTTTGCAGCACCGAACCACCAACCAAAGCTTGCAGCACTGAACCTCCGGTTTGCAGCACTGAAACTCCGGTTTGCAGCACTCAACCGCCGGTTTGCAGCACTGAACCTCCGGTTTGCAGCACTCAACCTCCGGTTTGCAGCACCGAACCACCAACCAAAGCTTGCAGCACTCAACCACCGGTTTGCACTACCAAACCACCAGTTTGTAGCACACAACCACCACCCACAGTTAGCACACCCAAGCAAGCTCACTGCGAAAAAACCAAGCAACCCTCTTGCGGAAAAATCATCAAAAGATCACACCACCAAACCATCAAGCATCCGAAGAAACCTATCACAATAACTCATAATCAGCCGGGATGTGGATCTGGAGGAGGATCTGGATGTGGATGCAAGAGTCTGCCACCTAAGTGCCCCAATTCCCAACCGAAGCCCCAGACAAATTGTAATCCTGAACCTAAATGTATAAGCCAACCCAAGCCCGAACTCAAGGCAAAACCCCAGCCGAAGCCCCAGCCGAAACCCCAGCCGAAACCCCAGCCGAAACCCCAGCCGAGACCCCAGCCGAAACCCCAGCCGAGACCCCAGCCAAAACCCCAGCCAAAACCCCAGCCAAAACCCCAGCCAAAACCCCAGCCGAAACCCCAGCCAAGACCCCAGCCAAAACCCCAGTCAAAACAACAGAAAGCGCAGCCTAAGAAACGTGGTTGTAAATGAAGAATGGAATAACAAGATTTCGGAATGGCTCTAACAAATTAAAAAGCATCAATACAAATATTTTTCTTTAATAAATATAATTATATATAAACCTAAATAAATTTTGTTTCGTTATGGGAACAAAAGTCTTAGGACTTTAAAAAAGAAAACAAAAGGGGTTTTTTTGAAAAACATCGGTATTTTAAGAATTCACAAGGTTTTTAAAATCACTTTTAAAGATGTTTAAAAGTATGCAGTAAAACACATAACGTCTGCCCTCAAAATACAGTGAAGTTTCCAACTAAAACATTTTGTTGCATACTTTTAGACGCATTTGAAGGTGATTTTATCAAGAAAATCGTAGCCTATGAAAGTAAATATATTTTTTGATAATATTAGAACAAAGGTGAATACTTAAACAGAAGCTTTAACCGAAACGCCGTGCATTCAGTCGCCGAAATCCGGTGGAGAGCCCTATATTGTCTGCTTTATTGTGCGAACAGTTCGCCATTTCTGCTCCGGAATGCCGAGTTTCACCTGAAATTCTTTTGTTCGACCCACTTAACGGGGGGCGGGGCCAGGTACTTTATTTCCAGCCCACTAAACACAAATTACACATGCAATTGTCGCTGTCCAAAGTCCCTGAATGCTGACAATCCGCAGATCCCATGGAACCACACTCCCGTACACATCTACATCCACATCGCGTGCGTTAATGTTGCCCATCAAGGAGAGCACTTGGCGCCCTCTCTTTCCCGCCGACACAGGCCCTCTCTTTCGCGCCCATTGTCTCTGCATTTTGCACGCCATTTTGTGTGGCCACAGCGGAAATGAACTTGCTGACAATGCAGTCAACGGTACACGACGCAAATTTCCCCCCTCGGTTAGGACAATGGGAAATGGTTTTCAAAATATCCTTGAAGATTTTTGGCATTTAAAAATATTTTAGAGTCATTAGGGCCACATTAAAATATTCAAAAGAAAAATATTTTTTATTTTTAAATTCCAACCTTTATTCAAAAAATATTCCATAAATTTGTACACTACTAAAAATTTGGTCTAAAAAAAATGTTCCTGCGTTTTTTTTTCTTTATGTAACCAAAAAAAAGTGCTGTATATCTTCGAAAAAATTGCATTTCGTTTTTTTTTTAATTTTCCTGAATATTTTGTAAGCGCTAAGAATACTTTTATCGATTTCTTTAAGTGTACCAGCCTGTCCATGCAGATGCGTGAGTGCATTTTTGTCTGTGTACGAGTGAGTGGAAAATGGTGTATTAATTTATCACAGGAAAAGCCTTGAGGTGACTCGTACTCAATCATTTTATGCGAATTCAAAAGAAAATGTTTACAAAAGTGGAGCGCTTTAAAGGGACTTTAAAAATAATACACGCAGGAAAGATATATATTTTTACAAAAATAATAAAATATATTGTCTTTAAAAGAGTTTAATTTTATTTAGCAAAAAAGCGATTAGTAATAATTATTTAATTAATCCTTTGTAATCCTTTGAATTTCCCGCTGATTTCCCTCCAATTTTGAAATCCCTAATTTGCCGTGCGAATTATGTCAATTAGGAGGCAATGATTCGAAAATAAATATTGACTTGGCCTTTCGCCAATAGAGCCCAACTGCATAAATGTGCATATATTTGGCCCAGTTTAATTGCTTCCATAATTGTGTGCCCCATTTGATGGCAAATTCTTCTTGGACATTTCGATTTACATAATTTTCCCCGATGGCAATCAACTGTTGCGCGCACAGCCCCTCGGCCCTTTAACCCCCAATGGCCCCTTAACCCCTCGAGCATGCATTATCCAACTCTTTTGTGACATTAAGGGTTCGGCACGGGGTGTTGGGCTTGAGAATGGAATTGGCCATGGGGGCGGGAATGGGGATGGGGATGGGGATGGGTTCTCTCACCTTAATTCACGCCTGAGTGGAGCTCCGTTGTTGCTAGTCATTGAACTTCAGCTAAATGTGGGCGGTTGGCTGTTCGGTTATTATTATTTATAGCGGTGGGAGGGGCTAGGAGAAGCCTGCTCGTCCCAAAATATCCCACGATTAATCAATACGTGAACGTGGCTTAAGTGTTGTTTCTTTTTTGGCAACACAAAAATTTAGTCATTTGCTTTGGAATATACTGGCGATATTTAAAAGGTTTTAATTGATTTTTAAAATTATTTTACTAGGAAATTTTTGCTTTGGCTTGAAGCTACGACTTGTTTCACTGATGTATTTATTTTAAAAGTTTTATTAAATTTTTAAAAATCATACAACAATTACATTTAATCTTTCTTTAAGTTCAAAGCACTTTGTACAGCTGGTTTTTTTTATCAAACTGACCGCATTCCTTCATAACCGCATTATGCATATGCATTATATATCAAATAAAAATGTTAAAGCAGATGACATTATTAATAAAAACAAAAGACAACGAACCCTGATAATATTAAAAGTTTTAATTATATAATGTATACAAAAAAAAACTTATATTACATTTTCCAATAAAATATATTAATAATATATATGTATATAAATTTCATTTCTCAATATATACATCCGAAGATTTTCAATATATACTCTAAGGCTTTGCAAAAATTAATTTAATTTTAAACAAAATATGTAAATTAATGCAAAATGTACATTATTTTTAAAATAATACTGAAGAGATAATTCTTAAAGAGATTTAATAATGCCCTTAAAATACCTTTACTATTTAAATTCGTTTCAATTATGCGCGCGAAAATTAAATTAAGTATACGCCATGTGGCAGCTTTAAATTTAAAAAAGCTTTGGTAGCAAAGCAATGTGCAAAGCTCTACATAAGTTGAAAAATAATATACTTCATATACATATGTTCACCATTCTAAAAAGCCAACTTTCACCAAGAATGAGCTTTCACCATGGCCAGATATTTGACCAACGAGACTGTTTAAGCCAATTTCATAACCCTCCATGAGCCCAGGGGCTTTAAAGCTCCCCATCAAAAGGCAAAACAACTCCTGCGATCCCGTGGCGAGTCCCGAGAATCGAAAGGAAGTTTCCCCTGACATTTACCTTGGACACAAGGTCAGCGCAATCGCTGCACTTGACACCGCTGGTTGCAGCAAGACATCTAGGAGGAGCCTGAGGCTAATTTCTTGACCTTCGACCACGCAGGCTGTCAGGAAAATAGAATCTGGCCGGGCAACGGAGCTCAGCTGTGTTCGAAAAAATAGGGAATATAATAATAAACATTTAAAAATAATAATAATAATAAAACTTTGCTTTTTATAATATCATTTATTTTGACTTTAAAAGGCAGTAGTTTCCAACAATTTCCTTAAAAAATGGAAAAATGCCTTGCTTTCGATAAAAATTAAGTTAAGTTAAGGGTTTTTATTTATTTTTATTTTCTTATATTATACTTCAATTATAAGGATTTTGGGTAAGCCTTAAAATTCTATTATATGATGTATTTCCAATTATGAAATTGTTAAAATGTTTGGAACATTTTTGATATTACTTTCAAAATAGTTTAAGTTCTTTGTTAAATTATTTACAATTTCATTATTTTTGTTGAAATGGTATTTGACAGGCCTTAAAACCTATTGTATAATATATTTTTATAAATAAGAAAACTTTTTATAATTATGGTATGTTATATTTTATAACCTTAAGTATACCATTTTTTTAAACGTTTCAACAGTGACTTCACATACTACCATTATTTTTAATGCAGTGCTACTATTTTGCCCTCTGCTGTACACATTTCGCACTCGGTCTCGAGCAAAGGTTGCCCACAGGTTGTGTGGGATATTTTACTCCGTTAGTGCTCACTTTTTGAGTGGACAGTCGGCTCTGCGGTTGTCAGCTGCCAAGTTGGCTAGCACAGGATATTGTGGTCGGAGATGCGGAATAACTCAAAGGTCTCCTTCCAAGAATAATTTTGCTTAAGTCAAGCTTAAACTTAACTTAACACAGTGAGCCTGCATGCTGTATAGCCAGGGAAACTTTGCCTACTTCGCCTTAAGTTAACAGCCGGAAATTGCAGTTACTCTGGATGAATCTTAATCTGAAGAACAATTATTCAGAGCTCAAGATGAAGTTTAACTTTTGGCAGTGAACTTGCACTCTGAATTAAAAGGGGTAACATTTCTTATGGAACCCCTTCAGCGTTGCGCTTTCAAGCCGGATATTGTAGTTGCTCTTGGTTAATAAAAACGTTGTAAAGGTTATGTGACCTTTTTTTAAAGTCCTAAACTTATAAATACTTCATTTAATTGCCGAAAATGTGTTTATTTGTTTACTTATCATGATACTTTTTCAGCTAAAAAAGGTTCAATCAAAATATGCAGGTGCAAGTCGGGCACATATTTTCGCATTCATGACTCAATTATTTGCAATTGCTATTTGTTTGTCCTCACTTTACATACGTAATGAAGTCTGGAAGTCGAGCAAATATTTTTCATATTCCATATGAATTTCTTGGGAAATACTTGGCTGCGCTTTATCCCCGCCAATTGAATTAATAACCTTTATTTTCTCTTCTTTCTTTTCAGGTGAGTCCCTTCCCTGTTTTTACATTATTTTAATAACCGCAGTGAATCGTAAGTAGAGCAAATTGTAAATAGTTGCGACAAGTGGGTAAACAGAAATATATTTCAATTTGAAGTGCTGGTATTTTAACCATTTAAAAACCCTTGATTATGTTATATACACAATAAAAAAATAATCATTCTCAATGTTAAATTAAAATCAAAATGGATCTTATGATTTAGCATTAAAAATGATTACTTTCCATACATATAAGTTGTATTTTGCTAATCATTCCTAAAAATTAAGGTCTAAGAAAAATGTTTTTCCTTAAAAAATATCTATTTAGCCTAGTGATGAAAACATTTGTGTAGTTTGCATTGTTACACAATTTTTTTTTTTGTCTACTAGAACTCATAGAAATTTTTATGTAAATCATTTTAAGTGAACGCAAACACTAGCCCAATGTAAGCAAATAAAAATACATTTTCTAGGGCTTTTAAAGTGCGTTTTTGAGAGTTTCAAGTAGAAGCAACAAAAAAGACCCAATCAAAGGTGTCTAAATGTGCGAAAAAAGAGGAAAAGTGGGAAAATATTGTGGGGAAAATGAGTTCAGTGCTAATGAGTTCTGACCAGTGTTCATTAGGGAGCTGGCAGCTCTGCTCTGAATTTTTCCAGCCCTTTCTCTATTTTTTCCCCACATGTCCCAGATGCACCGCAGAATTGTCAGACCGTCAATAATTGAGGGCGGCAAGGGATAATGCCGGCAAATGGGCGGGGACGGGGTTAAAGGTCCTTTCTCGACATGTTCAATCAATTTAACTGGCATTTTCTATCGCCATCCGCCGCTTTTACTTATGCTAACTACGGAGTGGAGGCTCACACATCCTGAGTACATATATCTTTATATGAAAAGTAAGCAATTATATCAGGAAACATGTTCATTTTTGCTGTGGCAGCAAAGCAAAAAATGCAACGAAGGAGAAACATTTCCTTTTCGCTGCAAACATAACAAAGCCAATCAAATGGAGTGCAGTTGAAGTCGATGAAGATGAGGCGAGTCAGACAAGTTTTGCATATAAAATAGATAGAAACTGTAATTTTTGGGCCAAAGGATATGTAGAATTTTGGATGCTTGTTTGCTTTCAATGTCAACAAAGAGCTGGAAAATTTTGATGCTGTTTTCTAGCTCTTTTAAAAAGTTCTTTTTAAGTAAAGTACTCAAAAAAATCTATAATATTCTACAAAACCACCTGGGAAACCTACGTTTTTAGGTGGGGCTCCAAATGATTCACGTATTTAATTTCCAAAAAATGAAAACCAGTTTTCCATTAAATAAATAATTAAAGTATTATTTTTTAATGCCAAATACAATCTTGCATAATCGCGCGCGTTAACTTGAGTTCATTACGAAACTTTGCCCAACTGGCCAAGTTAATTGCCATTAAACAAAGCGAAACACTTGCACAAACCGAATTGAAATGGAAATAAAAGAACTGAAAAGAGCCAGAGCCAACAAAAGGGGGCAAACAATTTCGAATACTGAAACGAAATTGACTTAGAAACTTTAACTGCATAATGGCAGGTGGAAAGATGGAAATATGGCGGGGTGGAAAAGCGGAAAAGCGGGCTGCTGGCTGCGGAAAACTGAAAAGCGGAAGTGGGCCATAAGTTGGGACAGGCGAACTTTCCATTTCTGTCTGGTCTTCGCGAGTGTTGGTGCTCCCTGGACTCCCTGCAGCGGCCCATAAATGTTTGCTAATTTCGTTAATCATACGCAGCGTTGCCCAGCTCGCCAAATGAAACACGCCGAGGTGGGGCCCATTGTTGTCTGCCAATGTCCGTGGGGAATGTCCTGCGATGGCAGGCAGCAGGCATTTCTCCTTCTCGTCGGGAAAATTCCCCCGCAGTTTGCTGTTCCAACTGCAGTTTCAGCCGCATTTCTAGCCTTTGTTTTTCGACTTTTCCAAGGGGCTTCTAAGGCCCAGCCGGCCAACATGTTAGCCCAGTTCATCGCCAACCAGGCGGCAACATGTTGGCTCGGTCCCGGGCTATTTGCACCTGCACACTGTCACGGGTGTCACTGAAAAATATAACAAAAAATTTTTGTAAAAAAAAAGAGAGTACATTGGTTTTTAAATAAATATTTTAAAATGTTTACTATCAAAACAGTAATGATATAACATATAATCCCATTATTATTTTAAAATCAAAGCTGATGAAATAAGTGTCATAGTTAAAGGGATTCTAATTTATAATGCATACAAAACAGAACTTCTGAAATATATAAAAAAAACTTTTTCATAATCTGTTTTTGGGTAAGGAATAAAAAATATCCACACTAATTCAAAAATTCTTTAATAACATAAAATCAAATCCACTAAATATTTTTTTGGCAAATTTAAGCTAAGTATTTTAAACGTTCAAGGAGAATATATATTATTTTTAATCAAGATAAATTCATTGTGGTCTTAAAAAATACCACAAATAATTTTTATTTAATAAAATTAAACTTTAGAAATAAATACAAAAATAAATAAATAAAATAAACAATTTTAAACAAGTATTTACTAGATAAAAAATAAATATATATTTTTTAGAAATTTATATGCAATTTAATTTAACTGAAAAGGTTAATAATAATATAATAAAATACCATGTTTTTTTTTAGAAATATTACTTGCTACTTCCAAGTTACAAAAAAGGCCGAATAGGCCTTGAACCCACTGTGGTGTCAGCCCTTCGATTTGTTTTATTTGTTTGATTGCCTTTGCACATTGCCTGCCAATTTTTGGCCACCGGATCGGTTATGCTTCCCGGTGCGCAACATGTTCGAGTCGAACCACCCACCGCCTGGTGGTGCGGTGGCTCGGCGGCTCGGTGGTGCGGCGGTCGGAGGGCGGTGGCTCGGGTCGCAGCCGATTGGCAGTCGGAAGCGGCTTATCGCATCGCCAGCGCCAGTTGCCAGTTGCAAATCAGACCTCTGAGCAGCAGCAACAGCACAGCGGCAGCAGCAACATCGCAGCAGCAACATCAGCACGTGTGCCCCAAGTGCGTTTCCCCTTCTTGGCGCAACTTTTTTTTCCAAGTGTAACCAGTGTGTGTGCACCCCGAGTGCTTGGAAAAAAATTATAAAAAAAATAAAAATAAATCACAAAAATAAATACAAAAAATAAATACAAAAAATAAGAAAAATCAAAGTGCACAACTGTTAAGTGAAGTGAAGTGATCGGCGTAGGAACTCTCGAGATTCGGACTAAAACTAAGCCACAAAACTTGTTGCAGGGCCCCCATAAAGCCTTAAAAGGTAACTCCAGCAAATAAAAAAATAAAACGAACTACGGGGGCGTCCAGTTTGTCAAAGCCAGATCAAGAATAGCCAAATGACAAAATACCATAAATAGCACCTATGGAAATATATATAAAAGAAAAAAAAACAAAAATAATCGCTTTTATAGATTGCAATCATTGGTTTTCTATAAGCGATTCGCTGATTAATCGAAGGGGCACAGGCCGTTGTTGTTTTAAAGCGCAAAGAAGTGCCAGGTGTTTAATGATGCTAGAGAGGGGGGAAGAGGAAAGGAAAAGCTCTAAAGGCGGCTTTCCCAGGGGAAATTTCAAGATCAAAGGGTATGGCAAAGCATGTATTAGGAAACAAAGTGGAGCCAAGGCGAGTTACGAGGAATGTACAACATATACCTACAAAGCCTGACTTCAAAACATTCACATAATTGAATACTTTATAAGTCTTTTATACATTGTTACTTAATGAATCAAAGATTTTTATTAAAAAAAATGTAAGGCTTATGATTCAGCTCAAGATTTGAAAATTATCAGTTTCGTAAACTCTTATTTTAGAATTTCAATTTAAAGTTATTCCCTAAGTATTAAAAATCTGAACAAGTATATATTTTTATTTTCATAAAGCTTTCTTACAGTGTAAAGCACTGAGCTAACTGAAAAACATGCATACAATCTATGTTGTACAATGCTGCCCATAGCTTCAAGTGCAATTTTCAATGCTGCCAGTGATTTTAAGTTTTCCAACCATTTACTTTGCAGATGTTTTTACCTAGTTCTCTGCTCTTAGTTTGTTTATGAACTGAAATAGTCAAGCGAAAAATGTGCAGCAAAAGACGCTTCAGCTTGAGCGGGTTTTTTGATCCCAATAAACTTCGAGCAAAACTTTCGATGAGTCAAAAACAAATCACAATTGCTAAAAAGCAAACAAAAGAATCAAAGAATACAAAAAAAAACTAGCCAAAGTTTTCATATCACTTGCTATCGTCCGCAAACAGCAACAACAATTAGCGTAATAAACGCATAAACTTTATAAAAATGTGTCGAATTTAGACCCGGATACCAAGGAGGGTGAATTCCGAAAGGGGGGCGCAAAGCATAGTCACTGAGTCGTCCACTTCTGGGGGCTTCTGTTTCTGGTTTCGCTTTTATTTGTATTTGTATTTTATTATTTCTGTTTTTTTTTACGTCTGTTTTTATTATTTTTCACTTACTTTGCCCTCACTTAGTCAGCCCAAATGAAATGCGAAATGCGGCCGTCTGTCTAAGAATTTCTGGCAGCAATCAAAATTATTAGACGTCGCCCATATAGAAAGCCCCCGATGGCAACAACAATGCCGCACAATAGGCCACGAAAATTAACACATTTTGTCGAACTTTTGTGCGGCTGGCAAAACAATTTAAAAATGTGTCTTTCTTCCGCGAGACGGGGAAAATGAGAAAACTAAATGTGGCACCTTCAATTGAGCGAAGTTAGGGTCCCCTTTTTTCGGCAGATTTTCGGGGGGCCTTCGCAGATTAACAATTTAAGAATTTAAGAATGAAGTTAAAGAAAAATTGGGGGAAATATAAGATTTGGTATAAAAATATGAACTGTTGTATAAAGACAATTAAATTAAAGTAATGTTTATATTATGATGAGAAAAGTTTGAAAAAAAAAAGTAAAGTAAAACTGATAATTATTAAATGTACTTATGTACCCAAAAAGATAAAATGCCATTTAAAAATATTTAGGCAACCAAGAAAATAAAATATAACTTAAAAATATTTAAACCTTAACAAAAAATATATATAACCCAGTTGCTACTCCAAAAAGGTTAAATATAAAATACGTTACCTAATTTAAATATTTAAAGGCTAAAGAAATTCTTTTAAAAAATTGCCTGTCACTTGCTAAAATTAAATTTAACGGAGCTCTTAATTCCTAAAGTTGCCAAAGAATTTCGAAATGTAAAGTCCTATGCTAATCCAGTGAAAAAGCCTAGATGCCCCGAGCCAAAAAAGAAAACCCCAGAAAAAAAGAAAAAAACAAGCAGAGGAATTCATCAAAACCGAAATGCTTGTGGGTCCGTTGTCTAAGTGCTTGTTTGAAATAATTAACGCATTCCCTGGTGCAGCCAGAATACGGAAACACAATATTTCTGGTCTCTAGAAACTCGGATCTTGCAGATACAGTATCTTGGGACGGATGGATGGATGGGTGGATGGGTGGATGGGGGTCACATAGTCATCATGTTAGCTGGGCTTAAAATCCATTTCGCTGGCAACAATATAGCGGCGAACACAAAACCGAAAACACAGAACTTATTTATAAAACTGAGCAGTCGAGTGGATGAATATGCCGCTCCTTCTGCCCGCTCCCGTATTTTATTTATTTTTCTTTTTTTTTGGTTTTGGGGGCCCTGAAACGAACGAAACGATAAAAATAAACCAAAAGCCAAACGGCGGACAAGACAAAACTGTTTTTCACCAAAAAAGCAAAAACACGAAAAGTCACAAAGGTGTAAAATATATATTGAAATTGTTGAATTTCCCTTTTGTTTGCATTGCGCGTTAATTTCCACAGAGCAGCAGAGATAAATACATAAAACGACGGGAAAATTCAAGAGAAGCGGAAGAAAAAAGCTAAGGCTAAAAAGCAATTAAAACAAATTGTGCCGTAAGTCAGGTCGGTGGGCTTACAGCCCAGTCTCCCGGAAAAACAAACCCAAAACAAAAAAAATACATAACACACAAAACAACAGCAATAAACCACCGCAGGATCTACAGGAAAAACAGAACCCACCGCTCTCAAAAGGTAACCAGGAATTATTTAATTAATATTTCATGTGAAAAACAATCTTGCCTCATTGCTGCATACTTTCGGTAAACCCCCCTCCGAAAAAAGAACCCAGATATTATACACATTTATTCCCCCTTGAAACGCATATTATTTTGCAGTCGATTGCATTTGATTCGATTTGCGGTTCAAATGCTGTGCAAAAACATACAACTGTGTGCAAAATAATAGTCTCATTTTTAAGGGTCCCCCAAAAAAACAGCCTCTAACAATAAAGATAATTTTGGCTAAGGCGAAAAATAAAATAATTAAATATGGTTTTCTGGAAAAGTGAAACCACATTGCAAATGCTTGGCAGATAATAAAAACAATATTATCTTTTTCCGTTGAAGCCATATTATTTTTAACACAGCTGTATGATTGCCTGCGGGCCATTGTTTTTGGCAAGCTCCGCTGGATTTTGGCCATCATTTTCACGGAATTGAATGCGTATTTGAATACGGTTTGACTTTTTAGGGTTGCTCGTTTTGATTCACTGCAAAGGGGCGAGGTGGGGCAACTTTTATACAAAGCAAACACAAAGCCAGAACTTGTTGAGCGTGATTTCATTTAATTTTTTCCTCGCAAATAGCAAATGCATTTCAACGGATTAGTTTCAGAACAGAAGCTCCGCCATTAATTCGATACTAGTCTGCAATTATTTATAATTAGTGCTGCAAGTATTACACAATATTTGCTCGGGAATTTACTTGCTAAAATGTAAAGCGCTGAAAAATGGTTGAGTTATGGGGTTTTTAAAGGGCAGTTCTGTCGAAGTCATACACAGTCTGGAAACTTATGTGAATACAAAGCCAAACATATTTGGGAATGGAGGCCATAAATAATGGGATAAATTCATTGAATAAATATGCGTAAATCGGTTGCCCAGTCGAGGGCAAATGATATCCAATCAATTAGTCTAAAACCTGCCACTATTTGGCCCGCTTAGCTTCAACCATTATTTATGGTTAATTTCACGGGCATTCACTGGCAAGCCTGAGAGAAGCAATCAAATGGCAAAGGTAGTAATTAATATTTGTACAATTTCCTTGATATTCGGCATCCTTAAAATTCCTTTGTCTTCTACAGTTCAATTAAGCGTTTATGCCATTTACCAGTCCATCGATATTAACGCTCAACAGTCTGTGGGATTTTAATTGCCCGAATATATGGTGTACATGCTATGCTGCTCATTCGCACGGAGCCACTCGCATCTGAGAATGGCACTCGAGGAGGGGCACTTGAGGAACGCCCCTCCCCGAAGGCCTATCTGGGAAATGCATCTGCAGCAATGTCTGTCATTCGATAATGAAGATGAAGAGGCCGACGGATGCAGCTCACAGTGCCTGCCAAAAATCAGAAATATTTTAAATCACAAGGAGAGGCCACAAATCTCGTAAATCTTAAATATATTTATTTCAATTAACCCACTTTTTAACTTTCCTACAGACGTTTTCCCCAAAACTTTTTATTGAGAATAAAGTATTTAAATTCATAAATAATAGCCAGTAATTTTTTGTAGTTTTAAATAAAAATAAAATAAAATATTATAAACCTATTTATTGAATTTCCTAAGCATTAATGCATTTAACTAACATTTTATTTCTTAAAAACAATTTTATGGGCAAAAAAACCTCCAAAATAAATGAAAAATCACCACTTTTTACACCCAGTGTATTTCAGATGGGTTATTTTCAATATCTCACTTGCCCAGTGGCATGGCTTGTTGTTAAATCCACCATAACTTTGCTGGGGCTATTTTATTCAAAATTAATCACGGAACAGAAATGCGAAATGTTTCATAATGGATTGCTGGATCGTCGGATAGGTGGATCGCTGGATAGGTGGATGGATGGGGGTGGTCGCTGGCCAGTCGATAAGATAAGCCCCAAATGCGATAGAGACCCGACGACTTAAGGCCTGAAGTAGGTATTCCGGGGACAAGTGCTCTAGAAAGCCCCCCCAAAAAATAATAAAAAAAAGAGAATTATACAATTCAGCGTAGATAACACCGAAGTTTATGCGGCCGTGTGACATAACCGGGTGTCCACTGTAGTGCGATCAAAAACTGATTGACGTATGACTGTTCCCCGGCGACAGTGCGACTGGGCAGTCCATTGGAATTTATACACCCTTTTCGAAAGAAAGAACCCATAAAAATCTTGACGATTAGATCGGTTAGATTTTTGTCCATATAGCTGTAGATATAGATTTACCAGAGCATCAGGCGACACACTTATCGGCCCGAGCTTTCGGGAACGGAAAGCCGTTCAAACTGATTGGCAAATTAAGACAAATTTGATAAAAACCAATGTCTGCGGCGAAAGCCACAGAGGAAAATTCTCAAAAATGAACAAGGAAGGGGGAAGAAAGAGAAAAACTATGACCCCGAAATGGCAGCACATGTGTCTCCAATTTACATTTAAATGGAAAAAATTGGAAGTGTTCGATTCGTGCATTTCTTGACTTTTATGAGTCACATTTGCAAGGCAAATACACCAGCGAGCTATTCATTTATTTGCAGTTGGATGAAAATGCTTTCCAAATGAGTAGCTCACCAGCGTATATTTTATGTTTGCAGCGAAATGAGGGACAAAATGATTGCTTGGCAACCAATGTGTTTGCTAATTTAATAATCCTTTATACCTACGATTTAAAATACCTTTATCATTTTGTCATACTTGGTAACTTTATATTTGTATTCATATATATATTTATTGAAAAATAGGTTTGATTGAATAGGGATTGGAATTCTTTCTTATAGCGTATCTTATTCAAATGTAGTTACTAACTTCTCTACTCTGTTAGCAACTTTCTACTTACTTTAGTTATATCAGTTATCTGACTACTATGGAGCTACTCATTTCGAACTTTTGTATCTCTACTATCCACTCTAGCACTTATCTTTCTTTTATCCACTTACAACTTACTCACTGTGGCTACTCATTAGCAACTCATTTCCTACTCACAACATACCTTTATAGATATAATATGGATACTCATAGTCCACCTTCAGTTATTTGCTTACTTCTTACTTTTACTTTTTTAACCACTCACTGCTTACTGGCTATTTCTTTTCTGCTTACTCATTAGGTACAACTTATATTTTATGGTACTCATTTCCATACTCACTATCATCTTTTTGAGTGGGTATGCAATATTCAATTTAATATCCACTTTAGCTACTCATTTAGTACTTGCGTTCTCCTTTTTCAATCAACTGGGGACTTACTCATTTGCCACTCATTATATACTCATTTTCTACTCATAATCCTATTTCGCCTATATCACTTTCTCATCATCTAGATACTCATTACCCACTCATCCCCATATTCCTTCTTGGGCTGTTTTGCTGATGGGACACTCTCCGTTTCGATGGTTCATTTACACCCATTCCCATGCGGCACGAACTTCAAATGATTGAAATGTAATTGACAGCCCCCTAAGTAGCACCCTGGCCCCTTTCTCCACTTTCTCCCCCGTTTTACATCGAAACACACACACACACAACAGCACACACAACAGCACACACAAGTCGCAGCTGTTAATGCAAGGCTAGTCATGTGCTTCGATTTATCGACAGCATTTCTATTTGTACTTTTGCCACAAAATATTTACACAATTGACAGCTGCTTCTGTTCAGTGCCCATTTGCCACCGCCCTTTCTCCGCATTTCTCCGCTTTTCCCCTTGATTTCCTCCCTCGCATGTGCGAGTGTGTGTGTGCGTGTGGTGGTGAGGCTGCTTTATGTGCTCCTCGTAGCAAATGAATTATCTAAGCTTATTGTCACATAATCTTTGTCAACATGACGGGGGCGACTTAAAATACCCTCCACAGAACGCTAAGCTCTTACTGCCCGGGCTTATGGACCCTGGGAACCCGATTGGGGGTTACATTTTAATAGGGTTTTTTCGGGGCAGGAAGACGCTTAATTTAAATTAATGAATAACTGAATGCATATATAGGTTTAATAAAAATAAATGAAATATATGGGTATAAAATGGGGAAATGAATTCTAGAAATTCTTAAAGATATATTTTCTTATTTTTTGAATTTTCAAAGAGTATTCTTGCATCTTGATTAAAGAAACCTGGCAATTTCCCTGCCCAACCACACTGTGTGTGCAATTGTGCGTATACGTAATATTTCAATTTGCACTTATTTCCGAGCTCGCCTTGGCCTTAACGCCCTCTTTTTTCTTGGCTCTTTACCTATCCGAGATTATCAAAAACACCAGGGGAATTTCATTACAGCTCCGCATATCTACACACATTATTTTCGCCAGACCACAATCAGTTGAAAAGTTTTGTAATTAAATAGCAATACGAATGCGTTGATAAGAGCCACTTGGCGACAAGTTCAATCAATCATTGACATTCATTTTCCGTGTTTTTTTTATTTCTCTTTTCCAAGTATTTTTTGTTTTCTGTTTTTCCCTTTGGCCAAGACAACAGGCTGTGTGCCATATTGATTATATCCCCCGCTATCGATGGGTGGCGGAGGAAATTTGCATGGAAAATCAAGGACAAATCGAAGTTGACAAACTGTCGGACATCGTTTCCCTTCTGACCCTGGCTAATGGTGAAAATTAACGCCCGCAATTTGTGTCAACTGGTCAATGGCAGGGGGAATTTTCCGATTTTGCTAGGAAATTGTAACAGCATGATGGATGGCTTGTGCAAAGTCAAATACCGAAATACAATTACCAAAGCCCAAAGTCAAGGAGTTTAGGGAATCCATTCTGAAGGCTTTCTGGCCCAGATTTCCAGGGAAATCTTCTATATATTAGTTAACACCATGCTACCAAAATGTAATTATGAAATATAAAAATTATAAATAATATTTCCCAATATCACTGCTTTTAATTAGCTTTATTTCCATAATTACGCTATTTTCCATATTGTTGACCTCTTTCAGACATTAAAATTCACATAAACATCCATAAACCATTAGGTCTTTCATCTTTTGTGTACAACCAAACATAAACAGTCATTAATGAAAAATCTTTGCCTAAAACCGAAACCATTCTGGCCACCTTTTATGGACCACTTGTATATAAAAAACACTTCTCTAGTTTACTTTATCTAGCAAAAATTAAATAAAACAAGGCAAATAAATTAAAAAAAAAATATTTTAAGAAGCAATAATTATCTTGAATATGCATAAAAGCGATTTTCCTCGAAAAGTGGCCATCCATCAAATGATTATCGAGTGTTTTCCAGTTTGATTGCTAGCTGACATTGCGCATACGACCTGTTATCTGCACGAATTAACGAAATAATTGAATTCGATTGTTTGATTTCCCAGCTGCTATTCATTGGCGAATTTTACACCGAACACTCGCCATCTTCGCCATCGATTTCTCAACGTGAAATTCTTTTTGGATTTTGTTTTTTTGCCCAGTGAGAAATAACCTCCCCCGTCCCGGCGGCGATTCGCTTTGCACTTGAGCCATCGATTTTCGATTTTCCAGCTGCTGGGCCTCAGTTTTTCCTCCTCCCCATGCGGCTGTGAATTTTTTTTTTGATTTTCCCATTTTTTTGCGGTCGAGCAAAACAAATAGGCTAGCGAAAAGAGGGGATTGCAGGTTATGTCACGAGACTCTGGCCCGATTTTAATAATTAACAACGGAAAACGTGGCAAAAATTGGAAAAATATTGTATTTCCTTATTGAACACGCAAAAAAAGTTGAAGTTGTTTAATAAAACATATTAAATATTAAAAACCTTTTAGTCCTAATTGATAGCTGTTTTATATAAAAAAACAAATGATATTATTTACTATTTGAATTTTTAAATTAATAATTAATTAATTGAATTTAATGTCCAGGAAAATATTTTTGATATAACAAATATTGGAAATAAATCATATAGTAAAAATATATTTTTTATATTAATATTTATGTTCTTCATAGTTATTTTTGCATTGAATTAGAGTGCATATTTTTTCCCTTTAATTTAAAAACAATTTTTGGGACAGTCAGGTGTAGAGAGACAATGTGACGCACGTGTTCATTACAACGAATTTAGGAGCTTTCCTTTTGATTTGAATTTTTTTTGGCTTTGGGGCACCGAAACCCGACCGAATTCCAATCAAAGGGTCCTCGATGGGGGACTTTTCGGCTTCTGGACTAACCAGATTGGATAGTCAGAAGGTCTAATCAGACGATGGGGGAGAAAATCCGAGCCAAAACATGTGCCGCTGTCAGTCGAAATTAATAATCGAACCTGGGAGCTGGTAAATGGGCCGCAGCTGTCGCTTTGGGAGACGCACATTTGACCAATTGTGCTCTGATTTTGTGGCCAAAACAATTTGCATTTGTGCAGCGCCATCCGCAACCGAAATTAATTTCAAGTTCAGTTCCCAGAATTTCAGGGTTTCACCCCTGCCCACCGAAGCCCAAATGGTATTTGAAACTAGTAGTAGTTTGCCCCAATGAAAATCTAATGATGATGGGAATGTGTCATAGCACGGATACTTATTGTCAGGAATTCTGATGGACTCACCACAATTACATAAATGTATTTAGGGAAACAAGCTCGCTAATTGGGTTCCCAGGTCATTTGGGATTTCACATGCTTAATAAAAGAAAAAGTAAATGGGGATTTTAAAGGGTTTTAGTATAATTTGTAGTTTAAAAATTATTTCAATGAGCTGTAAAAAAGGGTTAAATTTAAACGGAATATCACTTGAAATGCTTGCCATTAAATTTAAATACTTAATGTAAATTTCTAGAGAGCGTAATCTGATTTTATTCAAAACAAATCATTTAAGTGGCTCGTCCTATTAATTTATTACAATTTAAGTACTTTGTTTTTCCCCTTTTTTTCAGCCCAAAAGGTCTCTGCTGAAAATCTTTAAAAGTGTTTTAATGGCATCCCCTGTTTTGCATAAACTTTTGCCCTACATTTTCAGGCGACTGAGTATACAGAAGAAAAAAGAGCCAATTTTCCCCTTTGCCCATTGTGAATTCCCTTTGTTTTCCGGACAAATTTTGTCAGCCTTCCCCTTTTTTTCCCGCTGCCAGCTGGATTTTGATTTGGCTTTCACTTAACCTACAAGGTACATAGCCAGCTACCTGTTGTGTATGAATTTTGAACGAGTTTTTGATTAGCTCTCGACATACATAAGCCCCAGTCTGTAATAGAATGCCAAAAGTTTTGGCCCACCACAGACTGTGGGCCAACTTTGCTTATGGTCAGCTTGGATATATGTGCGAAAATATATATGCATAAAAATATATGTTTATGTCATGCATATTGCAGAGTCGAACAAAGTTGGGATAATAATTAATTAGCTTGAAGTTGGTCGGTGGAAACTTTATCCTGTGGAAAAAAGGCAGCCGGCAAAAAGTGAATACAATTTTTATTTTTCATTCAAAAGGAGTCCCAGCAAATTGCCAACAGAAAAAAATGCTCTATTAAAAGTGCAGAATTTATGGCAAATATTTGGAAATAAATATTTTATGAAATTAACTAACAGAGCAATTAGTTTACTGGGCACAATGAAATATGTGTGTAATTTGAGAAGCGCCCAAGAAAATATTTTAACAGATCATAGAAAGGCAGAGGCAAAATATTGTGCTACAACGAAAAACATGGTTTGCTGAGTTTTGGCCCAACAAATGGGATCCAAAGCCAAACTGGAAATGAGTTATAGCGGAGATAATGCCGCACGAGGGCTAATCCAGTAGGAGTTATCGCCCCAGCTTTTTGGCCCATATGCGATAGCCAGTGGATGTGCATGTTATTATTATTATTGTGGGCACTATGAGTGCTGTGAGTATTTTCCGCGTCGTTCCTTTTTTTCTTCGGCTGCTCTCCAAATAAACTGATAAGCAGATAAGAGCTGTAAAAAACCAAAAGCAGCGACTGCGAAAGAAGCAACGAGCAACAAATAACTTGTTAACATGACTTTGATTGTGATTTATAGGACACACACCATAAACTTATCGCAGCTAGACCGAAAAAGGCGAAAAAAAAACCAAATAAAATAAATGGAAAAACTCAAATAATTGTAAACTAATCGGAAACGTGTGAGCATTGACGATGGGCCATGGTTATTGTGGGGATATTGGGGGATTAGCACTTTACTTTAGTTTATTATAACTTATAGAGGGTCACTTTTATAAATCAAAAGTCGTGGTTAGGAAATTTAATTTCAGTGTTAATACTTTCTTAATATTTTTAAATATAAATATATTTAACAATTTATACAAGGAAGAAGGCATTTGTCGTTTCTATATTTAAGACTATGGAAAAAATGTGCACATTATTATAATTTTTATTAAATTTTTATTTACTACATTTTTATATATATTACTACTATAAATATAAAAAATAATCCTCTTAGGATTTTTAGGGATTTAGGGTTTCAATAATCAAGATTATATCTCTCTTAAAACAAAATTATTTATGATTCCATATTTTAAGAAATAATATTTTGTACAGGTACCTAAGTTGCAGTTGCAAAGCAATTTATTTTAATCAAAAATTAAATTCAACAAAATTCCTGGAAAACTCTCCTTCAATATTTTCAAATAATTATAAATTTCCCACTGCGTAAATGAAAAATAATCCTCTTGTTGTCTTAAGGATTTTGCATTATAATTAAGATTATTTAAGAGAAAACTGAATTTTCTCCTTTGGAAAATAATTTAATTGCACAGCGCCGCAAAGCCGGCCAAAATCCTTGTTTATCCTTTCAATCAATCGATGGCCGGATCCACGCCCACACAGGACCTGTGAAGTGGTGGGCGTAAATCTCGACTTTTGTGATGCAAATAATTGCCAAGTTTCAGCCGCAAACAAGCATCCCGAGTCCTGAAAATGCAACAAAGTCGAGTGCAACTTTCCGCTCTTAATTGAATTAAGCGAAAGTTTTGCATTATCGGGTGGCAGGAGTCGGGGAGAGAGCAGGGAAAATGGGGAAAGCAGGGAAAAGCGAGGGAAAGTGCCAAATGGAAAATGTAAAAGTTGCCGGTGGCAACAAAATTACACGATGGCCATGTAATTAAGTCAGCCACTGACCAGCTCCAACTAACTTGTCAACTCTTTTGTGGCGTCCATAACTGGATGCACAACGAAAAACTAAGGAATTAAAATCCACCGCACTTATACAGGGTATTTACCAATTCTGGTTAGTTATTTCGGTGGTGGTACTGCTGTAAAATAGTTGAAAAATATAAATAATTTGCAGTTATTCGGTAAAACTGGGTGGAAAAAATTCAGAAATGCTTCTTTAATCTTCTTTATTAATTTAATAAATAAACTATATATATTTTTTTGATCATAAAATTTTTTTTTTAAAAGAAAATTATATATAAAAGCTATTTTACCTAAAATCGCTCCTATAAATGTGTACTCGGCTGTATATTTTGCATTTTCTAGTTTGTTGCCTTCGATTTGGTTATACAATATAGTTGCAAAATTGGTTTTGCAAAAGACAGCAGGTGACAAGCAAATAAAGTGCTTAGCACACTTTTGGGCAGCGACATTTTGGCCACAATAAAATTATGTTGACTTTGTCATTGAAAGGCGACAAAATATTATATAAACCAAATTCTAAATAATTTAGGATTTCAGGTAGTATTAAAAACTAATAGAAACTAATTTTTTCTACTAAAAAAAGGAGTTAAAAACTTTTGAAGAGCCAAAAATATAGATTTAGGAACATTGCTATTAATTTTAACATTATTAAAAATCAAAGAATGGTATAAAAGTAGGGAGTATATTTTTTTTATAACATTTTTTTTTGCCAAAACTGTATAAGTTCAATTTTTTGTATTTATGCAAAATAAAAATATTTTCTCACCATAAAAATTTTAGTTAAAGGCCTAAGATAAGATTATTGTATGACTTTTACTTTAAAATTTTAAAAATTATTTTTTTCGCTTTAAAAGTAGGTCATATATAACCAGAAAGTCCTCAAATAAAATACTAAAATTATAAGTAAATGTAAGAACCAATTTAACTTTAATTACCTAAAAATCCCCCTAAAAAGAACATAAGAAAAATTTTGTAAGTTAATTTTGGAATGCATTTTCCTCGCCGACTGTAAGAGTTTCCACATGGTTACGTGCCAGGACGAAAAGCCAATTATGAGCAGGAGCTTTGGTCTCGAGCAATTTACCGGCGCTCAATTGCAGACAGCTGGTGGAGCACTAGGTGGTGCGGTGGGTGGTGCTCTAGGTGGTGCAGTTGGTGGTTCGGTGGGTGGGTGCTGCAGTGGGTGGTGCCTCGACCACACGTCGACAACTCCATTCACCTGGAGTGGCTGCGCTTAGCGTGGCTTTTGGACCTGCTTACGTGTCAATCGAAAACGAATGGTTGTTGCGGGTTAAAAGGGGGTCGAAAGTGCCCCATTGTCTCGCTGGCCTTTTGCATGTTACGTTATGATTGCTTTGCTACCGGCCACCCACCACCCACCGCCCATTGCCACTATAATTTCGGCAAAGCGAGAAAAGTTCTCCAATGAACTCCAATGAAATTCGATAATTGCCTTTTATTGGCCCTGCGAGTGAATTCGTTTTCATTTTTGAGGGTGGCATAATCAGCGGGTCCTCAAATTCCCCTATTATTTTATGTTTTTAGGGCAGCACTAAGAACTCAATTGGTCTGTGCTTTAACTGTTGCCAAATTGGGGAAATCGCGGGGGAAATAGATCGATTTGTTACTCATGGAATTTAAATATAACCGGTAAGTTTTTGGCTGCAGGAAGAGGACATTTCGTCATATTTAACAAAATTTTTTCAAAAATTAAATTTTTTGAGGTGTGAATGCCAATTTATTGGAAATTTTGTTACGAGCTCGGCAAGGTATGACATTCCATGTTTGGTCCGTTACTTTTATTGTTTCGACCAAAAAACTGATACTTATTTGGCAGAAAATAGGTTTCTCAGTTTTTGGAGAAAATTGTTTTTTTTCTTGGTCCTTTTTTGCTGTAACTTGGTCAAAAATGGTCCGAGGGCTAAAATACGCACTGTTTTGGACAGCTAACGAACTAGGTAATTAATCGCAGTTACTCTCAAGCCGATTCTAAAAACTAAAAGTTTTCTCAAATTTTCAATTTTTTTGCAAGGGGTAGCATCGTCAATTTTTGCGAAATTTTTTCAAAAATTAAATTTGTAAGGTGTGGATGCCAATTGATTGGAAATTTTGCTACGAGCTCGGCAAGGTATGACATTCCATGTTTGGTCCATTACTTTTATTGTTTCGACCAAAAAACTGATACTTATTTGGCAGAAAATAGGTTTCTCAGTTTTTGGCGAAAAATCGATTTTTTTCTATTAAAAAATCTAAAATTTTTTTTTAATTTTCTAATTGTTTCGACATTCTTTGCAACAAATTTACCAAAAACCAAAGCACCATAGTTTCCCACTCAGAAATAAGAAAGTATTTTCCTTATTAAGCACAGAATATTTATTCGTTGTAGGCCTTCTTTCCATGCATTGTTTTAAAAGTACTTTTGATAAATGGCCGTCAGCATGTACAGGTGCCTCATCATCTTATCCGCCTGCGCCGTGGTCGAGGCTAAGGTGTGGCACTCTCCCGACCTAAAGACCCTGGCCGACACTCCGGGCATATTCTTGCTGACGTAGTGCACGACCTCCGTCCTGGGAAGGATTGGACCTGAAGTCGGGGCTTGGACCCTGCTGAAACCCCGCAGGCTCACTTCCCAGGGGAAGCGGGTCTTCGAGTAGAGTCGCACTAGATGCAGCTTCTGGCGGGGATCGAGGCTGAAGTCGTCTATGCCCATGGCCCGGGACACCACATCGCGCAGGTTCTTGTTCAGAGTGGCCTCACTTTGCACGTTGATAATCATCACCGTTCCGTTGGCCCAAAGCCAGCCCCTCTGGGGGGCCTCGTACTGAAGCTCGACCACACCTAGGCGGCTTTGGTAGACGGCGTTGCTTAGGCTCCTGGCCGCCACCTCCAGATCCACGGCTCTGGACATCTGCAGAGTGCAGAACAGTCTGCAGACCACCGTTCTCAAGCGCAAGCGCAAGGGCTGGACGCGTGGGCCCAGGAACCTAGGGGGGCCGTACTTCCAACCCACTGGGAAGCTCGCCAGTTTCAGCTTTCTGTTCAGGTGCTTCTCCACATATGGGCCGTACAGCTCCTCCCACATTGAACGAAGGCTTTTGGCCTTCGAATCTCCGTACTTGTCTATATAACGATCCATACTCGCCTCGACGTCCCCGTGCCGGAATAGGTAGGCGACCTGCGAGGCACTCTGCGGGGCACCCACTATGATCCCCGACTTTCCCGCGGTTGGGGGCTCGGCACTCGAGGTCATGATCAGGATAAGCAGTTGCCTGCCAACGATCTCGCTCCACTGCTGAAGCCACTCCGGAGCCTCCGACTCATCCCGAGGCCGTGGTGGGATCAACTTGACTAATTCTTTCAGCTCCACAACCTTGAGTACAGTATTCGTTTCGGAAGGTGGCATCAGCTCGACGTCGGCCTTTGGTTGGATGGGATGGGAGAGCTGTGTGCCATAGTGGAAAACGACACCCCCATGATAAAAAGTTGTGGGCCACGGTGCAGAAATCGGGGCACTGAAGTGGGTTTTAAGAGTGAGCCCAAGTGAGTTGCCTAATTTACTGAAGATGGCTTACCAGGACGTTCCGGGAAGTTGCGGGGAGGTTCCAGCTCCATAGGGTTCCTTTGTGTCTCGCCCAGATTGAGTACTGGTTGAGGGTTCCTCGCCTTCTAGTGCGGCTTTATCCTCGCCGTCCTCCGTATCGTTACTACCTAGCAAACGCTTCATATTCTCCTTACCCTCAGTCGGATTCGAGTTGGATTCAGAATATTTGCGTTTGGATGCCATCGTGCGAGTAAGTTAAAATTGCGTGACTAGTGCGTGCCGTAAACCAATTTTATTAATCCAAATGTACTGAATTGTCAGGCGTAAAATTTTACCACAGCTCTATAGGGTTCCTGCGTTAGCAATTGTCGTTCGATAAATTCCGATGAAAGAGTTTCCAAATCAATCGACGATTGAAGAGCGCGAAAGATACTATTTATTTTTGACCTTTCTACCCTAAAAATATTTTATAAAATAAAAACGGAGTAGAGATTCACAGGAAGGGTGCCCCACAGAATGGCAACTAATGTCTGATGCTCTGGCCTTACTTTCACCAGTCTCTTGACATTTCCCGACTCACGTTAGTTTCAGTTTTCGAGAGTTTCCTCCTCGGTTTTCTTCTGGCCTTTTTGTCAAATTTTCAATTTTTTTGCAAGGGGTAGCATCGTCATTTTTTGCGAAATTTTTTCGAAAATTACATTTTTAAGGTATTAATGCCAATCGATTGGAAATTTTGTTACCAGCAAGGTATGACATTCCATTTTTGGTTCACTACTTTTTTTTTAGTGACCAAAATACTGATATTTTTTTGGGTAAAAAATACGGAAATCATGATTTGCGAAAAATTATCAAATTTATGTAAAAAATTTCCCTAAAAAACATTAATAAAAATGGTTAACAAAATGTTGGCTTAATAGTTAGAAAGCTGAAATTCCTAAGTTCAAATTGGAATAATATAAAATTTAATATGATATTAAAAAAATGTAAGTATAGATTCATTAAAAATATTGGTTTAAATAGATTTACAAATTAAACATAAAAAACATTCGATAAAACAAAAATTCTTAAGATACACTTTTTGCATTAAAATAATATTTCTGTTTATTTGAACAAAGCCTTTATAACTTATTGTTAATATTAAATAATATTAAAATTAAAACCCCAGTTCCTGTCTTTTTTCCAATACAAGATAACTGTATTTAAGCAACTAATTTAAGCTTTTGGTGGCAAATACGTTTTGGCCTTCTTTAAGACATTTAACACGGCTAGACTTAATGTTTTTAGCCAGAGGAAAACTCAAATAAGTGGTGCAAATGCTGTTTGCCACTCTGGACGCCTTTCTTCTATGATAAATGAACTCCATTTGCAACTACTCGAAAACAAAACTTTCGCCAGCCGCAAATTACTTTTAGTTTTCCCTGATTCCTAATGCCACAGAGCGAGGGCTGTTAAAAAATGCATTTGCAGGATTCTGTTCCCCCTATTTTCCTTTCTTTTTTTCCCTAATTTTTACCTTTCTCGGGGAAAGCCGAAATAAAAGTTTCGCGTAAGTGTAATTGCATTGGATTCACCCCATCGATCATGCCTGGGAAAATGCAGTCTGCCAAGGTGGAAGAGGGGAAAATGGACGCGTGTCAATTTGATTTAATAATGAATGGCACTTGCAGGCAGCTTGGCAAAGAGGTGGAAAACTTTTGCCTGCCTAGACTTTTCCGATTTTCCGATTTCCCATTTGCCAGTGCCATGCTGCTCATTGGCTCATCGACACTCGTTGTTTGTTTGTGCAGCTTTTATGCCTTTTCTTTCCGCATTTTATTGGCCTTTCTCTCATCAAGTATACGCAACGTGAGGCGCCCAAGTCTTTCATCATTTTTATTCGGTTCGCCAGCCGCCCGAGTCTCCCATACTTTATTTTCGGCTACCCGCAGCGTATTCAAAAATTTATCAATTCTTGCGGGAGGCCAGGCCATAAATTACCTTAAAAAAGAAAGAAAGGAAAATCTCTCGGTGCTCTCAACAATACATGGATAATACATATTGAATGCTGTAATACTCTATTTATCATTTGCAGCGAGTTGTTTATTCACATTTGCGATAAGTGTGGTCTTTTTAAATTACCCTGGGTAGTAGCATATATTTTTTTACATGATTAATGGCGTGTGTGTAAGCCGTGGAAAAGCTGGATTTTCTGGATTTTTCCTACGCAGCTGCGACGGCATAATGAGCCCTGTCATTAACTTGTTTTATGTCGCCTAATCAACTTGGTTTTTGCCTGACCAGTGCGAAAGTTTGGCCGCCACCGTGCTTTTTGCGACCTCGGCAAGTGGTTAGGCAAACAAATTAACCGGGCATAAAGGAAAAGCTGAGCCAAAGTGCGGGGAAAATGGGGTGGAAAAGCGCTCCGCTCGTGCACTAAAGCGTTTTCCATTTGTGACGCAATTTTCGGCAATTAAAGGTACACGAATTGCCTGTGCAAATAATTAATCAGAGATTTACGAGTGCGGTGGGAATGCATTTTATTATCTTGAAAATGGCTTATAAAATATTTGCTTGCCCACTTTTTTTTTGGCAATTATAAATCATTATCGGGAGATGTGATAAAATTGTATTTATTTTGCAGGTGATTTAGCACTGGTTTTAATTCGAACACCAAGAGATATATTTTACACATTTTAAATTGATTACAGAAATATTTCTTTTCACTTTAACAAGAGCGAAAAAGGCATAAATACCCCTTTCAATCTGTTTAAATACCTCTATTGTTCTGCGCTTGGCTGTTTGTTTAAAAAGGCCAATCAAAATAGATTTTATGCTCGACCACAAACTGTGCCTACATGCTGTTCTCTGCCCACCGGGAAGTCGCAAACAAATCGGCCACCAATATTCATATTTATTTTTACCAGGGCTCACAGTGCGTATGAGTGATATTTGAAGTACTTGGGGGTGCTGCCCCTCACTCCGCCCGGGGAATGTCCTTTCCCGGGGCGCTTTAAGTGTCCACTTCCTAGCTGGGATCACTAAGCTCCTCGAATGCGATGCGATGTCCTTGCTGACTGTTGCCCGGAGTTTCTGAGACTCTGAGTCCTCTGAGTTTCTGGGCTTGCGAGCTTCTCGGTCGCCGAGTGGCTGAGTTTCAGAGCTTCCGCGTTTCCACTGGAGCCATTAACGTTGATGCGCTTAATGCCAACGCACACATGGCCACGTCCTCACACAGATACTCACACACACACACTGGGGCACGCGGCAATCCTTTGGCCGTATTATATTTATGTGTGTGCTTATTATCCTTATCGCCCGCAGCTCGAGGAGCGAGCGAGATGGCGAGTGTTAGAGTGAAAGTGAAGCTGGGGAGGAGAGGGTGTGCGGAGCAAAATGTCAAGCGACGCCCAAGCAGCTACACTCACAAAATGATATAATAAATTGCATTGGAGATATCATCGGGGATATATTACCCTTTCATTCATCAGTCAAAGAATCGTTATAGGTATTTGTTTGTCATTAGCTTTAAATCTCCGGAAGTAGGTTTTCCTATAATCCAGAATTTATTATATTTCTACTCATCTTAAATGTAATTCTAACAGATAAAATCATAATGTTTTTAAAACAGTGATTAGAAAAAAAAGGTCCCAACAATTATTTTTTAGAAAATATAAATAGGGCTTGGAAAAATAATTGTATTCCAAAATTAAAAACCTTTCTATGATTATTTAATGAATTTGTATTCAAAAAATTATTTTATTATTACTACATTTTAGGTAAATTTCAGGAAAATGAAACCAACATGTTTTAAAAAAAAATCTTCAGAAATTGAGTTCTATACAACATTGTATAGGCATTATAGAGAAAATATAAATGCTGTTTCAAAATACTATTTTCTTTAACTCAAGAGTTAAAATTATTTTTTTAAAATATTTCGTAATGAATTAATTTCTAACAATGTCAAAAATATTTAAAATATTTAAAATATTTAAAATTTATACAACACTAGGATAATTATTTAAACAATCTGAATCACATTTTTCTTGGCCTCTTAAGGCTCATACTTTCGCGGATTTAATATAGAGATATTTTCAGTTTGGTGTATTCCCTTATTGGCCTTTCCCTTTCAGTATTCGAAATGGCAGCGATTGACAGAAAGTCGACAGTTTCGATGGCTGTCACTCGTAGTCCTGCGCCCCTCGTCCTTCGTCCTTTCTGGCTGTCAGTCTCCTTCTGTTCCAGTTTCTGGCGCTGTCCTTTTCCTTTTCCCCTTCCCCTCCAGTTGCTTGTAGTTTATGCAAAATATTTGCTCTCCGCCCCCCATTGTCTCCCACTGTGTTGCCATGTTGACAACTTAATACCAGAGCAACAAACAAAAAATAAAAAGAGATAACAAAAATACACATTCCATGGACGGCAGATCCTTGACAAAGGACCAAGGGGCGGAGCCTGGCGAATGCCATTGGATGCACTCCCAGTTTTGAAAAAGGTTTGGCGCAACAATTTTTGATGGCGAATCCCCGGGTTTTATTTAAACTTAATGAAAATGGCTTTATAAGAACTTTCTTCTGAAACCATTTTAGGTTTTCCACAAGATAAGTGATCCCAAATAACTTGTAAACCTTTCCCATTTTTTCCAAAAAGGAAAACCTTTTAGAGCTGTCCAACTAGAGGGGCGAACACAAGTGCTCGGGGCTCAATGGCCGCCATCGCATTCTTGCAGCTAATCAAGTTTTACACGCTTTTCCAGGGGGGTCAAAGGTGGGCGGCGAATGGGTGGCGATTGTTGGTTTTCCGCGCAACTGGAAATTGTTGACAAGAATTCTTTGATGGCTGCAGGTTACGGTTACCGCCACGGCAAGATGGGGCAAAAAAGTGACCCAGCAGCCAGATGACAGGGTTTGAAATTAAAAAAAAATATATATACACGCCTGACCCGGGGGTCGTGGTGAGATTTTCAGTGGAAAGCGGTTGGGAAAACCGTCCATAAGCGGCAATATTAAATATGCCACAGCCCGCTTGCAATTGCAATTAAATAGAGAAGGTTTCATAACTTCAACATTTTTCTCTGAAACCACTTATGTTAAACGTTAGCCTTGATATCTTAAAAAAATACTTTACAAATCGCTTTAAAATTAATAGGATAATTTTATTTATATACTACAGAAAAAGCACAAAAAAAAACTCACTACAAAAAACCCTCTTTAAATGGTTTATTTACTCAGAATCAGGCTTCCTGTAAAGCACTTTTCTCGTTATCCTCTTTTTTGCAGCTGATTTAACAAAATTCTTGGTAATTCCAGCTCATGTTGGCATTATAATGCGTGTTTTTATTGTTGTGTAAAAAAAAAAGGGAAATTGTAATGTGTTGTCACAAACATTTTTGAGACATTATTCATACGGATTTATGAGTTCAGGGCATATATTTCTTTTATTTAATTCACCTGAGGGTATTTTTGCCGCATCCCCTTGCTGTTTTCCGCTTCCGTTTGGCTTTCGTATTGATTTCTAGGGGAAATTGCTACAAATAAACTGTGATGACGGCATTTATATATAAGACGTACAAGATGCTTTTGCGATTTCGTCAACAGGTTGTCTACTAACTTGGCCGCCAGCACATTTGGCTTACATTCAACCTTTGTTGGCAAAAGGATGGTGGTAAACCTAAATATATCCACAGAAAGAAAATACATTTCTAGAAAAATGTATAAAATATATCAACGAACATATAGTGTTTTAGAATTCCCAGTTATGTGGGTTGAAATAATATAAACACTTTATAACCATTTTGGTTTTAAAAATATTTAGTGTCTGTGAAAATTCTAGAAAACTTTTGTATTTGACAAATTCCTGGCCATTAGCTGACAGCATTTTCTTTATGGCCAATATATGCATATTCCCCCTGACACCTGTCGTTCACATTTTCCATTAAGCCATTAAGCCGGCTGTAAACTCTTCATATTTCCTTATGATATCAACAGAGGCCAGGGAAATTCTTTATGTTTGCTTTTCTTGCGTTTTTCCGGGCACACAATAACTTTTTTAATGAACATCGTTAACAATAACGAGCACAAATCAGTTTTCATATTGTCGAATGGCCCCAGGGCTTTCCACCTGTTTTCCCTGGACCCCATTTTCCATTTTCATTTTCTAAGCCAGCCACCCAACCACCCCCTAACCCCCCTACCCCCTCACCCCTTCTAATGGGTCCGTTAGTTGACCCTCGAGCATGTGTGTGTGTGAATTTAATTTGCCTCCTAATTTGTATGAATATTTTGTTTGTGTATTTTTGGGGAGTGCTTGTGTGCTCTCTCGTGGGCTTTTCCACCCGCCCGCTTTTCCTGCAACCCTTGCCACTTCCCCTAACAAAGCTCAAACAGCTTCCGTTTCCGCTTTTCCCTGCATATTTTTTTCTACCTTCTGCGGGGCGGGAAAGTTTGGTGTACAAGTGTTGCCAGCTCGCTGAGCACTCGAGCAACAACAACTGCGGGCACACTGGCAGAAAATTGTAGGTAAAATAAATTTCTAAATTAAATTTTACGATAAAGTTAAGGGTCTCTTAGATAAAATTTGAAAATATATTTTACATGTTAATTTTATTTATATAATCTTTTTTTTAAAGAAATTTTATTTCAATTCAATCTTATTTCAAATAATTTTGAAAAAGGACAAGGGTGTTCTGTTGTCTAAATTTAAATAAAAATGTTACAAACAAAATTTGGAAAACATTTTTAAATAAATTGTTAAATTAAATAATACAAAAAGGTTAAGAGCTCGTTTGATAAAATTTTAAAGTACATTTTACATATAATTTTTATTTATATATTTTATTACATAATTATATTTTAAAAATGAATTTGACTTTAATTCAATCTTGTTACAAATAATTTGGAAAATGGAAAAGTTATTCTTCTCCCTAAAACACACCAAATGAGTTTTGAAAATATCCATATTTTTTAGTTATAATTTTTATTTAATCTAAAAATACTTTAAACAACATTTTTAAAGCCTACGGCAGCTATGTTTATTATTAGATTTAAAATAAGTTATTTTTACCAAAAAGGGAGCACTTGTTTCGCTTTCGCCTGACACTGACACGCTGCTGAGAAAGTGGTGGCGACGTGGAGGGGATGGTTAAATGTGGCAGAAAACACTTCATAATTTAATTAGAGCTGGCAGCCTCGTTCTCATTTTCCAAGCTGCGATGCAGATTGAAAAGCAGGTGGAAAAATACAAAAAAATAATGAAACCAAAAGAGATACAGGAGCAAAGTCAAAGGATGCAATTAATTGGAGACACCATTCGGGCCCGAGGGCACATTTCTAAGACTCCTATAAAGCGGAATTAAGCTGCCACTCATAAGATTTATCTCTTGGCACACGGTTTAATCAAGGAAAAAATGAACAATTAATAATTCCAATAAAAACAAATCCCACTCACGTTCAACTGGAGCACGCAGCGAGCATAAAGTGAAAACAAGGAAAACCGGAGACAAGACAAAGAGCCGTTCCCTCAAGGGTTAATGGGGGCGGTCGGGAAATGGGGGGCGTGACCGAAGAGCAAATGAAAATTCTGCTCACCGACATAGAAACTTAAACAGAAGACGTGGAAAAGCAACAGAAGACCAGACAGCCCAAGAATATGAAATGTTGTCAGAGAAAAGAGGAGGCGAAAAAAACGAGAAAATTTCGAGGCGAGGAAAATGGAAAAGCGGATTAAAGTGGAGCAAAATCTTAGCCAAAGTGGGGGGGCGGTGGGTCAAAAGAAGAAGAAAAATAAAGAAAATATGACACACCTATGAACGAGAAAATCAATGCAAAAATATCACAAAGGTAAATACTAAAAACCAAGCCAAAGCCAGATTTGCCACATAAAAACCATATAATTTTCATGTGAAATTACACGCCAGCTGAGAAAAACCAAAACCACTAGAGTAGATTTTCACGGGCCAATCAAACGGAAGTAAATAAACAATCTTTTTAAGGAAAAAAGTGAGATGGAGTCGGGGAAGGTGAAGTTTGAGCACATTTATGTATGAGCTCGTTTATTTCAGTCCACAATCTGTTCATGTTTCTTTCATAATTGTAATTGCTCAATTTTCCGGTCGCTAGGTTTTCTTCGATTTTTTTTACTTAGGTTTTCTTAGGGAAGAGGTTTTTTCCAGCTGAATAAAAAATTATTTTAAAGGGATTTTATTTTAAAACAATTTAAGTGAGATTTAATTATTTATGATTTATTATTTTTTTTTAAATATTTTTATTAACAAAATATATTCGCTTTTATTACTATAAAAAATCCCATGCAAAATAAAATTATTATTAATAATTTTATATTTTTATTAAAGAGTTCTTAAATATATTTTAAATCTATAAAACATACTCGTATATTTTTCAAAAACTGTAGCTCTAAATAAATTCTTACCTTGTATTTAATAAAAATATGGAAAATAAAGTTGAAAAACATTTTTTATAAGGTTTTTTTATAGTTATCTTAGAAAGTATTTTGAAAAACCTCAGCAGCTTCTAACAATAGTGGTACTTTCAAGATGGGCCATCAAAGTGAACAAAGAGACAATATCAGTTGCGCAAGTTCTGCTGGGGTCATAAGCCAAGTGCTTCGAGTGAAACAAAAAGCACACAGTTGCGACCGAAGTGGAAAACCGACAGGAGCAAACTTTCCCTCACCTTTGACCTTTCCCCGCGGCAGCGTTCTGCCGTCTCGCTCTTTGTCTTCGCCATTTGCTTTCATCTCGCCCGGCCGCTTGTCAGTCGTCTTTCTCCAGCTTTCCTCTCTGGCCAGCGGAGCATATGGGAAATGGAAAAACTCCGTCTATCACCTGCGCCCTCCAGCAGCGGCATTGTTCACGTTTCTTTCGTCATCTTATATTTATATTTGCTTTACTCCTTGTTATTCATTGAATTATTATGTAATTGCCTCCAAAGAGGCAGCAGGAAAACCCGGGGGAGTCCGGGAAAACATATTAAATCGCCTTAAAAAGAGAGATGGCAAGTGTGTGTGTGCGAGCTTGAAGTGCCTATAAATATTTTGATAGCAGAAACTGGAAAAATGAGCAAAGCCAAGGGCAGACACTCACCTGTCCATTCTCCCAGTCAAGCAGCCGCCTGATAAGGGCACCACAGGCTGCCCTCGCTAAAAAATACCTACGCTATTTATGGGACGCTATAAAAGTTGGCAATGGGAATGTTTGCACCTGCCAGATATGGTGAATTATTGGAAAATAAAGTTTACTAACCAAAATTGTTACACAGTGCATTTCAAATGTTTTTTTATAGTCTATGATAAATATAAAAATATACATTTTTTATTAAGCATTAATTAATTAAAAATTTAAACAAACGTTTGGGGTTACAATTTTTCTACTACCAGAAATTATATAATTTTTTAAATATTTTTGAATTTTCAAGAGGATGGGATATTATAAAAAAAGAAAATGGAATGAACTATATTATGTTTTCTATAAAGCAGCATTTTTACACAGATCATTAAACAATGTAAATATTTTTGTAATTGTAAAATATTTTTTTAAATAATTCTTGAACAAAAAAAATGAATTTTGTATACAAAAAATATTTTCAAAATATTTTAAAAATGCCTAAAGCGATATAAGGTCACAAAGCTTCGGCCTAAATGTTACAATTGCCGGTGATCTTCGGTTATTTCATTTTATACCTTTACAGATTTAAATTCGGCCCTTTATTCTGATATTTACTGTACCTGCTCTTACGGAACACTTTGCCACAATGGCCTGGTCCTCACCCCTTTTCATTTTTGACCGCCTTCTCTCCCATTTTCAAGGCAAATGTTTGAAATGCGTTGCCTGGATATGTTTGGCCTGAGTGTGTGTGTGTGTGATTGTGAGTGTGTGGGCGAGTGTGTGTCATAGATACAAGATACCCCCTAGATATACCTCTTTTGTGGGAAAGATCAACACAGGCCCCCGGCGAACTTGAAACGCCCGACTCCTCTTTAAAGCCCTTGTTCAGGGCTGAAAATTCCCCCATCGATTTTGCATTTCTCTCGGCATTTTCCAAACTCACACCCTTGCCGGAAAAACTGAGATTTTCTTTTGGGTCAGCTTTTGTGACTCCAGCGTTATTCATATTCGCCAGCTTTTCTCAATTGTTAACCTCCTTGCCCCGAAAAAATGTTGCATGCCATGTTGTGACCTCACCTCTCACTCACAATTTTTTTCCTTTTTTGAGGAGGGGAAACTCGGAAAAATTCGATGGGGGCTTGAAAATGGGGGGGAGGGGGATGGGAAGTGACTGACTGGCTGAATGACTGATTGATTAGGGGCGTGGTTGGCCGAGAGGGGCGGGAGTTGCGTGTGAAGAAGTTGTTTCGGGGTTACTCGGTGCTCCCTTAAATGTTTCTATTATGGAAATTAATGGCAACTATCATGAAAGGCAAGTGGGCTAAAGATCGATTGGCGGGCGGCAAATAAATTTAAATTAATGCATTTAAATCGAAGAGATTTGAGAACAACTTTTAAGGTAACAACAACTAGGCGGGTACTTTAAAAATATTAATCTCTTAAAAGTAGCAATTGTAATATAAGTTTTATGGAGATATCTTCATTTGTTTCAAAATCACTTAAAAGTATGCATTTATTAATGAATAGTTGTCTTTTAAATTTAAAATAAATTGTTGCATACTTTAAGACAGCAAAAAATAACATAAAAAGAGATTTCAAAACTCTATTGATTTTCGTTTCTGCCCCATATAATTTAATAATGCTGTTATTAATTGGTCGTATAAATTAAATGAAAAACATTTGGAATGCCTTCAAATAAATTAATTAGTGAGTCAACATTTTGCTACCATTAACCCTTACACGTGCACAAATGCCCGGGGGTCGAAAAAAAAATAAAAGAAATGAATCTGGCACCGCTGAGGATAAACGCAACTGCGTATAGTATAAGCTGAAAAAAGAACAATAAATAATGGTCACAAAAGGCAGTTTTTCATGTCGACCAAATACCAGAAACAGAACCGCAATTGAGTGGTTTTTAATATATTTTTTGTCACTCGCGGGCACAACTAAATGGCAAATGCATGCTGACATTTTTATGTGCGATATTCCGATTTTGCAAATTGAACTCTGAACTTTGGTGTGTCACTGACAAGGCTCAAAAATATTCCAGGCCGAGAAATTCCAAGCCCCCCCTCGTGCTGCCCATTTTCCCCCCCTCCCGGTTATTCCTATCCAAGCGATGCCGACCTTAAAGCAACCCTCAAGCCAAGAATATCCCCAACCCCATCGCAATCATCAAATTGGTTTTGTGGCTTTGTGGTTCGGTGGCTCAGTGGGTCGCAACGCCGCTCCATTGTCTTCGACCTTCCAATTTACCGATTTTAAAGCAACGGCACGCACAAATAAATTAAGCAAATTTATGGCCAGCCGACCTGTGAACCCGCCCAGTCGAAAAACGCACCTGGCGAGTAACCCGAAGACCCGAATTCAAAACCCAATACCCACTCATTAAGCCACCGCATCTTGTGTTTGCCACTCTCGTGTGCCGAGCAGCCCTGGGACTTATTTAGTTGGCTAACACTGTGTTGCCAGGCTTTTTAGGAATACGATTATTTTAACAGGGAACGTTAAAGAATTAAACTATTATTGATTTGAAGTGAAAAACTTTAAGATCGGAACACAAATGGCAAAGTTATAGGCTGTAAACATTCAATTTTGGGTCACCAAAAATGAATAAAAATTAATATTTTTAATTTCGATGTAGATAAAAAAATCATATACAGCTTTATAGGTATATACCTTTTGGGATATACACTTAAGGTTAGCAACTTTAAAATTGATCAAATGAGCTCTCAAAATATAATTTAGGGTCACCAAAAATTAATTATCGCTAAACGATTTATTTGAATAAAGGACTTTTATAAAATAATTTTAAAAAATATAAAATGATTTATTGTATGCAAATTATTGTAAAATTTAACTATTTAAGCGGTATACCACTATAAAATGATCCAATTTATGGATTCTGAGATTTCTGTTTTGGGTCACCTTTTCGTAAGACCGTTTGGTCGCAAAGCTTTATCCCTTAGTTCCGTTCACTTCCTAAACTGCGTGTTGACTTTTATTCGGCTTAACATTAGACTAAGTTCTTAGGGGAAAATGGCTTTCTTGCTCTGCAACTTTTCCTGTTTTTCCGCTCGGATTTCCCTGTCTTTAATTTCGTTCTTGGCTTTGAATTTGGCCATCGGTTTTTGTGTCTTTGATTGTCGTGCTTGCCAGGGGCCACACCCCCACCCACCGACTTCCGCCTCGAGAGCTTAAATAGGCTTAAGTAATGTAGCCGGAAGTGGGCGGGAAAGTGGAAAATGCCTGAATCTGCTAACATTTCGGAGCTCTCTCTCTCTGCCGCTTTTTTCTGCGTCCAACTCTGTCGCTTTTCATTATTAATGGCAGTTTGATTGAATTGCCGGCACAAAGTAGCCACTCGGACCTTTTTGCGACTATAACTTTACATCCTCCCCCTATTTTTTTTTTTTTTTGTTTTTCCCCTTAGCCTTATCCCTTTTTGCACATTTTCCAGGTCTGAATAAAAAATAATAAAATGAAAATGCCACGCTGACAAATTCACACAAATTAGCCGTTGCAAGTGGTGCATCCGTTTCGGCATCCATATTTTCCACCTGCGCCTCCCTCGGAAAATTCGATTTTCCGCTAGCATAGAGACGGAGAACCCCCGTGACATCCATCTATCCATCCATTGCTATGTGGAAAATGCATTAAAATTCTCTTACACCAGCCAAATTCACTTAGCCCGACATGATGAGCACACAATGATGCAATAAGCCCGCGGGGTTGGGCCCGGGAAAACCCGGAAAAGTGGGCGGGAAAAGTGGAACCTGATTTGTGTGCGCATCTAGTAGCTGCTAGCTCGATGACCAAAGGAGGGCTTGCTTTAAAATATTTTGACAGCCCCAATTTGGCTAAAAATGGCCAAAGTATTTTATATACTTTATTAATAAATTCCTCTAAAGTTGAATTGCTTTAAAAATATATTTTAAAAATAAATAATTGCTTTGAAACCTGCTTTACGTTTTTCAATGGATATTTTTGATAGTTACTTTAACCAAGAAAATCTAGTAATCAAGTTAAAATACCCTTCTGTTATTTAATTAAACTATACGCAATTTACAATTTTCCAACCGCCAATATTTTGACGTAGCCCATTTCATTAATTCGATTTTATTCGATCCAATTGGATCATAATAACCGTTCGGTATCAATTACGCCAGTGGGAAATTGTTCCAATTAGAGTGCATTATTGACGACGTTAATTGAGTTGGTGGATAGCTGGATTTTCCCCTTTTCCATTTCCCTATAAGTAGGCAATGGAATTTAGAAAGGTCAGCGATGGGTTTTTGTTCGATTCACCACTTTTTTTGTCGCTTTTCCACAGTTTTTAGTACATTATAATGCACTTTCCTCGCTTGACGCCACCGCTATCAAAGTCAATTTAAAGTGGATTTATTTTTAATGCATGTCAGCGGCGATGACCTTGGCCGCGAATTGCATTTGGTCGAAGGTTCAGGTTCAGGTTCTCGGGCCCAGGTGTGTGTGTGTGAGAATTCATTTGGTAAATATCAGCTGTGCAGCCTCTAAACCACACACCACCCTCCGCCCCAAGCCCCAGAAATGTAGGGGAAAAGCCACCAGGTTGAAGGTTAATTTATTTCCTTTTCATTCAGCAGCTCTTTCATAATCCTCGGTGGCAAAGGGATGGGGCAGTAAATTAAAAATATCAGCCCTAGGAAATGGCACACAAAATGAAATGGCTTTCTGGCTTAATTCACTTAATTTAATTAATCCTAGGCAAAGAGTTTGGTAATTATCATGCAGGTGAAGTAACCAAGTAGTTAGACGTAGCTTAAAGTAAAATTTAAAGGTGTCTAAAAGTATGCCATAAAAACGACTTTTTTTTAGCGTATCTAAAATTTTTTTCGAACTCAAAGCATACTTTTAAAATTTTTTTTTTTTTTTTTTTTTTAATTAACATCTTTATTTAATATAATCCAGGAACAGATCTAATTAAAGCCTTTAACCTAAATGTTTTCTTAAGTAAATAATCTCTTAATTATAAATTATAATTAGTTTTCAACTTGGTATATAGGAGTAGATCAAATTACGACTAGTTTCAAGTAAATAATATATTCATATTAGTCTCTTAGGAGCAGCCCAAAATGTCTTCTTTTGAGCCTGCGAATTGGGATAGCCCCCTGTAATCTGCCGGCGGCAGCCTGGGGATTAGCTTTCCCAATCCCCAGTTCGAGATCTGTGCCGCCGGTCCGGGTTCGAATCCCGGTAAGTAGTAAGAAGCACGGTACAGGAACAGACTTTACTGCTGAGCTGAGCTGAGCTGAGCGAACTCCAAAATATACTTTTTTTTTTTTTTTTTTTTTTTTTTTTTTTTTTTTTTTTTAATTAACATCTTTATTTAATATAATCCAGGAACAGATCTAATTAAAGCCTTTAACCTAAATGTTTTCTTAAGTAAATAATCTCTTAATTATAAATTATAATTAGTTTTCAACTTGGTATATAGGAGTAGATCAAATTACGACTAGTTTCAAGTAAATAATATATTCATATTAGTCTCTTAGGAGCAGCCCAAAATGTCTTCTTTTGAGCCTGCGAATTGGGATAGCCCCCTGTAATCTCCGGGCTAGACGATTACGGTGAAAATATACTTTTAAAATAAATTTAAAATCTGTTGTAGAAGATGTCCAAAAGTATGCAGTGAAAAATAACACCTTTTCTCAGAGTAAATCTTAAGAATCATATTTTTATTGCATACTTTTGCACACCTATATACGGAGTTTCTGATTTTCAAATTACCCAAGAAATAGCTTGTAAAAGGGAAAAAACAACTCTAGATGTCGTAACCCCCGAAAATTTAAAGCCATTGTGTTTTGGCCTCCTTTTTTTGTTCCACGCCCTGCATCGTTAAGAAAATTCATTGGGCAGGCATTGAAAGTGAAGTTGATATATAGCTAATGATGTTGACATGTGTTGGGGATTGGGAATGCGGTGGAAACCTTTGTTAACTATGCCACACACACATATGTATATTCCACCAAACCTGGGCGTTGGGAGGGGCGTGGCAATCAACACATGACGCTTATTGCTTTCGCCTTGTTTGCCGTATATGCAAATTGGTTTTGTTGCCCCGCCGTTGTGCCTCTTCCCTCGCCAATTGTTTGTTGGCGGAAAGGAAAACGAGCCAAGCGGGCAAATCAAATCAAATATGCACTCTATACAGGGAGGTGCAATAAATAGTGCTGCAAATGAACAATTCGATGTAATATGCAATCGCATCGATTGCGAAAAGTGTTATTATCGGCAGGGAAATTCCTAGTGCAACTACACTCAATTGCCTGCAATTCAGTTGATCGAACGGCAGCGACTAACTGGGCCGGCGGCGGTTGTCACTCATTTTTCTGCCCGAATTCCAATTACTTTGAGTGTCACGCCCAAAAACAAAAATAAAATAGGCAAAGTGTCAACGGAAGGGACAGAGTTAAGTTGGGGGACAAGAATCCTGGGAGACGAGCCCGTAGGCTACAGTAAATTCCTGCATCTCAAACGTTTACACACTGAGCGGAAAAAAATCGAAAAGTATTTTTTCCAACTTCACTGCAGTATTTTATTCTTATAATTCCCAAGTTCTTCTAACAAAAATATTATTTTAATAAAAATTAAAGAACACTAGTAGTAATGGCTCAAATTTTTTATGTTATTTTAATTATGTTAAAAGACTCTGATAAAAAAGATTAGGAACAGGTTTACAGTAAAAAAACACCTCAAATATTTTACTTTTAAAATTCCCAACTTGTTATAACCAACAGATTTTTTTGATCAAAAGTAATGAAATATGCTTAAAATACTTAAAGAACTTAAAAACCCTAAATAAAATTAATATTTTAGAGAGAAGTGTATTTTTTTGACAATACAAAAATATAAAAGATATGACTTTTGCTTAATTTTTTAGAATTAAATTTTTTTCTCGCAGTGTAGATTGTTGTCATTGTCGTCCCATTTTTCAGGCAACTAAGCGAGGCAAAGGTACCCATTTGCATAAAATTGCAGTAACATCCTTTCGTCCTCCCGTTGTGTGTGTGTGTGTGTGTGTGTGTGTGTTGCAAGCGAGGTGTACGTGTGTGCGTGACTGTTGCACAAGATGTTGGTGGTTGTTGTCCTTTTTGTTGTCATGTGACAGTCATTGCAACTAAGAGAGTGCCGACCTTCAATTGTCCGACAATTTGGGTGACTTGCCGAAAAAGTGAAAGGAGTTACGCAAATCGGTGACCTAATAGGGTTGAAGTTAGCAGGGCAGGCATTTAAGTTTATGGAAAAAAGCCTTTTAATGAAATGTATCTTCAAAAATATCAAATTTTTTACTAAGTAATATACTATTCCACTAATTAAAATCAACCCAATTTCCATTTCAAATATTTGTTTAATGAATGAAAAGCTCAACTCCCTGATTAATTTACCTGTAATGATTTTTCTTTGACCCTAAGTTTCCTTTTTAAATGCATTTCCTGTAATGAAATCAAATTGCAAGTGATTGGCTTTCTCCGGAATTAAAAAAGAAAAGAAGAAAGGGAAAAGTAAAAAAGAACCGCGAATACTCGCGCATAATTCTACAAAAAAATCAGAAATTTTCCCCCTTTTTCAGTTTTTCTTTACTCTTTCTCTTCAATTCAAATCGTAGAAAGTTGCAAACGGAAGAGGAAAACAGGAAAGAGCGGGAATACCTATGAGCGGAAAACAAAGTCGCGGCTGCAGTCAAAGTGATTTCATTTAATTAAATGCATTGTCCGAGGGATTTAATATGCCACAGAAATGAATAGAGATTTTTAAGATGTCTAAAAGTATGCAAGACTTAAATTTAAACCAGAAAAAATAACTTTAAAATTTCACTGCATATTTTTGAGTGCTTTTAAAAATTATGGTAAATCATTTCAATGATTGCAAACTACTTAGTAATGCGTAAAAGATCGTTTGCAAAATATTAAATACTTTTTAAATGCTTTGAAAGCATAACTTCTAGTTGTTGGTTACAGGTAGCAGCTTACAACTTTTTTTTTATTTTTCTGGAAAGTGCACTGGTCACTGGGGGCTTAACCGGGGCTGACTGACAGACAAGGGCGGCGAAATTGGCAAAGGGGGGCGGCCCAGAGTCACGGTCACGGTTCACAGGTTAATTATGCAGCTTGTTAAGGCACACCAGCGAAAAAAGCCACGCTCCAAAAAGAACACAAAAACAACGTACGGACTAACAAAAAAAAAAAAAACAAAAGGGAAAAACAAAAATGTTCCCGCAAAAAAAAGAAGGAAGATGAAAACAAGAAAATCTCGCCAAAGGCAAAAAGGGGGTGGAAAATTGTGGGGGTGGCGAAAAAAGGGGGCACTACATGTTGCGTTCGAGTTCGAAGCAAACTTTTACCATTTGGGGAAACGCTCCACGAACTTTGTTAATGAGGTTTAACGAAATGATTTTATATAGATAGCATAGGTAAAAAAAATCGGTTTAAATTTAATGACATTAAATTAATGGGGTGCTACAAAAATCCCTAGGGCTTAGAAATCACTTTTAAGTGCCATTTAAGGCGTCTAGAAGTATGCAACAATATATTTTTACTTAGAAGTAGCATGGTTTCATTCAGAAAGGGGATAATACTATATTCATAGCATACTTTTAGACACCTAAAATGGCATTTAGCAATGCAATACTTTAAACACACTTGCGATTTAAAAACCCTGCAATGCTAAAAGCATTTTTAAATTTAACTAAAAATTGCTGATGTAGAAAGAAGTTTTGTTAACTAATTAAATATTCTCATAGGTTTTGGCTTTGACTTTCAAAATTATTCTACACTCTAAGTTCTGGGAAATATTTTATTAAACTCCTCTAGCTGTGCGCTCTAATTAAAAATCGTGGTTACTTTGGCTTTGTTTTAATGTTTTGTTTGGTGGATTTTCACCACCCTCTGCACTTGTGCCATTCAATTAACCCATGACCCCCAAGTCCCCCCCCAAAAAAAAAGTATGCAACCCATTGAGGCAAGAGTGAGCGTTTTTTGTCACTCGAGCAGTGAAATTAAAAGCATAAATTCTGTTCCCCAGCAACGTGTGCGAAAAAAGGCAAATATAAAAGTAAACCATGTCCCAGGAGAGTAATGGTGGTGCAGTCGGAGGAAAAGGTGGAGGTGGAGGAGGAGGAGGAGGAGGAGCAGGAGCCTCAGCACCACCGCAGTACATAATAACCACACCCAGCGAGGTGGACCCGGACGAGGTGCGCTCCATGGGCGACTCAGAGCTGGGATCCCCCGAGAAACAGCTGCTGCTGCAGCAGCAGCAGGTGCAGGTGCAGCAGGTGCAGAGCCAGAAATTCTCCAGCTCCTCGAGCACTCGCTCCTTTTCGATGAGCAGCAGCACCTCGGGGCTGCAGGAAAAACAACAGATCCAACAGATCCAGCAGATCCAGCAGATGCAACAGCAGCAACAGTCCCAACAGTCCCAGAAGATCATATCGAGCTCCACGCGCAGCCAGAGCCTGCAGTCCAGCACGATTGTGGGTGAGGCCACCACCATTTCGACTGGCGCCACCCAAATGCTGACCGCAGCCCAGGCCGCCACCTTGGCCCAACAGCTGAAGGCCCAGAGTTCCACATCGATTATAACCAGCAGTGAGCAGAGAACCAGCACCAGCAGCAGTAGCACTCGATTTATGGCCACTGGTTCGGGCAATCTTAATGCCAGTGGCAACTCCGCTCTGACAGGTGGCAACGCCAACAGCGCCACCAATTCTTCTGGCAGCAAGACTCGCTTTCAGAGCTTTCTTCAGCAGCCCGAGGGCGGACAACATGGCTTTTTGACCGCCCACCAGAAGCATGTGAGGCAATTTGTGCGCTCCACGTCGGCCCACTCGGAGGCGGCAGCCGGAGTGGCCGGGGCACGGCCGGAAAAGTGCATCCGGAGTGCGTCCACGCAGATTGACGATGCGGTCAGCGTTGCCGGAGTGGGCGAATCCTCGTCGGGCAGCCTGGCGGACAGCTCGGCCACCGGTGGCTCGATGCAGCTCTCGATGAGCAAACTCGGACTGCAGCAGTCCTCCTCCATTCTGATCTCCAAGTCCGCCGAGACCATCGAGATGAAGAGCAGCTCCTCGTCGGCGGGCATGCGCACCCAGTTGACCCTGAGCGGGGGCTTCCTCGCACCGCCGGGCAGCCGGAAGATCACCATATTGAGTCCCATCCACGCTCCGCCGGGTCTGCATGACATGCTCAAGCGGGCCCAGGGACGGTCGCCCCTCTCGCCCAGGATCAGCTTCCCCGGCAGCGATTCGGACCTCTTTGGGTGAGTTCAATGATCTGAGGGTCTAATATTTCCTATTTTCCTTTTTTTTTTTTTTTTTTTTTTAATTAACATCTTTATTTAATATAATCCAGGAACAGATCTAATTAAAGCCTTTAACCTAAATGTTTTCTTAAGTAAATAATCTCTTAATTATAAATTATAATTAGTTTTCAACTTGGTATATAGGAGTAGATCAAATTACGACTAGTTTCAAGTAAATAATATATTCATATTAGTCTCTTAGGAGCAGCCCAAAATGTCTTCTTTTGAGCCTGCGAATTGGGATAGCCCCCTGTAATCTCCGGGCTAGACGATTACGGTGGGCAGTTAGACGGTCGTTGTACCTGCTTGAGAAGAACGATATTTGGTCTTCAACAAGACTCAGGTTTAGGTCATTGTGAAGCGTTTGGCCGCTAACGAACCACTCACAGCCAGTGATTTGTCTTAATGTTTTGTTCTGGACGGTTTGGAAACGTTTTCGGAAAGTAGACTACTTTTTTTATTTATTTAATTAACATCTTTATTTAATATAATCCAGGAACAGATCTAATTAAAGCCTTTAACCTAAATGTTTTCTTAAGTAAATAATCTCTTAATTATAAATTATAATTAGTTTTCAACTTGGTATATAGGAGTAGATCAAATTACGACTAGTTTCAAGTAAATAATATATTCATATTAGTCTCTTAGGAGCAGCCCAAAATGTCTTCTTTTGAGCCTGCGAATTGGGATAGCCCCCTGTAATCTCCGGGCTAGACGATTACGGTGGGCAGTTAGACGGTCGTTGTACCTGCTTGAGAAGAACGATATTTGGTCTTCAACAAGACTCAGGTTTAGGTCATTGTGAAGCGTTTGGCCGCTAACGAACCACTCACAGCCAGTGATTTGTCTTAATGTTTTGTTCTGGACGGTTTGGAAACGTTTTCGGAAAGTAGACTACTTTTTTTATTTATTTAATTAACATCTTTATTTAATATAATCCAGGAACAGATCTAATTAAAGCCTTTAACCTAAATGTTTTCTTAAGTAAATAATCTCTTAATTATAAATTATAATTAGTTTTCAACTTGGTATATAGGAGTAGATCAAATTACGACTAGTTTCAAGTAAATAATATATTCATATTAGTCTCTTAGGAGCAGCCCAAAATGTCTTGTTTTGAGCCTGCGAATTGGGATAGCCCCCTGTAATCTCCGGGCTAGACGATTACGGTGGGCAGTTAGACGGTCGTTGTACCTGCTTGAGAAGAACGATATTTGGTCTTCAACAAGACTCAGGTTTAGGTCATTGTGAAGCGTTTGGCCGCTAACGAACCACTCACAGCCAGTGATTTGTCTTAATGTTTTGTTCTGGACGGTTTGGAAACGTTTTCGGTGGGACGCAGCCGCCACTCCCAAGTAGACTACTAAAAAACAAAATAATGAAAATCACTTATATTAAATGTCAAAAAGTATGCAACAAAATTATTGAACTCAAAAGTAGACTCTATTTCCACAAATAAAGTAGGCACTGCATACTTTTAGACACCGAAAATTACATTTTAAAGTGGTAGAGTGGTCTTTAGATTTTAAGCCAATCTTCAAACTATATTTCATAGTTCTTAATACATAAGCTCCACTTCAATTATTTGAAGTTGAGTTTCCCCAAAGAAAATGTTATGAATTAAATTTCTGTGAAGTGCCGCCGGTTCGTCCTGTAAATTCTGCGTAAAACCCCTGCTTAATTTGCCCATTGTGATGGCGATGGCTCGAACTGTGTATGCCAAAGGGCTGTGCGACCCTGACCCCCTAGCCCTAAGCCCTGACCCCTTGTTTTTAGCTCGCCCCCCAGGAACCCCCCTGTTAATGAACTTGCTTATATCCTTGCCCGTGTCCAGGACTCTGATGGCACATTGAACTCGCTGCTAATTGTTGACTTGTTGTTGCAAATTGTCTGGGGGCGAGCTTTTCGGTGGGGTTTTCGGGCGGCAAAGTGGGTGAATGGGTGGGTGGGCCTTCCATCAGTCCGAGAATGTCACAAGAAAAGCCTTCCCCCGAAAACTTTGTCAAAATGCCAAAATTGTTTGTCATAGTCGTATAATTAAATTTAAATGTTTTTAATTTTTTTTCCCCCAACCCCTCTCTTTCTTCGCGTCTCTTTTTGACCACCACCCTGTCTTTCTGGCAGCGACAGCAGATATATGTATATATAAATATATATATTAACAACACAGCGGGCACAGAAAATAAAAAAAAGATATAATACGAAAATAAAGAGAATAATTTTAATGAACCCCCGAAAAAGGAACGAAGGATGTGGCGGGGTAATTGAAGCTGCCAGGCCATGAAAATTTAAAGCACAAAGGAAATCGGGAAAGGGAAACTTAAACAATTATTGGAATTACGTCCATTAAATGTATTTAAATAGAATTGCAGGCACGAGAAGGGAAAGTAATGCAAATAGGGCCAAGAAAAAAGTGCGAGTGTGTATTCGGAAAATAAATCGCTAGGAAACATTAAACGCGCTAATGGTTAAACACAAAAAATAACTGAAGCGGAAGGAAAATAAACTGGGGAGCCGAGGGGATTAACCAGTTGACAGTTGTTGCTCAATATTTGCATATTTACCATTGAAAAGCAAACACATTTTACGTGAAAATGTTAAGAGAGTTGGAGGGCAGGGAATTTTTTCAAATACACAAATTTAATATAATTTAATGTCACTAAAAATTAAGAATATGTTTGTCACAAAGTCACTTGTCAATGATCTTATTAAAAAAAAATACTTAACACCACAAAAATAATATTTATTTTATTTTTAACTTTGACTTTAAAATGGGAGGGAAGAAAGGAATGTTGCCAATTTTAGAATTAGCAAAAAATAAAATTTGAACAAAATAATTATTCTACTTATCTTTATATAAAACTGAAAAACACGTTATAAAATACTAAATATACTTTAAATCATATACCAAATATATAAATATTTAAAATATAGGTTACAGATAAGAACTTAGGAATATTTTGAAACAAAAGACATTTTAATGACCTTAACATTTTACATTTTAACATTACAAATCGCAAGCTAAATTAATTTGTGGCAAAGTACCTTGAAAACAACCTAAAAAATCCAGTAATTTGTTACTCAAAGAAAAATACCTAAAATCCAGTAAACATGTTTAAACATGTGCATTTCTAGCTAACATTCACAAAACCAGCTAAAGTATCAACTTACTTATGCCGTCCTCCAAAGCCAGTGAGTAAAATCTAATAAATCGTTCGGAAAACAGGGATGAGCCTGCCATTCTGCTGTGGCTTTCTTATCAGTGACTCCTCCACTTTAGTCATAACATTAATTCCCAAATCAAAAATTCCCTTAGGAATTAACCAAAAAGGGAAGTTTTATAGTGACGGGGGCCCTGGAATTTTGTGGAGGGGCCCTTAAAAATCCGGACAGGCCGCAACATTTGCATAGCTTTGGCCACAAGGCAGGGCTCCCCGTCGCCTGACCCCTGACCCCTCTCATAAATCCGGGGGAGAGCTCAAGGCTCAACTTTCTCCCTGTATGCGTGACTTATGTTTACAGTTTATTTATTATTAAAAACACACAGACAAATGGTCCGAGAAGAAATGTTTATTATTTTTGCTGTTTGCCCCAGTCAAACAGGCTAAAAAATATAACAACAAAATAACAAAAAACACGCCGAAGAAAAGGAAAACAACACAGCAGAAAATGTATACATTTCCCCGGGATTTCGGAGGTGGGCAGGACGACGAGTCCTGGGGGTGCTCCTCATTTATATGCCATGTCAAAGTCGGCGCTTCGCCTGGCAATGAATTGAAAATTTCGACGCCCCAAGCCGGCGAGCTAATGTCTATATAAATTATACTCCAATCTTTAAGCTATCAGGGGATCGGCTCGGTGACGCAGCCCGCATTTTTATCAACTTCAAGAAGGAGAAAGAGGTATTGCCCCAATGGAAGCCGGCGATTTCGGTTTGCCAGCGGGCTTGTCAGGGGTTAAAGGGCATTGGGGAGTGGTTAACAGCAAACGGAAGTTGCGAAGTAAAAATACACAGTGGGTTAAAAATTCATACCAAACTTCAGTAAGAAATAGTGTTAAAAAACAACGAAAGTTTGCGCAATCTATTAGTTATCGATAGTGGTCATTATCGATCTTATCGATACTGTTAAGAACCAAAAAAAGTAAACCACAAATCAAAAAAAAAAAGAATGTCTAAGGTAACCAAAATCAATATATGTTTTAAAGGAATTTAAATTAATTAATTGAAAAAATATAACTATTATTCCACATCGATAGTATCGATAGTGCTATCGATTTTTTGGCGTACCCTTAGACGACATCTACGTTAGCCCCTTCTTTTATTACGTTAGGCATTACCCTTATTTTCATTAAGGCCATCGTTTAGCCTTAAGGCGATTTAAGGTTGTAAATCAATACCTAGTCTAATGGCTGGGCGAATTCTCCCAGTAATGTACAAAGCCCTTTGCCAATAACTTTGGGGTCTCGTTTCCTTGGAGCAGGCCTCAAAATTGTTTTGGATTTCTGTCAATCAATCAGGCCAGGAAATTGTTAATTAAACTGTTCAACCTTAAACCGTTGTCGGTCAGCCCCTGAGCATAACCCTGCAGTTAACCCATTAGGCAAAGCACTTGGCTACACAGGGGAAAATTTGAATAAAATAATACCTCTTTTTAGAAATGTATTTTTTAACAAGGACAAACAAAAAATAATAATAAAAGCATACCTCTTTCTTTTTGGGTCTTAAAACTTTCTTTGAAAAAATATTTTTCTGAATGTATCTATTTAATTTAATTACAATTTAGTAATTTTCCCGCGTGTACTGGTCAACTGACAGTCGTTTCCTTGAGGGACTTTAAAACTTTTCCCTTCTTAAGGAAAGTGAAAAAGATGCTGGCAGTCGATTTTCCTTTCCCGCGGGACAAAGTGTGGGCAAAAAGTGGTTAAAACGGACTTAGCGGGTTAAGAGATGGGCCGTGTTCGCATACCAAAACGTGCCTTTGTTTGCATATTGTATTCGAGAACTCTTCGTCCTGCCCTCCCCTCACGGCATACAGCATTTTGCGTCGAGTGTTGCATACTTTAAAGCGCTAATGAAGGTATATTTGCGCAGCTAAAGAGGTGAAAACTGGGCGGCAGGATCTTCATTATTGTCTGGATACTTGCGAAGGTTGTTGTCTAAAATTCCGCACGCAGCTCATTAACTTAGTTGGTCCCGATATTCTATACTTCAAATTGGTGAGGGCTTAATTTACTGCACAATTTTGGTGGAAGCTTAGTTTGGTCATGAAGGTGTTTTAAACTTTTTAATTACTTAATAGGTTATCTGTAAAAATGTAAAAAAAAAAAAAAAACCTATAATATCCATTACATAAGGACCCTCTATAAATATTTTTTATAAGCCTTAAGGCTTTGTATGTTTTAAGAAAATTCCTGCTTTGCCATATTTTTTTCAATTCCTTTTCCCTAACAGTTTTAATTAGCTGTTGGTAGTGTGTAATTTTCTTTGACAAAATTAGGTCCCCTAGAATTTAACGCCCCCATAAAAAATAAGCGAAAAAATGTCCGAAAAATAGGCGAGTAAAACAGGGGGTCATATTAAAGAGCCCGCCATGAAAACATATTTACGCTAATTAGGAGGCATTAAATCAACTATAAATAACGCTCCCTTTCCTCATTTTCCCCGCGTTAATTTATTGCCGAACTTTGGCACATTGTTGTGATGTTCCAATTTAAGCAATGCAAATAGAATGCAAATGAAAATCGATCTGAGCTATTTATTAGCGAAACATAATGTAGCGGAAAGTCAATATCCAGCTATTTACATTTTTTTTTTTACTTATTTCGCTCTTAATGCTGACATTACGAATATTGCGCATACGACACGTGTGACATTTGCAAGGCTATTTCCTAAAAAAAGGGAAAGGGAGGCCATCTCGGATGGCCATTTGAAGTATATCCCTAAGATAAAGGCAATCCGAGCTGGGGAAAACGCCGAGGAAATGCGGAAAAGCAGAGGCAGATACAAAAGGTGAGCCAGGATGAGGGGGAATGATAATAAAAGCAAAACCATTAAACGGAAAGGGACGAAAACAAAAGAGTTGTGGAATTTAATATATTTGACTACGGGGAAAAGCAGGAAGCCAAGAAAAGGCCAATTGAAATTGGGCGAAACTCAATGCAATATAATCGACAGAGCAGCAAAGTTTTGCAGATATTTCTTATTACAGAGTTCTCAGTAATTCAACAAATTCCTTTTCAATTTACTTAAAGTCAGGTTGAAGAAGTAGGTCTCTGAAAAAATTCAACTTTAAATTTCGGAAGTGGCGAAAGGGAAGTTGTTGTATTCTGTTAAATAGAGCCATAAGATTTTTCTTTAATTTGTAATATAAACAATTTGTTTTGTTCAATACTATCAAAGGTTTTAAATTAAATACAAAATTAAATATCTTTATGTTCTTCATTTTTTTTAAATCAGTATTTTCATTTTGCTTTCTTTAATTTTTCCCCTTCTTTTTTGCAAAAAAAAAATTGAGCACTTTGACCGAAAGCTAAAAGGATAACAAGGAAAGGAACGAACCAGAGGATAATATTTCTGACAATCCTCTGTTCGCAGAAAGATAAAAAAAATCCCCCCTTCTTGAGAAAAAAATTCTTAAAAAATAAGTTCTTGTCAATAATGGCTAGAAAATAAGAAAACTTTCAACGCAAAGTATGAGCCTAAAAATGTATCTAAAATATTGCTAAGATCAAAAGAATGTAATGTTCCAAAAAAGCTCAGTAGCAGGGCAGCAAACCCAAAGCTTCGGAAAATGTCACAGCACTTTTCACACAGCTTTTCACCACACTTGACTTTTCTAAAAAAGAAAGCTATACAAAGGAGTAAGCTTTAAAAGCTCTCGAGTGAAAAACTAACTCAATAATAATTTTGTTGCTTAGGGTCAGGTTTTGAAAGTAAATCAGGAAAAACTTTGGAAAAGCATAATCAAACAAATTATAATATGCTTTCTGTCCTAAGAATTAAAATTACTACAAATTTAAGTAGAAATAAACAACGATTAAATAAAATAACTTTTGATAAAGAACATTTGCATAATATTAAACTAATTTAATTATATTTTGAGCCATGACACTCAATAAAAATTTGAAATTTACTTAAAATGTTTAACATTCTATTAAACACCTAATTATTTAAGTCGTTACTAATTACTATTTTTACCTCTTTCTCTTTACAGGTAAGTCGATTGTGTGCTTTGATTCCGTTTTTAAAAGAGTTAAGCTTTGGTAAGCTCGATTGCATCTTAATTTTTGGCCAAATTGAATTTTTTCAAACCTTAAATGCTTGCCAAAAAAGCTTACGGCTTTGGGGGAGCGTTTATTGCGTATACGCAGTGTGCAACTGGTTGGTGGGCGTGTCGGCCCGCCCTCTTTTCAACCGCTCACACCCCCCGTCGCCCCCTGACCCCTTTGCCACGTCGTTTTACCAAATTTGACACCCAGGAGAAAAAACAATCGGCAACACGTTGAACCTTGGCATTTTCGCTCGGCGTTTTTATGATTAACTTTTCGGTATGTGCAGTGGCTAGACAACAGAACTGAGCCGATGCACTGAGAAGAAAACTTATGCAGACTATATTTCTGAGGTGAAATATCAGAGAAAACTATAAGGTCTTAAATAATCATGGAAGAAAGAAACGATTTCGAATTAATATGATTATGGTATGATTATAAAATGAATATGGTAAAATTATTATACGAATATGATATGAATATGTTATGAATATGATATTTTTGTATTATATGGCTATAATCTGAATGAACATGATATTATTATGAGATGATAGTTATATGATTATGGTATGATCATAATGTGATTATCATATGACTACCATAGGACCATTTAATGAGATTACCATACAAACGTTTAATTACCAAATGATTATATGACTACGATATGACTATATGATTACCAGATGACTATATGATTATACAATGTGACCATGTGATTACCAAATGACTATATGATTACCATACTACTGTATGATTACCAAATGACTGAATGATTACCATATGGGTAAATGATTACCATATGACTACATGAGTACCATATGACTTCCTTTTGGTTCTTAAAGGATACATTTTAAAAGACGTTAATATTGAACGACTATGTGATTATGACTATTAAGGATAACATATCATTGTTATATGATTATGATATGAATATATTATGACCATATTGTAAAAATAATTACAATATGAGATTCTTATGATTACCTAATGAGTGCTACCTCTTATTATGATGTAATATAACCCATATCATAGTCTTATGAAGCTATCCAGAAATGGTTCCCTTTTTTTCGTGTATTTTTGGGGCGGCGTAGGCGTTGCGTTTCGCCGGGGGGCGTGGCAGACCGCCAACCTGGCGCTGTTGCAAGTGCAACTGTAACAACTGCAGCTGCAGCAGGCAACTGAATTGGGAAATGAGAAATGAGAGACGCATGCAATTTGTTTGTCCGCCGGCCACGCCCACCGCTCAACAGCCGCCCCAACCGCCCGCTGGCAGTGCCGTTGGCCGTGCGTCAAAGGGGGGGCGTTGTGGGCGTGGGCGTGGGCGTGGCAGTTGGTTTTGGGTACACACGCTCAGCGGGCGGGGCAGAAATCTCAAACGAAACCGGAGCTCAAAGAGCAGGAAATTGAAAAAATATTAAGGACGACAAAATCGGAGAAGAAAATAATGAAAAATGTTTTCGCTTGCAAACTACTTTAGATTGGATACTATTTTCCTTCTAACAGCAAACCCCTTAAAACTCTCTGTAATCAGAAACCATTAAATAAAGTCTAGTGTCAACATCTTGAATAAAATATTGCCATATTCCAGGAAATACTTATTACCATAAGCTGCATTTTTCTGAGAATATAGAAAAACTTTAGTGAATAATCGTTTTCGTAGAAATAAAATAATGAAAAATCTTTTCACTTGCAAGCTACTTAGCTTGGATACTATTTTCTTGTTAAACAGCAAACCCCCTAAAATTCTGCGTACTCAGAAACCCTTAATGAAAGTTTAACGCCAAGATAAACACAACATTTGCTGGGAATTTCATACAAAAATGAAAATTGCATTTTCCCCAGAAAATAAAATAAAGTTAAATTATTAAATAATTTTTGCCAATGTTTTCCGAAAAGGTAGACATTTTTCGCAGAAAAATATAATGAAAAATTGCTTTCAGATGCAATTTTCTTTGAACAGAAAACCTCCTGAAATTGTCTGGAAACAGAAATGAATGTTTAATGCCAGGGGCAGCTTAAAATCCTGAATAAAACACTTTTATTCCAAGAAATACCTATAACTAAGTACAATTAATTTTTATTTCAATTTAATGTTTATTTAAATTAATTTTGATTTTATTTTTGGAGAAATAATATATCATTTTGCTATATAAAAAAGCATATTAAATTGCTTTCATGAATGCTGTAAGTTATTTACATATGTTTTGGCTTTAATTCGACCAATACAAAAGTGTCGAGAAAATACCTAAACAATTCAGGTAATTTTGCCCTCGAAAAACCCTCGTGAAATTCGAGTTTTCCGAGTGGCGAAAATAAAACCAAACGTTTTTGTCACAAATATTTGACTCACGGCCGTCCCCGAAAAATCTCTCAAACAAACAACCAGAGGAGCACCCTCCGCCGGGTGTTATATATGCGTATATACATGTACTTGTGGGCACATCCCCAGGATCCCGCCCCTTGGGTGCCATTGCCCATCCATTAGTTTTCTGTTTTTTTCTGCTCCTTTTTTTTATTGTTGTGGCTGTTTGTCAAAGCAAAAGTGGACACAGGCCGGCGGGGAAATAGCTTAAGGGGGGCCCACGGGCGGGCAGGAACAGGACTCCTCCAAGCAGGGGGTATAAATAACATTTTTGTAAAATAAATTTGACAAAAACTGAGGTGCGAATGAATTTATCACCTGAAACTGGGACTTTTGTGTCATTCTGTGGGTCCTAATTGATGGTATACAGCTCTGTGATCTATAGCAAATATTTCTTATATATGGAGGATTATAAAACTAGATATAACTGTGGAATGGAATGTACTAGATGATTATATTAAATATATTATATTATATATTATATGGAATATACTAGATGATTATGTTAAATATATTATATTATATATTATATGGAATATACTAGATAATTAAGTTAAATATATTAAAGAAAATAAATTCCTTAAATATTTAAGACTGTAACAAACATTTTTTTGGGGGGTTACATATAGGTCTTACCATATTTGTAAGATCCAGGAGCCATATAAGGAGTTTCCATTATCACAGAAATATAAATAATGATATATGTAGCACTTAACTTGTGATACTAAGATAAATATGTCATTATAATTATTTAAATAAAATGTATGTAATATCTTGTGGTGTTAACTTAGAAACTCACCGAACACCCCTCGCTGTTACAGTTAATTCCCGTTTTGATGGATCTCCTTTCCGCAGTTTAAAGCCAAAGACCCTGAGCGGCGATACCATCTGGTTCGGGGCGGTCATAACCATAACGCCGAAAAATGGCGAAAGGTGCTCCGGTTTCCACCTGTTCTCCGGAAAAACCTCGTCCGTCGACTTTTCCCGACTCCTCGAGAATGGCAGCAAATTTTCATTAGAACAAGTGGCGAGCGGCATCTTTGATGGATAACTCTCGCAGGATAATTGCAATCCGAGCCCGGGGCTCATTTCAGGCCACTTTCGCCCCCCGTCCTTTGTTTATTTTTATTGGGCCGAACGAAATTTGAAACTTTTAGGTGACCCCCGACCCGGGCCCACGACCCCCCCAGAGCTCTCGGCACTCGGTCCTCCTTTGTTTGTGCGTGCAGCACCTTGGGGCACCTGGGGCAGCTTAAGAGCTAATAACGAAATGCCGGCACCGAGTGCAGCACAAGGTGGGCCTGGGTTGGGCCGAGGCAAAGTTTCCGGGCCAGGGGTCACCGCGGCGGGGTCACCACCTAATCTGGCAGTCTAAGACGCCTCATGCCCCTTAAAGCCACAACAGGGAGTCGCATAATGACACTGGTCCACAGAGGAAAGCTGGCCGAAAATCGATATTTGTATCGAAATAATCGAGTTAAGTTGAAGTCGATCAATTAATCAGTTAACCATAATATTGGCAATGAGTCTTGAACTATATTTCTATCGAAATAATCGATGTCAACTTTCACATGCATGGTTATGCATAGTGTTACTTTAAGAAATAAGTAAAAAAGATGTAAATTTCTATCGAAATCTATCGAAACAATACATAATACTTACAAGTTTATGGATATGAAGAGTTGTCTGAAAAAGAGATGAATTTATCGCATGATATTTCTTTAATTATTTACAGGACAACAGAGTAGAAATGGTGGCAAAGCCAACATTTTATCGAAATAATCGATATCAAATTTTATTTGCAAGTCTATAAAAATTTAAAGCCACTTATTTAACGTCACATTTAAAAAGATGGGTAAAAAAACATAGGGCCATTACTTTATTTTACAATTGATGATTTTGTGTTGATTGATTTATCGAATTAATCGATATCAAATTAAATGTAGTAAAATAAAATAAACATGTTAACTTATCTAAACCACCGATACATATTGTGCTTATTAACCGAACACACAGGTCTTTCTGGACTTTCAGCCCCATAAAGTTTGTTAAAACATTTCCTAACTTTTGATTGATCCCAAACCCTGTTATCTAGTGTGCCTAGTGAAGACGTCGAGCGAGCGCTGCAGTTGCTCCTCAGCCGGCGTCGCAGCCGCCGCGCCCATCACTTGACCCCCTAGAACGCACTACTATTATGGCCATCATTAGCCTGCCAATAGCCAAAATGCAAATTGCAGATGCAAATTGGCAGAGATAAAAGATGCGTAAATTAAGTTTTCAAGTGCAGTGCGCAACAACAGCAAAAACAACAGGCGAAGGTGGCAGCGACGTCGGCAGAGGGCCTCCGATTCCGATTGTGATACTATCAAGAGCGCGCAGCTTTCTGCGCAAAGAGAAATCCGGCAAAAATAATAGTTAGTAGTGGGAAATAAACAATAATAATGAATGGCCAAAAAGTTGTGCTCCGCCGATAAGGAAGCTGAGAAGTCCGGTAGCTTTATTTTATAAACAAGTTCGGACTGTCGGTTGGTCCAAAGTTTGGAGTTTCGTACGAGATAATAATGTTACTACTAGTTTGAGCACTTCATTGAGTAGAAAAATCAATCCACTATGGCACTGCACTTGAAATACCCTCAAAAAGAAGTGATAATATCAATATAAAAAATGTTACAACAGATACATAAAGTCTGTAAAAATTTTGAGTAAGGGTAAACAAAATATTAAATTTAATAAAAAAATATTTAACTTAAATTAACAGATATTAATCAATTTTTTATGATTTTCATTTTCTAACAACTTAAAGGATAAGAAAAATTTAGCAATGTATTTTAAAATGAACCCTTGTTCATTAAGTTCAATATTTTGTAATTCTTAAAGTAGAAAAAGGTATTAAAAATTGAAAAATAATTCTTCTGGCCCATATAAATATTTTATGAAACCTTTTTTTCTTAATAATATAGATTATAAAAATATTCTTACCTTATCAGAACTCCATTTCGATGAACCCCGCTTGGATATGCAACACTTGAGCAAAATGAATTCATTCATTTCTTACGCGCACGCGTTCACTTGGTCTTCTTCTTCTGCTGGCTGCGCTCTTTCGCCTGGTCTCGCCGCGCTCTCTGCCTCGGTCGCCGTCGCTGCCGGCGCTTTTCGCCGCCCTGTGAGGCCGTCGCGTGCGGTCGCTGCAGCGGCGCCGCTCTCTTCGCTGCTCCTCCGCTGGCGACGAGAGAGCGCGCGCGGCGAGAGCGCGGCTGGTCGGGGCGAAAAAGTCTATTTAAGCAGCGTTCCTGCGGATTTTGTCCCACAATAGCATCGCAGCGCCTCGCCTATCGCATATCGTGTGTGTGTGTGCGTGTGGGTGCGTGTGTGTGTGCGCGCGCGCCGCCTGGAAAATAATAATAAAACAACAACAAATAAACAAGAGCAGCAGCAACAACAACAACAGCAGCAGCAAGGGGCGAGAACAACAAACCATAATCATAATCATAATAAACAATGGATACGCGTAAGAATCGTAAATGCTAAATATTCGGTAAACAAAAAGCATTGGCCGTGTGTATTTTTTGTTCTTGTTTCACCCACTTTTTTTTTCAAGTGCCCCTCGCACGTGTGTGCAAAGCAACAACAAGGCGCGAGCGAGCGAGAGCGAGGGAGTGAGAGAGAAGCTGTAAATTACATAAAAGAAGCAGCAGAAATAAAGATAACAGATAACAGAGTGGAATGATAAGCGGCAAAAAAAAAATAAGGCTACGTTAAAATATATTGCCAGTAATTACAACAAAAGTAAATAAGCAAAAGTCGTTTAAAAGTTAGTGCAAAATAAACAAAACAAAAATCAAACAAAGGGCGGCATCAGAGAAAAAGCAAAAAGCAAAAAGCGTGCTAGCAAAGCACAATAAAGTAGAAAACAACACACAAAAATCTTCCAAATTCGCAAAGCCAAGAAAATCGCCAAAGTCGCCGGAATTCCAAGTAAACCAAAAAAAAAAAAAAACCCAAAACTACGAAAACTACAATAAAATCCCTCAGTGAAAATACAATAAATCAAGATACTCCATTTAAAGCCCATACTACTAAGTTATTAAATAGCAACAAAGACAATAGCAGAGCCACAACTAAGATATAAACCTAGTTTAGCATACAAAAAGCAAACAAAGAAAGTTCGTTAGTCACAACAAATTTTTGAAAACAAAAAATAACAGTAATTGCGAGTGAGTATTATTAATAGAATTAATAAACCCAATAAAAATATAAGATTCTCAATAACTAGGTACAATTCCAAAATTAAATAAATACATAAAATAGTAAAAAATTAAGTGTGGTTCTCCAATAAAATCAAAAATATACAACTACTAAAAAGGAAAAACCAAAGAAAATGTAATTTGCAATATCTAAAAACAAAATTCCTTGGAATCGAACTTTAAGAATTTACAATTTTGATTCAAAAACCCTGTGAAAAGCTTTAAAAAAAAAAAAAAATAACAAAATCAAAAATAATCAAAATCTTAAAAGTAATGATCTTAAAACCACCGTAAAAACTCAAATTAAATTTATAGGAATACAACAAAAAAATTCAAAAAACAAACTGAACCAAAAAATTACCAAATTCACAAAAAAAAAAAAACAATAAAACTGAATTTGTAAAGAAAACAATTCCACAAACCCTAACTTATCAGTCTAAAAAACTTAAAATTGATATAAAGTAATAAAAAATATATATATAATAAAATAAAATCTATAGATTTTTCTTATTTACTAACAAGGTCTCAAAACCCACATAAAATGAATTTCAAAAGCTAAACAAATAAGACTGTAAAAACACATTTAAAAGTTAAAAAAAAAATGCTCCAAAAGTTTTAGAAAAATAAAAAGAAATTTTATAAAATTTGAATATTCCAATTTAAAAATCTTCGAAATCGTAAAATCAATTTTTAAAATTCAGCAAAAAACTAAAATATTAATCGATAATATATTTTAAAATCGTAAAATCCTTTTCAAAAAATTCTCGTAAAATTCTAGAATGCCGTCGCCGCGACGTCGACGCAGCGCTCTGCCTGCGTGATTGTGTGCGTGCGCCTAGTACCTATGTGTGTGTGCGTGTGAGCTTCTGAACTGGCGGCCAAAAGTGACGACGACGCCGACGTCGTCGTTGCAGCGCGTCCAACGCCGCCGGCAGCAGCAGCAACAACAACAACAGCTCCACACAACACCACAACAACAACCACTGCAGCACCCACAACTGTAACAACAACAACAACAACTACAACCACAACATATAGATCGCGAAATCTGCTGAAAGCCACCGCCAAGGTGAAGAAGAAGAAAAAGTGGAAGCAGATCTCGTTCGTCGACGATCAGCAGCGCTTGAAGCAGGCAGCGACGTCGGCAGAGCGCAAACGCTCCACCAGCAGCGCCCCGCCCGCCCTCGAGAGCCACGCCCCCCCGCGACTGGGACGCTTTCTGCGGCAGAAGAGCAGCGAAACCAGCAGCGCTGCAACCTCAGCAGCGACGGCAGCAGCAGCAGCGGCGGCGGCAGCAGCGGCAGCGGCCGGACGTCGCAAATCATCGGCGGCATCGATCATCGCTGCGGCAGCGGGCGCTGCCGGCTTGCACACCACCACCACCAACAACAACAGCAGCAGCTGCGCAGCGACCGGCAGCGAGGAGCAGAACTCGAGCGGTACGCTCACGGGCAGCGGCATCGGCATCGGCGGCAGCAGCGGCTGCAGCGGTAATACTTCGACGTCGACGTGGTGCGGCAGCATCAACTTCCTGGTGTATATGGTGTGCTCGTTCTGCTGCTGCTGCTACAACTTCCGCAATTCGCCATCTAGGTGAGGCAGCGGTCTATCGATAAGTTATCGGAACCCCAGCGATTGTCGCTCAAAAATTGGAATAGTTATTGTTTTCGCCCTCCTCTAATTGGAAACCTTCCCTCTGTTATGTAGACCCCCGCATAAATCGATTTTAGTTGATCTTTGAATTATCGATGAACTATCGAAATTTCTATCATATTGTCTTAAATGGGCTATTTGCCATCGATTCTATCCATAATTCATTGCAAGTGGAGCTGTTTCGTTGATATGTGTAGCGACTTTTGTCTATATTTATTTTGGTTGATATTGGGACTATCAAAAAGTTATCGAAATTCCATCATACAGAAGAAAATTTTACCAAAAAAGGTGGGTTTTTCAGCGGATTTTCAGTCATAGTTTGGTCAAATTAAGGTGTATAGTCAGTTGAGCAGCTAACGTCCTAAGCTTTCAAAATCAATCACTTCCAGGAAAATTTTTTTTTTTACCCATTTTTTCATTTTTTTTAGGGGGTTGTATCATGATTTTTTTAAATTCAGATTTTAGCCCAAAATCCTCTTTTTTCGTCGTTTTTTCAGTCGTAGTTTAACCAATTCAAGTCGTACAGTCAAAAGGCCGACAGCTTTGAACACCTTACGCCCTACGCTTTCAGATTCAGTAACTTTTAGAGAAATTTATTTTTTGACCCATTTTTTCATTTTTTTGCAAGGGGTTGTATCATGTTTTTTTTTAACTCAGATTTTAGGCAAAAATCCTCGTTTTTCAGCGGTTTTTCAGTCATAGTTTGGCCAATTCAAGTCGTACAGTCAAAGGACCAACAGTTTTGATCAGCTAGCGTCCTCAGCTATCAAATTCAATCACTTTAAAGGAAATTTAGTTTTTTACCCATTTTTTCATTTTTTGCAAGGAGTTGTATTATGATTATTTCAAATTCGGATTTTACGCCAAAATCCTCTTTTTTCATCGGTTTTTCAGTCGTAGTTTGGCCAATTCAAGTCGTACAGTCAAAAGGCTGACAGTTTTGAACACCTTACGTCCTACACTTTCAAATTTAATAACTTTTAGAGAAATTTATTTTTTGACCTGTTTTTTCCTTTTTTTTATAAGGGGTTTTTGAAATTCAGATTTTAGGTAAAAATACCCCTTTTTGACCGGTTTTTCATTCATAACTTATTTAGTTCAAGTCGTACAGCGAAAAGACCGACAGTTTTGAGCAGCTTACATCCCCGGCTAACAAATTCAATTACTTTTAGAGAAATTTATTTTTTGACCCATTTTTGCATTATTTGTAAGGGGTCATATCAGGATTTTTTGAAATTTAGATTGTAGGTAAAAATACTCCTTTTCGAGCGGTTTTTCATTCATAACTTATTTAATTCAAATTTATTTTTTGACCCATTTTTGCATTTTGTATAAGGGGTCATATCAGGATTTTTTGAAATTCGGATTTTAGTCAAAAATAAAAAATCTCTTATCTGAAACCGTTTTCTCTTATTTTGGTAACCTTCGAAGTGGTTTTTTAAAAATGATCATAACAAGTAAAATATAGTGTTTCGTATTTATCTCATGTTTTCTGTAGTGACATTCGACCCAAAGGGCAATAAATTTTCAATGTTTAGTAATGAAAGTTTCCGTGATGATGTGCCCGCTGGTTCCATTCCCCCTGGGGACCTCTCTTCTGCGATATCTATAATTAAGTTGTTAGAATTCTATTCATAAACTATACTCCTACCCGCGAGTTGTGCCATTTGTTTAATAAAGCATGACCGAGTCTCCATGCAAAGCGAAGCTTATCTAACTGCAAACAAAAAAAAAAGAAAACAAAACGCGAAACAGAAATCAGCAATGAGTGAAAAACACTACGTTTAAATTGCAGGCAATTTTGATAGCACACGATCTGCTGGCACATGCGATACAGAGCACACGTTCTAATGAATAAGCCAAGGGGATCAATCAGAGCATGTGATATTCATTAGTTTGAGCAATGTAGAAATTAAATTCTGGATCATTGAAAGCGCCACTGAAAGGAGTCATGGGACTTTAATCAATGCGTTATGGGATACTACGTCTTTCAAAAAGGTTTTACTACGACGAAAATACTTAATTATATTTATTTATAAATGCGCATTATACTGTTTAATTTTTTTGCGGCTTATTTATTTAAAAAAAAATCCGATTTTGTTAGCACTTGAACATTAACAAATAAGTATTTTATTGAAATATTGGTTTCTTATTTCGATTTTTGAGGATAATGAAAGCACTTCGATTAGGAAAACCAATCGATAGCACCAACTATCGACCGTTTTCCATCTCTATTAATGCTGAAGGGTTAGGGCCAGAGTGATTATCGTATGAATACCGAATGAATGTGTGGATTAATGGACTAACTCAATTACGAATGGATTCGCCAGCAAATACTCGACTCAGGGCATTCCAATCAGACGGATAATATCCTGCTGGCCATTATGCCCGATGAATCGCGCCATCCCCCTATTATTTTCGACCCCCTTTTTCCCCGCCCCTGTTGGGCTCTCTGCAATCGGTAAGCTGCTTGCTGTGAAACCCACTTGGGACTAATTATTACTCGGCCATCCTGCCATATATCCTTCAGAAATCAAAGGAAAGAGACGGGGCAACTGTCGGCACTCGTTGCGAAAGAGAGGGAAGATCTGTGGGGAGGGGGGCCTCAGCTCAGGTGGCGCTGCTGCGACGCCGGCAGAGAAAAACAAAGAGAAAAGCGTCTTTGCTTTCCTTCTTTTTTCTGTTGTATTCAGCGCAATCAAATTTTAGGCGCAGATTAGAATGCTGCGAGGTCAAAGTTCAAGGTTGCACACCCCCAAAAAAATCCAATCCCACTTTTCTTCTGCCGTCATCTGTTTGTTTCACAGTTGGCAATTAGCATTTAACGCCTGTTATTTTGCTTTCGTATTAATTCCGTAAAATGTTAATCTGCTCAACTTGTCACCAAAATAAAGTCGAGAACAACAAAGGCAAACGAAAACCTCAAAAACCCGAACCACCACATAAGCAAAAGCATCCTACGAATCCAATAAGGAGTCTGGGAATATGGCCACCCACTCGGTTCCACCTCCTCGAGAACTTCAAAGGTCGTTGATGATGGTACAGTGGTTACTCGGAAATGCGACTATGTAAACACTAATCCTATTACACACAAACATTTTCTCTTAATTAACAAAATTATTTGGATAAATGAAAATGCCCCGAAATTGTACAAAAACATTCATTACGTTAAATTAATAGAGCAGTTAGTGATATTTTTTAGTAAAAAAGTAACAAAACAGTTGTATTTTATCACTTATCGATATCTATGCAGTGATAACATTTTTACAAATATCGATTCAATTTTCAAGTTTAAATGTAAGATAGTTTTTGGTCTCTGGGTACGGTTTTTTGAAGGGTTACTGAGTGTTATAGAAATTTAAGAATAGGGAAGTTATTGATATGATGAGGAAAAAACAAAGGTGCCGTTCTATCGACTATCGATATATTTATCCATCATTGCGATAACTCTCATTTTTATTATAATTTTCAAGTAGTTTTTTGTCACTGGCTTAGTTTTTAATGATTCTTGCAATTGTTATAAGAATAGACCTAAGCAATTACATTTTTAAAAATATATCAAATATTTTTAAACAATTTCTTAGTTTTGTTACCTTTGTAATAACTTGTAGGCCCCGCTAATTAATTATTTACTCCCCTTTTATCTTTGCAGGTAAGTCGATTGTGTGCACTACCTACATTGTAATTAATCGAACATCTTCGGTAAGCTTATTTGCATCGGCAACTGAAAACAAAGCATTGAGAGCTAAACAATAAGCTGATTTGCAAATTGCGTATACGCCATGATGAACGGGTAAATTTTGTGATACTCGGCATTCAATGTGGGAACTCGTGTGTATTATAAACAATAAGTGATTATTGCCTAAAGATGCGGAATAATACAAGTGCCTCATTAAGGTTTTGGCTTTCTCCACTATTTGTGCTCTATATAAAGAGTGGCTTAGACTTATGTTATATTGCTTGGGGGCCGGTCAGCATTATTGGTATGTGGTTTTTTAGCCGGTCGGGTGATAAGAAATCACCCGTTGTTGTTGCTGCTGGCTGATAAGAGTCCAAGGAGTCGGCACGCTTTGTAGAGTCCACCGAAAGCCCCCCAGAAAAGCAAATAAATTCGAGGCCATTGTCGTTTTAACTTTTTATCACATGTGATAAATGAATATGGGGAAGCAGCCAAGAGATTAGCGAAGCTATAATATAGAACACTGGGTTATATGCGTGTCTATATATTTTTCTTAATACGTACAACAGATCTATAAATATCATCTACTCACGTTTTATCGATAAAGTTTCGATAGAAAATTTATTTTTTTTAGAAAGTGCCATAGCATTTTATATTTAAGCAAACCTGTGGAATAAAACACTGGGCTCTAAGTATATATTTTTAAATCTTTAAAATCCTAGACAATCGTTTTATCGATAGAAAACCCATCCCTAGCATTTGAAAACCTGTCAGAATTTCAAAAACAAAACTATTTGGCAGTCAATTAATCTGGGAAAATTGCCATTAAATTGATTGCACATTCGACTTGATTGCAGCAACCAGAAAATGGTTTAATTTATTAAGCTGGCAAAGTATGACACCCAATTTATGGCTGCATAAATCACACAAGTGTGCTTACATGTGTATGCAGATTTTACATGTGTCTGAATTTGAATTCCCCGAACAACAATTTAAAAGTCTCCCTCCTTTATTTTTCCCCTATATATACACACAGACACACTGACGTATTTTAGCCAGACTTTTTTGCACATCACATCCCAATTTTTGCCTTTTTTCCGGCACTTTTTTGAGTCATTGTGCAGAAGAAGTTAAAAAAAAAAAAAAAGGGAAAATAATGAGAAAAAAAAGGGAACGACGACGCTGTGTCTGCCCGATCTGCTTGTAATTGGATTTCCGCTGTTTGCCGAAGAGAGAGGGCACTACTGCTTACGGGGCGGTAGGGGGAGCGAGAGGGCGCTACTGTGCGAGCGAGAGGGCGCCGGGCAGCGGCAGCTGTTTGATGATGAATCTCAAGTCGCTGTCTCATTACAACTTTCAATTTCAATTGCTTCTTTTGCTTCTATGCGCGCTCTCTTTTTCGCATTAGGCTAAGCATCTACGCTGGCGCTTATTTTGGGCTACACTGCAAGAAAATGCCATGGCACTATGTGGTACAGTTCACTCAAGCTATCAGAACATGCTCAAATATTTGTTTCTTTTAGTATTTTTTTAACTTGGAAAGTATTTTAAAATTTTTTGTTTATTTTGGTTTTAACTTTTCCTAACGCTACAACTATAAGAACACTTATAAATTAGTGCGCTAGTCACAATTAAATTTACTTTATAAATATTGATATTATATTTTATTATTAATAAAAAACTATTAAGCGATTGCCAACTGATATATATTTTTAAGAATTTTTGAAAAATCATAATCTTTTAACTAAATCCAATCTATGCATAGCCTTATGTAAAAATATACCAAATTTGCAAATATATTATTAAATTTTATTATTATTATTATTATTGTCACAATTATTAGAGTAAAAGTCTCCACCTCTTCCATGAATCCTTTAAGCTACTGTATTGCAAATTTAAACTTAACAAAAAGATATAAAAGCTTTTCTTGAAAATATACCATATTTGTAAAAATATTACTAATTCCTATTATTATTGTCACAATTATTAGAGTAAAAGCCTCTTCTTCTCCTATTTATAAAAATATTTTCCATAGCAAAAATAATTTTCTTACAATTTTTCCAACACCTCGAATTAATTATAATCAAACTACATACCTTAAAGACAGCCCAAAAGTATTTCCCTCAGTGAACTCCTTGCCTCTCGCTCGCACTCGCTGGCCGGCCTGCCTGGCTCGCCTTCGCCTCAATTCGAATTCGTTTTTCGCCTCGCCTCGCTTCGTTTTTCGCCGCCAACTGCTCTGCCGGCGGCGACTGCGACGCCGGCGCAGGCAGTCGTTTTCGCTTTCGCTTCCAACGTTTTCAACGTTTTCATCGTTTTCATCGTCTCCGTCATATAACAACGTTCGCCGTTCGCTCCGCACACACAAATTGCGTTTAAAAAAATTGCGCAAAAACGCCAAACGCGAAATTCGTGAACAATTCCGTAAAACGCCCAAAATCGGTCCAAAAATCGCGCATTAAACTGGCCAAAAAAAAAGCAACAAAATAGAACGGCGAAATCGAAGTGTGTGCATAATATTAAGGCGAAGAAGAGGAAGAGGCGAGAGAAGGCGCCGCAGGAGGCGCTCGGCGGAGGACGGGCGGGGGCGAAAAGGGGTGGAAAGCACAAAACAAGTGGAACATAACGGGCAAATAAACAAAACAGAGAGGAAGATGTGTGTCGTGCGAGAGGAGGGGGAAGGCGAAAGAGAGTGAGAGAGAGCAAAAGTAGAGCAAGAGAACAAAACAAATCTAAATTAATTAAAGGAAAAGCAAATGTTTAATTAAATGAGCAAAAAAACTAAATTCCTTGGTTTAAATAAGCGGTAAAAGATTGGAATATAAAAAATCGAGAAACCAGTCTAACAAAATTATGCAAATAAGAATCTAAAATTAAAGCACATTCCAATTAGAAGAGAAATAGCATTAATTGGACAAATAAAAAACAAACACCCAACCGCTGACAAATTTTAATGTTTCCAATTAATTGCGGCGGCCCAGTTTAAAAGTTGCGATAAAAAACCAAAAAAGCACAAACAAACAAACAAATATAAGAAGAAAAAAATAAAAGGAGAAAAGAAGCATTTTCGCCGGCCGCACGAGACGACGCTGACGTCGGCGTCGACGTCAGCAGAGCAGCGATTGTTGATTTTTATCAGCGCAACAACTACGAGCCGAAAAAAAGAAATATATCACACAAACAAGCAAATGGAAAATCTTTTTTATGTTTGCCTACATTTTTTTTAGACACGCGAGTCTCTTTTTTTTTATTATTTTTTATGTGTGTCCGATAAGAAGTGTTAAAAAAGTCATATAAATTATGGTACACTTGTTTACCATGGACACCTATGATTATGTTTGATAGGTAACCTTGCCTTTATTTTGAAATCTCTGAATTATTTGACATTTCTTTCACCTTCCAAGTACACATCTAATGTCCTAAATAGCCGTATACCAAATTTTAAATTAGTCCAGGGATGGCAACTACTGTATTTTGAGTGCAACAAATAAAGCTGAGCAGTGTGACCTTGATATTTCCTTGAAATTGCTTTTTTAAACTGGCACTTTTTTTTTTACCCCTATATCATCTCAAATGCAAAGTGAAAAACACATTTCTCGATGAATCACTTTGATATAAAGGCTTTTTTAACGTACATATACCAAATTTCACAGGGATAAAATCGTAATTTATTGAAAGGTTGGCTGATCAGTTGGAGTTTTCCCTGGAACTTTTGCTCTTACTTATCCGGCCCGCACTCCTGCCGTTGATTTTATTTTCTATTTCAACTAATTTGATATCATCTTCTGGCTCTTCTTCCTCGGCCTCTCCTGCTGTGCATTCAAACGAAAACGAGAACGAAAATCAAATCAAATCAAATTGAATTTTCAGCTCTCGTTTTCCACTGAATGGGATCCTTCAGACTGTCGCCCTCTCTTTCCACAGACCCTATACCCGTCTCATTTTCGCGCGGCAACGTTGCCGCTTTTCACTGCGAAAAGTTGAACTCCATTCGGGCATCGGGCGTTGATTTTCTTAAATGTAATTTACCACGGGTCCAGCTTTTGGATTCGGCTCCCTTTCCCGCTTTTCCCGATTTTCCCGCTTTCCTACTTAGCCGCTCTCCCATTTGGCCGCCCTTCCAGGCGCACGCCCCCAGCATTTATCCTATTTACTCTCGAGGCAAAATTCTATTTGCTGCTTGGCTTGGTCGGCGCAAATCGAAATCAAAGCTAAAATTGTAAACAAACGGATGGAAGAAAATCTGGAGTTAACATTCTGTTTTGCATCAAAACCAACAGCTTTTTGCCTAAACAAATTAAAAGTTTTTCAATGCTGACACTGAGAGAAACCGGAATTTTATTGAAACAATTTCTGTGAAAATTAAAGCACACTCTTGACTTATAGGCATACTTACTACTTTCAAACTTACATACTTTTGACCACGAGCTAGAAATGGTGTAACTATACAAATCCTTTGTCATGTTGGCGCTATAATTCCCAAGTTGTTATTCAGAATGTTGTGCATTGTGTTCGTTTAATTCTCTATCTTTTTTTGACGAACAATATTCTATCATATGATCTATTTTATCTCGTTTTACTTATTGATAAGCTTACGCCTTGTGTTTTTAAATAAAAAGTTTTTTTAAGATAAAAATGGAACATTTCAATGGGGCACATGATATGCTGTAGCTAGCCCTGTTTTCAATTCCATTTGGGTAGCCCCCCAATAGAACGTTGAATAATATTCTGCTCTGTCACACACGAAGTGGGCAATAATTCGAAGTCGTACTTCTGGTCACGTATCGGCTATTAATAAACACCCGAGACAACCCACGGAATTCCAAAGCGTCTTGGTGCCAAACACTATCCCCCTTGCCCATTTCTGCAGCCTCTGCGATCGGGCAGTGGTTATATTTTTATGGCCATGGCTATACTCTTATTTGCCGCTTTAATGCATTTTGCTAAATTCATTAAATTGTGATGAAGCTATTAAAGTCTATAAATAGTTGCAATGCTGGCAATACTGGCTGAGTGCATTTTTATGACCGCGAATGTAGGTGGTGGCGGGAAGTGCACTGCGGAAAAGGGAAAGAGAAATAAAAAAAAACGATGCTTGATACATAAATTTTATGAAGTAATATAGAAATAGAAACAAAAAAATATATTTTTTATTTAATGTAATAATAGATTTCTAGTATATTAACCTTTTAGGATCAGGTGGGTGCAATATCGCCCAGTGAAATAATGCCCAATGAAATAAAACCCTTTTATAGCTTAACAAAAAGTTGGTACATTTTTTATTTCAACTGACTTTTTTGATTGCATCCTGAAGGATCAACCTTTTAATGCAATATTTAATATTTTGTAAAAATGGCTACATACTTATGAACGCCACTGTGCACTGCACTAGACCATCGCATGGTGGAAAAACCAAAGGGGCGAGGTTCAAGTGATCGGATCTGATCCGATTCGAGTCGGTTCGATTCGATTGGATTTCGATTCGATTCGATTTGATTGGATCGCTTTGTTTTGTTTGGCGCCGTCTGAGTCTCTTAGACTGTCCGAGATAATCGCCGGTGTTTCTGGCCTTTTATGGCTCACTGTTAGCCGCTAATTGTTGCTGTAGCCCGTGCCTTTCCATTAGCATTTAAATATTGATTTATGGCCGCGAGTGTTATACAGATTTATGGCTAATATGTGTCCCCGCGATTGTTTTGGTAGCTTTCAGTTTTCGGGCTTCTCGAGAGGTTATAACTAGTGCCATCTCGTTTTAGCCATAAATCATGCTGAAGTGTGCTCAGTGGGTTAAGCAAGACTGAAAAAAAATATGGAAAGGGTGTGAGCTGCTTTCGTCACTAGAATCGCTTTGCCGATAAGCCATTATCTAATTGATAGCAAATTGCTGACTGATGTAAACGATTGAGAACCGCTCGTTGTCGGACATTTATTTGATTGATTAATTGATTGATGGCTGGATGCACTCAGCTGTGATTGACTAAGCCGAGGGGGTTCTTTTTCTAGCTAGTTGTGCACGCAGAGAAATTAAATGTGGAGTTTCAATGCCATAGGATGTTGATTATATTCAATATATTTATGCAGGATGCGTAACGTTCTTCATTTCTATCGTGGCAAACTCTTCTTTAAAGTAAATTTACTCTCTTATTTCAAACAAATATTTTGTAGTGCATTTTTTCCAATGCATTTTCACTTTTCCCGGTTACACTTTTTGTGTGCGGCCCGACATTTTTATGCAGTTTTATGCGATGATTTATTGGCCAATTGCATTAGCGTGCCGTCCTCTTTTGGCGCCCACTGTGTGGTTGCAGATTTATCGATTTTGTTCGGCGGTTTTCGCAGTTCGGCTCTAAAACTCACTCACAAAACACACACTTTTCCGCCGCCCAACGATTTTTCGCCTCCTTCGGGGCTATGCGTGTGTGTGTGTGCGTGAGTTAATTTAAGCCTCCTTTTTTTTTTGTATTTCGCTACCCCCCTATGTGCGATAAAATTTTTATTTATTGATTTTCATTTATGTTTTCCTTCCTGCTAAACAGCTGCTACACTTTACGACTCGCCCACCGCCCAATTCGCATCTTCAATCTCCATAACGGTAAGCAATGGGAATCTGTATGCCCGTCTCTTTCTATCGCCCGTATACCCGTCTCTTTCGCGTCGAGCAATTACGCGTTGTATGGAGTTCACCGCAAGCACATCGCCCCCTCTCTTTCGGCCGGCGCAAGGCCATCTCTTTCGCTCGTTTCTCACTTTTATGATTCCCATTTCCAGTCCGCCGGCAAATAGGGAACTCCTCCGATTGGGGGCCCCGAGGGGTTAAGAGGTTTGAGGTTATGTTATGGGCGAGGTGATAAACTTTTCGACGCGCGCTAATTGGATAACTCAAAAGTTTTGATTAATTCGATGCGATAGCTGCATGCGATGAAAGGTCACATGCATAGGTTACCAAAAGGTTAGGCAGCCGGTCGATCGTTTTTAATGCAATTTCGATAGGTTTGGGTGTACAGTCCCGTCGATATTTTAATACGATGAACGAGGGAGACAGACGTAGTATATGCTGAAGCAGGAGAAAAGGTAACATAAATTAATTTAATTTTTAATACTTAATTGCAAACAAGCAACTACCTTTTCTACTTTATTATATAAATTCCCAGATTATTTATTATTTATTTTTTATTGTTTTCTTTTCATAATTTTTGTGCCACTTTCAATACCCTCTATAAGCCCACCCTTCAATTCCTTTGAAGCACTATTTACATTGAAAATTCCTGTGCAAGTAGAATTTCTCCCAACATTCCTCGAACAGACGCAGCAAATAATTGCGAAATGTCAAGAAAAACCGTCGTGGAAAATGCGTAGGAAACTGCTGGGCCAGTGTGTGTGTGTCCTCTATAGGGGGATTCATAAGCAGGGGGAAAAATAAGTAGGTGTCTACCTATTACTATGGAGTAAACATAATTGAACCCCAAGTAAATTAAAAATATGTGGGGGCATATTGAGGTTCTATTTGACTAGAGGAATTTGCAAAAATGCTTCCTGTTGCTCCTCTGGAAATTAACGAAAAAGAATGGGTGGCCAGAAACTAGGTCGCCTTTGGCCCGTTCCATTTTCTTTATTTTTCTCATTTCCTTGGCGGAATGAGAAATTTATGCCGCTTGCAGCTCAGGTGGAAAAGAAAGTTTTCATTTCACTTTGCGTGTGTGTGCTCCTCCTGGGGAGCCATAAAACTGTTTGGCGAAATGAAAACGAATCGCCCAGGGGCATAAAAGGAGAAAGATCGCTGGAAAATGGAGAGATATAAAAGGAATATTCAAATAGAAGCCAAGTCTTTAATCGCCTTCAAGGGCTTAATATTAATTAACTTTAAAGTAGGGTTTGTACTAAAAGCATTTGCATTGAAAAGTATGGATTTTAATTTCCGTTGATGTTTCCTGGAAAATCCACATCAATGTCAGAGGTTTCAACTCTGTCCAGCGGATGTGGCTTTCTCTCAAACGGACAGTTGATATGAAAATGTATGATAATATATATTTCTATACAGCTGAAAATGTCTGCCTTTATCTATTTATAAACTGACCCAGACATTTTCGGCTACCGAATCCATAAAACTCGACTTCGATAAATTTCCTTGTTTGGTTTTCATTACCCTGCTGTTCTATATATATTTCTTTTCCATTTTGATGATCGTTATAAAATTAGTTGCCCTCATATCTGCACCCAATAATGTTAGGGTTTTACAATCGAGAGAATGAAAATGAACTCGCTAGACAAACGACGCAATTTACAGAACCCCGTTTATGAACCTGGTCTGAGTTTTATGGTCGTGGAAATACCGAACCATAAGCCCCCCATATAAATGCTATTTATAAGGTCTGGCTTTTGAGGGAGTTTATGTGATGGCAAAGTCATTTCTTGTTTTTTTGGTATTTTTAAAATTATATAGGCTAAATTAAGAGTGTTATTTGTTTTTAATCTTTTATAATATTATGTTAGGGATTAAAGAGTATCAAATATATAGTATTCTTGTATTAAATATAACATAAAATGATATTTCCTTGACATCAAAAAAGGAATAATTACATACTAGAATTTAATTTGATATATTATTTAATTATACTTCTTAATTACACTTTATAGTACATTATTATAATAACAATTCCCCACCTTATTGCTGTTACTTATAATTACATATTAGTATTACTTTAATATATATTTCTAAATAATACTTACTTATTACATTTTATGATATATTATTGTGATAGCAATTCCCCGCCTTATGGCTGTTATTTTAGCACCTAAAGTAGTAACCCCTTTTTAGAGAGACTCGCTTTCCGAATTTGTTTGCCAGCTGCTAGGTGCGATTACGATTATTGTTGAACCAATTTTGCGAAGCCCACAATTAGCCGGGCTCATCGGCTGCCGTTTTATGATCCGATCCGAGTTAATGGCCCGATCTTTATGGCTTAATGACCGATCATTTCTGCCATATATCTGTGGCCCAATATATAATTACCGCCATAGCGTGGTGCGATGCAGTTTGGCCAACGCCAAAAAGGTGAGTTTTCCACCCTTTGGACGCAACTGTACCACCTCGGGGGACCATCAATCTGTGTTAAGGAGCAACAACTGTCACTCTATTTGCTTGCCTCTTGTGTGTGTGAGTCTTCTTTTTTTTTTTTTTTTTTTTTGGTTTTTGGACTGGTGGGAAAGGAAAACAAATTTCCATTTGCCATTTGCCATTCGCTTCGTTTTCTTGTTTTCCTTGGTCCTTCGCCTCCTTTTTGGCCACTGCCAGTGCTTTTGTCTTTGAGCCAAAGTTGTTTGGCAAAACTTTTGCACAGCAGCCAAAGCAAGGTCCCCCCTTTTTTGGCCCCGCCTCTCTTCCTGGGTCAGGAAGTATTTTGAAATTGCATAAAGTCGCTTTCAGAGCAAAGATTTCAATTAAAGTTGTTCCTCCCCTCTGCTTTTGGGGGGAAAGGAGCAGGGATGCGAATTTGATTGGTGCCAGGGTTGCCAGATAAAACTATGAGGGCTGTGGTTTTATTGGGGTAGGTAAGGATACGCCTTGAACAGAAATTACTGTGGTGTACCTTCAATAAAAATCACTGGGGCTTTGAAATCTCTGGCAAAGGTGTCTAAAAGTATGCAGTCAAGTTAAGAATTTTGACTTTCCAAAATAAATTCTTTGTTTTTCCAACAAAAAAATTATATATCAAAGAGTGTTATAAAATGATTTGAAGTATATGAAAAAAACAAAACAAAAATAAAGATATGTTGTTAATTTTATGAAAAAAAAATAAATTCCCTAAGTGCGTGCTTATAATTCCCAATTAAAATTATCATAACACAGAAATGGTTTTAACTGCAGGGGTATGTAAGCTTTATCTCGCTAAAACTTACTTCCATTTTTGTTTTGGCTAGACTGGCCCCTCGATAACGATGTGTGAACTCATTGAAAACCCTAAATTGGTGGTCATTTGCTCCACCTTACTACCAATTTCGGTTCCCCAGATAGCCTATCATTTCCGGTTCAGTGAGACAGCGACGGACTGAGGAAGGAAGGAGTGAGTTAGAGAAGACAAGAGATCTAAGTAAATAAAAACGTGAACTGCATTGCATTAAAGTTGATCTAATGACCGAATACGTGAGCTGACTTATCAAAAGGTGAAACAGCAAAGGGCGGGGGGCGTGACCATTAATGGCTGCAAAGGGAATTAGCCGAAATAAAAAAAAAAAACAAAATACCGAAAAAAAAAGGTATATGAGAAACTGTAAAGTGCTGGTTCCTTAGAACGAGGAATTAAAGTGAAAAAATAAACACGGCGATAGGCCAAATTACATTCGCTTTTTGGCCGAGCACAATCGAATTATTACATAAAATCCACGAGCCAAAGAAGCGTAACTCGAAACCCCCACTCTCACCAAATAAAATTAAAGCACTTAAAAAATTTTCATTGCATAAATTTAGGGGGAAATGGGAGGGGGGGGGGTGGACTTCAGCGTTATGAGCTCTCTGACGTAAAAGCTCGCACACAGATACGCAGATTGTCGGCAGCATCGCATAAATATTAATAAAGACATCAAGAATTGATTGAATCGAAAGCGAAAAGCGAACGCACTCGTGAGCATTACGTGAGGCATTACGTAAGGCATTACGTGAGGCTTAGAGAAGGACACCTGACTGCCGATAAACTTAGGGATCAATTTATCAAATCAATTTAATCGAATTACCCAAGTTTTGTTAAATAATTTTCTTTGATTTATAACAAAGTTGTGTCATACATCATTTTCCAAGACTGTTTTCAGTACTTTCCAACCCCGTTTTAAGCATTTTTCAACACTGGCTAAGAACAAATAAATGAATTAAAAGAAAATGCTTTCCATTTCAATACAGGCAACAAAATGCATGACTCCTTAAGCTAGCAATTCGAACTTGAGCGAAACTTTAGGTTATTTTTATGCCCCAAAACAGCAAGCAAAGAATTGTGATAATTTCCTTTTATCCCAAAATTTGTTGCCCCTTTTTAATGGTATTTTTCGAGGGTTTACAAGTTGTCTCCTAATGAGTTTTGTGTGCTCAAATTGAAAATTTCAACTTGAGCAAATACAAAACACACACACACTCGGCGTTTAGGTGGGGAGAATGGGGATTTAAGGGCTTTTCGGTGGGGGGGCGAAAAGCTGTAAATTGTGCGGTCGGCGTTTCGGGTTCCCGAGTTCTTGATTAGGCGATGCTTCAGTTGATAAACTTGCCCACACATTTGCTTTTCATATGGAAAATTTCCCTTTCCATTTTTTGTGTGTTGAAAACTTTTTGGCACAAATATTTTTATGTAAATTGTTCTTGGCATTTGTTAATTTATATAAGTATGCGTATGCGTATGCGTGTGGGTGGTGGTCTCACACATGACACATGTACATTGTTCTTGACATTTTCATAATTTAACTTTACTTTCCCAAAAAAGAGGATGAAGCAAAAAAAAAAAAACAAAAAAAAAAAGGAAAATATTTAAAACAACACTTGACTTGCAGTTCATTTGAAAGTTGATTAGTGAGCAAACTTGTTTTCCATTTCCCCTTTTATTTTTGGGGCTCCTTGTTTTCCCCACGCTTTTCCCCCGCTTTTCCTCCGCTTTCCTCATATTCTTCTCGAGACATTCTTCGTTTATTCTCAAGAGACTTTTTTGAGATGCCAGAGACGACTCAAGCACGTTTGTTGTCGTTTCCTCTTGCCTTCAACTTGATGTTTTTATTTTCTTTTGGGCATTTTTGTTAATGAGTTGGTGGAAAATAAAGGAAAAAGGTAGAGGAAGTGGATAAAGTTTTGAGTTTTTTGTTTTGGCCAAAAGAGCTGCGGAATGCTCTTACTTTTTGCAATTTTTCTTGGAAGGGGTTCTTAGATATAGGTTTTTGTGTACAAAGCAGAATTAAAAGTATTTCATTTTAATTTGAGAAATATATTTGCTATAATATTGGTAATTGCTTTAAAATATTATACCATTTTTTTTTTCGTTACAAATAGCCTAAAGTTAGGTCTCATTATAATGTAGATGTACCTCTACTTTTCGCAGGACATTGACAGCCAGCGAAAATGGCACATAAGAACCAGATGCTCAGGTAGAAGGGGGTTTTCCAAGGGGCTGGAGAAGAATAAAAGCGGGCAGGACAAAAAAGCAACGACGACACTTAATGTTGCATACTTTTCGAGGTCCTTGTGCTAGTAACGTTTCCGTTCATTCTACTTTTACACTCTCTGTGATTGTGTGCGCCAGAAAAGCACACACACACATGCGATTTTCATGCCTACCTTGAAGTTTTCCACTTGTGGCTGCTCATTTTCCTAGTTCCACAGCGATAATTAAATGTTAAATAAAGAATATAAATAGGAAGGTAGGAAACATACAATAATTTACAGAAAACATTTAAAGTTAACCCTAAAATGGATTATTTTAAAAATATTTTTTATGATTTTTAATATTTTTAAAACATTTTCTTCCCACTCCTTTTCTATTTCGTATTCCATTAGCCTGTCGCTTGTCGTGTTCTTTGTGCATTCTCGGCTGCTTTGCATCTGCTCAATTCAATTCATCTCACATTTCACCTTTCTCCGGCTCCTTTCTCCCTCCATTTCCCCGGCCTTTAACAACTTGCGACACTTCTTACACTTGACTTTTCTTGTTTCGCATTGTTCTTATCTCACTTGACTCTGGGGCTCTATCTGTGCTTTTTGCACTTTTGCACTTTATTACACTTCCGCTTTTGCGATTTCAGCGCTTTTCTTTTGCTTTTCCGCTTCTCCGCATTCGGTTGTGTGCGGTGTGTGTGTGGGGCGCCTTAAACTATGCTATGATTTTTTCATATGCACTTGTCTGCCCGCCTGTTTGTATTTTATTTTTCATATTGTTGTCTGGATTGGATTGCGACTGGCACTTTATTTGCGGCCCGTAGTTCTCTCCAATTTTCTCCTATTTCCAGAGCCTTTGGCAGCTTCTTTGTCTGTCACTTTTCTGTCTGTTTACATGTGTGACACGCAGGCACTGCAAGAAAAATGTGTAGAATTTATCAACTAGAAAATGGGACTTTACATTAATAAAACTATAAATAAATATCATGAAAAATAATACTTTTTTGGTAAATTCTTTTTAAAGGAGTTATTCCAACAAGTAGTACACAAAGGTGGAATTTAAGTTTATGAAAAGAAATGGGCCAGCAAAAGCCTTATTTTTTCCTGTCTCCCTTTTGTAGTCGTATTGTGAATGAAATGGTAAATGTGAGTGGGTGGAAAACCCTTTCATGACGCTGTGTGTGCCCTCAAACAGAAATATATATTAATATACCTCAATGTGACCGCATTTATATAGCTCTCTCTCTCGCCGTCTCTTTCGCACGCCTGTCAGCCGTCTCTTTCACTCCTTCCACGTATTTGCATTTGTATTAAAAACGCTTAAAGTGGAATTTTATTTCCTGTTTCGCCTCCTTAACAGCCTCTCTTGGCCCACTTTGTTTGGCTTCTTCTCCGTTTATTGCGGCGTCCCTCGCTTTTTGTATTTCTAATGCCATTTTCATACGCATTTCCCTCGCTTTCCCCACGGCGCTTCAAATATTTTTATACGATATTTTTTATGTGGCCAAACGAAATTGCGATGATGTGAATGTGAATGGGAAAGCCAAATCGATTTGAAATATAAGAAGTGTACAGATAAAAAGTATTTTAACAATATTAATTTCGTTACTTTATAGGCAAATTTCAAATAATTAGCGTTGCTTGAAATAGAACGGGAGTATTGAATTTCCATTTATATTTGTGGTATATTTTTAAATACACCATCTTATCCTATTACAAATGAAATAAGATGGAAAGATTTAAGTTATTTATAGAGTATCACTATTATGAATTCGAGCACATCTGTGTTTTTCTGTAATGTACCCAAGCCTGCGAAAATATTCGTTTTATCTAAAAGCCTTTTGGCGCAGACTGTACCGGCGGGGCTGTGCGGCCGTGTGTCTGCCCTGTTTTGTGTTTTTGTGTGTGGTGGCAACTCTTTTATGTTTGCGGCGAAATCCTGCAGGGATTTCACCTACTTATCGGGTAGGAGGCCCCGTCCACTCTACTCGCACTCATCATATCATTCTGCTCTGCTGCTCGCCGGGCATTTTCAATTTCTTTTCATTTTGCCGTTTTCATTTTCGTTATTTGGTATTTTTTTCTGTCGTTTTTTTGCCCAGCAATCAACGTGCTATAAAAAGCCATAAGCAGGGTGAAGCAAGTGGGTGTTGTGTAATGGTCTTTATTGTGTCTGTTAACGGATTTTGCAAGAGATTGCCACTGGCCCACTTTTAGACGTCGCCGCTTCCCTTGTTGCTTTTAATTTTAATAAATGCTCAGCGGCTTACACAAATCATCGCGCACATGCTTTAAAAGCATACTTTGGGGCTTTGGCCACACTATAGAGTTGCCATAACGATCAATTAAGGGCTTTAAGCCGCCGCCACACATGCGTGTGTGTGCATTAAATATGTAATCACCTGACCGGGGTTAATTATGCCCGAAGGTAAAAGGCAATTGGCTTGGCTTAACTTCCTTCGCCCGACTTGAGCCGCCAGCTTTTCCACGCTTTTCGCCGACTGGTTTTTCCCCCTGCCTTGATGGTTTCCTACTTTCCCGCCATTTTTGCGCCAAGGTCGTCATCATCAACGCTTTTAAAACATTTAATTTTAATTTAATTTATGCACACACTGACAATCCACCATCATTTCCACCTTGTGGCTGCTCGACGCATCTCAGTTCACCGCACACCACGCACAGCAAAAACCACCCATCCACTTGGCCAAACGAGCCCGGAAAACCGGGCGGCCACCCAAAAACCACCCACTCAACCTCAGCGGGCGAGTGCATTAAATGATTATCAACTAATTAAGTTGCCTGGATCAGCGAGCAAATGAAAAGCACAAAACGGTTTCAATTTTGTTGCATAATAACTTAATAAACAAATTGCAGTCCTCAGGGGAAATCGAATCACAAAAGAGGGCAAAAACTATGCACAAAACAATGAGGAGAAGTTCAGCTATGGAGAATAAAACGATTAAGAGTAGAACAAATGGGTATTGCTTAAGGGAAAATTAAATCTTAAATGATTTGGTATCTGAAAAATTTTGGGAGGTGTTTGCTACCTATATACCCATTCATGATAGTGCCTATTTAAATTCAACTTTGCAATAATTTATATGTAAGAGCAAACTTGATTGGCAAAGAAATTCCTTTTTCGCCGTTTTACAGCTTATTTACAGTCAACAATTTCGTTTTCACTTATATTTGCACATATTTTTCCCCACTTTAAAGGCGAGTGGAAAAATTCCTTTGGGTAAAATTCGCTGGAGGATAGAGAAAAAATTGCAGACTGTAGGGAAATTCTTTTTGCTAAAATTTAACTGAAATATTTATGTTTTTTGTCTCAACTGTGAAAAAAAAGAAGTAGGCTTTAAAAACGTAATACAATTTTTAACAGTCTGCTATTAGGCTTACTTTTAAATGATTTCACATAGCCACTAGAAATACATTTTTTTTTTTAAATATAGAAAATTCTGTTGTTATGCAGGTGAAGTTGTATTTTTTGTGAAGTTTATTTTTTTTGTTGCCGTTTCGGCAACATTTTTATGTTCAGCCTTTCCATGGCTATAACTGCTTGCAGTTTATAACGCCTCACAAGTGCTATCAATGTGCTCACACACACATAGATACCGAAACTCACACACACACACACAAGCATGGCGAAGCACACAGATACTCAATACACACTGGGAAGCGCTTTGGCTTTGAGGCTGACTTGAGTGCTCATGCATTTTTGTTGCTCGGGCATTAGTACAAACACACATTTAGACGTCAGACAGACAGCACAACCAAACACACACAGGGGTACAGATACACATACAGCTACACCAGAAGGGAGCACAGAGACACAGATACTCACACCCGTAGGCAGTCGATTGTAGCTACAAGCATAATCGTTGCTTATTGGCAGCTGCTGCCTGCCATTGCCAAGCGATAAAGATGAAAACGCTGATGGCGCAACTGTGCGAAAGAGACGGCCAGCGGGCGGCAGAAAGGGAGGGGGCGATGTTATGGCCCTGCTCCCCAGCATCTTCGCTTTAACAACAGTCAAGTGCGAAAAATCAAGCTAAAAAACGGGAGTACCTTCAGACCAGTTAAAGCTACACTTTGTCTAAAAGTGCTGCTGATTTTAGTGCTTTCAGGTGAAAATAAAAATATCTTAAAGCCAAAATGTACCTTAAAATTTGTAGAATTTTAATTTGTATATAAACGCTGAAATTTTCACGCTAATTCCGATAGATTTACATTTATTTCTTTAAAATTTTTCTAAATGTAAATGTTTAAATGTTTGTTTAAATGTTTCTAAATGTAATATCTGTGCTATTTGCAAGAAAATGTTGTTAAAAAACTTTGTACTTAAATATCAGTTTAAAACTGTAGTTTGCATTTTCTTTAAAACATTTTCAAGGTTTATTCCTTATGAAACCTCTCTAAAAAATGCTGTTTCCCCGGCCAAAAAGCAACACTTTGGGCGCTTGATGAAATTAAAGCAAATTTCGCTGATGGAACGCCACTCGCGAACACACACACACCTGACTTTTAGAGACCTCCCCTTTCGGGCCCTCGAAAACCCCTGGCTTTTATATATAAAGAATACTTTCGGGCGGCATTTTCACTGTCACATTTAATTGAGTTTCCCTCGGCTGGCGCTAAAAGCAACGTCATTTACGAAGCCCCCAACCCAGGGTACAGTTGAACATTTTTAAGATGCCTCAGCTGCGGCCCTTCTGTCCCAGTTTCTCACCCGCCTCCAGTCCATTTGGTTCATTGTTCTCGTTGGCATCATTTAATTGTCAAAAGACTTCTTCCTTTTTATCAGTGGGATGTGGCCGAGAAAGGGGGCGACACTTGCTGGGAGCCACGCCATTTTTATGACTATTCCCAAGTCCAAGAAAAAAACAGCGAACAAATTCAGCTGTCTGTCCACCTTCTCCTGAAGAAAAAAAAAGAAGATAAATATTTAATACGAAATATTAATACCCTAATTGGTTTTTAACTTTAAGTAATATATACTATTTTATTTTATTTATTACATGGATGTTGTGTAAACAACTCCCCAAGAGTACATGAGTTTGTACAAGAAAGGTTTAAAATAATAAATCGCGAATTCTTTAGGATCTTCAGGAGACATAATAAAAAAAATAGTTTCAGAGTTCAAATCATAAAAGCGTCTTGCATATATGCAAGACTTAGCAAGGGTATTGCAATTTAGCTGTCTGGCGGTGGATTTGTCGGAGAAAAAGAAAAAAAGAACCTAAGAAATGTGCGAGAAGTCCGCTTTGACGTCATCAGTTTGCCATTCAATTTGCAGCTACAAAGGGAAGTACGACTCATAAAGCGAGATGAAAGGCAATCGATGATGGGTAAAAGTGGTCTGGGTTAGCTCGTAATTTTATTGAGTTTCATATTTGGCTTTAATGTAATAAATTTCGTAGAAACTTTCTCGGCCTCCGGCTAAATCAGCTTAAAAGTAGGCTACACAATTTTGCAGGCCAAACTAAAACACACTAGCTTACACTCTCACACACACACTTGTCCACTGCTAACCCGATTTGCCAACACTTTTAGTCTTAATTATATTTCTACATAATTTAATTGCAATCTCTTCTGCTGCTTTTTATTTTAGCAGATGAGTGAGCGTGTGTGTGTGTGAGTGTATTTTCCTTAAAGTGCAAAAAACATTTTTCGTGAATTATGCAAGGGTAGGAGGCCAAAGGGGCGTGTAGGTTATGTGCGGCAAGTGGGGCGTGGCAAGTGGGTTAAGTGTGTTAGCTACAAATTCATGGCAAACAGAGAGGGATGCACAGTAAAAACTAAATCACAATAAATTTGATTGTGTCATTTTGACGCTCGGCCATATCAATTTGCATTTATTAATTAACTGTGCTATGAATAATAAAGAGTTTATTTAATTATTAACGTGGGAAAAATATGAAATGCGATAAGTGCTATGGATATGTCAGGGTATTTGATAGGTGTCTGAAAATACCAATTGTACCAATTGTGTAGCTACGGTTTATTGAATACTTTTAATGTCGTTTAAGGTGACTAAAAGTATGCAAGGATTGAATTTATTGTACTTCTGGCTTGAAAGGGGATAATATTGCATACTTTTAGACTCTGAGCTCTATAAAGGTTAAAAAAAATCAATCTGCAAAATATTAAAAGAAATTAGGCATCAAATTATTTATAAATATTAACAAATGTAAGGGAAGGGACATTTTGGGAACCGAATAAGCATTTTCTCCCAGTGCAGAGCAAGTGATAGCGCAGGCATTTGACACACATATGCAAATTGCAACGCCATTAACAACCACTGTCCGTGTGTGCGTGTTTATCCCTACGTCTGCGTGTGCGTAGTCAATACGTTTTGACACTAATTTGGTCAGCATTTGCATTGAGACCCATTGCAAATGGCATTCGCCAAAGGCCATCGTCAACATCATCGATTTCATCATCAGCATATCGGCATTATCGTGATTTGCATTTCCATTTCCAATCACCTTTTTCCGGTCCCCGATCCCCCTCCAGCGCCCCCCTCTCCCAACTCCTTCCTCAAAACTGAATCTGAATCTGAATCCATATCTGTCCTGTCCGACACAAAAGCCTCAAATTGCAGCTGGGCCAACAAACTGACACATCGAAGGGACAGGAATGCGAACAGGAAATGATGGAGCCTACGTTGGGCATTCGAGGGTTAAGAGGGAGACGGGGCTGGTGGTGCAAGGGGGAAGCCAGGTTCCTTCAGTCTTGGCCATGCTGAGGTCTGTAAGCTGGCCAAAAAGGCAGGAACATTGTGGGTGCGACCAGAAAACGCTTCAAGTCCCAGTAGATACAGTGAAAAAAAATGATTGAAAATGTCTGAATCTCTTAAAATTTATTTCTTTTATTTCGTGAAGATATCTCTATAGGTGTCTGAAAGTATGCAATAATATATTTCAAACTTATAAGTACCATGTATGAATTTAAATACATACTTTTAGGAACTCAAATTTAATTTTAATGTAATATATATTTTTTTTTTTTTTTTTTTTTTAATTAACATCTTTATTTAATATAATCCAGGAACAGATCTAATTAAAGCCTTTAACCTAAATGTTTTCTAATGTAATATAAAATTCTCAATGTTTGTTCTCATGGTTTTGAATAAATAATATTTTTTTAAATAAAAGTATTCTAATTTAATTAAACGTAGTTATTTATAAAAATCGATGCAAATAAATTTGTACTTTCATTCGCACAAAAATGTGGCAAAGCCTGCGCTTTAATTAGACACACAAAACCTTCTGAAACAATTAAACTTTGACTTCCATGTTTTGTATTTATGACATCTCTTCCAAGCTGTTCTTGATTCCTACAAGCTTACAAGATTCTTTTGGCACATTCTTTGCTTATTTCTATTTCACTTTTAATTTTGCTGAAATTTTACGATTGCCAGTGTAAGCGAAATATGAAAGGAGTCTCTTGGGCCTATTTGCAATTGGGCTTTCTGCCAGCCCTCCCCCCCCATTTTCATTCAAAAAATGCTTTGTCCGCCTGAGAAATCAGCTCATGTGAAAAGTGCGTAATGAATGCAATTCCTGCAATTTTTCCCAAAGAGAGAGCGATGGGCCTTCATGAAATTGTAATATTTCGCAAGCAAATCCGAAACGCAATCATTGAAGTTTGAAGGTTTTCCGCCCCTCCACCCATGCACATTAAGCATACGCAGCGTTGCCGAATAGCTCTTCTCACCCCGATTTTAAATGCTTTGCCAAATATTTTATCCATTACGCCATGCATTTTGGCCTCGCCTTGGCCCCCCGGATCGCCCCCACCGCCCCCCTGGGGAAACTATGCGCATATTTTGAAAGATGTTTTGCATTAAGAGGGGTAGCATTATTTATGACGTCGCTGGCAGCGGATATTAGGGCTGATGATAATGATGATTGCGATGGCGATTATGATTACGTTGGTTCTGCGCTGCGCTGATGATGTTGTTAATGGAAGGCACTACACTCGACTTCACTTCACTCCGACCTCTACACCACTCGCTACAGCCACTCCTACACACACTTTAAGGTGCCAAGTAGTTTGAACTAAATTTCGAGTGATGGATGCTGGTCTATGGGGCCTCAAGTGGGGGGACTTAAGGGTTTTATGCGTTCAAGTAGAGTGCAGCTTTCAAGCCAAGTAATTATCAATCAGTTTATGCATCTATCTATTTTCTTGATTTCAAAGTATTTTTCAAGAAAATTGTAGGTGCTTAAAAATAGGCAGTGGATACATTTCTCTCTCTTCATAACATTTTGCATACTTGTAGGCGTCTCAAATGACATTTGAAAATGAAAAATCTATTATTGCATACTCATTATATTTGTATAAATTATGGAAAATTTAAAATCATAAACATATCACGTTGAAGTTTTCTTGTAAAAATTATATTGCATATGCCTAGGGGTTTATCTTGTGGTTCCAGTTTTCCGCTTCTTTTTTAGTTCTCTGTTTTTCTTGGATTTTTTATACTGTCTGCTCCCATTTGGTCAGCTTTTCTCCAAATTTTCCCCTTTTTTTGGCTTTGTTTCTGTGTATTCTGTGTGGCGGCGCCGTGCAGTCTGAAAGTTTTTCTTGTTGTCTGACGGGACTCGCATTCCGATTTCTTTCTTTTTTTGGGGACAGAGGCAGCATTTTTATTAATGAAACACTGTGTCAACACTCTGGGAGGGAGCAAGAGGGCGAATGGAGGGCGACAGAGAGGCAAGAGGGTGGCGCACACAAGTACAATGTATAAATATTATGTAAACACGCAAACAATGAAGTGATTTGTTGCTACTTAAATTTAGCCCCCGAGAGGGAAGCAACAACAACAAGGAGGAGGATGAGGCGGGGATGGTCGTGAAAAGGGGGTGGGGGATGCTGCACACACACACACACAAAGGCACTCAAACCCACACAGTTGCGGAAGGGATAATAGAAATACCAAGAAATGGAAATTCATTTAGTTGCAATATACAAAAAGGTTTACTGCTACTCAGCAAATATAATTAATGGTTTGATTTCTTGTTAGTTCAAGCTGTTATTTAAAATCACTTAAAAAGTGAGTTTAAAAGTATGCTATAATAAATATAAATATATACTTCTGGGACTTTTGAAATATTATTTAATCATCTAAATTATAATAACGATATAATGCTTAGCAGAGGGGCATTGTTAATTGGAAATCCCTAAGCAAACGCGTTTCAAAGTATGCTACAATAAAATATCCTTTTAAAATACATTATTGCATACTCCTGGGCACCTTTCAAATTGAGTTCTGTATTTTTTTACGTCTAAACTGTTGACCACATCTGTAAATATATGCGCCTAGCAAAGTGGAATTAGTTGCAAAAGAAAAGCAGAAAAAGCAACAGAAAGCTGGGAAAAAGAATTGAAAGGAAATATTTGTGTGTGTGTACTTCTGTTTGTGTGTGTGCTCCACTGTGTGTGCGTTGGTGTGTTTGTGAACAGGCGCAGTCGCTGTGAAAGTAGCAAACAGGGCCCAAGGCATTTCTCGAAAAAAGAGATGGGGGTGCTGTGCGTTCGAAAGGAGAAAGTAGAGAAAGCGCGGCCCTGTTTCCAGCTTGTTTAGCAACACTTAGAGAAAAGGGGGGGACGATAAGCTGGCCACAAGTGATGAAGAGATTGGAGGAGGAGGGATTTGGGGAAAGAGCCAGGGATTCGAAGGGTATTGCAGTGGCACCTGCGTCGCAGCCATTCCTCGCTAGATGGCGCCACATGTATAGCATTGGAAAATGTAGCACTCTTTTAGGCTTCATATCCTTACAGAATTTACTCATTCCAAATTTTAAATCTCAAATAAGGTTAAAAAAGAATTTTCCCATACATTTTCTTTGAGAACGAAATATTTGTTTTTCCAATTACATTGCATTTTCCTAGACTTTAGTTCACCAGAAATCCCGACTGGAGTCTATATTTACTCAATGTTTAAGCTCTCTGGCTAATTAAATTTAACTTTTTGTTGTATTTGGACATCAAGGACATCACTCAGCAGTGATACATATATAAATGGGACTAAGGAAAGCGTTTTTGCTGCGCTTAATTCACTTTAGATGCCACTTCTTTCCCGCTACCCATTTTCCTCTGGCTTCGTGGCAAGTTTTCCTGGCCGCTACTTCCAGTTTTTACCTCTCGTCTCTTCTTTTTTAATGCAATTTAAACAAATTAAAAAGTAGTGCGTGTGCCGAAGGTGGAAAAGGGGAAAATTGCCAGGGGTTTTCACAGCAGCAGCTTCATCATCTTCTGCATCCATTAGAATTTGTTACGCTCTCTGCCCTCGTGGCCCTATGATAACTTTAATTAAACGCAATTGAGTTGGTCTTAAATTGGCTGCGAAAATTCTTGTTTTTTTGGCCCAATTAAAGTGTGCAAAAAAAATGTCTCTGACAATATACTTTTTAATCCTATTTGAATGCAGGTTGGTTAAGTTCTCAACTTTTATTCTGAAAAATCAACAAAACATTCGTGTTATGTGAAAAGTTAAAAATCCAATAATCCTATTTGATTTTCGGTTTGAACTTTTTAGACAATTATTTTGAAGCATGATGCTATACATGCCTTGTGGAATTTTTCATTTGTGCGGATAAGCAACTATTTTTCAAATAAAAAATAAAGGTTTTTAAGTCATAAAAGCTTAATTATATCATTTTTAAAATACTCTCTTGTGAAATTGTGCCAACATTGTCTACGGTTTACTTTGATCTCTAAGAAATTGGCAACTAAAACCCTTCGAACGACTTGCTGTTGCAACTTTTCGCAGGAAAACTGAGACCACCCACCTAATCCCATATCTTTTGCCCCACCCCTGATTTTCCCTTCTCCTGCTCCGTATCGTTGGCTCATTGTTAAATCATTTCAATTATGGTCGAACTAAAAAGCAGCTAGTTTAGGTCAACAGCGGGGTTGTGTGTGCGGCAGAGGATGATGGAGGAGATATAGAGATAGTAGCAAGGAGCATCATCAGTTGGGTAAGCTGCTCAGGCAGCAACAACATCGACCTCCTCCGAGGGTCCTTAATGCCCCTCGTTGTTGCTGTTATCCTGTGCAATTTTTGTTGTCTCCCTAACAAGGCAAAAAAAAAAAAGGAAAAAAAATGAAAAAGAAAAGATAGAAAAATGAGAAATCGGAACGTTAACAAAGGCAAAAATGCTACTCGAGAAGGAGAAGAAAAAAAATAAGAAGAAAAGTTGGCCTGCACTTAGAGTCCTTTATACGCCATATCCTGTGTCCTGGTGTGTGCATGTGTGCAATAATTGTGCATTGATTATCATAATATTCTCGCAGCGCCATCAAAATTGCGCATAAAAATCACTCGCAGCTAGCTAGACAAGCTTCGTCCAGCCAGCAGTTTATCCATCAGTTTATCCCCCAAGTTTGTTTGTCAGTCACTCGGAACGGAACTCGCAGATACACATATATTCCCTATATATGGCATAAAGCAGTGGCAAGCAGATAAGCAAAAAGCAAATGAAGCGTGGATCAGGAAACGGCAACACACACAGCGAGTGCAAAATGTATTTGCAGTGGGTTTAAATGTGTTTACCAAACAGTGACTGCTTCACAGTGATTTGGTATAAAAAAGGAGGATTTTTCAAGTGATTTTTAAGTGGATTTGGAGTGGGAAACAGACCTACGATTCTAGTGGTACTTTATTACTTTAATTACTATTTATTTATTATAATGAATATGAATATAATTTTGTAGGTCGAAAAAGGGAACAATTTTTGAAGTGATTTTGAAGTGGAGTAGTGGAAAAAAGACATAATATTCTAGTGGTATTTTATAACTTAAATTACTATTTTTTTTATTATAATTAAACACAATTTAACAGCTTTAAAAATATAAAAGTTGTTTTGTAAGTCGAAAAAAAATTTTTAAGTGATTTTAAAGTGGAGTAGTGAGAATAAGACATAATTTTCTGGTGGTATTTTATGACTTTTAATACTATTTATTGTAGATGCTCAGAATATGACAATTTTTTTTCGTATTTTTGCTAGCGTGCTCTCGTTTTTTACTTATTTTTTGTTTTGACCTAACTTTTTACTACTGCATTAGTGCCAGGAAATGTGACTCTCTCCCGCTGTTTTCCCTCATTTTCCTGGAATGTCAGCCCTGACCGTTGATCCATCATTCGGGCCACGTGTCTGTCAACTGCAGCCCCCTCTTCCACCCCACCTCCTGTCAGCAGGACTTCCGTTTCCGCTTTCGCAACGCATCTCATCACGCTCGCTTTCCCTCACTCTCTCTCTCTCTCTTTGAAAACAAAAATAGAAAATAGAAAACCGACAACCGAAAAACCAAAATTGAACTAATTAAAATGACGAACTAGTGCAAAACAATACATAAACCGACATTACATTGTGAAAATCGAAAACTAGAAAGTAGATAAACTTCAAACGACGACGAAAAAATGCCAAAGGATGTGCGTGCCATTTTCTAGGCCCAAAGGGATTCTCTAGAGAAGAACAAAAATTGTGGAGTGCCAAGATGATAGCCACGCTGTTCATTATCTTTGCATTTATACGCGCCTTTCCCTGGAGCAGAAAGCGCGGTCGACCCGCCTTGGCCTTGACCCTGATGCCAGAGGATCAGGATCGGGAAAGGGAGCGCGATCGCGATCGGGATCGGGATCAGAAGGGTGAGAATAACAATCGGCCGAGACCCTCGATTTCGCTGGGTCGCGAGAACGGCGATGGTATGGCGCCGCGGACTCGACGAAAGTCCTCCAAGTTCCACGAGGTCACCTTCAGCGGCAGCGTGGGCGGTGGCGACAGCGATGGCGGCGGCGGCGGCGGCGAGGTCACCAACGGCAACGGTGGCTCGGCCCTGGAAATCAGTCCCAACAAACGCCACTCGCTGAGCACCACCAGCAACTCCAGTTCGGCGCCCTATCGCTATCTGAGCGGCAGCAGCCGATCTCGAGGATCGCGGGGAGATTGCCACGAGTACTACCAACTGCAACAGCAATCGACGTCGTCCCTATCGAACGGTGGCAATCGTGGCCATCGGTCACTCAGCCAGCGCAGCGATACCATGGCCACGGAGGCGGAGGGCGAGGAGTTCGAGGTGGATCCCATGGACGAGGACGATGAGGACGAGACCTACGACCGCGAGACGGAGGAGTTCTACAGCAATATCCAGGATGCCGCGGGCGCGGGCGCGGGCACGGGCTCATCGGGTCGCAGCAAGAGATCCTCGCTGTTCTCCAGGTCGGATAGCTCCGCCACCACCACATCGTCGAGCGGCGGGGGAACCTTCACCGGCGGCAAGCGCAGGTCGGCCGCCTCCATTCTGTCCTCGTCGATGTGCTCCGATCTGATGACCAGCGATCGACGCAGCTCCACGGCCACCGAGTACAGTGTGAAGTCGGTGACCACCGGGAATACCACGCAGCGCAGGTCGAGCGGCAGGATCCGGAGATATGTCTCCAGGATGACGATTGCAGGGGCCAGGAGACGCACCACGGGCAGGTAACAAATAGAGTCTAATCCCAGAAACTTTGTGGGGTATCACACTTTAAAATCGAAAGGCAATTGGCTAAGTTATGGGCTTTCGGTATTATGTTCGGGGTCACCTTTTAGGAAATCATTAAAAAAATGTTAGTATTTAAATATTAATAATTTAGTAATTATTTTTAAATGAAAGCAGAACTGAAACACTCGGGTTTAGAGGTAAACACTTTTATAATCAGAATCCAATTGACCAAGTTATGGGCTTTAGAAGTTCTGTTTGGGGTCACCTTAATGTATAAATTTAATGTTAGGGTTAGGAATATACTGGTGGTATTTTACATTATTTAGATTTTTTAAATGAATAATTTATTTTGAATTACAAAAAATATATGAACTTAACTCTTAAGCAAGAAATGCTTTGCTAATGATAGTTTAGGTATACCATTATATAATTTATTTACTCGAAAAAAATACACTTGAACTAGTTATACAAAATATATATGGTAAAGTGAGGGCCCACTTTATGAGCCATTCTCCTGTTGCCACTGCTCGTGCTTGGCCAGCAGTTTCTGGCCCAAGGGACGCACCTGCTTGAAGGCCCTCTCCACGTTGGCCTCGATGGCAGCCTGCGATTCCTTGGACACTCCGGCGGATCGGTCGCCCACCTTGGTGGCACAGCGCACCCGGTGCATGCTGATCTCCTTGCAGGCCAGTCGTATTTCATCCCCGGTAAACTGAGCGGACATCTCCACCAGCTTTTGCAGCAGACGCGGATTCAGCGAGATGCTGGTGCCCAAAAGTCGGCTGATCAGGCTACTTCTCTCCGCCTCGTTGGGCAGTTGGACCAGCAATTTCTTCTCGAAGCGCCGCAGAAAGGCCTCATCAATGTCCCAGGGCAAGTTGGTGCTGGCCAGGACGAAGACGCCGTTCAAAGAGTGCTCCATGCCGTCCAACAGTTGCAAGAGCTCGTTCTTAAAGCGCTTGGAGCTCTCGTGATCCGTGGCCCGGTCCCTTTTGGAGGTCAAACTCTCGATTTCATCCAGGAAAATCACCGAAGGCGCCCTCTTGGCAGCCATGTGGAAGAGCACCCGCAGGATCTTTTCCGATTCGCCGCGCCATTTGCTCACCATAATGCTGGCTGTTATGTTGAAAAAGGTCACCTGGCCCTGGGTTTCGGAGTACAGGGCCTTGGCCAGAAAGGTTTTTCCACTGCCCGGTGGCCCGTGGAGCAGCAGGGATCGCCAGGGCTTGAGCCCGTGGGCAAACAATTGGGGAAACTCAATGGGCGTTAGCACAGCCTCCTTGATCAGCTCGATGGCATGCTGATTGCCACAGACATCCGACCATTTCAGCTTTGTATTCTCCTGCAAAATAGTTGTCTTTACCAAATCCGCCAGGGATTGCCAATCCAGCGAAGAGAACAGAGCATCATCGCCACCCAAATGGCCATGTTCGATTTCACAGGCATTTTCCGGGCCATTCGATTCCGCTGCAGTTTCCATTTTCTTAATCTGCAGCGGTTGCAGCTCGCTATTCAAGGCCGCTGTGGCTGCACCCACACCGATGTGCCAATTGGCCAGAGAAGCCTCTGGGCTTGGGGCCGGTTTCTTTGCTTGCTCCTTGGGTTTTTCCTGCTTGGCACCCGACATTTCCACCTTGATTTTGGGTCCAATTTTCTTGAGGATCTTGGGGTATTTTCCAAATTTCAGGTTGAAAAAGCTGGCGTACTCCAGGTACATGGCATCCAAGTCGATGTTGTCGCACAGCTCGTACTCCTCGGACAGACGTCCTTCGGTCTTCAGGGACTCGGCCGTGGAATAGTAGCCATTGTCCACCAGATAGCGATGCATTAGGTAGAGAATATTGCGTCGACGTGTGCTGAAGTTCCGCACATCCTCACACAGAACTTGTGCTGCGGCCGTCGCTGTCACTCCGTATTTTCCCTGGGTCTTCATGCTGTGGCTTTTCCGGGAAAATCTCGCTCGATTGTTTTGAATTCCAGGAAGTTTGTGAAGTATCTGGCGTAGTTTTCGCAGCAATTGTTTTTCGCTCCTCGGAAACAAAACTGGGGTTGTCATAGCGAATGGCAAGGGTTGCCATGTTACACGCTAGAGGTTTTCTGTTTCATTGTTCTCAAAACATTTTCCCCGGCAACCGCAGGACTGGCAAATGAGGGGCGGGCAAGACAGGTGGAAAACTAAAAGGATTCAGGACTTCATATCTGCTTGTGGGCTAATTAAAAATGCAGAGAAAAGCAGAAAAACCCAGAATAACTCCTTTCTGGCTTGATTTGTGGTTTGGTTTTTCGTCATACAAAGGTTTTGCGATATTAAAAGCTCTTAAAATTTAACAGAAAAACTAACTAGAGTATGAGGTAGTAAAAAATTGATTCAATAATGCGTATTTTTGGCAAAAATATGAAAAAAAAAAACAAGTTCTAAAATTAAATATTTATTTAAGTGATGGGGATTGATAGCAGACAAAGCGAGCTGCTCGAAACAAGACGGTCGCTTAGACTTTAATTGACTGAATTACGACTAAAAACCGGAAGGAAAAATCGTATTAATATTAAAAATCTGTATCAGTATTTTGGCTGCTGTAATATAAATAACAGTTAGACTATGAGTGTCATACCTCGTTGGGCTCATTGTTTAATTTTCAATTAATTGTTATTATTGGCTGGTAATTTTATACCTTTGAAATTTTGAAATGTTTGACAAGGGGGAAGCTTATTTCGGCAAGCCGAAAATCACACATCCTGGTTCCTACTTTTCCAGATCCTCAGTTCTTAAAACAACTTATGATATATCTCACCAAATACTTAATATTAAAGCATACTAATAATACACATCCTAATCTAAATATTATATTAAATAGTATTATATATAACTTATATACTATTTAAAATATAAAAAAGATGGTTGTGGGTGCTAGCAGATTAGTTTTTTTTTTTTGCGCGCCAGGGAGATGATTAAATATATATATTTGTGTACATATTTGCATTGCATATTCAATAAATAAGATTACCAAGTTCTTTTAATTCTCCGATAAAACAACATTATTAGAAGATAAACCATTTCTTTATTTTACCAAATTAAATTACATTATACATAAATACAGGATTAGGATGTATAACATGATAATATAAATAAATAAATAAAAGAGAACCCAAGAACATTCTGGTTCATTTCTATATAATTTTTGAACGCTGATATGTTTGCATTAGTTTACAGAAATATATATAAATAAAAATATCAGAAAACATGTCCAAAAAATTAGCCAATTTACATGGCATCAACTTGGCGGCGTTTCACTTAAGACACTAAACTTAAGAGGTTACTAAAAATATTTAATTCACTAGGGTACTTACCTGAATAAGTTTTCGGTGCTCTGCTGTCTTGAATGATGAGATCTCCATATATGTACTTATTCAGCAATCATTGCAAAGGCTCCATATATATCCTGTGAACCTGTGATTTGTCCAAAGGCACCAACACACACACAATCCTTCGTTAAATCTTTCGGTCAACTGGTTTTCCGAGTGACCATAGCATCCATTTTCAGCTGGAACTAGAAGAAGAAGAGATCAGTTTTTATTAGCATTATCAATGACGTGGCCAATTGTACAATTCATAAGTATTACATAAAAATTACATGTTTAGGTTATTTATACAACATAAACATTCAACATGTCTTAAGTTGGATGTTCAATGTTGAATGTTACATGCTGGTTTAATGTTGAATGTTGTATGTTACATGTTCAATGTTAAATGTTGACTACAGATTTATAAACGTTGCACATTGAAAGTTGCCTAGGTAAGGCGACTATAAATATTTAATTAACACTTATATAAGGTTCATACCTGGATGCACTGCATCCTGGAGTCCAGTGCCACCTCCACCTTGTCCAGTGATCTGTCCAAGAGCACTATCACACACACACACAAACACTCGCCGGTACTTCCGGTCAACTGATTTGGGGTGACCATAGCCGCCAGGTCATGCATTTTCGAGCTAGAACTAATTGGGAATTATAAGCTCCCACACAAGAAATTAATTTGTAATTAACATTTTCGATGACGTGGCCATTGTAAAATGTAAATATTACTATATAATTGCATAATTTAGGGTTATTTTTACAACATCAGACATTTAACATGTCTTGAGTTGTTAGTTGGATGTGTTATGTTGAATGTTACATGTTGTCTATAAATTGTTTAATTTAACATGTAAATATTACCTATAGTTGCATTATTTTAGGTTTTTTTTCAACATTAAACCTTTAACATGTATTCAGTTGTTTATTGGATGTTTTATGTTGAATGTTACATTTTGTATATATATAATGCACCTTACAAATTATGAAAAAAATATTAAAAATTTAAATATTTCTGTAAGGCATGGGGATCGTTAGCAGAGGACGCCAGCTGCTCAAAGCAGTCGGTCTTTTGACTGTACGCCATGAATTGGCCAAACTACGACTAAAAAACCGATAACAAAAGGATTTTGGACTAGAATCTGAATTAAAAAAAAAATGAAAAAATGGGTCAAAAAATAAATTTGCCCTAAAAATTATTGAATTTGATAGCTGAGGACGCTAGCTGCTTAAAACAGTCGGTCTTTTGATTGGACGCCTTGATTTGCCAAAAATACGGCTGAAAAACCTCGGGAAAAGGAGGATTTTTGACTAAAACCTGAATTTAAAAAAAAACACCATACAACCCCTCACAAAAAAATAAAAAAATGGGTCAAAAAATAAATTTTTCTAAAAGTGATTAAATTAAAACAGTCGGTCTTTTGATTGTACGCCTTGATTTGCCAAAAATACGGCTGAAAACCCTCGGTAAAAGAAGGATTTTTGACTAAAATCTGAATTTCAAAAACAACTTGATAAAACTTATATTATAATATTTAAAGTTCGCATTCAGTACGCCCTATTTTCCCCGTGTAGCTGTGCTGTTTACCCAGCAAATCCTGAACTAACCCAATTCAGTGCCTTGCAAATTGCCGGATCAGTTGGCCGCAATTGAGTCCTCTCAATTGGTTAGTGCCCTTAATTGTTCGTTGTGCACTTTCCCCGTCCGCCCTTCACTGGTACTTGGTTTTCCACCGCTTTTCCATCCGCATTTCCCTCGCTTGTCCCCGAAATTCGGCTGCTGCCCCGAGCTGGCAACATGCTCAATTTGGCGAGAGATGACGGCGCCAGATGGTTAATCAAATGCACGACGCAATGAAATGAAAATCAGCGGATCCTGTCCGCACACGCATACACGCGCACGTGCCACGCCCACTCGGTGGAAATTATTCAACATGCAGATGCACAAGCAACGGCAACCCACATTCCGCATTTCCCATTTTCCAGCACATCCAGCTATTTCACCTTGCCTTTAAAAAAGATTAACACACGGGGAAAAACTTGACAATTTCAAGGGTATAGCTACATAGGTGACCTTTATAGAAGTGAAGTAACATATTTGAATATAATAAAATTATTTAAATTTTAATGCAATATTTATTTTCATTTCAATTTACAGTTGTGACTTTATGTGATTTCTTTTTGTGATTTTATATATTTATATATATATATATAATAAAGTATTTTAATGGTATTTATTCTTTAAAAGCTTATAAGATAGATAAAAATAAATTTATTTCAATCATTTTTCTTGATGATAAAATATTTATTTAAATTCTTCAATTCTATATTAACATTATTGCATTGACATGGTTAATTTTTAAGATACTAGCATGTTCCAGCTCTTTTTCTCTGTGAAAAGTGGGTGGCCAGTGGCTGAATGTGCCCATTTGGTTTCGCCTCGCAATTTTAATTTGGTTTTTTTTTGCAAACCTCCCCGCCTTGCCTCCGTCTTCCGTCATCGTGCAACCTCCATGGCAGTCAGTCTCAGGCTTTTGTTAATGGCCTTGTGACAGTTTTTCTCTCCCCTCATCAGCCACCACCCACTGCAGACCACCTCTTTTTCGCACCCACAGTTGCAATCGGTTGCTCTGTCCCTTTCGCCAGCATTTTTCCTTAGGTTCTCTGCACTTTGCTTTGGTTTTTGGATTTTCGGTTATATTTTTCTTATTTTTTTTTCGAATTCTTTTCGGGGTTTCCATTTGCTCTCAAGGTTTTCCGACTGGCGGTATTTGTGTGCACGTATTGTGGGAGTGAGAGGCCACTTACCACTTGCCCTCGCTGTGAGTGTGTGTGTATGGGTGTATAGGTAAGTGGAATCCTTCAAGACGCACCTGTGTGTGTTTGTGATTTCTAAAAAAGTCCCATCAGATTCATAATCACGTTGAAAATACGTATAAGAAACTAGGGAGTAAAAATAAAATATCACCCGTTTTTCAAGCTTTATCAAATATTATAATAATAAAACATTAAATATCTCATTAAAAAGACATAATAAATAAAGCTCGAAACTTGAAAATGCAGTTAAGCCATGGGGAACTTGAGAGCAATACCAAAAAAAATAACCATTTTCCACCATTTTAAAATGTATAATATTGTAATAAAATATTACATTTATCAAAAAATTTTTAAGGAGATAAGAAATAAAGCTGAAAACTTAAAACGGACTAGCGTGATTCGCTTAAAGTCTGTTGAAAAGCGTTGATGAAAATACCTGAGTTTTCCTTTGTTTTCCCGGGATTTTCGAGGTATTTCCCTGCCAAAGGACTCTCACAGACACTCTGCGTGGGTGTGGGTGAGCTGCGAGTTTAACAAACTAATTAAGTTGGCGCTGGGCGTTGAGCTTAGCGCTTTTTTTTAGGCGCAAGAGGCAACCTTTTGTCTAGGGCAAACAGACCGACATACTTATAAACATGATCCCAAAACAGACACACACAGATACACACTCACACACCGACAACTGGCTCACTAATACACACTCGTGCACACTTACACCCACGCAATCAGCATGCGTCGTTCATTTATTTGCACATATAATTAGGCACATGAAGAGCCGCCGTCGGGCACACTTCCGTTTCTCCCCACTCCCCAGCTACCGCCACGCCCCTTTCCCCACCCCTTTTTGCCTACGCTTTCTCCGCCCCTTTCTCCACCCCTTTCTCCGGGCACAACAACAATGCCAATCTCCCGCCAGCCAGCTACTTTCGCCTTCATCCGGCTTGAGTGCGACTGTGTGGCTTAAAGCACGTCACGGCTTAAATGAATTGAAGCCCACCACCCACAGCACACCCCCCACTGACTCACACACACATACACAAAAAAAAGAACCACACATCACCCTACAAAAAAAAAAAAAAAAAAAAAAAACACCCTACAGCACCACCCACATAGAAGTATGTAATTGTTTTTGGGGCGCCTGCAAGTATGCAACTAGAGAAAATAAGCTCTGGGAGTTGTTTAGAGGATAACGATGAAAATACTATAGCTTGGAGATGGGCAAGCATCGATAATAAATTAACGATCCGTAAACGAATTTTAGTAGTTGTAAAATTAAGTAATTTTCGAAATATAAACAACTTATAACTGAAACTAATAAAAGACATAAAGCGTAAATGACAAAGATGAAAATATATCAAATGAAATGGTTTAATCAAAAAACGTAAAACTATCGATAGTTAATTTTTGAAAGCCTTGATAAACATCGATAAGTTATTGATATATATGTTCCAGATTTTCTAAATGAAAAGATATAAATTAGGCCAACTTTGTGGAGATATATTTAATGTTTTATAACTCTTTAACAAATAAATAATTTAAGAAAAACTTAAAATATATTGTTATTTGATTTCGAAAAGCTGGAGCTTCTCTATCATGCGCTTAAAATCCCAAATATAATGCCCGATTCTCCAAGTGTGGCACAAGTTTAGTGAGTTTTTCAAAACGCTGGACAGCGGCTATTTATTTATTCTCGCCATCTCTTTCGGCGGCCCAGCTAGCCCTCTCTTTCACACGCAGAACAATTGTCCTGCTCGCTCATCTTTTGTTTCTATTTGGCCTTTCTTCATGCTTTTCTCTCGCATTTTTTGTTTGGTTCGTCTGCGTTTTTTGTGTCCTGGCTGTGACAGGACGCTTTATGAGCTCGAGTGCTGTTTTTTGTCCCTATGTTCTGTAAGTTTTTTCCGAGTGTTACGACAGGTCCTTGGGATGTCAGGATAAGCAGGCGCCAAGTATTCGGCGACTTTGAAGGGAATGAATGCAGCATTCATGGTGCGAATGAATGCACGAGTGCATTGCAAAGTAACTAAATAAGTATTGGACAAAGGAAGGATTAAGAAGGGCGGCAAAATAAGCAGATAACTGAAGGATAAAGGAATGGGATAATGGAATATTGTAACTTCAAGCTAAAGAAAAAATAATAATTGAGAAAGCCCTATTGCACAAATGAAATATTTTATTAAATGGAAAACAATTTAAAGGCTATATCTTTGTAATATAATCTCTAAAAAATAATGGCTCTAACATTTAATGTTTTCTTTTTTATTTAAACTTTTTCTCTGAACATGGGAATAGCTGTCTCCTAATTTTGTTGACCCATGAATTTTAATTAACACAAAATAAAACGATTTTCCAGCTAACAAGGCTAAATAGAAAGCCCAATGAATTTGTATCCCACTTCTGGCTCCTCTTGCGACCAATTAAAAAATGAAAACCAGTGGAAAACCAGTGGAAAACCAGTGGAAAACCAGTGGAAAACCAGTGGAAAACCAGTGGAAAACCAGTGGAAAACCCGTTGAAAACCACACCAACTAAGTAGAAATTTAGCGTTCGCATTTGTTTTGGCGATGCAAAAATAAAATAAACTTCTGACGGCAGAGCAACAATATAGAGTGTGCATAACACCATTAAAAATACAAAAATCGACGAAAAAAGGAGAGCGGGAAAATGTATGCCCGAAACTGGGAACTGGGAACTGGGAACTGAAAACTGAAACCGAACTAAAAACAGTTTGTCGCCGACGCTGCTGTTGCCATAACTTTTGCAGAAAAACGCCACAAAGTATGCCAGGGAAACTGGCGACATTGTTGCTCACCGTCCCCGCCCTCATTTTCCCCAACATTTTCCCAGCACTTCCAACCGACCCCCTTAAAAACGAAATAGTAGCAACAAGCGGCAACAACTTTGTGCCAAGTTTACTTAATGACCCCGGTATAAATTTTACTTAAAACATCATTTTTCTTTACGACTTTTCCACCAGCCTTGCGAGGAAAATGAGCGGGAGGTGTTGGGAAAAGCTTGAGGGGGGACACACAGCTGTGTGGGGCAAGAAAGTTGCGGAAAAGTGCCAGAGCCAAGAGTTTCCATTCGAATTGGTATTTTGTGTTTACCAATTCGGTGAGTTTTCAATTAGGTTGTGTCGAATTTATGCTTCTGGATAGGTTACTTATAGTAAGTCGAGGATCTTGTTTATAAAACAAATACAAGTTTCTCTAATAAAAAAATATGATGTGATATGATATGACAAATTATACTATTAATATTATGATACATTATATGAAAAATTGTATATGAATATATTATATTTGATGATTTCATATATTATATATTTATTTGTTAAAAATGATTTGATATACTTAGATTTCTTATGTTTTTTTAAGGATGAATGTATTATTTCATAAATGTAAATGTATCTACTATTTTTATTTTTACTCAACGTGAAGTTTAATTTAAAATCTCTCAAATAAAATTTTATAATAATAAATTATTAAGTAAATTATTCCAATCCAATTTTTTTTAGTAAAGCAGAATGCCTTGTGGCTTCAATAAATTAAAAGGATATTCTATACATTTCGATACACTTGTGTGTATTGGCCTTATGCCAGATTAAATTGGCGTGAATAAAAGTTGCGGCTTAAAGGAGCCTGATTATAAGTTTAAGGCAGGCACCTAGCGGCAAATTGAAGTGCGCGTCGTCCAAGATGAGCTTGCAATTTTATGGAAGTTTCTATATATTTTTTGTTTAAGAACTCCCCCAAAACTCGGGCCCCTGGCCCACAATTGACTAAACTTTCCTTTCACATTTTCGGGCGGAGTGGAGTGACTTTTGCTTTCGCAGTTTTTGTATTTCTCCCTTTTTTTTTCTTAGAGGGAGCAGAGGACTTGTTACAAGAATTCTGCCAGCCAGAAAAACTTTTTGCCGCAGACAAGCGAGCTGAGAGAAAAAAAAGGAAGCGCGAAAGATGACTAACAAAATGAAACTTTAAATGCGCCTTGTTAGGCGAGTTTCCGTTTCCGGTGGCATTGTCTTCACTTTATAGGGCTATTTTTCGCAGGCCGTTTATATGCTTCGGTCCTTGAAATGTACATTTATTATATTTCCTATGATGGTCTAAATTGAATAAATGATATTAAATCTACATCTATATTTGCATATGATTATAAATGTTGTATATTTTGTGTGAATATATAAGTTTTTCTAAAGCATTTTCTATCAAAAACACATATTAATTCAACTCTTTTCATTATTTTTATTACAGTTTCGATGTAGAAAATGGCCAGGGCGCTCGATCACCGCTCGAGGGCGGCTCTCCCAGCGCCGGTTTGGTTCTACAGAATTTGCCGCAGCGTCGCGAATCGTTTCTATATCGCTCCGATTCCGACTTTGAGATGTCGCCCAAGTCCATGTCCCGAAACTCAAGCATCGCTAGCGAAAGGTAAGTCCTCCAGAACAACTTCGATAGCATTCAATTTCCCCATCTCCCTTCATTCATTATTAATTAATTTATTTATAAGTTTTGAGTTCCCCTTACTTCAAGTTTAATTTTAAAGCCGAGCTTTCCCTTTATTTAATTTTATTTTTGTGAGTGACAACCATAAACATTCACCTGTTTATTTATGGGCTCAGATAATGATTATGATGGACATTTTCAACGCCTTTTTCGTGTTTGTGATTCCCCCTCCCTGAAACGGCTTTGATTATGGTTTTTCGCTTATGGTTCCTTTGCTTTGTTGTGCCATTATTTCTGGTACACTTACTTTGAGTGCGATTAATGTTGTTTTCTGTGGTGTTTATCTACACTTTTACCGAAACTATTCTATAGTATTTTTTTTCTATACTGACGTCCCTCTCTCTCTCTGTCTATATTTGAGGGGTTTTCCTAATTTAAGGCTTGTCCTTTGCTTATCCTTTCGTTTGGACTTTATTAAGTCCTTACCAACACTGTATAGAAATATTAATATCTATAATCCATTTCCACTGTTTTCTATCTGGCTTCCTAAAAAACTATTTTTTCTCCTATAACTTGTTTCTCTGTCTCTTTATGAACGAAATTTACTCTGTTAAATGCATTTACTCTGTAATTTTCCCGTCTTATTTGATGTTTATCAACACTGTGTTTAAACTTTTTAGTTTACTGATGGCTGTACTTTTCTATTTCTACTCTGTGTTTGTAAAACTCAATTTTATTTGTTTTGCAAATAAATATGCTGCAATTTGTATTTTCGTTCTAAACTCAAAATAATTCTAGTCAAATTTATTTTATGCTGTGGGTGTTTAAGGTGTTTAAGAGACTTGCCAGAAATATTTGAACAATTTATGGTGGTGGGGCTTCGCTGCGTAGGGGGTTGGCTCAATGGTGAAGCTAGCTAAATTCCAAACGCACACATGCGAAAAGTGCAACAACTTTGCTGGCATCTCTCGGCTCCAGAGTTTTCCTCATCGCTTTTTCCCCCCCTTATATTCCCAGCCCCGTTCCGGACTTTCCTCTACTTCCGCCTCTTTTCCCCTCTGTGTGGGATTACTGTGACTTTGCTGCGGGGCTTACCCCCCAGATTTTGCCTACCTATTTTCCGACCTCTTCGTTAAAGTTCACAAAAATATGCAAAGGCCTGCACTACGGAAAGTGCAATGCAGGCGGAATTCAAAACTTATTTTTATCTAAATGATGAGGGTTAACTTGGGATTTCCTTTAAAATTTTAGACCTATTATACGAACTAAATTTAGAATTTTAACTTTGTCATATAATGATTACAATTTTAAATCCTATTAAATATACGATTTTTCAGAAGCAGTATTGTAAAGTTCTAAAATAAACTTCCTAGTCCAAAAAGTTTTCCTTATTTTCGCTCAGTATCTACTGCCTGATGCTGGGCATATTTCCTCCATAGCTTTTACAGGGCCTAAGGCCTCAACTTCAATTAGTTAGTCACAGTAGAACCGCCCTCACCCCGCTCAAAAAAAGCCCTCATTACACATGCATGGCCAAAAACGCGTTATGCAACACTGAGGCCGGAAATACACTTTTTTTTCGGCTTCCCTTTTTGTTGTTTTTATTTCCCCCTGTGTGTGTGTGTGTGTGTGAGTGAGGGGTTGTTGTTTTTTTTGGCAAGCCTTTTGGCTTCTGTGTTTTTGAGTGCATCCCCCCGCACTCCTACAATTTTTTTTTTTTACATTTTGGCAGCGGCAATGGGGCCACACACACAGACACAGCCATGTATTATGCACAAAAACAATAACACCTAATTACACATGCAGCTGCAACAACAACAACAAGAAAAGTGGGAGGCTGCTGATGATCACCATAAAAGATGGATATATAGATTGGGGGGCGGCGGAAAATGTGGGGCTGGGCGGGGCGAAAATCGAAAGGGAGAAGGCTGGCAAAATATTTACATTTTTACAGCTATTTTTACAGCGCCAAAAGTGCACTTTTCCCCCTTGGCCACTCCACCGTTTTGGTTTTCCCCCTTTTTGAAATTTAGAGCGCAAATTATGCCTGCAAAAATTACAAAAGCCAAAATATTTGGCCCAAAGCAAAAAAAAAAAAAGAAAGAAAAACACTTAAGAGCCTGACGGCAAAACCACTTGAAACCCCAAAGTAAATAGATGATTTACGACGGCGGAAATAACAAGATTTTCATGCCTTTTTAAAGACTCCAAGCTGGAGGGGAAAACTCAATCACGGGAAATGATTTATGAGTTTTATTTGGATTTTAAACTTGAAGACTTAATTGGATATTTATAATATGAGTTTATTTTGGGTTTAACACACTTTAATGTGTGCTGAAAATATTTTTTTTATTAAGGATGTTATTTTAAAATAATTATTTTTTAAAATCTGAATTTTAAAACTATTGAAATACAATTTAATTGATTTTTAAACTTTTAATAGATGGCAAAAATGTTTTTTAACAATGCTAAAAACCAAATAACTTAAATAAATAAATATATCAATGAAAATTAACATTCCTGCGGCTTCTGTATCTGTTGTATAATTCTTTTGAGCAAAGCCAACTCAATTTTAGTTCGAATAAGTATGTTGTTTTCACCCAGTTGCTCGACCTTCTTGGCCAACGTTGCTGTTCTTGTTGTTGCGGTCGGTTTTCCTCAGGTGTTGTTGTAGTTTTCCCTTTACGGTCAAATGTTTTTGGCAGGCGACAGCAACGCAATTTGCATTTGTTTTCAGTGCGGCATGGAAGCCGAAAACTTTTGTCTGCCTTCAAAGTTTTTCGGCCTGCCAAACTGTCCCTCTTTTCCGCTCTTCCCTCCTCCACTCTCTCCTCCGCCCGGCGGCAAAATCATGGATGAGGAAAATTCAGGGGGAGGTGGGTGGGTTGGTGGGTGTGTGAGCGGTGGAAATCTTCACCTTTCAGCGCACGCTGCGTTTGCTTTCAATCAAGTTGGAATATTTCTAGGGGCTGCTGCCACTTTCAAACAATGTTCCTGATGAGCTGTCAATTACACACACGTATTTATGGCTGGGGTCTTGGGCTAAAACCAAAACTAGAGCCACTGAGAGGGCCATGGGCGGAGGGGAGGAATCGAAAGCCATTGAGTGACGACCAAGTTTCATAAAGATTTCAACACTAATAACAAATAATTAGCCGACTGTCCGAGATTCTGTCTTGCATACCACCCACAAACCAAAAACCATTTTCCCCCGATTTTTCTCTTTTCCGTGTAAATGTCAAGGTCGCCGTTCGAGCAAAACAACTCACAATTAGTCATAATATTTTGTTGTCGGGCATCTCGGGATGTTCCTTCTCACATTTTCGGACAGCCACCCCGAAAAACGAGAAAATAATCATGGCAACCAATAATAGATGCAGTTAAGTGGAATTGTTTTTATTGTTTTGGGTTTCATACCGAAATTAGAAGAAGAAAACAATACTTGTAGTGGGGTAGGATTTCCTAGGTTTGTACACAGGAAAAAATAGTTACTCAAATTTAAAGAATAAAAAAAGAAAGAAATCACCAAGAGTTTTTCTATACAAGTTGCCTAAAAGTATGCAGTGAATGAAAGGACTGAAGCCAATGGACTTTAAATATATTATTGCATACTTTTAAACATCTCTATTTTCTCTCTTAAATATAGAAAATCCATAAGATTTCATCGACTTAAAATTATAGATTATTTTTCTTAGTGCCGACACTTGTTTTACCTCGAATTAAAGCTAATCCAAATCCAGTCGACAACTTTAAATCCCGGCTTTTAATTTATCCGCAAAACTGTGTCAGGTGTCGCCCCCCGTCGATAAAGTTTTTGTCCCACCCACCATGCAAATTCCTTTCGAAATTCCATTCTGCAAAACTTAAATTCTTAGTTGGTTGCCATCAGTTCCAAAAAGTGATTCAGAGGGAAAGCAAAATGGAAAGCAAATTGAAAACGGAGTTTGAATTAAAAGATGCCACGAGGGATGTATCTGGAATGATTTTAATTGAGTTGCCACAAAAATCCTCTCTGGCTGGAGTTGTCGGGTTACGATAGTTGGGTTCCGGACTCTGAGGTTATTGTGGGTTTGTTTCGGGTTAACGTAGGTTAACTGGGGTTAACTGAGGTGTGGCAGAACTGAATGGGGTTACAGATAAGGTAGGGTGGGCAGCAGTTTAATTTATTTTTGCTCATGGAGTGCTAACTGCAGTTGGATGAAGTCGTTTGGTTTAGATCTAATCGGCTTTGCAACAAAGACAGGGTTTGAGTGGAGAAATGGCAAAGTAAGGAGGGATAACTTTGTTAGGTAGTTTTGTAAGCTGTATGGTTTGCAAACATTTTATACTACTTTTTTATGGTTACTAGAAGTATTTAAATCATGTTGTTTTATTTTAAAAGCTTTAAATGGTAAACTCTATCAAATAAAACAAAAAAAAATTTTAGACTGACCAGCAATAGAAAGCTACATAACGTAAGGTCACCAAAGATGTGATAAGATAACCTCCGGTTATGTGCATGTTATTTGCCACAAACATAATTAAACAATTCCTTAAATTAAAGAAAAAATTGCTGAACGAGTTTATATTTTTTGAACAAATAACCTGAGTTTCTTTCCAAAGTTTCAATTAGCTAACCTCCAGTTATTTAGGAATCTATGCTTAGAAAATAATTAAACACATTTTAGGAGTTAAGAGTGTGATCAACTAACATATGTTCCTTGAAAAGCAAACTAAAGTTAGATAATGTGAAGATGCCACCAAAGCCTTGATTAACTAACCTCCGGTTAAGTAAACGGTATTTCTCAGTAAATCATTTTCAAAATTAAAGGCCACGTTTTAATGTTGGACCCCCAATTGGTCACCTAATTAATGGTTCTCGAAACGAAATAAAAGTTAGATAACTTGGGTACGCCGCCAATGGTCCGATTAGCTGACCTCCGGTTATGTAAAGGGCCTTTGCACTTTGCACACAGCCCTTTATCCTGTCGGCCCCCTTATTTTGTGCCCAATGACATTTGCACACAGAGCTTTGAATGCCGGAGACAAATGGACGGCAAAGTTGGCTGCCAAAAGGGGCGGGGTCGCAGGTCCTTTGGCCATGTGCTTAAATGTCAACACTTCAACTTCGACTTTTGTGCAGTCCACTCTCCGTTCTCCATTCTGTTTGTCTGTCTGTTTGTTTGTTGTGACGTGGTGGAATGACGTCACCACGCTGAATTTGCACCGATCTGTGCGGCGGGGGTCATTGTCTGCGTCAGCGAGTGTCGTCGGGGGTTGCCGCCCCACATTTCCCCCGGCCCTTTCACCGCCGCCCGCCTTTCGTCACACACCCATTTAGCATTTGGTTGCACGTGACGCATCAATTGGGCGGGCGGGAAAGTACACGCAGAGAAAACTGGGATATCAGCATGGCATTTCATTAAAAAAAAGTAAAGCATTTTTTTAAAAGTGATATACAGTTAAATAATTATTTGGAAAGCTTAAGAATATATTTAAAACCTTTTAAATAAATATAATTTATAAGGAAAAGTAAAAAAAAATTATAAAAAAAAATAGTTTGAAAATATATTTAGATTTAATATCATTGGATTTAATAAATAAATCTATGTTTTTTGTAATTGAAAAAAGAAAACTCTAAAAAATACGTTTTGAAAATTTGTTAACCAAAATATGTAGTTATTTTATTGTATTTTTGCGTCTTTTTGGTTTTTTTCGATTTGATTTTGATTATCTGTTGTTGCTGTTTCGCAGCCCCTGCCCCTAGCTACATTTGCCCACTAATTTCACCCTATTTTCCACCCTATTTTCCACCCTATTTCCACCGGCTTTCCCCACATGTTTCCCCCCTCTATTTCCTCCTCTATACCTAGTGAAATTTTTATATGATTGTTGTCTGTATTATCGTTGTTTATTAAGATTGTAACCCTTTTTCCAGGTTTAAAGAACAGGAAGCCTCTATACTCGTTGACCGATCGTACGTATGCCGAGAGATCTGATCTGCCTATATCGCTCTCTCTTTCTCTGTCTCTCTCTATCTATCTATCTATCTCTATCGTTATGTCTTGCCTGCCTTTGCATATTTGATGTTTGTATGTTCGTTGTCGTTGTCATTTTTCGCCACTCTTATCCCGCATTTTGTGATTTGCATGCGATTTTTCCTTCACTCGATAGTTATAGAAAAATATTACACATTTTTTATTTGGGTTTTATAGGGAAAATTTAAAGGTATTTTATCCACTCGTTGCACTTGCATTTCATTGGGTTTTTCGTGGTCTTGAAATTTTGATTTCATTTTTTGCATGTTTAGTGGATTTATTAATTATGTGTATTGGGTGCCATAAATGGAATATTAAACATCAGTGGTAATGTATAAAAACCTATTTTAAGAAGGTCTAAATGTCATAACAATCCCTTAAGTATTTCGAAGTTTGGTTTAGTTATATATTTTTTGTTAGGTATAGCTAGAATTTGTTAATATCAGTTTATACTACATATAAGCATTAGGCTAAATTTATATTGCTTTTATATATTTTACTTTATTTATATGTTTTTTATATTCTTTTCCATTTTATATTCTATTTTTTATTTAATATTGGTTGATTGATTGATTTATTTATTGGAAAAAATTTTTTTAAAATAACTTGTAATAATAATAGTTGCAAAGTTAGGGAATTTTTCTAAAACATTTCTACTTGTGATTTTGAGTATACATCTTAACAAAAATAAATCCCTAAAATATACAAATTTTCTGGCACCTATTTTTATATTTTTTTTAAATAATAAATGGTTTCTGGCCACTTTAGACTTTGAAATATACGCTTGTGAGCGCTGCTTTCTAAGAAAAACGAAAAACAAATTGTCTTTTGTGGGTTCAGCGAACTCTGAACTTTCCCTGTCTGGTGGAAATACGTCTTTCGAGTCATAACTGGCTCACATGTTGTTGGCCACGTCCGTTGAGTCATTTCAATTTGTCTTCGGCCAGTCACGAGTTGCAGAGGAATTTCACACACCGACCGCTGAGTGCAGGCCGGGCTAATTTAAATATGAAAAGCATTTCCTATTTCCTGTCGCCAAGTGCCAAGGCCATAACAAAAAAAAGAAAAAAAAAAATAGTATACAAAAATAACACATATAGAGAAAATAAATAAAATGGAATAATTGCTGACAGAAGTCAATCAAGGGGAACTCTCTGCCGAAAGAGCCCCGCTGCGGTCGCAGTCTAGTTGCCACATGCAGTGCCGTCGCACCGGGCGTATACGTAACGTCGCATTATTCATACGCAGCGTGACACCCCAGAAGAAATGCGCCCTCGCCGCTGGCACACGAAACCAGACCAGGGAGACCGAGACCAAAGCGAAAAACCCATAAAATATGGCTCAAGATGAGGCAGCAGCGCTGAAGAGTAATGCTTCTGCGTTCGCCTCTGCTTCAACTAAATAAAATACATTTTTCCCGTGCATTAAATTTGCGCTGCAAGCAGCGTTTCAATTGCCTCAAAAAATATTAAAAAAAAAAAAACGAGGAAATTTATATATATATATAGAGAAGAAAATAAACTGTGAGTGCCTGAATATGATTCGTGAGTGCTGTGAGTGCTCGTGATTGCGGGCACATAATTTTAGCTTTAATACACACACATGTAAGACCATATATAATGTACACCTACATAGAGATATATATATATATGGGGAAAATGCATTGCACATTGCAGATTTGTCATTCACACCCAGCGGTGAAAAAAAAATAAAATAGAAATTCCTTTTTATAGCACGTCGTGTGTGCGTGTGTGGCATGGAAATGGCAGGCTGGCTGGGGAAAACGGAAAATGGAAAATGGCTGTGCTGAGCCAAAAGTGAAATGCAAATTAAGTGCTTTAATATCGGCAGCTCGGAGTGCAGTCTTCCATGATATGGCCGAAACGAGAAAGGGACCAAAATAAAATACATTTCCCCGATCGACAGATGCTTTTTTTTTTAAGTCAACTGAGCCCTATCAAATAAGAAGGTTTTGGCATTTTTAAAATGTGTAGGGTATCCTTGTAAAATATTTATTAAAAAAAATAATTGAAAACATAAGGAAATACTTTATATAATTTAATAAAATATCATTAAAATATATGTAAAACTATTTCAGCATATTTTGTTGATATTAACAGAATGTAAAATATTTTTTCATTTCTTATAAATTTGTAAAACATTTTTGAAATAGGAAAAAAAAATGTAAAAAAGTGTTTGACTTCATATATATATTTTTTTTAATTTGTATAATGACTAATATAAAAAAGAAATTATTTCTGTGTATTGCCAGATTCACACCAAAAACACATCAAGACCGGCAAAAGCTGGTTTAAGCACTATACATTTTAATGGGCTTTTCAAACGGTTATTGTTATAGTTGACTAGTTCTCAAGGCAGCTTATTCTAAATGTGAAATGTGGTCAGCAACTGTTTGATTGCATAAATCCCATAAATCTCTGGCTGCAGTCAGATTAAGACTAATGCCCGCAGATATTCCCCCCGTAGAGTGTTTATCCCAAATGCCTGGGCACTTGACTAGATTGAGCTGAAGGCACTGGAAAAAATATTAGCCTAAATAAGGGAAAAATCAAGGATTGTTATTGGAAATAAATGTTAAATTTTAACTTAATTTCTTTTAAATAAACCCTATTTATCCCAAGTGCATCGATTAGAAACCGCGAAAGCTTTGCAGTAATGACTGCAATCACTCGCCGAGTCAAGTCAATAAATGCAGAGCCATTTAAAATCTCATTGCGGCACACGCTGCGTATGAGTAATGTGGGCCGTATTACCCAGTTAGCGGCTTTTAAGTGCTGCGTGGGTAAGAATTCGCTCGTCCCAAAATGTATAATTAGAATTCTAATTCTTGTAATACTATGCTCTTTCTCTGCACGCTCTCGTTTGCTTCGTTCTATAACATTTTTCCTCTATCATGCGAATGATATTAAAATAATTGCCGTATTTAAAAATTGTTGTTGTTATTGCTGACGCTAATGAGCGTTAATCAAATGCCAACAGCTGCAGCAGCAGCAGCAGCGGCAGCAGCAACAACAAGAATATTAATACTATTAATATTAACCAGCCATTGAAGGCAAGAGCAGAAATAAAAACAACAGCAGAGGGGGAATTCATTAAACATTAGCGTAGGTAAGTGCGATGGGAAAAGGCACAAAGCGGGGAGCTCTGCAAATGAAAATTAAATTATTTGAGCGTCAGCTATCTCTTCTCATTCCGAATATTCATCATTGCGATGATCACGGTGGCCGTAGTGGCGGTGCCTATGACGATGGTAATGATGATGATGAAGTGCCAGGCAAGGACGTATGCCCCATACAGGGTGCTCTGTACTAAGCGACTTTAGGCCATTAACCTATATTTATAGTAAAGTTCACAAAGTATTTACATTTGTTAAAAATATTTATTAATTTTAAAAGGGTAAATACAATACAATACAATATGTTCATAGGTCAGAGAAAATTAAAAAAATATTCGAAACGTACAAAAAAAAATCGTTTTATTTTTATAATAATTTTAGTTTTTTTATATTCTGTTTCGTAAGTAGGTGCATCACAGTATTCATTAATATTAAAATAGATTTTATTTATTATTGAAAAGTTTTCAAAATATTTTTTAAATGAGTTTCTATTTGTTATATATTATGAGAATATTATTCAAAAAAACTCCCCGTATAAAAAAATGATTAATTAATTAAAATTATTTTAAACTTGAAAAATAATTATTAGTTAAATTTTTTATTTTATTATTCATCTAGATTTAGTAAATATAAGGAATCTAAAATAACCCTATTTCTTTTATCTTTTGTAGAAATATTATGGACATATTATTTATACACCCTGTATGACAAAATATAAGAAATCCTTAGTTTTTATGGTATAAACAAAAGCAAAAGGATATTTTAAACTTTAAACAATATTAGATGCCTCAAAAAAAGTCCTTAAAATTAGTTATTATTTATTAGATATTATGAAAATATTTGCTAAACACCCTGTACGCCAATAATTGAGCAAATGCTGTTTGCCTGATGAAGATGAAAAGCAAGCTGAAATCTTACGCGAAATGAAAATACAAAATACAAGCTCTCTCGTGCGACGAGTAGGAATATTTTTTCCATTTTTTTCTTTTTTAAGTTGAATATAATTTGTGCGCTGCGCTCTCGCGAGACTCGTCTACTATAATTTTTCTTTTTCGTGTGTTTGGCCTCTGTGTTTTCTGTTTTCTGTATTTTTGCTGCCGCGGGACGCGCTTCATTCTCGTTTGGCGGTTGCTCGTGGAAATTTCGAAAAAATCTCAAACAAGCCGCGGAAATCTCAAAAATCTCAATAAAAAAAAATAGATAAACGCCAGCAAACCGATTGCTTCAATCACAGAAAAATTAAACAAACAGGCGACTCAAAAGACTTTTATAGAGCTAGGGGAACAAGAATTTCCAGCTAGTGGGCCCAAGTGGGCCAAAAGTGATTGTTAATTGTATTCAATCCATAAACATTGTGTATTTTTTTCTGTTCTTAATTTGTAATCTGTGCATAAACCCAGCAAAATGCTGAACAAAAACTCGGCAGCCTCGCAATCGCTGCCGCGAGTGCACAGTTTCTTCAACATGATACCCTCGATAATGCAGGACGATCTAGCGCTGACCATACTAAACGATCGGGACAACATGTTTTCCATTAAATCACAACGCAGGTACTTGTATATCCAAGGGAATATGTGGTCTCTGACCACAGGGCCATTTATGGCCACCTCTCAAAATAGTTCGCCGCCTCCTCTGCAGACATACATCTCGTTTCGATATATAGAAAATACAGCAAATAACTAAATACACATATTTATATTCCGATTTTAATGACATCCAACAAGCCGCGTGTGTCTATATGTGCCTCCATTAATTATGATCTATGGTTTGCGTTCATTTCTACCGCATATTCCTACGCCAATCTATTGGCTGGGCCTAAGTTTTCTATATATACCTATATGAGATATACCATACGCTGTTGTATTTATTATAAATTTTAATTGAAATTTTATTGAGTTAGTTTGCATAAGAGATTTATTGCCAAAGTACTGCGGGAATTCCCTGCTTAATTCTGTGAAAAAATAAGCTATACCAAAAGGCTTTTCATTTCACTTTAAATGTCATTACCTTTCAAAAATGTTGTCAGCCGAATTCCCAGAAATTATATCTGGTTTTTCGGCGAATGTTTCACTGTTTTTTAGGCTTAAAAATATTATAGTTTTATTGGGAAATTGAGTTTGAAGGGTTCCCAGAACTGCAAAGAAAATTCTATACATTTGTCACAAGGCTTTTAGTGGACGTCAAAGTGATCACATTTTTATAAGAATTGTGAAATGAGGCATCCAATTTAAAAGAATATGTCCCTATTCGTTAGTGTGTTTTTGAAATTGATTTTTTTTGTTAAATATTTCTAGTAAAATGGAATATTTTTACTGTTACTTAATGACATCTTTATAATCACTTCTTATAACCATTCGTTTTTCATCTCTCCTTTTAATCACTACTTATAGAAGTGATTATAATTTGTTATAACTAAGTTTATAAGTTTCTCATTTAAAAACTCCTTATTTTAATTAGTTTCTAACACTTTTTAATTAAAATATTTACCAATTTGGTTTACCTCCCCGTTGTCACTCAATATTTAATTTTTTTTATTTACCTACTACACTTTTGATGAGTCACGCTGTGTTTTCAACTAAAGAGGCGACGCCTCGTCAATTGGGGGCGTGTTGAAAATGCGTCGCAATATTAATAAACCAAAATAGCAGGGGAGATGGCACAAAAATAACAATAAATATTCTGGGGTGGACGTACTAAAATTTCTTTAAACGAAATGACAAATCAGTGTCAACAAAAAAAATAACCATCAAGAAAGTTCCTCGCGTACACAGGGCGCTGACAAAAGCATTTGTTTTTTGGGACAATGAGTGGTTTTCCCGCCATTTTCCAGAATCACTTGCGGTCCACGATGGATAATGTCTGGCACGATTTTTCAGACCGACTTCCATGCTAAATGCTATATATGCGACGTGCCAAAAGTCAGGCAATCCAAACAGAAGTGTGTTAAGCAAATAGCCCGAGACAGCCGATGAGAGAAGTGAGGAAAGTGGCCAGAAATGTGAATTCAAACCGCAAAAAAAAAACGGAAAATATATAAAAAAGAAAGCACGGAGCCTGTAAATGCGCCACTTTCGCTGTGTTCTTATTGTTGTGATTATGGCCGCAAAGGAGGTCAGTTTTACATACTTCAAGAACCCACTCAATGGCATTTTTCGGGCTCATATTTTTTGATTTTCATTGTCAGGCCTTTGGGCTTAAAATATTATTGAAAATATTCTGTATTATTAGTATTATTCGCATATGGTTATATTTTTATATATTTTGTTGACATAGTAAAAACTGTAAGCAAGACAATCAACAAGTGACTTGGAGATCACAAAACATTTAAGAGATATGAGAAATACTTCTAGTACTTTAAAAATAATGTTTACCAAAATAATTAAATTTATTTCTTTAGATGGGAGTTAACAATTTTTTTTTAAAAGTAACAAATAATTTCTTAATGATTACTTAGTAGCTAAAATAAATCCAAGACTAAATCTATTAAAATAAAAATAAACATTTAAACTTTGATTTGTCTTTTAATTGACCCCTACTTTATTATAAGTAAGTCAATATGTGTGATTCTAAATCAACAAAAAATATATTAATTAAATCTTTAACTACCAGCAGATGTTCAGCATAATATTATTTAGTCGAACCTCTAGTTTCTGCTTTCAATTAATTTTAATTTTATTTCTTTGGCGCCATTCCACGTTTCTGCGATTAATTTGTCTCCCAATTTGTGACGTCACCGACGTGAACGCCCCCACATTTTTTATCTTTATATATTTACCTATATATATATACCACTGTCTATATCTATTTAGCGTTTTATTTTTTATAATTATTAATTTATGCCATTTTTTGTTTGTCAACGTTTTCGATTTTCTCCTCGTTTTTATGTTTTTGTTTTTTGCCCATTTCGATTTTTGCTTTTTCTTCTTTAATTTTCGGGTTCCTTTTGTTTTATTTTTGGCACGCAGCGAAAATTCCGAGCCAAGTGGCTAAGGAGAAAAGTCCGGCCCATGGGCCACGACCCCGCCCTCGATGTCCTCCCATGCCGAATTTCCTTCTATATGTTTTCCCCCAATTTCTGCGGAATTTTCAACTGCCCAAAAAAAGCAGAAAAACGGAGGATAAAAACCAAAACTTGGCCGTCGCCATGGCGTCCTTTTTTTTTTTTTTACTTGTCTTCACTTTTTTCCCCATTTATTTGAGTACATTCAGTGACCTTTTCGGAGCAACGTTTCCAATTTCCACAACATTTTGCCATTTAAATTCTACTCAAAATGAATGCCACACAATTTAAATAGTTTCGACAAAATACAGAAGAAAAAAAATTAAATAAATTAGCAAATTTTTCGTTTAAAATTCTTGGTGTTTATTTATGGTCTTGTTTTCGCTGTTTTTGGCAATGCATCAAAGAGCCTCTGAAAATTGGACGATGTAAGAGGATTTGGTTGGCCGACTTTTATAGGTTTCCAAACACACTTGGCGATTATTATGGGAAATTACACACAAATGGGGAAAACATCAGTAGTTAATCGAAAGGTGTTTATTGTGCGCTTAGAAGTGGAATTTTGGGATTTTTAATTATTGTTAAAGCAATTAAAGGTAGTCTATATGGCACGGATTACGATGTATGATTTACGAACTTACTGAAATTTTTACAAATAAGCACACAAATATACTTAATAAATATTACGTGATTTTTTAAAAATTTATTTTTTAAATTTATAAATTATGCGAAAAATCACAGAGCTTGTTTGGTATTTAATAAAACGGTAGTAATTTAGTGTAGTGATTTTTTAAAAATGTATTTTTTAAATTTATAAATTATGCGAAAAATCACAGAGCTTGTTTGGTATTTAATAAAACGGTAGTAATTTATTTTATTTATAAAAGCTAAGATACTTGTAGTGTTTGCATGTTCCATACACGGCTTCTCTTGTCTTTGTTTTCGCCTAAAACCAGGAATATCTTAACTAAACATCAATCAAAATTTGTAATAATAACATTCTATGATTATGTTTTTTCGTATTTTTTTTTTACAGCCATGGCGAGGATCTCATTGTGACGCCTTTCGCCCAAATTTTAGCCAGCTTACGTTCAGTGCGCAACAATTTATTAAGTCTGACAAATGTTCCAGCATCAAACAAGTAAGTGTATTGTGACCTTAGCAAGACCCCTCCCCCCCTAGTCACTTGCCCCCCTTCTTAACCCACCACCGCCCCTTAACCTTCCGGAGGCATTCAATTTGTTGTGTACTATATATATACAATGTACTTGACCCCGAAAAAAAAATATGAAATCTCACTCTGTTTTAACCCCCCTTAACCCCTATGTGTGCTGCTGCCTGCTCTCTGCTCGCCTTAACCTACTCACTCTCTCTCTGGTCTTGGTGTGTGTTTTTTTTTTTTCTGTCGTCTCACACTTTAATTAATCAAAAGCAGCGACCACAATGACAACAAACAAAATCACACTCTCGTCTAACAATAACTTTTGATGGTCGGTCGGTCCATGAAAATATACTTATATATATATATATGTATATATATGAAAATAAAAATAAATATAGCTTTAGATATGGTTGAAAAATCTAAATAAAACCCTAGGAAAGGTTAAAGGTACACGACACCCACACTCGGCCCACCCAGCCCACGTTTGACACCCGTACATTTGCAATAATGACGCCAAAAATGTGCCAAAAATACAATACAACTGGGACAGAAAAAGAATTTTATACATTTTTTTTCCCAGGAATATATCCATGGCACACAACTTAAATTTAGCGAACAATTCTGTTGAGAAGCCATAACATGAAAAGTTGATTTTCTGAAGAACAATTGCAAATTGGGTTGTTCAACCGGGAAATTGTTGTCGACTGCTGCTCTCGCTGTTGGTTGTTTTTTTGCTGTGATTAACCAATACTTACTGGATGTTTTAACCTATTTTCCCTGGATTTTAAATAATATTTTAAGTACCAAGGCAAGGGTATATATTTGTTTATAAATTTACAGAAATGTTAAAATATACCCATAAATAAATCACAAATAAAAAATTGATTAAATTAAAAATGTATTTTTTAAAAATAAAACCCCAAAACCTTGCATTACATTATTTGTCCTAAAAATCTTTTAAAAAAAATTTGCACGCCCTTGGGAAAATGGGTTAAAGCACGTAACACCTAACCTTAACCCCCTGCTGGCCCCCCGAAATTAACCCCGACCCCTGAAATGCAGTGATTGCTGTAAATAGAAAGTTTAACCCCCCCGTGCCCCGAAAAAAATTACGAAAATTCACAAATATAAATATTTTTTCTCTCTTTCTTCCGCTCTCTCTCGCTCTCTCTCTCTAACTCTCTCTCTCATCTAACCATTTTGCATATGTGTCTATGTGTGTCACCGATACTTTTGCAAAACCACAAATCTAAATGTTGTGTTCTCTCTTCACCACACCCACACCATGCTACCGACTTATATCCGTTTCCGTATTCCATATTCCACATTCCATACTCCCCACTTCCGTACTGCCCATTATGATTTAAAATATGAATTTTTAATTTTTTAATCACCCCCATTTCCACATTTGCTTACCATGCCCCCTTAAATGTTTGTTCGATTGTTTGTTGATTCGTTTGTTTGTTTGTTTGTTTGTTTGATGATTTTGTTCGTTTGTTTGTTGTATTTGCACTTTAAACCCCCACCCATTACCCCCCACCCCCGTCCCATAATCTCTGTGTGTGCGCGTGTGTGTGTGTGGGGAAACTGTGTATTAATCCATCAAGATCCAGGCGGCCCAACCAATCCTCGTCGGCCTCCCGATCGGGCAATCCCTCGGGAGCCCCACTGTCCCAGGGCGAGGAGGCCTACACCCGCCTGGCCACCGACACCATCGAGGAGCTGGACTGGTGCCTCGACCAGCTGGAGACCATCCAGACCCATCGCAGCGTCTCCGACATGGCCTCGCTCAAGGTAGGCTATGCGATGCAATTTTCCCTGACTCGAACTGGGGCAATGCTTACATATAAAGCAGGGAGAGTTAGTTATGTTCAGGGATGTTTAAAAAAAATCGATTAAGCGAGCTTTGTATAAGAAAATATATGTATATCGATAAACATTCTTTTATAGATTCATTTATTTAAACTCTCTTATTCAAACTCCTGAAAAATAACAAAAACTGTGCTAGAAATCTCTAGTTATTTTAAACTAGCGTTAATGCCTGTTTTTATCGATATGTAAAATCGATGTAATCGAACTACATCGATTTTTAAAGAATATAACACTTTTTGATTGTTTAAAAGAGCAGATATATTTATATCGATATAGAAAGTTCGACAATATATCAATTTAATAAAAATTTTAAAACTTTTTACCAGTTAAATAAAGCAGATATGTTCTTAACAAGAAGCGACTAATTAATATATAGATATACAAAGTTTGATCATTTCGATTTATATAAGAACATAATATTTATCGATGCTTATGTTTAACAAATATGTTTGCCTATTTCTTGCCGTATTGAAATCAAAAATAAAATATTGGTTTAAATCAATTAAAAAATGTACAAAAAACAATGTTTGAATACAATACAAATATACATATAAGAACTCAACCTTTAGCATTATTTATTAGGCATCCCTCTGTTCGAGTTATGGAAAATTGTCTTCGCTATTAGGTTTATTTAATTTCACATCTAAAATTTCAAAACTTTTCCCAATTTCAGTTCAAACGCATGCTCAACAAGGAGCTGTCACACTTCAGCGAGTCCAGCAGATCAGGAAATCAGATTTCCGAGTACATTTGTTCCACATTTTTGGGTGAGTTGCGATAAATAAATATTGAGGTATTAAATAGAATTTAAGGAAAGTAGAGCAAACAATTCAAGTGCTGAATAAGAAGCAAAATAGTATAAACAAATTTTTAGAAAATATTATAGAGAGGTATTTTTCTGGACACAAATCAAATTAGCATTCTTTATTCCTGAATTTCCATAACACTTTCCCAAGCATTTTGCATCGCATCAGGGGTCTTTATGTACCACTTCCGATCCCCCCCATCGATCCATCTGGAGATGGAAACTCATTTTCCACCCAAGATGGATGGCAAACTTTTTTGCAAAACAATTGCTCAACAATCCCAACACTCGAATCATTTCCTCTGGATTTCCAATCGTATTTACCCCTTATTTGCGATTCCGCCTCGTCATCTATGCCAGAAACTATGACTTAACCCCCAAAGCCCACCCGGCTCCAAAGTTATTCAAGATGTTTTGCGGAATTCAACTTTTGCTGGCTGCAATTTGTTTCAGCCGGCTCCTCCTGCACCTCCATTGTTTTTCTTTTATTTTTTTCTCTTTTAGTTTTTCTAGCTGCTCTGCGCGGCAAAGTATGCAATAAAATCGCATTAACCACGGCGGCGGCGGAAAAAGGCGAAGGAATAGAGTTCAAGTAGCTGAAGCCACCAGCCCTCCATCCATCTCCATCTACATCTCCATGGCCAACAAATTAGGGCGCAAAAATGCCAGCAAAGGTTATGCAAATCATGGATTTTAAATGCTAAGGAAAAGACCGAAAAAACTATACCCTAAAAGCAGGAAAATATTTTAAAATTTGAATTTACATTTTTTTTATTAATTTAGAGATTTTGAAAAAGTCCAATAATCAATTTATTTACTACGAAATCCTTTGGCGAAAACAAGTCAATGTCGCTGCTTCTTTCAATTTCCCATTTTTTTCCTTGAATTGAAAGTGCAAATTTAAATTATGCAGAGCAGCATAAAAACAGATGAAGTGGAAATTTCATTGTTTAACCTGCGAGCCAAGCCCCCAAAGCGCAGACCTCTGCACGCCCACTGTCGTTCCCCATTTTCCCCCAAAAAGTTTTCCCCCTTTTCCTGCGCATTTTCCTCCCCCCTCCACTTTCCACTTTTCCACTTTTGTTCAGACCAAAGCCACTTTCGTGGCACTTTGTGCGGGAACAGGAATTTTTTCGAGGGTTAAAAAGTGACTGCATGTCTAAAAATAATCATTTAAAATAGTGTATTAGGTAGTTTTTACTAAATCTAGTTAATCAAAAATTTTAAATGTTTAATTTCTTTAAAAAAAAAATTGAATTAAAAATTACAGTATTTTTAATGAGTATTTTTTTATCTTTCATATAATCATGTTAGCTTATAAATAATATTTATTTTGGGGTCTGCCTTAAAAAATTAATACTTAAGTTAAGGGTATTACAAAAATGGCTGTTAATATTTTTAAAGTACATTTTATACCCATCTATTTTGAAATAATAATTTTACCTTGATAAAAAAAAATAATTTTTCATTAATTTAGAGACTCTTTTACGTTCTAACTCAAAAAAAAATATATTTAAGGACATAACATTTGTTCTTAAATATTCTTGACATTTTTTTTGTTGTGTACATGTATCTCGTGCCTCAGATTTAATGTGATTTCAGAGAAGTAAAGAGATTTCCGATCGTTATCCTTTTTTTTCTGTGCAAACTGGGCGTTGGGCGTGGCCAAACAAAGGGGCCGCACCTAGTCGAAAATCGAAAAAAGAGGTGAGAGCGCAGGAAAAAAATCCAGGGGCAGTGGGAGCGAAAGGATATCGGGCATATTTGCACATTTGTCCATATTTCTGCTTCACTGGGCTTTCGCCCAGGGAAAGTGGGGGTTTTATTCGGGGGATAAAGTGACCTTCTCGGGATCTAAGGCCACCTTTTCACTAGAGTTTTCAGGCCTAACCCAACAAAATTGTTGTTGCCGTAGTTTATCAAGCATAAAATCGCATTTGGGGGATACACACAGCAGAAAAAAATCCCTCACACACACGACTGCCTAATGTCCATTTGTAACACTTCATTTGAAACAGAAGCCTCGACCTCGAAAGTCAAAAAAAAAAAAGAATGGAATTGAGGGGGGAAAACGCCCCGAAAAATTATGGTAGGGAAAACAGATTTCAGCACCTGAAAATCGCCCTAGGAAACGGGGAAAATAGCAAAGGGAATGCAAAGAGAAAGCGGAGAAAGCATATGCAAAACAAGATGCTGCCACGGACACACACACACGCACGTCAGGTGAATTCATTTCCCCCTGAAAGAGGAAAAGAAAGTGTCGTAAAAAGTGAAAAACAAAAAGAAAACCCTTGCTAGCGGGCAAAAAAAGTATTACGAACTTTTTTTGAGAATATTTATGCGTTGTCAAGCTGATAGAGTTGGCAATGGAAAATCCCTTTTTTCTAGAAGGAAATAATATAAGGAAATGCCAGCCTTAAAATCCAGTTTAAGCTTCAGAATGTCCTTGTGCAACAGTTGAAAATTACCACCATTAAAAGGACGAAATCCTGTCAAGAACAGAAAAAAAACTTGATTATTTATATTTCATGTGTAGTTTTGGGTTTTTACCGGCAAACAAAAATCCAACGCAATTTGGAATTTGAAATGAATATTAATTTATGCACAGGCAATTTGAATTTGCTCTTCATGCCAAAAACAACAGCAAACAAACAAACAATTGTGGCTGTGTGTGTGTGTGGGGGGGGGGCTACAAAGGGTTAAGGTTTCAGTGTTGGCCGCCCCAAAAAGTAGGCAATGGAATTTTGAATGGCAAACTGCAAAAGTTTTGCTTGTTTGTCGTCGAACGCTTGAATATTCATATGGCTGTTTAAGCACCGAGTAAGAAGGCCCTGAGAAATGCGAGTTGAAGGACTTGGGTCGCTGGCCCACATCTCTGCCTCCCTTGGCCCACATTTCCCATTCAGCTGGTAGGCACCTATAGCTCCAACCATAGCCCTAGATATAGACATTGCCGGGGTGACGTTCCCTTGCCCATGTGTGTTTGTGGCAGGCGATGATGACTTTACGCCGCTTGTCTTGGCTTTCTGAGGTGCTATGCAGCCAGTGTATTACTTCAGTTGATTTTCAAACTTAAGGACTTTTTCTCAGGCTAAATTCATCTTTTATTTTACTTTCAAGAACGCTAAAACTACTACTTATATAAAAAATATGTAATAATCCCTGGATTCCTCATGTAAATTTGATATTTATTGCTAAGATTTTAGTTAAGGATTTTATAAATTAGGAATGCATTTTTTAATTTTACGCATTAATGATAGATTATATGTAATAATCCCTGGATTCCTCATGTAAATTTGATATTTATTGCTAAGATTTTAGTTAAGGATCTTATAAATTAGGAATGCATTTTTTAATTTTACGCATTAATGATAGATAACCTCGGGAAAGAAAAATGGTATTTTTGAAAAAAATATTAATGACATTTTTATGCTTCTATAAAAAAAATAAATGTCATATCAAGGTATGTTATAACTCATAGACCTTGCTGTTTAATTTCCAATCCATAAGCATTTATACTGGAAATTTTTAACTTTTGACATATTTTTGTAAACATAAAGCAGCGCTTTAAAAAAAATAAAAAAAAATTTTCTCAAAAACTAAATTTTTCTAAAAATGATCAGGGGCGATAGCAGACGTAACCAGCTGCTGAGAACAGTCGATCTTTTCAATGTACGACAACCACCAAAAAATTAGTATTTTTGACAAAATCTGAAACATGTATTTTTTACAAAAAAAAACCTAAGTAAATTTTTTTTTTTGGCTGCTAAAAAATAATCGTCAAAATCAGGAATGTTATATCTCGTTGATTAATTTCAAAATAATTGGTAATAAAATCTAAAGCCATAACAAAAAAGTCAACCTTTTAATGTTGGAAATGGCATTTCTAATATTGACAAGGCGAAAGCTTATTTCGGCAAGCCGAAAATTACACACCCTGGTTCCTACTTTTCCAGATCCCCAGTTCTTAAAACAACTTATGATATATCTCACCAAATACTTAATATTAAAACATACTAATAATACACATCCTAATCTAAATATTATATTAAATAGTATTATATATAACTTATATACTATTTAAAATATAAAAAAGATGGTTGTGGGTGCTAGCAGATTAGTTTTTTTTTTTTTGCGCGCCAGGGAGATGATTAAATATATATATTTGTGTACATATTTGCATTGCATATTCAATAAATAAGATTACCTAGTTCTTTTAATTCTCCGATAAAACAACATTATTAGAAGATAAACCATTTATTTATTTTACCAAATTAAATTACATTATACATAAATACAGGATTAGGATGTATAACATGATAATATAAATAAATAAATGAAAGAGAACCCAAGAACATTCTGGTTCATTTCTATATAATTTTTGAACGCTGATATGTTTGCATTAGTTTACAGAAATATATATAAATAAAAATATCAGAAAACATGTCCAAAAAATTAGCGAATTTACATGACAGCAACTTGGCGGCGTTTCACTTAAGACACTAAACTTAAGGGGTTACTAAAAATATTTAATTCACTAAGGTACATACCTGAATAAGTTTTCGGTGCTCTGCTGTCTTGAATGATGAGATCTCCATATATGTACATATTCAGCAATCATTGCAAAGGCTCCATGTATATCCTGTGAACCTGTGATTTCTCCAAAGGCACCAACACACACACAATCCTTCGCTAAATCATTCGGTCTATTGGTTTTTCGAGTGACCATAGCATCCATTTTCAGCTGGAACTAGAAGAAGAAGAGATCAGTTTTTATTAGCATTATCAATGACGTGGCCAATCGTAAAATTCATAAGTGTTACATAACAATTACATGTTCAGGTTATTTATACAAGAAACATTCAACATGTCTTAAGTTGGATGTCCAATGTTGGATGTCCAATGTTGAATGTTACATGTTGAATGTTACATGTTGAATGTTACATGTTGAATGTCACATGTTGAATGTCACATGTTGAATGTCACATGTTGAATGTTACATGTTGAATGTTCAATGTTATATGTTGACTACAGACTTATAAAGGTTGCACATTGAAAGTTGCCTAAGTGAGGCTATAACTGTGCTATGACTATAAATATTTAATTAACACTTATATAAGGTTCATACCTGGATGCACTGCATCCTGGAGTCCAGTGCCACCTCCACCTTGTCCAGTGATCTGTCCAAGAGCACTATCACACACACACACAAACACTCGCCGGTACTTCCGGTCAACTGATTTGGGGTGACCATAGCCGCCAGGTCATGCGTTTTCGAGCTAGAACTAATTGGGAATTATAAGCTCCCACAGAAGAAATTAATTTGTAATTAACATTTTCGATGACGTGGCCATTGTAAAATGTAAATATTACTAAATAATTGCGTAAATAAAAGTTTATTTTTATAACATCAAACATTAAACGTGTCTTGAGTTGTTAGTTGTATGTTTTCTGTTGAATGTTACATGTTGTATATAAATTGATTAATTTTGCGTGTAAATATTACTTAATAATTGCAAAATTTTAGGTTCTTTTTCAAGAACAAACATTTAATATGTTTTAAGTTGTGAGTTAAACATTTTATGTTGAATGTTACATGTTGAATGTGTATAATGCACCCCCTTACAAAAAATGAAAAAAATGTTCAAAAATTAAATATTTCTTTAAGTGATGGGGATCGTTAGCAGAGCTTCCCAGCTGCTCAAAACAATAGGTCTTTTCACCGTACGACTTGATTTGCCTAACCTACGATCAAAAAGCCACCCAAAAATTAGTATTTTTTCCAAAATCTGGATTTTAAAAAAATACGATAAACCCCTGACAAAAATGAAAAATTCGCTCAAAAAATTAATTTTTTTGAAAACGATTAGGGTCGATAGCAGACGAAGTCAGATGCTCAAATCAGTCGCTCTTTTTTCTGTACGACTTGATTTGGCCAAGCTATTAGTGAAAACCCGCTGAAAAAATTAGATTTTTGACTAAAATCTAAATTTAAAAAAACACGATACAACCTCTTAAAAAAAATGATAAAATGGGTCAAAAAATAAAATTCCCCAAAATGATTGAATTTGATAGCTGAGGACGTTAGCTGATCAAAACTATCGGTCTTTTGGCTGTACGACTTGAATTGGCCAAACTACGACTGAAAAACCGCTCAAAAAGGAGTATTTTTACCTATAATCCGAATTTCAAAAAACCCTGATATGACTACAAAAAATGCAAAAATAGGTCAAAAACTAAATTTCTCTAAAAGTAATGGAATTTGTTAGCCGGGGATGTAAGCTGCTCAAAACTGTCGGTCTTTTCGCTGTACGACTTGAATTAAATAAGTTATGAATGAAAAACCGCTCAAAAAGGAGTATTTTTACCTATAATCCGAATTTCAAAAAATCGTGATACAACCCCTTGCAAAAAATACAAAAATGGGTCAAAAAATAAATTTCTCTAAAAGTAATGGAATTTGTTAGCCGGGGATGTAAGCTGCTCAAAACTGTCGGTCTTATGGCTGTACGCCTTGAATCAAATAAGTTATGAATGAAAAACCGCTCAAAAAGGAGTATTTTTACCTATAATCCGAATTTCAAAAAATCCTGATATGACCCCTTACAAAAAATGCAAAAATGGGTCAAAAAATAAATTTCTCTAAAAGTAATGGAATTTGTTAGCCGGGGATGTAAGCTGCTCAAAACTGTCGGTTTTATGGCTGTACGACTTGAATTAAATAAGTTATGAATGAAAAACCGATCAAAAAGGAGTATTTTTGATTAAAATCGGAATTTAAGAAAATCCTGATATGAATCCCTAAAAAAATGAGAAAATGGTTCAAAAACTAAATTTAAGAGCCAACAAAATTGTTAATGGAAAATAATTAAACTTAAATCTTTAAGACCTTCTATATATATTATATTTTTTTAAGTCCAATATTTAAAATCTTAAATATACATTTTTAAAATCAAAAAATACCCATTTTTATACATCTTATTAAATATTTTATTCTCCGTTTCTTTCTGATTTTTCCCACAGACAAGCAGCAGGAGTTCGACTTGCCGTCGCTGCGCGTGGAGGATAATCCGGAGCTGGTGGCCGCCAATGCCGCCGCCGGACAGCAGTCCGCCGGCCAGTACGCCCGCTCGCGCTCCCCCCGCGGCCCGCCCATGTCGCAGATCAGCGGCGTGAAGCGGCCCCTCTCGCACACCAACAGCTTCACCGGCGAACGGCTGCCCACCTTCGGCGTGGAGACGCCCAGGGAGAACGAGCTGGGCACCCTGCTCGGCGAGCTGGACACCTGGGGCATCCAGATATTCAGCATCGGCGAGTTCAGCGTCAACCGGCCGCTCACCTGTGTGGCATACACCATATTTCAGGTGGGTGAAGGCGGCCTGAGCATATGTAACTATGCTTAAGAGGGTTAAATCAAGTGGTTTGGGTAGCAAAAAATAGGAAATTAAATGTTGCTGAATTCGAAAATATATTTAAAAACATTTTGAATATATTTCTTGATATTCCTCAAAAAAGACTTTATAGTTTTATATTTAAAAAAAATGTTATTAGGGGAGTTTAGATATTGAGGGATTTTTAAATAATATTTTAAAAAGTCTTATATTTAGAAAATTAAAAAAAATAATAATTAAAAGCTATCCAAAAATATTTTTATTTTTTATCTTTAAAAAGTTTTCAAAATTGTTTGCAGTTAGAAAAAACAAACATTTTATAGTATAGATTTTAAAAATATGTAAGCCTTAATTTTTCGTACTTTATGAACCCATTTTAAATTATTAATTAATTTAATTTTTAATTAAAAAAAAACTTCTTATAGATTTGCCATATCTATTTAGTATTTAATCTGTGAATGATATTTTCTAATAATTTTTTCTCATTCTTCTTTCGCCCCCCCCCCACAGAGTAGAGAATTACTGACCAGTCTTATGATACCACCGAAAACTTTTCTTAACTTTATGACTACTCTGGAGGACCACTACGTCAAAGACAATCCGTTTCACAACTCGCTGCATGCCGCCGACGTGACCCAGAGCACCAATGTGCTACTCAATACACCGGCGCTGGAGGGCGTCTTCACACCGCTCGAGGTGGGCGGGGCTCTGTTCGCCGCCTGCATCCACGATGTTGATCATCCCGGCTTAACCAATCAGTTCTTGGTTAACTCAAGTGGGTTTTCTCTTTCATTTACAAAAGTTCCCTTACTAATTTTGTATAATATATTTGATTTTTTCTAGGTTCCGAACTAGCATTAATGTACAATGACGAATCTGTTTTGGAAAATCATCATTTAGCTGTTGCCTTTAAATTATTGCAAAATCAAGGATGTGATATATTCTGTAATATGCAAAAGTGAGTTTCTAAAGCTTTTAAGTTAAAATGTTAAAATTGTTTAAAGAATGTATTTAAAACACTAGAAATTTCATTTTAACCAAGGCCTTATACATGATTTGTTTGGTATTTTATTTATACTTTGTTATTTTATTTATTATTTTTTCGAGACCATTTTTAATGTTTAATAAAAATATTTTTTTAAATGGACAACCGAAAAGTTTTTTAAGAGACTTTCAATTATTTTGACTCTTATTTTATACTTTAATTATTATTTTATTCAACACAATTATTAAGGGCCCTGTTTATTTTTTATTATATCTTTGAAAAAATATTTTCAAATACATTTTTGATGCAGATTTAAGATAAAAAATAGAATCTAAATGTAAACTTGCCAATTTTATTATTATGAAGATTTTTCAAATGTCTCATTAAATATTTTATGTAAAAGGACTAGTTAATATATCCCAAAATGTATAATCAAAATACTAATAACCTCTCATTTCTCGCCCAGGAAACAACGCCAAACATTGAGGAAAATGGTTATTGATATTGTGCTGTCCACGGACATGTCCAAGCACATGAGTCTGCTGGCCGACCTGAAGACAATGGTGGAAACCAAGAAGGTGGCCGGCTCCGGAGTCCTGCTGCTGGACAACTACACCGATCGCATACAGGTAGGGGGATCGCTTTTGAAATATTAAATGGAACATACATTAATATAAATCCCCATACCCTCAAAGGTGCTCGAGAATCTGGTGCACTGCGCCGATCTGAGCAATCCCACCAAGCCGCTGCCGCTTTACAAGCGCTGGGTGGCCCTGCTCATGGAGGAGTTCTTCCTGCAGGGCGACAAGGAGCGCGAGTCGGGCATGGACATCAGCCCCATGTGCGACCGCCACAATGCCACCATCGAGAAGTCGCAGGTGGGCTTCATCGACTACATCGTCCACCCGCTTTGGGAGACCTGGGCGGACCTGGTGCACCCGGATGCCCAGGACATACTCGACACGCTTGAAGAGAACAGAGACTACTACCAGAGCATGATACCGCCCTCGCCGCCGCCGTCGGGGGTCGATGAGAATCCGCAGGAGGACAGGATACGCTTTCAAGTGAGCCCCGTCTTGAGTACTAAGGAAATCCATTGCTGACATGGAAACGCCATTAGGGAAAAAGCGAGAGCAAAAGCAGCTCAATTAAACAAATAAATTAGTATCTCAAATCTCATTACTGTAATTGAATGCCAAAGAAATCGAAGGAAAAAACATAAAAGCCAGCTGGCTATCTTTAAAAAAATGTATTTAATGTTAAGCACAGCAGATTCAATGCATTTTATTTTAATATTTATTTATTATATTTTTTTAAAAATGAAATAAATCAAAAAATTATCATAAATCATCAAAACATATGATAATTAATAATATTTTCCAAAAAACTGTTTGAAATTAGGAGCTGTAATTTTGTATTCAAATTTATGACCTTTGAAAGAACAGAAGTAATTTTCTTTTTAATCAAACTAAAATGTTTTTCTAATAGTATTTAAAACTCGAAATAAATAGTATTGACGGCTATTATCTTCATTAGAAGAAGTTTAAAATTAGTTCATAAATAAAATATGTTATTGAAGTCTGGTTTAAAATCTTATAAAAGCATTTGTAACCAATCAAGTAATGTAGAAGGGTATTTTAAAATTTAAAAAAAATTGATAAAATGTATATTTCATGTATGGTTTCCAGTAATTTTTTCCATTTAACCATGTCAGCTGTGATTTCCAAATGAATACCAAGCACCCACTAACTATGACTTCTATATTAATTAGGTAACCCTGGAGGAGTCCGACCAGGAGAACCTCGCCGAGCTGGAGGAGGGCGACGAGAGTGGCGGCGAGAGCACCACCACCGGCACCACCGGAACCACCGCCGCCTCCGCGCTGGGCGGGGCTGGGGGCGGTGGCGGCGCCGGCGGGGGCGTGGCACCCAGGACGGGTGGCTGCCAAAACCAACAGCAACACGGTGGAATGTGACGGAGAGTCGTGGGAATTTATCGCAAATTACAGGAAAAGGCTCACAACTTTTTCCTATTACGTTAGTGACTACTATTAACACACAAGAAACCAAACAAAAACCAAAAACGAAAAACTACAAAAAAAAAACAAAGAAAAACTCTTGGAAAAAATGAAAAAAAAAAATACAAAAAAAACCAAAAAGCCAACTAAAGAAATATTAAACAAATGTTTAAAGCATACAAAAAATCCAAACAGCAATAGCAAAAGTACCGTATAACTTATAAAGCCTAGAGAAAAACGAAAAAGGAAATTAGAAATTTACTTAATGGAACACCGAGATTGATGTTGAAAATACACTGAAAAAAAAGGGAAAACATGAGGAGAAGAGCTAACTATGAGAAATCTTGCATATTGTTAAAAACACAAACCCACACACTCAATCCAAGACAAAGCAAAAGTAATGAGAAAACCCATTGATAAGTAATACTAAGAAGATACCAAAACTCCCGCCCTGAAAAGAGTAATTTCCCCCATTATATAGACGATTTTTGTTGCATGTGTAGGCAAATGATTTTTGTTAAATTCAACTGAAGAAGGACATCATCAGTCGGAGGAAGAACGACCCCCAAACCAATTATCCTCTTTTAAACCATTGACTAAAGTGAAATATTTAAAAAAGAAAAATAACCAAACGGAAAGAAATAATTAGTACGACTTAGCCTAAGAGAAGTTTTTAAGTTTTGAATGTTTTGCATGCCCCGAACAGATTCATTTTACTCGATTGATAACGCTAGATCTAACTTGTAACCGATAAACGATAACAGCAACCCATATGGAGTTTTTTATGATTTAGACCCCAGCGATAGAAGCGAAAACAAAAAAAAACCACAAACAAACAACCATGTTAAGTGTAAGAACCCAGTGAATTAAACCAAAATTGAAAGCCACCCGAGTTAAAGCCATTTAATTCAAAGTCTAAAACTAAAACTAAATCTAAATCCCCAAAACCAAACAACAAAGATGAACAGTCTACAGCCAGACTGTAGTTGTATAGTAATATATATGATATAAATATTTTTTTTTATATTATTTGTAAATAATTTAAATGTTGGACTCGAATTTAAAGCAAGCGGCTAGCAGATTTTTGCAGCCAAACTAAAACTAAAAATGAAAACAAAGCCAAAAACACACATAAATAAGAGAGTAAGTGCAGAGAAGGGAGGAAAGAAGGAAAAACTATTGTACAATTAGCTAAAGAATTTCCATTTCAACTTTCAATTTGAATTGCGATTTGATTTGCTTCCAGAAAAAAGAAAAAGAATGAAAGAGAAGGGGAGAGGAAAATAGAGAGAGAGAGAGAGATGAACCGAAAATAATGTCAAACGCTGTCTTCGCAAATATTTTTCGCTATATACTACTTATATCATTATTTACTAGTTACTAAGCTACTACTGAGCCACACAATTTCAAAGTGAAAGAGACAGGACACTCGGACGCGAAAGAGAGGGAGCATTGATGAATTTAGTGAACAAACTTAACTGGCAGAAAGCGAAAGCACTCACAATTTACTATACTACAAACCACAGACCACCAGAAAAGACTCTTCAAGCACAAGCAATTTTTAGTTTTCCAAATGCAAAACCAAAGGAAAAGCAACACAAGCACACACACACAAGATATATAAACCGAAAAAGTCATTGGCTATAATACGATTATTTATACCTAACCTATACAGAGATATATATATACTATAGATATATCGATATGTACTATATGCATATGCAAAGTCACGATACTGGCGCTGGTGCGCGGATCGATCAATGTGGCAGGCCAAATTATAAACGCGCATAATTTAACTATTGTTTAATATTATGTTTTATTGTTATTAATTTATTACCCAAAAAACATTATTTTTTCTGACCTAGTGCTATACATTTCTTTTTGTGTTTAAGCGGGCAGGATCCGCGCATAAAATAGTGTTTTTTTTTATATAACAAATATATATATATATATATAATATGATATGATATGTGAATGAAATGTAATGAAATGAAATGGAACCTTGATGGTCTAAAAATATCATTAAAAAAAGGAGAAAAACAAACGAGAGATGCAAAGTTGAAGAACAAGATACTTTATAGCAATTTAAGCAGCATTGTAAATGTGCGCTTCAGAATTACTTTTTTCGAAACTTAATCAACCTTCAGCAAATACAGCCAGATATATTACCTACATACATATATTATTAATTAAACCATAGTTGCGAAACGAAAACAAAAATGACGGCAAGTCCATGGCAAACTTAAAAAACCAAAAGCTACTTTAACAAATTGAGTGAAATAAATAAAAGAAAGAAACAAAAAAAGCGAACAAAACCAAATGACTTTTTCTCCTCTCAGAAAACAAATACGAAAAGCAAAGAAACTGAAGAAAATGAACTACTATATAATGTACTTGTAACACGAATTTCCCTGCGAGTGAAGTCTTTCCGTAGAATCATGAAAAAGAAAACCCTCGGGGGATTCCCCGGACAGAGAGATACTGGTAGTTCGCCAGAGTATTAACCGAAACATTTAAATTTATACGCATAGGCGCATACCAACATATATAGAATATATACTAGGCATATATGATGCAGTATCGGACATTTGATGTATACTCGAGTTGAAACTTAAACCTAACCAGATGTTGTACGTGTATGTGTAATTCGAAGAACTTTAAGTCCAAGCCCCCAGATCAGCAGTGAATATCATCCAGAGAGAGTCATGCCCATGAGAACAAGCAATTTATGGTTAAAAGGAAAGGAACAGAAAGTCGAAAAGCATCTAAATGTAATTGTTAGACACTTGCCAAGCAAAACCGAAAGATACCAGCAAGTTAAAAAGGCATCTATAGAAGTCCCTACCCCTAACATCCCCCCCTCAATTTTTGACTGAAATTGAATCGTCTAGTAGAGGCACTCGAAGCGTATTCCCTGTAATTTTTGTCTGATTTTTCCTATTGACGTGCCGCCAATTATATCAGTGTATATAACTATTAAAAAAGTAATCTATATATATATAGCATCTCTATATATATATATATATTAAACGCATATATTGCACACATAGAGTTATGTAGCGTCATGTGTCATCAAGGATACCCACTTACATAGAGGAATAAATATATATACGTATATACAGAAGCAAGTAAATATTTATATGGGTAACGAGAGATCAGCATTTGTAGCACAGGTTGGCCAAATTTTTTGGGAATCACGAGTCAAGTTGCCGAGGGAAAACCAAAGGAAAACTGTTTGTTGTGCTGTTAGCCGTAAATGAAAACTTTTTTTTGAGATAACTTAATAACTATACATAAATATATATTACCGTATATGTATCTATACTATAACTATATACAGCAGGCGACAGCAACAAAAACTAAAAAAAAGAAACCTAAACCAGATACCAGAAACTTGGAAAAATACCAAGAAGACAAAACTTTAAACAAAAAATACCAAAAAAAGAAAAAGAAGAGAGAGTAAATAATACAAACGATATGGAAATGGCATGTTTTGTACTATAATGAAATGAGAAAACACCAAAGACGAAGACAAAACAAAAAGAATGAAACCAAACACAAAACAAACAAAAAATATACTAAAAGAATACAAAAAAAAATACCATAAATTGTGCGCTGGCGACGACGGTTGTTAGAAAAAAAATAATGGAAGAAAAGGACATGCCGCTTGAAGTGCCGAGCGTAGACGAGTCCTTTCGCCTCGCAAGTCGGCATCTCAAGCGAGTGGAGAATATCGGGAGATATTATATACATATAGATCACGTAACGCTGGCGTTACTGGGCAAACAGTTAGGCATTTTTTTTTTTTTGGAAATTTATACAATTACATTTACAAAAAGCTCACCCACAACTACAACTACAGAGGAAACATATACATACACACACAACACGGACACGCACACATTGAAGCGAAAAGGGAAAGCGATTTGATGGGTAACAAATTCTGGAGATTTCGAATTCTGGAACCGCGAGAAAGGAGAAATGAACGCGAAATATCGGAATATCGGCAAATTATTTACCACTGAACTCGATCAGGCGTACTATAGTACTAAATAGGGCTTACCCAGGCTAAGTCACCCAAAATAAATATAATTATATATACATATATGTAGTTACGAGCTGGTTTTTGTTGTTTCGTTATTGTTTCGGTTATGTTTCGCCTCTCTCAGAATTACCATATACATATATATGTATATTCTATGTATATATATGTAGTTATGTATGTGAAAAGCGTATTCATTTATGAAATTAATGAAAATCTACCCTGAAAACCAAGAGAAAAACCCAAAGTCAAATACATAATTGCATGCAAGAGTAAGTAATATTAATGAAACCTAAGAATAAAAGTCACTCTGTTTGGCATTAAAAACAAAGACCGCATGGCAAATGATAAATTGTGAAGAGAACAATGGGAAAAGGGCATTGAGAACAGATTTGAATGAGTATGGAATACAGACGAGAAATGAAAATGAAAAATTAATGAATCTAAATAAATGAAAAGATAATATTTAAAAATACTCTGGTTTGGTTATTTCTTTGAGGGTTCTTTTTCAGCGAAATTCGGCAAGTTATGTGATATATTATTTTTTATTTGAAGATTTTAAAGTTTTAGAAAAATGGCAACAGCAACACTTTTATAAAACTATAATGTGCTTAATAGACAAATTATTGGGAATTTTATTATGATCTTATATGAGTATTTATGTGACATAACACATTGTTCTTGGAAAATACTTCTTTTTTGGATAGAAAACAGGATCAGGACTTTTTGGAAATAAATTAGAGTCTACTTTTGTGCAGAGCCTAACCAATATTTAAATATAACAGCAGCCCTAAGGTAAGCAACACTTTTCAAGCCTGAAAACAGCAGAAGCACAAAAGCATGCTACAAAGTTCATGGACTTTAACCAAAGCATTAAACAAATATATTTCTTAATTCTTTTCTCAAAAAATGATTTTACTATTAAATATTTTGTTCTTGTCAACTATTGATTAATTAATACAAATAGTTTTTTTAATTTAATATTTTTTTACCATTAGAAATAATTATAAAATTTTGATTTGATGGCAAAGTCATGACTAATTTGAAGCAATGATGAATTAAAGATGTTTTCAAAGGTTGGTGTTGTTTTGTAGGTAAATTTGTATCAGGTATGTATATAATTTACAGTTTAAAAAATTTGTCTTTTTTTTTACATTTTTAAAATAATTATATACATACATACAATACCAAGAATCATCACGCAAAAAGTTTCTTAGCTTTTCAAATTATTTTAAGTATATTTAACACATATTTTCAATTCTAAAATATATTTTTATCTCCAAACGTAGGCAATTCTTGAATAAATAAGTTTGAAACTGATTATTAAATTTACTTAATTGTGAAAAAGTGATCTCATTTGGCTTCCAGTCGCCGTATCCCCTATGACTTATGATTGCGGCGCGGCCTTATAGTGCACAACATTATGCCACTTGCAATGCAATCCCAGATCTCACGTCGCCCCTTGACTCTGACAGACCATACTTTCAATTTCCTCTTGCCATAATTTTTGGCACTTTATGTGCCAGCAGATAAGACATGTCTCTATAAGTATGCATCTCCGCTCTTTTCGGGTATCTTTTCTTCTTTTTTTTTTTTTTGGGCTGGCCTCTCAAGTGTTTAGCGTTAAACGTTTCCTTCGACCTCCTCGCTCGAAAGCCATTGATATGCGTTAGTGCTCGGCGGCCGGATCGTTGGTTATTATCCTTTTTTTGGAAAACGTTTCACGTCGCTTTTGCCACTTCACTGGAGGACACACAGAGGTCCCCTTCCCCCGACCAACTCTCGAATATCAGGTCCGTCCGTTTGTCTTTCGGTATCTCTGCCCTTTCTCGGGGCTCACATGCCGTTCAAAATCGGAGAATCCAAGAGCCAGAACCAGAAACTCTCATCAGTAGGGGGTCGCGGCTGCCTGATTGGAGATTTTCCGTAAGTGCATTCAAGTATGGTTTAGATACTAAGTCGAACCCTTAGTGAGCACAGTGGTCGTTGGCAGAGCAGGAAGCCCAGGGAGAGCCCTTTCTCCGATCGTCAACCATTTCTTTTACATTATTTTCCACTCAATTGCACAAATGTATTACAAATTTTCCCTAGGCTTACTTGTTTTCCAGTTTAAATAATTTAATATATGTTAATATTCTGTATATAAAAATTCACAACTAATTATTATATTTCTCATATTATACCCTAATAGTCGAAATATAATAAGTAATTATTTACATTTTCAAATGATGTCTATATATAAATTAATCACAATATATGTGACATTAATCATATGTACTATTATGATAATAATGTTTAATATATATATTGCAAAATTACAGATAAATTATTAAATTTCTTATATGACACCTTAGTAATCGAATTATAATAACTAATTCTATGATTTTTTAAATGGTATATTGTTATATTATAATGTTTGTATATATTTAATTCATTTATATTTTATATTATTATTTATTTTTATATTTATATTTTGTATTATTTTATAACACTATTAAAAGTTGAATTCTTAAATCATTTTTTCTTCAAATGAATAGGGGCCTTTTCCCTCTACCGACAGCCCACTGTACTCCATTGATTATGTTTAGAACTAACCCCTGACATTTCACTTTTTGTGCCCGTTCTCCCCGTAACCCAATGACCAAAGATTTTCATAATCTCCGCGTTGTTGTCAACGGTTTCCCTACTCCACATTATCTGCGGACCGTCCCCACCTCCGATTTTCCCCTCCAAGATCACGTTCTCGTTGCCGATCCCCTTCCCAGTTCCCCCGTTCACACGTTGGCCATGGAAAATTTCGGTAATTATATATGTTGATCAGTTTTCCATCGTTTACATATAAATTTGTGCATTTTCAGTTGTCGCTCGGCCTGTTTTTCATTGGGGTTATAGGTTTCGGGGTCCCCCGATAGCCCGATTTACATGTGTAATGGCTGTCCCACAACATGCACACATCGTTTTCGTCCTTATGGTTATGGGAATGTGTGTAATGGGTCTGTGTGGGGGGCGACATTTCACTCTCGGACCCCATCAATTGGCATTGTAATGAGTTCTAATAGGGTCTTTTGGGTGGGGAACATTTTCGTTTTGGCTATTTTGTTTAGAAACTTAAGTAACATGATTGTTGCTATAAATATATTTTATGTTATATTATTTCAAAGGTTTTTAGAACACACCCTTCCCTTTTATAAACATTATTTCAAAGCCTGCAATACTTATATTTCTTTGGTAGTTCATAAATCAATCCCCCATAAATTCTATGGGTTTATGAATTTTAGCAATAATAATACCATTATTGTTTGCTTGCCAATTCGAAGCGACTTTATCCCTGTTTACAACTTAAGAATGGCCCTTCTTCTATACACTACCTACCCCCCGAAAACCGAGACCCGCACATACAACACCATCGTAAAGATCAAATCAACTGTGACTCCTCAATGACTTTCGGGCAATATTTCAGGGGGCAGGAGGCATAAACAATTGGAACGGCAATTGGATGCCCTGTAAGTGGATACTTGTCATTTGTTTGCAATAAATAAAGAAAAAGGATCCTACTCGTTCTCGATGCCATTTACATTTCCATATGCCGGGGCCGTTTGGAAAATAAAGCAATTAAAAGCGTTTTTGTCACTGCCCCTGCATCAAGATGCACTTGGAAAAATAAGAGGTAAATTAAGAGTACAAATATATAGCACAAAAAAAACAAATTTAATACTACAGTAAAACGTATGTACCAATTAAAAAATGTATGATTTTTATTTAAGAAAAAAAACCAGTTGAGTACGGCATAATTTTTATAAATTCTATTTGATTTTTAAAAATTAACAAATATTTATTTGAGTGCTTCTTCAAAACATACACTTGTAGGCGTTTCAGGAGCAGCAAAAACACTAAAAAAAAAAACAAAAGGAAGCGAAGTTATTGCCAACACATGGAAGAGATTCCATTCGGACATATGGGTGCCTTAGGTTCCTCCCGCTGATCCTCCCTCCATCCTGTATCTGTGGCTCCTGGCCATCCTCATCCTCATCTCTAACTGGGAAAAGTTCAATAACATTTCTGCGATAATTTGCATTCATGCCATGCGAATCTTTTTCGGTGCGAGCCTTTTGTTCGAGCTGAATTGCGGAACAGGCGCGACTTCCTTCCGCAGGAGACCAGTCGACTTCCTCCATAAAAAGGGAAAACCCAGGGCAACCCCCTCGCAAAACCCCCCTCAAAAGCCCTCGCAGATCACAGGCAACCAAACCGCTCTGGTTGATTCCCATTAAGTCCGGGGCTTAAGGGCACTGAGAAAAATATCACAATAATATCGGAATATATTATAATACCAAAGTGTAACATTGAACAAAAAAATATAATAATCATTTTTATTTGAAAAACATTTAAATAATAATGTTAAAGTTTGAGAATTATATTTTGCCTTTAAAAGTTTCATATATCTTATGATATCATCAAAAGAAATAATAATCTTTTTAAAAAGATATAAATTATGTTATAGAGTATTTCCTCCAAGCGGTTTAATTAACCCCTGATCATATCATATTGATCCCTGATCTTATTTGTTTCTGTGCAACATAAGCCTCGACTTGAGCTCGAATCGGTCTGGATGAGATCGGATCGGATCTGTGGCACATAAAACATGTTAATGTTGCAAGCTGCAATTTTCAGCGGCGTCGCAGACATCGTCTTCTTTCTTTTGATCTGCTTCTGCTTTCCTTACCCTTTTGGGAAATAAGGGGTTAATTTAATTTAATTTTGTTAAATTAAATATTAATTACAAAAATTCATTCCAATTTTTTGGATATTTTATATATAAATATATAACATTAATATAAGTATATAATTATATTAAGTATCAGTATCTGAATAAAAATATACAATATTTATTTATTATTAAATACTATCTATATAAAAATATTTTAATCATCATCCAATGCAATCAACCACAATCCACCAAAAATATTGATTTATTTATTTTATTTTATAGGGTATTTATAGTGCCGACCTGTAACTCCCCATCTTGTTTTGGTTTAGCTTTCTGTTGTGTTTGCATTTCTTTCTTAAGTTTCGCATTATTCTCTTCTCATATTTTTTTGCAAGGGAACCGGACTCTGCTGTCTGCTTTATTATTTTTCTTTTCTTTTTTTTGCGAATGCGTGTGCGCATGCGTGGCTGTGTGCTTACAACATAATTTTAATTTATAGCGTCAGCGGCAAGTACAGTTGAGCCTCGTCTGTCAGTGCCGATGACTCAGAAGAGGAGGTTCTTGGATGGGGGGGGAAAGGGGGCGTGGCCGAAGTATAGAAACGAGAACCAAAACAAAAGCACAAAAATATACAAGAACTCGAAAACTGGAAACCCAGAAGTCCTTTGATCCGGATCCTGTTTTAGACAAATAACAAATAACCAGGAACAAACTCAGACAGACCATCCGTCTGGGTTAATAACCATCGCTAAGAGGACCAGTTTCTATTGTTTCGCCAGGACCGCGAAAGAAGTTCACTGTGCTACAGTTTGTTCACCCAAAGTGCGCCCAAGACAAGTGAGCTAAATATTTTCAAAGGAAGTTATATTTAACTGGGGAAAAAAGGTTTGGTTTTATACAAATATTTTTTAATTAGATAAGAATTTTATGAAAGCTATTTTCTCAAAAATGTGATAAAAAAAATATCAAAGATAAAGGTTGGTTTTTAGCCCAAAAACTGCACGAAACAAAAAAAGTAATGGGCCAAAAATGGAAAGCCATACCTTGCTGAACTCGTCGTTAAATTCCCTATTAATTGGCATTCACAGCTAAAAAAATTTATTTTTGACCGCTTTTCGCAAAAAATGACGATGCTAACCCTTGTAAAAAAAATTGAAAAATTGCAAAATTTTTTAGTTTTTAGAATCACCCAAAAAATTACAGCGATCAATTATCTAGCTTGTAAGCTGTCCAAAAAAGTGCGTCTTTTAGGGTTCGGACCATTTTTGACCAAGTTACAGCAGAAAAGGACTAAGGAAAAAACGATTTTTCGCCAAAATCTGATATCTCTTATATTACGCCAAACAATATAAGTATTTTGTTCGTAGCAATAAAAGTAGTAGACCAAAAATAAAATGTGATACCTCGCTGAACTCGTCGTTAAATTCCCTATTAATTGGCATTCACAACTAAAAATGTTTATTTTTGACCGATTTTCGCAAAAAATTACGATGCTAACCCTTGTAAAAAAAATTGAAAATTTGCCACATTTTTTAGTTTTTAGAATAACCCAAAAAATGACTACAATAAATTATCTAGCTTGTTAGCTGTCCAAAACAGTGCGTCTTTTAAGGTTCGGACCATTTTTGACCAAGTTACAGCAGAAAAGGACTAAGGAAAAAACAATTTTTCTCCAAAATCTGACAACCTTATTTTCAGACCAAAAAATATAGGAATTTTGGTCAAAAATGACGATGAATATTGAAAATTTTTTGAATATTGAAATTGTTTTTATTTTATAACAAGAACAATCTCATGTTAACATCCTATTGAAATAATATAACTATAATCCTTACTAGGAAATGACTATGAAATAATATCTTGTATTATAACAACAAAATTCCATCTCAGATCTGGAAATATAATTTTAAAGACTAAATTTTCCCATTTTTGGCACAAGTACAGTAGGCCCTGACATTTGGCAATTACCCAGTGGCGACGACAACAACAGCTGTCGCCCGCAGATGAAAACGAGTTTGTGTTTCAGGGGTTCCAAGGCACCAAAGCAGCAAAGTGCCGAGATCCCGAGGTCCCAGATCCAGACATCCTTTCCTGACCAGACCCGCTAATCATGGAACCGAACCGATTGACGTTTATTGGATGTCGGATCGTTTCGTTTCGTGCACCCAAATTATGATGGTCATACCCATACCCATACCCATACCCATGCTGAAACTGGCTAAATTGCTCCTCTCCACATGCGTGTGTCCTGCTCCAGATGGCTACTAGTTGGCCATCGGAGCGATCAGGGCCCTTAGCCCACCGCACACAGCAGAACATCAAAGGATCCCCCAATCATAATCATCTTTTATGGAGTACAATTGCCGAAAAATTAGTTGGCGAAAACAGTTGCACAATAAATCTTCGTCAAAAATGGCACACGCAATTCGACTGATTGAGAAAATTCCTTCCTAAAATTAGGAAAATACTACAATGATTTTTGAAAATTTATAATAAATAAAAATCTATTAAATAGTATACAATTTTTAACGTTATTGATTTATTTTTAAATATATTAAATCATTAAGCTTAAAGAGTTATTGGTATATTTTAGAAATCTTCGTTTATGAGCTAAACTTTTTAACATCAATGCTACTAATTGGTTTTTATTGTGGCCATAAAGCATTTTCCAACTCTTGCTTTATGACTTACAATAATGTATAACAATAAAACACAAAGAGCCACTTAATTAAGCACTTCTTTGGTTTGACATGTAGAATCTTTCCCTAGTTATACAAAAACAGCTGATCAAATTGCGATAATCCTGGACATCCCCTAGGAATCGGACCTCAGATCCTTATCCTTGGTTTTCCTGCTTGACTTCCCTCTCACGAAATCCCTTAATCAAGACAAAACTGATTTGTTTTTGAGCTGGGAATTATTTTCTAATCCCCGGCTGCTTGAAACCGCAAGCTGTGATGGGTTTTACCCCGGTACTTAGGTTGTTTTTCCCCCGTGTTCTACCAATAAGTGCCGTAAATTCCTTTGCCATTCGCCACCTTTCTCTTCCCATAATCCCGATTATTTTCCTTATTTTTTTGTGGACAGCTGGTTCATGTGGGCCAAAACAAACAGAGGTCTTTATTTGCAGAGACACGAGTCAAAAATCCTGGTAGAAACTCTTTGGGGAGTACTCGAGAGTAAGAGTTTTCACTCCCCGGAGACCATCAATCAAAGGAGCAGCAACAGATCGCTCATGTATTTACATTCTAACCTACACTTCTAGAATTTATTTAGATTTTATTTTGAATAATTCTTGTAATAATCCATATATTTTAATAATAATTTGAACTTACTTCTCATTATGAAATTCGTAGAAAATTTATCGCTCTAAGAAATAATAAACAAAAAATAATAAACAAATTTCAGACAATTTTAGTTTTTATTTAACCGGCTTTTTTAAAAGCTTATACATTTTCTTGTTGTATAAAAAAATATATAAAACATTATTTTTTATGATTTTTTAAGAAGCTTTGTTTAATTTGCTTTGTAATATTTTTAGAATATATATAAAGGTATAGGTAAACCTTTTATATATTTCGTAAATAAAAAGAATATATATTAAACTTTGGTCAGTTGAAAACTTATAGGATATGATTGATTAAATGGTCAATTAAACTGTCCCTAACCAGCTTTAAAAATATTTATAAATTTATTTTGAATATAAAACTCCACATCATATTTTTGCCCAGTATTTGTGTGTGCATATTTTCAACGACCACACAATTCTTGGCATATGCAAGGGAAAGGACGCGTCCGAGGGGCAGGACAACCCACTCCAGACCAGTTCCAGAGTTTCTACCTGGGGTGTCGCCTTACTTAAGTTGTCAACAAAGGTGTTACATCGAGAAAAACCCAAGCCCAATGGCCATCCCGATCCCAACAAATATTGCGGTCATCTTCAGCGAAGTGTGACCGTAATTAGCAGCCAGAGGTACAGAGAAAATTTCAGAATCCCAAGGAGCCTCACCGCAGGACATCGGGTGGTTCTGGAGACTCCCTCTTACATGATGACCACCCTAAGTTGCTGTAGTCTGTCCTTCACTCTTTCGCAAGCACTGGGAAAAATTATTTAAGAAATAAAAAAAAACACACAATAAAAGAAAATTTATATAGCCATCCTATTAGATTTTTCACGAACAGCTCTGTTTCTTAAATGAACTAATACGAAATAAAACCACAAAACCACTTTGAATACATATATTCCAAGTTCTTTTTATCTAAAATTTTTTAAAATATTGTTCCCAATATTTTTAAAAAGTACTTACTAAATTAATAGCTACAAATACTTAAATAAATACTTTTACGCTCTGTAACTGATGTACTTTTAGACCTTTGGGTCGAACATTTAGCCCTTATCAAGTAAATAGTTTTTAAAATTCGATATATTTTTCCGGTACAATATTGCATTTAAATATCTTTAGTACCTATAATGTACCTAGCTTTTAATATATTGACTTTAAATTAAACAATATTATGTATTTTATTCTAATAAAAGGCCTGGGAACTAAAAAACTTCATATCCAGTAAATAGTTTTTAAAAATCAATATATTTTTTCCGGTACATTACCATGCATTTAAATATCTTTAGTACCTGTAATGTACCTAGCTATTAATATATTGAGCTTCAAATACACTAAATTTTGTATTTTATTCTAATAAAGGGCCCTGGATACTAAATACCTTCGATCTAAAGTGAAAAACGGAAAGTAAATATATATTTTTTATTTATGATATTAGGAAAACCTTTTTTCAGTGCAGAAATCTGTGCAGTCTTCTACTAAAGCACCTCGCGTTGGCAGCTGCCGGGGAAGACGACATCTCTGTTGCAATTGTCGGTCATTAGCACGCTGATCCCCCAACTCGTAACTTGACCTCCCCCTTTAGGTACATAGAGACAAATGTAGTACCCTGCCCACCCCACCTCTTTTATAGGGGGCGAAGTTCAGACTTTCTTCGGGGGCCCTTTACTTTTTTCTTTGCGTTGGTAAATCGTCTGCTTTTTTTTATTAGTTTAGTTCGGTCTTGTGTTTTTCCATTTTTTCCCCATTTTCTTAGAGGTAACCTGGGGGATCTGTGTGGCTGGCAGATACATTATTTCGGGGCTGTCTTGTTAATTGAGTGATGTGCGGCAAACAGCTGACTTGCGATAGTAATAATGATGATTAAATTTACCGTACGTTGCCAACAAAAGCGGCAGTCACAGAAGGTACAGGGGGGAGGGAGGGAAGAAAAGACAAAAAAAAAGTGTCGCAGCCGCAAAAGTCATTGAACCTGACCGAAATTATTGAAATATTGAAAGAGCCCAAGAGCCAAAGAGCCAAAGGGTTGTGGGCACCGAGGGGTTAAGGGGTTTAAAGGGGGCCCCCAAGAAGTACACACAAAATGTCTTTTATCACATTCTTGCCGTGCTCCTCTTACGAATTTTGGTGCGGCGGTTCGGCTCTTTCTTTGACACAAATCAACTGATTGCCAGCCAACGAAAATACAAAAAAACTAAAAGGCAACGGAGAAGAAAACGAGGAAAATCAAATCGATACCCAATAAGCTAAGTGAACCCCCTGAATTGAAAAGCAGAGTAATTAAAACTCATAAAATGCTTGGAGCAATATTATAAGGCATCCATTTTAAAATAATTCACCATTAAAAATGCATTATTCTGAATTCAAAAATACACTTTTAAATATTCCAGATAATTTAAAAATATATATTTAAATTTAATAATATTGTTTTATGGGAATAAATTAAATTATTAACAGATTTATGTAGTCATAAGATGTCATTTTCTAGATAGATATAATAATACTACTTTTAATAGACTTATATATTTAATTGAATGTGTTTATAAACTCAGAACTTTTTCCAACTAATGATCCCGCGTACTTTCGATCATTACTCATCCTGTACCTGCCCACGCCCCTTTTGGAGAGCCATCTTCAGGTAGCAGAGGCCCTGTATCTAAGTATCCTAAGTGTTATATAGTTCGACGTGCTTGGCACCACTTTCTTTTTCGCCGGCGCCGATTGATAAATTGGTCTGCACCAGGCGGCAGAAATGAGTGGGCTTCACTTTTTTAGCATACATACTACATAATACATTATATAGTTTCCATTTTCGCTTCGGCCGCCGCCTGTCAATCCACTGCCTGTTTTCCGTATGACATATTTGACTAATTCCCCGGGGTCGAAGACCTCTCACGCTATGAGCCCCAAAAAATAATGGAAAAAGGGTGGAAATTGTCCACTCGCATAATTAGCCAAAAACGAAATAAAAATATATATAAAAAAAAAGAATGCAGTAATTTCCACAAACGTTAAGTATTTCGCCAATTAAGTGGCAATCAAGCGAGTGCCGGGGGATATATACCCAGATATGCCATTACACATAGGCGAGTATTCCCTTCGCGTGTTAAAATTAAAAACTCGTAAAATAGTCGTATCAGAAACAAACGTAAATTGCAGCATAACAAGCATTTTATGATTCATAAAAACCATTTTCGAGCAGGACAGGGGCAATTCCGGTGGGACGGGGGCTGAAATAGGGCTTCCATTAGGGTAATTATGCAATGCAGAGGGCACAGTGCGCGGCGTGAATTTAGAACCATCGTATAACTTTTTTTATAACTATAAAACTTAGCAGAACATTTTTTAAAATATTTAAGAACATTCGCGAAACACCAAAATAATATTTAAAATATTTACATTTTTGTATATTTAAGTATTTTCTACAATAAATATTTTTTTGGTGTTGGTTTTTGCACTATATATAAAATAAAAATACTTTTCTAATAGAGAAAGTGCCTGAAACAATTAAAAATAATATTTGATTCTAAAAACATTTAATTGGGTTCTGAATCTATGCATTTTTTATATCCTTTATGGCTCTATTTACCTGCCCCGCACTGTGGCGCCCCTAGACTCCTGCGATGTTGGTCCATTCATCGCCTGGCCATCGTTTTAGGGACCCTTTGCCCAACAATGCGGGATTGTATAGCCACAAGGGGGGATTTCGGTACTTCGGGGGTTAGTTCCCAAAAAAAAATGCAACGATTGCCGAAACCCGAACTCGGACCACCGAAAACCCCTATGGCGAATCTCCCTAACTGACTAACTGACTGAGTGAATGACTTTCTTTCGATGTCTCTGCATGTTTGCCTTTTCATTTTCCCATTTCTTGTGGATGTTGTATATGTTTTGTTTTGTTTTTGGCCCGGCTTTCGGGTTAAACATTTCGTGACCTGCATTTTTGTTGTTGAAAATAAATTGGTCGCCAGTTTCCTTTGGCATATGGCAAGCATGTGGCGCACGTACAAGCCACTTCACTCCTTTCAATTATGTGCGAAGGCAACACAGCAGCAACATCGGCAACACAACAGCAACAGCAGCAGCAGCAGCAGCAACATCGGCACGGCAGCAACATCAGCGAAAAAGGATGACCCAGCCGCATATCGAAAAGTGCAATACTCTTGCCATTTTATTACACAACACCAGTCTCAGAGTTTTTAATATTTTACACATGGGCATCTTTAAAAATAGCATAGCGTTTTTTATTTTTTAGCATTTAAAATTGGATATAGTAGAACTATCTGTATAATAATAAACTTTTTATGAGAATATAATTTTCCATTTATTTTGCAGCCGGCATTTATAGATTCACTATATATCAATAATATATTTACGATTAATGTCACATTAAGAAAACAATTTTGATATCTTTAATTGTTAAAATCATTTAAAATGCGTAATATCCTAAAAATAATTACCATTTAAAAATAATCTTTTAAATGTATAATATAGACTGTATTTAATTTATAAATATTTTTTGTACTGAAAACAATTTTCAATAAAAGTCATTAATAAAAAAAAAAATTCTGAAAAAATATTTATCATTTAAAATGATCTTTTCAAAGTTATATTATATTCAGCGTTTATAAAATTACTATAATTTTTTTAATACAAAAAAATATCACATCATAAACCAAAGCTAAAAATGGTTAATTTTTTTTTTTCCAAAGTATGTTATTTTAGTTGGGATACCATCAACACACTCTACTTTAATATATATTATTACTCTGTAAATATTTGTTACTAACTCATTAACTTTTAAATTACAACTTTCGGGGAAAAGTATACCCTTCCTTAAATTGTTGTTTATATGTATACGCTCGTCTCCTTTTTCATTAACTGTCTGCTCCACTTCTGAAAGGCCCCTCACTCTCCTTTAATTGCAAACCGCAAAAAGCTTATGACACGATCGAGGGGTTCCTTTATTTATTTTCTGTTTTTTAGGAGCATGCCTCTTCACGAGTGCCACTTGTTGGCTAACTCGAAATCGTGATCCAAATCCAACACTTTTTCTGAGCACCAAAGTGAAATGCACAAAGAATGTAGAAATATTTGAGGGGAAAATATTAGGGATTATCCTGGGGATCTTTTATATTATTTAACTTTAAGAAGAAGTAAAAAATATAAGAGTAACACAAAATATTGTGTAAATAATATACCTATGTTCTGTTCAAATTTGATTTTTTTTACATTTTCTGGCTTGTATAAAAACCCTATAATTTATTACAACTTCCTGTCAACCCAATATCAGAGGTCTCCAAGTCCCATTTAAAAACCTCTGATCCCAGCAAGAAGAAAAGAAACACAAGCAGAGAAAGATCGGAAGTACTGTCCACAGAAACAGCCCATTGAGTGGGGCTATGCGGTGTGATATCGCCACGCCCTCCGATGATAATCCCAGCCCACCGTGACGTCAGTGGTCGGAGTGGCTCGACTGCCATACTTTCCCAAGATCCGGATTGAAGAACTCGAACCGGGGTCTCCGCAGAGTTCGCGATTAATTTATGCCGTCTCGGCTTTGTCTCTCCGGCTTTGCAGCCTTTCAGCTCTTTGATTGATGATTAATCCAGAGTCAGACTTTGACTTTTGGCATTGACGGGCCCAAACAAGAAGCCTGAGAATATGAATAAAGCCTCTGTGTGGGCTGTGTTCTCTGGTATTTCTTATTATATTTGTAGTTCTGGGTTCTGGCTGTAATTATACCCTAACCAGTGGTCAGATATATTCCTAAATAGTTCTCATTTCTAATTGCAAATTTACATATTATGTGAAGTGCAGTTAGTTCAAGAGGTTTATGGTATAATATAGAGGGTTAAAAAAATAAAATATTATATAGGAGGTTTCAATATTATATAACATTCACTATTTGTTATATATATGGGGTTATAAAAGTAAAATATTATTTAAAGTTTTAATATAATATTACTTTCACTACTATTTTTATAATTTTATATATATATATATAGGGTTATAAAAGTAAAATATTATATAGAAGGTTTCAATATTATGTAACTTTCACTATTTTTATAGTTTGATACAAATATATATAGGGTTTAAAAAGTAACATATTATATAAAAGGTTTCAATATTATATATATTTCACTATTTGTACAATTTTATATAACCATTAAAAAAAACGATAGTAATACTCAGATCATAACCACCAAAAAAAAATCTATAATATATTTATAAGGCTTTTTTTAAAAATTCTTTAAGAGTATTATCAGTTCCCCAGCTTTTAGCTTTTTAATTGTAATTGCAAATACGAGCGGAAACGCCTGCTTTGAATGGATAACAAACTGCGACCGCAACTGCGACCCTTGCAGGAGTACGGAAGGGGTTTTAAAAGGGGGGCTTGAGCGGGTCTCACGGGGTCCAACGGGGTCTAATGGGTTCCCCGGGGTCTCGGAGGGAGTATCGGAAATGGGGGTTACGCACAAGAACCACTGTTTGTTTCCCTTCCATTTTATTTCCCATTTTTTCGCACTTTCAGCTAAACATATCAAACATCCCGTGGGGCTCGAGTGGAGCGTGATATTTGGGAGACCTCTTAGAGCACATCGATAAGGGGCCTACCCGTGCCCTGATTAGAGCCTCCAATCCCCAGGGGAGTTTCCGAAGTGGGAAACCATCAGCACTTCCGCCGAACACGTAATCTTGAAGTTCGAGATCTGCCTAAAAAATATCCCTAGAGAATAGAGAATAACCCTCTATATCAGTCGTTAAGTTGCTGTTTTTATTTTCACATCAAAAACCTTATAAACAATATGTAGACCGTTAAAAAATATTTTAAATAGTGTAGTTAATTTAATGTATTATTTACTACCTATGAAAATTAATAGTGAATGTTCACAACTTTATTTTAATATTTTTATTTTTAAGCACCATCCAAATCAGCACCATTTCTTCCTGTGCAGTAGTTGGACTTTCTTTTGATCCAAGCAAAAAAAAACCGGCTGATAATATTGCTTGCTGAAATAAAACAATTCACTCAGAGAAATCCAATCAAGATCCATTCAACATTCAGCTGGTCGATCGACCGGCCTTAGATCGTAAAATCGAATAATGTTTGAAAGACTCGTAAAACCAAACAAAGGCAACCTTCACGAAAACTAGAAACTATAAATGTAAAATGTATGCGAAGTATATTTCTTCTCATTTTTTTTTTTGTTTTTTGCATACATTTTTGTTTATTTTGTTTGAGAGCAAACATAGGCTCGGAAAAAAAACGCAAAAAGAGCGAAGATCACTGGGATTGCCATGGAATTGCTTCATAATTAGTTGCTGTTAAACGATCGAAGATCTCGGCGATGACTGTCAAAAAAAAATCAGAGATCAAAGCACACACACTCACGATTTTTTTTTTTTTTTAGGGGGGTGCGGGGGCAATGACATCTGGCATTTTTTATGCTTTTAAGTAGTTTGTCATACGACAGTTGAGAGCCCAGAAACATTTCGACCGAAATAGATGGCGATTGCCCGCGATTCAATGAGTTTCTGTCATATCACCAGGCGAAGTTCGGTTTTTTTGTAGCCAAGTTCAAGTGGAGCGGCTACTTGGTGGGTTTTATCGGGGTAATGAAGGGAAAATATAGCAGAGACTTTAAAATATATTTTTGGGCAATTTTAACACAAAAAGTTCCCCTTAATATTAGAACAAGATACAATATCTTATAGTTAATAAAATCTAGGAACAATTAAAGTTTTAAATAAAGTGTTGAAATGTACCTTTCGGAAATTTAAACGCAAAAGATTACCTTAAATATTTGATTAAGATACAATGTGTTATATTACATATAGTGTGAGGACTTTAATAATGTTAAAAAATTTATATTTTGTGAATTTTAGTGTTATATTTCATACAAGATCTTATAGTTTACGTGTTCCTAATGTTATAAATTTATATTTTGTAAAAATAAACAAATAAGTTTTCTTGAATTGTTATATTTAGATACAATATCTTGTAGTTTGTATAGCCTTGGACCATTGAAAAGCTAAGATAATGTATAATAAATATATTTTATATTATCGGCTTACAGATATATACTTTTTCCAAACATGATCCCTTAGAAGGTTATCTGCCCCTCCAAACATAATTAGGTAAATAAAAATAGTAAGTGTTGCACTGCAATCTCCGATATTTAGGATTTCCCAAAAGTACACCCAGCCAACCTTGGGCGATCCCAAAAGATTTGAGAAATGCATGTCAGCCTATCAGCTGCAGCGAAATCGTGTAAATATTTACAGAGTGCAGCCGTGGAAAATTCGAAATGGAAAATTCTCTATATCTATTCCGGTCTTGTTTGCGGATATAAACATTTTGTTTACAATTCGCATGACATTTACGGCCGAATTTATGAACCGAGGACAAGAATTCCTCTGCAAGCAATTTCCCCCCCAAATAAGTTTCTCCTATTTCTAGTTCTATTTCTATTTTTTTTCTGTACTGAATACAGAAAAAGCCAACAGGTGAGAAGCGACGCAGGTTCAATGCTCTGCGGCTACTAAATATTATTATTGGCAGTTCTACGAAACGGGGAATTAACTCATTCATTAAAATTTATACGCCGGCCACTAAAACAAGATATTGTATCTGGGCATCTCCATCTCGGGGCCCTGCGCTCATAAGCATAACGCTCATAACGAAACCTGCCCCACGGAAAAAAAAACGAAACCGAAATAAAAATAAAATTCAAAATAATAAAACAAGCAAAGGAGACACACAAAAAAATAAATAAAATAACGAACCCCAAGCCTTGTATTAATTGTCGGCTAAATTCTGTTTGAACACCAGATTTCGGATCGGAGAACAGGTACCCAAAGAGCGGCCATAGAAAAGATATAGAAAAGAAATAGATTCGGAAGAAAAGGGGCCGCTAAAGGTCGCCTAATGAAACATTCTAATAGATGCAAAGTCTCCGAGGGAGAGTCGCCGACTTGGTTAGAATATTCGGCTACACTGGGGAATATTTTACAGCATTTTATGGGGTTTAAAGTGAGCTAAAAAAATATTATTATAAAATTACCTCGTCAAAATAAATACTTTTAATAAAAAAAATAACGTATATGAAGCAATAAATATTTGACAGCATTTTTTTTGGGTTTAAAGTCGACTAAGAAAATATTATTATAATATTATCTTGTCAGAATAAATACTACAAATTAAAAAAACAAGCGAATTTGAAGCAATAAATATTCTAAACCATTTTATGGGGCCTAAAATGGTAAAAACAAAATAATAATATAATATTATGTTGTCAAAATAAATATTTCCAATAAAAAAAATTACGAATCCGCAGCAATACCTATTTTCAGTAGCCGCTATAATTTTTTAGCAGCATTACTTTTAGGTGTATAAATATTTGTATCTCAAGGATCGACGATTTTCTCCCAGTGCCCATCCACCTGTATAGGCCGACTTCTTGACAACAGGTACACAAAGCCACCATCCCCCGGCCCCTGAGATCCAATCCCAATACCATTCCACGTCTTCGTCTCCGGTTTTTCGGTTCGTCATTTAAATAAAACTTAGATTAGTGTCGTTTAGCAATTTGGAATTTTCTCGGCATTTCTGGTATTCCTCTCTTCGCAAGGGGGTCTTTCGGTTCGATTCAATTCGATTCGGCATTCGCTTGGCTCTTTAACTTTGTTGTTGGCTTTGCGCGTGCTAAACTGGACTGAATCGAAATTATTCAAATGCTTTTCCCATGAACTATCGGGCCATATGTGTTTGGCCACTGATTCACAGCCTTATCGCAAGTGGAACGTTCTGTTGAAGAGTAATTCGCATAGATATAAATGAATGGGCATTGTAGTTTTGTGTTCTGGATCTGCCTGTTCCCACACAAAATAGTTGTGCAAATTCTTACTGAGCCCGGAAATTCCCATATCGAAAATATTTACCTTTCAAAATAAAATATATTTAATAAACTTCATAATATCATGTCTTCGTTTCGAAATAAAATAACAGAATAAGCCCTGAAAACCCTGTAACAAGAAAATATCCCCTTCAAAATAAAACATTTTTGGTAAAGTGATGATACTATAATGTGTCCCTTTTAAAATATAAAAAATATATAGAAAATCCTGTAACAAAACTATATATATGCCCTTTAAAAAAATTGATTTCATAAAGTTCATGATATTATAATATCTTGTGTTCCTTTCAAAATAAAACAGATGACTGAGTTCTTAAAAAAAATATATAAAATAAACACCGGAAATCCCGTAACAAAAATATGTCCCCTTCATAATTTTTCATATTTCATTTTCATAAACTTCATTTCATAAACTTCGTGATATAATGATATCATGAGGTTCTTTCGAAATAAACCAATTGATTGAAAACTGTATCAAACTGTATCAAAAATATATCCCCTTCAAAATAAAAATTAGTCGATGAACTTCATGCTGTTTTTTAACCATTTTGATCATCACTTTTATCGAAAATACGTCCCTTTTGGAAGTAAAGAAGATCTTGAGAGCAGCCCGTGTTATCCAAACAGAGAATTTCAGATGAGCTTGGCTCCATTTTTCTTTGAGTACTATTTAAAAGTACGCCTTGACATTTGACTGGCACGGTCGTAAAATTAATCAAGAAATTCTGGCTTTACTCTATAGTTATCTCCGTTCGCCTCGAGCAGTTCAATGAATTCAATTCCACCCGAAACTAAAAAAAAAAAATATACATACATATATACAACGCACTATCTGTGTGGGTACTTTTAATTTTTATGATTCTTATTACATTCTGAACGATAGTTTAAACCGAGGCGAGGTCATCGGAATCGAACGATTAGATTAGAGAGTGTGGCTGAACCTTTCCTCCGATTTCGATCCGGATCGATGGGGCGAACTTTGGAGGGGGCAGAGTGCCGAGCACCGAGTGCTGGCCACTGAACACTGGATCCAATGGGGATAAGTAGCCAGTCACTCACGCACTCGAGGCCCCCGATCACATGGACGTGCGATCGAGTAGGCCCAGTACCAGGTCCAACTTTCCTCACCAATTACCGATGAGTGTGATGGCGAACTATGCTTTTATGGCTGGGGAAATTTTCCAGATGCCCACGCAGAGCGAAAGAAAATTCTGGAAGAAAGCAGGGATTTCCCAGGCAAATTTCTTTTCAACTCAGGGAAAAGCTGGTGAAAGGATTTGTATTTTTATAATATTTATTATATTTATTTTTTTTAATAGAACTCCTATAAAACTTGAAGTCTTATCTGATTGGTTTTTAAAAAGTTCAGAAATTAAAGCAAATTGAAGGTAGTATTTTCAGAGAAAGGAGATCATTTATATATCATTAAATTGGGAAAAAATAATACCAAAAATGATTAAAGAATGAATTAAATCCCATGAACGTAATGAAAATAGTTTATATAATATAGGAAAATTTAAAAGAGAATTGACTAATCTATAAAATATAAAATAAATAAATAAAAAACATATATAAATATATAAATAAATATAAAATACATAGCTTTCACTCAACTTTAAGTCTTATTTGTTTGACTCTTAATAAGCTCAAAGATTAAGCAAATTATACATAGAATTTTCAGAAAAAAGACTTCAATTAGCCGATTTAATTAAAATAGAAATAATGGTAATCTTTAAAATATACCATTAAAATAATATCTAAATTTGGTCTAAATACAGCTTTTATAACACTTTAAGTCTTAACTGATATGATCTTAACAAGATCAAAGATTGAGCAAATTAAAAGTAATATTTTTAGAGAAAAGAGAATAATTAAAATATTTCCTTTAAATAGGAATCAATAATACCATTAACAATTACAGAATAAACTTAATCCCATGTATGTACTTATTAAATTAAGACCAGTTACTTAACCACTTCTAAATAACATATATATATATTTTTTTCAATCTTCAGCGGTTAAAAACTGTGAAAGTCAGCTGAAAGGCGACTGAAATATTTCTTATTTCACCCATAATAGTTGGTCTATTTTTCCATTTCACCTGGATTGTTTAGACTATTTTTTAACGTTTTCCGTCTTGCATCTCTGGCAAACCAGAAACTAACACGTATTTCGTAAAGCGAAAGGGCTTAAAAGCCAATTTATCATGACCGTAGGCAAACTATGCGGCCGCACGAAGAAAAAATACAAAAAATAAACCGAAAACCCGATTGGAATTGGTCCCTCGAGGGGGGGTTGTGGGGGGCGTGGCCCCATAGGCCTAGCAACCCGATACGCACCTGTTGAACCATACGGTGTGTGCTACGTATATGCTCGAGAACCCCGCTCCAGCGACTTTGTTTTATGGCGGTGGGCTTTCGGCTCTAAGACCCGCGTCGCCGTTGATATCGATATGCAATCTTAATAGCGCACACAAATCAATCATAAAAAATTAAAAACTAGTGAGGCGATCACCGGGGAAAGAGTTTTCCAGTTGTAAAGCGTAACATATCAGCCACCCCCATTTCTAAAAAAAAAATATATATATACATAAGTACAGTAAAACCATTTATATGGGAAAACCATGATTAAGTTCTTTTTTAAGCTAATAGAATATAGATTGGTATGTATTAGAATTCTTCGTATTTTTTAAGAGTGCTCTTATAAGGAATAGTTTGTTTTAACATGTTTTCCTCTTAAAAACTCCACTATTTTTTCAATTAAAATAGGTTAAAAATAAAAACCATAGATATTTTAGAAATATTAGAAATATATTTTTTGTAGTGTTTTATTATAAGAAATAGTATCTTTATCATGTTTTCTTTTTAAAGGCCACATTATTTACTTTGTTAGTTGTTTCAAAATATAGAAAATATATTTTTATAGCCGGCAGAATTTAGATTAAAAAGAACTAGAATTCTTTTCATTTTTTAAGAGTGCTATTATAAGGAATAGTTCTTTAAAACTTGGTTTAGTTGTTCGTAATAAAAAATGATTTTAATTACTAAGGACTAGAATTTTCCATATTCAAAGGTCTACTGCTGTAAGATTTTCCAGTGCACAACTGCAAGAAGTTCTCAATTTTTCCTGGTGTTTATTCTTTACGATTCGCTGACGCAGCCATGGAGTTTATCGAGCTAATATTTAATGAATTTAACTAGAATCCGCTGTGTGTTTTGGGTGTTTCTACTCCATTGAGCTCCTCCACGCACCACTTCATCCAGCAGAGTTTTACTTCTTCTATCTCCGTGTCTTGTTTTTTTTTCTTTTATCAACTTTTGTTTACACAAAATTTAGTGTTTGCATTTTCCTTGATACCCGTGCGTTTGGTTGTCATCGCACTTGTGTAATCATCATCACGATTGTCATCACCACCGAGCCGATAGACCGATAGACAGGCTAAAAAAAATGAGGGGGGTCTAAAAATCGACATGGAAAAAAACATCTTAAAAATTTCATGTTTTTTTAAACATTTTTTAGAACTCACTGCTTTCTGAAATATTACACTAACACAATTTTTATACAAGGTCATAAATCATAAAGTTATAAAATATGGAAACCTCATATCAATATAATATTTTTAAAATACGTTGAAGTAATAATATTCTACATATTATTTCCTTGGAAACATTATTTTGAAAGTCTTGGTACTACATTTCTCTCAGTGTAGTATTGCACTATGTTTGTTATCCATTTGGAATGCTAATCCCTTGGACAAATGCCGTTTTTGGCCCAGTGCAGCCTCTGGTCGAGTGTAATCAAGAAATTAGAGCACGGAGCCAGTATTTAGTATTGGTGTGGGCCACATTTGATATGTGTGAGATACTCGGCTGTATCTATGAGATAACACCCTTTTTTTTGTCTTCACTGCAGGTCGGAATTCCCATCGAAGCGATTTTGTGTGATATCAGCTGTTTGCGGGGATATACATAGAAAATTTGTGCAAGTCCAGGAATGCTTTTCAAACAGTCTTTTCAAGCGCATTCCAGGTGTTTGTATACATTTTACTTATTTAATGGTCTTTAAACATCCAAAACAAAAGGTTTTCTACACGTTGTATAAATAAAATATATCAAAATGGTTTCAGAAAAAATGTTAAAATTATTTAAACACTTATTGGTGAATTAAATAAAATCTAAAATAAAGAAAACAAAATTTTATAAGCTGATATCTGTGTTTTTAGTCTTTGTATCTTTAGGTAAGGTGAACTTTAAATTTAATACCAGTTAAGTGAATTTTAACCGAATTTTTTTCTGGGTTTCATTGCAACTGTCACTTTGTGTGATATGTTTACACAGCTACATTTGTATCTCGGCGACACTGAAACATTTTCCCCTCCGCCAGGGCGCAAGTGTGTGTGTTTTTCCCATTGGTGTGTGTGCCCAGATATGCTCTGTTATCTTGGTGTGTTTGTATATTTGTCCGTTTTCTTTGCTCACAAAATTCTCACGTCTGTCAAATAAAACGAAAAAAACCCAAGACGAAGACGACAAACGATCATCATGATAATGATAGTGCACACGAGAAGAGGAAGAGCAGGGCAAGGAGACGAGAGGTCGGGAAAAAAGAAGCTATTTGATCCACCCAAGACTTAGCATTTGTCCGAAAGATATGGAAAAGGTTTTGAAATCACAAATTAAGGCAGCTGGCCAGCTCGAAAAGATCAGATCATTCACACAGGTTGGGGAAAAGTCGCATTCCATTTCAAAACTTAACATTTTCGAAGATTCTTAAACTAGTTGGGAATTATAAGGCCCTAGAACTAATATTCGAAAAATAGTTGAAAATACGTAATAAAACAAATTTTTTAAGTTGACGAATTACAAAAACGGAATTACTTTCATCTTTATATAAAGATCGCTTATTACCAAAAAAAAAAAATAAGAGCATTTTCTTCTTGATTTTCTTAAATAAATGAGATGATAAGTATTTTCTGAGCTTGTATATTATTTACTATATCATAAAACAATTCTATTTATTTAAAAATAACTTCTATTGCAATGTATCGGGATTACTTCCATCTCTATATCAAAATCGCTTATTACCAAACAAAATTAAGAGAATTTTCTTCTTGATTTTCTTAAATAAATGAGACGATAAGTATTCGCTCCACCTTTTCTACATTTTTCTGTGCTTGTACATCACTTACTATTTTATAAAACAATTAATTTATTTTTAATCTACTTCCATTGCAGTGTATCTTCTACAAATACAAATGATTGCTGCCCCAAGATCTCGCCCAAAGTTTCTTTTCTCGCAAACAATGTTTGCTTGTTACATATTACCATTACCAAAAAACCCAAACGAAAGTGATATGCAAATGTTGACAATGGCACGGATTTTACGGAGCGCACGAGACCATCATAATCGGCATCCTCAGGCCGTGTGTACATAGGTAATAGCCATGGTAATCATAATGGTAAATGCCAAGAGGCCCCGATGTTTGCATTTCGGGAATCTGGACCACATAGGTTACACAGAATCCGAATTTTTATTCGTCTTTTTTTTTTTTGGGTGTCCGCACCAAATTAGGTGGCCAGTGTTCCATTGTGGCTCCTAGCGTTTTTAGCGTATATTTAGAATAGACAAATTAGACCAACATATCCAAAAGTAAACCGTGGCCAGCTGCATGACATTTATCTATTGTTCGAAACGATTTTTAGCCCGTGCTAAGTATTTAACATGGAAATACTCGTACATTTGGATATTTATTCTATCCATTCGGCGGCTGTTTAATTTTTGAGACGCCCGAAGTGCCCTCGATTGGGAATGGTTGGGGTATATGCATAGGATTTGTGTAGAGAGTTTGGAGAGTTGCAATTTGAAAGGCAAATAAACGAGACATAGAGCCAAAAAAATATTAAATAAAATTAGTATCTTCTTTTGTCTCTTAATATTTTAGTATTAGTTATATAATATCATAAGATATTATAAATAATTACATTATTTTACTTTATATTACATACATTTGTTTACCCCTACAGGTAATTTTACATGTCGATCAGTGTGACCAGGGCCACATTCGCTTTCGCTTCTTTATGCTTCCTGGTTACACTTATTTTTGGACGCCGTTGTCTGCGAGTGATTCCATCAAAATCGCATAAATCCAAAACAAAACGTTTTAGTCGCCGGTCGCCGACTCACCGCCCTCCTGTCCCGCCCTCTTTGGCGGTCTGTCGCCACGAAAATAGTTTATGTACGAATTTTTGATTTGATGCCAAAATGTCGCCGTATAAATATGTTTTAGAACACAGAGAGAAAAGCTCCTGGCCGGCCTGTGAACTGTCACCGTTCTTTAACCCCTCGGTAAAGATGCGACATCTGCCCACTTGGTTTAACCCCTTTATGGTTTTTTGTCTTCGATTCCATTGGATTTGATTGGACTTCAAACATTTATCGGTAATTAACATTCGACCGCGAATTTCATGCTTCCCTTTTAAGTATTTATATTTTTTTTTTTTTGGTGCCTTTGGGCTGCCAAAATCCATAATGTTTGCTCGTAAATTCGTTTTAAAGACTTTCCAGTCCGCAGACATAGGCGCATGTGAAACATATTTGAGGGGGGCGGTGGGCGGCAGGGGGAGAAAGGTGGACCAATGACCTAAAAGCTAAAAAGTCGTCGTCGTCAAGTGGCAAAAACTAAACAGAGGCGAAAAAAACTAGCCTAAAGTAAAACATTCAAATGGGGATGATTTTCGGCGAGCATATGCGACATGGGGAAATCTCATACAAATATTTGAATATATAAAAGAAATGTAATTTAAATTCAATACTTAATTAAATATTTAAAACCATTAAAAATTTAAATATTTTTTAAGTGAACGTTTGTATTAAATATATCGAATTTTTAAAATACTTTCGAATACATTATGATCATGGTAGATAACGATTTTGTGTTTCATATTTTTTTTACTTTTTCGTAATTTAATTTAATTTTTTTTTAACTATTCAAAATATTTAAAATTTTACCCAAACATAAAAACAAAAATTCAGATTTATCTATACATATGAAAAATCTTTATTTGCAAATAGTATTAAAAGTGTTTCAGTATTTTGTTGCAAGTGAACTTTACAACACTTGTTAAACAAATAATTTTTTTTATTATTTCTGATAATATATCAAGAATGATTGTCAACATTGTCTGAGCTAACAATGTGACACCTACATAAATATGTAAATTTTTCTGTGGAAGATTGTGCCGTGCGGAACCAGAGCATTTCCTCGACTTTAGTTCCGAAAAATTCCCATGGGCGAAAAGGAAACTTTCCACTCCCTGAAGAACCATAAAAGACGCGCCTTTCCCGCGTAGCGTATCATATTGTACTTATAAAAAACGAAACTATAGACGAACAAAGACGAAATATAGCAAACAGAAACACACTAAAAAATCAACAACAACAGCAACAGATATAACAAAAAGATTTCACGACTTTTTCGGCGCTGTAATAATTTTATTTTATTTTCTAGTTCTGGCAACACTTGGATACCGCATTCGAGATAAATTTATTATTTCATGCTAATTTTTTTATCTTTGACATTCTGCGTTGTATACTCTTGTTGTTGGCTTCGCCGAAGGGCGTTGGCAGGGAGGTAAAAAAAAAAAAGTGGGAGGTGAAAACGAGGGGGTCTTCACCATATTTCCAATTGTTTTTGGTTCGCTTTTTTTTTTGGTTTTAAATAATGGTCCCGGCATTTTCTGTATATTTCTTTGCTTATCTTTCACCAACACGTGCCATTAATTTGGGTTCACTTTTATTTCTATGTTTTATGTATTTATTTTACTTTATTGTATGGAAAATTTCCCGACCGAACAAGTTTTAACCCGATCTATTTTAGTTGCTCGGGCAAGGGCATACGTATATTCCAGATTAAACAGCTTGATTTATTCCCAAGTAGATCATTAGTTGGTATGAGTCTTCAAAGAAGTCGTATTCGGGAAATTCAAATGTTAATCTATGGTTTTTCCTTTCCGTATAATAAACATTTAATAGCTCTAATTTCTTAGCACATAATTTGACATTCTCAAAAATAGTTGAGTATTATGAAATGAACATTTCAATTTCATCATGCTAGTTCAAAGGAAAACATTCAAAAACCGGTTCAGTATAGTAGCTCAATTTTAATTCAGTCTCGCTTAAAATAAAATTTAAATTTCAATAAATTTAAATCGCATATGCCTCTTGAAATTTTCAGAAATTTTATAGCAATAAAAACTGATTAAGTATCAAATAAAAAAAGAAAACATCAAAATTTCAAAATGAGTCATGCAATAAACGTCGCTCTAGCAACGTAATTCGAAAAAACTGATTTAAATATTATCATCTAAGCGGCTTTATAGGGTTATTTAATCTTTTAAAAACACAAAAATATTCAAAGAAACACTTTGGTTCATTCTCAAGAAACTTGATAAGTTTCTTGAATTACGTATGTTTGCCATTTGATAATTTTCACTCATGTGCAACCAAGAAATAAAACGCAAATTTCAAGATTAAATTATGAAATTTTTTAAAAGTTATGAGCAATTCTGGAAAATGTACAAAATAAGCAGGGGTTCTTGACGATGGTTAATTATGATAAAAAGTTTAAAAAATTCTTAAAGTCCATTGAACTGCATTCTGTTTTTCGTGGCCATCTTAGTTTAACTTTGATGTATTTAGAAAAATTTTCCACCAACCTGGAAACAAGTTCTCCCGATTTCTCTGAATTATGTATAAGCATATGACATATGCCACGCGATTTGTATTTTTTTTTAAATTATTACTATTGATTTGAACTCTGAGGCAACTGCGTAGATGTTGGATTCAAATCCATGACAGAATTTTTGAACATTCGAGTATTCTGCAATGTCAACGAATATTTTTTCTCGTGTCGTATAAGGTGACATTTCCTGCAAAAACGGCCTTCGAAGCATTTTCTTTATTTTATTTCGGGTGGTTGTTGTGTCTACGGCGCAGTTTGTACGGCACTTTGGTCCCTTGGTTTTTGGCCAATTTTAGCTGACACTTTTTTCCGTTCAATAAACCGCAAAAAATGCACAAAAATTCAACAAACCCAAGCGAAATTCAATTTCTCACATCAGTTGGGAAATACGAATTATTGATTATTGAAATGGTTACAAAGAATCCCATTATGCGCTGTGTAATTCAATAACAATAATAATACTGTTTAGCAGTTATTAATCGAAGGGCCAAACATCAATTTGCAAACTCGTAATTTTTTATTTTGAAAGCTGAGTGCGACAAAAACATAATACAATAAGTGTTCGTGGGGAAATTGAATGAATTCTTAATTATGCAAAGCAAACTGAAAAAAAATATTGGGAGCATGTGGAAAATTTTTATTGTATTTTTTTTTTATATTTTGGGATAAACAAAAAAGTTGCAGAAATTACACTGAATTCAGTCGGCTTTTAGTCATTCAAAAAAAATTAAAATTTGAATTTATTTTTTTAATTTGTAAATATAACGTACAGTTAAAATATCTCTTTAATAAAATTTAAATATACAGAAAACGTTGGCCACTTTATATATATATATATATATTTTGAGAAATAAATCATCAATTTTACGATAATTTCTCTTGAGAGGTTTGAGTAATGCGAACTTGCAATTAAAAACACATAAAACGGCTTAAAAACTAGTGAATTTTGTTTCCATTTTTTGCAATTATTTCAAGTGGCGCATTACAGACCCCCGGCCGCCGCCCCCCTTCGATATGATCTATCAGCATATATTTCCATATTCATATAGCTTTGCACTTGAAACCAAAATGGAAAAAAAAACGTTGCGTTTTGAATTTCCATTAAAAACGATTTTCTAGAGTAGGAACTTCGTTCTCAAGAACTGAATTTGAGAAGACCGGAATGTCTGACTGCATGAGTTTTCACTTTTTGCCATATTTTCAAAAATATTTCATTGGACAAAGCGGAAGGTCTTACAATTTTTCGTTGCACGAGCCAAACGGTTTTTTCTGTTTTTGGTTTTCATTTGCTGGGTTTAATGCCTGATTACATAAACTATGATAAGTCATCATTATAATAATCCTATATTTTTATACAGAACATTTTCGGAACCTAAAAGTGATTGAGGACCTTGGTATACTATCATTTCTAATATTTTATTGATTTGAATTTTATATTAGCTTGAGTAATGATCTGGTTTTTGGTGGTTCATATACGATATAAGGTCATCATTATAACCACCCTATTATTATCATTTCAAGCATTTTTCTACCCAAAAAGTGATACAATTCTCTGGTATACATCTTAAAACATTGATATATTACCATTTCTAACGTTTGGAGAATATATATCACGATTTAGGGGTTATAAAAACCTGATCCTAGGGCCTAGTGGGTGGTAAACCTGCCTATCCATACATCCCCCCCATATAGCATAAATCGTTAAGTGTCGCCGATTCGTCATGCGTGTCAAGACTTTTGGGGCAAAGTGCGTGAAACTTCAGAATTCTTATGGGCCAAGTTAACTTAATCGGACAACCGAGTGCGTGGAAAAGCTGTCAAAACACAAATGTGATAAAAGCGAATGCTTAACCCTCCATCGCCTATCTGGCCCTCTCTTCTGTTCCCATATTCCTTCGCCTGGCGAGCGCGTGGGAAAATAGAAACTCAACCGCAGAGTTTTATTTCGTTTTGTTTTTTTGCTCGTGTTTTTGTTCAGTTTCTTGTTGCTACAGCAAGTTAGATAAAATGGAAACAAAACGGCGGAAAACGTAGTACTAAATGGGATGCCGCTCGAAAATTGTATGCTCTTTACAGGCCGATAAAAAAGGTTCTATTTTTTTAGGATTAAAAACGGAAAACCCAAGGTTATATATAAAAATATCTGAGAGATGCAAAATATATCAGACATTTCTCACAGATATTATTATAACATACTAAATTAATTTAGTTCCTATTATATAGGACTTAAGATATATAGTTTTAATCTTTCTAAATGTTTTAAAAAATATTCTTAATATCCCAAGTTTTTTGACAAAACATTAAAATATAATCCCAATCTTTAGATACAAAATATCTACGCTTTATCTCTAAAAGATGTAAATGATTTTAGTTCATTTTTCACAGAGCACAATATTCTTTAATACTATAATATGTATCATGTGAAGTTAATTGATTTATTAACTATAATTATAGCCTGAGAAGAGTGTAAATAAAATTGATTTTCTTCCTTTTAAATGTATATAATTTGTCAGTTTAATTTGCAGACATATGTAACAAAAGCTTGAGGTGCTACAAATTCTCCTAATTAAATCGGGGAAAAATCTGCGAGCATTCCGTTCACGTGTCACGCGCCACGATCCACCGATCAAACCCGGAAGAGTGGTGTTGGGTGGTTTTTTCGGTGGTTCCAGTGGTGCCAGTGGTGCCAGTGGTTTCAGCGGTGCTTTTACTGGGCAGGTGCCGCCGATCCGGACTGGTTCGGTTTGCTTTGATTATTTGGACATTTCCATACTCTTGTCATGCGCCATCGGTCGCCAGTTATTACACGGAAAATAGTTTATACCAAGTGGCACTAAATAATATTTTCTCATTTGTTTAAACTTATTTATATGTTTTTTCTCTTTTATATATTTGCCAAATATTATATAAAATTATTCAAGATATATTGTATAATATTTTTAAGGACATATACCTTGAAAATTAATGGCAGTTACTTCTAAGAGTTCAGTTATTTTTATATATATCTTTTAAACGGAGGCACTTTTTAATTTCTTTAAATTTCTATAAGATGATTTACATGTTCTAAATATTTTATATTTTCTTCAGGTATTTAAAATATTCAAAGAAATTTTTTATAACAGTTTTAAAACTTTAAGGATCAACGATAGTTATTTTTATTTAAATTTATGCACACAAATTCAGGTAATTTTTTAGTGTATTTTATTTTCTAAATTTATAATAATATATATAATAATATATTTTCATATTTTTTACCCAAAGGAAACCAATCTTTATAGATATAAATTTAAATAAATTGATAAACATTTACATCCAATTGGGCAATTTGTCTTTTTGTGTATTTTTTGTGAAGGGCCGCGAACCGGAATGGACCACCAGGCAACTGGAGCCACACTCCACACTCAATTGATCAACTGGCGATCGCTTTGAATGGATTCGTTTGAGGTACAAAAAAAGTCAGATACATTTTCGAGGCAAAAAACGGGGGAATGTGTGAATTGTGACCACTGTGCTTTGGCCCAAAATCGTAAAGAAAATCTCAATGAAAACTTGTTGAAACAAATTAACTGTCCAAGGATTATAATACATATATAATAAAAAATAATATCATCTCCTAAATTTACTTAAATTATCAAAATATATCAGGTTCATATTTTAAAAATATTTTCACTCATGTATTTAGAATATTTTGGTGTATTAACAAATTATATTTATATAGCTCGAGGAATGGTTTCATCAACAAAATTTCAGAAAGATTAGCAAACAAACAAAACCTAATAAAATTCATTTTATCGGAATTATTTTGCGTATCCAACGAAAAATTTCAGATAACATAAAATGAAGGTTTCCGCAAGTACAGGAAATTCGTGAGACTGAATTATGCAAGTTGGATTTTTTGGAATATATTTCTTTCTTAATTTGCAAGATAAGACTTTAGGAATAAATCCCATAAAATATTATACAATATAAAGAGATGGTAAAACCTTATAACTTTTTGTACTAACTTTAGTATTATTTTGGCCGCAAACTAATAGTTTTGGCCCACTGTCTTGATTTATTCGTTGGGACAACAACAACTGGTACAAAAAACAATAAAAAAAAACCAAGGTTCACGGTCAGCGATGTAATATTTTAATTTATTTGGCGTTCTTTCTTTTGGCCTCCACATTCGCCACATGTGTATATTTTTTAAGTTGTACAAGCAGTTTGATTAAGTTTTTTCCCTCAGTTTTCTTACTTTTCTAAGCCCGAAGTCTTTCTTTGTATTTTTCTGGCCATTTTTTGTTTTGCTTTCCGATTCGTAAGCTTTCGAAATTCTACCTTCCGAGTCGGCGACCCAAATAAAAATCCTCCGGCTTTATCTATTATTCTCCTCCATCTTTGGCGTTTTTGGCACAGAGATACTATAGTAATAGTGGACGTTTGTTGTCACCTCAGTTTATGATTAGTATCAAGAAAATATCTGAGAATTGTGATCAAAGCTTCTTTAAAATACTAAAAAACTATTGAAGACGTACGTAAATTAATTATAAATATTTATTTTCTCTATAAAAGTGTTCAAATTGTATCAAAATATATCTAAAAATACTTTCGAGATTATTTATAATATATATTCAAAAATAATTTCAATGGTAATATTGATAGTTAATTGATAGTAAAACAACAAAACCAGTTGTATTTCTCCCAGAAAATATAAATAAAACAGGTTTAAAATAGGCCTAAAATTAAAAAAAAAAAACATAGCCACATTTATCTTGAATAATGATATTTTCCCACTGTATTCCCTTTGGGTTTTCGCGATTTCCCATGGCCCCTTGTTCATTATGTAGAAACTTTGTTTCGATTTTCGGGGCCTCGGTTCGATATTGGTTCATTAATCTTTCGCCTCATATTGAGTGGTTAACCCCCTGCTCCCCCTGGGGTCTTTGTTCTCCCAATTTGCTTAATTAACTTCTAAACGTTGCCTTTTTTAAAGTTTTTTTTTGCGATATTTTGCACGCTTCCACTCAACTTCTTTTTCGTGTTTCTTTCATTTTGTTTCGAGGCATGCGAAATTCCCTTTTTCGACCAATTAGCAGTTTCGTTTTGGTCTTTTATCTTTACCAAATTTTCCTCAGATTTCGCCTCTTGCCAGTGGAGTAAATATACAAAGAAATGCCAGTGATCATAACAATATTATAAGATTTTATAATAATATATAAGCAGATCGATGAAAAATTAAGGTAACGAAAAAGATTATCTGAGAGATAAAACAAAAGCATATTTTATTGGTAACTTAAAAGATTTTTTAATAAAATCTTAAATATGTGCATAAGATATTTCTTTTATTACTCATTTAAAATTTTATATATGATCTTTATTTTATCTGATTTTATATTTGAATTCACTCGAAAATTACTTCTTATATAATTATACTTTTACATTAAAAGAGATTTATTTAATAAACTTTTTTAAACATATTTATATATTTTTTTGCAATATCTGATTTTTTAGAACATTTATATTTATAAATTTATAGTTATATATTAAAATATTGATTTTTTAAGCCCTTCAAACTATCGAATAGTTAATGAATTTTAGATTCATTTACCTAGGTTTCCATAGGCAGAAACCACTTAATTAACACCCTGAGTACATTTACCCCGCCCGTTTGACATATTTTATGGGCCCATCTTAATCTGCCTCCCTACTCCATCATCTAGTAAATTTCTGCGCATATCTTTATTAACTTAAGATCGGCTAAGTTGGCGGTTAAAGGCTGATAAGACCGCCTCCTGATTCTGACCTTGGTTTTGCGCTGCCCAAAATTTATTGTTATTTCTTTTTTGGGGGCTTTTTTTATGGTCCGTCATTATTAATATAATCAAAAGGCTGTGCGTGGAAAAGTGCGAAATAAAATGCGTGAGGCGCAAAAAAATGTTTGAAATGTCTACAAAAAACAAAAAAAAAACGCGTATGCTAAAAGCTTAACGCGGCATTTATTTCTTTTGCAGAATCGCGCGATACGGACCTTGATTGATAACTAAACTATATATAACTATATGTATGTACTAAATTTACCACTAGTGCTGCTATAGCAACCAAAGTTAAAGACCTTCGAAACGGCAAAAAAAAAGGCGGAGACAAGAACAAAAACCAAGAAAGTATTTCACAAAAACGAAAAAGTGATAGTAAATTAGTTTAGTTTAGTTTGAATTATACTGCCACACTTGAGTGTATGACAATTGATAAGATTTCGTTATAGATATAGATACAGCGCTGCCCACTAAATGTGTAACTATATATACGCACGATTCTAGATACGGCAGCCTTTTTCCTCTGGGGGGAGAGAAAACTTAATTGGCGACTGATTAGAAGGGGAAATCACAGCGAAGACTCTTCAGATTTTTGCGGAGATAGTTCTGGAAGACCGAATACTATCACCTTAAATGGGAATTTAAGCCCAACGATCCTTTAGATATCCCTAATATTAAGATGAACCCTAAAAATATATTTAAAGCTTATCCTTTAACTATTAATAATATCAAATAAATTTATATCCTATTTTTTTCATTTCTTAAAATACAAACTCGAAGACATGTCTTCTTAAGTGGAAAATCCCCCTTGGCTTGATTTCTAGCCTAACATTTGGTCGATTGACTTAAATATCTCCCTCAACTTCCTCTTCAAAGGCAAGGAATTCGGAGAGATGTGTGGATATATAGAGAAGCGACCCCAGGTGGGCTAAAATTAACATAGACCCAAAGTTTTTCGGTGGCAAGAAACTGCCGCTTCTAAATCTGTTAGGACACAAAAATCCCGTCTAAGGCTGGCCAAAAATAGTGCATCTATCTTTGCATCTATATCTGTATCTGTAAGTTTGTAATTTCGAGCACAGCGAGAAATAATCCAGTGCTGTTGAATTTTCATATTTCATATATATAAATATTTCCTAACCTCTGTAACTTTACAAAGCTTAGTTGCATTTCGATAAGAAATCGATAATTATCGATCATTTAACTTTTTTTACTTTTTATACAGTCTGCCAACTTTATCTGAGTGCAATTGGTGTTGTGCTGTTTTGGGAAGTTCGCTGATATATATTTTAGTTGTCTGCCAGCGGCAAAAGGTCACGCTCTTGGCGGCCAGAAAGAGACGGCAGCATGCCGGCGGAAAGAGACGGCACGTTGCCGAGTGACAGACGTGAGTGACAGAGAGCAAACGGAAAACACAGAAATGGAAAGCGAACGAAAAATTCTGTTATCCGAAAATAAACAAGAAAATTATCTCGGATCACAGACGGGGAAATATTAGTTTTGGTGGAAAGCCGAAGAGCTGGATTTTCCCGCTTATCGTGCGTGTGTTTAACGATTTTCCCCGACGATAACCTCAAGTGCAACATTGACGAGACGTCGGGGGTTTGAAGTGGCGAAGTATCTGAGTATCCAAGTATCGGGGTATCGGAGTAGCAGGTATACCCAGAGCACCGATCCCCAGTCCAATTTTTTCTCCCCTGGGGTCTTTTTTCTCAATACCCCTTAGGCGACAATTTCGGGGGTATTTTTAAAAAAATTTGTTAAAATTGATTTTCTATTTTAATTAAATGAAAATAAATGAAATTTTGAAATAACTCCCATTTGTGCCAGTATTTTATAAATCCTTATTAGGTTTCAAATTATAAAAACAATTGTTTGATTTTGTTTTTACATTTTTTAATACTTTAAGGGGTATTTAAGGTTATCTAATCTTTTAAATCTCAATTTAAAACTATGCCTTTTAAATGTTTTATCCCATGAACTTACATTTTTAACTCCTGCATAATTCCATTATGGGTATCATATAGTCGAGTTGGCCGATTGGGCTTCCTTATAATTCTTCTTCAGATGTTTTTTGGTGTTGATTGTTTTCCCCCGTGGCTTCAATTTGGAACTCCTCGAGTTTCTTCTGTCGAGTGGGTCCTTTTTTCTCTTTTTTTTTTGCCCTGTGCCACTTGTGTGTGCACCACTTTTCGGGCACTTTTCCCTCGAGATCACAAGTGCACGGCTCTCGGGGGAATGGGGAAATTATTGATTATTTTCCCTACCGATTTTGAATTATGAGGCTTAAAATTAGTCGTCGATCGAGATAAAAAAAAATTAGTGGAGCGCATAGATAAATCCATATGACCCCCAAGTTGAGTTAGATAACTTATTCAGCCTAAACACTTATGATAAGAATTAATTGATTATAAGAAATATAATGGATGGAGTTTTACAGAGAAATACGAAAAATACTTGAAGAACAGATAACCACAATTGTATTATCACAATTTTATATTCTTTGTTTAAATAACTTATATTAATTTTAAAACTAAATGTATTAAATCAAAATGTTTATTTAAATTGATAAATTATTTAACTCATTTAGTTTCATAAGAAATCCAAGTATTTATGTTAAAAGAATGTTAAGATAAATAGTAATACCTTTCATTTAAAATATTACAAAAAAATCCCCTGAAGTCTTTATGCAAATAAATCATTTAAATAAATATTTTTTGCTTTTATTTGGATTGTTTTCCACCCAAAAAATGTCATTTAAATTTCGGTTTTTTTTTTCCTAGGATCTTAAGGTGTGCCTGGGGAAAATCTCCATTTTCCCCATCAATTTCCCACGCCCACAACTCCAGTTTGCATCCCATTTTCCTGCTCATTTCCAATTGCGATGCCAATTCCGAATTCCCGAGACGCAGACGCACAGACGTCGCATTAACCTGGGCCACGGAATGACCTTGAACCCAAATTGACCTTGCAGCGTAAAAGGATAAATATGGCCACAAAAAAAATTATATATAGAGAAGAAGAAAAAATACAGGAGAAATGCTGGAGGAAGAAATGCCCGTCTGAAATCGCTGAATCCTTTGGAGATTCTCTTGATTGCGCAGGATATGGAGGAGAAGAAGGGGAAGCTGCTTGGGAGGATGTGGAAGTGTCTGGCTCGCCCCTCCGCCTTTCCGCCCCTATTTTCCGACCCGCGACCCACCCAATTTACCCATTTTCGTGGTTGAATGTCCTTTCGCCCGTCTGACAAGTTTGTTTTGCTTTTCGCCCGGGATTCATTATCGTTTTGAAGGTCGCAGACAGCACCGCCACGACCCCCGCCCCCACGGCCGCCTTACGTATGTGCCACGCCCACCCAGCCGTGTGGAAATTTGTGCCAAATACGCAGACAGCCGCAAATGGCAAGGAAAAGCCAACAAAAGGCAGGGGATAAAGGATGTTTCTGGATGGGGCATAATATCCCCAAAGACACTACGATGAAAGTATAAAAAAATGTTTATATATATAATAAAGGCTGAGGAGCCAAGTAATAAAGTAAAAGTACATTAAAAGAGGGGTGAGGGTCTTAAAGACCACAAAGGTAAGCAAAAACCTTCAAAGCACTTAAAGTTTAAAGAATATCAATTTTTTGCTCAGATCTTAAAATTTTAAACCATAAATAAACCAAATACTAAGCCATATCATATCTCATTTTATTTTATTTTGTTTCCACTATTATATTAATTCTTTAAAAATATAAAAAAATATATATAATAAATAATTTGTAAGTATTTTTAAAGAAATATATATATATATATATAATTCATTAAAAATATATTAAATATATATAGCACATAATTTTTAATTTTATAATTTAAGAAATATCTCAAATAATAAGAAATAATTATTTGTTTTATATATTTTAAAATATTTCTTTCGAATTTTATATAATAATAGAAACATAAAACACGTATTTAATTTAGAATTGATATTATTTTAAGATGAACTGTTCTATATTTCCCCCTTTTTAATCATAATAATTTCTCTTTGCACTAATTATAATTGCGCTACAATTAAAGCCTACTCTATTTTAATTAAATTGGAGTGAGGAAATCATTAAGTATAGTTAGTTGCATAAAATTAAATTCCTCACTGTGCACTGTGCGAAACTTAATGTGTGTTTTGGGATGGGAATGGGGATGAAGGAGAAGTGAAAGTAAAAGTGAAAGTTGGACTGAGCATTGGGGATCCATAAAAAGGTGTCGGGGGAGGCATTATGCTACAGGGCACACACCTCCCAAAAAAAAAAACAAAAAACGAAGGACCCAATTCACTCATCTCATCGACCTGCCTGAATTATTCATTTTTTCTGTCTGACTTGGAAAATCAACCTTGAACTTTAGTTGTAAGTGGAGTTAATAAAATATTTACCAGAAATAGTGGATATAGAATAATATTTGGAGGTTCTCATGAAAAATAAACATAGAAAACTACAAAGGTTTATCTTTGACAGGAAAGTGAAATGTAGAATAATTCATGTTAGAAGATTAATAATAGGGCAAAAAAAATAGAGCCAAAAAAATATATTAAATATTTGTTGATTTAAACACACTAAATAAAGCTAATAATAAAAAAACTAACTTTTCAAATTCAAAAAAATATTGCAATGCTTATCAACAATGTTTCCGCAACACTTTTCATAAACAATGTTGCTGCAACATAAAATCACATAAAAAACTCACTCAATTGCGCTCTCCGTTGTCTTCATCTTGCTCCTCTCCTCTCCCTGCGCTTTGTTTTGAGTGCAGCGTCTGTTTTGCTTTTGCTTTGCTTTTTGTTTTGTGTTCCGTTATAAAAGCGCCACGCTGCAATTTTTTTTTTGTATTTTTACGCTCTTGGCGAATTTCTTGAGTGCGCCGGTGTGTGTGTGAGCGCGACTGTACCGGCGTCTTATTTTCCTCTTCTTCCTTTCTTGTCTGAGCTTTTTGTTGTTTTTGCAGCTGCCGGTCCTCCTCTCCTCCTGCTCCTCCACGCTCTCCGCACCTTCGTTTGTTTTTATTGTTGTCCGCCTAACACCTCTGCGTAAATCCTTTGGAAATCCACATGCAAAATGTGTCAACACCACGGGAAAATGCCAAAAGAACAACAGCAAGGCAGAGCCAGGAGAGAGCGGTGTAAGTTGCAGTGAGAAGAGTGTAAGCTAGCGGTGCTTTTCCAGGGGCTCAACAGTGGAGACCCCAAATCTAACGGGAGATCACAAATTATTGAAAATTACTTTGAGTACCTGAAAATTTAAATATTTGTATTAATTAATATAATGTTTAAAACATTTTTTATAGAATAATACTTACTTAGGATATCAACACTGAAAATATGATATTGTTATTATGATTTTGATTGATAGTTTAAATACAAGATTGGAAACCTTTAAAAAATGTATTATAGCATTATAATATGATATTATATGAAATGATAAATAATTTAATTCAATAATACAATATCATATCATAAAATATCATATTATAATATATTATTTAATCCTTGGGCAAAAAAACTAGACCACCCTTAACGGTAATCCTCCCCTTACAATCTTGACCTTCGAATGGGGCTTTACCTCTATAATTGCGCCTATGAATCAGTTATGCCAAAATACTCGAGTCTTGAGCTCCTCAAATAATTTATAATTGAAGGCTTGCACAGGCGTTATCTTCTGATACGAAAGGCGTCTAAAAGGTGGCGCCAAAAAGCGGTACTAATAAATACACTGGGCAAAAAGCTAGTTATCATTATCATTTATTTTATTTTACTTAAATATTATTTATATTTAATTTTAAAACTAGTTATTTAAGGTCTAATTGTTACCTCTATTATAATACAAACCATATTTGATAGGGTATTACCCTAACGTTTTTTTTAAGACAGATTTTTTTTTAACACTGATTTTTTTTTATAAAATTCGTGCAATAATTTTTGATTAACGGTAAAGATAAGAAAATAATACTTGAGCGGCAGTATCTCTACAAGTATGTATATAAATTAAGCATTGTACAAAATATAAACGATTTTTTTTTAATAAATTCCAGTTTTTAGTAGTAAAAATCAATCAGGAACTGAAATTCTAAATATAAATAAAAGCGAGATAGCAACTTTGTTGCCGAAGGAGAGGCTAGTGCGCATTGCAATTTACGATTATTCGTTATCAATGGGAGGCGATAGTTTCTGGCCTACGGGAAGCATAACTGCGGCTCGGGGCCCCGACTTTATCACATTTGAATTGCCATTGCAATTACACTAGTCGACACCTGTCGACAGAGGCGTCGGTGTTACATTGTTGCTGCACGTGTAGACCGTTAAATATCAAGTCAAAGGCCCCTGGCGATGGGTAGAAATGAACTCAGTTCATCAAACTACAACTAACGTGGGTCTGACGTAGGTTCGTGTAGGGGTCCTACTTATATTTTCTTTGAATATTCAAAATTTTTCCTTAAGTGCTCACTTTTTTTTTTAAATCTACGCACAATATGCATACAAAATTTGTCAAAATTGTTCAAATTAGACTTCATTTAATAAAAAAAAAAATTTATTTTCATAAGCAATTTTTTTTACGAAAACTTTTTTTTTAACTGAACTTTGTTTTCTGCTCACCCCAATTTTTATTGGTCCCATCACTGTCATCTGTAATCATTTTACGAGCAAGATGGGAGGTTAGCCGGTTGCGTTACGTCGATTTTTTTTGAAAGCTTGGCAAATTCTTGACAAACTTGATATGGAAACTCGCCAGCCACTTGTTGCCATTATTTACGCAGTTGGTTTTTCTCCTCTTGCACACTTTCCATTTCCCCCGATCGAAAGCGGGGCGAAAAAATAAACATTACAAAAAAAAAAGCAGCATACGCAAAAATTAATTGCGCAAAAATCGAACAACCAAAAATATTTCAAAATTTGTTGAAATCGAACTTAAACAGCGGGAAAATGCAGGGGCGAAGAAAAGCTCGCAAAATGCGCGCCAACTTTTTTGTCGGTAGTGCAGTTACACCCTGTAAAAGGGTACAAGAAGGGGGGAATATCTGTGTACCATTAAAGTTTATTTTTTTATAAAGTCAAAGTAGGAATTGTACCATGGGTACAATTTTATTGTACCTATTACTTAATTCAAACTATTTAAACGCAAGGAAGTATGTCCAAATATTATTTTTAAAATGAGTTCTTGTTTTAAAAAAATTGATGAAATATTTCAATATAATTACAGATGTTTTACAGGGTACTATTTAGTCGAGTTTGCCAGGGAAATTTTGTGCTGTGTCGCCTTGTTGCGAAATCAAAACAAAATCCAAAGCGTGCAAGGGTGCGAAAGGGAGGGCGAATGCACGCGCCAAAAAGTGCAATGGAAATTGGCGGGGAAAAGCGGAAAAAGGGGAAAGTGGTGGAAATGGAAATCAAAGCGAAACGTAACGTAACGAAATCGGCGGGATGACGGAGGCGGGCAGAACTTTGCGTCGCAACCACCTGATGATTTAATGGCGCAAAAGGGCCCAAGATTCCAGCGGTTGGAAAAATGCAATTTTAAATTGAATATATATATTTAGTAAACTTTAATAAAAATTGTTGATGGAAAACTTTAACAATACGATATATTACTTGTAAGATTACATTAAAAATCGCCTTGTAAATATTTTGTTACCAAGAGATCTAATTTTCTTTTGAAAAATAAAGTTGGTAGCTGATTTCGATCAGTGCATTTACCGAAATTCCGTTTTCCCGCCCAAATTTGTGTGTCAATATTCCAAGTGCCGTTGCTTTTTTCCACTCAATTTCCATTCCCCCCTACTCACCCCTTCTTCCTTCCAATATGTTTCTTATTTGTGGCGATTTTTGCTGTTTTTCTCTCCTTCCGTTGCAACATTTACTTGGCATAATTTAATTAGACTTGAGGTAGGTTCACACACAGCGCCGCACTCACACTCGGAGAAAATATGTTTGGCTTTTGTTTTGCTTCTGCTCTGCGGCTTTTCCTTTGTTTTATCGCTATTTTTGCACTGTTTTTTTTTCGCCGCCACAAAGTTCACAAGTTCAATCAACTTGACAAAACTGAAATTGGAGTTGCCGCCCCGGGGAGCGAGCGAGAGGGCACGAGCGGCGGTGACAAAGAGCTTAAATTACACACACGCACACCAAGATCGCTGGCAGGCGAAGGAAATCGGTGGAGGAGGGGGCAAGAGAAGCGGTACAAAAGAAGCGCTGCAGTGGAAGGGCTGAGGAGGCGCAAAAATAGAGGGCAGAAGCGCTCTTGGAAGAATTTGGAATTCTAAACAAATGGAAGCAAATGGAACGCAAAGGGAACGGCGAAAAAAGCTAGGAGCGGGAATAGGTGTAAGAAATGCATGAAAAAATAGAAAACATTTTGGTAATAAATAAATAAAATTAAAATAATAAAAATATTATAAATATGTTATATTTCATTCCAGTTACCTAAGTTGGAAGTTGATGAAAGGTAATTTATTTTACTTTTTATGGAATATATTATCTTACATTTACCTACATATATACATATTAAATTTAAAATAGAAATGAATTCAAAAATAGAAAACAAGAACTTAATAAATTTTAAGAAAATTATATATTTTTTCTAGTTAGGAGTTAAAATCTTATGAAAAACATTTATTTTTATTTTTTAATTGGATATAAAATTATACATATAATGCTCCATAACTATTTTACTAATAGAAACTTTTTAAAAAATGTATATATTTTTGTGCTTGTAAATGGTTTATTTTTTAATATAAACATAAAATACATAATTTAGTTATTACATTTTTTAATTACTAATTTTAGAAATTGTAACTTTTTGTTTTAAAGTAAAAAATATAGTCTTTTTTATTATTTACTTTTAATGATAAACAATTTAAAAAAAGACAAATTATTAGATTTTTTGATTACTAATTTTAGAAATTTCAGCTTTTTGTTTTAAGTTAGAAAACATAGTACTTTTTTCTAGTTACTAATATAGTAAACAATTTGAAAAAAGAAAAAACACACTAAGTTAATTAGGTTATCAAGTTCTTTTTTTTACTAATTTTAGAATATAACTTCTTCGTTTTTAAATATAAAACGTAGAACTTTTTTGTAAAAATATTGTAATACTTACAATTTCCTCCTCCCTTCTCCCGTTTCTGGTAAATAATCTCCCCTCACTTAATTTCCCTTTAAATTTAAGCATTTGTTGCTCACTTTTAATATTTATCAGTTCTCGTTAATTGTTTATGTTTCCCATTCGCCAGTGATGCAATTCGCCGACATTCCCACTCAAAGCCGCTCGCGCCGCGCTCAATTTTTTGTAAACACCACTCGTAGAGTGGCGCTCTTTCTCTCGGTTTCCGCTGCTCGCTCTCTCTCCTCTCTCGCACTCAACCGGCATACAGAACCGGCAAGTTGAGGTGCCCGGCACCGTGGGAGCGAGCGAGACGGCGCCGGCGAGAGAGCGGGCCGGTAAATGGCGTTTTTCTCTCCCTCGCAAAGAACATCAAGGGAACAACAGGGGAAACGTGATGAAATAGCCAAATGTCATCGAAGAACCTTGTAGAACTTACGGGTATTACGTTGCAAAATGCAATAAATTCGGCAAACAAAAGCTTTTGTTCTCGCCTTCCAAGGGGAAACCACTCAAGAGGCGCGCGCTCTCGCTCGCCCGGCGAGCGGCGGTGAGAGCGGCCGCGGCCGCGGCGAGAGCCTCTCTCTCGCGGGCTGGGAAAAATTTTATTTAAGACCGGCGACCAGCGAAAACTCACTAACTTGCTATTTGTGTGGCGTCGCGTGCTCATCGCGACCTCAGTTCTCTCTTCGCTTTGTGGAATTGGATTTTTGGCTGTTTTCCGCCCGACACAAGAAAAACCCAATCACCGTAGACTACACCGACTACACTGTCCCAAATAGTTGGCCCAGCGAGCAACGCGTTACTAAACCACTTAACTACACTGCAATACACTAGAAAAAAAAACCACACACACACCCACAACGACGACGAGAAAATGTCACATCAAAGTTATAATAGTGCTAAAACCAGAGATCCCTAAAATTAGAAGAAAAAAAAAGGGAAGAATACAAATAAACCGCGCAAAAACCGACCAACTCATCATTGGAAAGCAGAGAAAAGAAAAACTTGTGAAAAACTAGTAAAACAAAACTAAGAAGAAAAAAAACAGCCAGTGCAAATTAAACGGGAAGAATTTTTTTTGGTGTCCCTATTTTTTGGTGTTGTTTCTATCTCCTCCTCGATTTTCCCCCCCTTTGACGCAGAAAGTGCGCAACAACACTTGTGAGACGGCGGGAACGGGATACAACAAATAGCCACAGCCGAAAGCGACTGGAAAGCGGTGGAAAGCCGGACAAATTGGATTACAATCAATTGAGCAGAGACGGTGAGTGCGAAGATGAATGTGCGACTATTTACCGCAAATATGTCGACTGGGAAACCGCGCCAATTCCAAGAACTTCCAGAGAATTTCGGGGGCGAAGCAAAAAGCTGCCAGTTCTAACGGTGAAGACACACCATCGCAGGATCGGTGCTTAAACACACACACACACACGCGCAAAGCTAGCAAATAACTGAATCTGGGAATTTCCAGGAAGGAATAGTGTTGAATTCAGGGAAAAAATTGGAATGTTCCTAGAGGTTGGAAAATAGGTACATTTAAATACCGCAAAGTTCTAGATCATTTCCCCACTTGTGAAATTCGCCACATTAAATTCCACAAAGTTCTGTCATTTTTTAACTTGTGAAATTCTATTCAGTAAAGTGTTCTGGGTAAAAGTAGAAATATTTAGAAGTTCTGAAAATAAATAAAGTTATTAGTTACATTTTAAGTTTCAATTCTTCAAATAATCTCTTAAATTGTAGAATAAAAAAATATTACTTTCATCTGAGTTAAATAAAAAAGGAAAAACTCAAAAAGGAAAGGAAAAGAAAATTATAGGATCAAAAAATTTTGTGAATTAAAAAAGATAGATTTAAAAGTGTAAAACTATTTCCTATCTTTGAATGTTGTGTCTAAATTAAAATAGCTTCAAATATTAATAAACAAACTAAAAGTTCTCAAGTTAAAAAAATAAATAAAACCATAAATTGTATTTTTAGGTTTTTAATTTTTTGAACATCTGTAAAATATAATTTTAATAGTGAAAAGAATTTACAAAACGAAACCAACAATTTAAAAAATCAAATTGATTAACTTATGATTTTCAAAAAATAAAAGAGATCTCTAAAGATTATATTCCTTATAAACTGTACGGGTTCTCAAGCGATCTCGAGAAGCGCTTTAACCGTTAGTTTCTCTTCCTTCTCCTGCGAAATGCAACGGATTCTGCGAAGAGAGAATGAAAAGCGAAAGCTGTAACAGAGTAATACAGACGAAAGCTGGGAGATCAGCGCGTTTATCAGTTGAAGGTCATTTTTTCTTATAAATGGAATGGGAATAGGAATATAATTTTGTTATATAGTTTTTTTTTTTCCTTCGTTTTTACTGTTGTCAAGAGCGCAGATTCGCGAATTTGAACGCAAATGGTTGATAGTACACACAGGGCTATGGGATCTATTCAGTTCTGATAACCCTCGACGTCGCCTGACGTCATTAGGGAAGGAAACTGAATTTAATTAAATGTATTTTTGTTGATAAGTTTTGAAAACTAATCAAATAGTACGACCTTTCCCAGAGATCTAAAAGGAAACCAAGAAGAATAGTTGTTCCAAAATTATAGGGATCTATAATATACACAATTTTTTATGGCTTTCCCTCCTACAACGCATTTTCCGCTTACCTTTACTTTCCAGGCAGCCGTCAGCACTCAGGAACTATATTATATATATATTGAAGAAACAAAAAACCGACTCGGCACAATGTCTCTACCGATCTTCGAATTCCGCGCCGACGACTTCACCAGCGAAGACAACGACCTGTGGCACCTCTTCGACAACGATGTGCCCCCCATGTACGACATGGACACCCAGGCGGGCGGGCCCACGATCCACGGCGATTTGGAGAAGCTCGGCAACGAGGACATGATCTTCTCCGGCTACGACACGGAGGAGGACATGAAGCCGGAGATCCGCAACGGCGACTGCATGTGGTCCTCGATGGCCAACTGCATTAGCAGCGGCAACATGATGGTCAACGGATCCGGTTCCGGATCCGGCACCGGCAGCAACAGTGCCGCCTCCTCGTACAGTGAAAGCAGCGCCATCGCCCTGGCCGTGGTTTCCGGCTCCACAAATCCCTACAGCAGCATATATCAGCGATCGCAAACGACGGACAGCAGCAGCAGCAGCCAGTCGAATCCACAGCAGCCGATGGCCATCAAGAAGGAGCCCATGGATCAGCAGGACTATATGGCCAGCCAGAAGCGCCGGCGTTTGAGTGGCGGCGATAAGAAGTCCCAGCAGCAGCAGCAGCACATCCAGGATGAGGACATGTTGATACCGCCAGGCGGCAGTCTGCTGCGCAAGCGGAACAACATTGGCACCAACAGCAGCCAGGCGTTGGGCGACAGCATGAAATACCTGAGGCCCGACACCCCGCACAGTCTCACCGACGAGGTGGCCGCCCCAGAGTTCAGGCACAACGTCGACCTGCGTGCCTGTGTGATAGGCAGCAATAACATTTCACTGACCATCGACGATGGCGATGACAGCTACATCCAGCAGATAAGCAGGGATCTGCAGAATGTCGGCAAGGACAAGCTCTCGATACAGTTCCCCACACCGGCGCTGATCGATGTCCTCGATTTGGTTAGCCATATGACAACAAACAGCAGCAGCGGCAGCAGCAGCAGCAACAGCAACAACAGCAACAACAGCAACAACAATCCACAGCAGACAAACCAACAGATTGACGAGCAACAGCAGGCCATCGATATAGCCACTGGCTGCAGTACAGTGGGCTCTCCGCCGTCGACCGGCTCCGATTCCGACTCGGATGATGGCGAGTCGCACAACTTTGGACTGCGGCATCATCGCAGCAGCCTGAGCAGTGCGACAAACGCGGCCAACAAGACCAGCAGCAGCAGCAGCAGCAGCAACGGCATGTTGCACATGATGCACATCAGCGATCACAGCTATACACGCTGCAACGATATGGTGGACGATGGACCCAATCTCGAGACCCCCTCCGATTCCGGTGAGTCTGAATGCTTAGTTTTTGTAATATCCCTCAAGATAGTAGTTTTAATTTGACCTAGACCAAGGCACAGCTAAGAAAACCCCTTATAACCCAGCTGAACCCAAGGCTAGGGGGTTGAATTTTGGTATACGAATAGTTTTTGGCATTAGTTTGGCAAATATGTTTGAGTTTTCCGATAAAGCTAAAGAAATTTTAAAAAATATAAAAATCGCCAGTCTCGAGACTCCCTCCGATTCCGGTGAGTCTGAATGCTTAGTTTTTGTAATATCCCTCAAGATAGTAGTTTTAAGTTGACTTAGACCAAGGCACAGCTGAGAAAAGCACTTAGACATTCGAAAACCCCTTATAACCCAGCTGAACCCAAGGCTAGGGTGTTGAATTTTGGTATACGAATAGTTTTTGGCATAAGTTTGGCAAATATGTTTGAGTGTTCCGATAAAGCTAAAGAAATTTTAAAAAATATAAAAATCGCTGTAGATTATATTTAGATAATGCTGTTGAAATTCGGTATGCGGCTAGATATTAGCACCTACCACAACTAACAAAGTCTTTTGTGGCACTTGTTTGCAGCTAAACTAATTATAGAAATAGGACACCTCATGGGGTGGCCGATTAATTTCCAAACGCCCCCCATTTTCGCCTTTGGGTGTTGCACATTCAACTAGTGTTCGCACTTCCGTTTCGTGTGGGTGTGCAAAATAACGCCCCAGCACACACACAAGTACGCTGTACACTGAAAGCAACCGGAAAATCGATCGGCGGAAAACGCCTACGTCAACAGCAAACGTAGTAAACTTGTTACGTTGCACACAAAAGTACACATAAATACAAAAAAAAAAAAAAAAAGAAACGCCCACGCGACGCCGGCGTCTGTCTGCGGTGGTTTTCCATTTTCCATTTTCCCCCCATTGATTTTTGTGCTTTTCGCTGCGATGTGTGCTATGTGCTTTGTGCTGTGTGTGCTCCTGCTTTGGGCTTTCCTTTATGATTTTCCCGCCCCCCCCCTACTTGCCACCCACAACGGGGAAAATGTTGGCGCGTGGCTTTCATGGCTCATTGTGTTTATTTGCTCCATGGCGTCATCCTCTCTCTTCCAAAAAACTTATCACCCCGGGGGATGATGGTGATGTTCTTGCGCAGAACTACGCCCAGAATAAAATAATACAAAAAAAAGCCACACATACTATATACACCTACGAGTGTATATAGGAATCTCTCTCTTTCGGGCCAACACCCCAAAATTTTCTTGGCTTTTCCTTTGCCGGGCTGCTGAGCGCGCTGTTGTTGTGCGAATTTTCAAGGATGTCTGGTCACTGGCCACGTGGCAGACATCCCCAAAATTTTCCTTCCTCCTTGGCGGTTTTTTTATACCCTGGGTGAAAAGAAAATAAAGGGTATTCCGGGCTTTACGGAACCAGCAAACAAACATATAAGGGTAAAATATAAAAAGGTAAAAATATTAAAAAAAAATTTCCTGAAAAATTTATCAAAATATTTAGTCTACCAACACCTTTTAAGCTCATTTTATAACATGTGCATTATTCGTTATCATTTTATTAGTTTTACCCGTAACATACCCTAAGCTAGGGTATGTTTTTCGTCGCTTTCCGCCCCATTTCGCCTTTTTGCGCCCGAGTTCAATGTCTCCTCGCTCTCTTTTTGGCGCGCAAATCGCTATCCATTGAGCAACCCTCGCAAGCTTACGTCACGTCAATCATCTTGATTTTTACTACGTCTTACGCTACAACTACGAGTGCAGCTACGAGTGCATTTTCGTACTACAATGGGCCATAAACAATTACTACTACTACTATTTCGTGGAGCTTTTTTGCAGCTCATTAAAAAAAAAATAGTAAATAAGTGTGGAAAAGTAAGAGAAAAACAAAATATTAGCTAACAAAATATGGAAATATTCGCAAAACATTGCAAACACAACAAGAATTTGCCGAAAAAGCCGAGCAATTGTGCTTTGCAAAAAGCAAAAGCAATGAAACTTGTTGTGACGGCGCTAGCCCCCTCTCGCTCGTGCGCCGCTCTCTCTCTCTTTCTCTCTCTTGCAATTTGCCGAGTGCAGTTAAACCAAGAAATTGCAGCAACAACGATATTTGCACGTTTGTTTTGGTTTTTGCGCTTTTGCTTTTGGGGTGTTGTCTGCTTTTGCTTTTGCTTTTGCAGTTTGTGTGCTTTTGTTACAGTTTGTGCTTTTTCATTCTTGTTGCCAAGCGCCCCACATATTTATTTATTTGCTTCTTTTCTTCCGCCGCGCGCAAAAAAAGAATACAACACGGTTTAGGAATAAAAAAAGTCGTAAAATAAAAAAGAAATATGGTCAAAATGCTTGGCATAAATTAAGGAAATAACGCCCACGTCTGGCCCCATTTATTTATTTTAATTATGCTGCCATGCCAAACCCGTGCAGATTTCCTAAGAAAGGCAGAAATTCCATTGATCATTTGATATGACTAGTATATTTTCATCAAATCTAGTATAAAATACCAGATCTAATGGATTTTTCGAGGCCTTCAGTTCGGAATAACTATTGTATCATAAGGGCATTACTTGTTCCAACACGTGTGACATCTTGGTGACGAAAGTCAACCACCCCCCCAATCACATCATAATTTTTCCACTGCTAATTTAGCAACTAAAAAACCTGACACAAGTGGTTCGAGATACGTTTCTTTTCTTTTCTTCTTTTTTGTTTTTGCGAACGTATTTCTCCTTGGAAATAGATATAGAAATAGCAGAAGAAATCAGGTGCGTGCCGCAGATTAGCAAATATTCATAGATACGCAGACTGGATGTGGGAGAGAGAGAGAGAGAGGGCGCTACCCGAAGACACGCACTTGTATCAATATCAATTCTTTTTTTCCTTTCCTTTCCTTCTTCGGTGGGGGGGATGGCTTTCTTTATCGCTATGCTGCAGTCTTCTAATTAGTATAAAAGCCCACGCGTGAGCGCGACAGAGATGGGGCGTGTCACGTGCGAGCGAGAGGGCCGGTTGGCAACAACGCACAAAATTCGGCAAACAGATAAGGCCTGCGGGTGCGTGAGCGGGACGCGAGATGCCACATGCCTATGCTGGCGCCTTTGTATATATACAAATACACAGTACGTATATACTACATACGTATTTGCTTTTTGGTAGTGCGTGTTGGTTTTTGGCATTTCGCACCTTGCGATTGTGCGTACGTTTCGGGCTTGGAGTGAAATGTTAATGAACTGAACCAAGGTCAGACATTCGCTGGAAAAAAGTGCGTGGCCAACGAAATGGGGGGGCGGCACGGCGCGGCACTGCGGCACTGCGGCAAGGGAAAAGACGAGAAACCAAATTTAACTTTTATGGCCAACACACCGAGTTGGCGAAAAAACGCAAAAACTATTGCCTTTTCGGGCCTCCTCTTTTCGCGGGGTTCACTCTCGATTTCCGCCAACTTTAATTTATGCGCTTAGCAAAAGTCGGCAATCGAAAGTAGGCAGGGGATAGAAGTAAACAATTGGGTTGGAAATCTTTCAAGATTGATGAATGTCAGTGAAACAACGGATTTCTAGCTGAATTTTCAAATAAATACTGAAATATACCAAATATGATTCCAAAACATACTAAGAAAATACCAAATTGTATACCAAATCATACTAAAATTACCTAATTTTATTTCAAAACATACTAAAAATATACCAAATCTTATTTGATTTATAAAGTTTGTTTACCTCTTTTAAAAAAATGTTTAAATGTTTTAAAAATGTACTCTTTAATGATATAAAATGACAAAAAAATTTAAAAATACTAAGTAATGATATCATACTTAAATAATAAAAATAGTAAGTTCCAGAATAGATCATAAAAAGAATGGGGAATGAGATGAGGGAAAGGAAGGGAGGCCTTTTGCAAGGGCCCCCCAAAAAGCGCTCTTGACAATGGGCCGTATGTTTTTTATTCCGGCTGGGTCTTGAGTTTTTTTTTTTTGCTCGTTTTTCGGCTTTGACTGTTGCTAGGCGCCTCTCGCCCCGTCCTTATCTATCCCCGCTGGTGCCGTCTCTCTCCGGCCTGCGAATTGCGTCGTAGTTGGCCCAATGTTGTTGCTTTATTCGCACACGTGTAGCAATAAATTGTTATGCTCAAGGTCGCAAAAGCGGCGACGTCGGCGTTATAAAAAATAAAAGAAGCAAAAAAAAAACGAAAAGCCCATAAAGAGCAGAGCTTTTTGTGCCCCCCTCTTGCGCGCTCTCACGCACTTGGCACAGCTTTATTTATTTATCTTTTTTTTTTTTTCTTCTTAACAAACGAGCCTCCCTTTCAGCGTTTATGAGAGATTTCCTGTATGTGCGTATGTACATCCAAATAGATGTATACGGATCTGTACATAAGTAAGATGCTCCACGCCCAAGAATGTTGCCAAAGCAGCGAAATGTTGCCAGACGCATTTTCATAATTTATGTGCCACAGCCACATTACTACATTGGGGATGGAGATGCCCCCGTACCACACATCTATGATCATCGTGTTTTATTGTGATGTGTCGCACTGCGACAATGTGCAACATTAGTCATTATTTGCGCACTTTCGGGAAGGGGTTTCCATCGGAAAAGGCTCAACTTGATGACTCACATCCTGCTTTTCCTCCGATGATGAAATTCCCACTGACTACGTCACTACAACAAAAAAAAAAGGAAAAGGAAAAGCCGAGAAAATCAAATAGGCGGGCGCAAAAAAAAAAATAGAGGAGGGAAAAGTGCAAGAAATGCGCGTGGGAAAATCTGTCAGTGCAGTGGAAACACTGTTTTTCCGCTTTTGTTGATAAAACAGCGGGCGAAAAATGAATAAGATTGGTTTTAATTTTAAATTTACATTCAAAAGATATTAGAATTTTAATAGTGATCAATATATTATAAAAGAAAAAATGTTGGGGAAAAAGAAAATATTTTCTAAAAGTTATGAGATTTTCTTTTGTTATTTTATTTTTAATGTAATGTAATGTTTACATTTGTATTTATTTTATATCCTTAACTTCTCTGACCCATTTGGCTGGCCAGCGGTGTGGCAGGCTGCGGTTGAGCGACATGTTGCCAGCAGATGTTGCTGTTGCGGCTGCAATTTCTGTTGCAGTCGCCGCTGCAGATGCAATTTCTGCCGCTGCTCTGCGTCTCTTAACCTTTGGCAAAAGTGCAACATGTGTTGCCGTTGCAGTTGCAATTTATTTGATTTTCATGCGAAATGCCAACGCAAAAAGATATAGTGTGTGTGGTGTGGGGGTGGTGAGGCGTGGGAAAACGGCGAGGAGCCATGCCCACGTGCATTTTGATATGTTTACGTTCTTGATTTTTCACGGCTTCCACGAAACTCGCCAATTCTCGGGAATCGTTAAAAATGTGTGCGATTCGTAAACAAATAGATAGAAAAGTGCAAGGCGCGAAAAAGCAAGAACGTATGGAGAAGAATTGCTCACACCCACCGACGATGATCTAAACAGTCGAATTCCTCTGCCGCCGAATGGAACTTTCTTCCAACTAATAATTCATTACATTGCAATTTATTCATTATAATTCATTCACGGAGATGTGTCATAAGAGTCGCACAGGCAGAGCAAAAAATAGAGAACAACAGCGCGTTTGTTATTAAACAAATTTGCAAAGATATAAATTTGAAATTGTTTAAAAATCAAATATTTAAATCCAAATTGATGAGTAAGTGGCCAGGCCACGTTCTATCCCCAATTGCTCTTAATTTATCCCACTGTATCGCACTCGCTGCCTTTTTCGCGCTCTGTAGCTCTTTTATTTTTATAGGCTTTTTCAAAAATTCTTGTCTGTATTACATCATTTTGCCAGTGTCTGTGCTTGTGCTTGTGCCTGTGCCTTTGCTTTTGCCTTTGCCATTTCAATTTCATTTGCCCAACCCAAAAGATACTGGGTATTTAACCCTCGCATCTGTACGATACTGTATCTGCAGCATCGTCGTTCTCATCTGCTGCATTTCTGCTCTGCCCCTTTGTATTGATGATGCACTTGTCCCCTTTTTTACTTTTATATTTTTTATACTCGTCTCTTTTGGGGTCCACCCTTTGGGCTGTCTGTCCGCATCATCTCACCTAACCCCCGGTGCCTATGCTAAATTTATAGGGCAAAAGGCGTCTCTGGGCTTATCACACACGTTTCTCCCATACGTATGCAGGGGCAGGAAAACCCAGCCCACCGCCACCTCCCCCTCCTTCCTGCACCAAAGTTGCGCAACATGTGGCGGCTTGTGTGCATTTTATTTGCAATTATAATCGCCGGCAGCTTCCTCTCTGGTATTTTTGATACCCTACAGCAGCGGGGTAACGACTATATTTCTTGGCGAAACTTTCTCCTAAGCTTTGTTTTTCCCGCAAATCTTTGTATCCCAAGTTTCAGCGTGATATTGCTATACCATATGATCCCTAGAAAATGATATGAGAGCGGATAACTTTTAGGTTCTTTGAGATACTTGAACCGAATTCGGTATACAGCTGGCTGAGACTGAAATACACAACTCGACCAAGTTTCGCAACAATACCAAAAAGGGTATCCACCAGTCTGTAGGCCATCCTTCAGCCCGCTTCTCGGCTTTTTGCTTTATTATTACGATTTGATCTTGGCTTCGCGCTCGCTTAGCAACAAAAGTTGCTGCTGCCGTCTCGAATAAATAATAAAGAAAAAAAAATAAAAGTTGCTTTGTTTGGTTTGTCTGCTTCTGCTACGCGGTTTCTTGTATTTTAATGCATCAAACGAGTTTGTCTGGTTTTTCGAATCCGTCGGGAGAGCGGCGCGATATGCGGCGCATGGGATGTATGAGGCATATGGGTATAGAGGAGGCAGCATCCGATTTGCGCGGAATAACCGTTAGTAAAACTATGCTAAAAAGCTCCCCCCCCGGGCACAACCCTAGTTTTTATTTTTATTATTATACGCGAGGCGAGTATCTCTGTATCTCTGTACCTCTGTATCTTTGTATCTTTGTATCTTTGTATCTTTGTATCTCCGAACTGCATGCACTTTTGCCGGGGCTGCAGATGCAGTTTGTTGATAATCAGTGAGGGAGAAAACGAGGGAAGAATGCAATTTTGCTCTGTTGATTTTTTTTCTTTTATTTCTGCATTATTTTATCATTCATTCATTGTCTCTGGCGAAATGCGGTGGGGTGGGTCTCCGTCTGGAAATTCCCCTTTCGATATTGAAATGAAGCTGTTCGCTGGAAATCTCGCCTGACAGTTGTTCCTGTGATTTTTTGCATTTATTGATTTTTTAGACTAAGTTTTTTGAGCTAGAGTCATACTCTACTAGAATTTCAAAGTGCATTTTTCCCACGAATGTTTATTCTATCTTTGCCATAGATTCGTTTGTACATAGATTTGTATTTTTGTTAAAGGAATTTCCCCATTCTTGTGGCATTCCTCAGAGTTTACTGTCCTGCCTGAAGCTTCTACCTCATCAGCTTGCCCCCTGCCAAAGAACCTTTTTTTTTATTACGAAAAATGGCCGTCGAGGAGGCTGCATTCCAAGATTTTGTCGAGGGGGGGAAGATCTTGGTGGTCTGTTGCTTGTCTAGCCAAAGTGGAATGATGACGTTGGCAAAAGCGGGGGAAATAAAAACAGGAGAACCAAGAACTGGCTTCTGGCTGGGTTTATCTCTCGATTCTCCTGAAAGAATCTGACTCATGCCCACTCAGGCGGTTCTTCGGCAGGTTTCGATTTCGTTGCGGTTTCCAGTTGGGGATTTATTCAATGTTTATTTTCGCCAGTCTCCCATGCACTTGATCTTGCAACTCGCAACTTGTTGCACTTGTCAGCAGTCCCAGACCACCTGCCCCCACCCACCCTCTGCACTCCCTCGGCGCTCTTCAATTCCCTATTTACCTTGTTGTCAAGCGCAAAGTTTGCTTTTTTCCTGCTTTTTTTTTTTTTGCTGTGCTTGCCTGCTGCTTGCACAGTTGCCTGTTGTGTTGGGCAGAAAATAAGAGAAATTGTTTAAACAGTTGATTTGTGTTCGAAATGTATAAATACCGAAATGTTGCCTGGCAATCGAAGGCTGCATTTTATGAAAAATAAATCATCAGAAGCAAGAAAATGACGAATTCCAAGCCATTATCCTCATGCAACACTCGGTATCTACTGCTCCAAAGCCCCTCAAATGTTTTGCTTTTCTATTTTGCATTCGTTGCCCCTTAGCACAAGTTAATGACCCCTTGGCTAGAATTATGACTTAGGTGTGGGCGTGGAAAAGCAAAACAAAGCCAAAGCGGATTAGTGTGTCAACGTTTTGGGGTATAGTTTCGTTTCCTTGCCACAGCTACGTGGTATCAGACTTCAGGAAGCAATAGATTTGCACGGATTTCAATTTCAAGTGGCGTCGCGACAGGCAGACGACGCCCCTTTGTGTTGACGTCATTGGTCTGTCTCCGCCTTTTTGTGTTTGGCCCTCTTTTATTTTTATTTTCATTTACTTTTTCTTTTTTGCCTGCTGCCCTTTCCTTGGCCCCACATCCCACGTAATTCCGCCTGGCAACAGGGAAAACCGGAGATACACAGGGATGGCCAGAGATATATGGACTGGGGCATGGGGCATGGGACTGGGACGGGGGCTGTGCTGGGGGGCAGCTTTCGCAGCACTAGACTCTTCCGTTGCGCTAATTTAGCGCTTCCGTTGCGACCATTGAACCAAGGCGAAGACCCAAAGAAGTTGCACCACAGTGCGTTGCATAGTGATAAGGGGGGGATATGTTAAATATAAGATGTGGGATCTATAAGGAAACGCCCTTGCTAACCAGAATTCTCCCCCCTTCACTCCTTTTTGCAGACGAGGAAATCGATGTGGTGTCGTACACGGACAAGAAGCTGCCCACGAACCCCTCGTGCCACGTGATGGGCGCCCTGCAGACCAAGATGGCCCACAAGATCTCCATCGATCACATGAAGCAGAAGACGCGCTACAACAACTTCAATCTGCCGTACACGCCGGCCAGCAGCAGTCCGGTGAAGTCGGTGGCCAACTCGCGCTATCCCTCGCCCTCGAGCACGCCCTACCAGAGCTGCTCCTCCGCCTCGCCGTCCTACTCGCCCCTGTCCGTGGACTCGAGCAGCTCCAGCTCCAGTTCGCAGTCGAGCTTCACCACCAGCTCCAACAAGCGCAAGCGCACCTGCCTGAAGGCCCCCGGCGGCGTCTTCACCTCCAGCGGCAGCGCCGGCGGCAGCGTGGTCATGCCGAACGGCATCATGATGGGCAAGAAGTGTCGCGGCAAGAAGGTGGTGGTCAGTCCGTCGGCCACGTCGTCGGGCAGCATATCCCCGCTGTCGGCTGGCTCCAAGGACATGGACCCCATGGACCGGGCCTGGCAGCGACGCACTGGCGGCACCACCACTGGCCTGTCCTCCGGCACCGGCTCGGGCAGCAGTGTGCTCCGGAAGGACTTTGTCCTCGGACTGGACGAGGCCGATACGATCGAGAAGCGTAATCAGCACAACGACATGGAGCGACAGCGTCGCATCGGGCTGAAGAACCTGTTCGAGGCCCTCAAGAAGCAGATACCCACCATCAGGGACAAGGAGCGGGCGCCCAAGGTGAACATACTGCGCGAGGCGGCCAAGCTGTGCACCCAGCTGACCCAGGAGGAGCAGGAGCTGAGCATGCAGCGCCAGGTGCTGAGCATGAAGCTCAAGCAGCAGCAGGAGATCCTGGCCCGCTACAGGATGGTCAAGTCCGAACCGCACTCGGTCAGTGGATAGTCTTGTCACCTGCTATCTGCCTAAGGCGGCGGCGGCGGCGGCGGCGTAGAGCTAGGAGCCCCACCCACTCCATACACATGTACACCTGCTGTATGGCATCCTATTTTTTGCGATTCTTCGCCTCTTTCTTGACCTTAAGCCTATGAATGATTCTTTTTTTTTTGACCGTGGAGAACTTCAATATCAGTTGGTAGGTTATTTTTAACGATTTGCTTGCTTCATCTTAGTGTTTTTTTCCCCCCTCGTACCTTTCGACAGGGGTAGTGTACAAGTGATTTAACAAATTTGATTTCTTTAATGTGATATATATATGATTTTCTTTCCGCACGTCTTGATTTGGCATATGGAAATGAACGAAAACGGTTTTTTTTTGGAATCAAGTTGAAGTGTTCTTTTTTTATTCGCTGCATATGTTGCTAGGACTAGGCTTAGCTAACGTTTAGGGGTCTGTATATAGCGTATATGATATAGGTTATTTCGATAGACATACGATAGTTATTTTTTTGAATTAGCTACTTAACCATGAAGTAAACAAAAAGGAAAACAAGATTTAAGCAAAGAAAGTTACAAAAGGAAAAACCAACAAAAATAAGGACAAGGAACCAAACAATGAAAAGTGAAAGTAATAGTGAAGAAAGCAGAAGAGGACGGACAGGGAGAGGGAGAGGAAGAGAGGAGAAACACAACACAAAGGGAAACACAAGAACGGAAACGGAAACGGAAAACAGACAAAAGTTACAACGAAGAGCCACAAAGAGGAGATAGAAGAGCACACAAAATCGGAAGTGAGAACGATGAGATATATTTAGGTATGTTAGTATAGCTAAAAGTAGAACTTTTGGTTGGTATATCACACCCCCACCCCCACCCACACCCCAAGAAAAAACCATCTAAATGGGTTCCAAACTTCTTGACGAAGCAATGCGGAACCCCGACTTCTAACTTTGGTTCACTAGTGTTTACCTAGAACTTACCCCAGAAACTATGGATGTATCTTTTTTACACGCGCCTTTGGGTTCTGCTGTGTATCTTTTAGGACGCATCCTTGGAGCAGAAAAGAAACCTCAATGCTTTTGCTTAGACCCTCAGAGATATCCTCCCGCTATTAACCATATATGTATAGAATCCTATATATATATATATACACACACACGCATGTATATGCTAGACGACGCGAAGATGAAAAAGAAAACGCTTTTTATATACACCCGAAAAACAAAAACAACAAAAACCCTGAACTCTACTGCCTATATTGAGAAAATACATTTTATTTGCTATGAAGATTCAAATATGAATGTAGTTATATTCGTGTGCATATATGGGAACCTTTTTACAATCATATTATCTTTACTATTATTATTCTTTTTTTTTTTTTGCTACACCTAGGTATACATATAAACACACATATATATATATATATTTTTTAACTGATAACTATGCATATGAAATGCGCAAAACTTAACGAAAACAAAGCGGAATTAAGGAAACTTTAAACTATTTAATAGTGCTAAACCTAAACGAAAACCTCTCGAGAATAGCCGATAGGTAGATAGGAGAGGGGGAGAGTGGAGAGTGGAGAAATTGGCTGCAAAGTTTGTGATTGGAGTTACGAGAGACCCAGAGCGATATATACACCCATGCGACCCAAGACCCAAGAGAAAACTCAAACTTTTGTGAGCTGTTTAACTGTCGATTTTTTGCTAATAAGTTATAGCCTCTCGGCGATATGTTATATATGATTAACGATTATACCGATTGTTTACACGCATCTAAATATCAACTACTAAATAACTACTACTAAACTAAAGGACATGGAGCTAATGCTAATGAAGTGAATAAGCGCATGAGAGAGTATGTGTAGGGAAGCACGAACGCGATTCTAAGGAAATGTCAACTGTTATTTAGGTTTAGACACACACACAAACACACGAAAAAAACACACATGATATGTATATGTATGGATATTCGATATATAGATATATTTGATGACCAGAAATTGAACGAGATCGCGGGGGAGGTTATATAGTGTAGGCATACACACCCATATACATGTAGGCAGTAAATTTCTATATAGTGTAGGGCGACGTTTCAACGACATTTTTTTTATGTGAGTTCTAGGCTAATGGCTAATACCTACTATACCTATACCTATACCCAAAAATATATAAATATATATACATATATATATATTCTTATAATTTTTTTTTGTTTACCACTAGCTTTACGTTCGAACCCATGAAATATTTTGTATCTTTTACTTTTTCTTTATTACGCCGCCGCAAAAACTTCTTGAAAAGCAAACTTAACTCTTTCTTTATTGAATACTTCAATTACACTAAAAACAAAACTTGTTAAATGGAAAAAGAAACTACATATACGTGGACAAACAATTAAAGAGTATATTTTTTGTATTGTTTCGACCAAAAAAAACAAAAACCAATGTGTACACACTGTAAATAGCAATCTCGTTAAATAATAGTTACACACGCCTACAAAATAGCGAACCCAAAACCCAAGAGATGGAATTATTTTTATAGAAAACACAAAACCCGGAGAGAAAACACAAAGCAATAGACTTAAGCGAATTGTACAACGCGAAACGAAAACAAAACTTCAATAAACCAACAAACACACAGTACACACAGTACACACACACACACTCACACACTCACACCTATATATATACACACACAATACACACACGAATGCACCTATTTTCCTATAGTACATACAAGAAATAGTTTAAACAATTAAAAGCCTTGTTTTCTTTCTGTAATTTCAACAAACAAAAACAAGAACCGTACAAATTTACGATACAATAAACTAAAAACCTAAAACCTAAAAACAAATGACAAGAAACAAAAATACGAAAAGCAAACCTTTTCTTGGTTTAGTCCTTTAATTAATTTATTAACGAAACAACAAATTCAAGTGAAAGAGCATTTTTAAACATAATTTTTTTTATTACAAAAATATATATATATATTATTAAACTATGACCAAAACCAAAATCCTCGCAAACAAAACAAAACAAAAAAAACATTAAACTTTTTTTTCTTATAAAATACGTTTATAATTAAAAAGAAAAGTTTTTAAGTTTAAATATATTTTTATGATTATGAAATTTTTTTATATTATACACACACACAAACTACTATTTGAATTAGTTGTTAAACATTTATTATTAAACAAAAAGAAAATGATTTGAAGAGAAAAAAAAACAACAAATGTAAAAACTTGTGACAAAAAAAATGCGAAAAACTCATTGAAATGAAAGCATAAAAAAAACTGTTAACACACTGAACGAAAAACATGAAACTATAGACGAACATGATTGAATTATTACATGTATATTAAAGCCTTTTTTTTCATACCCCTATGACTATATATATATATCTTTGAAAAGCATATTTTTGATTTGATGACAAAAGAAGTTATGAAAATTCTGTTCACTTTGGTTATTGCTTATTATGTATGTGTAAAAATCGCAAAATAATATTGATTTAACTGGCGAATCAAGCTAAACACCTATATTAATAAACTATCTAATAATTTTTAACTCGTTATGTAGTTACCTATTAATGAAAAACAAATTGAAAGCGAAAAAAAATGAGAAAAGTAAACACAATAAATTACATTTTATGTACCTTTTACATATATAAACAATATATATATTACACGCAACACACACACACACACACTTATATATATACACACACTACTATATATAGAAACAAACCGTTTAAATATTTTTTTTCAAAATTTATGATAATGGAATTATACAATAAAAATATTTCAACATACCAAGAAAGAAATTAATTTTGATTTTGTTTTTATTTCTATTTCTCTTCCTCTGTTGTTTTTGATTGGTTTTTAAACAATGTTGAAGCTTTCCAGATCCTCCCAATGGGAACAAGGTTTTTCCGCTTCAGACTTATTTTGGTTTTCGTTTTTGGAAAATGTGCAACTTTGTTGCAGTTTTGTAGATGGATGTTTCGCATTTTATTTGGCAGACCATGTCTACATGGAAAAACGTTTATGGAAGTTACTAAATTAAACTAACAATGGATCCACAAAAGAAGTATTTAAGCATAAAGGTCCTTAAAAAATATTTTGAAATATATAACAATATTTTGAAAAACATAAAAAACATTTTAAAATATATAAATTTTTTTTTAATCTTTAAAAAATACTTTGAAAGTTGTTTGAAATATTTAAAAAGTGTTTTAAAACATATAAGAAAGTTTTGAAATGTTTAAAAAATATTTTGAAATGCAAAGTATTTTGAAATGTTTGAAAATATTTCAAAAATATATTTTGTGTTTTCTTTTATTTTTACCAAAGTTTTATAAATATATCATTTAAACCTTTTATTTTGACAAAATATCACAAATCTTAATTTTTTGCTTAAAAACTATAATGATTTGTTTTTTTTTCGTATATTTTTGTTTCCTATTCTTTTTTTTTTAGTTATTTCCTATTATTTTCTATTATTTTTACTTTCATTTTCCTAATGCAAATATCGCATTCGCAGTGAATCATGCCAAGTGATTCACCTTGTGGGTGGTGGGAAAATGACTTTTGTCGCCGTTTCTAATCAAGCAGTTCAACGTTTTTTTTTTATTCGCTTTTCGCCCGGGGTGTCACTGCCACGCCCCGCCGCCCACCACACAAATTAAGTTAATTCAATCAGAGTTGCTTCACTCTTGTTGTTGGCTTCCCTTGTTTTTTACCGGCAAAGTTTTTAATGAAATCAAGCGACAACAAAGCAGGCAGAAGAAGCAGCACCGATGCCGGCCGGGAGACAGTCAGCGTCATAACAATAACAACGCTCTCGATGGCCATAAAATACCATTTCACTTATACATGTTGTGTTTTTTGGTGCTTGATTATTTTACTACAATCATTCAGTTTCGGTTTCGTTGGTTGATTTTTTTTTCCATATACTCACTTGGTAAGTGAATTGAGCTGCAGAAAAAATACAAAACAAAAGACGAAAGACACGTTTTCTAAAGTCAGTTGAACGAATAAAACGATGCTCTTTTTTATTACATATATTTTTGTAAATTTTTTTATTATTTATTACTGATTTTAATGGAGAGGTCTTGAGTAAAAATTTTAAAAAGGGTAATAATTTTTTTTATGAATATTAATGAATGTTTTGAAAGCTAAGTTTTAATATTTATGTGACTTACCTTAAATTTTAAAATATATTTTTTTTAAGTCTAATATATTATAAAAAATATAAAGTTATTGAGCAAATGTTTAAAAAATTCTAAATATTTTTTATAATGATTGTAAATATTTTTTTTACGATTTAAATGTTCTTAAATCTATTTTTAAGTATTTTTTATTTGACAAATTTTTTTTAAATAAATTTTAATATTTTAAGTTGTTGTATTATATATATTTTTCTCTGTTCATCCGAGAAGTGGTTATACCTATGAAAATCAAAAGGGTAGACAGATAAGTAGCCGGCAAATTCGCACACACACAATGAGGGCGGCGGGCGAAGCAAAACAGAGTCAACAAAATTGGCGTGCACAATTGTTTAACTGAAAAAAAAAACAACACAAAAATGGCAAGCAACATTTTTTTCTTTTTTTTTAAATTTTTTTTTACACTCTGACCGCGGTCGGTCGCTTTATTGGGTGAAGGTCACGCCGGCTGCGCTGCGACTGCGTCTGCCTTTTGTTTTTATTTTTATAATTTTTTTTTCCTGCTGCCGCTTCTGTTTATCTTTATTTATTTTGGTTTTCATATTTTTTGCGGCTTCTACAGGCTGCGCTGAATTTTGTTTCCAGAAAAGAGTCACCGGGAGTCATTGCCAATTTTGTTTGAATTAAATCATCCTGAGCAAGTTCATTTAAATAAATTTGAACATTAATATCTTATTTAAGAAATTGCATTAAGCCAGGACCAATTATGGTGGAAAAAAATATATTTAGCACTGCAAATTAAAAAAATAAACTTTAAATATTTTACTTAATTTATATTAAATAAATAAAATGTACCAAAAAATTATCTTCCATTTTTTGTTTTTACCCACATAAAAATTCTTTTTTTTAGTATTGATTGTTATGTTTAATTTATCACATTTTTTATTAAGTTGAAAAATGCTTAAAGGTATTTTTATATTAAAGATAAAAAGGACCATTATGACAAATAATTGTTATTTAGTTTTTAATATTTTTTCCAAAACGATTAAAGCTTCTCAAACACACAGCTATTAAATATTAAGGTTATAAAAACTAAAATATAATGTACCAACTTTGCATTTCACAAAAAAAAAAGGAAACAAAAATAATACATGTGTATATATATGAATATTATAAAATAATGTTTGTATAAATTTGCTTGCCAAATAATTATTTAATATTATAAAATATTATTTGCATACGTTTGCTTGCTGTATTATTATTTTGTATTAAATACCTTAAACTTGGTGGTATTTTTTATGCAAAGCAAATTTCTTTCTGTGCACTCCATTACCTTTTTATACAAAATTTATAAATTTGGATTTTTTTTCCTTATTGCTTAATTTATGAATTTAACGCCTCTGCTAAAAGCGCATGTCGTTTCATTTATTTCGCTTAAACCAATTATTTCTTGCCGCTTGCGAGTATGTGTAAAGTTATTTCAGTCACTGTTTAGCGTATATTTTGGTTAATTTATTGCCTAAATTTGATTTTAGAACTGGAAATTCGCTGGACTTCAAGGTCGGTATACTCACACACATGCACACGCACCCACACACATGCACACGCACCCACACACACTCTCACACTTACACACTTTCACACACACACACAAAGAAAGGCAATGCAGAATCAAAAGTACAAAATAGTCATAGAAATCGCAGTGTAAATAATGACAGAAAGGAATATTAAGCAAAATTCAGAAAAATATATGTTAAACTAACAAAGGTACATAGAATCACAGGAGATAATAAAAACACTGGAAACTGCTTAAATAGACAGCTTTAAACCAAAAACCAAAAATACATTTAACAGGCTTCAATAGTTCAACTAAAAAATTGGGAGAAGAGGAGAGAAAAGTTTTGTACATTTTGTATTTTTTTGGAAAATATTTAATAAATGTGTTTTACATGCGTATATATACATACATAATAATAACAACAGTATAATTATAAACTACCAATTATTTGAAGTAAAATATATTATATAATATACACCATATACTTATACATTATTCAATTATATATATATATTTAGAAGGAAACAACAAATTATATATATATATATATATATATTACCTAAATAGATCATTAACAAATTTGTAAGAAAGCGAGGCGTATACGTAATGAAACAACAAACAATTTGACAGGACGGAAGCAAGAGCTTAAGAAGAGAAAACTTTTGTAAGAAAATATGGAAAAATGGTAAAAAAGGATATGTGGAAAAGGCGGAGAAAGTTGAATAAAGAAAAGCGCAGCGAAGAGCCACACACACAAAACGAAGCTGAGTTTTATTGGGGAAAATATACCCATTTATATTTGAAATATTTATAAGAACTTGAAAATCTCGCGTAGCCTTTAAATATTTTAAAAAAAGGTTTATTTTAATTAATATCTATATTTTTTTTTTATTTTTTTCTTTCAATTTACAATTTTTTATAAATCCCTATCACTAATTTAAAGTTCTGATTAGAGCTACAGGGTTTCCTATCGTTTGAGTATAGTATGTGGTTATCCTAGAATATGCCTTTATATTATTAGTTTATTGTTATAATATTCTCTTAGGAACAAACAAATTCAGATTCATACTAAAGTATACGTTTTTTGTGAAATTTGGGGGCATATATACCTTATCTGGTTCTTCTGGAAGATTTTTTTTTAAATTTAAAGTTCTTTTTTCGATTCGCACTCAAGGATCTCATTCCAATAAGGTTTAGGGGGTATATAAAGATAATATGTTTCTCCTGGTGAATTTCGTTAAATTATTAGTCCAACTCTATAGCCTTCCCTTAATCGTTCTACATTTAATTTCCGATTCGCACTAAGGGATATCATTTCGCTTAAGTATAGGGCTATATGCTCACTATCTGGTTCTCCTGGCAGATTTCTTCCTTCGGCGGACAGATGCATTCGAAGGTGTCGCCCAGGGGCCAGCTGTAACTTTTTTCCTTTATATATATTTTTTTATATACCTCCTTTTTTTAGGGGTTCGGATGTCACATAACTGGTCCGGACGGACGGGGCATATAAGACGAAACCATCTCGTTAAACTTTCAACGCACTGCCCTCCTTGTGCGTGCTTTTTCCTTTTTTTCATTTTAATTATGTATAGATTTCGGTGGCTTGCAGCTTGCGAGCGGTTCGCAGACAAGGGGTTAAGGCGTGGAGGGGTTAAGGCTGGGGTTGCAACAGGTGCAATTCGCCGATCGATGAAGTTAACAGTGTTGAAATGAAGGCGAATTAACATTGTGCCCTCACCCAAATCGGGGTTGTATGCCAAAGTCAAGGAGGTTGGTCAACAAGTTTATAAATCCAGAGATCATAAAAATGTAATATGCATATAATATAAATAGGGAAAATTTTTAACCTCTAACAGAGAGGAGTTAATGTTAGTTTTTAATCTTTATAAAATACTTATTTTATATATATTAGATGTCAATTCAAAAAATAATACACTTTATTAATTTACACAGTTGATCGAGTTCCAATTAGGACTTTTGAATAGAAAAAGCTATGAAACATTTACAAAGTCATATGAGACAAAGCTTAAAGATTTCGTTTTCAGAGAGAAGGAAAGAGTATTTGCAGAGGCAATGGCAACGAAGGGGGCATCTCGAACACTGATTAGGGGCGAGTTGGTGTGCGTGCCGCCGCTAACTTAATTGGGCTTAATGCAGGTTCAGATGCAATTATGCCGGCCCTGCACCTTTACTTAATGATGACATTCGGCGGCGACCCGTCCTGATCAAATGATCCGCAGCGAGTACTCGGCCTGCTCCGCGAGCGCCACCTCGAACACGCTTTTCACACAGCACACCATCCCCAGGAAGTACACGTGCAAAAAGAGTGACAGCAGCGTCTGCGGGTTGATCGCCAGGATGCCGGTGATCACCTCGAAGAACCAAATGAACACCTCGACGGACAGGACCGCACTGGTCACCAGGATCCAGGGAGCCATTGAGTTGGGGGACACCTGGGGGAATGGTAGAGAAGGAAGGAAAATCCTGAAGAATTCGCGTTACCAAAAAAGTTATCTTTAAACTAAATGCTAACTTAAAAAAATCGCGTTTGCTGAGAAGTCCATTTAAAAAAATATAAATGCGAGAATCTGCAGAATTCGCATTTGCTTTAAAAGCAACTGAAGTGCTTGCAGTAACACTTAAACCTAATCAACTACGAGTCCACGCTTCGAAAAAATGTTAAAAATAATCCTTGTAAGCCATAAATCCTGAAGAATTCGCCTTTGCGAAAGAAAGTTCGGTTTAGTTTAGTTCGATATAAATGCGAGAATCTGAAGAATTAGCGTTTGCTTTCAAAGCAATTTACTGAAATGTATGCAAGCATACTTTTATACGCTTGAATTAAATTTTCAGAATAATCATAGACATAAATCTGAGGAATTCGCGCACTCACCATTACAATGCCGTAGATGAGCATGAACCAAGCGACCTGGTAGATGCTGGAGCTCAGGAGTCGCACCTTGCGCAGCACCATTTGATCCATTACGTAGAAGTGCCGCTGCCGCCACACGGTGAACTTGCCACAGGGGTCCCTCCACATTTGCAGCACCTCGTAGCAATTGATCACGGCGCCATAGAGGCTGATGAACACCACCAGCCAGTAGACCATGGGGAACAAGGCGGTGCGGCAGAAGCAGGAGGATTGGAGCATGGCTGTGAACTCCCTCCAAATGGTCGTAGGGCAAAAGTTCCAGATCGAGTATTCGTCGTCGTAGTCGTGGCGCAGGTAAAAGAACCTATGCAAAAATCTGTGGACTCGAGAGGTGATATACTGCATTTCGAACATTGTGGTCTGGAAATTTGGCAAATTGTATGGTATTTTTTTGAAGTCTGTTCCACTGGGTTGTTTTGTTACTCTGGGGGGAGTACGAAATGTTTACCGATCCCTTTGACAGTTGAGCAAAAGTTATAATATCAAAGTATTTTTTTTTTCAAAAAGTAGATTGAAAGAAAGATTGTAATTACATTGACTTACACCAAGTGTTTTTTTTACAGGCAGGAAGTACTTTTTTTGGCTGCCACAGGTAACTATACCATGTTCGAGACTCTTGCTGACATCATTTACACTTTTATTTGATGTAACCCTTATGAATTTTTCAATCTAGCAAACTGGAACATCTTAAGTATGCCACTGGCGTTCCATGACAACTACCTGACGCGATAGTTGCGCCCGATAATTGCATTATCTCGGGCCTTTCTAGGAACTATATGCGAATGGATTTAATGGCGCCACCCCACTCTCTTCTCGCGCTCGGTGGGAATCTGCAGATGAGGTCGAAGGTGAAAGTGCCATAAAAATGCGACATCCTGCGCATTGCCATAAAAGTGGCAGTGCTCGATCGTAAAAACCCTCGGATCGGATAAGCCAAAGACGACGATAATAGGGTCTTCCTATGTGTGCTAAATGTCAACCCTTAACCCCAGCCGAACTACCTGTCCGAGTTTCACTGGCTGCAGGTGTTTTCCCGGCCGGAGATGAATCAGCTAACTGAGTGAGTACAGAACCATTATTATTATATTGAAATGCCCCAGACCCCCGAACACTTGCCCCAGCATTTTTGTCGAGTTAATTGCACGCTTTGCACGCACTCAAAGAATTTAGGTAATATAACACCTTCATTTTTAAACCAATTTTATTCGAAGCAGAAAAAATTTATAGGAAAGTTTTTTTTTATATTTTTTTTATATTTTTATTTACATTTGTTTTTTAATTAATTTCCTAAATTAAATGATAGGTCTTTAATACGAAGAATTCGCTAATAAAAGATCTAGCTATCCTAAACTCTAAAGAATTCGCGTTAGAAATAAATGCAACTTATAAAAGGGATAACTTAGTTTTAATGATGTGTTTTTTTAAAGTATGCATTCTATAACTAAAGAATTCGCGCTCTGATTTCAATGCCAAGCTCATATAGGATCAAGTAATCCGAAATCCTCAAGAATTCGCGCTTGAATAAAATGCAACTTCCTTAACTACTAACTAAATTTAATCAATTTATTTATAACAAAAGAAATTTGAGTTGAAAAATTAACTAAAATGAACTAACCTATGCTATTGATTTGTATCTGGAAACTAAATTTTTTTCAATGATTTTGTGGCTCTATTTTTTCGCAGTGCTTAGATAGTTTGGCTGCTGTTGCTGTGGGGTGGAAATGACCGGGGTAAAAGTCTGACTAATTGAAGACCCGCGATCGCCCGCTTCCGAAATGCCCTCCCCCCGGCTTCTATTTGTTTAATAAATTTTTCTATTTGCCTGCTTAACATGGCGTGGGCCATCGCATCGCTTACGGTTTTAATGACACTTTGTTTTGGTTGTTTAATTTTTTCCGTTTTTCGCCGGCCTTAATTGCCACTATTCCACTATTCCACTATTTTCACCAAGCTGATTCATGCGGGCCGCCACTGCCATTCGACTTGAATAGTCAAACTATGTATATATATATATACAACTCTGTCGATGTTCAACGGACTCAATATTTCATTGATGGCCCGATGATGCGGACGGTTTCCATTGTTGACTCAAGCGAGACACTTTTCAGGTTCTAAGGTCTCGGGTCCCTTGGATTTTCCATTTGTCACGACTCCTGGTCAATTGAATGGCCGCTCCGAACGATTCTTGGCAGCATGACAAGTGCAATTTGGCCAAGAAAGCGCTTCCTGTCGCAAGTGGCATTAATAAAAGTCGACGGGCATAAAGGCTGGGAATCCATCACGGCGCTGAAGGATTTCGACTTCGACTTCGATTTCGATTCCAAGAAAGCGGATCAAAGGGTCATTCCTGTCCCCTCGACAATTGTCCTGTGGATTTGTTCTAAATTTTAACTGCAATTTGTATTGCGATTGCCTGGGGAATTGCTGCCTTTGTGGTCAAGCTATCCATAGTTTATTGCTGGCCATCAATTTAAAGTCAGGGTTTTAACGAGTGTTTAACAAATATAAATATACATTTTCATCAGTATATTTATCAAACATTTATCACACACAAAGCCATTAGCAGTAGGTCTCTTAAGTCATTAAAGGATATTAGTTAGTTTCCTGTAAATACGATTTTATTATGGTTTTAACCCACTTTATGGAACTTTCCCGCCCTGAAACTCCCAAAATACTTTTGCCCCACTTATTATTGGCTTAAGGATAAGCCGCAGCTGAGTCTGGTCTCTGAAAGCAGAGGCGTGGTCTTTGGTTTGATTTCCCTAAAGTATGTTAAGGGGCAGTTCCTTTAAAGCATAATTAATCAATATAATGCATAAGCCCCTTTCGAGATGCGCATATGGATAAAGTTCTGTGGAACAAGAAAAAACTTTAGCCAACTCCCAAAGTCGAGGCCATTAATCATAATGGGATGCCAGCTGAGGAAGCAAGGGCAATATATCGACACCAAACTGATACACTGACAGAAGAGAGGGTTGTATTTTTAATTGTTATCGATTTTGTTAATCGATAAAAATACATTTTATATTATAATTTATGAATTGATATTATAAATGTATGATTAAATGATTTATAAGATATCTCTGATCATGATACATTTTTATTTTTAATATATTTTTTTTTTGAAGCAACAAATGTATTTTAAGAAATTTAGCAAAACCTTTTAAAATCTTCAAATTAGATAGGTAAAACACATATGTATATATTTTTCGGAATCCTAAGCCCATTTTATGATATTTTCTTGTGGTGTAAGACCACCGAAAATAATACTATATGTGGGCGTGGCGTGATCTAAAGTCCCGCCGAAATTTCGCCATATTCCCAATGACTAAATCATCTTGGCTTCCAGTGCCTAGCAACACGATCAGAAATTTTCCGCCAGCAGGGGAAAAAATCGTTCTTTTCTTTTTTTCTTCGCAAAAATCAAGAAAAGGTGTTGGCGGCATCATAACAGAGGAAGCCGGGGAGGTATTAGTATTATATAGAAGATGGAAACCGTTTGCTGCTACCCATTATTTTTATCGCCTTTTTTTTTTGGCCACCCGAAATAGATTTGACCTATTTTCTGCACGTTCCGTCAATTCCCCAATTCCTTATTTTTTGCACACCGTCTTCTACATTTTGATGGTTCATATTAAAATTGTACCGCGCCTAATAAATAAACGAACTCTTCCTCTTTTTGGCCCATCAAATCGGGAACACCGATGGGCTCTGAGGTATATTATATATCTATTTGGGGGTTAGGGATGAATTCCCAAAGGTAAACAAAATAAATTGTAAGTAAAGCAAACATTTAGAATGAATTAATTGAAATTTAAAAAAAATACTAGGTGTAAGTTTTCATTGCCCTTTATAATATCAATATATTTAGAATACATCATACTAATATATTTAAAATAAAAATACATATAATATTACAGATATTTATTTTCTGTGAAAAGTTTAAAATACAAATGGGTCAACTCTTTTGCTATTTCATAAGGGATACATTACAGTCGATTCATTCGCAAGTCGTACTAAATTTTAGTCGAATAAAATGCGTTGTTTCTTTGACGGCAATTCTATTCTATTCTATTTTACTTTTTTGGCGCATATCGCTTGAGGCGGCACAAAAATAGCGCCTACCGATCCGAGGGGAAAAATTAGAAATGCGAAATTAAATAGATATAGAATGGATACCATGGGGGCTATGCGCCCAGATCGTACAATATGCAAACATTAAAACATACGTATAAAAAATAAATAGAAGCCGTCTTGAATAAACACACGGATGCCCGTCACACGCGCTGAAATAGCGAGCGAACGGTATTTTTAGCGAAAGCGAAAGATACACGGCCGTCGCAGATGTAGATACATAGATACAGATGCGGATATGGATACGGATTTGGATCTAGATCTGGATTTGGAATGGGAATAGGCATAGGCATACGTATGGTGAGGAAACAGGGCCATTAGCTCGTCGAAGGGCCGTTCGGATTAGCAAGGTGCTGTCCATATGTGAGCATAATTGCTCGCACAGCTGGATATCTTGCAGATGCAGATACAACGCCTTATGGATACAGAGATACACGTACGTCATGTTAGCTGAAGGTGAGCGCGTGAGATATAAGTATTTATTTTTTTTAAATATATTATGTTTATAAAATATTAACAAAGGCTTGAACTAAATATTAATAAAATTGTATAGATAATTAGACTATTATTTAAAGTAATGGTTTTAACTTTGAGCTTTATATTGATATTTTTTTCTAATAAAAATATCTTTTTCTAATATAAATATATTATCAAACTAAAAGCTTTCTTCAGTAAATATTTCAAATATTTCAAATTTACTGAAATCGTTTCTTTTTTTCTATATTTATTCTTAGCAAGATTATCATGGTTTTTTTTTTAGTACCAGCTCACGAGTCCATCGCTAAACGTAAATGGCAAACAAATTTGTCTTTGAACTTCGTTTATTACATTTGCCACAAGACACAATTTGTGTATTTTGCCCATTACATCAACCCCTGGCGAACGGCGACAGTTGGATGATTCGAGGGGCTGGTGTCGAACGGGGATATCAATCAAGCCATCAATCAATCAATCATACCGCACACTGAGCGAAACGCCGCCAGGAGATTTACGACTGGCCATTAATGTTCGATAAGAACATATGCCTATTGTTGGTTTATTCGAACAACTAAAACCCCTTCGATTTTAACATGCAGACAAAATGCATTCGATCGAAGCCAGAAATCAAATGATATTTAAATCACTTTGCACGATATCCATTTATTATTCTTTTGTTCTAGCACCTATCAAATGGGTTCAGTGAAAGGGGGTCAAGTTGGGGGGAATACATTTTAAGCACTTGATTTAGTTTTAATTAATTAATGCATTATAAAACGGGTCACGATTGGAACTAGTCATTGTTCAGATCTATTTTAAAACCTATCTATAGTACTGCTGACGATCTTGATCATATCAGGCCATTCTAATTAAATTTAAAAAACTACTCTGGTTATAAAAAATAAATTCTTATTACAAAAGTATTATTATATTTTTTATGTAATTGTTGAGATCTATTTTAAAACCTATCTATATTATTAATTTTAAAAAAGATTATAATATTTTTTATGTAATTGTTGAGATCTATTTTAAAACCTATCTATATTATTGCTGACGATCTTGATCTTACCAAGCCATTTTAATTTAATTTAAAAAATTAAAAAATGTCACTGGTAATAAAAAAAAATTCGTAATATATTTTTTTAATGTAACAGTATCATGTAGCTATTAAATATACATAAATATCTACTGCTAATTCCTGCAGCCTCAAATCATTGTAAATGGAACTCCCTTGTCAAACCATTTAAAGCCCAATCACAACAAATGTGGGTCCCACAATGAATAATCTTGGGCCAAAAACCAACCACAATCGGGACCGAATCGCCTGACAGTTTCACTTTCCCTTCAATTGAGTGAAATCGATCCCAGTGCCGGTGGCCATAGCCCATATCCCGTGTCCCTATCAATATCCTGGCTAGTTACCGATCGACTTCCGTATCGGTGGCACAGAAATTAGGCCATATCCCATTACCAGGGCTTAGAATGCCCTCTCAGCCGTGTGGACCTACCTGATGCGATCGCTATTGTTAATTGGGCTTGGGATCGGATCGGTTTGGTTGGAATCGCTGATCTCTGATCCCTGGGATGTGGGATCTTAAATCTGGGATCTTTGCTGCCGCTGTCATTACACTGCTCACGATCGCTCGGCAACAGCGATCCGAAATCTCCAAGATACGCAAGAAAAAAACGCGTCACGTCGAGTGGAAAAGGTTGCCGGGGGATTTATGGCTAGTTGAAGTCGGAATGCCCTTGAACGGAGATCTCTTTGTGTGTTTGGTCTTTGAAGAGTGTTTTTGTGGAAAGGCAAACTGGATGATGTGTGTGTTTCTCTAGATACTTCATACAAGAACGGCCAAGTATCTGAAGTATCTATGGGTTCTGCGGCATTATCCGTAATCCCATCGATGGTGGGTGGGTTCGTCGTACACCGTTTTTATAATAATTTTTTGCAAATATCATTAAATACCATTAATTCTGTCCACTTCAACAGCTGATAGATAAATCATCTATGATTTATACACCAGGAATCACTGTGCAATACCAAAACTAAATCAAAATTCATAACGTTCCCATTCGTTTGGCATTCAAGAATCGGCATTGGGTGAAATCCACTGCGATTCCCGCACAAAATCGACTAATCGCGTTCAGGAAGAACCTTTCAAATCGAATTCAATCGAATTCAGAGGTTGATTGGCCACACAAAAGGTGAAGCTTCTTTGTTCTACTTTTCGTTCGATTGTCTTCCACATTTCTTATGCGTACCCCCCTTTTGTTGATATATCGTATTTTATTTCTGCTTTGCCGGGAGGCACGACCAAGTTTCTCTCCCCTATTTAATATGTATACAGGGAAAACAATTGGAAAATTATATAAAAAAATATTAGAAATATTTCTAAGTGATTTAATAAAAATTAAATATCTTTCAAATGGATCTTCGCTTAGAAACCTTTTGTGCAATATACCAAAGATATATCTTGCAAACCAAGCTACAATGTAATCTAGTTTTTCTGCTGTGTAAAGAAATAAAAGTTAAATTTGCATATGGGCTGGGGGTTGGGGTGTTGTGAGGGGGTTTTTTTTATTTTTTTTTTAGGGGGCGAACATTTGCTAGTTTGTTGCGGCAAAAGCTTCCGCATTTGATAAGCGTTCAACGGCGGCAGCGCTGCCGGCGATTTCGTTTCGGTTTTTTCTGGCTTGGCAACACCTTCGCCGCCCCCAAACCACCCATTGCCCCGCTCTGGGCCCCACCCCCGGCAGCCCACCCCTTTCGGTCACCTTTCTATTCGTTCTGCATAATTTGGAAATTTAGTATTTGCTTTTCTAATTTGATTTCGGGGCTGCTCGCATAAAAAGTCCAACCAGCAGACGGGCGAAACTTTTTGGCAAGGTCAGTGATAGCGTTACTTCCACTGTACAGTAGACTCCGCCAAATAGCAAACATGATACTAAAATAAAAAATAAAAAAATAAAATAAATATTTTAAAAATATATGACATTTATAAAACATTTTTGAAATTTTAAAAATAAAAAAATAATAAAAAGTTTGGCACATAAGTTACCTCTTTCCAAGCTCTACTATAGCGTTTACTTTCAGCAATAATCACGAGACTTTTTACTACGTGCACTTAAGATAAGGCATCTACATACCTTATAAAGAACAGTTGGCACTTTTAATGTGGAATTTTAAAAATGTAAAAATTGTAAGCTAATAAATGGCAAGCATTTAGCCTCCCAAATATTGTAAATTTTTACCCTAATGGTTTTGCAAAGTTTCAAGGCTAGATTTGCACTTTATAAGCGAGTTTGCACTGTACGAATGGTCTGCTGCTGCTGTCTTAATAAATTTAATTTAATTGATTTCTTTTTTATGGACTCTTCTCTCCTTTGGCGTTTGTTAAACATGTATATATGCATTTAAACAGAACCGAAATTGAGATAGTTCTTTCAGATTTTTTGCCAGCTTTTTCATCCATTTTTTCATATCATTTTTTTTTCGTTTCTTTTTTATATTTTATAATATATGTATATTTAATTTCTTTTTCATGGTCGCATGTTGCGCACGCTCCTCATTCGTTTACGCCCACTGATATCAACGGCGCCACTGCCGGGGGGGATGGTTTTCAAGGGGGAACCTTTTGGCAAATACAGATTGTGGGGGAAAAAGTTTCGACGTAGTTTGCCATTGATTCATTGCCCCCTCTGATAACCACACACCGAGAATTTTAGAGTCCAGCCATGACAATGGCATGTCTTCAGGTAGGCAGAAGGCACAGGGGCGGCGACTCAAAGGGGGCTGAGGTAGGCTACTCAGAACCTGGAGGTTTTCTGGAGTAGTCGAGAGATCCGACAGCAATTATTCCGCATGACACTGACAAAATGTCGCATTACACGACAAACACATCAAAAGGGCATTGGAAAAGGTGAAGTCCACTGGTATTTGGTAGTTACAAACCATTATATTAGAACCCAAAGTAATATATTACAATCTTTAAATATTGTTACCCCAAAATTGTAATAAAACTTATTGATTTGTTCTACACACATATATGGTTAAAAATAACCATTCTGCGTTTAATGGGCTTGAAGTAAATCAATAATTGTGGAATTAAAAGCACACAAAATCAAGCAATTGTAAAAACAATAAAGAAAGAAGTGACTGGAAAAATATATAAATATAGAAAAGGAGAGAGACGGCTTAAATACTCTAAGAGTAGTCAATAAAATGTTTTTGATGTATATACATGATGGATATATTTTGATTTGACTGTATTATGTTCAAAGGAAATATCAATTTCACTTCTTTTTTGAGTAAGCTGAAGTACCTTTACAACGTCTTACTTCAAATGTGGGCTAAAATTTCTCCAAATGAAATAGTACCCCTAGAAAGAGTATGGCAAATCGAGCGAACAAATCGAATCATGTTGCCCAATTAGATGAGGAGCTGACAGCAATGATGAAACAATGTACACAATCTATACATCTATTTGGGGCTGTAAATAGATATTTATATTGTATGTGTACGCATGGGGGAGCCGTGATAAATGGATCGATGTACAGAGATCGAATTGTGTTCATTTATTGTAGATCATATTAGGCAATTGTTATTACATTTAAATTGAACCTTTCATACACAATCGATTGTGCGTCGCATTTATCATAGTTTGGCAACTCAATCACTGACAGATGAATTGATAATGTGGTTTTTATTTAGCCACTCAATATTGGTAAGATCTTTATGGGAATTGGAACAGGGAATAGGTCACATTGTAATGTGCAGTGTGACCATGCAAGTCAAACGTAGTCCAATTTATTGCTTCACAATGGTCACATTGCAGATTTATATATTTAAGTTGTATTTAAAAGACACGTTTTTCCATAAAAATGAGCTGTGTTAATTCATAGATATACTTTAATGATTGCGGCTACTGATCATTTGCTGAGCTGGCTGATAAATCAACCTGCTGGCTTTCGGCCAAGAGCTAAGTTTTGGCCAGCGGGCAATTAGCCAGAGTGTCATATATGCAGTGGGCTGGCCTGGCAATTAGACGGACGTCAAATCGGATATATATACACATATATAGAGTCACTTCCACCCCGGATCGGAACCGATGGCAGTTATCAAGCGGAAGTCGTTCAATATGCGTGGCCCGTGGCTCCCTGGCCTGATGTTCTGACTTCCAGCCAACGGCGCGTGTCCAGTGCGTAGGTATTAACGCATGAAATTGGCCACCTTTTGATGGCCCGAAGCACTGAACCACTGAGCCACCGGGCCACCAAGCCACCAAACCACCGAACCACCGAACAATACCCACGTAGATTAAAAACTATTTAGGATAATTTGACCGGTCACAGGTGTCTTTCCTGCTCCTCCTTCTGTTTCCCCTTTTCTTTTTTTTGTGCGACTCTGACTGCTTTAATTGATTGAGTCGTACAGGTAATGTAAAGATAATTATGGGTGCCACAATGGCTTATAATATCGTCAACAGCTAAGTGAAATTCTAGTTAGGGGCTGCTTAAAAACATATTAAAAAGGTAGGCAAATTAAAAAAAAAAATGGAAAATAAATTTAAACATCTTTTGAGTGCACAAATTTGTTTATGCTTGCCAAATGTTGTTTGGCCAAGTGAAGAACGCAATTTGCTAAGTCGACCATATTAAAGAATCGATTCGCCAACTGCGTTGTTTCTGTTGCAAATTTTCCACTATGAATACTCCCATTTCGTTGTGGATTTCGCATTATTGTGTTTTCTGTTTCGGCTTTCACCTGTGGGTTGGTAAACAAAATGCGACGCACTTTCGGCTAGAAACAAAAATAATAATACATAATAAAAGTAAAAAAAAAGGCCAAAAACTATAGCCAATAGCCTTGAGTTGGCCGACTAAAAGTTGGCGATAAGTCGCAGAGAGCTGATACGCAATCAATGGCGCAGCAGTTCATGTATTTCAAAGCTTTTCACCTTCGACTTTGGATGGGCATCGGAATCGGAATCGGATTTGGATTCGGAATGGGATTGAGAATGGGATAGTGGTCCGACCAGATCGCCCCTAGATAACCGAGCCCACTAATTTGCAAAAATTCAATTTGGTTCGATGGAAGATCAGAGACTTTAATCGCCCGCAGAAGGTCGTTGGAACAACTTTCTCTGGCTAGGAAACTAATAGATAATTGCAGGCAATCAGCTATTAAATGCAATGGGTATGGCAAATAACTTTGAGCTGGGCATTCTTGCCAAGAGATTTTGGTTCTTTTACCAAGGGGAAATAGATGTTGTATCACAAAATCTATTTATTTTACAGCTACATTTAAATTAAAATTAGTTTCCCTATGTTATAGAAATTGTTACACACTTAACTTAATTATTTAATCATTCAAAATGGTGCCAAAAGGGCATTTATCTGTGATATATTTTTTAGCCTATGTGCAATCACCTGGTTAGTTTTCATTTTCTGGCCGGCAAATTGAGTGAGCCATGGGATCACTGATCTGTTAATTTATTGAAAAATGTGTCAAATGCCAATTCAAGCCTCTCTCACTTGAGCTTTTTACCTGTCCGCAAGGTGAGTCGGCCAGTCACTTGCCAACAACATTCCATCGACAACACGCCCCTTCCCACTTTTCAAGTCAGTTACAGCCATTTACTCGTTACTACCCGTCCATTCATAGAAGTTTCGCAAAAGTCGGGGTTAAAACAAAATATATACATACCTGTTTATAATATAAAATTTAATAACAAATTTTTTAAATATAAAAAAAGTTGTTTCACTATTGATTTTTTATTATTATTATTTAATTAGAGATAAAACTAGTTCCACACTTTAGTTTATTTGCATACAAAGCATACAAATTATTCTATTATATAATAGAAATAATTTTATAATTCTTTATTTACTTATATTTTCTTGCTATTTTTGTTACCCTAGAAAATAGTCGTATTATTTTAAACCATGCTGTCTAATAGGACCGGCCATTTCCGATTTCCGATCCAGCTGGCAGCAGATCGATATCTTATGCAATCTTTTGGGTATTTCTGGTATTCCTAGCGCTACAAATTAGTTTTCCGCCTACAAAAAAACTTCCATTCCCTGGCTGCTGGAATTCTGAGCCCAGAAATTTGCATTTGCCAAACGTGTTAAAAATATAAAAGTATAAAAATCAACAGGGGTCGGTAGTCGGCTGTCGACGGGATTATGTAAATGGCCATTCAGAATTAGTTGGAGTGGCACAGGTTGATGGCGGGGAAAACCCTTCGATGAGGAAGCCCCCGAGGAGGGTGCTTTCAATTTGTTGCCAGGCACTAAATCATTTAGAAAAATCTGTAAAGTATTAAATTACTAAAATTTGGCATATTTGGCAGGTATCATTGAGATTTCTTAGTCATACAAATGCAAATTTCCTAGCTTATATATTGTTAGATAAATGGTTTTGTGTCTGTAATTAGGAAATTGTAAATTGTGCTGGTCTATAATTGTGCTTACTTTTAAGGGACCTAAACGATTTGTAATGGGAAACATTGTAAATTAAAATGAAATTTGTTGTGGCAGTTTGTACCATCGAGATGTCAGACGCAGAGAGCCAGAAGTTTTGGCTTTTCGGCAACGCCCACAGCCACTTTCTGGGGAGCGTCTGCGACTGTTAGGTGGCTACATGCTGCTGCTGTGGGTGCTGTCATCCACTTTTTGTGGGGGCAAACAATTTGGCACCAACTACATGCTACATACAATAAAGATACGTATAAAAATGAAATAAAACGCGCAGCGGAAAGGCCAAAAAGCCGCCGAGTTGTGGCCAAAAGCGGCTCAAGTTGTGGCCATTTCAGGTGGGCTCTCGCACACTTGCCAACACAACACACTCGCAGGTTGGGGCCAATGTACGTACGATTGGACCACGCATTTTGATTTCAGCCATGTCTGCGACTACGTCACGTGTGCCGCATTTTAATATATCGCCCGCAGCAGAAGTCCGTCCACAAAGTCAGTCAAAGAATGGTTTAACGAGGGTAATATCTCTCGACCATCACATACCCGGTAATCCTATCGCCTGTTTATAGGTCATTTTCATGGGAAAATAGTTTAGGCAATTAATCAAGATTTTCTTAAGTTCCTAATTGATTTAGGTATTAAAATGGCAGCCAAGCAAGTCCAAAATCGCAATCATATGAAAATAAATTCCACCAAACTCCTACTTAAATCATTATAATAATTAGCTACTATATCTTTTATAATTTCCTTAAAATAGTTTTGTTTTAAGATATATGTAAAATTTATATAGTAATTTGTAAAAAATTGCATAACAATATGCCTCTAAAAATCAAAATGTTAGGGTACGAATCAATTAAAAGAAAGGGTGAAAAATGCATAAGGCATTTGAATGGTTACTTTGATTTATGAATGAATCAATGAATCGAACTAAAGGAATCGTATTTTATTGTGCAGTCCAAACTCCACGCGTAAATAATAGAGAAACAATAAGAAGCCACAAAGTGTTCTGTTAGACAAAGCATATACGTTATACTAGAGTGCCTCGACTAGCAGATACCCATTTCTTAGCTCAAGGAGAGGGAGCTGTAATGGAGATGTAGATCCTCTTTTCGACTACTCTATGTGCCTATTAAATTATGTATTCTAATCAAAAAATATATTTTTAATAAGGTCAAAATCGTTTTCGTCTTATTTGCCTACTTTTAAACGAATACAACATACCCTTTTACTCTACGAGTAACAGCTATAAATAGCCTAGCTTTAAATCAAATTAAATTGACAAATTGGCCGGGGCTCGGCCAACTACAGTGGAGCCTCAAACTGGCCAACAGCTTTCACTGTGGGAAAGTGAATGATGAGCCCTTTTCCTCTTTTAATCCAACCAAGTGTACATGCGGAGTCACATTTATAGGTCTGCTGGTTTAATTTGTCATCAGAAATGAAAAGCTTAGCTCTACACAATTTTTTCATTTATACTAAACAATTTTAAAGGATTAAAATATTTTGAAAAAACGTTGGCAATATCAAAAATATATTTGTTTAATCTTAATATATAGATTATTTAGATTTCTTTAGGCCATATTTTTTTAAAACCTATTCTAATCTTCCTTAATTATTTTGTAATTTTAATGAATTTTTTTTCTGCTGCTACTATGTTACCCTCGACTGTGTGGGATCTAATAGTTTCAAATGCCAGACAAAGCTCGGGAAACCAAGGCACATAAAAGGAGCGTCGGCAAACTTAATGATCCGCATAAGCAGAGGTCGAAACGGAGACACGGGCAGCGTAGGTGTTAAATTTGGGCCTCGTCTTCGGCCAATTTGGTTGCTGCTGTTATAATTAAACGAAGGCACCCACAACTACGGCTAGAAACAGTCATATCTAGTGCTGCACTAAGGAAAATCCATATCTATAATTATAAAATATTATATAAAAATTCTTAAAAATGTAAAACCGATCTCTGACCTTTGAAAATTGAAAAGTTATGAAATATTGGAAGGAATTAAATAGTTTTTTAAATGAAGAACTAGGCTCAATCTTTTTGTGTGTGTAGACCTATTGAGAAGGAGAGTGAGTGCGAAGGGTTAGACCGCGATCGAGTTGGTTAAGGTTGAGTGATTCGGGCTCGAGATCGTGTGCATGTGGCACGAAACGGGGAAACTTGTTGCTTATGAACATCATGAATGAACGAATCAAAAGCTGAATGAGTGAGTGACGGAGTGAGTGAGTGAATGAATGAAGCCCACATGCAATCGGAGACTAAGTAAAAAGAAAAATAAACCAAATCCAAGACCAAAACCGAAAAGCCAGACCAACTCCAAAACTCAAAACTCGCGGGCCCATTCATTGTTCGTGTAATTATGTACATTTTATTTGATGTTTTTCTTTGTATCTTCTCCGATTTTCTGTCTTTTGTTTTATTGTCCCATTGACCCAACACCCAAGACAAAAGAACACCGAAAGCAAAATAAAAAGGAAGAAGCCTGGCCGAGAGGCCGGAATAAATAGGTGTATCCACACGGGGCAGGTGTACGAGGCCTTGTAAAGTCGGAACAGTAATCAAAATAGAGAAGAAATCGCTCCCGGAAAGGGGGACCAAAACAATAATACCCGTACCAGAAGGCCAGATCTATGCTGGCGTTTGTGTGCGTGCCGAAAAAGAAATCAAAACACAAAAGCTCCAAAACAACAAATCAAAATAAGCAGCATATAAATTATAGGCGGAAAAACGACAAAAAAATCCATTCCAGGAGAAGACTTTTAAACAAATAGTCAACGAAGATTGGTCTACACTTTATTTTTACTTTATTTTATCAGCGAATTTTTACTTAAATTTCTATCAAATCTTAAAAAATCAGGTATTTTAAAGAGATATTTTTGCAATTTAATGGAGAGAATTAAATGTAAGATATATTTTTAAGGGTTTTGTAATAAACGTAATTGTTATGATGTGGTATTTTACTTTAAAAGAATAAAAAGTAATAAAGTAAATATTATAAAAAATAGTTTAGTCAAAAAAGTAAAAAAAAAATATTGTAGTTATGGGAACCCAGAAACTAAAGTATTTGTGGTATTTTATTTTATAAGAATAAATAGAAATAAAGAAAGCATTAAAAAAGCTTCTTAAGCAAGAAAGTAAAAAGAAGGTCTTAAATATATTAAGTAAAATAGTTATGGGTAAACAAAAAACATGATAAAAAAAGAGGATAATTATGTATCTTTATAGATCTTTATGGATCTTTTAGAAAATATCTATAGGTATTGCAATGGGTTTTAATTAATTATTATCTGGGTTTCAAAATGATCAATATTTTAAATGTAAAATTAAATAATAAAATAAGTATAAAAAGTATCATAAATATGATACAATAATGTTTAACCCATAATATATTTATACTATTTAAGACTGGAATACAAAAAGTTTTTAAATTTTGAAATGTTAAATGTTATCTCGGTTTCATAAACATCGTACTACCCCTTCTCGAGGGCATCGAAAGAAACAGGCTGCCGCCGCTCGTCTTGGGTTGCCAAGAGGCCTCAAAATGGAAATCAAAATAAACGAATCCGTGGAGTGGGCGGCCGACGGGGGTTAAGGGGGCCAGCGGGCCCCAAGGCGCCCCCCTCACTCTATTTGCCTCCCGGTCACCGACTTGATAAGGTTCGGATCCGTTGCGATCAATTTACGTAATTTAAAAGCTGCGTTTAGACTCGGCGATCGAGAAAGGGGGGCCCATGGGCGGGTAAGGGGGGCGGCTGTGTGCGTATGGGCGGTAGTAGGCGATGATTATGATGATGGGATCATGTGGCATCATGTGTGTGTCTACGCATTGTCACAAGTTGATTTCTCATATTTATGAATGAATGAATTGCCCGGGGCCAGAGAAATGGCATCTGATGAAACTCAGCAATGGGCGAGGCACAGATAGAGATACATCCCCGTAGATAAAGGCGGCGGTTATGATTTTGATGGAATGCCAGCGAAAATGCCTTGCCATTTATTCAGAACACTCAAATCGATTTTAGATTAGTTCACCAGATCGAAAACTATTTTCAAACAGTGTTAATGAAGTGTTGAGAGATAATTGGGAAATTTGCTATTTGGTTGATTGGTTTACCTCAAGTGTTGCGTGGAAATTCGGCGGAACTGTTCTCAATCAAATTCTTGAGCGGTTGCCAGGGGGAAATCAATATTATATATTATATCCTAAAATCCCCAATGATTTTCTTTAGTAAGTCATATTTTTTTAGATCTTGAAAGTACTGTAACTGCTGTCTGCTTCTCAAATTGACATTAATAATTCAATTTCGCAAAAGAAAGCTGAACGCACCCGGCCTCTGGGATGAGATCACTCATGATTGATCATCATTAGCAGCCAAGACAAAGAGATCATATGAGGTACATGCCTTGGGATACGAAGATATTCGGGGGCCCCAGAGACCCCTGACTAGCCCACTAATCAACCCCTTAGTTGGTCTTCGAGAAATCAGAATGGGAATACGGAAAGCTAAGCGTTTTGGCTGGCGATGGCGTAATAGATCGACGGGTGGTTAACTTATATCGCGTATTGCGTAAGCGTTCGTCTCGGCTGTGTGTGTAATAAGAGTAATTTATATGTACACTGCACGGCCGTGTGTTGGTATTACCATATAATTAGATACTCGAGAGTTTCTTGACACTGCGTGGAGCGTGTTACCGCGATGGCGAATTCGAATTTCGGAGCTCCGAAATTGTATCGAACAGTTTATCAGCTCTATTAACAGATCTCTCAAGTGCTCGAGCTTGTTTTTTTTCTTTTTGGCTAACAACGCGAGTTCTGGAGAGAACACAAAAAAATACAAGGCAAGATACTCGGTTTCTCGGAGCTTTGTTCAAGTGGTTCTTTGCCTGGTTGGCTGAATGGTTGGTGCCCAAAAAGCAGTCCCCCCTCTGCCAGCCGAATCACGAAACCATTCTTCGCCCGCCGCTCTAAAATTAAGCCAGAAATTCCTCATCACCGGAGGGGGATGTCTTCTTGGAAACCCCCAAAAACAACAAAGATAACAAGAAGTTGGGGGAAAAAAGCACAACGATGGGGTTCAAAACGTATTGGCCTATACAGTAAGCCAAACTAATTGAACTCAGGAAGTCTCCTACAGGATAAAGAAATATGGATCATATTTAGATCACACAAATTTGTAGAATTAAAAATCTTTTAAGAAAAATTTGTTCTCAAAATTTTTTTTCCCCAATATTTTCTACAACGTAGCTTTATGAAATCATTATTTTTTAATCTATTTAAGCTTCTTCTCCTAACTTATTTTGTTTTTTAATCTTGTATGAATAAAACTCTTACTAACTAACGTGTAATGGCATTTAAGAACAATTTATTCTCAATATTGGTTTTTTATTTTATTTTAATTGTAACTATTTAAAATTTTTCTCTTGAATTCCTTTTGGTTTTTTGTGCTGTAACCACAATACCGAATTAATCCTCTTAATGCTTACTTTTTTACGAACTCCATTTTAAAATTATTTTATTTCCTGAGAATATGAGAAAAGGGCTCAGCCCTTTGATCGCCCAAAACCTTTTGAGCATAATCTAATAACCGATTCGAAAAACCAAGCCAAGCTTGAAGTTTAATTGATCGGAAATCTTGTGGGCTTCTCTAATTCCCAGGAAAAAAAATTGAATTTTTTTGTCAACAAAAAAGTGCGTAAATTTGCCGAGTGGCAGGGGCGGAGTGAAAGGGATGGCCGCAAGTGGGAGTGAGCGAGAGGGGGAGCCCCCAAGTATGTGAAACTTTTTTGTTTGGTTTTTCGTTGTTCTTTATTTATTTATTTTTTTTGTTTAACTTTTTTTTTTAATTTTTGTTGGTTTTTTTTGGTGGGGGGCAAATTTTGCCAGAAAGGGAAAACCTGAAATGACTGAAGTAAGAGAAAAATAAAATGGAAAAGAAAAAGAAGCAGCAGCCGAAAGCGAAGAAACAAAAAGCAAAAAAATGCGAGGCGAACAAAAAAAATCTCATATTATTTTGGCCTTCAAAAATTTTTGGCGGGCAATGAACCAACAACAACAGAGAGAGCACACACACAGATACACACGCACACACCCGAGCCCAGACGGCCAGAGCGAGAGGGCGATAGTCGGAGGCAGCAGTTTACATACAAATGAAAGAGATAAAAGGGCGCGGGGTGGGTGGCTCCGAGTGATATTGGCGGACTGGGGGAGGGGGCCACATTCCCCAGTGTGCGAGTGTGCACTGGGAAAAATACTGGCATAAATCTAGATACATATCCTAGGGATATCTGGCACATAAACGTAATTGTTATGTAAAACAACTCAAAAGGTCTGAAAACTACATTTAATTAATAAAAATTTTTTTTTTTACAAAAACTTTTTCAAACAAATTTAAAAAAAAAATTTTTTTTAAATTTTCTTATCTATTTTTGTTTTAATGGTTTTGAAACTACTTAGTGGGTTACAACGTTTCTATGTTTAAGAAATGCTTATCCACTTTATATAGCAAAGTTTGCAAGAAAACTAAAAATGTCCCTTTTTTTTTATAATTTTGTTGTGCTTTTTCACAGTGTAGCTGAAAGTGGCTCCATCCATTTAAGCAGCTAGCATCGTTCCAAAGTGACTCGAACTGCTCCCATCGCCTCGACCCCCTTTCGAAGCCTCTAAGCCTCTGCTTTGCACACCCTCACCCCCCTCACAACGCATTGCGTGCAGACTTCCAAGTAGACAACAACATAATAAAGGGAGAGGAAGGGGGGCAGAAAGAAGCCTCCTCCTTCTTGGCCCCACCTGCCGCCCAACACCCCCTTTTCCGCCCATGCAGCTCTCACACACACTCGCACATTTTGGGTAAGCCGTGTGGCAAGTGTTGAAAACGCGAATTCTTCAGGAATTTTTTTTTGAAAATTATTTAAATAAAAGAGAATTGAAGTAGATATTATATTTTTATTTTTACTCTAGACAAATGCAAAGTAAAGCTGTAAGTTAACAACAAATATACTTATAATATATATTCTTGAAATTAACAAACTCTTCAATCGTCCTTGCACCACTGTGCCTGTTGGGTGGGGCAGTCAGACGCAGACATGGCCAAAAGGCTGCGAAGTGGTTGTGCTGGTGGTGCACCAAGGAACTTATGCCATCTCCATAAAAGTACAATGTGTGGTAATGAATTAGGGGGGCAGACCGGGCGGCCAGGATCCTCGGACAGCAGACAGGGGCGCGGAGTGGGCAGGGGGTGGTGCCGGGGGGAGCAACAGAGACAGACGATGGCGGCATCGTTTCACACGGTCATGCTTTACATGGTAAGTAAATTTTGAGTGATGCGCTGGAATGAAAAGGGACTCAATAAGTGCACTGAAAAAAATGTATATACAAAAATTAAATGTATATATTTAAGAATATAAAATATTAGGAGCCAACTGATTACTTCAACCAACCAAAACATAAGGGGTTACAATTATTAGGGATTAGGGATTGAAACAAATTTTTAAAATTTTAAAAAATATTTTTTATTGCTTAAAGTCAATGTTATTTTTATAAATAAAAAAGTATACTTATACTTTAAATATTTTTGTGGTTTTTGAGTAGGATTTTTAATAAGCCAGACGATTTCGCAGTGTATCAGTTCTTGAGGCCTGCAAAAACAACATCATCATCGTCATCAACATGGCAGTGTCTACGAGACCATCGCTCATCGTCGGCTCCACTTCACAAACCGTAAAAATGTTTAACTTGTGTCTAATTTGTGAATACAAAGTGAAGGCACCCAACTCTTCCCGCCGTGCATTTAAAGCCCCCCCGACGATTCCAGAAATTCAAGGAGGCCCCCAGGGGGGCGTGGCAGTTGCAGCAACCTGTTGCCTCGTTGCCTCCATTTGGCGACGAACCACCGACTCCTATACCGATACCCATCCCCCAACCGATGCCGATGGATCCCAGCCAGATATAAGAGCCTGGCTTTTAATGGAGCCATTGAAGCTGCTGCTTTTTGGCACTTAATTTCGGGTTCAGATTGCCGATGCTAAATATTCTTACTTTTTTGTGGTTCTACAAGGAGAACAAGGCAGAGCTGTCTGAAAGAAACCTTAAAAATTGTTTAGTTAATATTTCAAAAATATTTTAAAATTATATTTGATAGGCTAAATCTTTAAAGGCATTTAAAATTCCCTTTTTATGTTAATAATTCCTTTTTAATTATAATTTATTGCTGAAGTTTGGTGCTAGTAATTCTTGATTAAACCAGGTACTATAAAGTACTCTTAAAATTAGTTATTCCAGTGTTTTGATAAGTTTGACTGCCCAAGAGCCGCAGAAATAGAACGCCAGCCGAGTGGTTAAAAGAGTTAAGCCCGCAAAATAAAACAAGAAGAATAAAGGAATCATCATATGAAAGTCGGGGCACGCTCTGCTGGGCAAATGAACTTAAAATTCCGCTTACGTTTTGCCTGCTTAATAGGATTCCCTTTATTTCTCATTTTTTTCGGACTTTCTGCGCCTTCCTTTAAAAAAGCCGAGAACGTGGAGGAGGTGGAGTGATCACTTCCAGCTCAAACTGTGAACCCAACTCAAAGTTTTTTCGCTCACTGGCGACTTACCTACGAAATTATTTGGAATTTTCTAGCTATAGCTTTTGTCCTCCAAGTTGTTTAAAATTTTTCAAATTACTTGGGAAATATTCGATTCAGCTTTTGCCGACATTTTTAAGCTGAGCAAATACCGCAAAGAAACACAAGTTCTTGAAAAGATAATAGGTACTTTTTATTGCCTTTATAAATTCATTTTTTGCGTTAAAGTTGTTATTATTATAATTTATGTGTTTTGATAAGAAAATTAAGCCCGCATTTATTCATTCAGCTACCTGTAATTACCTTACTTACAATTTTAAGATAGGGCCTAAGTTTCAGCACTTGAAGTGGCCTTTATGCCCATCGAAGTGTGGCCTATTTTATTTGTTAAATTATTAACCGACCTGAACTGTAATAATATTTTGTAGGCCTAAGCAAGGTATGTAATAAGGTTGTAAACTATGAATTAATTAAGCAGTTTAGCTCTCGATAATTAAAACCTTTTAATTTTATAGTTTCTTAAGGTATACTTACTGTATAAACAATAATTTTTAGTAACTTAATTGTTGGCAATTGTGATTTTTAAACTTAGCCCCAGCCAGTAAACTTGAAGTTGTGCAATATTTAAATGAAAGTCACGTACAATTCAGCTCAAATATCATTTTCCCATGTGCCCAAATCGAATAAAGTGAAATAATTGCCGATCTTTGTTATGTATTTCTTTTACCCAGCCTCTATTATGTTGCTCTTTTATATATATTTATGTATTTCTTTTTTTTTTGCCATCTTGTGAGTCGCCAAAAGCCTTTATCAGAGAATTCGGCGATTGTCAAAGGCGGCGAAAAATAGCTGAAAATCAAATCAAATGGGCAATTAATCAATCAAAGACTAGAAACTACAACTGCGAACTTTGGAACAATTGTCACTTGATTCGGTGCCCGGCAAAAAAAAAAAAATGCCAAAAAAAAGAGCTAGAGATATGGCCAAAAGCAATTCGCTGCGGCCCAAACGAACCTAGGCCCAACAATTAGTTGGCAATTGTGAATTGCTGCTCACCCCCGAAAAATGTCGGCGAAATAGGCATTATTTCCCTGATTGCCAAGCGTGTCTAAAGCGATATGCGATTCTTGTTTTAGCCACTTGCCTTTGTGGTTGTTGCTATCATTTTTTTTATATAGCCCTGCTCTCGATCTGAATCTCGGTATCGAAGCGATTTCAGATCGATTTCCAAGCCGATCGGATCGGCGCTGTTGCCGGGCCAACTTAACGGGTCGATTATTAGGCAAATTAAGGAATTTCAATGCATACGCTTAGCATATTCATCGCAACAGGTTCGCTTTTGTGATTTTTGCTCCTCTGTCGGCACAACTCCATTGAACTCGATTTCTAGCGGTGCCCAGCATTCGATCCAAATCGGAACATTATGTATTCGTGACTTTACGGGGCACGATCCCAAATGAAGCCATTACAGGGCTCCCCTAAATCACTTTACAACGATGATAAGAAACTGGAGGAAGTGCTTTTAGATATATAATATCACCTGTCTTTGCCTTATTATTAATCATTTTTAAAAAAAACGCATTACAAGCCATTTATGATATATTAACATTACTAGCTTAAATACCCAATTTTAACCTTATTTGAAGTATAGCATTATTATAATAATATTTAAAAAAAAATACATAAATTATTTTAAAATGTTTTCAGAAGTTTAAATAATAATTTATTGAAATTTTAATATTTTCTACACAGGAAAACACAATATAAGATGAATTAAGAATAAGACAGATAAGATATTTTATTTTTCTTTGAGTAATTATACTTAATTTTAACCTTATGTGTAGTATAGTATTAATATATTAATAATATGTTAGTAATATAATATTTACATTATTTTAAATGTTGCAAATGTTTAAATACTAACTTATTGAAATTTCCATTTAAATACAAGTTCCTTATAGGAAAGAATATAATATAAATAATATAAGATAGTTAAAATTAAATAAAGTTAAGATCTTTATGTCTTCATTCAATATTTATTCGGTTCGAAATAAAATCTAAAAAATCTTTTTAGGCATTTAAGTAGTTTTAAGATTTTATTACAATTTAATAATCATAATAAAATATCTTAAGAAGTATTAGGGCTTTTTTTAACCACTTGAACTAAAGTTCCTGTCACGCTGCCATCTCCATTTTCATAGCCTTTTGTGCGGAGAAAAAACAACAACGTTAATTCAATTCGATCGCTCGGATTAGATTGAGATTTCATTAATTAGTCGATGTGTTTGAATGCCTGTCGCTGCGATTTCGCCCGATATGCTCACCCAGTTGTTGTTGCCAAGCGGTCTTCGCAGACTCAGTCCTCCGTCTTTAATCTTCTGTCTTCAATCTTCTGGGGAAGACGCGATCCACCTGAGTCTGCGCGTCTGACTGTTGTCAAATCAATGCCATTTCAAACATTTCGTATGCAAATGAATCGTTTGAGGCGTCGCATAAATTATGGGCATAAAATGCCAACTACGAGTCGGGCGGAAAGGGATTTCAAATATTATTAACTGGCCGCATAGCAGCAGCACGTGCGGTTGGAAAACGAGTTCTTTTTCGCAGTGCTGGGGTCTGTCCGGGGGAAATTGGCATTTTGCGTAGGCCAAAAGAAGTTACTTTCAAGATATATGTGCGAAATGTTGCCACAATTCCCATAAAATCCGGCCAGAACACACAAAAAAAGCAAGCGAGTCGTGATAAAAAGCTGGAAAGAATTTGTTACTCAACTGAAAACATTGTTTTCAATACTCTTTTTATGGAAATTCATTAACAAAATTTATACTGCTTGTTTTACCAGTCCTGGTTTCATTTTTTAGAAAATGTTCTTAAATTTACAAATATATTAAATGGTTTTATAAGTAATTAGGTAACCCCTTAACATTTGTGGTTAATTATTTTGTTATTTCACTGAAAGGATTCCATATAAGTTACTGAATTTATGACTTAGTTCGTATCATAACCATTGAAACCCATTCACAGGGTATTGAAAAAGGGTCGGCGGTCCTCGAAAATATCGGGCTTAAAAGCCTCCAGCCGCGGCATCATCGTCTTCAAGTTCAAAAGGAAACGCCAGAAAGATATGCGAGGAGTTTTGCGTTTTGTCTTCTTTCTTTTATTTTTTTGTTTTATTTTTTGGGGGCTTTTGCTTTTTAGGGCAACAAGATTTCATTTCATTTTAACTGGAATCAAATTACGAAACCGACGACAATCATGAAGACGATGATGAGGGCTAGCGGCGAGTCGCCAAATAAAAAATTGTGAATGGAGCGTATCAAAATGGGGATTGTGGGAAAGGAGTAACTGACTTTAAAGGCTTTTTTGCAAGGGGGGGATATTTTTTAGGAATTTTAGGGGAATACATTTTATTTTGAATGTTATAAATAAAAAAAATCATTCAATATTCCATCTGAGAAGTTTATGGAATTGTAAAGATTATTTTGTATTGATTTTTGGTATTATTCTTCTATAATCTCTAGAAGTAAAGAAAAAGCTTGTTTTTTAAAAAAATAAATGTGATATTTTAAAATCCAACTTATAAATAGGGTTCGTAATATTCTAGAGATTCTTCTCCTCTTCTAGAGATTATAATAAAAAAGCTTTGTTTTCTAAAGAAATAAATTTTATATTTTAAAATATAACTAATAATTGGGGTTCGTGATATAAAAAATATTTACATTGGATATCTGGAATTCCTTTTTTGTAATACTGTTAAAAATACCTAGATAAATATTTTTTTAAAGCCATATACCTAAGTTTAGTTAAAACATATCAAACATAGTTTTTCTTTGTGGGCATTATACAATATCGAAATCACACAACACCGCCAAACCCAGCCCTTTTTTGTGTTAATTTTTCACAAAGTGAAAGTTTCTATTGGTTTGCCAAAAAAAAAAAAAGGCGGGGGGCAAAGAGTATTTCTGGGTAACCCCATAATGAGATTTACCTAGGCCGCCTTATTTCGCTGATCATGTGAGAAACACAGAAAAAGGTTGCGAGCATCATGGCTTTTTTTTTTGTTTAATTTTTATTTTGGGGCAGGAAGCGACCTAAGATCGAGTTTTGGGATCTGGCGACCGTCACACATTTTTTGGCATTGACAACGGTGGCGTTCCGCAGCCGGGGAAAAAAGGGTTAAGAACGGCCGGCAGGGGGGCCGTCGAGGGGTTAAGAGAGGGCGAACGCCACGGGCATAAAGTTCACACTCGTAAGTAAATAAATTTAAATGGCGGCACTTCTGTTAATCTTCTTCTTCAGCTTGTATTTATTTTGATCTTTTTTGTCTCTTGAGTTTTATTTATTTCTTCTTTTTCTTGTATCTTGTGATTTTTTCCCTTTTGTGGATTTCTGTGAGCTTCGCGAAACGTTTTTCATAAGAAATTCAACAGGCAAGCTAAAGATTTCGTTTCTTCAGCGAGCTGGGCATTAAGATTTTTATGGTTATTAATTTGCTAAGTAATACGAAGACGTTAAGAAAAGATCGTTGGGGCTGTGCAAAAAAAAAAAGAAGGGAAAAATGAAGAAAACCAGGTTGAGAGACCACAAAGGGTCCCGAAAAAGCAAAACACAGTAAAAGTAAAAAATAAAACCGGGGAGTTCTGTGAATGGAGAGCACTTTGCATTGAAGACAGGCATTTTTTCGACCGAAAATTTCGCTCAGGAATTGTGCCTCATAAATAATCAGGAATAACTGAGAGGGCTAGTAATCCTCTCTAAGGTCAAAATACTCCCCGAACTTTATGGAAAAATATTTATTTTTATTTTAAGGACATACCCATGTTCTATAGAGTATATCTATGATAATAACTTAAAACAAAGCTTTTTATTTATGGGTATTTAAGTACTACATTTGATATAAGAGAGGTCAGCCTTTTGAATTTTATTAACTTAGTCGTTGTAGACGTGAGTTTTTTATGGCTGTCAGCTTATTCATTGATTTATAAGTGTCTTGATTCATTTAAATAATTCTCCTTAAACTATTCCCCTAGATGTTTCGATTTGCCAGATAGCCCTCGAACATCTATGGCCTATTCGAAGTCATTAAGTTTGGATCTGATGGCGGGGCAAAGTGGGTTAATCCACAGGGCCACAAATCAACTTTGAGTGGCTTTCAGCACGAAGTCTCTCTAATTAAATTCTGAACGCAAATAACTTTCAATTTCCTTCGGGCCAAAAATAATAAAAATTAAACAAAACAAAAAAAAAACCAATTTGGAAATGTGTACAAACATGAGCAAACACACAACATCTGACCATATAATTATGTATTAGGGCTCGCTTGTCGCCGATAATAAATACATAAATAATTAAGTCAAAAAAAAAAAAAGAGAAACATAGCCCTAGGCCCAAAGTCGAGCCCAAAAATCGAGCCCTTCATTGTCAACCCGCTGTCGTTTGATTAGACCCCCTCCTAACTTTTTTATATATGTGCGCTAACCTGACAAATCAAGTTGGCTCACATTCCAGCAGAAAAAACAGAAAACCGAAACATCGCATAAAACAAAATTAAATTCAAAAGCAATAAAAAGTCTTTTATACGCACAGTGCTTGTGCGACTTCCCCTTTCGATTTTGGCCATGTCCATGGGGCCGCACGACGGTGCCATACCATACGATACGATCCACTCCAATCCGTTCCGATCCGAGCCGATCCCGAGACCCCCAGCGATCCACCAAAAAAGAGCAACCCAAGCTATCCAAGCTATCCAAGCGATCCAAGCGATCCAACACCCCGGGCTCCCAGATCCCCAAAGGCACCCCTCCACTTCCCCGGCCGATCCTCGAGTGTGTGGGTCGAGTATGTAAATGGGTGTTTTAAATATTTATAAAATTTAATTGCGTTTGTTATGCGTATTTGCCGACTGCCTCCGAACGCTAGGCTACCTCAAACACGCACATTCTTTCCATATTCACACTTTGTCTCTGGCCACAGGCGACAAAAGCGACGAGAGCCAACTCATTATGAACTCGGCGGTATACGTCATTAATAAAATATTATTAATCATTTATCGGGTGTTTTGTGAAATTGCTTGGCAACAAACCTATATTGGGCAAATATACATTTTTTTAACATTTTTGGGTTTAGTATATACATATCATAAAATAATGGATATAGGATTATTTAACTACAAAGGTTCTTTATAAAGACGATTAGTAAGAATTTTTAAAAAATATGTGCAGATCAAGTAAATTTATAAACAATAAAATATGCAAATTAAAAATTAAATAAATATAAAAAAAATACAAGTTCATATTTTTTTTAAATATATATATTTTTTAAATAATAATTAAAAAATATAAGAAATAAAATTACTTAATATATATATATATTCCTTTTATATTTAAAGTAATTTTTATATATATATTTTTGTAAAGATATTTGTTTTAGTATTATTTTAAATAATTAATGATACTTACATCTCTGAAATATGTAGTAGGAAATTTAAGTATATTTTAATTCAGTAACAGATAAAATTTATTGATAAAATACTATATTTTAAAGCGAATAAAATATGCAGATGAATATTAACAATGAGATTATATACTCATATATCTTTTTTAAATTGTGATACAAAAACAATACTATTTATATTTCATTTTTAATAATATTATTATTTAAAACACTTTTTTAAAGTAACATTTAAGCGAGTAAGTGAATAGTTCTTTCTGTGACACCTTTGTCGCCTCCACCAGTGGCTTAGACTTCAGATTGTGAGACCGCAGAGCGAAACAGAACTTAGATAGACCCCTCGATCCCGCGATCCCCTGGATTCCCGTTTCGATTCATAGGAACCATTCATGGAGCAAGCCAATCTACTCGACAGAAATTTATGTAACTGCGCAGATAGATTGTATTTCTTTTGCCTTTTTGGTCTCGGTTTATTTTTTTTTTTACCTTTTTTTGGGCTCTGAACAGCTGAGCATACGAGTGTTTAGAATCCAGTAACCAGTAACCATTACGCAGTTCCCATTCCTTTTGTTAATTGTAAGTGGCATTTTTAATAGGCCTTTTTTTTGCCTTCGTTCCGTTCTTTTTTCATTTAATTTAATTATAATTTTGATACCCAGATATTCAAGAGGTTGTCTATAATAGATCATTGTAAACGTTTCCAAAACTGCATTTTGTAATCATTTAAGTCATATTTATGTGATATTTCTCCAGTTAATTGGCAGTCTAAAATGGATTTTTTGCGCCTATTTGATGATTAAAATATTTTACTTCTTCGCTTTGTAATTTATGCAACCCCTAGGCCTTTGGCGGAGTTATGGGCGATTTTTTGGCGGAGACCTCGACCACCCTAATGATGAATAATCGTGCTGGGGCTTTGACAAATCGAACTTTTTAGATGAACGCGTGTCGCGCGAGGGAGGGGGAGATAAATAGGTGTTGCCCGGGCAATTTGAAATTCAAATCATCGTTGGCTTTCCCAAATATATAAATAAATATATACTCGTATATTGCAGGCGATTGTTCGTCTAGGGCCGCCGGCTGTTGGTACCCGCAGTTGGAATTGGATGGCTGGACAGATGGATGGATGACGCCACCAGGTTGGTCTTCTGGCCCGGGATTTGGGTCTGGACTTTGGGATTGTATTTTGGTTTTGGGTTTGGGCCTCGGCCTGGGTTTTCGGTTTGGGGGCGTGAACGCCAGACACTCCGGTTAACGTATCGATATTCACACGCCGCTTAATTGACTGCCACAACTGCGCCGAAGAAATCGTTTTCCAATCATTAGTTGCGCGTTTTTCAGACCATTCGGGCAACTCCTACCCAGCGATCTACTTACACCCAAAGAAATGCAGGGCCACAGTTCTATTAAAATATTTAGTTTCATTTAACAGTAAATATCCTGGGGTAAGAAATTTATTCAAAGAAACTGTATTGGAAATTATATATTTTGGGTTTATTATTTTTTTGTATTTTAGTTATTATACATATTTTGATGGTTTAAAAAATCTCAGTAATTCCCTAATTAAATAAAAAATAATAATAATATTTTATACATTAAAAAATGTCTGGCAACATAAAAGATAATTGTATTTACTTGCCACTGCAAACATAAGAAAAATCCTCTTTATTGCTCATCCAAAATCTATAGATGGCATCATTATAAAACAATTATATTTGTTTGCATAGACTGGTTTTCTTTGAGTGCACACACGAAGTAAGTACATCTACTGGGAAATATCGAGACGATGGCAAAAGTGCCAGGTCGCTAATTGTAGCTGGGGAAATTAGAGCGGTTCGTCTCTAGGATTTGTGTTAATTTCAGCTCGCCCAGCTCGATTTGATTTTATTTTACCTTATTTTATTGCAGGTCCCGAGTGCTACCTGAACGTTTTTTTTTCTTTGGATTTTTCGTGGATTTTCGGGTTTGTTTCGGCTCTTGTTGGTCATTAGGCCTAGTTCACAGATTCGCCGCTGTATCTGTATCTGCTAGCCGTATCTTTGCCTATAAATGTATCGGTTTCTGGCAGAGCCATATAGGCATAGGTATCGGTGCGTTCGCACAATGTTTGCTCAAGCAATTCATTAATCATTGATAATTACATTAAATGTAGGCCTACCTGCGCATGCGTCGCCTAATGAACATCAGCCCCAGCTCGAGACTTCGGCTACGACTGCGCACTCGGATTCGGATAGTTCCTGAACGTTTAGTTTCTAATTTTTCAACTTGTTGCCAGGCCGGCGGGCCGAACTAAACCCGGTTTTTGTTGTTTTTTTAATTGCCCGTGAATTATAGAAACACGGGACACTCGCACAGGCCCGGTTTTTTTCATTTTTTCATTTTTTCAAGTTGGAGCGTGTTTTCTGCTACGTGCAGGGGCATTATCAAGTCCGAATCTATTTCAGACCCTTTTCTGCGAAAAGCGTTTCAGTCAAAAACTCCAAAAACACTCGAATGATTCAGCGAAACGAGCGTGAAGACATTCGCAGTTGAATGAAAATCAAAAAAGCTTCGAGAGATGAATGGTATTTGACAGAAAAAGGAGATTTTCCGAAAAGTTTTGATAAAATAAATTAGTGTTTGAACACTGCAGATCGCAATTAAAATGACTATTGATTCGCATTTAAACTGAAAATTTTTATAAATTACAATAACTCCCCACAAAAAAATGCAAAAATGGGTCAAAAAATACATTTCTCTAAAAGTAATTGAATTTTTTAGCCGTGGAAGTAAGCTGCTCAAAACTGTCGGTCTTATGGCTGTACGACTTGAATTAAATAAGTTATGAATGAAAAACCGCTCAAAAAGGAGTATTTTTACCTAAAATCTGAATTTCAAAAAATCCTGATATGACCCCTTATAAAAAATGCAAAAATGGATCAAAAAATATATTTCTCTAAAAGTGATTGAATTTGTTAGCCGGGGAAGTAAGCTGCTCAAAACTGTCGGTCTTTTCCCTGTACGACTTGAATTAAATAAGTTATGAATGAAAAACCGCTCGAAAAGGAGTATTTTTACCTAAAATCTGAATTTCAAAAAATCCTGATATGACCCCTTATAAAAAATGCAAAAATGGGTCAAAAAATACATTTCTCTAAAAGTAATTGAATTTGTTAGCCGGGGAAGTAAGCTGCTCAAAACTGTCGGTCTTTTCCCTGTACGACTTGAATTAAATAAGTTATGAATGAAAAACCGCTCAAAAAGGAGTATTTTTACCTAAAATCTGAATTTCAAAAAATCCTGATATGACCCCTTATAAAAAATGCAAAAATGGATCAAAAAATATATTTCTCTAAAAGTGATTGAATTTGTTAGCCGGGGAAGTAAGCTGCTCAAAACTGTCGGTCTTTTCCCTGTACGACTTGAATTAAATAAGTTATGAATGAAAAACCGCTCGAAAAGGAGTATTTTTACCTAAAATCTGAATTTCAAAAAATCCTGATATGACCCCTTATAAAAAATGCAAAAATGGGTCAAAAAATACATTTCTCTAAAAGTAATTGAATTTGTTAGCCGGGGAAGTAAGCTGCTCAAAACTGTCGGTCTTTTCCCTGTACGACTTGAATTAAATAAGTTATGAATGAAAAACCGCTCAAAAAGGAGTATTTTTACCTAAAATCTGAATTTCAAAAAATCCTGATATGACCCCTTATAAAAAATGCAAAAATGGGTCAAAAAATATATTTCTCTAAAAGTAATTGAATTTGTTAGCCGGGGATGTAAGCTGCTCAAAGCTGTCGGTCTTATGGCTGTACGCCTTGAATTAAATAAGTTATGAATAAAAAACCGCTCGAAAATGAGTATTTTTACCTATAATCCGAATTTCAAAAAATCCTGATATGACCCCCTACAAAAAATGCAAAAATGGGTCAAAAAATAAATTTCTCCAAAAGTAATTGAATTTTTAGCCGGGGAAATAAGCTGCTCAAAACTGTCGGTCTTATGGTTGTACGACTTGAATTAAATAAGTTATGAATGAAAAACCGCTCGAAAAGGAGTATTTTTACCTAAAATCTGAATTTCAAAAAATCCTGATATGACCCCTTATAAAAAATGCAAAAATGGGTCAAAAAATACATTTCTCTAAAAGTAATTGAATTTGTTAGCCGGGGAAGTAAGCTGCTCAAAACTGTCGGTCTTTTCCCTGTACGACTTGAATTAAATAAGTTATGAATGAAAAACCGCTCGAAAAGGAGTATTTTTACCTAAAATCTGAATTTCAAAAAATCCTGATATGACCCCTTATAAAAAATGCAAAAATGGGTCAAAAAATACATTTCTCTAAAAGTAATTGAATTTGTTAGCCGGGGAAGTAAGCTGCTCAAAACTGTCGGTCTTTTCCCTGTACGACTTGAATTAAATAAGTTATGAATGAAAAACCGCTCGAAAAGGAGTATTTTTACCTAAAATCTGAATTTCAAAAAATCCTGATATGACCCCTTACAAAAAATGCAAAAATGGGTCAAAAAATAAATTTCTCTAAAAGTAATTGAATTTGTTAGCCAGGGAAATAAGCTGCTCAAAACTGTCGGTCTCTTCGCTGTACGACTTGAATTAAATAAGTTATGAATGAAAAACCGCTCGAAAAGGAGTATTTTTACCTAAAATCTGAATTTCAAAAAATCCTGATATGACCCCCTACAAAAAATCCAAAAATGGGTCAAAAAATAAATTTCTCTAAAAGTAATTGAATTTTTAGCCGGGGAAATAAGCTGCTCAAAACTGTCGGTCTTATGGTTGTACGACTTGAATTAAATAAGTTATGAATGAAAAACCGCTCGAAAAGGAGTATTTTTACCTAAAATCTGAATTTCAAAAAATCCTGATATGACCCCTTATAAAAAATGCAAAAATGGGTCAAAAAATATATTTCTCTAAAAGTAATTGAATTTGTTAGCCGGGGATGTAAGCTGCTCAAAACTGTCGGTCTTATGGCTGTACGCCTTGAATTAAATAAGTTATGAATAAAAAACCGCTCGAAAATGAGTATTTTTACCTATAATCCGAATTTCAAAAAATCCTGATATGACCCCCTACAAAAAATGCAAAAATGGGTCAAAAAATAAATTTCTCCAAAAGTAATTGAATTTGTTAGCCGGGGGTGTAAGCTGCTCAAAACTGTTGGTCTTTTCGCTGTACGCCTTGAATTAAATAAGTTATGAATGAAAAACCGCTCGAAAAGTAGTATTTTTACCTAAAATCGGAATTTCAATAAATCCATGCAAAAATGGGTCAAAAAATAAATTTCTCCAAAAGTAATTGAATTTGTTAGCCGGGGGTGTAAGCTGCTCAAAACTGTTGGTCTTTTCGCTGTAAGACTTGAATTAAATAAGTTATGAATGAAAAACGGCTCGAAAAGTAGTATTTTTACCTAAAATCGGAATTTCAATAAATCCATGCAAAAATGGGTCAAAAAATAAATTTCTCCAAAAGTAATTGAATTTGTTAGCCGGGGAAATAAGCTGCTCAAAACTGTCGGTCTTTTCGCTGTACGCCTTGAATTAAATAAGTTATGAATGAAAAACCGCTCAAAAAGGAGTATTTTTACCTACAATCTGAATTTCAAAAAATCCTGATATGACCCCCTACAAAAAATGCAAAAATGGGTCAAAAAATAAATTTCTCTAAAAGTAATTGAATTTGTTAGCCGGGGAAGTAAGCTGCTCAAAACTGTCGGTCTTTTCCCTGTACGACTTGAATTAAATAAGTTATGAATGAAAAACCGCTCAAAAAGGAGTATTTTTACCTAAAATCTGAATTTCAAAAAATCCTGATATGACCCCTTATAAAAAATGCAAAAATGGGTCAAAAAATATATTTCTCTAAAAGTAATTGAATTTGTTAGCCGGGGAAGTAAGCTGCTCAAAACTGTCGGTCTTTTCCCTGTACGACTTGAATTAAATAAGTTATGAATGAAAAACCGCTCAAAAAGGAGTATTTTTACCTAAAATCTGAATTTCAAAAAATCCTGATATGACCCCTTATAAAAAATGCAAAAATGGGTCAAAAAATATATTTCTCTAAAAGTAATTGAATTTGTTAGCCGGGGAAGTAAGCTGCTCAAAACTGTCGGTCTTTTCCCTGTCCGACTTGAATTAAATAAGTTATGAATGAAAAACCGCTCAAAAAGGAGTATTTTTACCTAAAATCTGAATTTCAAAAAATCCTGATATGACCCCTTATAAAAAATGCAAAAATGGGTCAAAAAATAAATTTCTCTAAAAGTAATTGAATTTGTTAGCCGGGGAAATAAGCTGCTCAAAACTGTCGGTCTTTTCCCTGTACGACTTGAATTACATAAGTTATGAATGAAAAACCGCTCGAAAAGGAGTGTTTTTACCTAAAATCAGAATCTCAAAAATCCTGATTTATCCCTTATAAAAAATGCAAAAATGGATCAAAAAATAAATTTCTCTAAAAGTAATGGAATTTGTTAGCCGGGGAAGTAAGCTGCTCCAAACTGTCGTTCTTTTCGCTGTTCGACTTGAATTAAATAAGTTATGAATGAAAAACCGCTATAAAGAAGTGTTTTGGAGTAAAATCTGAATCCAAGAAATAATAACAAAATCATTTTTTTTACATTATATTTGGAAAGAATATTGATTTTTGTGGTACCCTCTTTTATTTATTTGGGTTGATCCTGGCTTATATTATTTTAAAACTAACAATTTTATGAAAAACTAGTTTTTTGAAATATTTTTTAATTTATATGGTTTGAGTTCGAATTCGACTACAAAAAATAGCCTGCTTGTTGCAGAGTGGCGCCAGAGCCAATCCCGTTTTTAGTCCCAGATATTCCGTAGATACATCCACTTGAACTCCGGCCAGACAATAAAGCACTTGAGGAATTAACATGGATTTTGGGCCTGGTCGGCGAATCGGGGCCAAATGCACTGGCAATGGGAAAATCCATATGCCGGGGGCTCTTCCACTTGGCATTTTCTTAGTCTTTTTTCCCTGGATTTTTCTTTTGCTATTTCTTTTTACTGCGACTGCCAGGGCATGAATCATACGCTGCGGCTAATGCATTTTCACGAGGCTGGCCAAAAGGAAAAACCTGCACACCGGGCCGAGGCCAAAAACGCAGATGTTGTTGGCCAAATGCGTCGACAACGATGTCTTTAAGCAGCTTTTTAGTGTCTTGCGAGGGGTGGTGTTGAAGAGGGGTCTTGAGAGGGGCGTACTTGGGAAGGGGGCGTTACGGGGGCCAAGGAAAAATCAGTGACAGCGTAGTTGCCCACCAGATGGCGTCATCGTTAGCGTCAACGCCACCGGCCGGCTTAGTCAGACTTTGGACATTGAATCGATATTCGCACAGGGTACTTACCGAGTTCCGATGGGTAGTTCGGTATTTGGGGACATAACAATAGACACCCTAAGTTTTAGAGCACTTCCGTGGTTTGATTTCCTTGAAAATAATTTAAATACTAATTTTTTGGGAAAGATTTCCTATGAACTGCTTTCTATTTCTAAATCATTAGGGATTTAAAAACTGCAGAAGTCATCAGAGTTTTGAAATCTCTTATAAAGCAGTCTAAAAGTATGCAATACAAATTATCTTTGTATTTTGAAAAATCTATTACATTTTCCGATTTAAAATATTTTGTTGCATACTTTTAGACACCTTTGCCAGGAGTTTTAAAACCTCCTGTATTTTTGCATAGTCTTATGGGTTTTGGTTTTTTTTGTTTCTTTTAATATGTTCTCATTTAAAATAAAGTACTGGGTATCACCCCATCGACCCCATGTAAGAGCCACTTGTTCAATGACTCGCTGCGAGTTCACCAACTGTGTGGGCAGCCTGCAGTTCAACCAAATTGCAAAGTCATCGCCAAAGCAAATTGTATTTGTAAATATATATTGTATATATACATTTGTATCTACTAATTGGCCGCTTCTAATCAACGCTCTCCCGCTCACTAAATCTGTTTTTAGACCACCAAAAAGCCCAAAAAGCGAGAAAAAAAATGAAATCTGGTACATTGCGAATATTATGACACCAATGTCCAAAAGCGAGACCAACGGGCGGACAATTGGCGCCGTCGCCACTGCGGTCAGCCACCGAAATTCAGAAATACCGAAATTATCCATAAGTGGTGCCATTCGCCATTCGCTTTTTGGAAATTAACGCTGCAGCCGCATTATGAATTATGCATCTGTTAATTTGTCTGGCGCTTTTGGCCATATAATTGAAACGTCCGCCGAAGAAGTGTCAAAGTGCCTGCGGTAGCCCCAAAAACCAAAAAACTCTGATTGATTCGTGGCGTTTTCAAGGCAGAGGGGTTTCCATGTGGGCTTTTAACTAGCTTAAAGCTGATTTAAATGGTTCAAGTTTTAAGAGAATATTTTATTGGGTTTTAAAAAGAATTTTTAAGAGTATTTTTATGATTTTATTGTTCAAGATGATGGTTGATTTCCAATAAATATTCTGTAAATTTATAAAACACAAGAATTTATAATGCCAGAGGATTTATTAGTACAAAATTAACGAATCTAGTTAATGCTTAAGTGGAGTGTTTAGCCACAGTGACAGAAAAGAAATCCCCGAGTGACTTAGCCCCCATATTCTCCAAAGGAAGTGGGGTCTTAAATCAAAGCGCCTAACAATATCTATTTAGGAATCAATTTTGCCAACTCCGTCGCCAGCTACAACACCCATAAGCACCTATCTGGGCAGTCCATCTTCGTGTCTGGATCATCTTTGTCATTTTGGGTCACTTAATGGGCCATGTAGGCCTTTCTGGGAATATCTCTTGTCTTGTCGCGATCGATATCTCTGCCTCCTTTTGGGCAGTTGTTGGCTGGTCTTGTTCCTCGATGGGCTGACAATTTAATTCCCGATGCCTTCATTCATGTCCGCACCAGAGCTCCCCTCCCCGTTCGCTGTTTAGTTTTCATTTAAATTTTGGTTTTTACTTTTTGCTTCCACTTTTTTTTTCGTGTTGTCGAACATTTTCGAGTGTTTCTAAAATTTTGTTGCTCCCGGCAATTAACACAAAAACATTAATTAAGTTACGAACTAATGTCTTTTGGACATCAGTGTACCCGGCCCTGACAGACAGCCAGACGACATGACTATAAGTTCATATAGTATATGTGCAGCAGAGGTCAGGGAAATAGCAATTTCTTGCTTGGAGAATTTTTTAAAAAATATTAAAACCATTTTAAAAATAGTTCTGAAGGTTTTAAAGTTAAAAAAATTAGAAGCAAATAAAGCCATTTATTTTTTTTTATGTTAAAGGATGATCAATAGGTTTAATTCTTTTTGTATAAATATTATATATTTTTAAATCTGTAATACTGTAAATATTTTTGTATTATTCAGTATTTCTATAATTTAATTTATTACTTTTATTGGCTACTCCTATTTTTCCCACTGCTGTTTTCCTTCAAGTTGGTGTGAATGAGTGGAGATGAGGCAAGAGACATATGTACGAACGATTTGTTTTAGGCCTCGCTGCCTGTTCCTCCTGGCTGGTAAAACAAATTTAAACATTTCAATGTTGAAATTCGTTATAAATGAATGGACATTGTAACGGGCAGACGCCACTGGCCACCGAAGGGGGGGCGAAAATGAGCCAGGGGGGACACACGCGCAACAATTGTCTCGCAAGAAGGCCAAGACGAAGACAACAAAAAGCCTGGCCAACAAGTGTCTGGGATGTGGAATGGGGATGCTGCCCCCGGCCTCTACTGACCATTTGTTAGTTTTCCAGTTCCAGTTTTTGCTGGCCAACATCCAGTCGAGGGATGCCAGAAGAGGGTATGCCTAGCTCTGGCACTTTATAAAGTCTGAAGATCGTCTTCAGGAGGCTCCAAAGTTATGTTCCTTAAAAAACAGTCTCTGTAGAAATATTTCTATTTAGCTAGAATTCTGTGAAAAAATCTAGAAATGAAATGAAATACATTTTTAAGTTAAGTGTTAGTATTAAGGATGGTTAAAAATATTAATTAAATTTATTATTAAATTATTATCCGTTGGAAAGGATTTCCAAGGACCGTTTCTACAAGGTAACCCCGTAGTTGATCATCTTCCCTCGATAATGGACGTGTGCTGACTTATAGTAAGTGGCACATCCATAATGACCACCACCATCCATGTCCATGTCCAGTGGGCCAAAACCAACTGCCAAAAGCAGCTCGTAGGCATTTCGCTAATTGAGCCGCGACAAGCAAACCCCACGTCCATTTGGCCGTACATCCATCCATCCATTGCTTGTGAAAATTTGTGTTAACATTTCCGGCCCGAGCGTTAGCTCTTGGCCATCTGTAGAATCGGACAACTTTTACTTTTCAGTTTTGGTTTTTCGTATTTCTTGTTGTTTCTACAATTCAGTTTCTAAGACTCCGTATTTTTTTTTTTGTTTTTTTTTTTGGCAAAACCCTTCATGGGCCTCTGTTGCCAAGCGCTTCGAGTTAGCCACCATTAAAGGGCCGCTTAGCCGGCCTGCCAACAAAAAAAAATTAATAGAAAAAGCCTAAGTGAAGGCCGGCACAGTTAAGGCCCCAAACATTTGCGCGTGTGGTCGAAAAAAAAAGAAACATAGAAACAAAATTTATTACGGAACCGCAGATTTCCAAATGGAGCCAAAACCAAAGGGAAAAAATGAACCGAAAAGTTTTTGTTTGACAAGCAAACACGAAAGGAGGCTCGAATCGAACGATGGCGAAGATCAGATGCTCTCAGTTAATCTAGCTTGGGATATACAGATAATAAGATATTACTTATCAAAACTAAGAAATATTAAAAAATAACTATTGATTATTGACAGCCATTAAAAGCAACTTTATCTATAAAAAGATATTACTTACCAAAACATAATAATATTATAAAAACTATGGAATGTTCAAAACATAATATATTAAGAAAAGATATTTTGTACACCATTACAAAAATTATAATTAAATGTATAAGTTTTCTTCAATTTGAATATGTTATTTTTCCCAAGTTAATAATAATAATATTATTTTTTCCATCTATGAGAACTTGTTATAAGGATTACAAAAAAACTGTGGAATATAAAAAAAAATTATTTTGGGCACTAGTATTTTTTATATTATTAAAAAATGCCAATGAAATTGTTTAAATTATTTTAAAATTTAGTTTAAGTTTTATTCAATATAATTAAAATTATTTTTAGTAATTTTTCTCCCTATGAGAAATAGTTTTTATATAGATTTTTATTATATATATATTTACCATAATATGTAACTAATAAAAAGGTGTAATGCTTGGGAGATTAAAAGGCATTTCTCTGCCATCTAAAATATTTATATAAACTTTTAATTTAATTAGATTCAAATTTAATTTCTCCTAAGTGGTTTTTCCCTGATACCTTCTCACCTCCCCCCACATAGTATCACTTCTGGCCGGGTTAATGCCCTGCACGGACGACACACTCCGTACTTCGTTCGATTCCCAGTCTCTCACGATGACCATTCACAAAGATGTCATATCTCGCCCTCCCTGTCATATCACGTGACACAAATCAAATTCACACCGCAGTCACAGAAAAAAAAAAAGTCAAATAAAATGAAAACGTCGGTCTGGAATCGTTTCGATGGGTTTTCTATCGCCCGGGGAAAGGGAGATGCGATGGTTCCGGGGTTGGCCTGTGGCAATTGTGCAAATAGACGGACAAGTTTGTCGACTTGATTAACGAGATAATGACCAATGAAGTGCCGACTATTGACCAATCTACTCCCCCTTTTTTTGGGATTCCTCGGCCACATAGTCAAATATCATCACCGTTTGTGAGCGGCGAGTACGAACCGCTGTCAATCATTTGCCATCCGATAAGCGACCCTTGGTTAAGTAGCAGTGGGGGGGAAAAAAAACGAAAGCCGAGGCGTAAAAAAGTATACTAGTCGGCGCAGGTTCTACCGAGATTTGAACTCGGATCGCTGGATTCAAAGTCCAGAGTGCTAACCATTACACCATAGAACCAGTTGGATGCGGTGCTGCAAAATCCCGGCCAGGCGAAAGGCGGCGCATCCGGGCGAGGGAGCGAGATGGGGCGCAGCCCAGCCTGCGGTTCTATAAATAGCCCGCTCCGTCTCACTCGCTCGCACTAGGCCTGCGATGGGGGTTAGTGCACGGAGCGAAAAGGGGGGCTCAAAGTTGTGGGGATATGCGGGAAATCACTCAAAGAAATCCTCCACAAAACACTAGTTTAAAACTCTCGAAAGGATTTTTAGTAAGCTTAAAGAACATCTAGAGTTGCATAAATAAATATAAACTAAATATAATATAACATGTATACCTATATTTTATAAAAATATTTATTACAAACTAATTTCTAATACAATAAGTCTTAATAAAAGTCTTGAATATTTATTACAAACTAATTTCTAATACAATAAGTCTTAAAAAAAGTCTTATATACATCGTTTTTTGAATAAATTAAATAATATAAAATAAATATAATATAAAATGTATTTTAAAAATATTTTTATTATAATGTAAAACAATACTTAAAGAACCAGAACAAAATAGTACCTTAAACATTTATATGCATAGAGTTTTATATGAATAAATTTAAAAACATACAAGAAATAAATTACAATATATTTATTTATTTTTAATAAGTAAGTAAGTAAAATATACATTGAAATATTTTAGATTGAAGTAATGCAATACTTAAAGAACCAGAATACATATTTAATAGCATAGAGTTTTATAAATTATATGAATAAATTAAATTAGTAATAAAAAGAAATCTGAAGATTTTATTTTAAATACAAATATTTAGCATTTGAAATATAGAGAATATGGAACTATTTCTTTAAAAATGGAAAAACCTTTTTAAATCCTAGTCAAGTAATTGTTTCAAGTGTAGAGAAAGAGAGCGCAGCGGAGAGAGTGAGAGAGCGCTGCATGCAGGAGCCAAGGACGTCATCCCAGTGGGTGTTCAAGGTCCCCAGTGGGCGAAATGTGGGTGCTCATGGACATGCATGTCCTGCTGTGTGGGTGCATTTCGTCATTGAAAATCGCTCTAATTGCGCCTGCAAGGGAGTCACCCATTTTGTCTTTATAATTGCCAGATAAGCGGCTTAATTCCATTAAAAAGTTGCCTTCACTGAAATGTCACCTGTTTTGCATAGGACAGCTACGTAAATTAATTAAATTTAATTAAATTACGTTGGAATTAGTGGCTTATTTAAAGGGCACCTACTTTTAAGGGACTTCTTCCTTGCTCTTTTCCGTACTATTTGTTTGTTTGTATTTACCATTTTCAAATGTTTATGTACTTCATTCCTTGGCTCTTGACGGGATAAGGGTCTCAGTGATCGAAATGTCGAGATAACTCGGCTTTTTTCCATATGAGCGAGAATCTGCAGGACCGAAAAGTACAACCAACTCAAGATGCCACTTAGGGGAGGTCCTCGGAACCAGGATATTTGCGAACATCACGCGAGCGGAAAACCCCTGGGATAAATACTTACCCACAGTGATGTTCAAGTTAATAGCAACTATACCAGCTTGAACTGTTTATTTTTAAATTAAAAATAAGTTGTAAAAACTATATATCAATAATAAGAGACTAGAACAACGTTATCCTTTTGAAGTATTAGGCAAAGCTGTGTATAAAATGGTTTTTAAAATGGTTTTTCAAAGATCGTTTTAGGAATATTACTTAAACTATTTAAATTTAAAATAAAAATAAGTTATAAAAACCCAAAAAACTATATATCAATAATAAAAGACTAGAACAACGTTATCCTTTTGAAATATTAAACAATGCTGTATATAAAAATGTTTTTTAAATGGTTTTTCAAAGATCGTTTTAGGAATAAACTTAAACTATTTAAATTTAAAATAAAAATAAGTTATAAAAATCCAAAAAACTATATATCAATAATAAAAGACTAGAACAACGTTATCTTTTTGAAGTATTAGGCAAAGCTGTGTATAAAATGGTTTTTAAAATGGTTTTTCAATGATCGTTTTAGGAATATTACTTAAACTGTTTAATGGCCTTGCCCTACACTGCTCTCCCCCTATTATTTTCGTACCAGATGTGTGTACATACAACTAGGGGTGGTTCGCGGCACCCTTCTTAAGGAGAGGGTTCTTGAGTAACCAGCAACAGGCTGCGACACGTCTGCCCCCTGACAAGGGTCAATTATGCGCATCAATTAAACTGTATTCAAACCGAAATTAACAATTATGTCTGGCTCCTGCATTTGCGTTGTAAACCAAATAGAGGGGAAAGGGGTGAAAAACTTTTGTTGCCAAAAGGAAAACAACCTCTGAAAATCCCGACAATTACAATTACATTTATGGCGGCGCAATAAGACGCGTTTTCCGCTGTCTACCCATTGCGATAGTCACCCCGCCGAAAATCAGGGCGTTGAATTATCAAAAGGTCGAGATTCTAGGGCCGCCGCCGCCGATCTGGTTTTACAAAAAAAATAAAATAAAAATACAAAATCAGAGCCAGGTTTGCTGTTCAGGAAACTCAGACACGTAACTGTGAAACATAAAAATTGACAAATCGAAAACGAGTTGTCCGCACGCACCTCAACATATTTACACCTGATCATAGCCCCCTTTTTTCGACGCCTAATGGGTTTTTGCGATCACTTCTTGGGCCCCACGGTCACCCATGGAATTCCTGATTCAGCACGTTCTTGGCCAGCCATCTAGGGTAATAAAAATTCCCTTCGATTCTGCGACCCATACTAAAGACGGTCATTAGCATTTCGTCTGGGAGATTGCGTCATTTAGTGCAATGGAAAATGTCTGGGTGTATTTTTGGGTTTTACACGGGGAAAAATATCAGAACTATACGATACCCCACTCTTGCTTAGTTAATAAATGCGAATTATACTTACCTAATCTGGAAAATACTCGTAGTGTTTGCCTAGCTAGGCAAACAAAGTGTTGTATCACCGAAGTGCAACGAAAAAATGCCGGTATCTTGCCCGATTTCGTTGCACGATTCGGGCTGTAAATAAGAAAATATTTGTATTTCATTTTCGGGGCAACTCACTGATAAACGTCGTCGACTATTTTAAATTGAATTTCATATATATATATATTTTATGGCCATTACCATAAACTTTGGGTGCCACCCTCCGAGTTTGTCTGGGCAATATTTACACTTCCGATCGCCGGGGGCGATAAGTCCTTCTCGGGCCCCTCGAAAATAAGTGGTCAGTTGAGGTTTGTATTGCAACTACAGTGGGCCCTCGATGGGGTGGCTTTTAATTAAAATTAGTATTTACAAATTAAATATTCGAAATTTCGGATTTTTTGCTAGCTTCTGTACTGAATTTTAACAAAAGTAAGCCCTGGAAATGGTTTTGCCTTTGCTTAAATATAAAAAATATATATATTTTAAAAATTTATCAACTAATTCAAGCCATATTGTTATATTTTTGTAAGCTAACAAACCTTTTTTTACTTAATGGTAATTAAATCTTTTAAAACCTTAATGGAAAATGACTATTTTTCATGTTTCGAGGATTATAAATATAATAAGATTTTTTACTTTAAAGTTCCTCCTAGGCAGTCCCCACTCTACCGATCAAATACTATGTGATAAAGGTGAAAACTACAAGAAACGCTGCTCATTCTTCGCTCGGAATGCGATAGGCCCCCGGCACTCGACTAATCTCCTGATAGACTTCATTTAGAAATGGAAATATATAAATTTCCAGCCAGAGCCAAATTAATGGCTACCGGGGAAAATACTTGCCGCGTCACCCCGTCAAGTGGTATCCGATCCCAGAGCCTTTGGCTCTGGGCGGGACTGTACTTTCTGCCGCAGCTTAGGAGGGCCTCAGGCTTCCGAATTTCGGTTACCTACTCGATGCCACAAGGACAAGCTTCTGCTGTAAGAAGGATGAAAAGAAAAGGGGGTTCAACCACCTTTTTCGCCGAATCTGAATCTTTTTGTTTCCCGGGCCATTCATTATGCTTTGATTATTGTTTGCCTCCTAAATGAAAGTTTGTCCTTTTGAGTAGCACTTCAACTACACGGCTCTACAGGTAAAGGCCCAGCCTTTGTCTTGGCTTTTTTGGGATTCCATCGGTTTTTCGGGTTTTGAATTTCAGCCACGAACTTTGATTGGGATCGCCGCGAAGAGCGGTTCACAGGCCCGGGCACTAAGACGCATTTTATTCTATACTATTTCGCATATGCTGTATTATTCTATATTATACCCGCGACCCACAAAACTGACAACTGAAAATGCTTTTCAAATGTTTCCACACCCCCTCCGCTCTCCATTTCCCTGGCGCGCTTTTCCGCTTTTCACATTCGCTTCTCTCTAAGTGCCGGCGAGTGGAAAATGTGTCAGACGACATTTGTGTAACGCCTAGCGACAGCAGATCGCTCGGAGGCCTCGTCACTTGCCATATATAGTGCCGTCCAGAGCTGAAAAAAAGAATGCTAAATATTCGGCAAAATATAGGAGAACTTTCGGGCTATGATTTGGGTTACTGAAAATATGATACTATTTAAGACATCTGTTAATGGGTAGGAGGTTTCAGTTCTTGATTTTTATAATATAATATTAAAATAAAATAAATTTCTTGAGAAAATGAAAATAATAATATTTAAGACATCTTTAAATAGATGAGCTTTTGTTTTAGCGATTTTGACATTGGAATAGATCATTATTATAGCAAGATAATAAAATAGAATCGAAAAGGTCCTCCTTAAGATGGCAGCCAAAAATTAAGATTTAATCTGTAACTAAGCAAATGGCCATCCGACAAATTTGAATACATAAGTGCAGCACATATGCTAATTAAAATGTTTGAGAGGCTCGTCTGGCGAAGAGGAACCTAAACCTAATCCCAGCCAGTCCCAGCGAAGTCGGGTCAGCGTTCTTAATGTGACAATCGTGGCGAGATAACTAATTTAATTAATGCATAACCATAACGATTATTATTATAATTATATATACACACCGGCCGCCGATGAATATGCAAGCCAGAAGATGTGGCCAAAAAAAAAGAGACTCAATAAAACTGGATATATCTCTGTGGAACTATAAAACCATAAAACTCGTTTGGCTAACTGTGGCCAACTAATGACGAACCGACTTTCAAGTTTAGGCCAACTTGGCGACAGGTGCAGGGCCCATCCCAAGTCCCCTATAATCATGACGTCATGCCCAACGCCGATTGTCAAAGTAGAGATACGTACACTCAGAGAAACCTACAAATCAAAGTAGTTCTCTTTTTTGGCATAAAGTTATGAGCCATTGAAAACGATTTCTAGGGGTATAGTGTATTATATTTTGCTTAAATTAAGGTTTAAAATCCTTTAGAATCATATAAATTTTTTAATATTTATAAACACATAATTATTATTAAATCTAGTATATTTGTAGTATATTTTTTATATAATAATATACTAAAATTATTATACTAGAATTTTAGACGTATATATGAATGACTTCGATTTATTTTTTAAAGCTTTTTTTTTCCCAATTTTTATGATTTTTTTGCTAAGTATATTTTATTTTATTTATTTATACTTTTAGATATTTTCAAAAAATACTACATTTTTCTCTATATAACCATTTTTTCAGTGAACTTTTGAGAAATCTTTTTGTGAGCGGCCAATTCAAATAGGCATTCAGATATGAATTAAGCTTAATCAATGCAAATGATTTGCACTAATTTAGCAACAAGTTTTTCGGTGTCAGTTTGCTTAACTTCCTAGTTTGCCCGGCATAGTGTTCCCTCGTTAACGGGCCCCTCATAATGAGCTACGGAAATGTTTGCCCAGCGAAGTCGAAGTGGAGATCGCAATTAACAAGTTCTTATTGCCCGGACCTAACTCATCTGCTAATTGGCAGTGCATTTCGCTCAGCGCCTTTGTTTCTTCGATTTGGGGACCGGCCAGGCTTTTCAAGGACCAAAAAGGTATCGAGTATCTGCTTTCTGGGCTCCAAACATCCGGAGATCTCGAGAAAAATGTGATTCACCTTCGCTGTGTAACAAGCCGATTGGAATTTCTTAGAACCATTTCGCATTGTTGTTTATTCAGCACAGCCAACAATTCGAGCGAATCTGTTTCTGAAAAAATTCTCTGATTCATCGTTCTATGCCGTAGAATATTAGCATATAAAGAAATAGCAAAGGGCATCCTGTTTGCAAATAGCTGAGTTTATTATTAATTGATAAAGTTCAGCTTTTAAATACAATTTTTTAGAGGTATGGTTCATTGAAATCAGTCTGAAATTGTTAGAGTTATGGACTTAGAAAGTCGTTGTTAGGGTCACCTTTTTGGAAACCATGGTTAAAAACCATTATCATGTCGAAAATTTGACCCACAATCAAAGAACTTAAATTTAAATCCAAAATATTCAAGAAGTAAGTCAAATTCGAAAAGAGATCTTACCAAAATTCTTAAAGTTTGGGTCACCTTTTGGTAAATCTCTAGGCAAAAGGTTAAGATCATTAAAATGGCCCGAAATCAAAGGTAAAATTTTAGTGCGGCTTATTAATGAACCGCTCAGTTTAGTGAATGATTCATGGCCATAATTGAGATGGAGTCTTTACAACCGATCCCCGGCCCAGAAATACCGCATCGAATCGGTCAAGTTAGTTGACCCACAATTGTACTCATTCGCCGCATTGCCATTCCATTCACAATCGCCCAAAGTAATCCCCCGAAAACCGTTGCACACAGCCCCATATCGGCACTATGAGATACATTTAGTGGCCCATTCACTTGCAATTGCCATTCTGGCGGCATCGTGATCTGACAATCAATTTAGCTGCATTTCGTAGTTCTGCGAATCGAGTGAATCACCCGAGTTCTCGACTACATATAGTATTGTGTCGTACACATCATTCATACGAATGCAGCTCTGGTTTTGGTCTCTCCCACGCCGCCGGCAATACTACATCTGGATGTGAGTGTGTTTGAGTCACTGCGGCCGTAACGGGTTTTTAGCACTGAGAGAAATTATTGAAACGAAAATCAAACTGCTTAATAAAAGGCTTAAGTTTTTTAAGGGAATATTTCAAAGGTGATGATGAAAGATTCATGTAAGTTCATTTATTTTAAAGATTTTTTTCTATATAAATATTGTTTTTCAATATCTTTTTAAATAGTTCATGTAATTTAATTTATTATAAATAATTATAGATCATTTATATTAAGCAAAACATGATTTCTCGAATTATATTCCACTTCTTTTATGCAAATGTAATGAATACATATTTTCATACATACGATTTTATTCTTTAATAATCCTCAATATTTGGAAATTTTTTTAAATATTTTTTATTTCTCATGTATATTAAGTATAATTTAATCCTTATCTCATTTTGTACGTTATTATGGGCTAAATTTTTTGAGCTAAATTTTCAAAAAAATCACTGCTTACCACAATTTTTAAATAATCATATAACCCATTTTTCTCTCAGTGCTCCCCCTGATCATTTCGCAATTATTGATTTTGCCAATGCAAATAGATGGCAAGCTGTGATTTCTGAGCCGCGTTTTTGTGTGTGCGCACAATATTTGAACGGACGACGCCTTTCGTGGTAATTTAAAACATTTTGTGTACACAGTTTGTTAAGATTCGTAAACAAATCACGTCCAACAACAATGCGCAGGCGCAGCAGCGTCAGCTCTGCAGCTTTTTTTGAATTTCGCGCCGTTGCCGGGCGTGCAATACAGATGCGACCCAGCGAGTATATATTCATGTACTATATGGCTTTATGTGCCATATAGCGAAAGATGCCGGTTGCGTTGGCGTCGCCTCGCATTTTGACCGTTTCTTTTTGAACACATTGGCGGGCACTCATTAAAGATATGGCGGCTACGATAGGGAAAATCGGGGCTTATCCAATATACGGATCGGTTGGTGAGAGTTCAGAGAAAATGCATCCACTTACATCAGATTTTGTGACCCAAACAATCCCTTTAAGGAATATATATTTTAAAATAAGATGTTGTAGAAATTTAAAAAAAGGATATTTTTAAAATATTATATTTTTATTTATAAAGGAATATATTCATTCATAAATATTTGGTTTAATATATTAAACTCGGGCTTAAATTGTTTTTTTTTTTTTATTAAATTGTTCATGAATAGATAGATATGTAAGAATTTTTTCGAATTTTCTGAAAAGTGTATGAAAGTGTATTGAATTCAAAAACTTGATAAGCATGTATAAAAATAATAAATGAAAAATACATATAATAAAGTTCAAATAAGGAATCATTTAAATCGTTCTTAAATGAGTGGATAGACTTTTTTATACATTTTTTTTAAATATATAAAAATATATATATATATATATATATATATATATATATAATTTTAAGACTTTATAAGAACGAATAAAAATAAATAAGTGAAATAAAATTAATTTTAAACTTGATTTTAAAGTATTTTTATTCAAATTGCTCGTGAATTAGAAAATAAAATTTTTTTCCTTTTCTTTAAGTGTGTCATAATGCATTTCATTTAAAATGTATGAATGTGACTTTATTTAACTTTTTTTTATTTTTTACAGAGTATGTGGGGTGCGTGGCTAGACTATTGTAATCTCAGCATTTGTGGTCTCTGTGTTCCATTTCACATTCATTAGCAGTGTTCGCACTCTTTTCGTCTCTCCAATGTCCGCATTCATTTTGCATGCATCGTTTTTTTATTTTTATTTTATTTTATTTTATTTTGTTTTATTCTTTTTGCTTAACGACGCCGCTGTCTGCCGATCGGTTTTAGTTTTTTTTTAATAAACACGCCAAGACGACAACAGAAAAAGAGCAAAAGCTGGCAGCGCCGGCAACAGCGGAAAAAATGCAAAAATAAAATGAGAAAATAAGAGGAATAAAAAGCAGAGACTGCGCCAATGCCGGCCGGCTTTTTTAGCCGACTGAGTCACTGCAGGTTTTTGAACTTGCTGAAATCGCTGCGCAGGCGCATTCGGCGTGCAATTTCCAGCGCGCGCTTTTTTTGTTTGGTTTTTCAGGCCGCTTCCTTTTCGCGGTTTCTGTTTTGTTTCGCTGCTTCTCGCCGATGTTGATTTTTGGTTTGATTTTTTTTTTTTTTTGAAAACATTTTTGAAATGTTTCAACGTTTACAATCGTCTGCATACAGGGCTCGATCGATAGAGTGGATTAACCCTGGGGAAAGATACAAAAATAGGATATGGCATACTTGCTTTTGTAAAGATTTATTATAATGTATTTGGTTTTTAAATGTTAAATAATATTTAAAATTTTCCTACGTACCTATGTTGTATTCTTACATTTTTTAAGGAACTGAAGGTTTTATTGTTTCTTGATATAATAATAAATATATTTATTAAGTATACGCAGTGTAGGTATTTTCATTTTTTATTTAGAGTAAAATAATCTATATACTTAATTTTAATGAAAAATTCTTTAGCACTAATATATTTAACTTTATTTTTTAAATTTAAAATATCTCAGAAATGTCATATCTTTTAGTTTACCTACTGTATTTCCTTGGCACTATCTGCGATATTTCCTCTTTCACTTTTCGCTGCGCCCAGCTTTGATTCATAAAATAAATGGATCGTCTTTTAAATGCACAAATGAATTTGTCTGTTGTGCCGAGCATCCGCATAGTGTCCGCGATTTCCCCGGCATCCCCTTAATCCCCGTGAAATGCAAATGACGACATGATTAGCCCCGAGGGGGGGCCCCAAGGGGGGCTCTACGATCCGATCTGCGAGATGCGATCTGCGATCTCTCAGAGCCATCATAAAAACCCGGCGACGGGGTCCCACAACTGGCAATTAATTAAAATGCATAAATTATTACCCATCCGCCGTGTTCGCGGCTCTTTTCCGCACATTTCTTGGTCGTTTTAATGGCGCCGTTTCATTAGCAGTCCGCCACCGAGATTCACGCCTCCCGGGCGCCCAAAACTGGGCCACCTTCTCACCGCGCCGTCCTTGAGCCGCTCCTGAACTTATTATGTTCTTGGATTTTTCTAGGATTTTCTAGTCACAGTTTTTGAACCTTTTTTGGAATTTTTTATTTTCCCAATTGAAATATCGTTATTTTTAAAAAGGAACCAATTTAAATATCATTATTTTACTTGAAAGGGAACCGCATTTCCGGGATTAATATTTTGTATACCATTTTTTCATCATTTTTTGATATATATATTTTTTTTAATTTTTCTAAATTTATTTATTTGTCTTAATAAATTTACGTAATTATTTTATTATAAAGTAAATATTTCCCTTTCTTCAATTCGAACTGACCTTTAATTTTGTCATATTTTTAAAAAGCACAATATTGTAAGAAATAAAAACATATTTACGAGTATGTGTGTTTAATTGAACATTTCGGCACTTTGACCATTTTAACTCAAGCATTTTATGCATTTTATTTTGTATTTTTAGTGGAACCCAGTTCATTTGGCAACGTTTCCCAGCCGCTGACGTTGTAAATTGAAGCTAAAATGTTATCCCCAGCTGGATCTCCCGGGAACTCTGGATCTCTGGACCGCTGGACCGCTGGACCTCTGTATCTCTGGATGATGGAGGTTTGGATGCGAGACAAAGGGTAAGACAAAAGAGATGAAGACACTTAATTCTCCTCTGGTTTTTTGGTCGTGCTGCGAGTGTGACAAAACAATTAATGTTTATTTTTGCATTTTAATTTGCCAACATTAATTGCAAGTTTATTGAGCTGAAAGCCAACGAACCGCACCGCTGGCCTTGGTTTTTGGATGGTTTTGGGGGTTGTCATCTGGGGGGTCGATTCCCCATCACTTGGCCGCGAGGGTCATGGTCATCAGAACGACGAACATGGAGTGGGCCAGCAGGGTGAAATCGGAGCCCAGTCCCTCCCAGTAATAGTCGAGGATTACGGAACCGTAGCGGGCTGCAAAGGCGATGGCCGCCATGCCGCCGTAGAGATTGCTGGACTGATTGACACCCAGGAAGAGCAGGGACACCACGTTGCCCAGCAGTGTGAGTTCCTTGAGCGTCTCCGTGGAGGTGTCCTCGTTGTCAGCCATCTTGGCCATCAGATCATAGACCAATGGCACCACAAAGCTGCCGTGGGCCAGGGCCAAGCTGGGATTGCTCGACTTCAGGTACAGCTCGATATTGGTCAGGGGCAGCGGCACTATCTCCATGATGCCCGACGTTATCAATCGCACCCGGTTGCACTCATCGTCGTCGTTGCCCGCCGCCCGCACCACCCCCAGGAGGCCGTGGACCAGGCTCAGGGCCGCCGTGGCATAGCCGTAGGGCGTCTCCAGGGGGTGCAGGGTGTACATCGCATAGCCCGAACTGACCACCAGCAGGCTGTTAAACAAGGCGTCCATCAGCAGCATTGCTCTCCTGTTAGATCTGTTTAATTTTCACTGATTTTTCAGGTGTTTCTATCTCTCTGGCATAGTTTTCCTACGATTTAAGATGTTCGACTGCGAAAACGTCTAATTTAGTGTTGATCAACTCGTTTTGGAACCATTTCAGTGTGGGTTATGACAGAAGAGGCAAGGCTTCCGTTTTCCAACACTAGTAATAAAGTACATTTTTAGGTCTCTTTTTTAGAAATCATGAAATACTTTAAAATTGTTCAGTGGAACTAGATGGAAACTTTGAATATTATGTCATTTATAAGTCAGAATTTCATTGGTAATTTTGAGACTATTTTCAAATCATTTTTAATATTTTTTTCCAAAATATTGAATGCCCTAAGATGGTTTAAAAGGGTTTACAAAATAACAAAAGTCTTTAAAATAGCAGTTGAGCTACAAGGAAATATGATTAGGATGGTCAAAGGTTCTGGTCTTTAAAAGTACAAAATAAATACTTTTCTGCCGAGTTCGAAAAATTCAAAAAATATTATTGGAGAATAATGTGTAAACGTTTATAAGTCATCTCAAGAAAGTCGCTTTAAGTGTCGGATTAGTAAAATGGTATGTCTAGCCTTAAGTACTGCATTTGAGATAGTGCTTGTAATGGATTCACCAAGATGCGATGAACCACGCCGGACAACTTCTCATCTGGCTGAGCACCGGGCACTGGGCATGGGCCCAATGTCCCCGTTGATTTATGGCATCAAGGGTGGGCAGCTTAATCCACTCGCATCCACCTGCCGGCGGCAGATGGCCCAGAGTACGAAGTTCCAAGTCCAAAGACCAGGGACCAGGGACCAAAGACCACAGACGAGAGGCCGGGGACCACAACCACAAGCCCGCTTTAATTATTAATTTAAATCGCACCGTTTATATGATAAAGACACTGGGACGTGCCGCTGAGCATTAGTGCATGTTGCAAGTGAAGTGGCAAGTGCAGAGGCGAGGACAGGAGCGGATCAGGGGTTAAATTGACTTTTTAAAAATATATTACATTATATACTATTTTTTTTACTTTATTCAAGGCAGTATCACAAATTGATTTTTAAGTTTAAGGATCATAGATGACCTAAATATTTTAATGATTTTTTAGGATATTAATATAGTACCAAATTTTATTTAGACTAAAATTTGTTCTTTTTTGTTAATTATTACACATCAATATTATTAATATATTTTATAAAATATTAGTACAATTTTTTTTTATTTAAAAAATTAATATTATAATTAGAACCTCTAAGCCACACTTAATTGATCAATTTAGGCAATTTCTTACCTCTGAACCGCCCCTTCTTCGACCGGACTGAGTGGCGTGACAAAAGTTGTTGCTCGAATGCCTCCCCCTTTGCAGGCCCGCCCCTGACCCCGGCCCCGCCCCTTTTTGGGCAACTGCCCCCTTCCTACACAGACAATATAGAGACACGTATATGTATGCACAATATGAAGTCGGCAGGCGAAGTCTGCAAGCGTAAAAATATGAAAAAAGCCGCAAGTGCAACAAGTGAAATAAGTAAATGAAAAAACTCAAAAAAAAAATACAAGTGCAAGTGCAGGCAACTTGGCTCAGACACTCAATTCATAATTAATCAGGCTCTTCTTTCCACTTTCTGTGGCAAGCTTAACACTTCCCCTGGTTACATTGAGCAAAAAATTGAAATTTTTGGAAAAAAATATAAATCTATAATAGTCACCTTATTAAAGATTTAAAAGCACTCTTAAATTTCATTTTTAGGTGCCAAAAAGTGAGCATTAAAAAAGGATAGTGGCCTTTCATTTTAGTCCCGGGTAAGAAAATTGTGTTGCATACTTTTAGATACCAAAAATTACATTTAAATTGTTTTAAAAATTATAGTGACTTGTACACAATATTTTTCTCCAAAAAATAGTATTTTATTGTATATTTAAAAAAAGAAATTTTATAATCAATAATTTCATCAATTGAAATTATTTCACATATTTGGCGGTTCGAAAAAGTCTTCAAAATGTGATAATAATGAAGCACTTTTTTTTATTATCCCAATTTTTCTTTTTGAAATGTAGTGCACCTTATTGATAGTCAATTGTATCCCTTTTTTGTGGCAGTGCACGGACAACCCTCAACCCTCGACGGACTTTCCTGACTGTGCGCCAAGGTTGAGCGAGCATTCGTGATCCGAACCTGGCGGGGAATAGACCATACTATATGGCAGACCAGACCATCTCGAAGACCCTCTGCAGCTGGCTGCGAGCTGGATATTTTGGGTTCCGTTCTGGGCCAGTCTCCAGTTTCCAGTTTCCATTTTCCACTTGTGGCTCGTGTGGCAGCAGAGGCGGCCCATTGATTTATGGCCAACTCGGCGCCCCAGCTAATCAGCGGCATTTGCATGCAGATCGCAACTAAGTTTTTGGCCAAAATGTTTAATGAGCAACGCACCGAAGACAAAAAACCTGCGTGGCCAAATATTTTCCGGCTAACAAAACCAAGCCAAATCGAAACGAGTCAAACAAAAAATTGGGTAAGTGCAAATTGGTACAAAAGTCGATCGGTAAAGTGCTCTTTATTTGTTAATAATTAAAAACTATTTTTTTATTACCAAGAAATATATTGGATGTGTATAAATATAAGTGAAATACTCGGTATCTGCTTATAATATTATCCATTGAGTAAAATAACTTATTTTTAAATACATTTTTGGGTGAATTTTACTAAGATATTAAAAGGTTATTTAAAAGAAAATTAAGGAAATATTTTTCAAAAATTAAACATATAAAAAATATATGTTGGGTACTCCTAAAAACCAGAATTAATATGAAAATACTGTTTGATTGACTTAAAAAATACATTTTGGGTACTCTTAAAAAGCTGAATTAATATGAAAATATTGTTTTGATTTTTTATATTAAAGCACTTTTTAAAGATTTGGGAAAAGGGTGATTCGATATTATTAGGAGACTTATCGGGCACCTTTTATTTGATTTTATGTTGATCACCAAATTAGAAATGCTCATTTTCTGAAGAGTATCTAAAGAGGAGACGCCTCGACCAAATTGAACAGGGCAGTCCAAAAAAAGTGCGTGAGCGATGCGCAAATATTTGGCCGGAGTTTTGGGAGTGAAACAAATGAAATGCGCTGCGTTTGGGGCTCTCGAGCTGCTTGAAATGCGCGCCAGAAACCCTACGCACTTCATAAATTATTTAGCAGCTGCCCTGGCCAATTTTTTGGGGGCTTTTCGCGGGTGTTTCTGCTGGGCCTGGGGCTGGGGCTGGGTCTGGGGCTGCGGTGACCAGCGGAAGGGGACCAATTTTAATTGCCGGCTACATGACAATGACAACACACCACCGCACGCACTTTTTGGAGGCCGATCGAGTCGGCAATCCGAAATCAGAAAGCCAGGCAGACAAAAAAAAAAAAAAAAAAATGATGAAAAAACAGTATCCAAAACCGAAGCGACGCAGAAATGTGCGAATTTTTGACAACTGCAAAACGAAGTCGAGGCATGTACAACATGGCTTTGTACACGATTGTCGCCCCGCCTGATTTATGGCAAATGCCCCGGACAAGTTTTCAGATCTAAGCGATCCGTGATTCATATAAAACATACAGATTGCCTCATTCGGTTGCTGGGAGAATGGGTTTTCTGCCGATCGAAATGTAGTGCCTACGAAAAATATGAAACACTTGCCCAAAAACGCCGGAGATCGTGCGAGCTGATGGATTTCACGATGGTGCCAACAGATGGCTGTGGTTCAAGCACAGGAAGTTGTTAATTAATATTCACAGACTAAGATCTCGTAATCAACTTGCATAGGTTGTTATAATTTATTTTTAGAGTTTATTACCATTTCTAAGGGTATTAAATGTTCATTTTACTGACAGGATTTATTTCACTTTTATCCACGGTTTTCTTTTATATTTTGATTGATTTAATCGATTTGATATGAGAAAGTATGCCAGCCACGGCAGCTTGACCACTTAAATGTCAAGTAGTGTCCAATAAAAATAGCAGCCAACTGTTTCGAATGCCATCTTAATTATAAGCATGTTAAATATACTACTTATTCAAGCTATTCCCACAAAGAACATCCCCGCTTGTCCAATTAATCATTCAACTACTCGAGCATCTTTCATTTAACTAGTTGATAATGGGGCCGTAGTTCCTCATGCCAGATTCACTGGGGATTCTCGCTGATCTTTCGATACGTAGCGCCAGTTCCGAGATCAAAATAAACCGAACAATGCGATGGGTTTCAATCTAATGGACTTGCCTTTTTAGCCTAATTGCACAATATGCGGATGTGTACGGGCAACAGTTTTTCGGGGGCATTATTTTCGCATTTGATTTGATTTATTTCGCTTTGTCGGCTGCCCAAGGATTGGACAGATTATTATTTTGATAATTTATGGCACTTCTACGAGCCCCAAGCATGCCCATTCAAATTCCCATGGCTGCCGACCACATAAAATATAGTTCAAGTGCCCCGGAGATCCATTTCCAGGAAGTCTTATGCCGCCCCGAAACGGAAGTTAACAGTGTAAAATTCTGCGAAAAATCAACTTCGAATTTCTACTTAAATTTGATAAGCTGAAAAGGAACTCCTAAAAGAACCTTTATTTTATATAGTTGTTTTTGTTATTTTATCAGTTAAGGCTTATCAAGGAATGTAAGCCTTATCGTATTGAATAAAATAGAAAACAACACGCTCTTAAGATGAAAAAATATTTATTAACAGATTTTATCAATTTAAGAAAAGTTATAAATTTTAGTAGTTTATCAAAGAATTCAATTGTGATTTCAAGAAACAGCTTACTTTACTTAGGTAAATATTGCATTGAAGGGCTTTTTAAAGCGATAAGCCTTATCGTATTGCATAAAATAGAAAACAACACGGTTTTAAGTTAAAAAAATATTTATAAAGTGAATTTATCAATTTAAAAAAAGTTATAAATTTTAGTAGAATAAAATTGCAATTTCAAGAAACAGCTTATTTTCCCTAGATAAATATTGCATTGAAGGGCTTTTTAAAAGTTTAGACATATTTTCTTGTTCTTTTTGATTTAATAAAAAATTGTATACTTAAAACTAAAATCATAAGTTATTCTGCTTTGCATTTAATTAACCAACATTTAATATCTGCCAGCATTTTGACACTTGGCGAGTCCGTTAATTTGAATTCCTTGCAGACGCATATCCCCGTCTATTTTCCGCCACTTAATTTGACAGGAGTATCTGTCAAAAGTGCAGGGCACAAAAACAAAAAAGTTCCATCACCGAAATGAGCGATTTGAGTTGGGTTTGCCAGCTCAAAAAAAAAACAGGAGAAATAAAAACAAGAAAGCACCGAAAATTTGCTTTTTGACGCTGCATAAAATTAAGGCAGTGGGGGTGGCGATATATATGTACACATATGATATATAAATAAATGCTCTGTCTGCCTGTCAAATGTCAATGATGTACACTCAAGCCTTCCATTCGCTATCTGCGACTGGATCCCCTGTACAGTCTGCCCTCCACTGGGAGACCCGGCAGGCAGCAGACAGTCGATTTCTTTATTTTCGGGCCAAAAGAAGTCATTAAAAATGCACAGAATGTCAATGTAAAACGCTGATAATACGCAATTATGCATCCGCCAGATAAATAACACGGCCGAAGGAAGCTAATGACAGTTGGCAGGAATATAAAAAATGATGATGATGCCGCGGATGGAGATGTCTGGCTGCATGGGAACACATATTTATGTGGTGGGCCACATGAGCGAACCAAACCTTCAACATAATCAAAAAGTCGTTGGCATTGACGGGCTGCAAAAAGAAAACCCAAAAGATTTGGCAATAAGAAGTAATTTTGTTTAAGAAGTATTTCGGACTTTGTGTACTTCCAAATGTGTAAAGTTAATTAAGAAAAATTATTTTTGGCAGGTAATCGGTATGATTTTCATTAAAATGTGATTATACATATTAATTTTTTAAATTTTAGTAACCACTTTTACTGCGAAACGAATAAAGTTAACAAATAAAATAAATTTTTGATAGGTAATTGGTACAATTTTCACCAAAATGTGATTAATATTTATAATAAAAACTTGTAATAAATTAAAAAAAAACTTTTACTCTTAAATTAATAAAGTTATTAAAAAAATAATATTGGCAACTAATATTTATAAATAGTATTTTTAGTAATTTCTGAAGCCACTTTTACTTCCAAATAAATGAAGTTATTTAAGAGAATGTATTTCTGGCTATTAATTGGCATTATTTTCATTCCAATATAATTATAGATATTATTTGTATCTATTTTTAAAATACTCCTATTTCTTTTTCCAAAGAAAAACCTTCAATTTCGTTAGTTACAAAATTACCAAATATGTTTAATCTTTTTTGGATTATAAAATATTTAATCAAACCCAAGCCCCATATATTTCGAATGTAATTATTTCAGTGTAATTATTTCATTTTCTTCAACTTAAAGTAAACATTTTAATTGATTAAAATTCAAAATGTTTTCGCGCCGCACATAATTAACAATAAATTTTAATAATGCGCCAAGGAAAAAAATTTGCACACGCGTCGATGGCGTCGATTTGGGGGTGATGTAAACATGGCACCACCCGCACCACCCACTTGCTCGCAGCGCCACCCAACCACCCAGCCGCCCACCACCCACGAGTGCCAAACACGAGCCACTGGCATGTGCGATTAAAAATGTTTTACGCAGTTTCCGAGCGGCAACATTGTAAGCCAAAGTATTTAAAATAGTTTCACTGCCTCCGCAATCGTGTCCATATATATATGCCGGTGGGTGTGCGGCTTTTCTCCGAGTGTATGTAAGCGTTACACGTGCGAGACCTCTACCACATTACAACAAAACAAGTACAAAACACACACAAAAAAAAGAAAAACAAAACCCACAACAACTAAAAAAGCAAAGCAGCAGCCGGCGTCGCATTTTCCGCGCATTTTGCATTTAATGGGGAAAATAAACATAAACGAATGGCTGGCCAAGTGGGTCGAAGCCCCAGATACTCTGGTATTTTCCCCTGAATTTTCCAATAATTTGTTTTTCATATATTTTTTGAAAGGTGAAGCCAGTGTAGCACTTTTTCTAGAGCTCTTAGAGAGGAAAGATACTAGGTAACGTCATAATATAATATATTATTTTTATATTATATATCTCTGTTATTTCCCCAAAAGGTAGTGCAAAAGGGGCTGCAGAAATATCTGGGAATAAACAAAATGCATTTGGTGTAACGTTTACTAATGGTGGGTCCCCGGGGGTTTTGGGTTTTGGGTTCGGGGTTCTCGGCTTTCAGTTTTCCGTTTTCAGTTCTCGGTTCGGGTTTTCGAGGTTTTCTACGGGGGTCTCGAGGGGCTCCGTACGCATCATTTGCATTATGCAAATTGAGCTAGCCGGCGCCTTTCGCGTAATTCTCGTTGCTGTTTCGCAATCACTCATCCATTCAGTCGGTCATTTAGTCATTCATTCGCTTTTCGAAACAAAAGCATAAATGAGTACCCGCAGAAATAGTGCTTTTGTCACCCATTTATAATGGGTTATCTATTGATGGCTATGCAATTACGAGTGGGTGTTTCCCAGCATAAATATCATTTCAAAATTCATACTTAACTAGGTTTAAACTAGGCTATTTTAAATATTCGTTTAAGTGCCTTAACCTTTGAATAGTTTAGCATAATTGCGGATTTTTCAGTACTGCTTCTTACAGAACCTGTAGATGCACTTTCAAAGGCTGCGTTTTTCACAGATCTAAGTTAAATATTTGGCATTCACTTTTCCTTAATATGTTCAAAATTTGTTTGTTGTTTAATAATATTCAGCTGTAGATCATAAGTAAATATTTCATAAAATAATAAGTATTTTTTATTTATTTATAATTATCATTCTTATAAAACTTATAGACTTTTAAAACTGGGTTTTTACAGATCTGAATAATTTATTTAGCACTAACTTTCCTTTAGTATATTCCAACCTTTTTTTGATTCAGAAATACTCTGTTGTAGATCATAGGTAAACATATCATAATATAATAGGTATTATGTCAAATGTTTTCCCTTTAGCGATTGTTTAACTTTCCCATTTGGAACTCAAACGGTTCCCAATAAGGCCTCGCAAATCACTTAAGAATCGAAAGTCTTTTTCTGGTCCAGACCTCGGCGGTTCTACGAATCGGGTACACCCACCTATCCGAGAGCTATTGGATTTCATGGGCAGACGGCGGTATTTTCATGTTTTTTTTTACGAGCCACGATTCTAGCGACCGGCGGTAATCAGTAATCTTATTTATGGGCCTCCATACACATAAGTGGTGTATATACGCACGGTGGCTAGGTGCTGGGCGATTATAGAAAATAAACTGGGTCACACGCGTTCTTCCGCTTTCACTCTTACTGTTCTACACTTTTAGTTTCATCGAGGATATAGACTTGGATCTCGGCGAGAATCGTGCGTCAGGCCATCGGGAAACTGATCCCATTGTACGGGCTGGCGAATCTATATAGTACACAGGATGGTGCGATCCGTGACTGAAAGTGCGTATCGGTATCAAGTGCTCTGGCAAATGGAGCGTATGAGCAATCAATATTATATTCCCCCTATCGCCGAAAGTAATTTGTTGTAATTTGTTGTAACTCTGGGCTGCGAATTAGCAACAAATGGTGAGTGTATGCAAATGAGTCGCAGGTCTGATAAGAGCTGCCAGAGATTGTGAAACGAGGCGGTGAAAAGGAACAGATGTCGTGTATTGGCGATAAAGGTGACGACTAACCGCTACTCTTCAGGAGGAAGATTTTGTTCTTAATATTAAGAACAATAATTTTTGGTTCCCAAATATCCACTACTCTTCAAGTTCGAAGTTTGTTTTCCTTAAGAGTATATAGTTCTTGAATATTCGCTACTTTTCAAGTTGGAGGATTGTGTTTTTAATATTACGAATAAGAATATATTGTTCTTGAATATCCGCTACTCTTCAAGTTGTAGGATTGTTATCATAATATTTAAGAATATTAATTGTGCTCTTAATATTGAGAATAAGAATATATTGTTCTTGAATATCCGCTGCTTTCCAAGTTGGAGGATTGAGTTCTTAATATTAAGAATATTATAGTTCTCAATCCTATGTTTATAAAAAAGTAAGAACTATACCATAGCTATTAGAACTATAAGAAACATATACAACAAAAAAAACTGAGACGCAGAAATTACTTGCTGCCAACAGGGAATCAAAAACGATCTGTTGGCATTTGAAAAATAATTTATACCGAACACCCTCTTAAATCGATTTGTAAACAATGCATTGTTTTCCATGAGAGTAAATTAATGAGTTCATTACGAGTAGATTTCGAGGAGATTCATTCACACTGATACCCATTCAGCTGGCCGGGGAAAGGGCGAAGGGCAAGACCACATAGTCCATGGGGCAGGGGCTCCATTATCAGCCACATTATCGCACCATAATGGACCCTCGATTCGCTTCGATCCGTTCGACATTCAACGATTCGATTGCCGCAATTCAATTTCGCCAGCCCGAAAAAAGATGATTTCAATTAGGCAGCAGCGGGATTTAAATTTATGCCATGCATTAGAGCAGTGACAGATACGGAGCCACATGCGATCTCAGAGGTCACGATTCATTCCATTTATTACCGAATCGAATAGGAATCGGATGGGGCTGGGGATGGGAATGGGAATTGGAATCTGGCAAAAAGCAACTGCCAGTGGATTGCCCCATGTTGTAATCGGCAATCTGGCAACCTGTCAACGTTCGCAATTCCACTTCAAACGGCGCCAAATGGCTTATCACTTATCACTTGACTCTAACATTATTCACCGATCGTGGCTGGGAAAGTCACCGCCTACCTCAAAGGTTCGCTGCTAAGTCGGTGGGCTTTTTTTTAAGATTAAGCATGAGAAATTAATAATAGTTAGCCAGAAGTTACAATGACTTTCGGTTTATGACTTGCGTGTGATCAAAGATAGCACAAAACTTGACTTTCAAAGTTCATTTAACTGGCTTAAAAATGGCAAACTAAAGTTGTTCCCAGAAGTTTAGTATGTTCAAAAAAAGGGCTCTTTAAATCAGACATTTTAATTAATTTAATTTAATTATCTAAAATTTTTTCAAAGATTATTTAAGCACATACAACTATCATGCTATCAATTAAAACATTTCTATGTTGCTTTTCTTTAGTTTTTTATAGATCCCATTACTTAGAAAATACCAAGGAAGTTAGTTTAATTTTCTTTACATATTTAAGTTCCTTTCCAGATAATATGCAAACTCATTAAATGAAAGATGATGTAATTATGGTTTTTCCTTGCCCAAGAATAAAACTGTTATCAAGTTCTTGGTACTCATATTTTCTTATTAAATAAAAATTAATACTTGTGCTTGTATAAATGCCATAAATTACATTTTGATAACAGACCATGACCAGCAAGTTATTATGGTTTTCGGATGAATTGCAAAATGAGTGGAAGGCTATCTTGTAACTCAAAGATACTTCAGAGTTTTTCTTTAGTTCCAAAATCTGTAGAGTTATTCAACTTGTATTTTTATATCATTTTATTTAAAATGCAAAACCAAACAGTTAAATATATATTTTTTATCAGGTAGATACTGATGGATACGTAAAGATACTTTAAAGTTTTTCTTAAGTTTCAAAATCTGTTTAGTTATTCAACATATATTATTATATATTATGTGTGATATGTGTACAAATTTCTTTTGAAAAATGTATAAATTTAATTTAAAACCAAAAATTCGAATATATTTTATATCTGATGGATACTTTTTCTGAGATAATTTAGGCTGTCTGGATGAGGGGGTGAATCACTCCCACCCCAGGAGTTGTGCAAGTGGGCGGCGTGGGAGGTGTGGGCCTGATAAGCGCCTGATAGCGGTGACGTTTGCCCATCTTGTCGCCGGTTGCCAAGACTGAAATTATAATTATATTATAATCAGCTGCGCGGCGTTATCAGAAATATTTACGCAAGCGGCCACTCTCTACACTTGAGATTAGTTTTATAAATTCTATTTGCGCACACCCGTGCGTAGCTTTCGTGCGTAACGTAATCAGCAGCCCCAAAGCGAACAAAAAAAAAAATCATAAAAACGAACTTTTTTTTTGGCACGGCAACGGTGCGTATGAGTAACGAGAAATTAGGAAATTTCGATTCCGTATATTGGCGGCGATAGGCGCGCATGTAATTAATGGGGAACAGCTGATAATTTGACAGACGGCCGAGCACTTGAGGCACGCGATTAACTTGGCCAACAGTAAACTGCCTCCACCCTGCGATTATATTGCCCCTCCGTTTGTTCCCCTTTTTTTCTTCTATTTTTTAAGTGGGCTCTCCACAATTGAAGGAGGAATTTCACAATTATTTCGGGATGATGCGACACCTTTTCGACCGGCTGGAAGTAGCAAGCCTTCGGCGATGAGCGTGTGGCTCTCAGCCGATAAGGCCCGCAGACCCCTAACCAAACTATAACTATCCGGGGGCCTCTTTCCTTTGTTTTTCCGAGGGGTACGTGTCCGAAAAGTCGGCCTGGCAACCGTATCTGCAGCGCCGCAAACACACTTCTGCAGATTGCTCAGCTGACCGCCGGATATGAGTCGATATGGGCCCCGAAATCTCGAGTTTTAATCTTAAAATGCTTCAGTAGAAATTCGCATAGTTGAAAGTTAACGACAAAAGAGGTTGATTAAATTCCTAATGCCCACTCGTTGGACGGAGATTTATTTTTAGATATTTATTTGGAATTGGCGAAGTATCTTCATATTTAAAAGCCTGCATAACTCGTAGAGTAATTTACTACATAATCAAATTATAAAGATTAATATCTGTAAAATACATAATAGTTTTTAATATAATCTGTAACTTTGAATTTAGTTTATTCTTTAATCAACTAAATTTAGAATACATAAATTTAGTTAGAAACATTTATTGATATTTTGGAACTATCAATAATTTTTACTATTAATATATTTATTCGAACCAAAATGTCCTCCAAAGAACTTAATACCTAAAATTTTCTTTTCTTTATGGAAGTACAAAACTAAAAATTTTTTTAAACTGAAAAATGATTAAGATTAATTTACTTTTATTATTTTTTAATTTGAATTTTTTCTTTATCTCAGACTTGTACATTTGAAATAAATATTTAGGTCATTAAACCCAGGCGAAATTCCCCGAACAGCTTTTGCAAATTTGAAACTATCAAGAAATTCCACAAATCGTATGTTAGTTGCTCGCAAATTCCAGAAATTCTGCAAAAGAGTAAGAACTATCTAAATTACTTTTTGAAATACCAAACTTTAAAGTCTCTTGAGTTGATTTAATTCGCAATTGACTTTCGTGGAGGTTATCGTTTAGAACTAAAAGAACATAGAGCTGGGAGAGCTCTTCAGGCCAAACTAGAAAATCCCCAACTTTGGCACGAGATTTATATGCCCGGAAAATGATCACCAATCAAGATTCATTATTCGGCGCATGTGACTGTTATCTGTGTGCGTGGGCCTATAAATAATACTATACTTATCTCAATTAGCAGGCGCCTTGCAAAAATATTTTATCTGCCCACAGAAACTATTACAAAATCAATGTTAAGGAACGTTTTCATTTTTTTTTTAGCAAGTTAAAACAAAATTCAACAAAGTATTTGCACACTCAGAAAAATTATAAAGGCTTAGGGCAGTTAAAAATGGCATAGTATTTTATTCTATGTTTTAAACTGGGAAAAAGTACGGTTCAAGTTTGGAAAAGGATTGACAATTTTGTTTTCTGGCATTCTTATATTTATTTTTAAATGATTTTATTGATATTTTTAAGGCTGTTTAATTTATGTTATAATATAATGGAACTTCTGTCTAGAAATAATTATTTTAAAAATATATCTTAATTTTTTATGCTTTTATGTAGTTATAAACTTAAATAGAAAATGTATCTAAAATTTACGTTTGCTTATAATAATTTTTGTAAATATTAGCAAAGTGTTATGAAAAATATGTTTATTTTTTGAAAAATAGTAATTTATTTAAGTTTGAATTTATTTACGAATTAAAGAGGAAAATGTATCTTAAACTAAAGTTTGCTTGGATTAAAATCGTAGGGATACTTTTTTGCATAAGGTTCGATGACTAGCTTTTTGTCCGTTTAATTGTATTTATTTAATAATATTTAATATTTTTAAAAATGCTCCTTTTTTAAGCTTGTATATATTCAAGAGTCAAGGACGAAAATGTATCTTAAACTAAAATTAGCTTAGAATCGCATCTAAGGGATACGTTTTGCACAAAGTGCGATGCCTAGTTTTTGCCAAAAAAAGTATTTTAATTTCCAGTGGCTATAAAAAAAACCAAATATTCTGTAACACCCCAATATTTTGCCTCAGTGCAAAGGTGATTGTGGCGCACACGGCAACCACTCGGCGGCGCTCAAGGAGAACTGATTTGTTTCGTTTTTGTTGTTGGGCCGCGCTGATAAGGCCGCGGCTCTTATCACGCCCCTAGACGTGACCTCCCCCCGCCGGCGACCCGCCAGAAGGCGAATGGCAACAAAGTTAACGCGGCCATAAATTGCTAACGCCTTTGTTTCTTCTATTTTTTCTTTTTTTTTTTTTGCGTTCCACCGGTAACTAATCAACAAAAAGTGCCTACATCAAGTTTGACCTAATTTTGATAAGCGGAGACTTTGCGAAAAAATAAAAGGAATTGGAAGCAAGTAGGCGAATGCGGAAAAGACTCGATGGCCGAGTGACTAACCCAAATAAAATTAATTGCCGCCACGTGTGAGAGGTCTGCCCACGGATCTTTTGGGTTCGGCCAGTGATATGGTCACCTCATCGGGCGGATCTGGTGTGTTGCCAGCCTTATGGCGGAGATACGGCCACACAACTGACCCCGCCTGACCCAAGCTCTGATACTTTGAGTTCTTATCAAAGCGAAGGCTGCCAAGAGCATGTGGAAAGCGCATCGGATGGGGAATCGGATTGCCATACTATTTCCATATATATAGTGTAAAAAAAACGGAAGCTACGATTGTGGCAGCAGCATCTGTTGTGTAAAACATAGTATTTTCGGGGTCGGAGGTCACCCAGATTAGTGTTGGGAACCTTGCTGATAGCACATAGCAGTCATCAAACATTTTTCGGTGTTAATTGAGTATACTAATCAGGAGTATCACGATTTCCAGCAACCTTTTACATAATATTTACGCATAAACACTCGCTTCTTGTGTAACCCTAGGGCTTCCAGAAATCAGGTAACCGAACTTCGATTTCCTCGTAAAAAAAAAATAAACAGTGCAAATCGCTGTTTCGCCGCAGGCATCATGTGAATATAAATATTTACCTATAAGTCATTCAGTTCGATTCATTCATTTATTGGGCGAGTGCAATGGCAGTGACTGGGCAGCTTTTATGGGGAATTTTAATTGTGGCGACTTGCGGCTGAATCGTAGAATAGAAGTGCACAGATAAGTCTATCTTTAGACCGATCACATACGACTTTTGCATATCGCATCGCCGGGTTCAAAGAGCTTTCCGAGGGGAGCCAGCCGCTAATTGTGCGAGTTTTTCCCCGGAATGCAGTGAGTAAGGCGGCACTCCCTCCGCCTCGGCCCGATTTGCCATTTGCCCATAATATTCACACCTCAACTTGCCGGAGAATTATCGCAAAACGCCGGCAAGACAGGCGCCAGTTGCTATTATCTGGGAAAGTAGTTTCCACGAAGCCCTTTCGCGGGGAAATCACCCAAACACCCCCTAACTACCGGACCGATCGCTCACCGACATAGGGGCATAAATTAATTTATAACTTTTTCATTTAAATACCCTACCTTTGGGGCCTGAGAAAGCTGGGGAACTTACCACAGGCCTTGCCAATAAAGACAAATGTATGGAATTCGTATTGAAATTATTCATATAATGTATTCTATAAAATATTCTTATAATTGAATATATTACTTTAAAATGCTATATCTTTATAGATGCCCAAGTCTTACCAATAAATATAAATATATTAAAATATATTAAATTAAAATAATGAAATAAATAAATGCCCAAGTCTTACCAATAAATATAAACATTTTAAAATATATTAAATTGAAATAAAATTTAGATTTAAATTTTTTTAAATAACATATTTTCAAATTTTGTATACTATGTATATATATATATAATTATATATAGTATAAATAATCTTATAGATATATATATAACATTTAAATACTCTACCTTGAAAGATTAAATTACCTTACCAATAAATCTATTGTAGTTTCATCGAAATTAACATAACATGAAAATCCTAAAATATATTTTATATAATATTTTTCTACATGTTTTATTATCATTATATTTGATAAAGATTTGATAAGTAAACTTGTAACAAAATATATTAAATTTACATACTCTTTTTTTATAAATGCTCACAAGCATAAATGCCTCACCTTAAAATATAACAATTTGCATCGAAATTAATACAAAGTAAAAATAAGTTTATATTTGTTCTTCACAGTTAAGAACCTTTAATTTAACAGATTATAAATGCTAACTAATATTAATCAAATTGATAGCTGATTGCACTTCATTTCAGACTTCGCTGACTTGCCTCAATTACTCGCCTTCGCGACTACTCGAGTTCGATCAGATAGTGCCAGTTAATTCGTAATCTGCACCTGGATCGATCGGCCGTATCGAGGGCCCACTGTGGCAGTGCAGGGCCAATTATTGGCCCGCCATAAAACACTCGTAAACAAAAGGCCAAAGCAAAACAAATGGGTGGAGAATGGGGAGCCGGAAAAAGGTAGAAAAAAGCCAAGTCGAATAAAACACAAACACTGTCGCCGACCCCCGATTTTCCCCCCATTACCCTGGCTTTTTTGCACACTTTTTTCGCACTCTTTTCGCGCTATTTTACTAGGCTTGTTTACTTTGTTTTCCGCTGTTCTTTTCGTTTCGGCCTTTTCGCAGTCGTCGCAGCCCCCTTGGCTGAAAAGTGTTTACCAAAAACCTTGAAAATTGAAATTATGAACTTGACTTTGGTTGTATTTGAGTTGTAGCTGGCCCAAAGATAAAAGAGTTACAGCAAACAGCAGCGAAGGCATCAACAATTAGTAGTCAAATGCTGTTTGCCAAATTGTTTTCCCATTCCCAACAACGCAGAAGGAAGAATCGCAGAAGAACACCTGTAGAATTGGGGAACATTCCAAGCTAATTTGTTTGGCAGTCAGCAGGTTATTATAAGTTGTTGGGTTCCCAACATAAATAGTGTTTGCATAAGTGTTCCTAATACATTTGCTAAGTATTTTTATTTAAATATCTAGAATGCATTTGTCTCACAGCGAAAGGCAGGTGCAGGAATTTTGACATTTTCAGGAATGGCCAAAAATTTTGAGTGGGGAACCCTCTTAAGGAATTTACTTACATTTCCGATTAATACGTACTCATCGATCAACATTTCAAGACTTAAGTTGAATACTTCATCCCACACTCAGAAAAAGCTGGCTATATATTTAAAAAAAATAAAATAAAATATTTAAACTATGCATAAGAACAGGAGAAAAAGATTCCAATACTCATTAGGTTTTTATAACAGATCATATTTTTATAATATAAATGAAAAATTCTTAAATATTTAATGCCACTATTAGAACTCAAAAACCATATGTATTTATTTTGGAATTTAATAATATAATATAAATATAAAATAATATTTAAATAGCCATAAGAAGTATTTATATGATATTTAATCTTCCTAAAATTGAAGAAAAAATATTATTTTAAAGACATTAAGTAAGTATCAGTAATGCTTTAAAGTAGATAACCTCCCCGACTGAAGTATAATATTTTTTAAATATTTTTTCCAGTGCACCAGCACAGTTTTGTAGTGCTTGAAAGGCGGCATTTGCATGCGATTAGGCGAGCATATTATGCACATGCATAGGCACTGGCATTTGCATATGTGCAAAGCGGCAAGAACTGCTCGTGCGAATGCAATTGCAAATGCGATTATTAAGCGCTTCCAACCTGGCACTTGCAGCTTATCGGCGTAACTGTAAACTGTACTGCTGCTGCGGCTGCGGGGCCATCAGAGGGTTAAGGGGGTCCGGAAAGCCCGCGCTCCTCAAACGAGAGCAAATGGCGCCAAGCCAAAGCCCCATAAAAATAGAAATAAAGCCACGTGCATGCCTAATTACCAGATGTCCTCTCACTGCGGCCTTATCAGCTGCACTGCGAGAAAAAGTGCACTTCAATTGCAAAGAAACACAAATGTGTTTGTCAAATATTATATTCACTTTAGGTAAGCTAAATTTTCGTTACATTATTACATTATTACATTACTTTTAGTACTTAAATTTAAGGGGGTGCTATAAAATAAACCTTTAAATTTAATCGTAGGTGTCTAGAAGTATGCAACAAAATATTTTAACTCAGAATTTCACTGCTTTTTTTCAGAGCGATGGATTTTCTTAATCACTGCCTACTTTTAGACACCTAAAATTATATTTACAGTACCCTATTACAGTTTTAATTTATTTTTCTTGAAGTTAATAGAAAAAAGTACTGCATTTCATAGACTACAAAATATTTTTACTTATAAAATATATTTTCAGTTTTCAGTATATATCACAAAAATGTTCTTTGTGTCAACTGTTGCGCTCTGGGAAATTTGTTTTGGCCCAGAAGGCGTCCCACTGTCGCCACGCCCTTCGAAGCCAGTGGTGGGCGGGTAGGCGGGGGGCGGGGTCCGTCTGTGGTTCCCACATTTGAAATGCTGATAAAGCGACTGAAACAAAGGGAAAACTGCCAGTAATGAGTGGCCAGTAAGGAGATACCCTGGCATTGTTTTCGTATACGTATCCCTGGGGAAAATGGTGAGTACGAAAAATAAACAAACGCTAGGGATGCGACTGGAAAATGAGCTGGAAAAAACTTAAAAAAAAATACTTATCTTACTTTATAATATTCTTGAAATGCGGTATTAAAATATATAGAAAAACCATTATTAATATTTTAAATTAAACATATTTTCTAAAAATTATTATGAAGACCTTTTGAAAAAAATGTAAACATTTTATAAAATGATTATATATTTACTATTATTACTACGGCTTTAAGCCATTTATTTTTTTGAATAAAAATACCTTTACAGAACTGATATTCCCCAAAAAATATTAAGAAAATAATTTAAAAAAATTACTTTACCTAAGATCATAATTCCCAGAGCTAGAGTTACAATCAATGGGTGGCATGAAAACAAACAGAAATTTACGATAACTGCACCTCTTGCGTTGACATTTTACACCCGGCGGTGGGCAGGGGGCGCCGCAGCGCAGCTAATTTGCCAAATGCACACAACAAAAAATATAAAAAATAAATAAATACAGGGAAAATAGCAGGGAAAAAACCGAAAGCGACTGATAGACACCGGTGACAAAGTGCAGGGAAAAGCAGAGAAGGCGAGCAGAAATGAAATTACGTAAAAATGCTAAACAAACGCTGCAAATAGAAAATAGCAGGGCGGCGGGGCAAAAACAAAAATATAAACAAAGACGCAGCCAAGACATAATAATAATACTACAAACTGCAGCAAGAACAAGTAAACAAATAGAATCTGGCAGGTGTATCAAATGTCAGAGTCCCGATCTTTTATTGTGCTTTCGATGGGCAAATAAAAAAGAATAACAACAAACGCAGAAACTTGAGTGTAAATTCCGCGAACTTCGCGCTAAATTGATAAAACGCATACGCACATATATATATTTTGCATGAGTTATAGGAAATCGCCAATAGCAGATATGAGAGTGTTTTATTTTTGGATTTACTGCTTCCGAGAGTATGAGATCATGCATTTGTGCTATCAGGCTCTCGGCATATTGCACCAATTCGGATCATACTATATAAAACTGGACGGAACCGAAGATAAGACCATGATTCCAATTTGCTACCAGAAATAGATTCATCTATTATTGCAACCATATAAGGCTTTTATGGCCACTATTTCCCATAATAGTACTAGTAATAAATACATTATTTCAATCAATCAAGTGAAGTGCTCTCCATTATACAATCATCATAGCGCAGTGATACTCCACTTTTTACGTGGTCACCCGTCACTCATCTTTATTGGTTCTTCTATGTGAAAACTTTATCTCTCCAGATCTGTAATCTTATCTGCGAAATGTCGTATTAGAATTCAGCCTGTTATATTGCGACTTTTATTCAAAACGCCAGGTACTGGAAACTACCCCTAGTTTAGTCATATTTTTGGCAGATCCTCAGTCAAAATGAGGATAAGTTTTTCTATATATAACGACTTTATCTCTAGATCGGTAATCTTATCCAAACTAAAGAGCTGGAACTCTAACTTAGAATTAGTAATATTATATATAAAAACTTTATCTTAAGATCTATAATCTTATCTGCAAAATGTCATATTAGAAGTCTGTTTTTTATAGCGACTTTAAACCAAATCATGGAAACTACCCCTAGTTTAGTCATATAGTATTTCTATAAGATCAACAACCTAAACTGAGCATTTTCATCCTCGAAATGTCAAGTTCTAACAATTTACTGGTCGTATCCCATTTTTCTCTGCCGGAACTGAAAAAAGTTTGGTTATATAGTATTTCTTTATAGATCCTAACTCAGAACCTCCTTAACTGACCATTTTTATCCTCGAAATGTCAAGTTCTAACAATTTACTCCTCGTATCCCATTTTTCTCTGCCGGAACTGAAGAAAGTTTAGTTATATAGTATTTCTATAAGATCCTAAGTCAGAACAACCCAAACTGAGAATTTTCATCCTCGAAATGCCAAGTTCTAACAATTTACTGGTCGTATCCCACTTTTCGCTGCCGGAACCGACGATCTTGAGACATACATAATCCCATTAACCATAGCATCATAATCTTTAGCTCTAGCTCGACTCGAGGGCCAAGGGCACGATTTGCGAGTGTGCAAATTCTGTACGTCACTCGCCATTTTTTACGACGACAGAAACCGTGCACATACTCGTTAACTGGCACTGTTATTTCAAAGTTTTCAGAGTTTTTAGTCCAAAGTTTACGACCTGTTTTCCCATGTTTCACAGCCTGTAAGAACTTATATGGGCATTTAATTTTATAGAGAGCTTCGTGCGCCGCAAAATATCAAATAAAATAAATTTTAACTGCAGTTGGCAAAGTTCGGGGACGGAAGTTGGCCGGGGCCATAAAACGAGCCAAAAAAGGCAATGGAAAAAGTGTACGCGAAATGTGAAATTAAAATAAGTAAATCAGCGAAAAGCATGGGGCGAAATCCCGACTTCGAATGCACGATAATGGACTCGGACCCGTGTATATGGTATATGGCATACATTACTACACCACATAGTACGTCCAGTATGTGTCTGGTGTGCATTTGTCTGTGTAATTTATGTATGCTGCTGAATAATCAGCAAATTTTGCACTTTGCGGCCGGCTCTTCCCTGTCTCTAAGCCGAATGCGGATTTCGCATTAATCGCCACTCGGCAATATAGTATAATTATTCGCATTTTATAGTGCCAACTGGGCGTGCAAGAGCGGGCCGCACGTGTGCCCCCCACAATTTCGGGGGCCATCGCAGTCCTGCTGGCCAGCCGGAAAGGTAGTCATATTTCTCAATCTCTAAATGTGGCATAAGTGCCTTGAGTTCATTAATAGGTCTTCGAAATAATTGTTAAAAAATATGTTGGGCCTTAAAATATGTTTCTTTAATTTGAAAAATATTTTTTAAATTTTATATATAAAATATCAATCAATATCAATATGATATATATTTATTGTTTACAAGCACAAAAAGTAACCCTATTTCCCAATGTGGAATAGGTAAGAAAACTTCATAAATAGGTCTTTAAAAGAATGGTTTAAGAAAAATAAGTTAGGTCATAAAATCTGCTATGTTTCTTCAATTTAACAAATATTTTTACAATTTTTTATATAATATAAAAATATTATATATGATATTTATTTAATGTTTACTATTACAAAAAGTAATCACATTTATTAATATCTGAATATAAGCAACAAAAGTTTATCAATAGGTCTTCACAAGAATTGTTGAAATATAAGTTAAGGTTTAAAATCTGTTTTTCAATTCGAAACATATTTTATATATTAAATAACATAAATTATATATAATAAATAAGTCTTCAAAAGAATAGTTAAAAAAAGGTTAAGGTTAAAAATCGTCTATGTTTCTTCAATTTAAAAAGTATTTTTGTTGCTTTGAATGTAGTATAAAATTATATATATTTATTGTTTACTAGTTTAAAAAGTAATTACAAAACTTAATTTCTAAATATGGTACAAGTACAAAAAGTTTATAAATAGGTCTTTAAAGAAATTGTCAAAAAAAAAGGTTAAGGCTTAAAATCTTATATGTTTATTAAATTTAAAAAAAATATATTTTCAAATTTTTGTTTTTTAAATATTTGATATAATTTATTGTTTACAAATTTTATGAATTTTGTTGATTATTTTCTTAACAATGATTTAACGTTTTATTAATAATAGTATTCGTTTATATTCGATTTTATATAGAAATATAGGAAATATTACAAAATGTAAAGCAATGAAAATTATTTAAATACAACCATTAACTTTTATGAGTAACCCCTCTTCGTAACATTTAATATCTGTTATTAAATGTTATTATTAAATGACCCATCCTCGAAGAAGAGCCCTTAGAATCGTATAGTTGTGGTTATTTCTGCGGCAGCCTCTTCAATCAACTTCAAGATCACGAACTCCCTGCTCAAGTTTATCTAATTGAGTCGAAAAAGCGGAGCCATAAATGTCGCAAATGAATTAAGTGACCGGGGGGAAAATGTGTATGGGGCACAAAAAAATATTGGAAGGCCAGACGAGCTGGGGGTTGTTGTCGACGCCAGTTTTAATCAAAAATTAACGTAATAAATAATCATAAAGAATGCATAAATGTCAAATTATAAATTTGGACAAGTTTTAGGACGACAACGAACCGATCTTAATCTTTATCCGGCTCTAACATAAATATTCGCACAGCCAACTGGGCGTGGCGGTCGCGGAAAAATCAATAGATCTCCGACTTTTCCCCCTTTTCCGAGTTTTGGGTCGCCGCCGCAATTAAATTTGTCTGGGTCCCTCGTCTTCCTTCTCCTATTTCTATTTTCCGTTTTGGAACCATTATGTTGGTAGCGCTGATGCCGAGTGGCAACCACTTTTCCTTTCACTCACGTTCGATGGCAGAGCACGGGGGTGGGCGGGGGAAAAGCGGGAAATTCGCAGACATTTTGGACGACGCCCTCGCCGAGGGCACAGTCACAGGCGTGGGCAAGGGGGGCTTACATGTAAAATATGCAAAGTATACTTTAATACTTTCAATTAAATTTAAAAATATAAATAAATATATTTCTAATCCTGATATCCTAGCATCGCAATTTTCCAAACTTAGATTTAAATACGTTAGTCACCATGTGTTGATAACAACTTTTAATATTTTTGGAATACCTCATAGATATGTAGCAGTATTTATAGATATTATTTATAATAATCTTATACTAAACCTTCTTTGAATTTATAGAATTGGAAATAAACTGAAGTATTAAATATTCAATCATAAGATCTTATTGTTTTGAGATCATAAGGCAGTTCGAAAATAATTTAAAATATTATATTAAAATCTAATATATAAATAAGTATCCAAAGGGCCCCTGTACCCCTTAATACGCCCCTGAACCCACAACCGCAACGCAAAGATACAAAGATACAAACACAATTGTGCGCGAAATAGTAGCACTGAATATATGCTGGTCGTAAATTACAGGAACACTAACTTAAGAATTCACCAATGTCAACCATAAAACAAGGCAGTTTATAGGCATTGTCATTTCAGGTGGAATTTTAATACAAATAAGTGTGTATGAACCAACATGTGTAAGGCATACATAATAGTTTTTAATGTTTTATGGTAAAAATAAGCTCCAACATTTTTTATTTATAAGTATGAGATGAAGAAAAAAATATTCGAATTTTTATTTGTATTAAGTATAAATACGGGAGAAAATTAAAAAAATATTAGAATTTCTTATAAGTATGAGATAAATAACAAATACTACAATTTATTATAAGTACAAGATAAATATAAAAATAAAAGAATTTTTTTATAATAAGTATAAATATAGGATAAGCAAAAGAATAGTTGAATTTATTTTATTATTAGTATAAATATAGCATACATAAATACACATATATACGAACTCATTATAAGTAAGAGATAAATAAAAGAATATTAAAATTTATTATAAGTATAAGATAGATAAATATTATTAGAATTTATTTTATAGTAAGTATAAGTATAGGATACATAAAATTATATTACAATTTATTATAAAATAATTATATTTAAATAAAAAATATTTTAATTTATTATAAGTATAAGATAAATAAATTCTAATATTTTTTTATTTAAAAGTATAAGATAATTAAAAAATAACTTAGAATTTATCACAAGTATAAGATAAATATCAAAATTGATTTATTTTCATAAAATATTATTATTACATTATATTATAAAAGGAAAAACGGAATTACTATGAAATACCTGATTTACGAATTCCTGGAAGCCTGCTCCCGACTTTTTCCCAAGTGCAGGGTTCAGATGCGAAAAAAAAACACAATCTTCTGCGAATGAGCGAGAAATACTACGCTACGACTCTTGTACTCAGAAAGTGAGTGAATGATATAGTAAATATAAACACCCCGCGAGTCTCGTGCTGCCCTGGCCCAAGAGAGGGATTTCGATTTCGTTTTCTTCGCGCCAAATTGTGAAACTCTGGAAAGCTCTTTCGCCGGTCGAGCTTTTTAATTGCGTTTGCAAAAAATAGTTCTCACACTCACCGCCCTTGCTCTCTCTCTCTCTCTCTCCCGCTCGCTCTCTTGAGTGTTTTCTCTTCGAGTGGTTTTGCTGTGTCTTTGCTTTTGAAACACTCAAACTCAAACTCAGCCTGCCTGGCAACAATCTTGCTGCAACATTTATTGCAGCCACTTTGGCCACATTGTTGCCAGGCCTTGGCATTTGCCAGTCGAAGAGGTAAAATATTTTATAGTTCTGGAAAAAGTAAAGAAAAAATACAGCAGCAGATTAGAGTGGTTGTGAAAACTAAGAACTTTCCTGTGAGGCAAGTATGCGATTGGCATTAACGCCCTTCTCTGCCCATTTCAAGCGATTAGCATACCGACATTCCAGAATGCAATCGAACGCGCCCTAAGAGTTATTTATTGTGGTTGCCAAGTGCCCGCGGTCCTGATTAAAATATGGGTTAAACAATTCCACGGAAAAATATTTGAAAATAACCCATAAGATAATTGGAAGAAAGCAAAGCAACGCTCCATATAATATATATTTTTTATAAACATTTTTTTATTTAAATTAAGGAATGGTTTTTGATTTCCAAAACTTAATCAGTTTTGTGATCTTAATAATAATTTCTCATTTGGGTAAATAAGTTAGATATCCTGTAATAAATATATAACCAACATTACTTAAATATTCGAAATCTAAATAAATTTGTTATACTTTTTTAACACGTTATTGCTTATTGCTCACTTAATTTTGAAATATCTGCTTATGTATATTTAATTTAATTTTTTATTTCCATTTAAATTTTTCATTTTTATTCAATTTAAACAAAACCCATTACACTTACGCTTTTAATGCTTAAAAAATATTGACTAAAATTTTCTTTAAAATTCCAATATTAAATAATGTTTTTAAAGTCTTTAAGCAAGTCCTTACTACTCATTTAATTTTTATTTTATATTTAAATGTAGTTCTTGTAATTTGGCAAATATTTATGTTATTTATTGTTTAAATTAAAGTTCTTTCCAATATTTTATAAAAAAAAATATAAAAGTTCGCAAATCCCTTACCTTAAATCCTTAGTTACCAATTATTATTAAAAATGTACGTATCAGCCATCCAAATATTTCTTTAATGCAGCTTTCCGGCGAATTCGCCTTGGCATATTGCCCATTGATATCGATGGTAACTGAAGTTCGCAATTCATTGGCAATGTGTCAAAGCCAAGTGACATTTGCACACTTTGCTCAATGAACCTCTGGACCGCGCCGCCCCCCTTGCGGTGTACTTACGTCACGAGTTACGCTGCAGGCCAACTGCATCGTTAAAAGAAACGAAGGTGGGGAAAACAATCCACTTCTATAAGCCGGGGTTTATATACCCTTAGCTAAATAATAAAAAAATTATTGGGTTAGATATTATTAAAAAAAAAGGTTAGATGCCAATATAATAAACTTTAAATATAAAAGTAAGCAACCACAGTAGGTTCCATATTAAAATTATATTTTTGTAAATGAAAATATATTTTTAAAAATATTTTAAAATTATGTTATCTACAATTTCAAAATTATTCAAAACTAAGATGTCAATATTAATAATTTAAAATATAAAAGTAAGCAACAACACTCCATTCCATTATAAAATGATAATATATTAAAAAATATTTTTAAAACTATATTATATAAAATTTCAAAACTAATCAAAACCAATATATTCAGATAGTAACAAAAACCCATCATATGAAATTTTGTATTTTTCTGAAAATAAATTTTAAGAGCAGTTTTTAAAATAAATCAAATATTCTCCAATGTTAAATGTAGTTTATTTTAAGCAAAAATATAAAAAATATATATTTTAAATTATTTTATTCCTAATTCCAAATTAATTTGCCATGCCCTCCGCTAGGGTATCATAAAACAAGAAATTCCGCGCTGGAAAAAAGAGGCCAAGCCGGGTTGCATGGCCAGTTTTCCGTCTCTTTCCGATTTGCATGCAGTTGACAATTGAATACCCGCCTCCCCCTCCCCTCCCCGTGGCCACCCCCTCGCGCATTTTCCGATGAAAAGCTGAAAATGCAGCACGAGGTCAGGAATGGGAACGAAAACGAAAGACTTTGGCCACAAACTCAGAGTCAGCGGTGCGTTAAATCAGCGGCGCGCGTCTCCTGCTGTCTCTTTCGCGCCGCCTCGCCCCGTCTCGCTCGCACGATCCGAGTGCCGTCGTTACGTCACTTCCGGCCACCGCCAGGGGTTCTTCAATTAACAATTTTTAATACCCTTTTAGGAGGCTTTTAATATTTTATTTGTTCAGGAAAAAAGCAATTTGTAGAAAAAAATGCTCTGTGAAATATTGAGTTTTTTTTTTATTTTATTATAAGAAATATAATATTAAAATTATTTAATGTTAAAACTATTAACCATACACTTTCTCTTATTTAAAAAAAAAAAACATTAAAGTAAGTGTATTTAAAAGTTAGCTGCAAAAGTGTTTATAAATATAACAATTTCATGAATGAAAACCTATGTGGCGTCAAAGTGGGCTAAAAACATGGAAAAATGTTAGTTTTTCAGTCATTTTACTTTGCTTAACCCTTTTGTGGCTGCCGTCCGTCCATTCAGTTAACCCACACACGAGCATCCATTGATACGCTCTCTGATTTCCCGATCAATGCAATTGCATGCGGCTAACTAATTTCTCACAAAAATTTTCTGTGTTTACCTTTTTGGTCAATTATTGAAATCATTTTCCATTGCATTTGTTGCTATTTTCTGTTTTTTTCTGTATTTTCGCTGTTGTCGTTGTAGTTGCCATTGTTGTTGGCGGTAATTTAGCAATTATCTCTTTGTGAATTGTCATGTCGGCTTAATTAAATTATCGCACTCAGGGACGGGGAATTTCGGGCAGATAAATGAATAAACGTGGCGATGTACATTGTGATGGGTTGAGAACGCCGGCAGAAGGGGGTTAAGGGGGTGTTGCGAAACTGGCGCGGTGAAATGTCACTTGGGAATGACATAAATTACAATTAAGTATCTGAAATTTGGGGCGATATTTAGGAAAAAAATATTAATATGTAAAAAAAAAAATTAAATTTTATATATCTTTTAAATTAAGTTAAATTTTATATATATTTTAAATTATGTTAAATTTTATATATGTATATAAAATAACAAGAAAATATATCTATCTCTAATAATATTTATAATACTAATAGTAAACTTTTATCTAATCCAAAAAGTATTTACTTTAAATTTAGATGGTTGCAATTTTAAGGCAGGAATGAAGGTTAAGCCTAGTAATATTTATAAATTAAAGCTACAGTTCAAAAATATACTAAAATATTTGTTATAATATTAATAAAGACAATTAATATTTTATTTGAATTAATTAATTTATTATTAGTTAAGAAACACACTTGAATAAATAGCATAATATATCCCAATGCGAAATATATTTTATATAATTTAAATAAGGGTGTACTATAATGGTATAATTATTAAAATAAAATTTATAAATACTATATAAATAATAAAATTTAATAAAAAATATGTGTACTTACCTAGGAAGTTTAACCTATAATATTTTGTTTTTTTTAATCGATTCCCATGCAAATGCCTAGACAAATCCAGCAATTCTAATTGGCAGCTCTTGGATTTGTGGCAAATACACACTTAGAATGCGGCTGGCACTCGATCGGAGCGGATCGCATAGGATCTTGAGGCTCGCAACTCGCACAAACGGACTCAATGCCCCGCCATTCCATTCAATTCAATCAAATCTGTGTCACTGGGTTACGAGTTGCAGGCAATTGTTGTTGCTGCCGCTGCTGTTGCTGCTGCTGCTGCTGCTGCAATTGCCGATGTTGCCGGTGTAACAATGTGGCTGCTGCACGTCGAGGGGCACGGCACTGGCACCGCAGCAACAAGTTTTGCCAGCGGCAACAGGCAGCATCAAGTTTTGCCAGCGGCAACAGGCAGCATCGGCGGCCGAAACTCTGGCCGTTTCCCTTTGGGCCAGGCCAAAGCGGCCAATTAACTTATCTGATGCATAGGAAAAGATATAGAAAAGCCCCGACTTCAGCTGCAACTGCAACAGCAAGCCATAAGAATTCACGGCGCTTTTGTCTGCGATCCTCGATCGCTGCCTACGTACAAAAATTCAGGCAGGTCTTGAGGTACACACAGCAAAAATTGTGATTATACTTAATTTTTTAGATCAGTATTTTGAAATTATAATTTTATTTTTTATTTTTACTGCATAATTTATTTAATCTTATTTTTATAGATAACTTAGTAAAACAAAAGATTTCATTTTCAATTTAAAAATGTTTGAATTTTTTTTTTATCTAGTGCGATTTTTAATATTTTTATGAAGCTTTAACCTTAAAGGTTATTTAAGGATTTGTAACTTTAATTAAACTAAGAAACTCCCTTGTTTTTATGACTTAAAATAACAATAATATATAAAATTGTTTTGCTTCATTTTAATATTTTCTCATTAAATATCTTCTCATTTTATATCTTATTGGAGTATATTTTATGAAACAATAATTACATTTTTCACTAGCACTTTCACATTTAAAGTTTTTACAGATTCTTGGCCTTATAGATTTTTATTTACCTAATTTTCCTAAGTTCTTGCTCCTTGTTTTTCCCATTCAAGTTATTTCCCCTCTGTTTTCTGCAGTGCAAAACAGCCTTCAGCTAGTGCATATATTTTAACTGCCATTCATTGAGTTTTCCCGGCTCTAGCCGTCTCTTTCTGTTCGTCGCAGGCCGTCTCTTTGGCACCCAGCATCCGCGCTTGCGCAGACGCGCTGTCTGGTTGAAAACGGAACGAAACGGAATCGACTGAAACGGATCAAATCGGGATGGAATGGATAAACGAGTTTTTCGGGAGATTGGAAAATATGTTTATTATGCGCCGTGCCACCCAGTTTTTCCAGGTCGGCTGACTATTTCACTTTCGACGGCCCGCAGACATTGTGGGTGGCCTCCCCTTTTTTTGCAGCCTGGAAAATGCTACGGAGGCTTGGCCAGGAAAATGCTGGGAAAGCGGGTAAGCCCATGAAATATTTTTCATAAAAATTTCGCCAGGAGTGGAAAAGAGGGAATTCTTTGATAGGAAGAAGGGGCTTATATCAGCTCTTTAAAGCGATTTATTAAATAAATATAACATACATATTGTATTTTATATTTAACAGCATAGAATATTTAGATAAGTAAAGTCTAAAAGCCCTGAAAACTGCCCATAATTTTTTTTTTTTGATATAATAGTTATTAAACATATTTATAGGTTCAATTTAAGTTAAATTATTAAAATATTTTGTATCCACTTTGAAATGTTTATACAATATTTGACACAAATAGTAAATCTTTATTATATTCCCAAAAATTTTAAACTTAGCTAGTTTACCCTAAAAATATTTAAAGAAATGTTAATATTATCCCAAGAAATTTTAGAAATACTAACATGTAGTTATGAGTAAAGCAATCATGCCCAATAAGTTCTTTAAAAATTCTTAAAAAACCCTTGTTTTTGAAGTTTTCTCCTCACTTTCGGATTGCCCAACTCGAATATCAAAACGAGAGAATGGGGAAAATTCTTGAAAAATTGCTGGAAACCTGGAAGTCGCACTTGGCATGCCAAAATGTGGGCAGCACTCGGCTGCTGTCAATCAAAGTTGCATTTTTCTTTTCAATTTTCCGAGACCCCTCTCCCCCCGCCATTTCCCAGTCGAATGGAAAGCGGCGGGGCCAAACCGGAAAAGCGTGTGTTAATAGGAAAAACTTCAAAAGCCGAAAGGGGTGGAAAACATAGCGTATTGCATTTGCAGTCGTTGTCACAGCAAGGCATTAATTATGCCATCAGCAAACCGACGGCGACAACGGAGCAGACATATCCTGTTGACAGCCCCCCGGCCCCAGCCCCTCCCGCCCTCGTGATTTTCCAACCCCCCCTTCGATTTTCCCAGGGGCGGGGACAAAAGTTTTTCGCATGGCAACGGAAGTCACGTCGCAGTTTTTCCACTGAAAATGCTCAACACTCGTAATTATTTAATAACACATGTACACTGCATTTTGATCGCAGAAACCAAAAAAAAAAACCAGGGGTTAAGGTGGGCGTTCAGGTGTGGCCTGAGTTGGGGGCGTGGCCGAATTTAAGTGCCCGCAGATCAAAACTAGTGCAAAAGACAAAAATACAACACTGAACGGGAAAAAATTATTTTACTTAGAATTTGGGTAAGCAAATTGTTGGTATTTATTAAATATTTTATGGTAACTATTTTATAGTAGTAAAAAAAGACAAATATTAGTTTAATATTTTTTTTTTATAAACAGAGTCATTTAAAAATTCGCAACAAATCAAATAAATCATTTAGAGTTAATGAACATTTACTTTCCTATTTTAAATTACCAAAAATCTAAAACAATTAAAACCCAAATAGTTCCTCTTAATTACCTGAAATATCTGCCATTAATTTATTAGTCAGCAGCCCTGTTGACTAGTGTATTCCAAGGCGCCATCAACGTTTTTCTCAAAAAAAAAAAAAAAAAAAAACAGAGGGGAAATGTAGCCCCGTTTTCGTACAAATATTTGGCAGTATAAAAATAAAATAGACCGTTTTCAAATGGGGAAAACTCACCGAGAGGTGTATCTATGAGATGTCGCCGCTGACAAATAGAAAATTCCATGCAAGTGTACAAAAATAAACTTGGGGCAATGTTAGCTTTTCCTCGCTGCGGAATTTTCATTTCCCCGGAGATAAGAAAATTGTCCCCATAAATGTCAATTAATTTATGTGCGTCCTATGGCAACTAGACGTTCGCCTGGCCAACTGAAGATTGAAGTTCGACCAAATGGCAGCGGAATCGGCATCGGAATCGGGAAAATGTAAGCTGTAAAATGGAGAGTGGAAAATGGAAAAGCGGGAAGCGACTGCGACTGCGTTGGCGGCCTTTGGCGACGTTGTCAGCGTTCTGGGCGATTAGTTGGCCCGAAAATAGACTCAGACATGCGGAAGAACGAGCAAAGAGGTTCTCTGCACTCGGAAAAAAAATCATTCATTTTATCGAAAGGTGTAAAATGTAGGCAAAGTTATAGCAGAGATTTATTTATAGACTTTTAAAAATTTTTTAAATAGTAATTCGTATTTTATTGGTTGCTTTGGCTACTATTTTCTACTCATTTAATAAATTGGTTAGTGTATGTATTTTGGGGAAGGTTAAACAGTTTTTAAAATAGTAATTTGTATTATATTCGTTGCTTTGGTTACTATTTTCATTTTTTTTTTTTATTAATTTGCTAAATTATGTATTTTTTAGGGAAATAAATATTTTGTTATTCAAACTGACAATTTAATTATGACTTAAAGTATTATATTCGTAGGTAATTAAAATTATATTTAAATTTTATTATATTTATGCAAGCAATTAGCAAGCAATTAATAAGTCCTCAAGATCTTTCTATGATTTTCAGCTACAATTTTCACAAGCATTTAGATACTAAGCCATATGACATTTTGTAATATAAGGAATTTCAAATTGGCAATACAAATTTAAGTAAAAGTATTTTGTTTGTATTATTTTTCGGCAAGCAGTTGCAAATGTAAAAAGTATTTTTTTTAATAAAATATAAAGATCTATTTACGATTTTCACCTACAATTTCAATGACCATTTATTTACCAAGCTAAAAAACATTTTTTAAATAAGAAATTAGCTTAAATTACAAGTTTTTCTCTCACTGCACTCGGTTGTCAGGCGACATCTTCATCTCATCTCTCCGCATCCCATCCATCCAATCCCATCCCAGGCCGCCCACTCTTTTCCACCTCCTCGACGGGTCGGTTCCCTTTGGTTCCGTCTGGCTGTCCGCCTAAAAATATTCCCCACTAATCCTACACGAGAAACTATTTCGGTGTTAATAATCTGCTTGAGAAACGCATACCTATGCGATCCAGGCATCCAAATTGCTCCGAGCTGCTCCTTTGTACGTCCATCCATCCATTCGCTTACCTCGAAAAGGTGTGGGATTAAAGTCGCCTAAATTATTAACGTTTCAGCAAATGTGTGGAAATATTTGCTTAGAATTTACTTGACACTTTTGGTTTTATTTCTTATTGTACAGGCATTCCACAGATCAGGAGAGTGTGCAAATGTTAAGTGGGACGTATTATAACCAGGTAGATCTGTGAGGTATTGTATATTACATATATATATTTCCCTTTTCCCATTTTTATTAAAGAGATTTTGTAAATTTAACTAAAAATTGTATTATTATTTAAATTAAATAAAAAAAGTGTGGAATCAAAGACGCCTAAATATCTTTTTATACAGGCATTCCACAGATCAGGAAAGTGTGCAAATATTTAAGAGGAAATATTATAACCAACTAGATCTTTAATTTAATATATACATATTTTAGTTAATAAAGAGCATAATCATAATTTTTAAAAATTGTTTTATCAATTATTTATTATAAACTAAATAGATAAATATTGGTTTACATTGTTATGTTATTTTTTTTTTATTTTTGGAAACCCCCAGAAATATGGACCACCTTTGGCAGACTGAATTTCCGTATCTCACATCCGTGTCCCCATGAAAAATTCCACCCATTCGAGGTTCCATCTGACTTTTAGCCGTCTGGCGTTAATTTGCCTGCCAGCTTTGCCGCAATGGGCTGTAGTAATGGCAATATTTGCACAGTCAGCCCAAGGGTCTCGGCCTCGGTCTGGGTCTGGGTCTGGGCCTTAGTCTCGGTCTCTCTGCAGGTATTTCTTGGCTGCATCTTATAGGTGTACCTCATATGTGTGAGCGAGTATATCTGCTTTCTTGAACGTATCGTGCAGAGGTAATTTTCATGCAGTCATTCCTCATTCATTAAAGCGTCGCATGGCGTCCGCAGAAGAAAGAAAGACGGCGAAGAATGGTGAAGAATGGCGAAGAAGCAGCAGCAACAGCAGCAGCAGCAGAAGACAGCTCAGCAGAAGAAACCAAAGATGCGGTGGGGGGACTTTTGGCATGGCATTAACCCGTAGAACTCCTTTCACTTTACATTCTAATTCCAAAAGTTCCAGCATTCGCATACCAAGACCCTCTTGCCTCGGCGAGGGGCCCGGCGGGGGAGGCCGGCATTCTTCGCTCCGGCTCCGGCGAAACCTGAATGCCCGATGAATGCTAATGCTAATACCTCGTACCTGGCCAATTTTCCCCTCGGGCGGCCTATAAAATATGTATGTGTGCAGGCGCACACGGTGCAAAAAAGTCCAAAATGAATAGCAGAAAGTATCACCAAAATCGGTCATTAGCTTGATGCTTTTCCGCGTCAAAACAGTTGTTATCGCTGGCATAACGACATGAAAATTGGTATGTGCCCAGATATACCACTTATAATCTCGCATAGCTGCCAAGAAAACATATAACATTTATTTTGGAGTTGAAAGATCATATTTTCTGCGTTCTTATGTTGTAATATTTCTCTAAATAAAAAAAATATGGGCTAATCATACATGAAATATAAATTATAATGTCCGCCTAACATCTTTTGATCGAAATATGGATTCCAAGACAGAACTTTCTACCATCTATTAATATTTTATTACTTTATCTCCTTGACTTTATTCTTAAGTCAGAGGGAAGGGGTAACCAAATAAAATATAAATATTTTTCTCCGTGCAGCTCCATAAAAGAATTCCCAACTAAAAAGAGCCAGCTATCGATCGGAGTTCGAAAAGGCGGCCAACTCGATGGCACAAATAAAATATTTAATTGCCCCCAACCAGTGTGCATTATTAAGTAACTGGGAAGCGTGGATGAAATATAAACAATGGCCCTATCTGCAGCTAATTGTTTACACCCAGTTAATAAACTTCTCAGCCTGTCAAATGGAAATTTGAATCGGAATGGAAATTCCTTGGCTTCAAAGTGAGTTCTTCAACTGGTTCATGGGTGATAACGTCTGATAGGGAAAAATAGCCCTAAAAATATGTGAAGAGTGTAGAAAAAGAGTTCTCTAACTGCGTTGTCAATCAATTACAAAATCGTATAAATATAATATTTTAGTTTTAATAGAATAACAATAAACGAACCCTACACATTTGTTAAACAAAAATATTATATTGCCTTAAATGAATATTTTTTTAAAAGTATTTTTGGAAAATAAAATACTTGAATATGTTTTCATAAATGCAAGACATTCAGAAAATATAAGCTTACATTTATGTTTGTCAATAGATAATATAAAAAAGAAAAAATATAAAATGGAAATAATAATAGTTTTTATTGTTTGACAAAGCTCATATCATTATTCAAATACTGGAATATATTATTAATTAAGCTATAAACAATAATCTTTTAAACTTAATAGTCAATGATGCATTATAAAACAAAAAGGAAAATACAACTTAAGAAAATACATATATTTTCAGTTATATTAAGCAAAATGAAAAAAATTACTAGATATTGTTAAATAAATTATATAATATAATATATTATAAATTGTTAGAACCTTCTTATTGAATACTAGTCGTGTCGACGGAGCATTTCTCTTGGTATTGATATATATACCTGCCATATAGATAACTTTCGGGCCGCGAGGGCGTTGACAGCTGTAACTGGGGGCGGCGTACTTATAAACATGCCTGCAGCAGGTGCGATAAGGGCCATAAGGGATTGGGATTTCGAAATGGTCTGGACATCGATATGATCGGGGGCAGAGCTATAAATATTGCCCCAAAAGGCCCACAACTGATACTGATAGACAGGCTCAATGGCTGCGCCACTCGAAGTATTTCGCTGCCAAAAAGCGATTAATCATCTCCGCCGCCTGTTTAGACCACAACAATAACAAGAGATTAATACAGCCGATGTCTGAGGCTGATTCTGATTCTGATTTTGGTTCAGACTCAAGCTCCGATGCTGTGGGAAACACCACAAAGGAGTACTAGTACACTGAGGCAAATTTTAATAGAAAAAAAGTTAATCTTGAAAAAAGACAATATAGTATTTAAATATTTTTAAATTAAATTTTCAAATCATCCAGTAAATATTTTAGTATATTCGGTATAAAATGTATTTATTGGTATTTAAATGGCATTTTGATATGGTATTTTGACATGGTATTATAGTAAAGAATTTTGATAAAGTATTTTTATATGACTTTGTAATTGTACTTGAATATTTTAAATTAAAAGGAATCAAGGAATCCTTAAGATATTTTAAAAATGAAGGCTTCTGGTATTTTGTCAGTGCTTTTTTCGGCTTGTGGAACCGCTGAAGGGGCCACCGGCTCATCTGGAGTGCCACTTGCCACTTGCCGCAAATTCCCTTAATCATCGCCTGGTGTAATAAATCTAATTTCCCCCAGAGCAGCCATCAATCGATCGATCTACATATGCGGACACAAAAACCAATCAACTTACTGGCCATATCTCCACTCCATTCCAGGGAACTTCAATTCACATTCAAAGGCTGTGGATACAAAAAAGCCGAGCAGAAAACGAGCGACAAGACTTGATAGACAATTCAAATACAACATCGATGGCACTCGAAACTAAATAAGTTATTGAACTCCAAGCATATTTAAAATATAAATAATAAAAATATAATATTTAATAATTATAACAAAATAGTAGCTAATTTTAAGGTGCCAATAAATATCAAAAATAATCAAATTATTTTTGTTCTGTTAGACTGAGATAATAACTTGCCAGCTCTAAGTCTATGACTCTTTCATCTACAAGATTATATTCTTTGCAAGCGGATGTGATTGGCAGATAGTAAAGCTCCGATTCCGATGGTCCCTGATCTCCAAATCTTGCCCAATGCCACGACTTTAGGAGCGGGGAAAAGCGATAGAAAAACAGACAATGCCAGCCAATTACCAGCGATAACACAAATATTTCTGTAACAACCAGTTCTCGGGCCGAGTTTTCAGTTTTAAGTTTTCAGTTTCAGTTTCGATTTCGTCAGTCGGCCAGAAATTAGCACGTAACTTCGGGTCGAGCACCACCCCACCCAAAAGCCAAAAAAAAAAAAAAGGCGAAAACCCATTGGCACTAAGTCATAAAAATAACAATGAACAAGACACAAGACACGGCCCAAAAATGTACAACAATTTTTATGATATCTTTGCTTTTCTGTATTTTTTGTTTTGGTTTTTTTCTCTTTGTTTTGTGGCTGTCATGCTCATTGAGCACGCTTTTTGCTTTGCGCCCTAAGACAAGGGGAGGCTGCCCCGGTAGCCGGGCTCCACTGTTCGGATTGTGCGTGCCCCTACTTACTGGCGATTTGTTGACATTAGGTCTTAAAATTTATTAGTTCTTATTGTCAACTTGGCTGGTGTGGGCTTTTTTCGGTTTTACTTTTTTTTCGGTGGGGGGAGGCAAGCCCTGGGCGTGGCCAATGGGATTTCGGTTGCCTAATGCCGCGGCCACAGTCGAATCGATTCGAGCGGAATGCAATGCCGAAGCAATTAAATTAGTGACATTTAAAAGTGGTCTCTCTTTGTTGCCCTGATGAAGTGCTCCAGGTTCTGGCCGCCAGTGGGTTCGAAATGAAACCCTTTCTCTGGCCCCACAACTTCTCGAACTTTTACTTTTGCATTTTCGTCAAAAACATATAAAGCCCCATATTAATGAAAGATATTTTCCGCATTTGTTAATCGGTTTTTATTTTTTACAATATAAAATATTAAAAATTCTCAATAATTTAAAAATCGTAATTTTTCAAAAAAAATATTTTTATACAGAAGACCCTAGTATTATTATAAAGATTAGGCATAACCATTTATAATTTTAGAAGTATGTTAAGAATATAAAATATCCAAAAACCAGTCAAAAGTTAATAAATAAATAAATAAAAAATGTAAATAAATGTTTTAAAATGTATATACCTCTTTTAAAATATAATAACATTTATTTCTTTCCTTTTAAATATTTTTAATGCAGATAAATGTTCTTCTTATCAACCAAAAATGTTAAATATTTACACACAAATCCAAAAATAAATACGATTATCAGTCCATTAAATTAAATTACAATTATTTCCTCATCCCTTTGTTTTCCCAATAAATACACAACAAGTTTGCTAGTCGAAAATATATATTTCTTGAATATGTAAGCCGAAAGTTTCAAAATTAACGAGTCGCCGCAGCGTTAGCCCAATAATTTATTCATCACTCTGCTCGTCCAAGGTCGAATGGATTCGGAAAGTCCGGAAAGTGTCGGGGAAGTTTCGAAAAGAAGTGGTGTATATATCCTGTGATCTGGGGGTCTACTTCTCGCCCGTGGTGGCCAGGGCGGTGAGGACGTAGAAGCCCGACCAGCTCAAGTAGGTCACCGGCTCGGCGCTGCCCTCGCTGACCTGCTCCTCGAAGAACTTGGCCCCGAACTTGGCCATGAAGGCCAGGAAGGCCATGCCGGCCAGATTCCAGCTGCTCTCGTTGATCGACAGGTAGAGCAGCGAGGTGATGTTACCCAGAATGGTGAGGGTCTTTAGGGTGTCCAGGGCACTGTTCTCGCCATCGTCGCTGCTCTCGCCCTTGAAGAAATTGAGGATCACGCTGACGGCCAGGGGCACTATGAAAAGTCCATGGCCCAGGGCAATGTTGTTGCTCTCGGCAGCCAAGTAGAGATCCACATTGACCAGCGGCAGCGGGATGATGTCCATGATGCAGGTGGTCGTGTCCGTGACCTTCTTGGCATTCTCGTCCCCAGTCAGGCCGCTCACCAGGCCGAAGAGTCCATGGCAGAATCCAATCACGCAGGCGGTGAAGGCATACGGGTGCTCGCTGGGCCCGATCTTGTAGAACCCAAAGCCGGTGGCTCCGCAGAGCAGAACGTTGAGCACGGTGCTCACAGCCGAGTTGTCCGACATCTTAATGGAGTTTCTACTCTATATATCTAATATAAATATTCCTAGAAGTGAGGTGTTTGCTTTAAAGCTTAGAACTTCTTTGTCAAGATTCTTCTAAAGTTAGGAACTTTAATTCTCAAAGATTACCAACTGCTTGCTTTGCAAACCACAGCTTGTTCCTTTATCTTGCTTTGTGATTTCTTGCTTAAAATACCTTGTTAATATTTACTTACTTACTGGTTTTCAAAATTCAAACTTACTCTATTTTAAGATTCTCCTTAAGTTAGGAACCTGCTTTTAGATGGTAAACTTGCTCTTTGGGAACACTGCTTGCTTCTAAAGCCACTGCTTATTGTTTTGTGCTTTCTTGCTTTCTAGCCAAAATGCCTTGCTTATTTTGTCTGGTATCTGAACCTGTTAACCTGTCAAAAAAATATTACAAAATATTGTTTTTAATCCCTGGCTCTTTTTTTAAAGTGCAACTGCTTTAATGCTTTGTGGGTGAAATGTGTTAGAATGCTTATTGCAAATTTGCTTTGAAAGCACGAAGAGTACCACTGCTTGTCTTCTGCTTCCGATTGGTTGAAGATCCATTTGCTTTGCTTACTCACTTTTGTGCTTTCCCAGCAACTTGATGACTCCTTCTTGCTGGCTTGGCCCCGGCTTTCAGTTTAATGATGGTTTTCAACGGAATTTCATCGAAAGAGAACGCAAAACGTATTAAAAAGGGACAGGATAAAATTTACAATTTGAATTTGTTCTGGATTTACGAATAGGTGCCTCAGTTTGACTCGAGAGTGTGTCGACCGAAACGTTGAACGAGCTGTGTGATAATGATCCACACGGAGCACTGACAAATCTGGAGAGCCCAAAGTTAATGTCAACGCCTGCTGCTAATTGGTAAGGAAACCTGGTATTGTCTTGGAAAAATAATAAAATATGATTTTTAAAATAATTGTGCTGTTGCTTAAGTAATCTGTAAAAATTAGAGGTCCTTAAGTTTTTCAAATTTAAATATAATATATATAATGAATATATATAGAAATATAAAATAAATTATCAATAAAAAAATATGAAAGTAGTCCTTGAAAAATATTTCAATATAACAAGTCCATTTCTATTTTATTTATCATTTAGAATATTAGTTCTATAATATTATAGTTGGTTCAATAAATTTGTATATTTTTAAGAAGAAATCATGATTTTGATGAAGTCAAAAAAACATAAAGACAAGAAAGAAAAAAAAGAAAAGAAAGCAAAGAAAGAGGTGGAAGAATATATTGAAAAGGAAGAAAACATTGAAAAGAAAGAACATTTTGAAGGAAAGGGGAAAAGTGAGAAAAGGGTTAGAACGATCAGGAATGTCGAGAGAAAGTCCAGTCTGCTGGATGACCCCAACAAATTGCTAACGCCCAGTTGGTTCTGGAACCAATATATAAATCGCCAGATTGTACCACTCCCCGTGGCCCATTCCCTGCTGGATGTCGCCGATCCCCAGTTGTCATCGCCCATATCCAATTGCTCCAAACTGGATATACAAGATAATAGTGGCGTTGCGGCTGTCACCTCGGTTTGTGGGGAAATGTCACCATGTCCGCCGCCACCGACTTTGTATCCGAATACCATGGATTCCGATATCGCCGACATTATAACCATTGCCCGGCAGAGGCGCCTTCGGAGTGCGGCCACAGCCCTCAGTATCGAGGACATTGTGCCCAAAGACAGACAAACAGAAGACAAAAGACAGCCCAAGCCCACAACTTCGAAGGAAAGCCTCGAAACTGCGGACCGTACCCCTCCCGTTTTGGATCGCATGCTCACCGCCCATGATTTCGAGGTCGTTTGGAGGTCGGACAGTCTTTCTAATATGAATCGGCATTTATGCAGTGCCGAGATAATTCAAATCAAAGAAAATCGCAAGATGGGTAAGTTTAAACATTGTTTGTATCGGGTGCATCAAGATTTTTTGGGATTACAAAAAATGAAAAAAATTTTCAAAAATTAAATATTTCTTTAAATGGTGGGGATCGTTAGCAGAGCTCCCCAGCTGCTCAGAACAGTCGGTCTTTTCGCTCTACGCATTGATTTGGCTAAGCTACGATCAAAAAACCACTAAAAAAGGAGCATTTTTCCCAAAAATCAGAATCCCAAAAAATCCTGATGCACTCCCTTACAAAAAATGAAAAAAATTTTCAAAAATTAAATATTTCTTTAAATGGTGGGGATCGTTAGCAGAGCTCCCCAGCTGCTCAGAACAGTCGGTCTTTTCGCTCTACGCATTGATTTGGCTAAGCTACGATCAAAAAACCACTAAAAAAGGAGCATTTTTCCCAAAAATCAGAATCCCAAAAAATCCTGAAGCACCCCCTTACAAAAAATGAAATAAAAAATTCAAAAATTAAATATTTATTTAACTGATGGGGATCGTTAGCAGAGCTGCCCAGCTGCTCAAAACAGTCGGTCTTTTCGCTCTACGCCTTGATTTGGCTAAGCTACGATCAAAAAGCCACTAAAAAAGGAGCATTTTTCCCAAAAATCAGAATCCCAAAAAATCCTGAAGCACCCCCTTACAAAAAATGAAATAAAAAATTCAAAAATTAAATATTTATTTAACTGATGGGGATCGTTAGCAGAGCTGCCCAGCTGCTCAAAACAGTCGGTCTTTTCGCTCTACGCATTGATTTGGCTAAGCTACGATCAAAAAACCACTAAAAAAGGAGCATTTTTCCCAAAAATCAGAATCCCAAAAAATCCTGATGCACTCCCTTACAAAAAATGAAAAAAAATTTCAAAAATTAAATATTTATTTAACTGATGGGGATCGTTAGCAGAGCTGCCCAGCTGTTCAAAACAGTCGGTCTTTTCGCTCTACGCCTTGATTTGGCTAAGCTACGATCAAAAAAACACTAAAAAAGGAGCATTTTTCCCAAAAATCAGAATCCCAAAAAATCCTGAAGCACCCCCTTACAAAAAATGAAATAAAAAATTCAAAAATTAAATATTTCTTTAAATGGTGGGGATCGTTAGCAGAGCTTCCCAGCTGCTCAGAACAGTCGGTCTTTTCGCTCTACGCCTTGATTTGGCTAAGCTACGATAAAAAAACCACTAAAATTGAAGCATTTTTCCCAAAAATCAGTGGTTTTTTGATCGTAGCTTAGCCAAATCAATGCGTAGAGCGAAAAGACCGACTGTTCTGAGCAGCTGGGGAGCTCTGCTAACGATCCCCATCAGTTAAATAAATATTTAATTTTTGAAAATTTTTTTCATTTTTTGTAAGGGGGTGCATCAGGATTTTTTGGAATTCCGATTTTGGCGAAAAATGCCCTTTTTTTAGTGGTTTTTTGGTCGTAGCTTAGCCAAATCAAGGCGTAGAGCGAAAAGACCGACTGTTTTGAGCAGCTGGCGAGCTCTGCTAACGATCCCCATCACTCAAAGAAATATTTAGTTTTTGAACATTTTTTTCATTTTTTGTAAGGGGGTGCATCAGGATTTTTTGGAATTCCGATTTTGGCGAAAAATGCCCCTTTTTTAGTGGTTTTTTGGTCGTAGCTTAGCCAAATCAAGGCGTAGAGCGAAAAGACCGACTGTTTTGAGCAGCTGGCGAGCTCTGCTAACGATCCCCATCACTCAAAGAAATATTTAGTTTTTGAACATTTTTTTCATTTTTTGTAAGGGGGTGCATCAGGATTTTTTGGAATTCCGATTTTGGCGAAAAATGCCCCTTTTTTAGTGGTTTTTTGGTCGTAGCTTAGCCAAATCAAGGCGTAGAGCGAAAAGACCGACTGTTTTGAGCAGCTGGCGAGCTCTGCTAACGATCCCCATCACTCAAAGAAATATTTAATTTTTGAAAATTTTTTTCATTTTTTGTAAGGGGCTGCATCAGGATTTTTTGGAATTCCGATTTTGGCGAAAAATGCCCCTTTTTTAGTGGTTTTTTGGTCGTAGCTTAGCCAAATCAAGGCGTAGAGCGAAAAGACCGACTGTTTTGAGCAGCTGGCGAGCTCTGCTAACGATCCCCATCACTCAAAGAAATATTTAATTTTTGAAAATTTTTTTCATTTTTTGTAAGGGGGTGCATCAGGATTTTTTGGAATTCCGATTTTGGCGAAAAATGCCCCTTTTTTAGTGGTTTTTTGGTCGTAGCTTAGCCAAATCAAGGCGTAGAGCGAAAAGACCGACTGTTTTGAGCAGCTGGCGAGCTCTGCTAACGATCCCCATCACTCAAAGAAATATTTAATTTTTGAAAATTTTTTTCATTTTTTGTAAGGGGGTGCATCAGGATTTTTTGGAATTCCGATTTTGGCGAAAAATGCCCCTTTTTTAGTGGTTTTTTGGTCGTAGCTTAGCCAAATCAAGGCGTAGAGCGAAAAGACCGACTGTTCTGAGCAGCTGGGGAGCTCTGCTAACGATCCCCATCAGTTAAATAAATATTTAATTTTTGAAAATTTTTTTCATTTTTTGTAAGGGGGTGCATAAGGATTTTTTGGGATTCTGATTTTTGGGAAAAATGCTTCAATTTTAGTGGTTTTTTGATCGTAGCTTAGCCAAATAAAGGCGTAGAGCGAAAAGACCGACAGTTTTGAGCAGCTGGGAAGCTCTGCTAACGATCCCCATCAGTTAAATAAATATTTAATTTTTGAAAATTTTTTTCATTTTTTGTAAGGGGGTGCATAAGGATTTTTTGGGATTCTGATTTTTGGGAAAAATGTTCCTTTTTTAGTGGTTTTTTGATCGTAGCTTAGCCAAATCAAGGCGTAGAGCGAAAAGACCGACTGTTTTGAGCAGCTGGGCAGCTCTGCTAACGATCCCCATCAGTTAAATAAATATTTAATTTTTGAAAATTTTTTTCATTTTTTGTAAGGGGGTGCATCAGGATTTTTTGGGATTCTGATTTTTGGGAAAAATGCTCCTATTTTAGTGGTTTTTTGATCGTAGCTTAGCCAAATAAAGGCGTAGAGCGAAAAGACCGACAGTTTTGAGCAACTGGGAAGCTCTGCTAACGATCCCCATCACTTAAAGAAATATTTAATTTTTCAAAATTTTTTTCATTTTTTGTAAGAATTTTTTGGGATTCTGATTTTTGGGAAAAATGCTCCTTTTTTAGTGGTTTTTTGATCGTAACTTAGCCAAACCAAGGCGTAGAGCGAAAAGACCGACTGTTTTGAGCAGCCTGCGACCCCTGCTAACGATCCCCACCACATAAAGAAATATTTGTAGATATTATGGGTATATTTATTAAGATTCCCCTCTTCCCCAGCTAACCATGAAATCATTTTTGGGGCGATCAAGAACGGCTGGTACGACGACCTGGAGATCCAGATCGAGTCGAGGTTCTACTACGTGGACCGCTATCTGTTCACCCACTACGCGCGTAATTTCCGCCACTGCTCGAGTTCGTTTTTGCAGTTCCCAGTGCAAAAGGTGCAGATGGGCATGCTGGTGCGCATCTACGAATGGATGCTGGGCGATGACCTGGCCTTCCCCATTGGCAACGAGCTGATACCCTTCTTTGCCGCGGCCAAGTTCCTGGGCGTGAAAAAGTTGATGGAACAGTACTGGGGCACCTTTTCGAAGCGCGGCGACCGCGTCATTTGGGAGCTGAACGCCTTCCACACCTTCCTGATGGCCAGGCAGTACCAGTGCGAGGATATCATGGCCGTGATGCTGGAGCGCCTGCGCAAGTGCTTCCTGCCCGTGGTGGCGTCCCGGGAGTTGCTCGAGTTCGATGTCAACGAGCTGGCCTATCTGCTGGGCCAGGACATGTTGTGTGTTAACAGCGAAGATGAGATATTTTTCACCGCCATTTACTGGCTGAGGTTCGCCTGGGCGGAGCGCAAGAAACACGCTGTTAGTCTGATGAGCAAAGTGCGCTTTAGCTTTCTATCCCCCTGGTTACTGCGATCCATAGCTAACAACCCCGAAAACGAGTGCATCGCTGAAATTGGCCAGAAGCCAGAGGTGAGTATAGCAAAGGGGGTTTCCAAAAAAGCTTGTAAAAAATAATGTGAGCCCCGCGGATTTTTCGCCTAATTAAAATAGTTATAGAAAATAAATTTTAAAAATTGGTGTTTCTGCTTTAATATTATTTATATTTTTCATTACAGGTCTGTCGCTGGATGTGGGAGAGCGTCTTGTTCAGTACGGCGCGCATGGCTGATAGACAGGCGGAAAGTCAAAGGGGAAAGATCGTCAGGGTGATGCTGAAGCAGTTCCAGAACCAAAAGGTTGCCGAGCGCTATTGGACCTTCTGCCCTGGCGTGCCGCACCACCATGACATTAAGTGCCCGCGCTTTCGCGAACTGACCTTCGAGAGCTTCAAGAGATTCCTGCACCGCCTCCATTCGCAGGGCCAGCATTTTATGGACGAGTTGCAGTTCATCCCGAACAAGAACATCCACACGTACCGCTGCTGCAGCGACATCGAGTACATTTCGATTGCCGATCGGAATTGTCCCAGACCGCACTTCTACGATAACGAGCAGTTCGATGCTCCTGATTAAGACAATGCTTGTTTATAATTTCCTAATAAAGATTCAACGTCTATCAATTTATTTTACTTTGTCTTAAATTTCGAATACATTGGGATATATGAATATGGGAATTTTTTTTACAAGGAAGCTAAATTAAAATTAAAACAAAAAATGCTGCTTGGTTTTCTGACAGAAATGACGCCTTCTGTAAGGAATTTACAAATTTAAAGCAATCTTTAGAACACATTTCTAAGGTTTGCGAAATATAAAATATTTAATTCATTTAAAAATATAATTTTTTTTAATTACTTTTCACTTTTTGTTAAATTTTAAACGAAATCTTTGATAACATATTACATTCCTTGTGATCTTTTTACTTTTTCGAGTACCATATTACTTTTGATCACTGCATGCTTCCAACTTCAATAACCTTTCGGCCATCCTGTATGATATATTCCCGACTAGTCCTGTGGATCTGCCGTGTGTACCTCGACCTGAATGCTTCCAACCACAAGTAAGTTCTCCCCGTTGGGGTCACCATCTTCGGAGCCCGTGGTGACCGCACTGGAGGTGTCCTCGTAGTGCTCATCGTAGCCGGCCAATTGTCTGGCATTTCCCGCCCCTTGATTATCATTGGCATCAGGCTGAGGATTCTGGGCATTCCGGGCAGGGGCCTCCCTGATCTGTCCACCCATATATATCCTCACGTTCTCATCCGTATAGTTGGCAATGCGACGTTTGCGGCGGCGTATGTAGAGCTTCTGACGAAGATAGATCTTAAGGAGACCCTTGACCCCAATATAGGTCATCCCTCCATAGATGGTGCGCTGCAATGGATCCTCCAGGCTCCTGAAGAACAAATTCCCCACGGCAGTGGCCAGGGTGGGCAGGAAGACGGCTCCGCAAAAGAGTCGTGAGATGTACAGGGGATCGGTCAGGGCCGGCGCATTTTGGAGGGGTGGCAAACTGTTCGAACTTTCGCTGAGGGCACCCAAATCTCCAGATTCGGGTTCTCCGGCCCAGTGGAGCAGGGGCAACTTTCGCAAGAAGTTGTACCTACTGCGCATGGCCTTCAGAATGGCATCCTCCCAGCGAACCAGGCGGGAGAGGACCAATCCCACGGGGATGAAGGGCAGACCCACCAGCAGAAAGACCTCGCTCTCCATGAGCTCAAGGCCTCGTTTCTGGCCCATCACCTGGATGACGGTGATGGCACCATATGTGATGGCCGTCCAGTAGACGCAGCACATGAACATGCCGGCCGCCACATAGGGACAAGTCCTCCTCACCGTAAAATCCAACCACTCCAGCGCCTCGGCCAGGAAACTCATCCGTGGAAAGACAATGATGTACTCTGTCTGGCACTGCTGGCAGGCCACCGATCGCCTATGGTTGCCGCGCTGCTTCTCGTCGATCCAGCGGTACAGGCAGCTCTGATGCACCCACTTGGTGGCCCCGCGGCACCGGCACGGCTGCACCCACTTAGCCAGCCGGTTGTCCTCCTCGCCGGCAAAGCAAATCCAGCAGGAGCGATCCATGTCCACTTCCGAATACTGATTGGAGCCACCGCTGCCACGGGGAGTGGCCAATTGATCGGGATCCTCAAGATCGTAGGGCAGCTCCGCCTGGGAGCCCTCCACCCGACCAGCCGCCTGGTAGTACACCTCCAAATCGGATTCCATCAAATCCCGCAATGAGACACCCGATGAGTCAATGGTTTGCAATAATCAAACGGGGAACACAGCCTCTTGTCGAAGAACACACACAACGAATTTGGTACGAATCGAACTGAAATTATAACGACTCTAAAGGTAGATACTCTTAAACGAGCTGCGAGCAGGGAGTGAACTTTATGTCACAGATCACATGATCGGCAGAAAACCCTATCTTGATATCAAGAACAATGTTTTTTAAGGCTATGAAAAATAATTTATAAATAATATAAGTTATCGCTTTGTGTACAATACAAAGCGATAACTTATATTATTTATAAATTATTTAATAAAAATTTTTTAAAAAAATCAACTTAAATAAATTATTTTAAGTATACCTTTACTTTCATTTTCTATAGATTGTTGATTTATATGGATTTTCCAGTTAACCACATTTTGTTGCCTACTTTTCTGTGCGGGACTTCCCCTTGAGCTTTTATAATATGTTGCCTACATTTAAGGGCAAGTAAAAAATATTGCGCATTTATTATTTTCTTTGTATACCTATGCTTTATATTATGCTGCTTTATTTTGTAAATCCAGTATCATAGGAGCTTAAATTCTATTACTTGAAATAAGAAAAATATTATCAAAGCTTAATATTAAACCTGAAAGAATTTACTCCCAGCTTCTAATAAATAAATTATTCTACATCGCAAAACGTAAAAACAAAATGTATTTTATTAGCAGGTATCTTAAATTTTTTAATTTTGTTTTTTTTTTAGAAAACTTTTCTGTGTCAGATCTTATTTTATTTAAGTGCATTTAACAATTAGTGCAATTAACGGATTTTCTTACTTCTATACATTTTCCCACATTTAATGGGGAATGCCGCCTTTGTTTCAAAATTAGGCAAATCCATAAATAAAAAGAATTCTTTGCCACATTTAATAAAACTCAATTTATTACTTTAATAAAATATTCGAAAGCCTGAAAGTATGCTTTATATTTTCAGAAAACCAGGAAGTAAAAAAATATCTTTTTTTTTCTTTTCCCAAAAGCTCGCTTAAAAAGCACACAAAAAAAATTAATCAATTAAATTTTATATTTTATTCGTTATCTCTTCAATTCACATAGTTATGCATAGGTTGTTCTCTTTTGTGTGGGTGTGTGTTTGTGTGGCTTCCGTTCCGTTCCCTTTCGTTTCGCTTCCGCTTCGGCCACCCGTTTCCGGCTCGAACTGCTCTCAAATATCACAACTGTTAATAATAAGCGACTACAAGAATTGCGCAAAAAAAAATCTCTTTGATATAGATACAAAAAAAAGCACTACAGATGGAAAAGTAGGGTTGCGGGCACCCATTTTCCTCAGCAGTTGGGGCACTTGACCAGCCCGACTTCGTCGCAATTCATGCACTTCAGAGCCACGAACTCCGCCGTGAAGTGGTTCCGGTGCACCGACTTCTTGGATCCGCTGCACGAGGGGCACGGCAGCAGGCGGTATCCGCCGCACGTCTGGCACGTATACGCGGTGGCAATCGACTGGAAAACATCAACGGGCACTTGATTAATTAAGTTTTCATTGAAGCGATAATAAAATAATTAAGGGGTTTACGTGTGGCGTATTGGCGATGAAAAGCCATTTTTAAAATGCGAGGGAAAATATTGTTGCTTGATTTTTTAATATGAGTATTTTTCTATCTATCTATCTATCTTTGTATCTTTCTATCTTTGTATCTTTCTATCTTTGCATCTTTCTATCTTTGTATCTTTCTAACTTGGTATCTTTCTATCTTTGTATCATTGTATCTTTCTATCTTTGTATCTTTCTATTATTGTATCTTTCCATCTTTGTATCTTTCTATCTTTGTATCTTTCTATCTTTGTATCTTTCTACCTTTGTATCTTTCTATCTTTGTATCTTTCTATCTTTGTATCTTTCTATTTTTGTATCTTTCCATCTTTGTATGTTTCTATCCTTGTATCTTTCTATCTTTATATCTTTGTATTTTTGTATCTTTGTATCTTTGTATCTTTGTATCTTTGTATCTTTGTATCTTTGTATCTTTGTGTCTTTGTATCTTTGTATCTTTGTATCTTTGTATCTTTGTATCTTTGTATCTATCTATCTATCTATCTATCTATCTATCTATCTATCTATCTATCTATCTATCTATCTATCTATCTATCTATCTATCTATCTATCTATCTATCTATCTATCTATCTATCTATCTATCTATCTATCTATCTATCTATCTATCTATCTATCTATCTATCTATCTATATATCTATCTATCTATCTATCTATCTATCTATCTATCTATCTATCTATCTATCTATCTATCTATCTATCTATCTATCTATCTATCTATCTATCTATCTATCTATCTATCTATCTATCTATCTATCTATCTATCTATCTATCTATCTATCTATCTATCTATCTATCTATCTATCTATCTATCTATCTATCTATCTATCTATCTATCTATCTGTCTACCTTTCTGTCTATATATTTATCTTTCGGTCTATCTATCTATCTATATATATTTTATCTATCTGTCTTTCTATCTTTCTATCTATATATCTATCTGTCTTTCTATCTATCTGTCTACCTTTCTGTCTATCTATTTATCTTTCGGTCTATCTATCTATCTATCTATCTCTCTGTCTATCTATCTATCTAACTTTCTATCTATCTATCTTATAATTTAATTCAAATATTTTTTATTTATTCTATTTTTAGCTTACTTTGTACGGTTTGAGCAGCTGGCGTAGTTCTCCACTCTCATTCAGCCGCTCCACAACGTCGGCATCCTGTGAATTAATTTATTGTTTATTCAATTTTATGCTAATTTATTTTTTTTAATATTTTACCCCAATGTGCTGGCCCTCGACGAAGAGCTGTGGCACGCGGATGGTCTCGTCGTGCATCCGCTCGCGCATCTCCTGCTGATACTCCACGCTCATGAAGACATCCCGCTCCTCGAACTTAATTAGCAGAGTGCGCAGGATCTGCTTGACATTGGCGCACTTGGCATATGTTTCCCTGATGATTCCCATGCTGGTGGTGTACAAGACCACCTTGCCCAAGTCCTTTTCCATGTAGTTCTGGAATTAAATATGGGGGCAACTTTAGTTAAATTCTAAAAATGGGTAATAGCATCCCTACAACTATAATTATAATATATTAATTTATATAAATATAAAGTATTATATTAATAATAAACATTTAAATAATTATAAATATTTTTAAAATATATAAAAATTTTTAGTATGTTTTTTTTAGATTTAAAACAATTTAATAATTTAAAGTGTGTCTTAAAATAATTTTAGATACAAGTAAAAATTTATAAAATAATTTATTTAATAATTTTCCTTTAAAAAAAATAATATTTCTATGTAAAAAATCGCAATTTTAAGATTCTGTTTAAGGTGTCTAAAAAATTATTGAAATTTTATATACAAAACATGACCCTAACGACTAGTAATCTTGATTTTTTTAAGGATGCAAATGTGACTATTGTCTTGCGCCCGTCTGTATGTGATATCTGGCACTTGATCGCTGATTCACACCCCGAAATGAGATGTTTGTTACAATAAGCCAACCTGTACACATCTTGGCCAACGGATCGAGGGCATCTTCGGCTTGCTCCACCTCCAGAGCTGCGTCGCCTTTGTTTTTAACCTTCCCCCCACGGAGTCAGAAAAATGGTAACAACCTTGGCCGAAACACTTGAGCCACATGGAGAATTGTGGTCACAAATTGCCCGCTAATTGCCAGGCAAAAATACTTGTTAAACGAAACCGAGCCAGTTTCTTTGCCAGACTCATTAGCGGATGCCACTTTGGACCGGGAACAGAGCATTCTTTCAGACGGGTTCTCTCAGTGCCGACCATTATAATCCATTGATAGCAAATGCCACAGGCAGTATACACAGCAATCACAACGGATCCAATTGAAAATTACGCATAGCCAATTTGTGTAAATGGCAAATAAATGTCCGAGGTGAAAACTTTGCGCAGTGCGAAATGTGAAATATTTTTCCTCGATTCGGTGGACTTGTTTGTGTATCTGTTTTTTGTTTTTTTTGGTCAGGTGGCATAGAGGGGCAGGGGGCTCTTCCGTTAGTCAGCCTGATTAACTAGATTTCCATCGGCGAAGACAGCCGATACCTTAGAGTCGATCGAATTTCCCGCGGCGACCAGTTGCCTCAGTGAGTTGTCAAATTTTGCCATGATTTATTGTTATGCGAAACATAAATTAATAGAGCAGGACATCTGGCCACTATCCCGAGAGTTATGATGGTGAAATGCGATCTGAACATGAGAAATGGTATCAAATCAATTGTGTCTCTCGCTCTTTGAGCGCACACACAAGGGAATTAGTTTGCATTAACCAACGAGAGTGTGTAATTAAAAGCAAATGAAAGCTATTAATATCATTAACGACAGCGATAAGTTTCGGAGTTTTGGAGAGGAAGGATGGTCTAAAAAATAGCCAATGCTTAAAATCTCTAATCTATAAAGTAAACTAGATATACATAGTAAACTGAGATGATTAGTTATGTTTTAGGAAAGTTCAAAAATATTATATAATATTATTTATGTTTTTTTTTAACAATTTATTGCAATAGATATACATTAATCTATAAAAAAAAATGGTTATTTTGTGTTAAAAAAAATAAATGAATAAAAATGAATATATTGCTGTATATTTTTGACATAATATATTTTTCTGTATAATGAGTATTAAAAAATCAAAATATTCAATTTGTAAAACTAGAAAATCCTTCTAAAAAGCATAAATACAGTGATAATTAAAGGGCAATTTTTATTTTAAGAAAAAGACTTCAAAGATACATACACCCTCTACCCCGAACCCTGTAAAAGGTATCTCAAAGTCGAGCCTCTTGCGATTTCCCGACCTGCATCGGCGCATTGCACTTGCATAAGCTGCAAGTCCGCGTCGAATCCCCAGGCCTCATCCACTCGATCAGGTGGCCCCCAATGGCTGCCAGTCGCAAAATCGCCTCAGGTGGCGGTTATTTAATATATGGCATATAATAACCAAACATAACGCCGCTCGGGAGAGACGCAAACAAATGCAAGGCTGGTAAACTGGTACATTAATAGTTGCCATTTGCCATTAAGCCTCATTTGTCGCTCCTCCGACGAGGGTTCAAAGCCATCGAATGTAATGAACATGTTCATGAGAATAAAAAAAAAAAAACAGATAACCAACGCAACGAGCATGAATATGAATGAGGCTGTGAACCGCGGGCCAAATCACTCAAAAGCCTAAAAATGAAAATATTAGAAAATGTGAAGAACACGAGCATGAGCATGCGAGTGTAAACAAGGCTGTGAACTTCGAACCGCAGGCCAAATGACAACTCAAAAATCTGGCCATCTTCAGCAGAACCCCGAACCCCGAACACTCGAAAAACACTGAAAAATCAGCATCTTGAATGGGTTTTCGAGAGGCGCAAAAGAGAAAGCAGGTCAGTTGCCCGGCAAAGGAGGGGCTTTTGGCAATCGCCAGCTTTTGATCTGGCTCTGGGGCTCCAAGGAGCCCATGTGCCCCACAGAAAAGCTGAACAAAACTCAATTAATACGTCACACGTTGCGTTGCATAACCCTTTGTCTCAGACTCTCGGCCGACCAGAAAGTGCGTTTCTCGCCGCCGATCGATGGTTATTTATTTTGATTTCATTTCTTTGGGCAGCGCCACATAATCATGGGAACGAATTTCGAACGTCCAGTGCGTTTTTCAAGGCGCGGGGTGATGGAGAAAATAAAAAAGGTGGTTTGGGATGTTGTTTTAATTTTTTGAGGTATATAAAAGTAAGGGTTTTATTTTTAATTTGTATTCTTTTATAAATTGTATGCATGCTTTAGCGAAATTTATTTTATTTGATATCTTCTTTCCTTCAATTAAAATTGTTAAATTGCATGGGATGTTGCTTTAATTTATTAGAGAATATAAATGTGAAGGAAGTACTGGAATGTTTATTTTTTCATAATATGCCTGCCTTAGGGTATTTATTTATTTTAATATCTTTAAACAACTTTAAAGCAACAATTTTTTTTAGAATTTTAGACCCCAATCGAACTATTTAAGGTCTTACATATTTAATTGTTGAAAATGTTGTTTTTATAATTTGCTAAACATTATTTTATTTAAATTGATTTTTGACCTATTCATAACAAAAAAAGGAATTTAAATATTTTTCTAGAATTCAAGGATTCAATTTAGCTATTTAAGGTTATACAATTTTAGTTCTTTAAAATGTAGCTTTATTTGTTATGGTTTTACAACATATTTCAAATTGATCCTTATATTTTTTTTGCTAAATTTAATTGCAATCCAGACTAGAATAGAAGAAAAATATCACCTTAAACTAATTATTCTATGTTAAATACATTTTTTTTTGTTATATTTTAATTGATTTCTAGATATTAACTTCTACTTGTATGCCTATTATTTTATTATTGTTTTATTTTCAATGCAAGGCCGAAATTCACTTTTTGCACTTTCTTTGCTATTGAAGGGGGCTATTGACTTCTGCGGTTAAGGCAGAGCCACGATCTGTCTGCAAGTCGGTTCTCACACCCAACTATACCGATACATATACTTCAACATATATATCGCCTCACCCCCTTGTCAATGCCCCTTTCGTTTGCATAAATTCACACACGTACGTGAGCGGAGTGGAAGCATTTCACTTTCGTTTCGTTTGGTTTTGGGCTTTGGGCTTTGGCTTTTTGTTTTCAGACTCTGGTATTTTTTCTGCAGTTTCTGCCCTGCCCTGCCCTGAACGAGCTTCAATTTGGCAATAATTGGATATTTTAATAAGCCCATTTCGGTGGCGGCTCTTGCGGCTTTCTTTTGGCCCTGAATGCAAATCGAAATTAAAATGCAGCTAACGCCCCTCGAGCCTTTGTTGCCTAATTGCTCGCCCAGAAATGTATCTTTATTTATTGTACTCTCGTACAATGTTGAAGATCGCCCGAAAATGCCATAAATCTGCAGCGCAGTCACGTACATTTTCGTTTTCAATTTCACTTTCGTTTGAAGGTAAATTGAAAAAGTCGGTTTGTCGTGTAAAGTAGTTTTTCTCCACGGGTCGCAAAAGGTGTCAAGCAAGCTGATTGTGATCTTAAATTAAAAGTAGAATCTACAAAATATTCGTAGACAAATATTTCAAAAATAAAGCTAAAGGTTTACTCTAAAAAATATTTACTTTTTGTCTTTAAGGTTTCAACGCGCTATTATTTGTCTTATTTAACAGCAAAAAAAAAAATTATTAAAATGGGCTATAAGTAATTATCATCGGAAAACAAATGTTTATGTTTTTTTATTTTATAATGTTTAATGTTTTAAAATTACTGTCATAAAATAAAAGAAATTTGCTTTTTCTATGATAATCAATAGAAAAAAAATAAATATGAATCGAAGAAAAAAACTGGGCTTTAAATAATTATCCTCTAAAAAGAAATGTCATAACTATGGCATTGTTTTTTTTTCATTTTTTGTCTTATTGCTTTCCATATTTTAAAAATTTCAAAATACTTTAAAATTACTGTCATCAAAATAAAAGTCATTTGCCAAAACATTGCTGTTTATAATGTCTGATATTTATTTTTGTCATTTAGGTTTTCTATAGTACCTATTTCTCTCTTTTTTTTATGATAACCATTTGTGATCCGAAATCACTTCTTTGTTTGCATTGGGGGCAGTAAAAATGTTTTATAAGCAATTAAAAAATATGTGAAAGAGGAGGACTGCTGGCAAAGAAGGGGTAAGGACAGGTCAGCAATTTTAGGGTAATTTCTGGGCAAGCAACCTGTTGAAGGGTGTTTTTCCCCACATTTTCTGTATCTTTTCTGCACTCCACAAGGGAAAATCGTGCGATTTCAATCTTTTGAAAGGGGACTTTCGTGTGTAAGTGGGCTTGTCATCGGGTCATTACACACAGATAAACTTTCGTTTTCTGGCCATACCGATTAGTGCTCAAACTTAGACACGAAACACACTCGCATACATGTGCTCGAACTCAAATTAGCTAAATGATATTTTAATGACACCACTGCGAACGCAGGCGAAAAACTCGTCTCTGAAACAAAAGCCAAAAGGAATCGACTGCGGCCCATAAAATATAATTCGATCTGTCCGCTCGGTATATCCGATTTGTGTTTGGCTGTTGTTGTTGCATAATTAACGCATTAGTCGCTCTTTATTATGATAATTTGTGTGTTTCTTGAAAAATTATGCAAGCTGTTTTTAGCCAAATAATTTGGTTTCTTTAGGATTTTTTTTAGTTTTTTTGCCAATAATTATATATTGATTTTGGTTTCAAGGTTGGCTTTGCTAATTTGACTGGAAAAAAAGAAGTGAAACAAGACAAAAAACTTTTTGAGTCGTCCAAGAAGTTGACATTTAATCTGATGAGGCAGTAAAACTTTTGATTGAATCGCGGATGAGAAATTAATGAGTCTCAGGGGTCAAGCGAAGATGACAGCCCCATGATATACTTGTCGAACTTTAAATTAATTCGCGAAGGTTGTTGAAAGCTGCTTGGGGATTTTAATAGCTATTTTTGGGCTGATTTAGGTTGCGATTAATCAAATTAAAATCTGAAACAAATTGCTTGGTCATCAGTCAAAATATCAAATACATTATTTCCTATATTAATAAATATTTAAAGAATATGAAAATTGAAAACAAATCCCATTAGGCCATCAGCTTGGAGTGTCAGTTACTTGTAAGTATATTGCCCAATGTCCAGGGTTAATTCGATACCCCCAGACTGGTAAATTGATTTCGCAAAATCACATAAAAAGGGCGTCTCGATATTCAATAGCCCAGATCAACCTGATGACTAGGCGAAAATCGAGGGTATTTCGGAGGTGCGAGCGTGGCCAATTCGGGCTCAATAAAACAGCGATTCGACGCGCTCCCCCCGCCGAAAAATAGGTCAATTAATTTCGTTTTTTTTCTATTTTTGGTTAGGTGTTTTTGGATTATTTGAGAAGAGAACTTTCCCAAAAGAGAAAACAGAAATCAGGAGTAGGGGGGAAAAAAAGCAGAGATATAAAAAGACAATAAGACACTTGCAATTAGTCAAGTGGCGGACCATTTAAGCCGGCATTTATCTAACTTATCTAGCCGACTATCTGGCCTCGTACTTCCGCCAGCTCGTCAGCTTTCTTTTGCCTTTTCGGACTTGGACTTGGATCCATATAGAGATGAAGGGCGTATGTGACATATTAAGCCACTTAACGGCGAATCGAGCCAACAACAAGTTCCGCAAATAGACAGCGGCAGTCAGGTGTTAATTGTCTTTCGAGAAAGAAATTTTTCAAAAAAAAAGTAATCATAATGAAATAAAAAAAAGACCAATGAAGACCCAAAAAAAATAAAAGCCGAGATGAATCACAGAAAAGTCTGGATTCACTTTCACACAGGCCAACAAACGAGCCCTCACATGCAACACAAACACATGTATATATTTTGGCATTGCATAATGCCGTCTGACTGCATCTGTATCTTTAGTTGCAGCTGCATCTGTATCTTTTTGGCCGCCCGTGTGGGTGTGCAAAAGTCAGCGACCCAAAGACAAAAGTTTAGGCACACAGTATACAAAAAAAAAAAAATGCTAAAAACTTGCACACACAAAATATAAAAAAGAAATCCATATCGAAGCCGAAAACTTTCTCAATGAATAACACCCACATGCGATTGAATGAGTGTTTGTGTGAATCATCTGGACAAACGGCACATTCAAAGTGGCCACATAATAGTTTGAATATTTTGCGGCATTCAATTACGCCCTGTGGAATTTCCCATGTGCTAATTAAATGCAAACTAATAAAGGGCATGTTTGGAGAAATGGGTTTTAATCAAAAGTTCACATGGGAGCATGAATAACTTGTTTAAATATCTTTTCGGAATTTCTCCTGACAATGAAATGATGTTCATGAATTTGCATAGCTTTTTAAAGATTTAAATTGTGAACTGTAGTTAAAACTATTTAATCCAGACATTCTGAACATTTTTTTAAATATATTTTCCCATTGAATATAATTTTTTTTTAAGTATTTTGTTTAATTAAACATACTATATTCACGTATTCCATTTTAAATATTATTAACCTTTTAAAATATTTTTTGTTATAAAAGATTCTTTTCTAAAACCATAAGCTTTTTTGAAAGTACACCTATTTTAACTCCACAATAAGTATACCCATAATCATTAAATTAAGCACACTCAATTTGAAATACATATAATTGCCCAACTTGCTTGAGACTTTAACTGCGGTTGTCAAGGCTTCTGAGAAGTCACATTCTAAAATGTTTATTCAACCTTAAAACAAATCAGAAAACTGTTGAAACTTGGTATGACAACTTCACTACGAGCTCATTTGCTAATTGTCTTTTGCTAGCGATGAGTGCCAGTGAATTCAATTACTTTCATTGCTGAAATATCTTTCATTTAACAAAGAAATGCATAAAATTATTCAGCTGCAATTAATAAATTCACTTGATGTAGACATTCACTGAATACATTCGCAGAGTGCACTTCTCCATGCCATGTGATTGTTTAAGGGGCTTTGCTTTAGTGTGTGGTATTTGTTTATATTAAGGCTGTTATCTTATAAAGAGACTACTTTATTAAGCTTTTAGGTTTAACTGTTTAATTTCAATGATGAAAAATGGAATATCAAAAAAATATATTTAAATGAATTACAAAAACTAAATATTTAATGCTGAAACATTTAAGATTGCATGAAAATATTAATATCAAGGTGGAAAATATTAAATACGATAATAATCTCATTATATATTTTAAACATTTCAATCCTTTAAAATATTTGAATTAAATACAAAAGCATAATATTTAAAAGAAAACAAAATAAAATGGAAGCTTTAAAATATTTAAAATTAAGGTATACAATTTATGCATGATTTTTACGTGATTAAAAAGAAGAACATTATATTAAAATCAATGTTGTAAATATTTTAATCAATTATTAGATTTATTATTTCCATTTTTGAAATTAAAGGAAACCGCAATAAACGAACAATTTAGCTAGAAATACGTAAATTAAATATAAAATCTTTGAATTCACTTATTATTTTTATGAAGCATTGTATTTTATAGGAAGACATCTTATGAGAATCCCTGCATTTGGTTTATTTGCTCTACGAACTCACCTTGACATTGGGCTGTTGCAGCTGCAAGAAGGTGGCTACTCCATTGCGCACACGATTCTTGACGCCCCTGACGGTTCCTTTGGCGGAGCGGATGGTGGAGTTGCCGTAGCGCTTGCCCTCCGTCCGGACATCCCGGTAGCCGGCGAAGTCCTCGTCCTGCGGCTCCTCCGCAAAGGCCTGCGTCTCGTACTCGTTCGAGGAGTTCGAGCCGAAGCTGCGGAAGTTCTCGTGCTCGTGGACATGGAACGTGTAGTACCCATCCGCCTCGTACTGCAGGGGCCTGCCATCGATCTTGGTGACCAGCGGACCGGAGGACTCCCGCTCCCGCTCCCGCTCCCGCAGCCGAATGTCCCGGAGCAGCGAGGTGGGCAGCAGGCCACCAGAATGCAGGGAATCGCAGCTCAGCGAGGAGTTGCTGCTCTCGTCGCACTCCTCGCTGTCGTCGGTGAGGCTGTAGGCCCGCTGGGGCATCGGAATCTGAATGGGATTGGGATTCGGGTTGACCAGCGGGCCATCCTCCTCCTCCTCCGCCTCCTCCTTGACCCTCAGCCGCGTGGTCTGCAGATGCAACTCCAAGTGCTGTGGCGACTTCAATTGCTGCAACTGCTGTGGCTGCTGCTGCTGGTGACCTTCCAGGTCGCTGCCCGTGCCACTGTCCAAGGTCTCGCAGGGCGAGTACTGACCAGAGGTGGCCACCGGTGTCCACTGCATCTCCTCCAGGCCCTCGTTCAGCTTCACCACACTGATCTGCTTGCCCAGAACTCGCGGCTGACCCTGGCTTTCAATCTGTATCTTCACCGTGTTATTATTATGTTGCAATGTTGCTGCTGTGTCCGCTGCTGTTGCTGCTGGCTGACTGGCAGCAATTTCACCATTGCAACTGATTATGGTCGGCGATGTTGCTGCTGTAGTGGTTACTGTGGCTCTGGCTGTTGCTGCTGCTGTGGATGTTGCTGTTGCACCGGCAATTTCTCCGCCAATGCGCAGCAGCAATTGTGGATAGATTTTGGTGGTCGCTGGTGTTGCTGTTGCTGTTGCTGCTGATGTTGCTGCTGTGTCGTAACTAGTTTCCAAATTATCTTTGGTTGTTGCTTCTGCTGCTGCTGCTGCTGGTGTGTCGCCAAATGCCAGCAACATGCCAGCCTGGGACTTGAGCGACATTTCAGTGTTGCTGTTGCTCTTGGCAGTTGCTGCTACTTGTATTGCTGTTGCTGCTGTTGCTGTGGCCACTTCTGGCGATTCGATGATTATGGAAATACCGCGCATTGGCTCCAATCGCGACGCATTGCTGGTGATTGCCGCCATGGTTCTACAGCATTTGGCTGTCTATATCTGATTTCAGATACCAAATGCCTATATCTGATGGCTCTAAGTTGATGCAATCAAATGCCGCCGCCTAATGATGTTGCTGCTGTGCGTTCCACTTGTTGCTGCTGCTGCTGCTGTTGCTGTTGCTGTTGCTGTTGCTGTTGCTGCTGACCGTTGCCAAGTGCTTTACAGTTAGACAACCGCATGTAGATTGCTGCAATTTCTGTTGCTGTTGCAGTTGCCGATGTCGCTGCTGTTGCTGATGTTGCTGCTGCAAAGAAGAAGCAAACCAGAATTGCATTAGAAAGACATACACAAAAAATTTTGAACTACGACAAAAGATGTATTTTCCAGAACATTTTTTAGTGATTTCTATGGTTTTTACAAAATTGACTAAGAAAACTAAGGTAAAAATATTGTATCTCTAGAACATACAGACACCTTTCAAGTTTGTCTATTAATTAATAATTAATTAATTCTAGTCTCATATTTTTCCAAGTGTGTAAGCCGCCACACGAGCTTGACATTTAAGGCGAAGATGATGCCGAATAAATGTTAAAAGCTTTGCCAGCGTTCCAAAAAGAAATACAAAAAGAAGAACAGATGGGAAACCAGAAAAAACAATAATCATAATAATGATAAACACGAAACCGCAAAAACCTGGCAGAACAGGCCAAAGAATGCCAAATAAACAAAAGGGAGACCCTGAATACCCTGAAATTCAAGAAGGTGACGCCACCTGGCGGCTGGGGAGTCGCCACCTAGCGGTTTTCGATTTCCTGCGACAGGAACTTTCTATTTATTGCTATTATCATGAGAAAATTGTAAATAATTTATGTTTTGATTATTATGTTAAGGATGATTAGCCTTACAAAATGCATTTTCCTTCTTCTGATAAGTTCCTTGGAATTTTTATATTTGTTTATTAAAATTCATGAATTTCTATAAATAAAAACATAAATGATATTTTCCATTGATTTATGATCTTATACCAATATTTTTGGGTAAATATATAACCAATATATCTTTAAATATCTAAAAAGAAATATTTGAAATAAAATTTAAGCAGATAAAACTTATAAAAAATGTATGAAAATTAAAAAAAATAATAATTTTGACGAAGGAAATTCCAACTTCTTTATACAATAACATATGTGTTTGATATACTTAATTTCCCAAGTGACAGGTGCTTTTTATCTTTATTTTCTTTCTTGTTATTTTTTCATAAATATTGTTCTTGCGACACCCATTGTACCCACAGTGGGTCAAGCCAGATCAATTAGTGCAGCAACTTCTTAAATTCGACAGGGAATGTTCTTCGGCGGAAAGAACAAGTCGGGATTTACATTTGAATAGCTGGGGAACTTGAAATATTGGGCGCGCTCTGCCTGCGGCATTTTTTTCGGCTTTTTCAGATTTTTTCTTTCTGGTTGGAATCTGGAAACTGGTTACACTTGAACCTGGTATTTCTCCGTTTTTTTTTTCTTGTTGTTTGGAAATATTTGAGCGGCGCTTACCCGTTGTTGCTGTTGCTGTTGCTGCTGCTGGCCTGCATTCGCCGCTTATTGCACACAATTTTCATTTGGCAGCCAGGCACACACACACATCGAAAAAAAAATTAAAACAAAAATCAGAAATCAGAAAATTCGGAAAACAGTTTTGCACTTTGGGAGATTTTTATTGGGGTATATTTTCCATATATTGCACACGCACGCTGGCTGTTTTTTTTCAGCTGCTTCGCTTTATTTGTTTTCTGTTTTTTAGTGGCCTATTGTATTTCTTCGGATTTTCGAGATTTGATATCTCTGTCGGTTTGGAAATATTTTCGAGTACTCGCCGCGCGTACAACCCATTCAAAATCGCGCTGGCAACTGAAAATCGCAGCAACAAAGTCGCTTTGGGTTGGCGTGTTTCGCCAGGGATTGTTTTTTACTTCTTCTGCTCCGCGTAGCGCCCTCTCTTTCCGCCGCCCATTCGCCGTCTCTGTCTGAAGCCAGTTGTTGTGGTTTTTTAATTTTTGCTTTCAAGAAACCCACAAAAAAGCAGCAGACGCAGAAATTACCTGAAACAAAAACAAGCGAGCTGCACCTGCGCAGGGCGAAGACTTGAATACACTTTAGACTAGAAATTTGGTACATTTGGTTTTTAATGAAATCCATAAAAAATAATAAATATAGTAAAAAAATAATTTTGTTTTTATTTTTGGTCAAGTCGAAATTTAAAAATGTTATTTCAATTTAATTTTAATTTATTAATTTGTTAAATATATGATTTTTAGAACTAGCGGGGATAATTTCATATTATTATTATTTTATTTTTGGCTTTAATTCATAGATTAGTTAGGTATAAGTCAATTCTAAGTTTTAATTAATTTCAAATTAAAAATATTATTTTTACATCCTATAATTCTTATTTATAGTAAATATAAATTTATAAAATTTCGAAAAATAAATGAATACTTACATACAAAATAATTAAATATAAACGTTTTCGTGTAGCTAAGAAATTGAAATACTTGAAACTACAAATCAGCTTTAGTTAGGAAATACTATCTATTATTTAATTTATATTATATTTATTTGGGATTACTAACTGAAAAAATTCAACAAAAATACTTTGAATAGTCTAGGTACCAAATTTATTTAAAAAAGAGCAATACCCCTTCGAAAAATACAACAAATATGCGGCGCTGAGAATTTGTTTACGTGCGCATGCGCGGCCGCAGTCTGCGCCGCTGCCTCTGCCGCAGTCGCTGCCCCGGTCGACGCCGACGTCGGCACTTGTCCGCCGCTTTTATTATTGTTATTGTTGCCAGTTTTATTGGTGTTGTTAGTGTTGTTGGTGTTGCTGGTGGCGCAGTACTCGTTTGTTGCCAAAGTTAATTGTTTGCTGCCGCAGCTGCCGCACAGTGGGACACGCGGCAGTGCGCGGGGCACAGTGGGCAGTGGCCGTCCGCAGATCGCTGGCTGGAATGTGGCAAGGCCTCAAACTGGTTTCCAGCTTTTAGGGGCTCAGGTGCGACCATGCCGCCGATTGAGACTTCAACTCTAGAGCAGGAATTCCGATTCCGCTGGCAATCAAAACAACTCGCAGGTAAGATTGTGCGAGTTCGAGAAATGAAGAAAAATGGATGGAGTGAATATCGGTTGGGGAAACGTTTACAAGCCTGCCAATCTATGTCAAACAAATGTTTTAGCGCCCAATTTTTATAAAAATAAAAGTAAATTTGTTTGTAATATTTTTTAAAGCGTTTTTATACAAGCTATAGTTAAAATCTTGTATAATATTAAATTAAAAATTTCCTGAATTTCAATTCAATGCTTATGCTTATGCATTTTGTGAAAAAGTTTATATATTCAATTGGTATTTTCAAAGAAAAAATTTTAGTTCCAAGTCTATTAGTTTCTAGACGTTTTCCAATTTATTTTTTAAAATAACTGTAAATATATTTTATTTTATATATAAAAAATGTAAATTACTCCTAAATAAAATAGGCAATGAAAAGTTAATTATTTATTAAAAACGAGAGTGGGCCAAGTAGTTCATTGGCACATTTTTTTTTAATTTATTTAATGCTTTCTGACTTAGTAGCTTTCCACTTCCCACGCACTTCGGCCCACTGTGCATGCCACTGGCGGTCGCATAAACGTCTTTGGTTTTTTTGTGCCTGTGGCTGCATTACTTTTTTTTGGCTTAGCTATTTCATTTTCTTAGCTATGCATATCTTTCTATCTTTATCTGTGCTGCTATTCCTATCTCTGTTTCTGCGGCTCTCTTTCTGGCATTTTCATCTAATAAAGTTGAGTGCTTTGTTTAAAATGATTTTCTATCCCTTGCAGAGGGAACGAAAATGTTTATGTATTTCTGTTTTATTGGATTTAATGTTTAATGTGTTTAACAATTTCATAAAATAATTTTATACAATTTTTTTGCTTAATATTTATTTAATTGATATAACATCAAGGGTTCTTAAGTACCATTACCCAATTTAACTTTTTATTAAAAAATTTTTTTTATTTTTTAAAACTTACTTTTGGATCTCGAACCCTTTTGCTCTTCAAAAACTTTTGTAATATAATTTGAAAAAAATATATTTAATATTTCCTTGATAAGTTTTTAATTTATTTTTAGATCTTTACGTATCTTTCAGTACCTTGTGGCCCATCTTTGGTGTCACCACTCCCTAAAGCCATAATATGAAACCGAAATTTCCGCTTCGAAATACAAAAACAAACAACAACTTTCCTCTAAAGTGGCTCCATTGGCTGAACAATTGCCAATGGATTTCAGCTTTTAATTATATTTAATGCCAAAGTGTTTATGCAAAGGAAAAGAAGAAACCGAAAGAAAGACGCCTCGAATTTGTGTGTGCAATCAGCGGAATGTAAAGCTGCACTTGCAGTATGCAGAAAGTACGAGTGCAGCGGCAACATGCAACTCGTTGCATTGCAGCTTGTAATTTACCGCTAATTCGATGCAGTGAGACGTCCGACGATGACGACGCTCTGCCCGTACCGCCCCCTTGTACCGCTCGTACCGCCCCACCCGGTGGACGGTGGCCGGTGGCCGGTCACTTGGCCAGTTTGTTTCCGCCTGTTGCGCTCCGCTGGCATCACAAGGGCTGCTGCAGGCGTTGCCCAATGCAGATTACCGTTGCACATGCGCACACACTCGAGAGCACTGAGAGAAAAAAGTGGTACATTTGGTTATTAATAAAGCTGGATATTTCAGACTTTTTTTTAAGATATTTGCCCATCAATATAGCATAGTATTTGCCACATTTACGAATATTTTTATGTGCAGTCCACAGCTTTTCCTAAAAAACATTTCAATAATTAAAAGAAAATTTTAAAAATATTTTTTGTTACACTTTTTTTTACTTTTAATGTAGGTCAATTGGATTACTTTATTAAAAACCAAAAATAATAAAAATAAAACAATAAAATAACATTTTAAAAAACGTAATATTTTAAAAACCTAAGAACTTCATGGCAAAAAGTAATAAATATTATAATAAATATTAATAAATGTACTACGAATTTTTCTAGATATTTGTATAAATTGATTTACATATTTGAGTTTTCTTCTTACCTTATTGATTGTCCCTGCCACAAATATTTTTCTTGCCGTGTACTACTTACAGTTACATACTGGAAAGAAATTATCCAAGCTTCACAGAACTTCTCCAAGTTCTAAGGAAATTTATAAGCTGTGGAAAATTGTGGACATTCTAAAATTGAATAAAATTAAAAAAAAAATAAATAAAAGTAATAAAATTAAATGCAAAAAAATGCACAACTCAATTTAAGCATAAACCAAAGAAGAAACCATAAGAAAAAGCCCAAATTTTGAGGTACCAATTGAATTACCACTTGAACTTTAATTTCATACTGTTTATTGTCATTTAGTTGGAATTTTTTTATATTTTTTATTGGCTGCGAATTTAACATTAGTAAATTATGATACGTGGTATTAACTTTATGTGTTCAGTACGCATGGGGGAATTTCACACCAAATACGAGGCAAAATAATGACAAGAATACAATCATAATAATCGAATCGCTTCGGGTATTTAATTAATTATTGCTTTGCCGTGAATATATTTATGCTTTTATCGTACTCCATTTGGATTTTCGCAAACTGTGGGCTGGGGCTGTGAGTTCTTTTCGGGTAGCAGAAGGTTGTCTATATATCTCATCTGTTTCGCTTCGGTTTAAAACTCGTTTCGTAGGGGTTTCTTTATTGTCAACATCAATAACACTTAATACATGTATAATATATCTGTTTTCCTTTCGCTCTAAATAGATGTATATAATATATCGATGTATATGTATAAATATACCATAAAGAAATGTAGAATTTATAATACAGTGAAATCGACTGCTATTTGGGGGAGTGAATTGATTTTAAAGGGCTTTTCCCAGCTCGATCCTAAAAGTGTTCCAGTGACGTCCACGTTCTCAGGGAAGTGAACCCAATCCACACGCCCCTTAGCCGCATTTCAACACACCATTAACCATACGTATATATATATATATTCGTTTACTTGTATAATAATAGTTCTTCAATGCGATGATATAGTGGGTGGATAAACCTTAAGCTGCCTTCACCAGTTATGTATATGTATATCTATGTAGAGTTCCTTTCCACCCATTTGAACGGTTGCGTTTGCGTTTTGTCAATGTTAGTTTTAATGTAAATATACAGCTACAGATATACCCCCTATATAGATCATAAGTACAGTGGAGTGGAGTGGGTGATCATCGGTTAGCAACAAGTAATTTGTATCGTATATCTCTCGATTGAGCAAAACATAACGCATTTCCCATATATGTACCTCCCCTCCAATTCTTCTCTATAACACCGAGACTTTAAAGTTTAAGCATAGTTCTGGATGTGATATGATTTCGTGAGCAACATTATCCTCGATAAACAGCAGTAAACACAGAAAGCCGAGCTGATCACAACAGAGAATGAACTGTGGCATAGGTATAGTCACTATATAGTTATATATCTCTCATAGGTGGTGCCCCATGCTCGCGTGATATGGTCAAATTAAACGATTAGGTCTAGAATACAGCGTAGTTATCATATATAGTTATCGTATATATCGTATATAGTCAGCAAGTTGTGGTTTCTCTTAGTATGACAGCGAAATCGGATATGTAGACCCTATAAGGGTGGCCAAATAACAACTCTACGCACTCTCTCTCGGTGCCCTTTTCGAAGAAATGAAAGAAACGCGCAATGGAAAAGGCAATGGAAATAATCGCATATAAATTCCTATATGGCCACATGCTAATGAAGTTATGCGGAAACGTTGCCATTGATTTCGGCCTTTGTTTTTCAATGCTTTTCTATAGCTTTCTGCTTGAATGAAACCGCGCATCCAGCGTCGAGTTTTTACCTAGTATCGCTATCTTCCTATTTTCCTTGTTGCGGCTGCCTGGCATTATGGTTATGGCTTTTCTTTTTTTGGTTTTCCTTGGCTTTGCTTTATCTTCGAACAGTCTTTGGGACCATATATAGGAGTGTGTTGACATCGACGCCGCCTAACATCGGTGAGTTATGCTTAGTTATTGTCCATATTTACATCGAGAATCATTATATGTTTCACCCGTTTCTATTTCGCTTTGGTTTCGGTTTCGGTGTCGGTATCGGTTTTGGTTTCCTTTCATTTATTGTCGTTGTTGTCTACCTCGCTTTCGGGGATTCCCTACTCCTCCTCCTCGAGGGACTTCTCGGGTAGCCCGTACTTGGGGCAGCACATGCCCTCCGTGCCGTCCATGTTGAAGCAGAAAATGCTGCGCTCCAGCTCGGTCGGTTCGTGGGGCACGATGCCGTGGACTTCCCGCAGCTCCGCCTCGGGGAACCAGGCGGGGTCCGAGTCCTCCACCACCTTGATGCCGCAGAGACTGCAAGTGGAAGGAAGGAATTGGATTATATATCCCAGAAATATAATCTATGTCTCACCGCAGAATCGCCACAATGGGAATCCAGAGGATGGAGGAGAGGATGAGGAAGAAGGCCACGACGATGCACCAGTGGGGCCACTCCATGGACTCGGAGGCGCCCTTGGCCCCAATCCAGGCCGGATAGCTGCTGCCCTCGGTCAGCAGCTGGTAGAAGGAGGCCAACAGGATGGTGACCATCGCGCAGGGCGACAGGTACTTCCAGCAGAACATCCAGTAGAAGCTGGGCCGCGATCCGGTCATCATCTCTATGTCATCCGAGAACCGCCGCACCCCGTAGATGTAGCTGATGGACAGGCACTCGAAGAGCGCGATGATCAGCAGCGGGAAATTGCCGGCGAAGCTGTCCATCAACTGGAATATATAGCTGCCAGCGCCGTTGGCAAAGCACATGGAAATCAGGCAGCAGGAGAAGCACAGGGCCTGTGTAGAAAAGGAAACATTATTAGAAGCCTTCTTCTTAGGGAAAAACATAAAATTATTCATACAAAAAAATGAAAAATATTGTTTATTTTAGAGGCAGGTTATGGTTATGCTCACCCCCACAATGTACTCCTTGGGCAGATTGGGAAACAGCTTCATGTCCACCAGCGAGGTGACCACGCCCTCCAGAGTCCCAAACTGCGAGTCGATGCCCAGAGTGAAGAGCATCAAGAAGAAGAGGACGGCCCAGAGCTGAGCCCCCGGAAACTGATTGATCGCCTCCGTGAAGATGATGAAGGCCAAGCCAGTACCCGAGGCACTCTGAAAAAAGTAGATTACAAAATATAATTAATTTATAAAAAATAAAAGTATAATTTTCCTAAAACAACAAGAAAATGATTCAAAGGAATCGAAATACAATTATTTTCTTTATGAAAATATAAAACCATTTATCACCCCTTAGATATCCTTATTTAGCTGAAACAGCCATCACCTTTCTATTTCAAATATTAATTATTGTATTATATACTTTAATTTGTTTAAATAAATAAATAAAATGTATCATCTCTATTGATCTAAAAGCAAGACTCTGACGAATTCGCCATTCCATGTACTCGTAGAGAATTTACAATACTTTTACTTTCTGATTTTTTTTATAGATTTTTACCACTAATTTATAAAAAAGAAATAGAAAATATTCTTTCTTAAACAACAAGAAAATGATTCAAAGGAATCGTATAAAAATATTTTTCTTTGTAAAAATACAAAACTATTTATCATCCCTATCGATCACAAAGCAAGATCCTGAAGAATTTGCGGTTGTATGTACTCGTAGAGATTTTAATATACCAAAACGATGTTTCCGTGTTTTTATAGATTTTTCTATCTCAGTAAAACTCACATTGGCCAGTTCCGTTTGCAGATCGCACACAGGCAGGTTGTGCGTCCGGTTCTGGGCCATCAACCCGTTGCGCTCCTCGGTGCAGCGGTCGAAGGTCGCCGTGGCCTTGAACCCGATGACCGAGAAGACCACCACGCCGGCGAACATGGAGGTGCCGCAATTCGTCAGCGACACCAGTATGGCGTCCCTGTAGCAATTATTATTGGCCGGATTGTACGAGCTGAAGGCTATCAGGCCGCCGAAGGCCAAGCCCAGCGAGAAGAAGATCTGGGTGCCGGCCTCCAGCCAGACGACCGGGTCCAAGAGGGTCTCCCATCGAGGGGTAAACAGATGGGCCACCCCATCGGCCGCTCCCTTGAGCGTAATCCCGCGGAAGAAGAATATGATGAGCACCACGTACGGGAAGATGGCGGTCATGTAGACGATCTTGCCCGACGACGTGATGCCCTGGACCATGCAGATGTAGACCAGGAACCAGGAGACGATCAGCGCAATGGCCATGTGGTAGTTGAAGTTCTCCGGCAGATCCACACTCTCCGAGCACTGCAGCGTGGTGCGATACCAGTAGAACTGCGTGGGCGAGGAGGCCACGCACTCCGGCTCATGGTCGTAGGTGAAGTTCTTGTACAGCCGCGTCGGACAGTCCGCCCAGGGCAGCGGCGACTCGAAGCTGTGCAGCAGATAGATCAGGCACCAGGCGATGATGGTGTTGTAGTACAGGGCCACTATGTAGCTGACCACCGCCGAGGAGATCCCGATGCCGCCCAGGTACGGCGACACCTGGCTCCACACGCCGATGGCTCCCTTTCGCAGGCGCTGGCCGATGGCCAGTTCCAGGTAGAAGATCGGTATGCCCTGGATGCACAGCATTATGAAGTAGGGCACCAGGAAGGCGCCTCCGCCGTTCTTCTGGGCCAAGTAGGGGAAGCGCCACACATTTCCCAGGCCAACGGCGTAGCTGTGGGTTGGAAATTATTTTTAGTAAGTGTTATTATTCAAAATGCCAAGCCAACAAAAAAACATACACTGCTTAAATAACTCTAAAATTGTCATTCAGGTGTCCAAAAGTATGCAACGATATATTTTTTATCTACAATTTTATGAATTCACTCAGAAAGATTATAATCGTTTATTCTTTGCATACTTTAAGACACCACAAATTAAAAATTCTTCCACTAATCCCACAAAATGACATGATTTTTTGGAAATAAACAGAATTAAAATTGAAGAAAAATTTTAAAATAACAAATAACAATTTATAATCCTATATTAATATTTTTTGTTAAGCTACTTTTCTGGCTAGTTTGAATACGAAGGCTTGGAAAAATGAAACCCACCCAATGGTGGCCAGCAGGAACATGATCTTGCTGTCCCAGCTCTCCCGCTCCTCGCCCTCCTTCTCGCCCTCGACGATGTCCTGCTGATCCGCGGAGGCGGCGGCATTGGCCACCAGCTCGGCCTTGGCCTTGGAGGTGCTCGCCTCCGATCCGAAGGGCGGCGGGTCCTGCTCCAGTTCCGAGGACTCGTCGAAGGCGTCGGACATGAAGCCCTGGTTGGTGGCCCCATACAGCGGCTGGTGGTGGTGCAGCGATGTGTGGTGGTGGTGGCTGACGCCATGCTCCTTCGTCACCAGGCGACCGCGTAGTTCCTGGAAAAAGTAACTGGGCTTAGTAATGTTGTAACACACAAATCACTAAGGTTGCAAAATCACTATTAAGTTATATTTACATAGCTAAAAGTATGCAATAATTTATTTTAAACTTAAAAGTACAAAGCATTCTCACATAAAGGCGACTTTCGTTTATTTACTGCATACTTCTAGGCACCTATAAACGTCATTTAAAAGAGATTTCAAAACCCTAGTGATTTTTGTGGCGTCCCCTCTGGGATATGATTAAATCTCTACTGCACAGCAGCTTAATTGCCAGTATTCACTTAATACTTGTTAATATATACTTTTGAACGTGTAAATCTGGTATAATCCCCCCGACTTACCCTTAATTCCAACTGATCGATGCTCTTCTGGCTTTTGAGCACTATGTCCCGGGAGCTTTGGCGGCGCAATAACTGAGCTGTGTTGGCCATGATTGCGTTTTATTATTATTTCGACTTATTACAAAGTTCTATGCGTGTGCGTGTGGGTGCTGTGTGTGGGTTAGTGTGTGTGCCTGTGTGGGGGCCTAGGTGTGCTCTATATCACTTCCGTTTCCGTTCGTCCAAATGTTGGCTCTGCTTTTACTTTCTGCGGCGCCACCTGGTGTTGCATTCAAGTAACTAGCAACTCACTGGACATTTTTCGTAGCATACTTTGCTGGGTGGCTAAATAACATCTTAACCCCTTGTTGCCGTGTTTTAAGTTGTGGCTTAGCTTAGCTGGGTCTTATTGTGGTTTGGTGCTTTTGTTAGTGCTTAATTGCAGGTGATAACGGTGCATTAGTAGTAGACGCCATCGCAGTGCCGCTATCTGCTTTTGTTAGGTGAAATACGTATTACTAAAAGTTTCACACAACTGGCATGCACAGAGAGAAATTAGTATTGAAGGTTCTTTAACTTCCATTCGAATTTATAATTTCTATACAGAAACGATGAAAAAAGGCTGCACAATTTTTTGGTAATAATATTAATTTTTAATATAGGTACTAAATAAGTTAAAGATATTTTTTGTTATTAAACATAAAATAATATTATTATAATAAAGAAAACACTAAATAAAAATAGAATTTTTTTTATGCTTTTCAGGAATTATAAAAGCTTGAAGAATGTTAGTAAATTAACTAATTTCTTTTTAATTTATTTATTGTTAGGATCAAAATCATGTTATTTTTTGTAACAAAAAGCTTTAAGTTTTTTTTAAGAGTTTAATAATAAGTATATATATTTTATAATAATAAAATTATGATTAATATAACCTTTTTGGCTTGATAAAAAACGAAAATGAAATAACGAAAGCTAAAGTATAGAATGCTTAATCTCGTTAGTAGTCATTCAATGTTAGAGGGGCTATTTTTTCACGTGTGCTTGCCATCAATCAAACCATGCAAAAGAAAGGACCCCCACACACCGAGACATCTATGGGGCTTGCGTGACTAGGTCCACACAATAAATCAATCAACGGCACGGCCGTATCTGCCTTAACCCCCATCGGCCCCTGCACATTTTGCGCCCACTCGCTAATGCAGTGTAATGGAATTAACTTCCTTTTTCGACCTGCAATTAGTTAAGGCTTAGTGTCCCAGGACGATGGAGGTTACACTCTACGAAGGGTGGAGTGAAATTTGCTGCCATGGAGACCTACATTTCAAACTCTATATATTAGCATGCTCTTGGGGACAGTTTCAGGGGGCGGGAACTTCGGCTTGAGGCTTTACTTTTTATTGGCGGGGAATATCGCGTTGATTTTCTAACTTTTTCCTGGGTTTCCCAGCAAATCCGCACTTATATAACCCAAGAAGACACTCGCGAAAAAAATGAAGTAGCACTAAAACAAACAGCGGAATATGGGTTAAGCCCGAGCGATGGCGGCGAAGGACCTGCGGGGGACCGTTAACCGAGTATCCCTGGATTAACGGTGGCAGGTGGTTGCATTAAAACCAATTTAAGGACCGATCCGTCGCTCCTGTCGCTATCCCGTGGTTCTGATTGGAACAACGTAACGGTGTGTCGTAACGGGACGTTGGCAGGAAACTGTTGAGCAGCAGAGGACGTAACAGCCGCGAGGCAGGACGAGAGGATAACGGTTAACGGCAGGCGGTACGGCGGCAAGGCGGGCGAAAACGGGAGAGCAAAGTAACGAAAAGAGCAGCGCAGACGCAGCATCGCGTCGCGTGGGTGCGAGCGAGAGGGCGGCGCGCGAATCCGAGCGAGAGGGAGGCTGGTAAACAGTAGTGGGTGGAAAATAGGGCAGCAAAAAAGCCAATTAACTGGCCAATTAGCTGTTAGTAATGGCATTTTTATAAGCCATTAAATTAGTAATTACATTTACAGCCGAAGCTAATTATTCATTTGCTCAATTTAATAATAAATTGGTGTTTTAATCCACTTTTAAATTTTCATTCAGTTGCAACTACCGTTAGCCAAAGGCGTTAGTGCCTTTTAAGCAGTCGGCTCTTCGCGTTAGTGTTTTTCTTATGAAAGTACTGAACAGTGTGCAAAATAAGCTTTGAGATTAACCTAATATAAAAATATTAAAAAATACAGCAAACAAAAAAATATTTGTAAAAATGGATTAAAAAAATATTTACAGCTGTTAATAATAAGTCAAAAAAATTGTGTCTTTAATAATTATGTGGTAACAATTTCTGTCCATTTCTTTTAAATACTTTTTATGGCAATTTTAAAATTTAAATTTAAAAATGCACAAAATACGGAATAATATAAAGAGTATACCTCAACTTTTCATAAATAATTTTTCTATACTAAAAAATTAATTTTTTATAAAGTATATCATTTACATACCTTAATCCAATGTCGAAGCAACCGTGACCGCTCCCTGGTGAACACCTGAGCATCTCTAGAATGAACTGGCGGTGAACTAGCCGCCAGATGAACACTTGTTGACAGAACCTCTCATAAATTGTTTATCATTTCGCTAGGGGAACTGGGAATCGCGTGGATTGAATGAGAAGATGGTGTTCAAGTGCCAGGAGGACAGTTTCCTGAAGCAGGTTGGTCCTCGAATAAATCCCAAGGCGTTTAATTACATAATTTGTAACCTAATTTGCGGCAGTTCAAGACGAAGATCGTCAGCAGCGAGTTCGCCACCTTGGATTGGACGGATCCCAGTGGAAAAGTCGAGAAGCTGAAGGGCTTCAATGTGGTCTGCGAGGATACGATACTCTTCCCCGAGGGCGGTGGCCAGCCCTGCGATTACGGAACCCTGGGCGGATTTCCCGTGAAGAATGTCCAGAGGAAGGGCACCACGGCTGTGCACTTTGTGGAGTCCTCGGCGAGTTTTGAGCAGGATGCCGAGGTGCTTCTGACCCTGGACTACCAGAGGAGGCTGGACCACATGCAACAGCACTCGGGGCAGCACCTGATCACCGCCCTCTTCGACCGGGAGTTCAAGTACGATACCACCTCCTGGTCCCTGGGTTCCAGTGTCTCCTACATCCAGCTGAGTACGCCCCATTTGATAAGTCGCGAGTCGCTGGACCTCATCGAACGGCAGGCCAACGATCTGATACGGGAGGGCCGTGAGGTTACCGTGGTCCTCGTGGATCCCGAGGTGGCGCAGGAGTTCCAGGATGCCAGGGCCCCGAGGGGGCTGCCCAAGGACCACGAGGGCCTGGCCAGGGTGGTGCGCATCGAGGGCATCGAGAGCAACATGTGCTGCGGCACCCATGTCACGAATCTCTCCCAGCTGCAGTGCATCAAGCTGCTCTACGCCGAGAAGGTCAAGACCAATGTCTTGGTTCACTTTGTCGTGGGCGAGCGGGTGCTCGGCAAGCTGGGCGAGGTCTTCCAGCGCGAACAGCAGCTCACCCAGGCCCTCAAGTGAGTCTCTCCTGGGATAGATTCCCTTTCCAGTTAGCTGATATCACCCTTATTTCCCCAGAGGTGGTCCCGGCCAGCACTTGGAGCTGGTGCAGAAGCTGCAACAGAATGTGAAGGGCAGCCGGAAGTACTTCCAGCAGCTGCTTAAGGACTTTGCCACCGCCGAGGCCGAGCGACTGGAGGATCTGCCCAAGAAGGAGCGTCCCAAGTACTTCGCCCTCCATCGACGCGATGGCATCGAGGTGGACTTCATCAACACATTCTTGCGCGTGGCCCCCGAGGGTATCTTCTACTTCCTGACCGTTTCCGAGGGCGTTGCCGCCGGCAGCAGTGCCAAGGGGCACCTGGTGCTGCGCGGCGATCCGGAGATTGTCGAGAAGCTCGGTCCCCAGTTCATGGAACTCCTGGAGGGCAAGGGCAACGGCAAGGAGGGCAGCTTCCAGGGCAAGATCAACAATCTGGCTGGCCTGCCGGACTGCCAGGAGCTGCTGGAGGCGCAATTCAAGCCAAAGAGGATCGTTGAAGCCCCAAAGCCGCCTGCAAATGAAGCTCCGTTGGAGAATGAGGCGTAAATCAGCTCGCCAGTGCCACATCCAATATACAATATTTGTATGGTATTAACATGATATTCGAGAATAAATGTTGCCTATTTTTAAATCAGCATTAGTTGAATCCAAGAAAAAGAGATTGAATCACCTTCTCTTGTACTAAAAACATACATATATTGGTACTTCCTCGAGGGACTTCAACAGTGAACATGGTTTGAGGGGGCAGGCAGGGATCACAGGTAGTTGACATCGTAGTTGCGCATCTTCCATTTGAGTCGCCAGTACTGATTCCAGAAGCCCACGTCGATGATCCGCTCGTGGAAGTTGAGCAGGCCCACGGTTGTGTACTCGCAGATGGCCGGATAGGTGCAGTCGTCCTCGTCGTACAGATCCACCCAGAGGATGGTGCAAATGCCCAGCGAAAGGAGGCGCAGCTTCTTCTGGTTGATGGCCCGCTCCAGGGTGAGCAGATACTCGGCGGACACGGGATTCTGCAGTTCCGGCGGCACCGTGATCATCCGGTTTGTGGCTCCCCGCAGCAGGGTCATGAAGGCCTCGTCGTCGGGATTATTGAGCCCGGCCTGGTACAGGAACAGCATGCCGGTTCCGTAGAGCAGCGCCTTCTTGGGCTTCGTGTAGGACTCGCGCACCACGCCCACCGCCACCTCCGAGTAGTCCCTGACCAGGCCGTTCCAGTACTGCACCCACTTCTCCACCACCGTGCCCTTGAAGCGCTCCGGCATCTGGATCCTGTCGGTCAGTCGCTGGCGCCATGCCGCTATGCGGCCGCCCACGCGGAGGAACTGCATCTCCTGGCGGGTTTTCAGTGATCAATTTGGAAAAAACCAGGTGGAATCGGAATCCCAGTGTTATGTTATCAAACGGAACAGCTGCTTTGCCAGTGTGACCGTGCGCGGGCAGGCAAAGCCGCCGATAACGATATATCGCTATGGGTTCTGAGAAATTCCGAAAAAGAGCTGAAAAAATATCTAAAATAAATGCAGAGATCTCAAGCGTAAAAGCCTGCCAGGTTTTTGAAGTCGAAAAAAATAAACCCAGGAATTAATTTAAAAAACTCTTTTTTTGGGCTGTTTTCCAGTCGTAGCTTAGCAATATCAAGGCGTGCAGCCATAAGACGGACAGTTTTGAAAAGCTAACATCCTGGGCTAACGAATACAATCATTTTTAAAAAAATCTAGATTTTGAAAAATTATCAAATTTTTTACAAGCGCTAGTATCGTAATGATTTGAAAATCCGATTTTACTAATTTTCGGAAGGGTTTTTTAGTTATAGCTTGGCCAAATCAAGGTGTACAGACATAAGTGCGACAGTTTTGAACTGCTAACATCCTAACAAATTCAATTACTTTGAGGCAAACTTATTTCTTGAACATTTTTTTTTAATATTTCACGTTTTTTTTAAATTCCGATTTTTATAGTTTTTGGGCTATTTTTAAGTCGTAGCTTTGATCAACTAACATCCTAACAAATTTAATCACTTTAAGCGAAACATATTTGTTGAAAGATTATCGAATTTTTTGGATCGATATTATATGATATTTGGGGAAAAAAGGGAAACTATAGATAAACTCAACATTTTATTTAAAAAACAATGGTATTAATTGTTGTATTACTTATTTTTCTGTGTTATAATGTAATTTATATTAATTATACATTTTCTATTTATTCTATTACTTCCTTTTATTTGAACTAAGAAATTATTGTGTATATAAAACTAAACCAAAGATTCATTTAGGTGACTGAGATTTTCAAAGTGTTTTTATCAGTTGAAATAATTTTCAAGACTGAAAATTGATAATTATGTTGTGCTTTAAAATTAACGCGTTAAAATAGCTTTACTAGAAATACCATGTATAGTAAAGGTTTATCTGACTTTACTAATATCATAAAAAAAAATATTTTCAACGACTTTTGGCTTTATATGTTCTCAGTTACTTATTTGAAGTATTTTTTAATTTGACAATCATTTCGTCAGCTGGTCACACCGATGGGTTCGTATAACGCCTCCGACTGTCGCCTATCGCAAAGCCAAGGCAGCCGATAGGCTCGCGAAAATATCGATAGCCGAATATACAAAATAATTGTTTTTATTGCGAATCGCCAGCGCTCCGTAAAACTTATGCACAAAACTCGCTGAAACGCAAATAAGGACGAATTGAGCTGCTCAAGGAGAGACGAGGTGCGCCAACCGGAAGCAATAGGACGCAGGAAATCAGGCTTGCGAGGCGTGGAAACCCCAGAGCGTGCGGCGTGAGCGTAAAATGCAATAATCGCTGCCATGCCAAAGGCCAAGGGATCAAGCTCCCTTGGATCGAAGGGAGCGTCCCGGAGATTAACGTCGGCGCTCGTGGTGGCCAGGGGCTCGACGGGCTCGGCAGGAGGGGCAGCGGCGGCGGTGCCGCTCCAGCACTCCAAGGAGAAGCGGCCGGAGGGGAAGAAGGACTCGCTGGCAGCCAAGGAATGTGAGTACGACGCACTTCCCCCTCCAAGGCGGTACATGTGCTCATTCCCGCACAGTGGCGGGCAAGAAAGTGTGACCACCTCAATACAGGATCATCGTGGTGGTTAAAAACCTGTCGTATATTACGTGCTTTATGAGGACCAATTCCCATTTATGGGAAGTTAGGGAACATGTGCTTTTCCCCAAAATAAGACTAGATTAATTGATTTCGAGTAAAAAAACACTTTAATTGGGAAACAAGATTACATGTGCTCATTCTCGTTCTTTATTTGGAATGCTTTAAGTATTTAGTGTAGAAAATATTAACAATATTAAAAATAATAAATAAAAACTAGGCTCAAACCAGGCTAACACAAAAGAAAAATTAATATAAAAAGTATATATTATATATTTTTTTATTTCAACCAAACTAAATAACTGATAAAAAAGAAACTAGTCAGTTAGATAATTGGTCCTTTGTTATCAAAAACACAACACAATATTAAGAGAAGCAACATTGTTTTTCAAACCTAAAGCTAGTTATGTTATATATTATATTTCTTCAATATCTGTTTAGCTTAGCCATAAATAATGGTATTAAAAACACTTTTTTGAAGCCCCTCTAAGCTCAATCTCATGATCATATCCTCTCGTTTCCAGCTGCAGCGAAGACCAAGGAGCCTGAGAAAGATGAAGCCGAGCCGGATCCGTCCACTGCCAAAGCCTCCATACCGGCGGTGGACAAGCTGCGCCGCTTCTGCTTTATCGGCTCCACGGACGAGCCCGTCTATGCCACGCCCACGCTGGACATCGCCGTCGAGACCAGCTTCGCCTCGCTGAAGCAGCTCTGCTCTCAAGTGACCGAAGCGGAGCTGGCCGAATGCCTGACGAGCGTCCTGGGCAGCGGACCGAATGCTGAGCACCTGCCGCGCCCCGACGAGCCCCTCCTCATCCTGGCCGTCTATCTCACCACGCGCGACGACGAAAAGGAGCGCAAGTTGTTGCGAAACAGGTTCGCCGATCTGGTTACCGGCGAATCGCACCTGCTGCTTTTCGTCCAGCTGGTGAAGCGTGTCCAGAAGCTGCTCGATCGCAAGACGCCCTTCAATCGCACCGTGCGCAAGGCCATACTCGACTGGTATGGCAAGCAGCCGTTGGACCGACTCCTCCACCTGTGGTCAGTGGGCGACGGAACGCGTTGGTCGGCGCACCGCGATCTGCTGCACCGCTGTCACTTTCGGGATGGCGATTTTCGACCGGATATCATGGCTGCCTTGCGGCTGCTCTCCACGTCGCCCAAGGAGCTATCGAAGTGGCCCGTATTCCTGGCGCCCCTGAGCAGTAGCCGCGTCATTATCGAGGGTGTGGTCAAGCTGCGTCTTCTGCAGGATCCCGAACAAGCGCTGCCCATTGTGAAGAAGCTCTCGCTGAGCTGGGAGCATGTGCCCACCCAGCTGTTAAGGGATCCTGGACTGGCGAAGTTTTTTATACCACGCATGAGCTACGAGCAGCTACTGCGCAGCTGGCCACGCCTCTCGCGACTGCAGCACCAGGTGCGTCCCTTCGCCGAGCAGCTGTTGGACGAGAAGAAGCTCAAGGCGGGCAATGTGCCGCCCGTGCGTTTGCTGCTGGAGGACATGCGTCTGAGGAAGCCCAGGAAGTTGGTGAGTGAGCAAGGGTTCCAGGTTCTATATATATATTTTAATTTCATAACTCTTCATAATAAATGCAACTTGTTTAGTATCCAACTTGTTTGCGGAAGGCGAGTTTTCTGCATAGCGTTTACGAGATATCCTTTGGCCAGAACAAGGCTCTAGGCAGGCGTCTGCACATCACCCTTAATCTGGAGCAGCACTACCTAGGCAGTGAGTTCCGTCGCATCTCATCAAACCCCTAGATTATACCAATCACATCCGCTCTTAGAATACCTTACCGGCCGCTGTCGTATGCTTAAGTACATAGATGGCCTGGTGGCCTTGGCCTTTGGCTACTTCCGTAGCGATCCCAAGGTGACGGTGCAGTTCTGGCACGATCGCAGTGGCCAGCTGAAGACGCTGCCCTGGACAAAGGAGATGAGCGTGGCAGAGGCCACGGCCTGCTGCGTGGATCAGAAGGTAACCACTTGGCAAAATCAGAGGGAAACCCGATAACTAACATTTTCTGTTCTCCGCAGGTGCTTAAGATCAAGCAGTCGCTGACGGATATTTTGGACAGAGCGCTGGAGGATGACAAGAACACGTACGATGTGTTTCTGGTTGTGGTGCCGGGGGCTGGGCGGGGAAATCCGGCGAATAGTTCCAAGAGCTTGGCTGCCCTGATGGACAAGTACCGCGAGAAGCGCAGCTCCAATGCCAAGTGAGTGTTTGATATGTCTTTAATATCAAGGAATGTGATTTATAAGCGAGCCCTTTCTTTCCCAGATTCATAATAGTGAGCCTGCGGCAGCACCACGGCTCCATGAGCTACTGCGGCGAACGAAACGAGAACCTGCTGGAGCTGTGCAGCCTGGACGAGCACACGCCGCGCCTGATTAACGCCTTTGCTCGCCGGAAGTTCTACTAGACCGGTGGTAGAGCAGCAGCCTTTCGAATCACCGACGAAACCCAATTAATCGCACAGCTGCCGGCGCAAAGCAGTACCATTTGTTGACGGACGATGGCCATCGGTTCGTTGCCATCGGCCATCTCTTTCGCTTTCATAGACGCTAGGGCGCTCGGTCCACCCACTCCCGTTCAGAATAGCTTTCATGTAACATAAACTATAGAGGTCCTTGGCGTGTAATCAGCGTAGAGCCGGGCCAACTTAATGCTACATACTTATGTACTAATAATGGTAATAGTTACACCCCGGAATCCAGAATTGCAATCGGGTTAGTTAGATATTTTTAACGCTCGTTTTGTGTAATCACCTTTGTATTCGTATTTGTATTTGTACCAGATTTGGTGGATTTATTTTTTGAAATCAAACTGAATCAACTGAACTGAACTCAATCTAAATTCAATTTGGATTAAAAACAATCTCAAAGCAAAAGCAAACGCAAGCGCAAACAACAAACAAAACAAACAAAAAGAAAGAAAGAAAGGATGAAAAAAAAACACAAAAAAAAACCGAAGAACAACAAACAAATTGCCTTACAAACAAAAATGTTAGTAAAACTTTCATTTTAGTTTAGACTTTTTCAAAAATCGAATACTGGAACTGAAACTGAAACACAAATTATGGCATTTAGATAAAGTTAAAGTTAAATGTAAACTAATCATATGGCCTATGTATTGAATATTGAGTATTAATCTAACGTAACTTTAAAATAGTCCAAGTCAAAGCAATAATCACCAATCACTAAGCGAATCCAGTTATAGCCTCAGATCGATCATAGATTTATGTTGTGCTCGAATAGAATCGAATTAAATTAGCTAAATAGTCGAAACGCGTACAAGGCAAAGAGGTAACAGGAAAATATGGAAAACGAAAACTCCCAATGTGCCATACACACACCGCCACACACACCCCATACACTCGATCAGTATATTTATTAGTATTGTGAAGAAAAAAAAAACGCCGAACCGAAACCATATAGAGAACAATAACGAAACGACGAGCAAACGCTACCAATTTGACTAAAATTAGTTAAGTGAAATTATACTCAAATTACGATTAAATTACATTTACTTGTATAGAAAGCATAGCAACCGATTTGGAAGTTAGGCAAAATCCAACCGAAAATAGGGAAATCGAAAACGATAACGAAATTAATTAACCAGAAATCGAAACGATACGAATGAAAATAGGAAATATTTCCACGGGCATTTCTAACCAAATGTTTCCACACGCGTCTGTGAAGTAAACCGTTGTGATCGCTTTAAATTTTGATTTAAAACAAAACATAAATACAAAACAGCAAACTACTGAATACAAAATACAAGTTACAAATTACAAATTACAAGTTACAAATTACAGAAAGGCAGGAACACAAACCGCGAAACAGGCAGCTCTAAGTTATTCTATATAGTTTGTGAACTCGAAATCAGTAGGAGCGTAACCGAAAAGTACCTATACAACAAAAGCTAAACTAAAACTGAAACTTATACTGCAGAGCCAGCCAATTGAACTCCAGAAATCCATCAGAACTACACACGAAGTATTCAACTAAGCCGCGCTGCCTGAGAAGAATCGATCGGATGATGAGGTGGATCAAAGGAGCAGAATTGGAGGAAAGGATCTACGGACTACCGCAGAATGTATACACTTTACAGATTGTCGAGGCGAAGTCCGACCTCTGCATTGATTTGAATTTATTGTTACTAATGTTAAGGCTCATTTGTGCCCTCTTCGAAAGAGGCTTAACCATAAGGAAGATTGTAGGAGACCCAGCGAAAACCACTGTGAAAAATGTGTCCACCCACTATGTTTTTTGTCCCCCAATCTGCGGTCTCTTCCTATGCTTTTATTTTACATTCACCCTAGTTTAAGATTTTTTATCGGCTTAAGCACACAAAATTTTGTGGTCCGAATGTACGCATTCCAATTTGAACCTTTCATTACCATTATTTTTGTATTATTAGACCTAAAACCTTTGTACCATTATTGTTAGCACATAAGCGAGCATTTCAGTTTGTAAAGTGTATCCCACACAGAAACGCAAACCAAACAGTTGATACAGTAAAGTTACCGAAAAGTTGAACAGTGAAAAATAAGTTAAACAATGCAAACAAATGCCAAGGAAACACATTTCAGTTAGAGGAAATTTAAATAAGAGAAATTATTGTTGTTGATCAAATCAAATCAATTTAAAGGATGCTAAAAGTAAAACGAAGCGAAGACGAAAACTAAAACTGAAACTGAAACTGAAACTGAAATCGACTCGAAACGAAACGAATTGAATTAAATCCGTAGTAAAGCAGCAACAAGAAGCAAAACATCATGTGATATCTATTTCAAAAATAAATCAATTGACAAACTAAAGAGAAACCCTAACCATAACAAGAGCAGAATATAGTAAAATTAGCCTAAAGCCACGAAGCGTTCAGAAAGCAGAGTTTCGAAGTTGACGATGAGGATTCGTATCATTTGCATTATTTCAAGAGTTACGTAAGACCCGAACCACAGGCCACAGGTCCTTAATGATTATAAAGCACACACACTCTATCTCCCTCTCGCCCCGCACTCTATCTCCCTCTGTCCGTAGTGTTAGTCGAAATTCGGATTGTACGCGCGTTCCCAAAATGTTCAACTCCTTGCTAACGTATTCCAGAAGGTTTTTATAAGCATATACATAAAGTATACATACTTCTTATACACTAATCTAGGCTAACGTTGAATAAATTCCGAATGATTCGAACAGCATCTAATAGCCTTTGTATCTGTGGGGTTCTTGTAATCTCACAAGCTGATATGGTTTGTTTTACCTATATTACCAAATGTTCTTATATATAAAAGGTATTTATTATGTTTTTCAAATTTTTATTGTGCCCAAAAAATATTTCAGAACATTTTTAATAATACACACACTTCTTATACACTTATCTGGGTTAGTAAGCCTAAAGATCCGAATAGCACTTACAATTTACTTTTAATGGGGTTTTGCAAGCGGGATTTTTTCTTAGCTTTTTTTCCTTAAATTGATCATGAAATATATTCTGGCTTATCGTGCCTCTCTTTTTATTCTATGATTATATTTGGTCCTGTTTTTTGAAAAATATATATTAAGGTAATCCTCTTCTTGAATATCCATTTGTCAAGATTCATGTATATACTGCTGGTTTCTTCTTTAACTTATTTATTTAAGTATTCCTATTTTTAATCCAGAATTTCCTATGAATTTCCTGGTGTATATCTTTTTGTATTATCAATTTTAAATAGAGACTTCCTGTCACTAGAGTTTTCTGATTTGTTTTACTATTTTTTCTTAAATCTGAGATATTTTTTGATCAAAGACTTTTCATAGATGTATTTTAGTATTTTTTTGGCTTTGAATTTTGATCTATTGTCCCTTTCCTCCTCGAAATTATTGTGTAATAGAACCTTAGATGATACTCCTGCAGAAAATCCTACTTATTCTCCGTGATTATGCCAGCTGGTCCACAAACATATAACTGCTGTTGGTCCCGATCCCTGAGCGGCTTGAAGCCCAGCTCGTCGGTGGGCACGCCGTACTGCTTGAGCTTGCACTCGTAGGTCTCCAGCAGGTCGTCGTGGGCCTTGCGGGCCTTGGCCACCTCGTAGCGCAGGTCCAGGATGATCTTGTTCTTCTCGTCCACGATGTTGCCCACCCGCTCGTCCAGGCTGGTCAGCTTCTCGGCGAAGTTGGGGGCACAGGTGGCGATCGTCTCGTGCAGCACGATGCTGCGCTTCTCGTCCTCGCGCATCAAGGCGGCGATCTTGCGCTCCAGCAGGACATTCTTCAGCCCGGTCTTCTGCTGCAGCTCCACGATGACGTCGTTGAAGCGCTCCTTGAGGCCCTCGCGCTCCGCCACCAGCGAGTCGTTGCGCAGGATGAGGGTCTCCGCCTCCCAGGTGAGGCCCTTGACCTTCTTCTCCAGCCGCGTGTTGCGCACCTTGAGGCGGCTCAGCTGCTGCTTGTCCCGCTCGTAGAACTCCAGCTTGCGGCGGTACTCGTTCAGCTGGATGTTGGCGTGCTCCAGCGGCTCCTTGAGGCGGCGATTCTCCGCCGCCGTGTCCGCGGCGATCCTGTCCGAACGCTCCGCCTGCTTGCGCAGGTGCTCCAGCTGCTCCTTCATGCTGCCGATCAGCGCCAGGTTGTTCAGCGTGATGTCGTTGTAGTAGTTCTTCATGTCGTTGAAGGCCAGGTCGTGGTGGTCCTGCAGGTCCTTGATCTGCTGGTTCTTGCGCTCCTCCACCTCGAACATCTGGGTGCCGTAGAAGAGGTCCAGCTTGGCCTTCTGCTCGATCATCTTCTCCTCGTGCAGCATCTCGTTGTCCTTGCGCTCGCGCTCGAACGTGATGCGCTGCTCCCTGCCAGGATGCGGAAAACAATTAATTTGGAAAATCTAAAATATTTATTTCAAAATTTTGAAGGCCTTCGAAATGCAGGGCAACATTTCACATGCATTCGGCATTATTGAGTTTGACTTTAAACTTAAAAAAATATCAATACATTCATTAATCTTACTTTTTATTAATTAAAACTAGCAATAAAGCTTATAACAAAAACGTAAAATGTAAATTAGAAACAATTATTTGAATATATTTTTAGAGTACGTACACTAGAGTTGAATATAAATTCAGAGACTTTATTTTAATCTACTTCAATATTTTTTAAATCAAATTTTTAAATTAAAAAAATATAAGATATTAAAAAATATTTACTACAAATTTATTTCAAGAAAGAACTGAAAATTTAGGGGTTAGTGCTTTTGAGAGTGTACCCACAGCAGCTTCTCGTTGAAGTGGGCCTCCATTTGGCGCAACTGCATCTCGCTCATCTCCATCCTTTCGCGGAGCATCCGGCGCAGCTGGCGCTTGTCCCTCTGCAGCTCGTTCTCCTGGAGGACATGGTGCTCCTGGGCCAGCTTCAGCTGGGTCATCGCCTCAGCCCGTACTTCGCCCAGTTTATTGTGGTTCTCGAACTGCAGATGCTTCATCTGCTGCATCACATGCTTGGTGTCGATGTCGGCAAGGTCCTGCGTGGCCTCGATCTCCTTGTCCTTCTGCTGCAGCTCGTAGCGGGTTTCATCTGAAGAGAACAATTACTGTTTTAGTCATCCAAGGTCAAAGATATGCTATTGGGAGTAGTGCTAGGATACGCATTTCAGTACTACCCATGTCCTTAGACGGTAAAACTCACCCAGCTGCTGGCGCGTGATCTCCCAAAAGGTGCGGATCTTGTCCCGCTCCAACTGGAAGTAGTTGCGCTCCTCCCGCTCCCGATCCATTTCCGCCTTCAGCCGGAGGGCAAAGGCCTCCAGCTGGTCGCGGGTCATCGCCGAGGTGTCCACGCCATCGATGAGCACTGGCAATGGGTTTGAAGAAGGTTAAACAGAAATATTATATGTTACGTTTAGAAAATCACAGCCACTTAAAGCTTATTGTTTAATTCCTGACTTTCTTATTTTCCCACGCTTGGGGCAAGTGAAAAGTGGCTGAGTGAAGAGTTTTTGGCCGCATATTTGGGGTTCCCGGCTTTATGGCCATTTAATGAGAGCGGCACGCCTGGGTACCCCTCCGGTTCCCCTTCTGTCCATTTCCGCCACTTTCGCCCCTGCCACGCCCCTTTTCCTTAGCCACTGCCCGCATATGTGGCCCAGCAGCAGACCGTGTTGTAATTGTTTTCTGTAATTGGCATCGTTGGCCGGCTGGTGCCAGGACTCGTACTAGGAGGGACTACTAGGACGACCAGGACTACCAGGACTACTAGGACTCCAACTAGGAAACACACGGTAAGAAAAACCCTTGATAATAAGGCTTTCATTGTAGCGAAAAATATTTTTAAAATTGTTTGTTTGACTGAGGCATTAAAAAATAATATTCAACAAATTTATTTGCATTTAAAATATTGATTGTTCTAAAAACACGATAAATAAAATTACCTAATTAAATTTAATTAATTTAAAAAGTGCTCCTTTCTTTAAGAATATATTGGCTTTGGCAAATAAATAAAAATATATTAGGAATCTAAAATAGCAATAAATCCTAGTAATTTACTTTTTAAGCAGTAGTACATTTGTGATATTTCTCCCAGTGCAGGCATAGAAACAATTATGTGCGTTAGATGCGCCAGCGAGAGGCGTGGGGTCAGGGGTCAGAGGTTTTGGGGCCGGGGCAAAGTGCAGTGTGCTCACTCGTGGAAATTAAGTGGACAGTTTGGCCCCCCCTTTTTTTCCCTTTTAATTTTTGGGCTGCAAGGCTCCGCCAGAGCAATTGCAACGGGCATTTCTTGTCCACAGCTCGCCTCCAGCGCCTGCCACCCGCCACCCGCCTCACGCAGATTATCGTTATTTACTAATTGTTTTGCTTGGCCTTTTTAAATTGCCCTGAATGACCAATGTCCGCCATTCCAGCTGCCCGGCCATCCCAACAGCCCAACAGCCCAACAGCCCAACTGCCCAACTGCCCAGCTACCCAGTGGCACCCTGCTGCCATTAATGTTCCGAAAATGAATTGCCGGGCAGGCCTCGTCCTTGTTCCGTTTGTCTCCTCGCTGGGAGAGGCTTTAACAGCCCGAGTCCTTAAAGGGGAGCCAGGACAACTTCTGGAATGACTCACTAATTTCGAAATTCAAGTATCTAACATGCGAAAGGGGTGGCCATTATTTGCCTGGGGCTTTCTTTAAATATTCAAAGTTAAAATTGGCAACAGAACTCCATTTAATTTTAGTTCTTTTCTAAATAATCTATATTTTTTTTTAAGTTTGCTTTACTTACCTGGCAATTTCTTGCCCTTCTTGCCCTTTTTTCCCTTCGGCGGCTGTAAGAAAATAATATAATAATTTATTGTTAATCACATTCGAAAATCACATAAGAAATTAGTAATGATCATGACATTATCAAAAAATATTATACGAAATACCTAGTTAATATATGTTTACTTGTTTTATATTAATAAAATAAAAGCAAATAATCCCTGATCAGTAAATTAATTAAAATATAGAACCTTATCAATTTTTGTTTCTATATGATAGTATAATAATCTCTTCAAGTGCATAAATAAATAAACACTGCAAAGACAACCTGCAAGTCCTGAAATTTCACTCAAATAAATCCTGAAAAATCAAAGGAAAAGCCAAGACCCCAGCTGAGCTGGCAACTAGAAGCTGAAGTCGCCGCTGAACTTGCCCCAAAGAATTTCCACATTTGTCTATGCAAATTGAATGAGTTCTCCCCGCAGGAGGGTGGAAATGAAGGTGGGGGGCTTGCGCAATTGTCGTCTGCAGCTCGCAACTATTTTTCGCACTTTAAATCCTTTAACAACGCTTAATTCGATTCCCTTCACGTGGGCGAAAGGCGGAGAAAGGCGGGGAAAGGCGGGGAAAGGCGGAGAAAGCGGGAGGGGCTGCCATCGTCGCTTTAAATAATGTGATGGCGCGGCTTTCAAAACAATTTCGCAACAGCTGTTGGCTGTTGGATGCTGGCTTATTGCATATTTTATGACTGCAAATTATTCAAAAATTTTCGAAGCCGCCTGCGCCCGTCGTCGACCGCGCGTTCGCCATGTCCAAAGGCGCCAAGTGTATATACATATAAATATAAATATATGTGGCGGATGGAAAAAAAGGCGGATATGTATATGCATGTTGGGGGCAGGTCTATACATAAACAAATGATCGAAAATAGACAACCGGCGGAAGGACGAGAGTCGGGGGGGCACGAAGGACTCCTGCTTGGCTGCAATAAATGCAGAGTGCAGCTTCGCTAGGGCGAAAACTGCGTGCCAACATTAAATTATCAGGCATAATTTTAAAAATTAATTTTCCAATGAGTTTTTAATATTATATTAGTTTATGAATAAAGGGATCTCATAGGACTAGGACTATAGTTTTTTTAACCTCATTTATAAAATGGTTTCAGGCTTCAAATATTTTTTATTTAAGCCGGAAATTAATTTTTTGGATATATAAATAGATATATTAGCAAAGAAGGATGTTTGGGTAGCCTAAAAATGAAATAATTTATAAAATGCACACTTTATGCGTAAATATTTTTTTTGATTTTATTAAAATGAAATAGGAAAACAAAATTATTTGCCAGCGGGTAGTTGCCGGCGAGGCTTCACTGTCTGCCCACTCGCCAAGTGCAGTTTGTATATGCAGCAACAGCAACAGCCTGGCTTGGCATGAAAAATTGAATGCGCCGCTTGCAGTGCAACTGAAACTGCAAAACTGAAAAGCCGAGGAGCCGAGACTGAGGGGCGCGGCGCAACGGAACGGAACGGAAGCGGAAATCGGAAATCGCAAGGAGGCGGAAGCTGCTGGCCAAGCAGTGCGCCCATAGGGATGCACTGCTTTCGCTGATGCGATTTAACAACTTATTACTCACCATGCTGCTGGCGCGGTGCTGCCTTTTTAACGATTCCTTTGCCGACGGAGGAGGACCGCCTGCCTCTGGGTTTTACTGCCAACTAAGCCGCCGATGTCCTGCCGTCCAGCAACAACAAAACAAATGTATCGATAAAGCAGTTGACAAGGTGCGGCGGTGTGTGTGTGTGTGTAACCGGGCAACCGAAAGCAAAGGTTAAAGGTTAAAAACGTTGTTTTTTTCGGGCTCACTCTTCTCTCGATTATTTTTCGGGGGGAGCGAGGGGCAGAGAGCTGGAAAAAATGAAAAAGTTATGGGGAATTTGTACAGCTATCACCTGGGTTTCTGGGGCAGAGGTTTTCGAAAGCCTCGAAAATGTTATTTTAAACTTTATAAATAAATGTATTATGTTCCTGTAAATAATTTGGTTAATATTATGTACAACCAAGTGCAAAATACCAGTCTAAATTGGCCAGAATAAACTGGAGGCACTCTCGTGCTTTACATAGTGCCCGGCATTAGTTTGCTGCCCAGGCCAGCGAAAACCGAAAAGCCGGGCCAGACCAGACTCCTTCTCTTATCGCCGTCTGCTGTCTGCTTCCTATGAACGGTCTCTTGCATTTTCCCCACTACTTTTCCGCTTCCCCCGCCCCGATTTTCCGCCTTGCATCTGTTTGTTTACCCGCCCGTTTGCTTGGCGGACTTTAAATGCTGGTGGCACTGCTGCAGTCTCTGCTGCTGACTGGCTAATTTGATGATTTCGTGAAATACGATACTATCAGGCAGCTGGCAGATCCTCGGCGCTCCTTTGAGCCCTGCCTGATGGCCCTGAAAGGCTCGCTCGAATCAACTTTATTAGTCCATCGAATAACATGGCACCTATGGCCTGGAAATTCCCGCAGGAACTCTGGCATTTTCTCGCCTTAATTAATGTCGGCTGGGCAAACAAAGGGCGGTGGGCGCTCCGGTTAAATGCTTTAATTGAAATTAATAACCGCAGCCAGTTTCGGCCACTTGGCCAGCCGTTTGCGAGCAGTCGCCAGTTGAGACGAGAACCCCCCGTGGCTTTCGCATGGAACAACATTTTGGGACCCGGCACACAGACACCGAGAATTTTCAATTGTTTTCATTAAAAGTCAATTTCTGATGGCGAAGATGCTGCGGCTGCTGCACAGCGAGAAAAGCTAAGGGGAAAATTCATTTTGTATAGATATTTATTTGTAAAAGGGAGAGGAAAATCAATTAAAACGAAAATTTCCTCATTACAACTTGACTTTTATATAAAAAATAAAAAGAAACCTGAAGGATTTTATTGAAAAATAATGTAGAAATAAACATATAGTAGTAATAAAAATATTTATTTTATAATAAAAAGTAAAAAACTCTGATAAAATATTCATTTAAATAGCTTTGGATAGTCCCAAATTATAAGTTTTTATTTTCAGCTATCAAAGTGAGTAGCAATTTTTTTTTGGTGTACCCTTACCCCTTTTTCCTGACTTTTCCTTCTGCCCCGCATAATTTTTGTTTCATTTTATTCTGGCCAACGGCTGCGGTCGGTCATGGCCCATTGAGTTCCGTAACGGCTGTCAAGGGTTAAGGCGGGCCGCACGGGGGGCGGGGCTGGGAAAAGCACTGATTGAAAGTGAAAGTATTTAAAATATGATTAGAAAATTTGCTTATCGAGGTCGAGGTGTGGTTCGCTTTAAGTCCGATTCTTTAAAGGGCAGCTAAACTTAATTATAGAAAATATAATTATATTTAATGGTAATTTACAAATTGTTAACAAAAATCAAAAATTTGAAAGCATGAAAATTCTTGTAGTTTTTTATTTAAGCTAAATAAAAAACAAATCTATATTTTAAATTTAATCAAATTGTATAACCATTTTTGGAGGGAAAAAAAGTATCCAAAACTTTATTTTTTTTTCTTTTTACAATATATTTAAAACCATTTCCGCCACTCCAAAAAAAAGACTCAAAAACCCATGGAAATTTAGAGTTAAAAACCTACTTTTAGTTTAAAATGGGAAGGAGAAAATGAAATTTAGTATTTCAACTTTTACTCACAAAAAACTTGCCGTTTCTGGTAGGTTCATGATTTTGATTCAATAACTTCTTGAGGCTTTATTGCATAATGACTATAAATGTCAGCCCAGTTGATGCAACTGCAGATGGACCCATGACAAATATATGTAGTTTTCCTGGGTGTGTGCAAGCTCGAAGGATTTTCCGGGCGGTGGGCTGGGGGACTTCAGGACAGCCCCCCAGTGCAGTGCTCATTGCGGTGGCAAAAGTTATTTGCTGTGTTATTTTCACAACAACTTCCGCTCGGCGCAGAAACGGATATCCTGCCTCTGAGTGAGAGATCCAGATACGTACGAGAGTACATAGATATAGATGCATACATATATATCAGCTATGTAAGTGTGGGCGGGGGAAAGTTGTTGGTGCAGCTGGTCGGACGCCTTGTCTTGCCTGTTGTTAGCTGGCTGAAACCCCTCGACCGCCCCTCGCCATATGCAAAACTGTGCTTTTACAACTCCTCGGCCCAAACTTTGACTTGCGACCCGAACCCGGGCAATTTAAACTTTCTGATTAATTTTAATAAATATATTTTTGTCCTTTATTTGTAGAATTTGTTCGTTTACCATATAATATATATAATTTGTCTTGTATATATATGCTTGTTTATTTATTATATATATAAGATATACTTTACTTTATGCGTTTACTGCTGGTTTATATAGAGCGGCTCTCCATTTTTTTTTTTCAGGGGGGATTATCGAGAGAACTTTGATTAAGCTTCAGTTTTTTGGTTTTTTCCTTTCGGGTGAACGTCTTTGATCGATACTTAAATCCATCCTAAATACACATTACAGTTTATCCTCGTTGGCTATATACACTTTAAATTTAGCTTTAACTTGTCTTTATGAGCTGGCTTATATACATTTCTTAGGCTTAAAGTAGGTGTAATTCAAAAGCAACGCAATGAGAACTTAGTTTATGACACACTGGAATGGATTTTAGCCACAACAAAACTATATACAGAATGTGAGAAGTCGAAGGAGTCCAGGATTCTATAACATTTCCTCTAGTTTATCTTATTTATTTTCGTTCAGCATTTAGGTCTGCTTATAATGGCACATAATATTATTGTGTATTTCGATTTCTTTTTTTTTGATATAAGTACAGTACCATATAGAGAGATATATCCCGCTTAGCATATGAACAACCTTTAATGGCTCCGATTCTTGTGGAGTCCATTTGTATAACTATGATTTCCGTTTCCATATATGTCCTTGTGTTTTTGTTTTTTACAAATTTCCATTACAAATTTAGCCTTTGCTTACTTTGCTTTATACACGAACCAAAAACAAAAGGGTTAAAGACAGTTGTGCTCAAAATAATAGGGGTTACGGGGGGTTAAACAAGATTTTACTGAGGGAGCTTATGTACCATAAAACTCGTAGGCCATACAAATAAACATTTTTCCAATCCCTCTTCAAGAACTAATTAAAAATAATATTCTTTTATATTTTGACGTATTTTTATAGAAGGGGAAAATCCAAAACGAATTCGATTAGTGCTATTATTTTGAACACAACCTTACGGCCGCATGGATATAAACTTGAGGGGGTTGCTTAGATTTTGTGGCTAGATTTGGTTTTATTGTTGCAGCGGCAGCACAAAGCGGCTCTTAATTAAAATGCAACAAATGCACAAAGGTCCTGCAGCAGGACAACTGTTGCGCAATGGGGCACGGGCAGGAGTCGAATAAAATTTCAATTAAATCAATTCGAGCATGTGGCCAGAGGGGTCCAGTGTCAAGTGTCCTGGGGTCCGAGCGGGCAGCACCAAGCCCTGGCAACTGGCAATGGAATCCTTCGTCCTTAGTCCTTCGAGTGCTGCCCACACACACACACACACACACACACACACACGCACGCACAGCAGATGCCACATGCAACTTGCAACTTGCAAGCGGCAACCTGAAGCAGCTGTAATTGAATTTCTGCTGCTGGAGTGGCTTGTTATCTCGTATTTGTTTAATTTTATTTCTCGCTCGGCCGCCCGGCAGTCATCATCATCATCAACTGATGAAAAGATACGGCTGCAAGCCAAAAATTCTCTAGATGCTGGGCTATTTGCTCTGGCCAAGAACACAGAGAAAAATGGGGGCCTGCGAGCAGTCAAAACAAACAAACAAGTGGCTGAGAAAATTGAAGAAACGAGTGGAAAAAATATATCATTTTATTTGGGATTTCCTTGACAACTATGTAAATAAAAGGCACCGAGAGGTTTTAGAGGGAATTAAAATACTTTTAAAATTATTATAACAATAGTTTTGAAAGCCTAGAAGGAAAGGATTGAATGGATATTTTAAAAATATAAAGTAGAGGATTCAAAAAAAAAAGGTTTTATGTGACTTAAAAAGCTAATAATAAAAGTGTGAAAGTAGTGTCAATTTAAATAAAAGGAAAAGATTAGACAGAGAGAGAATTTATGGGGATCTTAAATGTTTTGAAATATATTTAAGTTATTTTTAAAGGCAGAAGAACAGGATAAAATTAATTCAAAAATTATTCAAAAATATTAAAAAAGGTTTTTAAATAATAAAAAAAAAGGGTCTTAAGAGACTTGCAAAGTATTTACTGGAAATTAAAATGTGAAAGTACTGTCATTCTAAATAAAAGAAAAAGATTAGGAAAAGAAAAATTTTATGTGGAATTTAAATACGTTCAAATATATTTAAATTATTTTTGAAAAGCTTTAAGAAAAGAATTGAAAGGATTTTTAAAAAGAATTTTATTAAGCTGGATATCTAATAATTTTAGCATTAAATGGAAAATAGATCAACGAATTTTTCTTCGAGTGTTTTCAGTAGTGTTTTCAGCAGTGTTTCACTTATTTAGCCAGCTGTTGCTCGACAGTCGCTTGTCAGCCATTGAGACATTACAAAGCGAAGCCATTTACCAGGATGCCAGGATAAGAGGATACACACACTCACACCCCCCACGCAAACACACACTTATAATGGGGATATTCAAGCCGACACTCATTTCATTATTAAATCAAAAAAGTTGAGTAAATTTCAGCCAGCGGCTGACAGCTTCCGCACTTATTTCGCTCATATTTTCCCTATACATATTTTCCTCTCATTTTCCCCTACGTATTATCCCTCGGCCCCGCCCCCTCGATTTCCCCGCCCCCCTTTATGTGCGGGTGTGTGTGTGTGTGTGTGCGTAACAATTCAACTTGATTGCCATTTGTTTTAGCGAGCTGTGCTGTCCCGTCTTTCCCCCGGAAAATGCGGAAAATGTTTTGCGGCCAACACACGCACACAATTACATTTTCCCCCAGCCACGCCCCCCGGTTCGCAGCAGCCGCCCACCGTCAAGTAAGCGGTGTATTCAATTAAACTTCCGTCAAACATGAAGCAAACTCCCAGAACTCCCCCTGCACTTGCCTCTTGCCTTGGGGTTATAAAATAAACATGTTGCCACACACAAAATTTAAATAGATACAAGTTCGCCACACTGCATAACACAATAAACCGCAGTAAAACAAAGGCGGTTGGAAAAAAAGAACGAACCCCGAAAGAATGGCCCCAAAAATATGACGAGCATGAAGGAGGGCCAGGATATCACTCAGGATAGGGATGACCAGGAAATGTCCTCACGGAAGGGTGTTTAAGGTACAACTCAGGTGAGCAGTTGAAATGCTAAAAATATTCAGAAATAGTAAACAAATATTATATTAAAAAATAAAGTACAGCAAAAGAAAAAAAAGACAAGAAAAATATGCTAGATATTTAAGTCGCCATTTAAAAAATCCATATTGTATTTAAAAATAGTATGAGAATAATTTAGGGATATCTGTTTCCTTTAAAACTATTTTTCCAACCACTTAAACCCTTGTGACTTTCAACTTTCCCACTTCTTAAAACGAATTTCGCTTGGCTTTTCCATTTTCCTTCTCCGAAACAAAGGCAATTTAAAGACAGCAGCAGTCACAGCCAGGAATGATAAAAAGGGAAATGCGAAATTAAAATACAATTTGACGGCATCAAATAGAGCAATTAAGCGCTTCCCCCGGCACGCCCACTCAACGCGTCGCTTTTCCGCCGCCCACAAAAGTGGGCAGCACTGGGAGGGAAGGAGACGGCAGGACTCACGCACACACACACAACATTGTGCGCGGGAAAACTTGATTACAAGTGTCGCGGAAAGCCCCAAAAAACAACTCAAACTGCGGCTCCATAACAATCATAAGCAGCAAAATGCACATGTACACTGGCGAAAAATGTGTGCCCAAGCTGGGACGAAAATAAATGATTGAAGAAATATATTTAAAAGAAAAAGGTTAAAGAGGAAATTATTTAAAATCGTAAATTAAATAAAATTATTTTAAAATTATAAATAAAACTGATAATAGAAGTTACCCATTTTGTGATAAAATAAAAATATAAATATAAGTTTAAATTATTCTGGTATTTAATCCAATAAAACTTACCTATTTTTTTTAATGGCTATAAACATACTATTTTAATGCTTAAAAAATACAATAAAGATTTTTAAATTTAAAAACAAATATATATAAATGTCAGCATTCTTTGACCAAGTTAAAAATTCTCCTAAATTGATTACAACTGTTAACATTTTCTCCCTGTGTGATTGTCCTTTTGTGCATGTTTGTCTGGCAATATTGCTGCTGTGTATTTATATTTGTTGTGCTATTTACGCAATGCAACAAAGGACAACAAAGGATGCGCGATTTTAAGGCGGCAAGTGTGTGTGTGTGGCCAGGATAACAACAAAAGAAGCTGCTGCCACAATGCGAGCGATGTGAGCAGCGGCAACTTCAGTGGCAGCAGCAGCATCCCCGCAGCAACATCAGCCTTAGAATTAGCTGAAGGGCCACAAACTGCAATTCTAATAGAAATAATACCACCGAATTTGAGGGGGAATCTGGAACTCCTTAATTAGAGAAAATATTTGGAAGCCCTTAATACATTTAAAGATTTTTAAAAGGATAAAATCTGTTTCGTTTTGCTTTTTAAAAACTGTATAACATATATTTAAATATATTTTAGGCCAGCAAAACTTTAAGTACTGAAAGAAAATGCAAATGCTTAGCAGGGCTTTCCTGTGGCAACATGAGGTGACTGCCAAACAAGCAACAGCAACACTAACACGAGCAGCAACAACATCATCAGTGGACAATGGCGGCAGCAGCAGCAGCAACGGCAGCAGCAGCAGCAACGGCAGCAACTGCAGCAACATCAACGCGCACAGCAGCGAACATCAGGAAAAGTGTTGCTGCCGGTTGACTAGTTCTCGATGTTGTACATTGCTGCTTGGCTTCCTTTTCTTGGGGGCCTGTGTAATTTGAAACACTTGTGTCAACGTGGCCAAAACACCCCCACATTTCGGGCCCCCTTGACCCCCTCTGTTAACCCACTAAAGCCCCTGCTGGTGACATGTCTCTTTGGGTTGCTGCTGCTGCTGCTGCTGATGTTGCTGCTGTGCTCGTGTTGCTGTTGCTGCGGTTGTCAGCGTCTTATTATCATCATCAGTGGCAGCTTTTGGCGGTTTTGTATATTTGAAGCTGTCTTCGTCGCCCGTTTTTTTTTTATTTCATTTTAGTTTTAAGTTCTGGCAGAGGATTGTTTGGGGTTTGATGGTTGGGGGGCTGCTTACAATGAAATTCACTTTGCCAAAAAGTTTTCATTTCATTAAAAACGTGGCTGTGTGTGTGCGAGTGTGTGTGGTTAACTGACATGCAAGTAATTCATCAAAAGCAAATGCAACGCAGATGGGAGCCGAGAGTTTTCTGTGTCCACAACTTGTGCCCCACAGCTGCCATACACACATTTCCAAAAAAAAAACACAAGACGTTGCCACAAAAATAAAAATAATAAAACAAAAAAAGCAGCACTTCGCTGCAAGCACTTGAAAAATAAGACAACCAGGAACCAAAAGTTTTGGCATACACCAAGAAATAGTTGGTGAAACAGGGGTTAAGGGCGGCATATGACAGGGATAGGGGTTAAAAGGCAGCGCAGCTTGTGTGCAAATCATTTGCATAAAAATAGGAAATTTAATTACATCTAAAGGCACAGCAGAAACACAATTAACAAATCTGCTCACAGCAAAATAAATTTAAAAAAAGGTCTCGAAGTCTATTTATTATAGAGTCCCATCCCCTTCCAGATCCCCACAAGTGTCAATCAAAGTTGAACAAATGAACAGAAGTCAGTCAAAAGTACCCCAAATTAACGAATAACAAACGAAAAGTAAAAGAAATCATTTTTTGTTGCTACAAATCAAAAAAGTTTGCCTTTGTTTTTGTCCTACTTTTCCATATTAATTGACCTTTCGAAAGTTTTGTAAATCGGTTTGGGAAATTGGAAATTGGTAAAAAAAAAGGTGTGTCGGCCGCCAAGATTTAAATGAGAAAAGCAACAAGAAGTTGGGCAGCCCAAAAGGGTTGATTAATAACAAATAGAGCGGAAGTTGTTGACTTGAAAGCAATAAATATCAAGTGTTTTCCTCCAATGGAACCAGAGTTATCTTATGCTAGGAAAAAAAATTGCAGTTGTTTCGATTGGGCTTTACTTTTCTCTCAGTGCTTAATACACTGTAAATGCTTTCGGGTACCGCTTAACCTTTGGCTAGCTTTGATTACCTAACTGCGCAACCCCCTTAAAATTGTTTCGGTAACACTAGAAATTCTTGCGTTAAATACATTCACTATTTATGGATGCCTCCGAATACCATCCCTGTTTTTTTTTCTGTTTTTCATTTATGTTATAAACAATTTAACATTTGCTACTACAACATGTGTGTTTTCTGTTTGTGTCTCTTAATGGTTGAGAGTACGTGGTGTAGAGACCATTGGTGAAAGTGTTGTTGAATGTTTGGTGAATGCTCAGTCCCTTGAAGGTTCGACACACTGAAACATCTGTTGGTGTAAGTGTTGTTGAGTGTGTGGTGGAAGCGTTGTTGAATGTTTGTTGAATATTCAGTCCCTTGGACTTTTGCACATGACTGCGAAACTGCAAGACTGTTGGTGACAGTGTTGTTGAGTGTTTGGTGCCAATGTTGTTGAATGTTTGGTGAATAATCAGTCCCTTGGACTTTGCTCTCTGACTGGGAGTGTTGCTGAAGATTTGCAGTGCAAAGAATTACAAACCTCAAAATGTGTGTTGTTTTTCGTTGTTGAACCTACTTAGGTACTCCAACACTTGTGTTTCTGGGTTGGTGAAAGTATTGTGGACATCCCTAGACTGAGTATTACACACTTCGCTTGAGCGTGGGTGTGCGCTCGATGACTGTCTTGTTGAGGGCCCCTTCAGACCCATTTTTCCTTCGTCGCATCCGTGTGTTGTTGAGTCCGCTGCTGAATGTGCCGGTGAGTCCATTAGACTGCGTATTATAAAAGGCTGAGCAGAAGGCCGGACAGGGTCGACAAGCCCATTAAGAACGGCTGTCGACAGTGCCAGCTCCTGGGCAGGATGAGCAGGATGGAGAGGGGGAGCAGGAAGAGGAGCTGGGGCAGATGGTGACCCCGACGCAGTGGTCGCGAATCGCCGGAGCCGGAGCTCATTTCGTTGTTGTCGATGGGGCCGCGCACTTCCGTATTGCCGCCGTAATATGGCGGCGGCTTGCGGGTGATGCCGCCCATTTCGCCGCCACCTGGTGACCCCGACCCACCGCCACCTGGCTGGCCCGGCCCACCGCCAGCGCCACCGCCGCCGCCACCCGCCCCGCCGTGCTGCTGGTGGTGGTGGTGATGGTGGTGCTGCTGATGTTGATGCTGATGCTGATTGCCGCCGGAGTTGCCCGGCTTATGTGTGGCCGGTTTATTGCCGCTGGTGTAGTAAACGTGCGGCGATAACGGTGTCAGCCCGCCGCCCTCGCCGCCCTCCGCCTCGAAATCCTCGGCGGATCCGTACTGCAGCTCCTCGTCCTCCGGCTGGTAGGTGACTTTGACTTGTTGTTTCTGCTTCAAAATGTCATTGGCATCCGCATCCAGGCTTCCGCCCGCCCCGCCGCCACCGCCGCCTTTTCCGCTGCCGTTCAGCGGATTTTTATTACGATTCGGTCCGGGGATTTCTGAAAGGCAGCGGGAGAAAAATAAAATGGAAAAACAAAGGAGCGAATGAGAAAATGTAATTGAAACAAAGGTGCAAATACGTCCCATTTCGCGAATTCGAGGCTCCACAGCGGCGGTCAGGCAAATAGCACTCACCAGCAAATTCCGAGATAAATTAAATAAAATGTAAGGTGAGTAATAATATAAATAGAATATAGAAAATTATTTATGAGATTTAAAATACTAAAAAAATGATTATTTTATTTACGGAAGACAAAAACAATTTTTTTGTTTTAAAATAAAATAATATTTTTGTTTTAGGTTTTAGTAATAACATAATAACTAAAAATGTATGTAACTAAATTTTTACAAAAAAATATATTACCACCTGTATTTTGATACAATCAACAATTGATTTAAGCAAATAATTAAATTTATGTTAACATAAATTTGGATAGTTTTCTGAGCCGCACAGTTCCCTAACCTGCTTACCCCTGCTGTAGGCCCCGCATTTGGTACCCTTTAATGGGGGAGGAGCTGAAAAAACTCACCGTATAAGCGGATACTGCTGTCGACTTCGCCCAGCGAGTTTTTGGCTATGCAGCGATAGGATCCGACGTCGTCCTTCTGGAACTTCCTGACTATCATCGACATTTTGGTCTCGTACATGGACTGCGAACTCTCCTGGACATGGTACTTGCCCGACGTCACAATCATCTCACCTAAGGGGTGGTTAAAACCAACATATATATGTTTTATTTAAATTCTACAATTTTTCACAGTCTGCCATGCCTAAAATTTAGGAAAATTGTGTGTTTGATATGAAGCAGGCTGTGAACCAAAACTTGACTAACGTCAGACTTCCTAACAACCTGATGTCATTATATTTTCTGCTGTAGCTCACATCACAACCAGTTTCGATTGAAAAATAATATTAAAAAAAAGTAAAAATATTTCCCGAAGGAAATTCTACGGTATTGGGTAAGTCAATGCAATACAATGCATAATAATGAAATTTTAAGAATCAGTGTTACCGCGAACACGCCTATATATAAAGTCGCGCCTAAAGAGATCTGAGTACGGTCTTGCCTATTTATTTTAAGAAAAACGAAATAATTTGTATTTAAATATTCAGTTTCAACACTTAAAACTCCTCATTACACAGCGAATTCCTAAGACATACTTTGGAAATTTTTGTTAGTCATATTTATGATTACGTGAATTCTTTAGAAAATATTTTTGTATATCATTTTTTTTTGATTTTTTAAGAATATTTATTGATTGACAACTTAAGGAAAGCTTGCTATGGGCAAATCCTAGAAATGCTTACTTTGTTTTTCTGGCAAAAACGGGAAGTAAGCGAAAATCTCAAGAATTCGCGGACCAACCATATTTTTTTTTGGCAAATGGGCCGCGAATTCTTGAGTTTGGAGCACAGAATAAAGCCACTAAAGGCTTGGAAACCTTAGGGTATTTAGGCTAGAGGGCTGGGGTTCTGCTCTACAGTTTTCTGTTCCTTTTCGGATTGCCGGAATCCCCGACTTGCACCGCCGCGCTGCAGCACCTGCAACGAGCGAACGTGCCGCAATCTGACAACTGACTAATGACAATGCCGAGCGATTCGATTCGAATCGATGTTGGAGTAATGATGCGTTCGGCCCCGCAGCCCGGCATCTGCATAGATGTATGTGCCCATCTGCCCATTTGGGCAGTGGGATATCTATATGCGTCCATCTGTATATATATGCGCTACGGGCCATGGGCTATGGGCTATGGGCAGACGGCCCTCGCACACACTTACCCGTGTCCTTAATCCAGTAGTTAATTGATTTGGGCGAGGCCTCGACGTGACACTCGATTTGGACATCAGTGCCAAGTGGTGCGCCGACTAATTGATTCGGCACTTGGATGACCGGATGAACTGCAACGAGAGAGGTGATGGGATGAGTTTGCGGCTCTGAGGGCTGCTGAGAGGTGTGCGAATAAAACAAATGTGGCCAGAAATTGGCTCAGGTTGGCATCTACAACTCAGGGGCTCAGGGGTCGAGTAATCAGCGATCAGGCATTAAAATGCTATATAAAATAGTTAGTTCAGTTTAATGACCTTAAAAAATGTATTATTATTTTTATCATATTTATTGAAGAGTGACTGGTGATTTCCCCCGCAGTATTCAAGATGTCGGACTACTCAAAGTTTCTGTCCAACCTGACGGATCAGCTGGGCCTGCTGCAAGGACTTTCGCCCAAGGGACTGGGCGGACTGGGCAACAATCTGGGCAACCTGCGCCCCGCCCACAAGGCTCTGATGTGCGTGGGCGCGGCCACCGTGGCCTGCGTGGTCCTGGGCCTCACCGTCAAGTCCTTGAGGGGGCGTGGCCGCAAGGACGACAAGCGGAGGATCATCAAGATGCGCAACGGAGTGCCGATCCAGCGTGACCTCGAGGGATCCGTCAAGGACGAGGGGTCCGTTGGCGAGGGGAACGTCGGTGGTGTGGTGCACCATGTGGACTAAGGGTCCCCAATTATGGAGAACACGTGCCACGAAAAATCCCCAGCACCATCACCACCACCATCACCACCAGCACCACCACCAGCACCACCACCAGCACCACCACATGTGCCATATTTAACCCTGTGTTCTGCGTTCCTGAGTTCTATGTATATTTTGTAATTTTCTACCGTTTTCAAGAGCGGTTACACACAGAACATCTGTTCAAAATTTTATAAATGCCCTTTCACCTGCCACCATTTTGGAAACCTAACCAGCCACAAATTTATTCTTGGTCATAAACTCTTGAAGTCATCAGCATTGATCTGCCTGCGGCCTTTATTATTTCCATAGATAAGATTGCTTCAGATGTTTTTCTTTCGATGATAAGCTAACATGCCCCTTATCAGCCTGGTGCCATGGCACTGTATTTATACCGAGGACAACATCAGAATTAAAGCAGTTTGTCAAGAAGTATGAAGCTAGTATCTTTTGCTTGCAGCGTCCTAGTCGTCCTCGATTTGCACGGATCGCTGCCGGCTCTGGCTGCTGGAGGTCCTTTTTGCCAACTGGTCGATCCTGCAAATCAGTGCGGTGGATACTACCAGTCCGAAGTGCAGCCGATGGCGGAAAACATGACGGAAACCAAGGCCCTGCTGGACACCATCGAAGGCAAACTCCTGCGGGTGCAGACAAAACTGGAGGGACTACTCCTGGCCGTAGAGAAAAAGCTGGATGACCAGAACAAGTCTTTCCATGAGTTCTTGGAGTTGAAACCGAGTCGGACGGAAAGACAACTCCAGGATGTATCCCCGAAGTTTCAACGGATCGGTTCGAGGTACTTCTATATTGAAAATGATATTAAATTAAATCAAATAGCCGCTGGGATCGCATGCCGTGAAATGGGCGGCCATTTGGCGTCAATTAAAGGCAAGGATGAGTTTAAGGCCATTACAGCGAGAACCCAACCAAAAACCTATTATCTCCTTGGCATCCATGATCTAGACGAGCCGGGAACTTTTAGATCGGAAGCTTCCGGCAAGCTAGCCACATATTTAGAATGGGGTTCAGGTCATCCCACCCACTCCAGGGGCTGCGTATATCTCTGGAGCAGTGAGATGTATATTTTTAGCTGCTACGACACGGCATATTTCATTTGCCAGTCAGACAATGAAATATAGGCAATTCCAACATCTGTCACGATTACTTCTTGTGTATATTAAATGTAAGCAACTAAAAAATACATATGTATTGTGAAATTTTAATTACAATCCAAAAATATCAAAAGTCCAAGAAGGTCAACATGCAAAGCTTCTGGCCGAGGTTCGTGGCATAAGATTATAGAATAAAAACGGCAGTCTGTTTATTTAAACGATTGCGATCACTCGTATAGTCTAGTGGATGCTTTGTTATGGGCCATAAAGAAAGTTGTTAAAATAAAATAATATCAAGGGTGTCGCATAGGATTGGGTAATTCCACACATTGGAAATTACCCAAGCTTATATATTTTGTGTTCGGCATTATACTGTTTAGCGAGTCTATCACCATTGCTATGCAAATATATAGAAAAATATAATAGCCCAATATATAACTACAAAAACACGTTTTTTATTATTAAGTATTAATAAAAAACCAACAATTAAAACAATAAAAATATTATACAAAAAAATAAAATAAACATATATGTATTTAAATTTAGAAAAATCGATTTATATTTGCAGTACTTAAAGAACCCTCATAAAATAATGTGTGTAACAATAAAATAAGTTAAATTGTTATGAAATAAATTAAAATTTAATTACCAATAATACTTTTAAACTTATAAAAAAATGTTTTTTATTAACAGTATATATGTGTAACAGCAATATCAATAAAGTAAGTAAAGAATAAAATAAACATTAATATTTTTAAATTAACAAAAATTGATGTTTACCTACAGTATAAGTAGTAATCGGCTCCAATTTTTGATTAAACAAAATGAACTTACTACTGTAATCTTTTATGATTACTATGACTATTACCACTACTTTACTGCTACTACTTTTATTACTTTCCAGTTGGGTTCCATGACTGCGAACCTTTTGATGCGGCGGCCATTGGGAATTCACAAAAGCCCAGCCTTTGAGGGCAGGACCCAAGTTGGCTGCCGCAGTCGAGGGCCAATTGAGTGTGGCATAATTTGATGGTGTGCGCTCCCGGCTTTCCCGCTTTTCCCCACTCATTTTCCGGGACTCATCAGAATGCAGTTCATGCAGAGAACGTCGGACGCTGCATTGACAACTCTTTTGCCGATGGCCCAACTTTCGTATTTATTGTCACTTAGTCCGGGTCCTGGAGGGGTTGACATGCCACGGGGAGGCACCGAGGGGACCTGACCGAAATTGGTGGTTTTGTAAAACCTGCCAGGGCACCGAAGGGCGCTCTCCCCGCCCCCAGCCCGCCGAGCGTACGGCTTACAGATTGCACATTGTCTCCAGGTCCATCTATTTTCCCACTCCCCCCGGCCACTGCCCTTGAGACATTTGCGGCCATGTGCATTGATAGTTGATTGCAGGTCCTGCAGCGAGCAACTCCGTGCAGCAGCCAGCCCATCCTGGCGCAGGACCTTGCCAGCCGAGGCATTTTAATTGATTTCCATGGCCGACTGCGCTCTGTCTCGGCCATCAACTATCTCCAATGCCGCTTGTGGTTAGCCCTCTTAAATTTCATTTATGCATATGAAATAACGAGGCTGTCTTTGCTTCTTTGGCCATCTCTGGGCACATTTAAAAATCACTAAAAAACTGCAATCCGCTTGCTTCAAATCTTGAAAAAATAATCCCTAATTAAATTTTAAATTAATTTAATTCAATAAATTACAAGTTATGAATTACAATTAAAATAAGCGAAAAAAATGTGTCTCAAATTGGTTGAATTTGCTAGCCCAGGACAGTTACGACTAAATCTAAATTAAAAAAAAAATGGTATATATCTTGTCAAAAATGCTTGGCAAATACGCTCTTTTTTTAGAGGTTTTTGGTCGTAGCTTAGCCAAATCAAGGCGTAGAGCGAAAAGACCGACTGTTTTGAGCAGCTGGCGAGCGCTGCTAACGATCCCCATCACTCAAAGAAATATTTAATTTTTGAAAATTTTTTTCATTTTTTGTAAGGGGGTGCATCAGGATTTTTTGGAATTCCGATTTTGGCGAAAAATGCCCCTTTTTTAGTGGTTTTTTGCTCGTAGCTTAGCCAAATCAAGGCGTAGAGCGAAAAGACCGACTGTTTTGAGCAGCTGGCGAGCTCTGCTAACGATCCCCATCACTCAAAGAAATATTTAATTTTTGAAAATTTTTTTCATTTTTTGTAAGGGGGTGCATCAGGATTTTTTGGAATTCCGATTTTGGCGAAAAATATCTGTTTTTTGGTGGTTTTTTGGTCGTAGCTTAGCCAAATCAAGGCGTAGAGCGAAAAGACCGACTGTTTTGAGCAGCTGGCGAGCTCTGCTAACGATCCCCATCACTCAAAGAAATATTTAATTTTTGAAAATTTTTTTCATTTTTTGTAAGGGGGTGCATCAGGATTTTTTGGAATTCCGATTTTGACGAAAAATGCTCCTTTTTTTAGTGGTTTTTTGATCGTAGCTTAGCCAAATCAAGGCGTAGAGCGAAAAGACCGACAGTTTTGAGCAGCTGGGAAGCTCTGCTAACGATCCCCATCACTTAAAGAAATATTTAATTTTTGAAAATTTTTTTCATTTTTTGTAAGGGGGTGCATCAGGATTTTTTGGGATTCTGATTTTTGGGAAAAATGCTCCTTTTTTAGTGGTTTTTTGATCGTAGCTTAGCCAAATCAAGGCGTAGAGCGAAAAGACCGACTGTTTTGAGCAGCTGGCGAGCTCTGCTAACGATCCCCATCACTCAAAGAAATATTTAATTTTTGAAAATTTTTTTCATTTTTTGTAAGGGGGTGCATCAGGATTTTTTGGAATTCCGATTTTGGCGAAAAATATCTGTTTTTTGGTAGTTTTTTTATCGTAACTTAGCCAAATCAAGGCGTAGAGCGAAAAGACCGACTGTTTTGAGCAGCTGGCGAGCTCTGCTAACGATCCCCATCACTCAAAGAAATATTTAATTTTTGAAAATTTTTTTCATTTTTTGTAAGGGGGTGCATCAGGATTTTTTGGAATTCCGATTTTGGCGAAAAATATCTGTTTTTTGGTAGTTTTTTTTTATCGTAACTTAGCCAAATCAAGGCGTAGAGCGAAAAGACCGACTGTTTTGAGCAGCTGGCGAGCTCTGCTAACGATCCCCATCACTCAAAGAAATATTTAATTTTTGAAAATTTTTTTCATTTTTTGTAAGGGGGTGCATCAGGATTTTTTGGAATTCCGATTTTGGCGAAAAATATCTGTTTTTTGGTAGTTTTTTTTTATCGTAACTTAGCCAAATCAAGGCGTAGAGCGAAAAGACCGACTGTTTTGAGCAGCTGGCGAGCTCTGCTAACGATCCCCATCACTCAAAGAAATATTTAATTTTTGAAAATTTTTTTCATTTTTTGTAAGGGGGTGCATCAGGATTTTTTGGAATTCCGATTTTGGCGAAAAATATCTGTTTTTTGGTAGTTTTTTTTTATCGTAACTTAGCCAAATCAAGGCGTAGAGCGAAAAGACCGACTGTTTTGAGCAGCTGGCGAGCTCTGCTAACGATCCCCATCACTCAAAGAAATATTTAATTTTTGAAAATTTTTTTCATTTTTTGTAAGGGGGTGCATCAGGATTTTTTGGAATTCCGATTTTGGCGAAAAATATCTGTTTTTTGGTGGTTTTTTGGTCGTAGCTTAGCCAAATCAAGGCGTAGAGCGAAAAGACCGACTGTTTTGAGCAGCTGGCGAGCTCTGCTAACGATCCCCATCACTCAAAGAAATATTTAATTTTTGAAAATTTTTTTCATTTTTTGTAAGGGGGTGCATCAGGATTTTTTGGAATTCCGATTTTGGCGAAAAATATCTGTTTTTTGGTAGTTTTTTTTTATCGTAACTTAGCCAAATCAAGGCGTAGAGCGAAAAGACCGACTGTTTTGAGCAGCTGGCGAGCTCTGCTAACGATCCCCATCACTCAAAGAAATATTTAATTTTTGAAAATTTTTTTCATTTTTTGTAAGGGGGTGCATCAGGATTTTTTGGAATTCCGATTTTGGCGAAAAATATCTGTTTTTTGGTAGTTTTTTTTTATCGTAACTTAGCCAAATCAAGGCGTAGAGCGAAAAGACCGACTGTTTTGAGCAGCTGGCGAGCTCTGCTAACGATCCCCATCACTCAAAGAAATATTTAATTTTTGAAAATTTTTTTCATTTTTTGTAAGGGGGTGCATCAGGATTTTTTGGAATTCCGATTTTGGCGAAAAATATCTGTTTTTTGGTAGTTTTTTTTTTATCGTAACTTAGCCAAATCAAGGCGTAGAGCGAAAAGACCGACTGTTTTGAGCAGCTGGCGAGCTCTGCTAACGATCCCCATCACTCAAAGAAATATTTAATTTTTGAAATTTTTTTTCATTTTTTGTAAGGGGGTGCATCAGGATTTTTTGGAATTCCGATTTTGGCGAAAAATGCCCCTTTTTTAGTGTTTTTTTGGTCGTAGCTTAGCCAAATCAAGGCGTAGAGCGAAAAGACCGACTGTTTTGAGCAGCTGGCGAGCTCTGCTAACGATCCCCATCACTCAAAGAAATATTTAATTTTTGAAAATTTTTTTCATTTTTTGTAAGGGGGTGCATCAGGATTTTTTGGAATTCCGATTTTGGCGAAAAATATCTGTTTTTTGGTGGTTTTTTGGTCGTAGCTTAGCCAAATCAAGGCGTAGAGCGAAAAGACCGACTGTTTTGAGCAGCTGGCGAGCTCTGCTAACGATCCCCATCACTCAAAGAAATATTTAATTTTTGAAAATTTTTTTCATTTTTTGTAAGGGGGTGCATCAGGATTTTTTGGAATTCCGATTTTGGCGAAAAATATCTGTTTTTTGGTGGTTTTTTGGTCGTAGCTTAGCCAAATCGAGGCGTAGAGCGAAAAGACCGACTGTTTTGAGCAGCTGGCGAGCTCTGCTAACGATCCCCATCACTCAAAGAAATATTTAATTTTTGAAAATTTTTTTCATTTTTTGTAAGGGGGTGCATCAGGATTTTTTGGAATTCCGATTTTGGCGAAAAATACCCCTTTTTTAGTCGTTTTTTGATCGTAGCTTAGCCAAATCAAGGCGTAGAGCGACTGTTTTGAGTAGCTGGCAAGCTCTGCTAACGATCCCCATCACTTAAAGAAATATTTAATTTTTGAAAATTTTTTTTATATATATTTTTTTTCAACATTAAACATTCAACATAAAATATCCAACTAACGACTTAAAACATGTTAAATGTTTGTTGTTGAAAAAAACCTCTAAATTATGCAATTATTAAGTAATATTTACATGCAAAATTCAACAGTTCATATTCAACATGGAACATTTAACAAATGACATACAACTAACAACGTAAGACATGTTTAATGTTTTATGTTCTATAAATAACCGTACTTTATAAAATTATTCAATACTATTTACATTTTACAATGGCCACGTCATTGAAAATGTTAATTACATATTAATTACTTTGGTGGGAGCTTATAATTCCCAATCAGTTCTAGCTCAAAAATGCATGACCTGTGGGCTATGGCCGCTCCAAAAATCAGTTGACCGGAAGTTCCGGCGAGTGTGTGTGTGAGTGTGATGGTGCTCTTGGACAGATCACTGGACAAGGTGGAGGTGGCACTGGACTCCAGGATGCAGTGCATCGAGATCCTGTCCAGGTATGAATATTATATGTATAGGTGTTGATTAAACGTTTATGGTCGCCTCTAAAGGTGAACTTAGGCAACTTTCAATGTGCAACATTGTAATCAACATGTAACATTCAACGTGTAACATTCAACATTGCATCCAACATTAAACATCCAACTTACAACTTAAGACATGTTGAATGTTTTTGTTGTATAAATAACCTAAACATGTAATTGTTATGTAACACTTATGAATTATACAATTGGCCACCTCATCGATAATGCTAATAACAAATTGATCTCTTCTTCTTCTAGGTTCAGCTGGATGGATGCTATGGTCACTCGAACAACCAGTTGACCGGAAGAATTAGCAAAGGATTGTGTGTGTGTGTTGGTGCCTTTGGACAGATCACTGGATATGTTTGGTTGAATATGGACTAATGGATATATATATGGAAATGCCATCGTTCACGATTCCAGAGCATCGAAAACTTCTTCAGGTATGTACCTAAGTGAATTAAATATTTTTAGTTACCCCTTAAGATTAGTGTCTCTAGTGAAACGCTGCTAAGGTGCTGCAATGTAAATTGGATAATTTCCTTCCATGGATTGTTGGCAATGTTTTCTGATATCTTTATTTGCAAATATTTTTGTAAACTAATGCAAACATATCAGCGTGTAAAAATTATATAGATACTCACCAGGAGGTTCTTGGCCTTCTCTTTCATTTATTTATAATAACATTTTATATGAATTTTCTAAAAAAAAAAAAAATGAACAAACGCATATATGTACACAAATAGATCATATTCCCTTGTGAGCCAATATGAACAAACAAATCTGTCAGAATTCACAATCATCTTTTTTTTTTTCTATTTTATATAGTGTATAAGTTATATATAATTTAGCTAATTTAGATAAATATTAGTAGTATATTTTAATATTTAGTATATGGTGGGTTATATCATATAGTTGTTTTATGAACTGGAGATCTGGAAAAGTAGGAACCGGGGTGTGTAATTTTCGGCTTGCCGAAATAAGTTTCTCCCTTGTCAAACATTTAGAAATGCCATATTCAACATTAAAAGGTTGACACAGCTCTTGTCTGGAACTGAATCCGAACTGAATCTTTAAATACGATATAAATTTTTAGTTAAAATACGATTTTTTTTCCGGGTTTTCAATCAAGGAATCGGCGCAATCGATTGGCAATTGTTGCAAAAACTTGATACTCAACTTTATAATTTAGAAAATTCTAGTTTCTGGAACTCTGTGCTATTCTGGGATGCTTCACAAAATGTCGGCCGAGTGCGGGGGGGGCAAAGACGCCGGTGTCTGTTGGTTTGGAGGGGTTTTCAGACAGGCTGACGTGGTGGTCGACTGCCCCTGCCCTAATCCACACGTGGACCGGGGTGCTGGGTGCAGGAAACTGCCACATTTCGGGTCTATCCTCAGTGCATTTATGCCGTATAAAGGACCTGCAGTCCCTCGGCACTTTCGCTGGGCGATTTGCAATTTTGCAATGATTATTCTGAGCATGTTCCTGCCTGGCCAACGGCCACCTTTCAACCTTTCACCTTTCACCTTTGGGCCATTCAGCCATTCGGCCAGGTGCTCCTGCTCTGCAGCTCGCTCCGTTTTGCGGCAAACAAAGCCACAAATATGCACTAATGACGTCGTCAGCTGCTGCCACTCCTGCCACTCCCCCTTCGCCCCACTCGCCCCATTGCCTAGCCAACTGCCGCTCCCAGAATTTCCCCCAGTTTTCCCCCAAAAATCTCCCAGCAAACTGCAGCAATTGTTTTTGGAGAGCTTGAGTTGGTCGAAGGTGACAAAAAGTCTGAACTCATGCGTGCTGTAAGCTGCTAGTCGGCATACAGTGCGTTTCATGGGCATAGGTTTTGGACCCAACCTGTCTGAGTGACATACCTCGAAGGGGAAGTAGGGTCCTGCAATTTTCCGAGGCTTTAAGGGCTCTCAGGTAAGGCACAAATGTGGTGATGATTCAGTAAAATAAAGATGTGGCTTAATACTTGAATGTTTCACTTACTAAGTAAACCTTAATTATATTACATATTTATTTTTTTTATTTAAATTAAATAAGTATTATATTTGAATAGTATTTTCTAAAAGTCTGAAACAATATTATTTAAAAATAAAATTAGGAAATAATTTTTAAATTTATAAAAATTATGAGGAAGTCCAAAAAATATTTTTAAGATTTGAAAAATCAATAGGTTATTGGCTCCCTAAGTCATTTTGTATTTTTGATTGTGCCCTTTTCTTTATAATTTTTTTTCTTCACCTGAGATACAGTGTTTTCCTCCACAATGTCGGATCTGTAAGAGAAGTGGTCAAAATCCTTCGGTTTCATTTCTTTTTCTGGCTCTTTTGGTGGCTTTCACATGTACGTGATTTTTCACATTTTGCTGCATTTATTTTCTGTGTGTTCGATTTACGACCCCTGCGCTGGGCGTGGCAGGGGCGGGGGCGTTGTGGAAAAATTGGAGGCGTGGCAGTGAAGCAAACGTGCCTGGTGACCAAGAGCGAAAACACAGCTGAAGACTGTATTTCCGGTCTGGTTAAAGATGCAGTGTTGCACATGGCGAACGACATGTTGCTCGCGGGATGCTGCATGTTGCATGCTGCCGGCGGGATGCGGCACGCTGCCAGTTCCTGTTGCACATCCCATAGGTGCAGCTAATTAGGGGAAGCGCCCAATGGGCCGGCGAACGGAAAGCACAGTGCAACGGAAGCGGAAAATGCGGAATGTGACAGGCTTTTGCACTGCTAGAAAAGTGTAAATAAATTATAAAATTTATATAGAAAATAAAACCTAAAGATCTTGTAGACCAAAATACTTAATGAAAAATCATACCTTTTCAAATAAAATATTGTGAATCTGTTTTCTGGAATATAACTTTTTTCACTGAATTATTTAAATCAATTTTACAAAAGGAGATCAAAATTATAATTTAAAATTATATTTTTCTCATAAATAAATAATCAACATAAGTAAGAAATATATATAATTAATAAATATTTGTTGCGGTGAGAGGGTTCCACAGGACAGCCATAATTTTTTTCCATGTATTTTTATCAGCCACTTGCAGCAGCGGCAAACCATCTGCAACTGAACCATCCCGTGCAACTGACTCCGCCAAAAGTTTCCGGGAAAAGGGGGGCCACCAACTCTTTGGCAAACAAATTGCAAGGAAGTTGTTGCAAAATGGCAACAGGAAAAGTAAACACGCACCGGAAACGGGGAAAAGTGGGTAAATACGGAGAGTGGAAGGGAAAATGTGGGCGACCCGCCACTACAGTTGATCAAAAAGTTTTCCCAGGTTTCTACCTCGGCTGCTCCTCGAAGATAACTGCTAACCAGCGACTGTTTACTGCTGACAAGCGGTCCGAAAAGTTGGACTTAGCTGGTGGCAAACACCGCGTTACCCCTTAAAAATAAACATTTATTTAAAAAATGTTTGAAATACTTCGTGATTTGGGCCACAGTATAGTTTATAAATACCAGATCGTGCTCACAAAAAGCATGCTTTTCTATCAAATTTGAAGTTAGCACTTTCCTAACTAAACTTGCTGAGTATCTATTAGGTTTTTAATTTTCCTAGTGACCATTAGGTAGCCCTTAGGCCAACCTAGGAGACCATATGTGTCTGTAGGGGTCACCATTCTGCAGAAAAGCTTATGATTACTTGTAAAAGAGAGCTCCTGACCTCTTTATATGGCTTGCTTACAATTGGTTGCTTTCATTCTATTCTTTTTTTGTTCTTCCCCTAAGGGTTAAAGTTTCTCAGTCACACATGGACGTAGTGCCACTTAAAGACCGCATTAACACAATGTCAGAATGTTAAAAGGCGTGATTTTGCCACCTAGCTCGTAGGGTGGTCCCTCAAAAAAGGGGTGGCGCAGTGGCCAAAGAGGCGCAAGGCAAATGGGGCAATGCAGGGGCTGGGGGTTGGACAAACAAACGCAGTGCCACCGCCCCTGGCCACACCCCCCCTTCGGACTGCCTTGATGATTGAGTGAACTGCCACATGGCAGCACAGAGTCAAAAGTGCAGGGGCGGGGTCCGAAAACGGTGGAAAAGGGGGCTGCAAAAAACAGCAAGAACATGGGGGAGCGACAGCACGTGCTGCAGACAGTTTGACAAAAAAGCTGTGGCTCCCCCTGCCACCCTCAACAAAATAAAAAAAAAGGGAGGAAACCCGAAAAACAACAACGAAAGACGAAGCAGGTAATGCCCGGTATCAGTGACAGGATTTAAACGGATTACAACAAGGACAATCGAGTTAGCACGGCACATAGAGCATAGGACCCGGGTTTACCTTCTGTCTTCTGCCGTTTGCCTTTTAACCCATCGCCCCCTCAGCCCCCTTGTATTTCTTGCGCTGCGGGGCATTTCCTCCGATGGAAGGAACTTCCGGTGCACCGAGGAAAATTCGGAATAAATAAATTAAAAAAATCAATAAAATGTTCATTGCACAAAAGTGTTCCTTTCAATTTGCATTCCAAAATATTTGGAAAATTGATATACCTTCCTTGAATTTTTATTCAAGCACCAACACATCCTGCCCTGATTTTCCGCCGTGTACGAACTTAATGTAAGATAAACGCCACAGCTGCCGTGGCCAAAAGCCCAGCTGGTTGACTGATGTCCATGATGGCGTTGGCCAAGGATGAGGTGAGGCATCCCAGGATGCGGATGCGGAGGACGATGATGATGCAGATGCAACACCGACACCGACACCGACACCCCAAAGAGTTGACCAACCGCAGGCGCCTCTAATTAATGGCGCAGTGCCAGAATGTGGGGGGCAAATACTCACAGTGTATGCTGAGGGAGATGCGCTTGGAAACCGATGGGGGCACTCCATTGGAGGCGATGCACAGATAGGAGCCCATTTCGTTCCTCGAGATCTTTGACAGCTTCAGCACCTCGCCGCGAAAAGAGGGGGCTGGAAAGATAGAAACGAAGGAAAAAGCGGGTTAAATAAGTGGGTTTTCCCGCGGGAAATGCCGAGAACTACTTACCCAGGGTCTTGGTGCCCGCACTGTCCCTCAGGACAATCTCGTTGCCGTCCTCTCGTCGCCAGGTGACAATCGGTTCCGGATAACCACGGGCCCTGCAAACACAAGGCGGTTAAGGTACAGTAAGGACTCGATAAAAGCATTTCCATGTTCTCGGAAAATGCATGAAATTTACACTTGTTGCAATCAAATTAGGATATATAATACACTATTTATGTCAAGTATAAAAATTGGGAAACATCGATGTTTTTATATCGATAGTAAGCACAATCGATTTTATCGAAACTCTTGAAAATTATTTACATTAGCGTAAATAAAGATAAAGAATATTAAAACTAATTAAACTGAAATAATTTTAACCTTAAATATATATATATTCATCAAAATATGAGTTGAAATAACCAACGTTGTTTGATCATCTAAAAACCTTCGATAGTTTTCATAGTGCTATCGATTGTCATAACATTGTTTAAATATTTCTGTAATATTTTCCAACTGAATTAAAGACGTTCTTTACTGCAACACCACCCCCTGAGGATCGGAAAGCATTTAAGAACCCATAAACAATAAACCCACCGACCACGCCCCCTCAAAGTTGATGGCAAATGGAAAATGGCAAATGCCAAATGGAAAAATATTCAAGTTCAGTGGCTTATTAAATTTAATATGACGATGCTTCAGCCGAGGACTCCATTGTGCCCGAGTTGGGGCAAAAACTTTTGTGCAACGCCAGGACGGGGCGGAAAAGTGGAAAGGCGGAAAAGCAGGCAGGCAAAACGCTTGAAGCCAGCAGGCGCTCAAGAGTGCGGTGCAGTTGGAAAAGTGCCGGAAAAATCACTTGATCGACGGGAGAACCCTACTCCATAAAATATATAAAAACAGAAATTTATTAAATACAAATTAAGGGTTTAAACAACAAAATATTTAAAAATCATTTCTTTTTTTAATTATTCCTTTAGTTTTTCGTCTAGTCAATATACCCCTTACACATTTCGAAAATAGAGGGTATTTGGAGGAGAAATGCGTGTTAAGACAGCAGTTGTTCAACAGCAAACCAGACACGGGTGTGGTAAATTTTTATGATGCCGCAAACAGATGCAAAATGGCTAAAAAGAAAACCAGCCAGCGCACAGATACACAGACACGCAGATACACAGATACTCCCACGCACAGGGCCAAGACAATGGGCCAACAGTTAGCAGTCAGCGGCAGTTTCTTGGCCATGTTTAGACGGGCCAAGACAGTGTTTTGCCTCCAACCAAGTGCACTTTACATGGCCCAAAGACGGCTAGACACGGCGAATTTCTTATTTAAAAACTCTCAGAGCGACCCTCGCTGCATGACCTTCTTTGGCTTGCTAAGCCATTTTTCTTTACAAATACACATTTTTTGAATTTGCCTTTATTGAATAAATATTATTTCAGACTACCCAAGTCGACTTAATAAATTTAAAACATCTTAATCTACTAATAAACTCTTTCAGTTTCAGCTCGGCAATTTTGTAAATATTTAAATAAGTCCGAACAGCTAGTGCGCTCCTGTAGTTAACTTTATTAGTCGAAGCTTTTAGTGCTCGTTGCGCCAAAGTTGAATTCATTTTAAGGGATTTGCACTAAGTGGCATTAAAAATGAGCGGAAAACAAAAGAGGAAATTCGCAGACAAGTCCTCTAATAGCTTTCCACACTCGCACATTAACACATGGAAAAGCGGGAAATGCGCGCTTATCGCCATCGTTTCATCATTTTGCGGTTAAATCGTTAAAAAAAAGAGAGCAACACTTCGTGGTTGCGGTCAAGTTCATAAATCAGCCACCAAAAACCAACCCCCCAAAGCCTCCAACACAAATTAGAGACCCTAATGCCGTAATACCCCTTAAAATGGCCCGGCCAAATCGGTCATAGAGGGCTAACTGTCTGCATAGTAGGTATATAAAAAAAAACCCTCTTGGCTTTGACTGCTGCGAGAAACTAACATACCCATCGGACTTAGATCCCAGGATGGCCAAGGAGTTTCGGTGCTAAATCAAGAGAAATGAAGTGTCACTTAATTTGTTGACATTATTACACAGAAATAGAATGAAAGTTGCGAAAGAGAGAGATGGACATGGAAGATGGCGAAAGGAAGTGGTTGAAACTAGAAGTGAAGTTAAAGTTTCTGGAAATAAGTCCAGCTTTGGAATGTTTAAGCCCTAGCTAACACGCCTTAAAGATACAAACGTTGAGAGCTAACAACTTAAGACCTTGTAGGACTACGAAAATGTGCATAGTGCCCTTGCTTAAATAAAAAATATATGGTAAAAGATTCCCTTTCCTTAATGTTGTAAGAAGCGAAGCTAAAACCATACACGGTACATACTCACCGACATGTCAGTCGCACCGAACTGCCCTCCGGCACAATCACATCCGAGGAGGTGTCCTCGCTGATGAAGTCCGGTGGAATCACGACATCCAGGAAGCCAATCTGCAAGTATCAAAAATAAGAAGGCCCAGAAACATTAGCACGCAGCGGATTTCATTCCACTTACTTAAATTATCACAAATTGCTAGGGGGACAACACGTCCCTGTGCACGGCGAGAAAAAGTCCGACATTCTGTCCAAATATTTCAGTGCCTAATGATCTTATGATCTTATAATAATACTAAATCCTACCATCACAAAATAAATTAAGCATGTTCAATATGAAAATATGGTAGATGATATAAATCAAAATAAATATTAAAACATAAAAATAAATTACATAGAACCTGTAAAAAATAATATATTTCCTTAAACATTGTTTTAAATTCAACGAAAATTTAAAATATAAATTGAATTAACAATAAATTAAATAAATATTATAAATATTATATAATAAATAACTAATAAATGTAAAATAAATATAAAACCTTGAAATGAATTACACAGACCCTTTATGAAAACTAAAAAAAAATATTTATATATATTCTTTTCAAATATAATATTTTAAAGTCAAGGAAAGTACAGGGAAGAATAATTAGAGTAATTTTTTTTTAATCTTTTTTCGTTGTTATATAATATATATATTTTTGATAAAGAAATATTTTTTTAAATAAATAAATTTAAATAAGTTATGCAAAATCTCTAAAAAATATTACAAAATCTTTTAAAATATTCCTTTTCAAAGTCAAAGAGCTAAAGAATCGCTGGGTAAGCCCCAGCCATATTTTCGCAGTGTACACTTGGCGAAAATTCGCTGAATATGCAAGTGGCTCGTAAAGCGGGAGTAACGGCAAAGTGTTTTATATGGCGGCTGGCGAGTAAAGCGAGGCGATGTCGAATAAACTAAGAGTAAACTAAGCCAAGGTAAATAGTTTAAGACACTTGGGGGAGGCGGGGGTGCGGCCAGAGGGGGCGGGCCGTACGGTGCACTCTGACCCGGCTGCTATTGTTGTTGTTGTGAAAAGCGTAAAAGTGCAAATAAAAATTAAGGAAGCATGAAATACATTTTATTGGCACCATAAACTTCACTTCGCTGGACACACGAGTGTACGTGTGAGCGGACACACCCACACACGCGCGCGCCGAAAATCGTCCACACAGCCAAGCGAAATTTATGTGTGTGTGCGTACATGATGCTGCCAATTTATATGCCCCAACATTTTCCTACTTTTCCCCCGTTTTTCCCACCCCCCATCCCCCACAGCGCCCGTTTTCTCATAGTTTTCGCTTTCGATTTGCTGCGCTTTCTTTTCCCCAAACAAGCAGAAGAATAAGTGGGTGGAGGGTGTGGGAAATCGACGGGGGGCGTGGAAATGGTGAAAATGGTGGAAAACAAACAATAACAACGGCAAGTACAACAGCTCAATGCATTCGCATTTTCCTTCGCCGTTTAATGCCGCATGAAGGAATGGATCGGAAAATGGGAATAACATTCGCACAACAACGTGCGAAAACCGATGAGGCTGGGCAAATATCATGAATATAAAATATGAATCGAAAAGCTGGCTAATAAACTCATAAGAGTTTGACCTTTAATAAATAATTTAAAATATTTTAAGTTGAATAAATAAAATATACCTACAAATTGCTGAAGGCTTAAATGACTTAAAATACTTTAAATTGAATAACTAAAATATACCTAAAATTTATGAAGGTTTTATTTTCACAGTATTTTAAGGGGTATTTAAACACGGTTTCGTAAACTAATCGGATTTCAACCTTTGACTTTTATATAATTGAAATAAAAATCTCCATAGGCTTTGGAATTTTTAAAGGGTTAATTTTCCCAGCAATGTCAAGTTTTTGTTCCTTTTCCTGGCTTGTTTTTTTTTTGGTAAATCCTTTTTATTAATTTCCATAGCACACTCCACTGCGTATACGTAATCTATTTCTATGAAGTATTAGGTATACGCAGTGTTGCCCTAAGAGGCAACCAACTCACCTGGCTCTTCATGGGATCCGTGTTTAGTTGGCACATGTAACCACCGCGATCCTCCTCGGAAACCGCCTTGATGTGCAGATTCCACGTGTTCTGGTCCAGGTGACTGACCGTGACTCGGGGATTGTGCGTGATCACGTTCTCGTGAATGGCCTGGATGGCCTTGGTGTCGGCCTTGAGCCAACCCACCTAAGTGAAAAAAGTGTTTCATTAAAATAGAAATCCAAGATTGTATTTAAACAAATATTATGTGTTTATTTTATTTTTTTTTATAAATAATTTCGTCCTGCTAAACGTTTTAAGTAATGTAAAATTTGTTTGATCATTAAGGGGGGAGCTTAAAGAGTAAACAATGGTTTTAAAGGAAGGTTGCTAGCATTGGATTTATTTATTTCTTTTGGTTAATCTTCAAATATTTAATTAAAATGTATGTCAATCGAAAGTTTACTAAATCATTAAAAACTTGAATTAAACAATTTATACAGCATTTAAAATATTTCCTGAAGAGTGAAAATAGACTCAGCAATTATGTATGATAGTTATTTTTATTAAAAACCATAATTAAAATTGTAAATATTTTTTAAAAATTTAAATGTATCATTTTAAAAAATCTTAAATAAAATGGGTAGAGCACTTAGACACTGGATTTTTTTATGAGTGAACTGTTAACTGTTGACTTACCCGATAGCCGCCCAAGCGTCGCACGTGACACGTGAAGGTTGCATCGCGTCCGACGGCCACGGACACGTTGGAAATGCTCTCCACGAACTCCGGCTGAAAGGCGCCGATGGCTGCAAGGACGAAGGGAAGAGAACAGGGGCGAGATTAGAGCACGGCGGCGTGTGTACGGGTGTGCATGGGTGTGCGGCAGTTAATGATATCGCGCCAGCTCACTGGCAGTGCATGCCTGCGAAATAACCACCCAACACAGCGGCGCCCCACCTCCCATGCTGCGCCTGCCAAAAAGTCCGTGATTTATCGTTTTTAAATGTGCCCCGAAACCACCCGGCCACCTAGCCACCACCCACTGCACTCCGGCCTTGCCAACAACTTAACTGTGCCAGACGACCGGCGGCAGACAATTTAAAGAGCTGCGGCGGCTAATTGAAGATCGACATCCGGCTGCACTGCGTCTACGGCACTCCAACTCTCCGGCTCTCCGGGTGTCGGGAGTCCGGAGTGCGGACAAAAGTTCGGATTCGGATACGGATACGCTTACGAGCGGAGATGGAAATGGGCGTGGGTGTGGGCACGGGGCACACGCAAATATAAATAATTTATTGAATCATCGAAAATCAAACATTTCACTTGCAAGTGCTGCAAAAAAGTTTTCCAGGCCGTAAACGCAAAAAGGAAAAAATCAGGAAGTTTGATGAAGATTGAGTCAGCAGGGTAAATACTCTATTAATTTAACTATATGTGTACATACTATATAGATATACACCTTTGAGAGTCTCCTTAATTATAGTATTAATAAAATTAACAGGAGAAAAAAGTATATACCTATAATTTCTTAATGAATTTAATATTAGTTAATGAAAATTATTTGTTTAATATATGCGCTCTTAAATTTATCTACAGAATTATTTACAAAACCAATGTCAAATTTATTTCTAAAGCAACTCATTACCGTTCCTAATTTATTTCTTAAATAAATAGATGAATATTATTTAATTGACTCTTATCTGTAGTTTTATTGAACATTTTGAATAAGAAATAAAATATAATAGATATGGAAATAAAATCTGAATATCTGTAAAAAACATCTGTCGTTTAAAATGCTTATAAAGACTTATTTGTAAAGCCAATGCAAACTATTTATGGTTCTTTATGAATTAATTAAATTAATATTCTTAAAATAATTCTATAATTCATTAGATCCTTTTTTATAACACCAATGGACAATTAATTAGCGTTTCTGATTATTTTCTTAATCTAATATGTAAATAATATGTTTTCTAGCTGTCATCTAAAATCTTTCTAAGCGATTATTTATAAAATCAATAAATAATTAATGTAAATTTTACGTTTTTTTTAAACGTATAGGAATATTATTTTTTTAAAGTGACAATTGATAGAAATATAAGCCCTGAAATAGTCAATTTCTACTTATCAGAGAAGCCGAGGGATCCCTTGGAGGGGCATGGAAAAATAATGGAACCGAAGGAGGCTGGTCGGCCTGGTGGCTGGAGCGGATCGAGGGACTTCACCAGACAGCAGCAGCCACGCACGACTGTCCCGGCTGTCCTGGCCGCAAAATTCCCCCGAAAACCCCCGGCACACCCCGTCCAGCGACGTCTACATCATCGTAATGCATGCAAAAAACTTTTGGCAAACTTGAAATTTAAATATTTATAGACAGTGCCGTTGGCTCACGAACGGCTTGCCTGGGATCGGGGGCGAATATTGTGTGTAGAAATATATATTCCCACATATATGCGGATATAAAGTGTAGGGCGAGATGTACTGAGGAATGTGCTGAATTGACTCAATTGGCCAAAGGCATGATTTATCGCACTTTCGGTGACTCTGTGTGCCTGCCAAATGCAAAGCGGACTCCCAGGAAGTTCTACAGTTGATAATCTGGATAATCTACTTGCCGGCCACAAGCTAAAAATATTCCGGAAACTTTATCTGGGCAAGTGAATAAATTCATTGCTGGATTAATTGCTGCAATGCATTTAATTCGGAGCCGAATTGATTGAATTCATTATTGATTTATGGCCAAATTCGATGTTGAATAGCCCGCAAAGTCGTGAGCGAGGAACAATGGCTGCATTAAAAAATAAAAACAATTTATGGCTGCATTTAAAGTGTGCCGAAAAGTGTATGGAAGATTTTATGGCCGAGGTAATTGATTTTTTAAATCATAATAAATGAAGTTAAATGAAGGTACATGGGCCAAATAATTTTGTGTTGCAGGAGAGTTTAATTTTTCAAGTGAAAGGAAATTTGTAAAATAATTATAAATTTAATAATCAATATATTACTGGGCTGAGGAGCTGATTCCATATGTTTTCAACATCTTGTAATTATTTTAAATTTATTTTTAAACAATTTACTTTGACTGAGTTTCGAGTGCAGGAAGCTCGGAGATTCGGTTTCAGGAAGTCGGCAACCACTCGGTGGGGCCGGGCCTCCCTAAAGCCAAAGTGTTGTGGGTGCGGACAGTACAGTGGAGCCTGGCTTGCGGCAACCCCTCTCCCCTGGCCCCCTGGCCCCCTGGCCCAAGGCAAAAGGCGAATGGCAAATGGCAAATGCTGTTGCTGCTTGGCTGACTGCGGCTTGTTTGTCAATCTGTCGTAGAGTCTGCAAGCATGCGAAGATGTTTTCCAGCATTGTGCCAATCCCAATGAACCTGTCGCCCTCCCCGCCGCCGCCCACTTTCTGGTGAACTTTGGCCCGACTACTGGTCGTGGGTCAGGCTCCTTGGAGCCTTGCTGCCGGGCATTTTGCAGAAGCCAAGCCAGAGTCAATTAACCCCCGACTGCCGTCGTCCACTCAAAATCCAACATCCCAAATCCAAAATACGAAATCCAAAATCCAGGTCCCCCGCCTCATAAATCTCCGCCTTCATTTCAATTTTCGGCCCCACCATTCCACCATTCCGAGCAGTCCTGTCAATTTTTGGCTCACATCCCGAGGCTCCTCCTCGCATTCTCGCATTTACTCGGGGAAAAAGTTTAAATCACACAACGACAATGAGGATTTGCCGAAGCAAATTTATGGCTAAGGACATTGGCAAAAGTTAAGCAAGGAAAGGTATTAGTTTTGGGTGGCTGGGTGCTTTTATATATACGTATAGGTATAAACGTAAGAGTGGGTGGCAAGGTGAGCACACACGATGCGATACAAAGATGCCAATCTGCATGGGAATGACAGTGGGGACTGGGAACCAACAACTTTGATTTTGGCACTCGGAGAAAATACTCTAAATATATTACGAATAGAGGAATGAATACTAAAAAAAATATAAAAATAATGAGTCGATTCTTTTAAAAATATTATCAAACTAAGGACATTTTGGAGAGACTTTGAAAAGTTGTTCACAGTAAGGATTTGGCGATTTTAAAAAGCATCGAATATAATAATATATAACACCTTAAGCTGAATATAAAAATCTTTCTTCTTTCTGTTCCATTTTAAATGAGGCAGCATAGACTAAGTAATTTAAAATTACTATGAAATGTTAGTGGTATGCTAATCTGATCACTTTTTTAAAAGGCCTCTTAAAATTAGCTAGAAAAACTTAATACATTTTTTTTTTTGATTCTTTCTGTATACTAAAAAATATATTGTATTATTTCCTTAACAAACTTAAACCATTTAAGGTATTCTCTAACTAAAATCTAAATAATATTTCTCACTGCATGATGTCACCTTTTCCCTGGCCGTTCGCTTTTTATGGCCTCACACTCGAGCAGGCCCACAAATCCAGTGGCAAAGCACCAATGATAGGTGATAATGGCAAATTTGAAAGGCAAACAGAGTGGGATTCGATTCTCGGACTCGGGTGCAAGACCCCAAACTTAAATACAACAAGCCGGGGTTGTCTTAAATTCAAGTTTCTGGCCAGGACAAACAAATGACTTGGTGGGCGAAACACACAAAAGTAAGGGGAAAAACAAGGAGATGCCTGCAAATGACTGTCGGTTGGCATTGAAATTAGCATTTTTACAAATCGTCGTCGGCTGAACTACTGCCAATTTCGCTCCTTTTTTTTTCCTCCGCAGAAATTCAATTTAAATTTCTCGGCCTTTCCCCTTTTGCCCCCAACAAATGTCACGCAATTAATTGTGTCTTGATTTCTGTTTCACACTTTTGTGTTATATTTTTTTGGGTGTTTGAAAAGGGTTTCACTTTAATTGAGAAAGTTTTCTGTTGGCAAAGACGGAACAATCTCCGTATTTGTTCAATATTATTTAAGGTCAGTGCCGCACTTTAATGTTGCCTTTGATTTTAGTCTTAAAAAAAAATATATTAAAATATATTTAAATGTACATTTTTATCAAACCTATTTTTAATCTTTGTTAAATAGTGTCAGTTTATATAATTATGATGGCATTTCCCTTTTATATTCGTATCTGCCCTAAAATCCTTTCGACCTTTAATCCTCTTGTGATTTTGTAGCTTCAATATCCGTTTTTTTCGCACCCATTTTCGTATTTTATTCCTTGGGCGTCACATATAATTAATTACAAATTACGCGCATTTTTTGGCATGGAGCAACTTTCCTCGCAGGAAAAGCCGGAAAAAAAACTAGTAACTCCGTCTGCGGCTTTTCCCGCTGACCGCAGGCGCTAAAAGCCGAAGGACCGCCGTCGAAAAAAAGTGAATAAATGCAGGATAAAGGGACTTGAAAGTTAAAACTTAAAAAAATAATAAAGGAGTGCATATGCACAGGCAAAACAGTATTGTGATTTGACGAGGGAAAAGGTTTAAAATTCACTTCGAAACAAGCTCAGAAGTATGTAAGAAATATTATTCATTGCATATTTTTACACACCTTTACAATTTTTATCATAAAAATTGCAATGGAATAAATATTGCATTTCCATGCCCAAAAAAATGCTAACTGATTTAGTTTATAATTTAAATGGTCCTAAATATATTAAAATATAATTTAATAGTTTAATGAAAGTAATTATAGCAATAGAATATTTTGTATTATATTTCCCTACATGCTTTCTGATAAATTTTTATGTAATAATAAAAATAAAAGAACATTTTTTGCAAAGTAGTTAAACCTCTGTTTGTAATTTTGCTGGCTCCTTGTGCCCTTATATTATAGAATAACACTTAAATATAGTTTAGTAATTTTTATAAAAATAAGCACTGCAAGGAGCCTTTCGCATTGTGTTTCCGTGCATAAAAATCATGGTAGTGCCGGTGTTGTTGGTATCAATTAAGTCACTCGGGGGACGGCAACAAAATGGCCATTAATGGCGCTATCTCGCTCCCGCCATTTGGCCATATTGCGGTTTAGCTTACATTTCACATCCGGTGGGCGGTTGGCAGTGGGTGGGCCGGTGGGTGGGTGGTCTTACGGGCGATGTGTCCTATTTGGCAATTAATTTGCATATCATTGATATGCACACACAGCAAACAGACGCACACACGGCCACATTATATTTGCTTAGGATTATTATCGGTTATTAATGTTGCTGTAATTGAAAATTATTTTCACTTTTGTGTTTATCATTATCAGCTGCCTCGTACAACATCCCACATGCCCATCTGCGGCATAATCGTCGCATGGGAATTATTGTTTGCCGTGATTTAAGTGCTTTAAATATGCACATCTGCATGTATTTAATATTTATGCGGACCCCGGACGCGGCGTGGGCCACGTCCGTGCATAATTATCAACTTTATGGGAATAGTTATGGCACTAGTCGCACTTTTTTGCGGCCTCGTCGGGGGCTTTCGCGCCACTGACACATGTAAAATTATAGATTTGGATCCGAAGAGCCGTCAGCTTATGCGCTGGTGGTGGGCCCATCAGTTCTTAGTGCTTGTTTAACATATCTGTGTTTTGGATAAATTTTGTTATTTTTATTGCATTTTATTTAGCCAAGAACTTAGAGCGCTTACCTTAACTTTAAATTGATGTTTTATTATTCTAAAAACTTGTTTTATATGCTAAGAATATTTTCAGGTTTATTCTATATCAACCAGTATATACAAATATATTTCTTTCAAGACTTAAATTAAACATACTTTTGTTTAAAATAAATATGGTTATATTGAGTCCATTTTACTTAACTACGATTTTTTAAATGGAATCCTCTTTCCCATGGCTATACATTTAATAAATCTTATAAAAACACAAAAAAGAATATGTCTGGAAAAAATAAAATTACTTTAAATATATTTTTCTTAGCCTATGCTTAATCTTTAACTTAACCATGACTTTAAGGGAGATGCAAGCCTATGCTTATACATTTTATAAATTTAAAAATTTGTATAATACATCTAAAATAAATTTAGTTACTTAACATATATTTTCCCTAGCCAAAACTTATCTTTAAACTCGAAATTGAGGCGTGATCTGAAACCTGAAAACATTTTTTTAAACTCTGAATTAAGCTGTATACTATCACTCCACATTTTCAAGCCATTTAAATGTATATTTTCTTCCTTATAAAATGTATATCATTAATCTAAGGCCTGGTCTAATATTCAAGCCATTTAAAAATATATCAACTCCCAATCTAAGTCTACAGAATTTTCACATGCCTTTTTCTTCTTATACAATAGCCAGTTATAAGTAGTGACCGCCGAATTAAATTTTTATGGAGCCACATAGCGGGCGATTTCCAAATTAGTTCGGTTTACTAGCCATTAAATGGACGGCCCCGAGCAAATCAAAATTAATGATACCATTTAACCGCATCGGCTGGGGAGTGAAAACAAAGGGCCAACTGTTTTTAGAACGAATCGCAAACAATAAACCGCGCTGAAAATGTTTAATACGAGGAAGGAAAGTATTTGTGATTGTCGCGCCGACGTGAACAATTTGGCACTTCATTTTTTACAATTATCAGACGACGGGCAGACAATCGGGCCGACAATCAACGCCGGCCAGGTGAGGAAAATGCCGGGGAAAATCGCTGTAAAAGCGGGAAAACTGCACAAACTGGGCAAGGTGAAAGCATAATTTTTACACAATTAAAATGAGGCGGGAAATATGTGCGCACAGACAGTGAGACGCTAAATTATGCGACAACTGAAAATAGTTGTATTAAAAATTAAAACATATTTGTACACTTTTTACCTTCATTTAAAAGAGGTTATTCAATAGCATTTAAATTGGGGGGGGAAAAAAACTGTAAGCTCTATATTTAAATGGGCAAAAATGCGTTTTTAAGCCGCACTATAGTTCGGCAACACACTGTACAATCCCTTTGGCACGAATCGGGATATCAAAAGGATCAGCTCGCCAAATGTGAATGCAAATGTAAAGTGGATGAGTGAGTCAGTGAGCGAGTCAATTAAATCGCCATTGAATGGCCTGTGTTCAGTTTTCAGTTTGCAGTTTGCAGTTTTCGATGTTGCCCGTTGTCTTTTGTTTATTTATTTATTTGTTTGTTATTTATACGTTTTAATGCCAAATGGCAATTGGCAATGGCAACAATGCAATGTGCAAAATGCGAAATGCGAAGTGCAGTGTGCGAAATGCAGAATGGTAGCCATGACAGTGCATTAAGCAGTCTCCAGCAGTTATTAATCGCCCGATTTTCCCGCTCTCCAACGGAGAGTGTTTAATAGACTCGCATTACGGCGAAACAATTATCAAGTCGGTTTGCGTTCAATTGCCCGCCGGAATGCGTCCGTCCGACTTCCGCTTCCTGTCCGGCGCTGCACAACACTGATTACAGGGTTGCACTCAGGCGGAGAGAGGCCCCGATAAGTCCCCGATTAACCCGCGATATCTCCCGTAAGCCCTGTTCAAACGGATCCGGCCAGAAGTCGGCCCACTGACAAGATCTACTTTTCCCTATGTTAATTCCCGGCTTGCGGGGGAAATTTATTAAAGTAAAATAATGTTAAAATGAACAAAATCCCTAGTTATGAATGTGATTTCATTTTATTAACTAGCCAATACTAAATACTATGTTTGACGTTATGATTATGCTGTCAGTATTGAATCATTTTATTTTAAATAATATTATTTTTGCACTTCCAAACTTTCTAAATAGATGACACTTTGTTTAAAAATTTGTAAAATGTTTTTGTTTTGTCAATTTTGTATATCTTATTTTCGAAAATGCTTTATATTAATAACTGGTTAATCCAAATGTAAAAAAATTTAATAAAATCTTTTCCTTTTTTTTTTGTTATTTCTTGTAATATTTATTGTAAAAAACGACATTGTTCACCTAAGCACTTCAAAAATATTTCATGGGAAAATTAAAACTACGCTTAGTTTTCTTATAATTGAAAACATAATTCCAGCTTTAAAACATTTTATATCTTTAGAATTGAGCCAACAAATAATTTAAAACTTTACAAAATAAGTACTTTATTTATGATTTGAATTTTATTTTAATTATTGGTAAAATTTAAAAAAAAAAGTGTTTTAATTTAGCTGTCCGAAAGAAATTTTAACGATAATTACAATTTAAGATAAACATGAAAAGTTTTAAAGGAGTAGGTATTGCCTTTTTACAAAATTTATAACATATAAAAAATTATTACATATAAGCGGTAATATTTTTTTTGGTTATCCTTCAAATTTGAAAAACACGAACATTTTCTTTCAGATTAAATTTTGTTTTACTTTTCTCACTATTTTTTAAAAATATATTAAAAAGAGAAATGGAGAAATTTGAAAGCAAAAACTATTGTAAGCTGTACTGTAAAACATCCTTCTTTCTGTACTCCTTTTGGTAAACAAAAAATACCTATTTCTAAAATGTTGATAAATTTGTTGTAAACTTCCAAAATTTATTTTGTTTGTATAATGTTACAAATCAGCCAGTTCATTTGGATAAAACCAGTTTCTCACATGAATTGTATAATTCCGAAACATCGAAAACTTTATGAGAAATGTGCTGTATTTTATAGATTAAATAGAAAACTGTCTTGACTTGACTGAGTTGAATAAAATATTTAAAATTAGTTTGATGTCTATATTTGTCATTTTCATTTTACTTTTCGGTTTTTCTCTGCATATCCTTAATTTTTTATTGCAGGAAATGAATTTGCAAGCACTAAAAATTTGTGCAGCTTAAAAAATATTTTTTTGGACTCGTTTTTCGTAACTCTTGCGATCCCTTTACCTTCCAGGAGCGAAACGACGATCAGCAGGTGGATCAGCATTTTGCCATTCCGATCGAGGGTGGCGAGTGGAGGACTCCCCAATAATCGTTTCGCCGTGATTCGCATTTGGTATCAACAATTCCGCAACGACATTTGCGATCGGCCCGCTAACAGAACAGTTTCACTGCACCAAAAAAATTCAACAAAAAATATGCACCCAAATGTGTGTGTTATAGTATTTTTTTTTTTTTTTTTTGTTTTATCAATTTTTTTCTAATAATTAATTCTTTTATTTTAAGGACGCGAATAATCCGTGCCAGCAGCGACGTGGCGAGAGGAGCTTGCGACAGGACTCGAGTTCCGTGAGACCGTTTTCAACCAGCCGACAGCGCCGCCGTTGATCAACTGAAGATGCAGCCGCCGGACCAGGCATCCTGCGGCCTCCTCCGAGCCGAGCGAGCCCGAAGCTCCCGACGGGCCCGACAGGATGCGAACGGGGCACGAGGCGCCCCGAAGTGGCCTCGTAACCGTTAGCCGTTGGATACTGTAAATCCGAGCGGGGGCCCCGAAGCTCGCGGCGACGAAGCCTCGTTGCCAATTGTCGAAGTGGATGTTCGAATCGAACGCCGTCCACCATGTGCCGCACGCGATCCACGTGGCGGGCACGTGGTGGAACCCATGGCTCGGCGGCCCCGGCGGGGGCAGGTCCTGGCGGCGCAGGCGCCGTGTCCTGCGGAGGAGGAGTGTCGTCCGCATTCGTCTGACAAATGGTACGACAATTGCTACAAGCTGTGGTGGCACTTGGCCACCGCCTGCCAGGCCCGGAATCACGGCCAGAATCTCCGGCGACCACGGCGGCGTCCAACGCGGAGTGACAGGCGCCAGGGGAGGCCGCTGCCCAGGGGCTGGAGACGGGCACAGGTCACTGGGACCCGCCATTCGCCAGTATCTAAGGTCAGGATGGCATTGTGCGTAGGTTTCTACAGCCCTTCCATATCACGAGTGTGCAGAAACACATCTTCCTTCCAATTATTCCTGATTAAGGATAATCACGCACCACCTACCAGTCTCTAAGGTCAATCTGATAATATGTGCAGATTTTTAAAACATCTCTTTATAACGAATATGCGAATAATACACCCTCAATTCATTTTTTCTGCTGAAGAATTTATTTACTTATTATTTTCCAGTATCTAAGGTCAAGGTGTTATAAAGTGTGATTTTCTTAAAGCCATTCTATATCATGATTGTATCAAAATACACTCTCTTTCCAATTATTCCAGATTAGATTAGACTGTTTACTATTTTTAAAACCAAAATACAACCACATTTCAATTATTTCTGATTAATAATCTATTTTGCTTTAATTTCAGCTTGGAAAGGATTCTCACAAACAAGGATATAAATATCTTTTTAGCACAGCATATATTTTACATCGAAATTTATATATGTTTATATTTATTCCTTTATTATCCCATTGGAAAATTACCTTAAAATATATTCCTTTATTATTTTCGATACCATATAAAATATATTTTTTAATCTATCCCATTACTAAGTTAAATTATCCTATTTTATCCATGAAATAATATCGTTCTTTAAAAGCACTTAAAGAATTTATTCAAATTTTAAAGTAATAAGCTTTTTATGAATTTAAACTGGGTCTTTTCACCAGACTTGTCATATATTCTAAGTAAAAATTATTATACAATTTTAAACCCATTAAATATAAAAAATATACAATATCTATTATAAATTTTTGTTTATTTATATTTAAGGTAAGTAAGTAAACTATACTTATTAAAATATTTTATTTTTGAAGTGTTTTTTTAAACAAATGAAATCAAATCTTATTTACATCTCAACTTATTTTCCTTCTTCTGTTTTAATCTTTTTTTTGAGATAAAAGAACTTCGGTTATAATTATTAATCAAAAGAGGTGTTCAGTAAACATGTTTTAAAGTAAAATTACATTTTCGAATAATTAAAGCCCCGCTCCCTGCCCATTTATGTGTCCGCCCAACTCTGTAGTTAAATGTGCGTGTATTGTGACAAATACGTACGAGTGTGAATCATCCTCGGTTTTCGCATATTCATGGCCAATTACTTCTCCGCGAGGTCCGCCCAAGTTGTCCGCTCCGGACTGGCCTCCAGCTGACACTGGGCGGCTGATCAACCGCCCCATCCCGCTCTGCATCGAACGGAGCAACTTTGCCGATGGGCGGAAAAAGTTTCGAATTGCATTCTGCATTCTGTCAGATAAGCAGGCGACACAATCCCAATCGAAATCCCAATTGACATCATTTTCAATACTTCAGTGTCGGGGAAAATAGGAAGATAGCACTGGAATTTAATTGAACTTTAACTGTCAGTTGCTCAGGCCCTCGGAGGCGGCGCCAGCGCCTTGGCCGGGAGGTGACAGGACCGAAAGTCAGGGCTGTCAGAGCTGCCACAGAAGGGCTTAATTATCCAATAGACGCTAGATTCGGGCTGTCAGCGGATGCCAGTCATCTTAAATTGCGGATAGTGCCTTCAACTTTTGCGCTAAATAACTCAATTACGCCGCCGAGTTTTCCTGATGACTGGGGGACGCGCGCCAGGGCATAATTATGCCATTATGCAATTTTTACCACCCGATCCGCTTAAATGAATTGCAGCTGCTCCGCCATCAGCTGAAGTGCGCTGCAACAAATCAAAGTGCGATTCTTTGAATGCCACGACGCAAAGTTTTCGGCAATTATCCGCAGGAAAAGCGGACGAAGACGAGGAAAATCGGAGCAAGTGTGGGGGAAAAGTTGGTGAGGCGGATTTAGTTAAATCAGAACTACTAGAAAGCTCTCAAGATGATCCGAATTTCCGTTGCTCAAGTCGCATTTTAATGGAAAATGTTTTATGTCATAATTTATCCTATATCAATTTATACTTTACTTTATTATTGATTTAAGGAATTTTCATATATTTTAATGTTTTCACAAAATCTGTATTTTATTAGTTATTATATTTTTAAAGTCCGTTCACACATATTTGGAAAATGTAATATCATATCATCCAAAAAATATAAATGAAATAATTGAAATTAAAATGATATTAACTTTAGGACTTAATGTCAATGTCTTTCAGGATCTCAATGGCAAAGCCCCAATTTCATTACGGGATTATTAACACCTTCACAATGGGGCACAAATAAGTCCTCGCCAACACATATGGTTAACTAATCCTGCTCTTTTTCCTCCACTTTTCCCAGAAAACTTCTGGGACAACGAAGAAACCAAAACCAAAACTTTTGTTTCTAAAACTCGTGTTCCAAGTACCCCACACAAAAGGGAAAATGCTGGGCGAAGATGGGGCCAGGTGTGTGTGAATTTTGAATTTGGAAAACTCCCCCTTTTCGTCCTTGTCTGGCAGACACCTGCTGGAGCTGTAATAAGTATGCAGCGACTACAATATCCTGGCATACCCTGGAGGTAAATGAGGTGGGGTATATACGTTGGGTTTAAGTTATATATATTTTGTATTATTTTAATTAATTTTTTAGTATATTATTATCGAAAGTGTCTGTAAAATGAGACATATTTAAAAAAAATATTTTAATTAATTTTAAATAAAAGGTACTCCGAAAGCCCTGAAAAGTGCCTAAAAAATCCAGCTTTTTCTTTGGTTGTTAGGTGTTAAAGCGGGCGAAAGTTGGAGGCCATGTAGACAAGGACGATTGGGGGTGGCAGGACGTCGAAGGGAGGACGAAGGCGGCAGAAAGCAGCTGCATGTGTCGCGTACGTGTGCGACAACAAAGGCAACAACAACACGGCGCACAGGCGACAACAGTGTGACCAAATGTGCATGTGAGTAGATGTCGCCGTAGGTGTGACTGTGCGCCTGTGTAAATCGCACATTTCAATTTGCATGTGTTAGCGACAAACTTTTGATAAGTGTTACTCGCATTACACAAAGGGAAGGAAAAGGAGAGCAGATCCACAAACTTATTGTCAAACACGAACAGGAACCATCACTCCCACGCCCCTGCATATGCAAATTCAGCTGCCGTACGTACAAACACACATATCAATATTTTTCAGACACTACGTGCTCGGCGAAAATCGCACACCTCGGGATCAATGGGCAACGAAATTGCACATGGCATCGAGTATATTATGACGAAAAATGTCAAATTATCGGCGAAATTGGTTTCGCTGCCGAACAAATAAAAACCGAATCGGAAAAGGACTATAAACAAGGACTTCAGATCAAGGTCAGCCAATAAACACCTATATTACAAGGTAAGAAAAAACATTTTATTATTAATATTAATTATTTTTAATATTTTTATTCTTAAGAACTCACTTTATGACTTATAATTTCTTGCTTCAAGCACTACATATTTTGATTACTTTTTATTTGCCCTAGTTTTACTAAATCAATTGCGAGGAAATTGATAAATTGGTGGCACAAGGCTGCCTCAGTTTGGCCAACATATGGGGTCACATGCGGAAGTGCTTCTTTTTACCCCCAAACCATTTCCCATTTTCCTCCGCTCGTTGAACGTTGATGAGTGCTCCGTTTATCTGGCATCCATATTCCCATGTTAACTGTCGCCTTTAGCGGCGAAAAGCTGGAAAAGTGGGCGGCACTAAGGGCTGCATGTGAGGGTGGGTCCTTACAGAATTATGAACATATCCTGTGAATTGAAGAACGTCATCAGGGCAGACAAAAGGCAAAACAAATTGAGAGCACAGCATATGCTCTTAAAACTCACGACATTTAGCTTTTTTTTCAGAAAAAAAATCTAAGTAAAAATTAAAAAATAAAAACTATATATATTATCTACTCATTTTGAAATATAAAATCTGACTAAATGAATTTATGTTTTGTTTTCTTAATTTTAAACTATTTAAAATATATTAATATTGGTATAAATTAATTTAATTCATAAGAGAAAAGCTAGAATATCATACTTACAAGATAGTTTTAATGTCCGTAGCTTATTGCGGATTTTTTAAAGGGGCTGATAGCTTTTTGGCTCGTAGGACCATCAACACTGCTGGCCACATTTTTAGGTGCACCATAAAAACTACACCCACCGACGTGTTATCTCTGGGCTGTGCGTCATTTCACAAGAAGCAGAAGCAAAGGGGCAGACCGCAACAAAACAAAATCTGACAATAAGTGTGAAAATGCCACCCCCTTTCCACCGCTTTCCTCACCACTCTCAGCCATGCAAAACTAAAAGAAAAATGTTTAAATATTTCCTGCTTTTTATTGTGGTTACAGTCGCCGCCCGTCCCTCTCGCACTTTATCTCTATCTCCCTCTCTTTTGCAAAATCAAAAGCTGAAGTGAAGCTGAAAAAGGGGGAAAAGCAGTCACAATGAAGAAAGTGGCACAAAAAAAAGACAGGAGAAAGCACAGGAAGTTGAAGAATAAGGAGTTTACTTCAGGGGTAGAATATACAAATATCCTATATTACTTTTAATTATTATCAACGTAATCAGTCGAGTTACAGTATTTCAATTAATATTCATTAAATATTAAAGATTGCCAAAACGAATGTCCCAGAAAATTTTTTTTACCCATTTCATATTTTTTAAGGAAAAATTTGGTTTTTAAAATATAAAAAATGACAAAAGTGTGTTGTACAAAAAAAAGGTTCGGAATAAATCTAATTTTCTTGTGTACTTATAGGCAGTTGAAAAATGTGATAGCTTTTACAGAGTATCTAAAATGTCATTTAACCATGCATACATATCTGCAACTGAACTATCAGTGGAACAAGAAGAAGAAACAGCAGAACAAACGGGAGCGAAGCGTAAAAAATAGCAACACTTTCCGTGCGCTTTGCTTTGTTGTGAGGTACACAGAAAAAAACAGGTTAATTGTTCCCAAAATGACCTAACAATTATAGAAAGGAATATATGCATTTAATATTAAAATAATTAAAATGTCTTCAGTATATCTATTTTGAACAATATTTATTTAAAATAAACATTTTCTTAAGCGTGTAAAATTTTTTTCAGTGCACTGCCGTCATCGTTTGCTGTTTACTTTTATTGTTGTTGCTGGCCGCGGCGGCGCTCGAAAAATATGAAAACTTTCGACAGGAAACAGGAAACTGATAAGGGCATTTTTGCGCCGTGCCCCGCTCGCCCCGTCTCTTTCACCGCCGCCTGTATCTGTCTCTTTCTCCCCCGGCTCGTGTCATTTGCTTTTGGCGCTTTCAGCGCTTTCTTCAACGGGCTTGCTCTCGGTCTTCTGCCCAGCGAACTTATTGTGCGAGATTTATTTCATAGCCCTCAGGTACAGTGGGGCCCCGCAATGCGGAATAACCGATGCCCTACTGGGTCTCTCATGTTTCAACATTCTTTTGTTGGCTGCGATATTTAAAAACTATTTAATTGGAAGAACCACATAAAGCAAAAACTCCTCAGTACAATAAATAAAAACTTGATTTTTATTGATTTAAATTAAATCTTTATGTTTATTTAACATTTTTTTAAGGTCGTAAAATATTGTAAGAAAAGAAAACTCAGTATATTAAATTTGAGTTATGCAATTAAATATATTTTGTTTTGAATATTAGGTTTTTGTATTTATTTCAAATGGGTAGGTTAATCGATATTTAAAATTTTTATCGGCGTAAAATTAGTTTATTTTGAATTATTAATATTTTTTAAATTTTGTATGTCCAGTTAAGTTTCAAAATACCATAAAATTAAATATATATTTTTTAAATATAAAGGTTTTTTTTGTATATTTATAAAGATATTGAATAATTTGTAAATTCAAGTGCATGCCTCTGTTAATGTTAAATGATTATCCTTCTAAGATCGATCTTAATTTTTTCCAGTACTTGCAACTGTCTGTCAGGTGGAGTGTTTACTGTTCAACGCGTGTGATATGTGGTTTTATGCAGCTTGTAAACTAACAGAACTGGGTGCTAAAACATTATCCCTTTGGCGGATCCCTCACTGTATCGTGTTAGTTGGCATCGTTAAGCTATGGCCACGCCCCCTGGTGACACCGCCTGACAATGTGTCTCTTTTGGCCCCCCTCCCTGCGCCCCTGCTTTCTTGCGGTCTGTCCCCTTTTTCCATTTTTTCCTTTGGGGACAGCTGTTGCAGCAATGTTGCAAGCTGCACAGTTTTATCAATTCCATAGGGCTTTAAAAAAGGGGCAAAAAGGTGCCAAAAAAGGGCAGCTTCACTCAACAATAACAGGGAAATATATAACATTTATTATTTAAGAAGTTAATTTTTTATTGAATATACCATAATTTACCAGAATATTTTAGACCAAAAACTTTGGATAGTAAAAATTATTTTATATAATATGGATACTTGTTAATCTTTTTTTTATTAAACATGAACTACATTCACATTATTAAATGTAATTTTAAATTTAAAAAGTCTTCTTAAAACAAACCTAACAATTAAAGTTTCTAAGTTTAAATGCAGCAGAATCCTTCTATTGAAAGGTGTCAAAATCGAGGGAATTCGGCTTAAATCCATGGGATTCGCCGCCCATCAGCGTTAAGATCTGCAGGCCTAGTTAGCTGGCTTTTCGACTTAACCCATGATGGCCAAGGGGCTTACCGCTGCGGTGGAAATTTTAAAGCTTAGCGCGGCAAAGCTGATTTAATTAAATAAGTCATCTGGCATCAGCTGAGTTAAGCCACGCGAAAAGTCATTCCATTTTTAGGGGGTTAAGCATGGTGGCCGGGCGGGTGCTTAGGGTGTTAGGGGGTTAGGGACAATGGGAATATGCTTATTTGCCCAAAACACTTTTCAACATCGGCGTGCCAAGGGCCAATAAAGGTTCTTCGCGGTGTCTCTTTGCGGTGCTTTCTTCCGGCTTTCTTCGCCCGCTTTCCTGCCCCTTTCGACCCCCTTTCTCCGGAGATTGGCCCCCTTTCGCCACCCTCCTGGCCACCTGTCCCTGCAACATAAAAACACGACCATGAATTAACGTTAAAACATGGCCAAAAAGGCAGGACAGCCTCTGTATCTGTGTGAATGGGGAGTATCTGTGAGTGCGGATGTGTGCAGTATCTGTGTGTTTTTTAAGAGTATCTGTGTGGGTCTGTGTGTGGCCGCAAACAAACACATAAAAATGGCCTGCTCCATGCGAAGGACTACGTACTCCGGAGTCTCGCCAACCGGCGTGAAAATCATTTAATTTACAACACGAACACGGCGGGAAATGGGTGGAAAATGGTGGGAAAATCAGTGGGGAACGCCAGTGGGTGGGGTGGAGTGGAAAATTGTGGAAAATGGAAGAGGGGCAGGGGATGTGGGCTAAAAGGACAACCAGTCGGGAGTTGGGCCTAACAATATGAAGTGAGTTTTCATTTAATGGACTGCAGGCGGTGAAAGCTGGAGGCGGGGGCGTGGAAAGCAGGTGCAGCAGCACAGATAGTCGGGGAAAAAGAGGAAAATATGAGTGGAAAAATAGGAGAATAGTAGTTGGTTAGGGAAAACAGAAGCGGGCAAGCAGGAGGACCTGAAATGGGGCACAAAGCGCGGGAAAAGGAGTTCGGACCAAGAGCACAACTAGTGGACAGCATGGAAAAGCTAAGCCACGCCATGTGGTTAACTAACTCACCCGCACACACACACACACACACACACACAAGAAGGTTTAACCCCTCGTTGCCCCAGCCCCAACATCGCCGCTAATAAAAGCGAAAGTGGTTGGTTTTTCGCTATCAGCTGATGCCAGCGATTTATGCACTCTACACAACCAACAAACAAGTTCAGCTAAGTCTTAAACCTTTTTTTTGGACCAAAATTAGTTAACCCTTGTTACTTTTAATTACAAAACTACAAAGGATAATTTTGTAAGTATATAAAGTATACATATATTTATATAGGTATTTTATAAGTTCCTTCATACTAATTTGGTAATAATACAAATACTTAAATCAAATTTTTAAGTAATGATTTGGTATAACAAAAATAAATTAACATTTCACCCAAATTAAAATAAATTTAAAAAAAATAATAAATATTTTGTAATTTAATTATAAATATATTGTCAAAGAAAAATCGTTAAAATTTTACATCTTTTATTATTTAAATTAATAATTTCATTTATTAGAAAAATCATTTAATTGCCAGTTGTGTATCTGTAAAAGGTAAACAGCAATCACTTGCTTAGGCAAACAGGAAAAGCTGACACTTAAGCGGATGAGGCACAGGTCGCTGCGCCTCAAATCAACCCCCCTTTTCGCCGAGTGTGTGTCTTAGTAAGCATTTGTGTCAATATTTGTATCCGGCATATCGCCAGCAGTTTTCCCGCATTTCCCTCGGCTTTCCTCTTTTCCGCACGCACGGCCAAATGTCAAACAAACCCAAAAGTAACTTGCCAAAATAGGCGGCGGTATGAGCAGTCTGTGCAAATATTTTAACGCCTTTTTTCGTTTTCATTTTCACGACACGTTGAAAGGATTTGCGCCAAACGGAAGAAAAAAAAAAACAATAACAAACAAATAAAGTGAAAATATCGCAAGATGGACTGGTGATGTGTGTGGGTCAGTAGTAGTGGCCAGCTGGAAACGCGGGGAAATTGGGGAAAACAGGCCAATTCATCCTTAAATAAATATTTGCCAGGCGATGGATCCCAAAGGGTCGGGGAGGGGTCGTGTGTGAACAAAGGCGTTGACGCGCTGTCATTGCTCTGGCAAAGCTGATTCCCTGATTCCAAGTGCACTGGCAAAAATATGGTTGAGTCTCACGGCAGCATGCCATTTGGGGAATGATATTTTGGAGAGAAAGATTGGGACCCAGGCTTAAGATAAAAATACGATTTTTCTTTCCCTTTTATAATCATAGTTTGGCCAAATCAAGTCGCACAGCTAAAAAAATGATTGTTTTGCAGCTTGCTAAATATGCTATCGATCCCCATCACTTTAAAGAAAATACCATTTTCTTTTTTTTAATTTTTTTTTTTTTTAAATTTGTAAAAAATAAAAAATGTTCAGCTTTTAATGCCAACGAGCTCAACGAGGTACGGCATCCCTCGAGCTGACGTTTATTTTCTTTATAGCAGCCAAAAAAGGCGAAAAATAGGATCCAGATTTGAGTCAAATATGGTTTTTTCAGTGCACTGCCTTTGGGCTGCACATCCCCCTTCCGCCACCCACGCCACTGGCTTTTCCTCAGTCGCTGCGTGTAATATCAGGGATTCAATAAACACTTCAAACATAAACTTGACGATTTATTACAACTGAATGGGCAGGCGTCTGCTGGCAAGTGGAAATGTCTTTATACACAAGCACTGCAAAAAAATGGCTGTAACTAAATAAAGTGCCAAAAAAAGTACAAAATATCTAGTGTATTATTTAATGCATTAATAAAATATTTTTTGTAATTTACAAGCATTTTCTGCGCTTGCATTTAAATACAGTAATAAGAATCGAGCACCTTTTATTAGTGGCACATGCAATTTTTCTCAGTGCCCCTGCGAGGATACACGCCATTGTGTGTTTGTCAATATGCCATGTGACAGTTTGCTGTGTGTCTGTCTACTAGTGGCAACGCGATGTTCATATACGCAATGAATTATTAATTCGTTGGCCCGGGTCCGGGCTTGCACTCCGGGTTTTGGAGCCGTGTCCGTGCTGAAAAGGATTCGGAATGGGAATGGGGATGGGAATCGGAATCGGAGTCCCTGCACGTCGGCTGCGTCGGCATTTAACTGCTGACAAATGATAAATTTATTATTTACCAGCCAACGGCAAAGGGCGGGGATTCGGGCGAGAGCATTTGCTAGATTAAAATATGTTTTAATATTTGCTTTCGTTACACTCCGCCGGAGCCAGGCACACACGAGCCGCCCACACGTGACATGGCAACCTTGGGCACCCACAGCAAACACGCCCACCCACCGGAAGCCACCCACCGGAAGCCACCCACCGATGTCCTTGGAAACGCCTTGGAGTGCGATAATCACGCGCATTTGATTAATTACCCGTGGCGTTGTCGCAGCTCCTCGGGATTTTGAGACGTGTGCCCCTATGACACTGGGGTTTTTAGTAAAACAATATATTAAAGTAAATTAATAAGAGATTTTTCAGAGTTAATAAAAGTTTTAGGCAGATATAGTCCTTATAAATTGGATTTATGCCAGAAAATATAATCTATTTGATTAAAGAACAGAAAAAACAATTTATTAAATAGTAAAAAAAAGTCCTAATATTATTGAGAAGTGTTCTAAAAATATTTGATATTTATTTTGCAAGGTTTTTATTTAATAAGACAAGTTTTAATAATCTTTAGAGTCAGAAAAGCAGCTAAAAGTTGCACTACTAATTTTTGTTCCCTAGAGAAACACTTTCACTTGAGTGTCATAGGGGCCTAAACCCATCTGCGAACCACACTTAATTCTCAAGTTCAACAAGACGCTGTAAGTTTTCTTATCGTCGACAGCGAGTGCCGCGGAAAGTTGCAACTTTTGAGCTAGCGGTAATCGCCACACTTGCCGCCCCCTGCCCTTTGACCCCGGCGATTCTCACCCAAAAACCAGACACTCGGCGGTACGTGTCCAACTGAGGATCCGACCGCTTAACGTGCGCCCTAATTGTCACTCAGCCACCTGCAGGATAAGACCTTGTCACATCACTCGGGATACCTCGAGATATAGTCGGGAGAAGGTTTGGGACACAAGAGGATTTTAAAGGTAAGAAAGATAACATTCTGCTAGTTTTTATTTTGTATATTTCACTATTATCTCACTTTTAACCTTAAATTTCTTATTTGATTTCCATAGAATTATGAAACTCTTTAATACGGAAAAAACCCCAAAACCAGATGCCAGAATGAGCAAACATAATCAGAGCAGGGCCGAAGAAATCAAACAAATGTTCAGATGGCAAACAGCATAAAAAAGGCCAGAATGTTATCATAAAACGATTTTCCCACTTAAAGAAGAAAACTCGAGCATCGGAACGGATCAGGATAAAAACTTAAATTATTGCAAATCAATTTGGGGGTCCGGCTTGTGCCGGGGATCCTTGAAGTTGGGGCAGCAGCTGTGCCGCTGCAGAAGAGGTCCTTTTGCTGGGTGGAGGGAGGTCCTGGCAGGACTCAAGCCTAGACAGAAGACCCTGCGACCCCGTTATTATTTTCCCCTTGCTGGCGCAGCCATAAAGCACATTTTATTGAGTTGTCGAACTTAAGTACCAACAGCAACAAGAAGCAGCGTAAAAAATGCTGGAAAAATAAGAGCAACTAAAGTAATGGGGCGGAGTGGTCTGGTATTTTGGGTACGCATGTGGTTCGCTGCCTTTTTTTTGGATCCTCATGCTCTTCTAAGGGGTACTTTACTATTTCCCAAAAGTCACTCAAATAACCTTTAAAAATAACCAAGAATTATGAAACCATATTTTATTTATTACCATTTTTAATGAGGAATTTATCTATTTTTCATTTAATTGGCCATTTAATCTAATCATTCCCCTCTCAAAAATATGCTTACGAAATAAAGATAATCTTTTATCTGATTTTTTAAACAAACCATAAGCAAAATTAAAAATAAAAAAATAAATAATATAATACTTATCCTTACCAATTATTTTGAAATTGAAATACCATAGAACTTGTACTCCAATTGATCTAATTTATAACTTTAATCTTTTTTTAACCCCTATTTTTAGAGAGTATTCCAAAGCTAATGAAATTTTCTCGAATACCTATTGTTGTTTTCCTATTCGCTCCCCCAATGTAGGGCAATGTGGCGCATAGACGGCTCAATAATATGCCAGTTCCAGTAATGGGTCCTGGTGCCACCCCCTTCGCCCCTGTTTTCCACCCCCTCCCACTAAATTGCAGCACACAGACACCCACGCAGACAAAGGCGATTGGCAACATTTTGGCAACACGCACACAAGGCACACACACTCTCCCGGGCCTGTCGATAAGTGTTTGTTTTTTGCACAGCAAAAGAAAATTTATAAAAAACATTTATTACATAAACAAAATACAATAAAAAAATATATTTTTTTAATCAGTTATGTTATATTTAAGGATTATCTTTTTTATGCTTTGTTAAACTTTTTCAAAAATATTGCAATTTGAAGCAAGGGAATTTTTAAAATTAATATATTATTATGTAGGTATTAAATAAAAAAAGGACGATTTTCCTTCATGCTTATTTATTATTATTCTCAAAATACAAGCTAATGTTAGTTGAAAGCTGTTAATGTTATTGGAAAGAGGTTACATTTTTTGTAAGTGCATATTTTTTCTCAGTCGGAAGCGTAATCGTTTACAGCTGCTCGAATGCGCAAATAATTCGCATGGAATGTGCCCCCGAATGTTTATTCACCAAAACCTATGCAATTCCACATAGCACAATGTGCAAGGTGTTCTAAATAAATAAATTGCTTAAATATTACAAATAATCCATTAAATTACAAAATATATTAAAGCCTTTTTACTTTTTGGTTTTCTACTTATTTATTTCATTTTTAAAATGTTTAAAAATGTTCTATTTTAATGCTGGTTATTACAAACTATTTAAATATTATTAGACATGATATTTTTCTTGCCTTTCTTTTTTATTTAGTTAAAATTAAAGCACTGTGCAATGTGTCTGCATTTTCTTCATTAGTACACAACCAAACAAGCATTCTGTTTTTAGTCGTTCTTTTTGCTCCTTAGAAAAAAAAAACACACACGTTGCTCCGTCATAAATGACTGAAGGAGTGTTTTTTCTTGGAGAGGGAAATTCGTGAAAATATAAGGGGCTCACTCAAGAAAAATGTATTTTTTTAAATATAGAAGATTTTTAATTATTTTGTAGATCCTTAATAAACTATGTTATATACTTAAAAACCATAAAATAAGGCCTTTTTACTATTTTTTATTTTAAAATAAAAACTTTATTACATTTATTTATATATTTTTTATTTAAACAAATTTTAATAAGTATATTTTTTTATCATTGCACAATAAATACCATTATAAGAGGCACATTTCGCTCAGTGTTCGCCAGCTTGGCCGTGCCACATTTACTCGAATTCGCCAGAATCGAGGGCGCGAACTCGCCCCCTCATCGAGCTATTATTTGATCATATTTAAAAAGGAATTTTCGAAGCTTTCATATTTTGTTTTATTTTTTTTCGCTGCGAGGACCGCCGTTTGTTACTGCTTGAGCCATCAATAATTCACTTTCGCTTAAGAGCCAATTAGGGGGAGTCAACACATGTGGCCCGTGGATTCCCCCCTTTTGGGCTCGTAAATTTGACAGTTTATTAATTACGGCTGCAATTACGAGGGCCGCGATATCAGTGCAGCTTAAAACCGCCAGCAGTTACGCTAAGTCACTGGAGTGTCGGCCACAAACTTTGCGTTTACCTTTTGTCCGAAACAATTATGAAGAGTACTTGCAAAAAGGACGAGTCCCCAACTACTGAGAACGCGATACGCTTGTTGGACTTTGTCAGCAGCGCGATTAAAAAGGCAAACAAAGAAAGTTTTCTTGGCGAAACTTTAACGGGGAAAATGTGGTAGAACAGCAGTGCATTTTACCTATTTTTGTGGGAATAAATTGGAATACTTTTAATTGTAATAATTGTTTATAAATAAATTTAAGAAACTTGGCATTTTTAAAAATATTTTTTAAATTTAAATTTTTATTTAAAGGCATTTTTTTCAGGCCTATTAAATTATTTTAAGGGCAAGGAAAAATTCTCAAAGCTTTTAAGCCATCTATTTAATTACTTATCTTTAATCCCGCCGAAAAGAATGGCCCCGCAGTCCCACTGAAACAATTCACCAGTCGCCAGTTGTCGCAGTTGTAAGTCGAGGGGTCAGAGGTCACCCCTTGCCGTCGATTAACAAATCCCTTTCCCCTACCCAAAAAAAAAAAAAAAAAAAAAAAACAGAAGGAAAACAAACCAGAAAATGCGTAATGAGCTGCGAAACGCGTCCGGCATCAGACATCAGGATATGTAGTACGTCCGGACATCGTACATCTGATATCGGAGCGTTATCCTTGGCCCGGCACTCAAATTCAATTGGCGGCGATTTTAGTATTCATCAAGCGTTTTACAACTATTTTTCTTAACGCATTTTATTGGCGCTTGGGGGGCTGGCGGTCACTCGGGGGAGTGGATGATGCCGGGCGGTGGAGTGGGTCCTGTGGGCTCACCACCACGAAGTCTATTTAAAATGACACGCCCGACAGCCTAATGGTCAGCCCTTCATACCCTCTAGCGCAGGGTAGCTTAGTCAGAGAATGAAAATAATTAATAAAATTAAAATACTCCAAAGAAAACAACAAAATTTGTTCAAATTTATGGAGGAAAAATTAAAAATTACATTAAAATTAACATTTTTTATAAAAATTAAATTATGCTTACCTTCTTAAATAACTTTATATAGTTTTAATAATTATTATATATATATAATTAATAATTTTCTAGGATATTTTTTTTTAGAAAAACTGTGTTTTAATGATTTTAAAAAATATTTATATAAATATAACTAATTACCAATTTCAAAGAAAATCTTTATTATACAAATAATTACTTATAAGTTATATGAATATTTTTTTTCTCAGTTCTTTTTTTTTTAAGTTGTGCATTTTTTAAAAACTTTTATGAAAAAAAGAGGTATCCTTATGTCGATTAGTTAGCTCAAATTTAAATACGGCCTATTTATTATTGTTTCGCCCATCTTTTCCCCCCAACTTTCCTTTTCCCATTGTCATATTAAAACCGCAGTGACGAGTGAAAATCGCTGGTTGGGTGCCGAAAAAAGGGGGAGATTGGGGGGTTGTCAAGGCCGTGCATGGCATTTTCTATTAAAAGCTATGAAATATAAGTGGAACTCCCACAAAGTTTGTATTTTCCTTGTTGTTGTTGGGGAAAATGCTTCTGACACTGACAGTCAATGAAGAACACGCTCTTGGAATTCCCAAAATGTTTTCACAATGAAAATTGTTAAAAATTGTGTCCCAGTGCCATAAATATTTGCATCAGCCTCAAGAATTCGCCCCCTCCGAGCTGTCGGTGTGCGTGTGCATAATTTTGGGCGGCACTGTTTCCTTATTTTTCCTATTTTCCCTTATCCCAAAGTCGAGGCGACGTGTTTGTCATAACCAAAATGGTTACAAATTAGGGTGAATGCAAACAAAAACCAATTGATAATTTGCTTTTCCTCGCTTTTCTTTTTTCGAGATTAAAACAGAGGGCATTATCCAAATGAAAATACATAAAATGCATGGCTTAAAGGCTTGCATGGCGGGAATTTTCCTGGTCAGTTGTCGCCAAGTGTCAACCGGCGTTTCAAGCGATTTAATGGCAGCAAGGAAAAAGGGAAAATAAGCCAAGGGAAAAGCGAGAAAACAGAGGGGGTTGCTTGGGGAAAGATATGTACAAAATAGCAGCAGTGAAATAAAATTTATGATAAAGTAGTATAACACTTTGAATTTTCCAACTTTCCCTTTAACATTTTTAAATCCGCTTTTAACTGGCTTCCATTTTAATTGGAATTGTAATCAGCTTTCAAATGAAGAACTCGAATATAATTTGTGATTTCAACTTGTGGCGGGCTTCACTGTAGCATTTATACTTCCGCAAATGCATTTGGTGCCAGGCGGTCCTCTTCAGACGCACAAAAACCGGTGAACAAAATAATTTTGCTTAATTCAATGCAAAGGAATTGCTGGGTGGGAATTTCCCAAGTTGGCAGCTGGAGTGGTGGAAAAGTGCGCGAAAGTGGGGAGTGAAGATGCCGCCGCCTTCCTGTGACGCAATTAGTGCAACATTGTTGACATTGTTTTTTGTTTATCCTGCGCTTTTTTCACCACCCTTTTTTCTTTTTTTTTTTTACATTTTTTGTTTGGGTGTTGTGGCTGCAACATGCCAATGCCACGGGTCAAAGGGCAAGTTTAAGCCGACTTTAAAGTGGTTTTGGCTTCTTTTCAATTTAGTCATCCCCTTCTCTGGGAGTTCACCACTTCAGATGAGTAGAAAGCTACGTGTTGCAATCGGATCTGCTTTGTTTAGAGTTTGCTGTTCCTTAATGAATTATATGCTTTATTTTTGCGTTTTAAAAAAATATTTAAATTATTTTCCCTACGTTTTCTTTTCTGTTTTATTTTAATACTTATATTTTCAATAATTTTTTGACAATAATAATTATAAATTCTCTCCATTCCGTTTCGTTTCACTTATTTTTCTTTTATTTTACACCATTCCTATTCCAGCCATTCCCATTTCCGTTTCTCTGGGCTTGTGATATCCTTTTCCCACTTTGTACCCTTGAAGTCAAAATTAGTTTGCATCCTAAAATAGCCCTGAAGACATAATAACTAAAATCGATTTGACTCTAAAGATTTAGCAGTGCAGTACTTTAAAATTTTGAAATCCATGTTGCTCTGTGTATTGTATTTAACCGATTCCCATTCCCCTTGCAATCGTTTCAATCCTCTTTGCGCTCGTTCCCCGTTCCATCCCATTTCCTCTCCCCATTTCTCATCCACTTGATTTGCAATACCTCTTGCCGACTTTCCCGTTTTCGAGTGTCGAGAACGCTTAGTTGATGAAGCCATTGTATGCGAATGGGCCAACCCAAGGCCCCATTCCATTCCCAGCCATTCCGCTCCGCTTCCACCCGTTCCTCGCACTTCGAAAACCCTTAGGATGGTTCCCACTTTAAGGGCAAATCACGCGTGAAATGAGCGAAGCTTTAAAATTTGAATTTCGTTACCACACTCGCAGCACACTTTTCAATTTTGTTGCTGGAGTTTTATTCATGCATACGGAAAAACAGGCAGCTGGAAAAAGTATCGAGTTTTCCTTTGGCCAAACGGGGGGGCAGGGGCCAGCTGCAGGGCTAGAAAGCAATCAGAAACAACAAAAGAACGGGCCAAGAACTTTCAACTGGAATTTATAAATTCGAAGGCGAAAAGGTTAATGGAAGTGTGTGGGGGTGGGTGCAAAAAGACAAGAAATAACAACCGATTCGTGGTACATGTCTATCGAAAGCAAATCAATCAAGTAAAATATTGGGACCCCAAGCGAACTTATTTACGGAGACCAAACATTGGGATATATTTAAAAAGAAATTTTAAAATTTTACAAAACAGCGATCACTGGCAGGTGTTTCCACCCGCCAGCGCGCCCCACAGTTTGTTTATCTTGATTTGATGGATTTATTTTTTTTTTTTGGATTTTTTGCTTGTTTTGTTTGTATTTGTCTCAATAGACCCCATAGAACGTGGATTTCAACAAACTCTTACGTCTCACAAATGGACACTCTCAACTTTGTAGACGGTACCGTTTTCAGCGTGAACTTTCTTCGACGCAGGCAATTCTTCGTAAATCTTCAGTGTTGCTCGGTCGGCTCTTCTCTGGCCTTCCTCGCGTTTCTCCAACTTTGTGTCTTGTCTCCGGAAACATAACCCCCTCTATGGCAGGTGTTTGCTCTCCTTCTGACCAATCATTCGACTGACTTTTCATAACTTTTGCATTTCACAACTTTGCTTTGCTTGTACATTGATGTATGTAACCATAACCATTTTCTTCAATTTTTGTTGCCACAATTAGTAAGGAACGTGGCCAACCCTTGATCAACTGTGAGGCGCTCGACCGCCGGGTTTCGTGGCTTCGAAGGCACTATTTATGCGCACCGCTCGCGCAATAAGTACTTGGGAATTATAAAGAACCCAGGGGAAGATAAAATGAAATAAACGAGAGAGCACAGCCCGTAGAGTCAACAGAGCGTAAGGAAATTCGCAGAAGAGTGGCCTGCGGAAGTCTAAACACCCTTCAAAAAATATTACTTCAAGGTAATGTCATGGATGTAATAAACATACATATGTGATATGTACATAAAAAAGTAATAATTTAATTAATAAAAAAGTAAGTAATTTCATATAACATTATTCTGACTCTCTTTTATGGTAGATCTAAGTGTTTAAGTTCGGTATTAAAACTTACACAGCTCGTAATCCAACTTATCTTTAATTTTTACATTTTCTTATCTCTCTCCAATAAATTTTAAAATTAATGTAATAGTCTATATCTCTAAAAAGATATTTTTACATGACTTGTAATAACCTATGTTTATGTTTTAAATTTTCCTATCTCTTTCCAATAGTTTTACAAATAAATGTTATGGTATATATATTTTAAAATATATTTTTAAATAACTTGTAATAAATATTCTTTTTTTTTATTGATATTTTATATTTTTATATATTTTTTTTTAACATTATGTAAGTACATTTTATGTCTTTCAAATCTTTTTACAAAATATATGGTATAGTTAGTATTTGTTTTTCTTTCCACGTCATATAAACACATCTTATGTTTTTTAAATATTTAAAAAAAAATTATATTTATTCTATCTAAAAGTAAGAGTGTTTCAAATTCGCTAGAAAGTGAAATGGGGCGAACAAGAAAGAGAAGAGAGTGCGAGAAGACCATTCAGACCGGAGTGAGAGCGAGCAGGATAGCGCGTTTGTGTGAAAGGGATGGAATAAGGGATGGGAGCGGCATTAGAAAGAGAGGACGAGTTCTCCAGGAAAGTGTGAAAGAGACGGCAAAAGGGAGAGTGAGAAACGAGTTTTGCGGCTGAGATCGCTGCAACTATTTGCACTTTTACTGAGGTTTTTTTTTCAGTACGCTCGAGATCGTCGAACCCAGCACTTGGTGCGATCGGTTTATTTATTTTTGTCGATCCATATCTCGCACATTTTCATTTAGATTCATTTTTTTTCTTTCTTAAATAGCTTTTGTAAATGAATTTTAGCAAGTCTACAGCATTATTGTTTCTATTAAAATCGGAATTAAGGTACACCAAAATTTATAAAAATTAGTAGTTGTTAGTCCAACTACTTTCACAAACTTGGTCAAAAATAAGAAAAAAATTAATAGAGATCAATATTTTTTACGTTTTTATGTAAAACGTATGATAATATAAATCCAAGGTATTTCTTAATTGATCATAATTTTTTGGAAAACCTGTAATAAAAATCAAAATTAAATACATCATTTATGGCATTAAATTAAATACTAATAAACAACATCATAACTGGGAATTTCAAAAAGTTTCCCGAAAAATGCCCCTAAATTAGTCCACATGCTAGCACTAATTTAATGAGGCAACTTTTTAAACCGATCCATACCCATATCAATTTCCAGCCGAACTTCCGCTTAGTTTTCGGGTGCGAGATAGAAAAAAGACAACCCAATTGTTGGTGGTTTTCAGGGACTGGAGGGCCTTGACCAATGGGACAAAACCGCAGGGGCGATCGAAAGGGAAAGTTGTGGTCCGAGTCCAACAAGCGTTTTAATTGATTTCCCAACTAGAACTCGAACTTTCCCACACACACACACACTCGCACACACATGGAGGTCTGAAAAGTTTACAATAATTTTTGAACATTCAATGGCCGCAGCGAAAAACGCCAAAAACTATTGGAAAAAACGGGAGGCGGGGTTGAAGAGGGGCGACTGTCAAAGGGGTCAAGGGGTTACTGTCCGGGTTTTCAATCCACAACTGAGACCCGGCAAAAAGCGATGACAAAACGGAAAATTCGCCAAAATCGTTGGGGCTGGGGGAAAACTTTCGGCCAGCGTTTCTGTCTGTTGGCATATTTTGAAAAGCAGTTTTCCAAAATGCACACACACACACACACCCACACATATGGTGCAAACTGGGAGTTCAAAGTTTAACGCATGATTGTGAAAACGGAATGGCCAAAGTTGGTGCAAAAGTTGCAACTAAAAAAAGAATTGGCAAATTCCCCTTTTTATTTGACTTTTTGTCACTTTTTTTTATTTACATTTTCTTTCTGCGGCTGAAATGTTTCTGTCACTACTTTTTTGCATAATTTCCGGCTGCCTCTTCTAGTTCTCCTCGTGGGCTTGTTGTCATTTTCGATGACAGCTGCCTTTTGTCCACTGTGCGTTGACCAAAACCACCCACTGTCAATGCGAATGTGCGCTTAAATATATATGTGCAGATATGTACAGGGGTATGGACACAGGACTGTGCACAGCTGTGTGCGAATCATTTTAATTTCATATCTGAATGCCAAAGTTCCTAATTGAAATGGCTGTTGAAAGGGAAGTTGGGGAAAAAAAGTTTATAGGGCGAAATATCAAAAGAAAGAGGCAGATATGTGACTAGAAATCTAGTCTAGTATATATTTTTAAAATAATTTGCAGAAATTGTAAAAAATGTAATCCCGGGGCTTAGCTAAAAGCTATAGTTATGTCATGTTAGAAACTAAGTCCCAAAGCTTTTACCTATAAAATAATATAAGGTATTTAACTAAGAGGTTCATTCAATTCTTAATATCAAGATTAAGTTCATCTAGAAAATATCCACAGAGCTGCAATAAAGAGGTTTATAAATTTCCTAATATAAAGATTAAGTTCTTTTAGAAAACTGACACTTCTAAAAATGCGCCAATTCATTAAAAAAACTAATTCCAAATTAAACTGAAAAGTGAATACGTCACAAAGCCAATATTCTAAACATAGTTAAGAATTTGTGTCACCAAATCCAAAAAGACAGATCAAATAATTGGTAAAGTAGCCAGAGATTACCAAAGGCAAAGGCAAAAAGCCCTTTGAAGAGAATAAAACGAAGAAAAACTGCAAGTATTTAATTTCAATTACAGACAAGACAAAATACAGTCGCTTAACCCTCGACACCCGTGCGCTTAACCCACCGCTTGCCCCTCGGTCCGTTCGCATTAGCCACTCTTAACCCAATGCCAGGCCACTTAACCCATCAATCCTCATCCCAGGACCTCATGCCCGTCGTAGAGGAGTTCGAAAACTGGAAATACCTCAAGCAATCAATGGACCTGTTCCCGACTCCTCCGTCTCTTTCTAACCACTCGTGCCCTCTCTTTCGCTGCGCCATGTTGCCGTCTCCTTCGCCGCAATCAACATAAAACAAAGACGAAGGCAACTGTATAAAAATTAAGCTCAATTACCAGAAATTTACAACATCAATAAAATAACTGAAGAGTGCTCAACACAAAATCACCGCACAAATACACACCCAGCATGTGCTGTGCCCCTGTGTGTGTGGGTGTGTGGGTGAGTGAAGGGCGGTGGGCGTGGCAGGGGGAACGTAGCAAACTCATCACCGGATGCTGACATATTGAAACACGTACCGACAACATGCTACACCAAAATTATAGTCACTTCCTTGATTTTGATTTCAAGTACTGTAGCGGGGAGGTATTTTCCGGAGAGGACCAGGGGGGTGCGAAATTGAAGGTTTACGGGGTGTACGGGGGGTGGCTGAGGAGCTCCAGACCCCCTCCCTACACACAGAACAAAAAATCTGCAATACTAGATATTAAAATGGGTATTTTAATCAATATCGGTTATATTTAAGAAAAGCTTAATATTTTACTTTCTGATTTTTAAAAATTACTTATAAAATTTAAATTCCTGTTATTATAGTACAAAGAATGGTCAATTTTCTTATAGTTGAATAAACAGTTTATAAACGACAACAAGTTGTATAATTGAATAATAAAATATATTTTAATTGACCATAAAAATGAAAATGAAAACCGAAAAACACAATGTTTATAATTGCTTGTTTGCCCATCTCCTACAATCAGCAATATAGATTGTGTTTAGGATCTGTTAAAGATTTTACATTGAGACTAAAATATTTTTGGTTTTTATTAGATATTTTTATCAATTTTAAAATATTAATTATATATATTTTTTTTTCATAAATAAATACAAATGTAATATTTAACATAAATAAATGTATAGTTTTTAAGTTATTATTTTATATTATGGATTTTTTCTCAGTGCTTTCCGACCACCCCCTATAAGCAGCCCGTAAGTGTTGCAAAATATGTTGACTCAACTCATAACAAGCCCAAAAACTGAACGTAACTGAGAACGTGGCTGTGATGGGGGTCCGGGAAAACGGAAAAGTGGAAAAGTGGGCGGGGGAATGGCTGGTGCCGCCCAACGACAACAAAAAAAGTGGCAAAAGTGTGAGTAAGGGGGGAGGGGGATGGGGCGATGGCGAAAGCGAGAGCGAACATCAGTTGAGGATTTCCTAATGAGTGCTTCATGAATGAATTTCAGCCACAGAATACTAATTCGATGGAAAATTCATTTTTCCACACGATTGGCAATTAAAAGAGATTTTCTACCACACACAGAGGGGACAGGGCAGAAGGGGGCGTGGCAGGGAGACACATATAGCTTTGTCTAGTCATCGGGCGAATTGACAGGCGAACGAAGCGAAGCGAACGGACCGAAAACGCTTAGTGGAGATACCCGAAAAATAGACAACAAAATAAAAGGAAGTAGTAAGTTTTGTTAAAAAATATATTGTAAATATGTTAAAAAATATTTATGAATTCAATTTAAAAAATAAATTAATAATGTTGAAGGAAAGTAAGACAAATACACATTTTATTATAATTTAATAAAAGATAAATTATAAAATTAGCCCAAAAGCAGGCAGTAGAATTTTGTAAATGCATTTCAGTAATAACATTTTTATAGCACACATTTTGGGGACTGTTTGAAGGATTTCAATTCTTTAGAGATTTTTTAAATGCCTATAATTTTCTTCATTTAATTTACTTTCTTAGATAACCAGTCTATTTTCGAGCTAAATTGGTTTGGGAGGTATCTAGATGCGCAGTCCTACCGGCGAGTTGCATGTCGCTGGGCAGTGGAAGGCGGTGAGCTGGGTGTTGGTTCGATTGACTGGACTGCTTTTGCCTTTGCTGGTTAGCGTTGTTAGGAGTTGCTGCCGCAGCTCCCCGCACCCCACCCCTCGCTTTTCCACCCAACCATTTCCCATTTCCCGATCTGCGTGTGTGTCTGTGTCTGATGACTTATGCTGTGCGAAAGCCAACTTGTCAATGTGAGACGGCAGTGAAGCAAGCAGTCGACAAGCGTTGACGTATTTGACAAACACACAGGGCCAAGGGTCCAGGGAGTCGGGCAGCCAGGGGTCAGAGGTCGCGGTGAGGGCGGGCGAAGGGGCAGTTGTCACCTCATTGCAAGGCTGCAACTTGTGGCAACGAACGAAGCGAGGCTAATTACTTTAATTGGTTGTTGCTGTCCCGTTTTAAAGCAAGAAAGCACAGCAAGAAATAGCCAGAAAAAATGAGATAATAGAAAATAAAAATATATATAAATTTTACTAGCCAGGAAAATGAATCAAAAATGCCCTGACGATTATCTTTACGATCCCTTAATGCCATGCTCTTCTCAAGAAATACGTAGAATCTTTCAGCATAAATATTCAACATTTTGGCTGTGAAAAAAAAAATGTAGAACAGAGGGTGGTGGCAATCAGCTCGAACAGCACGAACCATTTCGAACAGAAAAGTTTGTGTTGGGAAATCTAATAATGCCCCCAGAATGCCAACTACTTAAAAAGTGCACGACAAACGCATAAAAACAATAAATTGCACAAAAAGGCGGGTTGTGGGGCATTCCCTTTCAATTTGAGTTAAATAAAATGCGACACAGAGCGAGCGAGATGGCGATGTTGAGCGAAAGAGACAGAGAGCGACCGAGGACCGCAGAGGGCAAGTACGAGTATAATAAAGAAGTTTTCTCGGTTGGCCCCTAAAAATCCACCATTCTGCCCCGAAAAAGCTTGCTACTTATTGCACAAAACACAGTTTGACAGCTGCAGCCAAAGGGAAAGCGGAAAAGCGAGCAGTAAAAAAGGAAAATGCAGCAGCGATAGCGATTGAAAAACAGAATTGCGGCATCGCATTAACTGAAATCGATACAAAACAGCCGCTCCAATGATTTTCCACTCAACCCAATGACAATCGACAAGAAAATGCTAGGAAAAGGTCTAGAAAGTACTGTAATAAAAATATACAAGCACCGAAAATTTAAATAAAAAATAAATTACTTTCGTTAAGCTTTCCTCTTAACTTTAACAAAACAGTTGTATAAATTATAAATGATAATAAAATAATTCATTTAATTTTATATTTGTTTGCCAATTTTTGCCAAAAATATTTTTTAATAAATATGACCTTAGCAATAATTTAAGCTTTATTTTTCCTCTTAACTTCAAAAAACAATTGTATAAAATATAAATGATAATATATATTAATTAATTTAATACAATTTAATATCTGTTTGCCAATTTGTATCTCAAATATTTTATGCATCTATTATATTTTCCAAACAATCATTGGCAAATATATTCAACCATCCACTTACATATCGCCCAATAATCTGAAACTTACCTACCTTTCGCCATCGATTTTCGCACCCCATCTAACCTTGAGATGGTTTTTACCAACTGGTAAGTTTTCCCCCTTATACAAAATATTTATCGAGAGACAACTGCTGTTGCTTCAGCCTTTGAATAAATCACCTGCACAGAAATTCATGGGACTTCTTTAAGCAGTGCAGTGCCATTTTTCGCCTAGAATTTTTCCCGGGGAAATCTCCCAAGACAACTGCAGGCGGAAATAACTTAACTCAATTACGCTTAATTATTTCCTACTTCGAAAGGAATTTCTTTTCTTTCTAGTTGTCCTTTTGGCGTGTCCTTAGTCGCCGTCCGCCGGCTTTTCCGTACGGACAATAAAACTTTCGTTTCGTTTAGTTTTTCCTATGTTACAAGAGCGGAATCACCACAAAAAAAGAGGATGGAGAGGAGTGGAAAAAAGAAAGGTCCTTACACATGTGACCCCGCCCATGGGCGCAAGTTTTCGAGGGGGTAGGTGTCGGGGAAAGCCCACTTCTGATGATTATTATTCACTTGGGCATTTTTACGAGCTGCTTTAGACAAAAGTTCTCCTCGAACTATGCCAAATGTCTGGGGGACTTTTCCCCAAGCCCGTCCCAGGATTTTCCTTTTTTTCTCATCTGTATTGAAGTATACCCTAGAGAAATTTTTATTTAATTCGGCAGAAGATCTCAAAATTTGAAAACAAAAAATAATATTAAAATAAATATTTCGAAATCATATTAAACCTTTTTATAATATATTTGATAAGGTCACTATTAAAACTAAGTTAAGTATTAATATTGGTAAACTCTGTTTTTATATACTACCACCAAAATGTTATATTTTCTGAAATTTTCGAGGATATATCCAACTTCCTTATACTTTTCTAAGCACTCCCTTTATGTTCAACTCTAAAAATCCAGCGTCGTCTGTGTATTTTTATGAGCACAGCTGCCGCTGCCTCTTCTTCGGCCATGGATATGGGTTGTCCTTTCGTCCTGGTGGTGCCTTTAACCCCCCAGGCCAGGCCAGGCCCTGCGAATTCACACCCCCGCTTAACCCCTGTTCGCCACCCACTTTAGAGCCTCGAGAATTACAAATCAGGCGAATGCCGCCGTTGCTACCTATAAAAAGTGCTAATAAGTATGTGTGTTTTATTGTAGAGGACTTTATTGCCACGTTAGTTGTCCCAATGTCCTTTAGCCCCCTAAATAAATCCCCCTTGTCTATATCTTTTGCTGGGCTGACATTTTGATGCCGCTGTGCCTGGGCTTATTTGAATGGAGTGTGTGATATATGTATGAATGTGCCAGGGAATTGGAGGGAGAGGTCTTAGGCCCCACTGATAGGGGAATAGCACGTCTTAAGGGTGCTGGAACCAGTAGGACTAGTTCAAAATTGAGGATTACTATGCCAATTTTAATGATACAATTATAGCTTGAAAATGTGAATTAAAAACATAGTTTATTGTTGGTTTTTTTAGAGGCATAGAGAGAAGCGCTAAGAAAAAATTAAAGCCTTTTATTGGACACGAAGAGACGAAATTACAGGACCGGCGAGAACCGTTCGCAGAAGTCCGAAAAGGAAGTTGTGCAGCTCCCCGAAAGTTATGCATCCCAAGGAAGGTTTAAATATCAAAGGAAGGCAGATGATAATTTCCCTCAATAAAGTTCTGGCCGGCAAAAGTTTGCTCAGACGGCAGGGACGCGACGGGGGTGGTCGGGGGTCAAAGGTTACGGCCAGGACAACAGCAACAGCAACAATAACCAGAAATGCCTGCACTCAACGCTGATGATGATGATGATAATATTTATAGGGCTCCTCAAGGACACACGACCGGGGATATGCGAAGGCACTTATGAGCCACAAAAATTACCCCAGTGGCTAGTTGGTATTTTTCACAAGTTGGCCACAATTTGTGCTTTAATTTGGCCAACGAAAGAGTCAAACTTTTTTGTGGAATAACAAAGGCGAAAATATGCCCCAAGGAATTCTGGGGCTGGGATTTCTTGCCCGGCTCCTTGCCGCAAATATTGCCGCTCATCATTTTTATTTGTTTGCCTTCGCCACCTCCTGAAAACCACTCAAGGGTATTTTGTGGGGTATTTGTATTTATTTTCTTCTTTTTCATTTTTTTTTTCTTTTTTGGTTGGCCCTCTCACAGCGCGAAAACAGAACTTTGTTTACCTACAAAATTGAAGTGTGAAATAAGTAAAGTTGAATTATTCCTGGCGGACATGATAAACTGTTGGCCAGGGGCGTCGGGTGAACGGGAACTGAAGGGCCACTCAACATTTTATTTGTGTCAATTTGTGAGCCCCGACTTTGGGTTAATGCTCCCAGCTTGACTTTGACCCCTCAAGTTGCAAATAAAGTGGAATTTTGGTTTCCTTTGGTTGATTGTACTTGGAATCACAAGCCTTATTTTATTCTGGGAACAACTGTTCAGTTGAAATAACCACTTTTCACCTTAAAACTGATTTTTCGAAAAAATTTATGATTCCCTTAAAAATATCTGAATTCCATTTTCCGCCATAAAAACTCAGTTTTTTGGCTGCCAAAAGGAAACTAAACGTCCAACCATTTGGCATTCAAAACTTAGAGTTTTCCAGCCTTTCAAATTTTTCGAAAAAATTTATGATTAAAATATCTGAAATAAAAATATCTGAATTCCATTTTCCGCCATAAAAACTCAGTTTTTTGGCTGCCAAAAGGAAACTAAACGTCGGATCGAGGAATGTCATACCTCGCTGAGCTCGTTGTTTAATTTCCAACCATTTCGCATTCAAAACATAGAGTTTTCCAGCCTTTCAAATTTTTCGAAAAAATTTATGATACCCCCTTAAAAATATCTGAATTCCATTTCCGCCATAAAAACTCAGTTTTTTGGCTGCCAAAAGGAAACTAAACGTCGGATCGAGGAATGTCATACCTCGCTGAGCTCGTTGATTGATTTTCCATCCATGGCATTAAAAGCAGAATATTTTTTATTTTCCACATATTTTGCTAAAAAAGATTATGTGCGAAAAATGAGTTGCTTCCTATGCTAATGATCCCTATAATTTTTAGGAAAAACAGTGTGTAGCCATTTTCGTATTTTTATAAGGATGATGTAACATGTTAAGGCCAAGAGACTTCAAATAATAAAAAGTTGAGTTGAATAACCCACAATAGTTGTGGTTTGAATGCTTGTCAATGCAATCGAGTAGCTCCAAGGGTACCAGATAAAAGAAGGGAAATTCAGCGATGTCGAGCAGAGTACCTCACCGATTTCCACTCCCCCATTTTCCGCCCACCACACACACAGCCAGAAACTCATCGAAAACATGTTCCTTGTTGCGCTGGCAAAGTTTCCACGAGCTGGAAAAACTTTGCGGACCCGCAGCGGATAATTTGATTTCGGGGGCATTAATTGCACAAAAAGTCGATTTTAATTAGGTGAGCACGACTTGGGCAACGGACTTAATCGAAAGTGGGCCACCTAATAAAATCAGCACCATGAAGGGCGGATGTGAGTGCGGATTTTTCGGATACTGTCGTGTCGTCATGTCATCAGCCATAATTAATGGCAGCGACATGTTCAAAGTGGCAGTCACGATTTAGCTAATTCTTTTATCGATATATGTCGATAAGACGTGTTCGAGCGCCTCGAGCGGTCAACAGCTGTCTGTCTGCCTGGGGGATGGGGTGGTATGAGATGGCTCCTTAAGGGTCTGTAAAAACTCCCACGACCTGCTCAGCGGCAGGGACGAGGAAAATTCCAGGCAATTATCACCGACACTCTGGGGCAGTTCATTAGGCCCGGCAGGAGAGTGGATTGGCGGCTGAGGAGGAGGCGAGTTTATGCGCTTCGATACCCAGTAATTCGATCATTGGACATTGGTTTTTTGGATAGAGTAAACTCATGTTGTTCAGAAATAAACTATCTTAAAGTTAACAATATGTATTGTACTGCTTGAATAGTTAATAATTTATTTATTATTAATATAAAAAGATTTTCTCAGCTATAGCTACTGTGGCCTTACAAACTATTAAAAGCAAGCACATTTAATAATTTTTATTTGAATAAAGCTTGCAAAAATGCCTTATACATTTTATTATTATTTATAATACTATTTTTGCTAATATGTGGAAAAAATACATTCTATTCGAAATAACACTAAAACAAAATGAACAAAAAAAAACCATGACAAGTATATAAAACTAAATACAGCCTTACATTTATTTTTAAGTAGAGGTAAAACTAAAGATATTAAAAAATTAAATACAACCTTACAACTATTTTTAATTAGACGCTAAACTACAAATATTTTATTACTGGGTGTGTATATGGTCCATCAATCCATTGTCATAGCTCCTCATGTTGTGCAAGCAAAAATAATTATTTTAGGCCAATTTGCAGTAAAAATAAAATTCTTTTGTAAACGTTTTTATTAGCTCTAACTAAATCCAATTAGCCCGGGCCACAGGATCAAAGGCAGCCGCCACTCCAGAAGCAATTTCGTGGGGGGTGGAAAGTGCAGCGATGGCGTCGGCTGTCGCTAATGCCTTGTGGAATTTCTTATGACAAAACTTTCCATCCGAAATAATAAAAAAGAGAGATATTCCATGAAAATTAATTAATGTAAAATGTGCAACTAATTAGCCATCAGATTTATGCTTCGCCCCCCATTCGCTGAATTTGTATCTCTTAGCTTTTTTCTTTAAGAAATTGAAGAGATTCCACTATTTATTTTTATTAAAATAAAAAAAAACCCAAGGCAATTAAAACAGAATGAAAAGTCAAAAGGTGATAATAAAACATTTAGATTTTGCCTATATTTCATTGTCTAAATTCCTGCGCGTCTTTAATTGACCTAATTATAACATAGAAAATAATATAATTATAATTTTATATAATTAATAATAAAGTAATAGATGAAATGTCGAGCAGAAAATATAACAGTTTGCATAGAGCGATATAAAATAATCCGGAAATATATAAATATTGCTATACGTTTTTATTTTGTATTATTTTATTCGAACTTTAGTACTTTCCCGTGGGAATTTTTTAAAGCTCCGCCACCTCACTTAACCTGAAAATCCCAGAGCTTGACAGGCCTGGGAGCGAGTGAGACGGAGCTAGGCGAGGGAGAGAGACGGAGCTAGGCGAAGGAGTGAGACGGGTAGAGAACAGGGCTAAGCTGGCGATTAAACAACAATTGGCTGACAGTTATTTACACAAGTAGCTGGCATTGCAGCATCGCTGCATTGTGCACATATTGATCACTCGGCGATTCAATGCAGTCTGCGGCTTAATATGTGTTCCAGGGGGGAGGGAGAAAGAGACGGTGCCCGGGGGCCAGAGAGAGACGGCTAGATTATTGGCGCACCGCCGTCTATTGTCTGCCACAGAGAATGCCCCCCTAATTTTGAAAAAAAAAAATGGAAATGCAGGGGGGGGGAGGGTTCGATTAAAACACAACAATTTGCTGATTTCTTATGCAGCCGAAAGAGACGGGTGGCGCGGCCCAGAAAGAGAGGGGGCAGGGGCCCGGCGAACAAGAGAGCTCACGACAATCGACGCCGTCAAACCTTATCCACAGCGTAAACACAGACGAAAAACTGCTAAATCATTGCAATACAAAACCAACAAAAGCCGCTGTCGACGGACCCCAACCGACCCCCTTTTTCGCCACCCATCTCCGCCACAGCAATCGCACTGCTTATGACTATATCACACCAAATGTCAAATGTTTCCTAGAAAGAAATTATTGAGTTGTAAATAATCTATATTGTAAAATCTTTTTATTAACATTTTTTTAACAACTAAAAAAATTATTCATTATTTATTCATTATTATTTATATTTATATATAGTTTATATATTTATATATAATTTTTTTACCACTTTTTTCTGAAATACAAAGTATTTAGTTGCAGATATTATTATTAAAATTTTTGTTTTTCTTTTGCACAATTTATATTTTGAATTAAAATATTTGTAAAGTTTTATGAATATTAAATTAAATAACATTTTATACTTTTCAATAAAATATTTTAATATTTTCTGTATTTATTTATTGTGTGCTATATGATGGTAGCACATAATAATAATTTATATATAACTTTAATTTATGTATAAAGCAAATGCAATAAAAAATGAGCATCGCAGTATTATAATAATATTAAATGTAAACTAAAAAAAACCCATTAAGTACATATACATTTTTTAAAATAAAATAATTAAACATTTTTGTATATTTGTTTATTATTTATTATCAATTATTACAATTATTATCACTTATTTGAATTTTCCCTATCTTTTAAATAAAACCGTGTGATAGAGGCACACTGCCTAGCTGTCACTGGCACATCTGCCCCCGTTTGCCCCCCCATAAGCCCCTCGTGAGCCACTGGAGCTTATTCTTCTACTCATTCTTCTTGCCGCTGCGCAAATATTGAAAATACAATCCGTCTATGCGGAATATTGATATGCCGTGCCGTCTATATCTATCTATATCCCATATCCAAGGACCAGGGGGCAGCGGGGGTAGGCTAACCCCCATTGGGGGCTGCGACTTGCGGCTGCCACGCCACTGAATCTCACACACAGAGTGCTTTTAACGCTGTCTGCTCAATGATTTATTGATACGGCCAAAACGTATGCGCATTTAGCAGTGGCAACAAAAGCGCCGAAAAACCTTAAAGCTGCGGCAAAGGAAACCGGGAAAATATCGGGAAAAACTAAGCCAAGCATTCACTGGTAATTGCAATTAAAATGGCAGTCGAAACAATTCCAAATTGACCTCAACAAGCATAACTTTGGCCACACACAAGGGTAAAGACCATGGGTGAAAACGTAGAACGAAGACTTTAATACACCCTCTGGAATGCGATTGAAAAATACTTCATCTTTTGGGAAACCTATTCATAATTTTGTGAATTTTTTAATTGGTTTAGAGTATTTATAATGTATCAAATATTAATATATCAGTATTTACATTGATGCAAATATGTTTTTAAAGGAATTTTATTTATTAAAGCAACTTAAATAAAATATGTGAGCTTACAAAAAATTGTACAATTAAAATTTAAAAATTAAATTTTTTTTTATGTTATATAAAATTTTTTTTTAATAATTTGTTATTACTTTTTTAAACTCATTCAAAAAGCGTCGTTGAAGCTAACAGTCCGAAATGGTAGGAAAACAGGTCGGAAGTCCAAGACTCGAGCTGTAAGAAGACAATTCAATTCATTAGCAAAGTGCATTTTCTTGTAAGGAGCGAATGCTGTTTGGTTCTGTTTTATTTTGTTGCCCCTTTTTCTGTGTTTTTTTGGTAACAAGTCTCGTCGCTTAGATATGAGTCATGCACACGCATTTTCAGAACAACTCCCTGGAAATGGCGAGTCACATTCGCCCATTTTCCGCTTTCCACTTGCCATACGGTCACCCATTTTCATTCCCCTTCCGCAAACTCGAATCGCATGCTAACCAATAAATAACAGCATCCTTTCTCAAGTAAGTAGAGGAATCTACGGAAGTTCGAGTAAAAAATAACAAGGACGAGGCAGGCCTGAAAAGCCGTGTGCAGCAACAAGCAAAAGTAATAAAATCGTGCTTAAAAATCATTTATTGAATTCGTGACAAAAATACTAGGGAAAATAATGAAAAAGGAAAAATATTCGGGAGCGGAAAAGGGGCGGTAAAATAAGAGGAAAAGTCGGTCTAAGAGCGCGACTGCGACTGTCAAAGATGCGACTGTGCAAAGACAATATTTGCCTGCGTCAGGATGGAAAGTCCTTTGCTATCTGTCTGCACCCCCCAAAAAAAAATATCCCCTCCGCCCCTTTTCCTGCCAAGGCCAAATTGAAAAGGGACGCAAACAAAGAATCATCCATGGAAACGAGATAGCCCAAGGAAAATGCAGCAAGGAAAACTCTGGAAAAATCGCAGGAAGGAACGACTGCAGCCGCCTTTTGGACACTGGCATTAAAATGGTCAGAACGCATGAGAAATGTAAAAAATAAAAATTAAAAAGGAGGAGAAATATAAAAAATATTAAGAACTGGAACTGGGTATAATACTGATTTTATTACAATATTATGATATGTAATTTTACAAAATCCATTAGGTAAATACAAATTTATGAAAAATTAAATAGCTGCAGAAAGCCTTTTCAGTATTTTTAATGTTACATTAGAAAATCACAGCTTTTAAATTTTACTACGTTTTAATTAATTAATAATTGAATTTAATGCACAGGATGGTTAAATAGGAAATTATTAAAAAAAATGTGAAGAAAAAGAGACAAAAACCACGCACTTGGCAGCCCGATAAGTTGGCCCTCCCATTTTTTGTTCTGACCATTTTTCCTGCCGAGTTGCAGGTGCGAAGAACAAACAAAAAACGGCTGCAGGGGTGCTCGGAAAATGAGGGGGCTGTGGGCAGGGCGGGGAAAAGCGGGAAACACAATGAGCGTCTGCCATTTTCGCAGGTCACTGAGCGCATACAAAAGACAAAAGCCAACAGCCGACATTTGGCACAAATCGCTGAATGGATTTGTTTGCCGTCCCCCTCCGCAATGGACCGCCCCCTTTCTCCGGGGAAAATCGGGAAAACTGCTCTTTGTTGGCATCGCTGCAACTGACAAGAGTTTTGCGTGCGGCACACGGTGTAAATTGTCGTCCGAGGCAGGAAATAGCCGAGGAAAACTAGATAAAAAACAGGGAACAGGCTGCAGGCAGAGAGTGGGTAAACAACTAACCAAAAGCATACAAAAATTGTTTGAGGTAAGTAAGGTAAGTATGTAAGTAGAATATATATTTTATAAAATAAAAATTAAACTTTTAAAATAAAAAAAAAAAATCATTTTATATTGTCAAGAATTATACTAATATTTTATTTTTTCAGTCTTGGTGCATCTTATAGGTATTCTATTGCGGTAATTATTATAGTTAATAATTAATTAATTAATATTTAAAATTTTGTGAGGGGCTGAACTTTTTATTTGTTTATTTTAAATAACCTTACAAAAATTATCAATATATTTTTGTCAACTAAATTCAAATTATAGTTTAAGTTTAGTTGAAATTCCGGTTCACATTGTAATTATATATAAGCCTACACTGCGTATGAGTGATATAAAAATAGTCCTATACAATAAGCCTAAATACGTATTTCTGTTCTTCTATTAAAAAAGAAGAACTTAATTAAAAGCGTCTGATTTCAATTGGATATCCCATTGTATAAAAATAAAATAAGAACTAATTAGCGAAGCTATTTTTATTGATTATAAAAATGTACATTAATTTGAATTATATATATTTCTGGATAATAGCTTATACTAAACCCGTTTTTTAAATCACAAATAGACGAAAGATATTAAAATAATGCCTTGAAATATTACCATCAACGAAATTAATTTGTTCATCATTTAGATAATCATATCAATTTAAAAAAAATATCAATTAAAATTCAACTGCGTAAGCCGATGTTGTGCAAATGCCAGTATAACTCGTCCGATGAGTTTAAAATTGCAGCCGAATTATTATTTTGGCCAAAAGTTGCTCAGTTACTTTTCTGGATTTAGCCAGGCCATTGTTTGAGGTATTTTGCGAACATTTTTCGGCCACAATTCCAGGGCCATTTTGTTACCTTTGTGACCTCAAATGAAGCGTCTACAATTGCAGCTTGAGGTCAGGTTCGTTGGGCTCCGATTGTTCGCATGCACCGGTGTATCTATGTGCGTGTATCTGTGTGTGTGTATTTGTGCCTGTAATTTGTATGCATACACACACCCTCAACGGCACAAACACTTACAAAGGCTGCACGTGTCGGCCGGCAACAACAACTAAAATGGGCGCACAGAGAAAACATAATTATAAGCACATGTTGCGCCCACTCACACGTACAGGGGCACACACACAGATACACACAAACACCCCCGCAGGAACACCCACGCACAAAGTGCACTTGCTGCAGTTAGCCCCATCCCTTTCTGGCACACATAAATTACCGCATTGAAGGGTGCACAAAAGTCTTGTTTCAAGTCTAAAGAATTTTGTACATGTTTACACTGCAAAAAAATGTGTACAAACATTATTTCTTAAAAATAAAAGTCTCAAATAAATGCCCTAAAAAGTATGCTCAAAATCGTTGCCTACTTATTTGGGCAAATATTTTATTATTTTAATATTATTATAAGTAATATAAAAGTATATGTTTTTTAATCTTAATTCCTTAAACAATTTCCTAAGTGCAGTGGTTAGTGTGTGCCCGTTACTGGGACTTTTGAATTTGGGCTTTGTATTTCGTTACATGATTCGAATTTCTAAAACTTTTTCGACTTGTTTTTGTTTTGGCCGGAGCGCAGAGAGAGAGCTGACCGCCTGTTTATTTGGCCAACATTGGAGCATCGGGTTCGAACTTGGCTCTTCCTGCCCAAAATCCGACACTTTCCAACCGGCTCCTTGGCATCCGCCTCCATTCAGCCGGGTAGCAGGTGAGTATTTATGGACACTGCAGTAATTAGCCAAGCACAACTGTACCCTCTGCCGAATAAAGTGAATTAACACCGAGGAGGGCCTCAGTTTCCAGGGGATTTCAGTTCGACAGGCCGAGAAGTGGACCCTTTGCCGGGCTAAATACACATTTTCCAAATGCTATTCTGATCTTTAGACTTTGATTAATGTCTAGAAGTGCTGGGGAATTAATCTAAACACTGGCTTAATCAACAAACATTTGCTAAACGTAGGTTAAGCAGTTAGTTTGGAAAATATCAATAGTGTTTTCTGTATTTAGACAGGATGTAAGGATAATTTCTTTAAATAAAATAAGGTTTACTCCTTGGAATTTAAGAAAGTAATGTATAAATATGTGTAATAATAGTTTAATCGTTGGGAAAAAACTGCTTAGTAGTTTCCCTGTCACATTTTAGACGATAATTTCTCCATGGTAAGCCCTGAAATTCCCTGACCAAGATCTGACATTTCTAACGATCCCCCGGGCATAATATTACCAAAATGCAAACAACCGACTCAGGTGACAGTTTTGCACATTTTTGCGAATGCCAATTGCACTTATCCCGCGCCCCAAGAGAGCCAAAGAAAAAAAAAAATAATATAGATATGATTTATATAGCGCTGGCGAATTAATTTTGAATGGAAATGCTCCTGGTGACTAATAAGCTGTGGGGAAATGGAGCGGGCCTCTCCTGCTTTTCCGCGTTTTAGCGGGCGGACTGAGTTGCATTCGAGCGGTGGCAAGTGGAAATTTATTAGTGCTCTTGACAATCGGCAGCCCAGAATGTGCAGAGCGCACATTTTTCATTCGCATTTCAATTCAGCTGGCTCTAGTTAATGCCCCCTCCTTGGGGGCCTTCATGCCATTTCCCCGATGACAAAATGTGTCCGCGTTGCAGAAAAATGAATTTCCACAGCTTCCCCCCCTTTTATCCTCGCAGCGGCACTGTAAAATATGACAAACAGCAAATCGCGGCAGTTATTAAATCGAAGCGGCTCAATAGATTATTACATTCAGGCCTCCCATATACGAAAAGGAATGCGTTTGTATTTGCATGGCTGAAATAAAAAATGGAAAGTATTCGCCCGACTGTCGCCAGGGAAACTGGCAAATGGCTAATGAATCCGGGTTATTATATAAATTAATACACACCAAAGTGGTGGAATTTGGTTGACGGGTTTTTTAAGAATATTTAGATTTATTGATAACTAGTAATTTTGGATAGTCAAAAGATTGGGCTTGGGTTATAAGTTAAAAATTTAATAACATTTTTTTTAAATATTTTATGATATTTTATTTATAATAGTAAAAAGAAATATTAATAATATCAAAGAATTCGCAAGGGATTTTAATAATTTATTTATTAAACAAGACATTTTTAAAGTGTGCAATTTAAAATCGGCTTTCAATAATTTTTAAAAGGCTCTAAATATACCCCTATAAATTAATTTGTAACTATTTTTTAATTTAGCTCACAAATTAATGATTATTTTTAACAAATATTTATACAAATGCTGCACCAATAGGCATCATACCCCAACTACTCAAACCGCCAAAGAGCACACAAATCCATCAGATATTGAGCCATTTTATGGACTTATTGAAATACTTACCCACACACAGAGGGATAAGTGGAAAGAGGTCCGAGCACAATGGATGTTGCCGAATAAAAAGAGAACAGCGACATATAGATGATATATCCGAGGCCCTTGGCAAAGAGGAACGGGGTCGTTGGCGGGGGCGATGAGCCCTCGAAAAGGAGGCCATTGTAGAATGCAATTGACGTTTCAATGAGACATCGTTTTCTCCATCCATTTCTCCATTTTCTATTACCGAAAACGCCGAGCTGACTCTGACGTTTGGGCCTTGATTAAAGCCAACCCGAGCTCGAAGCCAGATGCCCAGAAATCCAGATATCCAGATACCCAGACGGAGATCAATCAAAAAATCACACAAAAGCCCAAATTTGTACAGCATTTGGCTATCAAAATGATTTAATTGGTTAGCGCACAACAATTTTTTTGTTAGCTCTATTTTTTTGTGGCTTTTCGTCTATTTCTTTTTTTTTCTGATGCCAACGATGAATGAAGTCTTTGCACTCGATTGACCACAAATCAATGGACAATTTAGGGTAGAAAGGGTTAAGAAAAAAGGAGAAAGAAGGGCCTTCCAGATCGGACAAAAGATGAGATGGCCATATCCACCTGAGCCCGTGTGCATTTGTTATTCATGAGCGGCCATCAACACCAAACAATGTGCAACAACAACAGCAAGAACAATTACAATTACAACAAGAAAAGGAAAACTCGAGCTTTTCCTGCCCACGTCCACAGCTTGATTGTCCAATGGGCTACTGACGTTTCCGCTTGCCAAATGCAAACGGAAATGTCACAAAAAATAAAAGATGACAGAGGGGAGGGAGGGGAAAAAAATTGAAAATGAAAAGAGAGATTGTTGAAAAAATGTTCTTACGTGGGCGGAAAAGTGCGGGGGTGGGGCTGCGGACTGCGAAGCGGCTGCAACTGCCAACTGCTTTTGTTATGAATGATGATGGAAAATCTGGCAGCAACAGCAGCAGCAGAAAAGCAGTGGAGAAGCAGCATTTCCATAGACCAAGCAATTACACTGCGAGAAAGTGCACTGTGCTTACGGGTAAAGCCGTAAAGGGGAATTCTAAAATATTAGGGGTATTTCAAAATATTATCTAATTTTGTTTTCTTTTTTTAACTTATTATTGTAGTGTTTCATTTATAAATAAAATAAAATAAACATTTTTTATATTCAGTAATTACCATTTTTTGTTAACTATTATAAAAAAAATAGATAATTTGTTTAATTATTATATATTAGTTGTTTGTATTGTTTAAAATTATTTATATATTAGTATTATAAAAATATTTATATTAGTATTTTGAAATTAAAAATTTTTGAAATTAAAATTTATTAATATTTTGAATACATTTCAATGAGGATTTTGAAAATATTTTAATTAATTTTTTAAAAATATTTTTAAATTATAATTTGAAAATGTTTTAATTTAATTAATACTTTAAAAATATATTAATTAATATTTTTATTGGCACTTGGTAGTATCTTATAAACCTTTTTCGTTTTTTTTCCACATTCGAAAAAGCTGCCAAATAAATCCTCAGTGCAGGACCTGGGCTGCAGTATCGGATCTTCTCGAAGGATGACGAGGAGATCGGCGGGGATAATAATTTGGGTGATTCAATTCAGTTTGTGCAACGAGCGGGCCAGCCAAAAACTTTGTGTGCAGAAAGAAATCGGATTCCTTCTGCTGGTCACAGGCGAGTGGGGCAAAAAAAAAGACGGAAAAAGAACAAACGAAGCTCCCTCTAAAATTTCCCGGGTTTTCCGCCCCCCTGCAGACCACCTCTTAACCCTTATTGGGTATTGAAATGCAAATGGTAGCTGGCCTGCCGAAATTAAATTATGTGGAAGTAATGATAACCCTTCTGTCTCTGTCTCCGTATCTGCACCAGAGCCACCCAAATTTTCCTGACCCCCCCCCCCCCCCTTTTGAGCCCCTTTTCCTCGATTTTCCCCCTCAATGGAGGGTCTTCATTTAACTGGCGACGTAACGCCTTTTTTGGCAGCTGTCTTCATTGTGTCCTGCCACTGCCCCTGCTCTTCGCTCCTCTCCTCTCCGCTCTGAATTTTCCGCTTTCCCATTGCCGGCCCTCGATTTTCCCCTGCTGCGGAAAACTGGGGATTTGAGCGAATGCAAAATGAATTGGGTAGGTGTGTCGCCAGCAGCCGCTAACGGCAATTAATTGTTTGCTAAAGTGTCTTCGCACTTAGTGCAAGTGGACCAGCAGTGGGAAGGGGCTGGGGAAAGCTGGACTCTCCGCCCCACCACCACCCACTTTCGGAAAAGTTGCCGGAGATTCATTAGGGCCAAGAGACTGAGATTGAAAGGTGTGAAAGGTTTTGTGGGCCATAAACTCGAAGGGCGCTTCATTTGATGGCCATCAAAGATGGGATTTATGTGTGACCTATAAAAACAGCTGAATACCTTGTTAAATAATTATTTTCGCATTAAAAAAGTAAATTAAAACGCTAAAGAATTATCATTACTTATTTGTATTTATTGCTGACATACTTTTTATAATTATATTTGTTTCAAAAATAAAAAAACACAACCTTTCTTGAGATCACTTTGTATTTTAATCATTATTTAACCTTTAAAATTTTAATAAAATTCTTAGAATTATTAAAGCCTTATATAGTTTTCTTAATTTTTTTATACTTACTTTTAAAGAATAAAATTACAGCAATCAAATCAATATTAATTTTTAACAACTTATCTAATAATAATATTATTTATTATTTTAATTTAAAGCGTTACCTTTCGTTTTTTTTATAAAAATTGAACTTGAATATTTTCTTTGAATTGTTTCCAAAAGTACAGATTTTATATTATGATGAGATAACATTTTTAAGTCTAGACAACCGAATGTAAATATTTTTTAAGAACAGAAAATCACACCCATAATATTTTTTAGAAATTAGCAAATATATTTACATCTAGAGTTTCCAAATTTAATTCCGAAAACCGGAAAGCTCTTTTGACCCCACGCCAGAGTGTGTGATTGTCCACTCTGCTGGCCTGTGTTTGCCTTGTGTTATTTCACTTGTTTGTTTCGATAAGGTCTTTGTGGGTTGTTAAGACCACTGCGAACTCATACATGTATCTAAACACATGGATGCCAAGTACATATGTTTGTATATGCATTTACAAGCCGTTCGCTCAGTGCGGTAATGTTTTCCTTGGAATTTGCTGCCCCCGGGGGATATTTATATACAGAGATGGCGGCACAGAACAGAGCAATTTTGTCATTTGTGTCGAGAACTTGGCTGGAATTGTGGCAAGTTTTTGCCTCGGCTTATTTAAATAGAAGCAACTTGCACATCCTTTCGGCATCTCGGTTTCTGCTTCTGTTGCTGCTGCAGCCTCTGCATCTGTGTGTCAAGTGTAGGCCTTTTGTGGCTCCGGCTATAAGAAATAAACAGAACGAACCGTAGGCACTGCCACTGCACTTTCCGTCCAACCCACAATCCATCCATTTAGCCAACCAACCAACCAGCCATCCATCTATCCATCCATCTATTCATTTACCCAGCCATTCTCACACGGATGCGTATTTACATAGCAAATATTAACATTGTGTAATTTAGTTGCTCTACAAAATGTGTACAAGGATATAGGCAAGTGTCTTTAAGTGAGTGGCGAAGACAGTGCGTTTCAGGCACATAATATCAGATATTTTATAATTTTTTAATTAATTAATTTAATAAGAATATTTAATTAAGCACTAACACATGCCACTAATACTCAGCAACTCATTCTAAAACCAACCAAATTTACAATTTTAAAATATTTGTAATAAATATTTCTGCTTGTTTAACGTAGGACTAACTTATATTTTTAATATTAATTTTTAAAATTTGTAAAATAAAATTTTAGGTAACAAAATGGACCTCCTGACCTTAGAGAAACCTTTTGCACTGTAGCCTCCCATCGAAACTTAACTTGGCCAAGGAGCACAATTTGCCCAAGACTTTTCTGGCGGCATTAGCATCTGGGCGAGAGTTTCACTTCCATTTCGGTTTTTAGCCTAGGCAAACTTTCCACATCGCACCCAAAGTACACACAGCAAAAAGGGGGGTGTGCTTCGAGTATTTATTTAAAGGCAACCCAGGCACTTTCTCCTCACTTGCAGCCTCTCGGGCTGTCATAAAGCACTTTCTGCCCCCTCATCGCCTGCCATTATAAACTATTATTCCGTCTTGGCTGTTGATATTTTTCCAAATTTAATTGCATTTCTGTCCAGGCTCTGGATTACACACACAGTATACACACACACACACACACAGGGTGTACAGAGTGTAGGGCCGATCGGCGAGTGGGTCGGTTGTGGGTGGGTCGTGGGTCGGCAGTGACAAGACAACTCAATTTGATGGCAAATCACATCATATGCTTTCCAAACACGTCCCAACCAGCAGCGACAGTAGCACGCAAAAATTTAAGTCACGAAAACAATTTCGTCAATTGTTGTTGTCTCTGCGACAGACGGACAGACGGACAAACCGGCGGACAAACTGACGGACGGACGGACAGTGTCCTTAAGTGGCCAAGCGCCTTGAGTGGATTACAGCGCAACGAGGCGACATTATTGTGCTTCCCATTGCCGAAATTTACTACACTGCGCCATCGTTATGTACACTGGGAGGAATAAGGTTTATTGATAAAAAAAAAATAATAGTTACGTTTACAATATTAAATCACATTAAATAAAATAAAAATTCAAAAACATACCCTGAATTAATTTTTAATATAACAAATTAAGTAAACTTAACTATAAGTACTTAAACAGTGCTTTAAAATCCATTTTAATGTTCAATATTAATATTTAAATATTTTTTAAACCAAAAATATTATCTATTTATTTATAGGACATTTAATACTTTTAACACATAGTTCGGAAGGATTTTAAGACTGTACAAAAAAACTTTGTATATAAAATATATAAAAAAAAAAATTAAGATTAAAAAAATGTAAGAAAAAAAATAATTTGCAAAAGATTTTAGTATGTTAGTTTAGCATATGCATATTAAAAATAGTACTTAAAATTATTCCTTAATAAAAATTTAGTTCTTTGACTTCATAATATATTAATAATATATAATAAAAATGTTAATAATAATATTACAATTATTTTCCAGTGCTTCAGTCCATTTTCGGGGGGCCAATGGTAGCTGCTTTTGTTTGGCTGGGCCAAAAATTTGAAACAATTGAGTCGCGAATTAGCATTAAGTCAATCACTTGTCTAGCAATGAAATATCTAGCCAACGCAGAGCACGTAGGGTGCCCAGAGATAAAAACAAAAAAAGCTGACAGATTTATGTTCGTCTGAGGCAGGTCCTCTGTCTCGAAAGTTATTGCCATTCGTTATTTTCGCAGTTTCTTAATAATTTTAACGATAGCTGATGATTGCTTGTGCCCAGCCATTGGAGGTGGAGGAAAATTCAGAAAAAAAATAAAAAAGGAGAGAGACATTTGAATTGAAGGTGTATTAAAATGATTTTTAGAAAGATATTTCTTTATAGTTTAAATTATGTCTTTTAATTTTATTGCATTAAAAAAAATATATTTTTAATAGTTATAGGGAAATTATGAAATTTTCTTTAAATTATAGTCACTTGATTAGTAATATCTCAAGCAACTGCTATGCCATCTTAAGACATAGAACTATGAACCCACTTCATGAACGATTTTACTCAACTCGAATGGTATTTTCCACATGACCTACATCCACAAAATATCCATTTTCGAGAAACCACCAACTACTAATTACTAAAACGATTAAGCAGCAGAAAACAAGCCAAGTCTCTGGCTTATAATCGTCATAAGGATAACACGAGTAAAAAGCCTGGGGATCGGGGCGAAATGAAAATAGAAAACCACAGAATGATATAATGTCCCATTGGATAAACCCCGACACTCGCACAAAAAGCGGACAGACAGCGAGAAGCTTTAAAACAATTAATTATAAATTTATGGGATGATGTTGAGAGGGTACCAGGAACCAGGAACTAGGAACCAGGAACAAGGACCAGATGCAGACATTTAAATAACTCGGCAAACAAAGGCCAACGGAAAAGGACCAAGGACAAAAAGGAGTGAAAATGGATTTCCATTTAAGGCGGCATGTTGAGCACATTGTTTTTATTAAGTGTCGCATGATATGTGCGATAAATATATGTATTCGTACGAACACATACCCAATGCTAAGCCCGCAGTGGCACTCCATTCACATAAACACTTCAAGTGGTAACATGACGTGCAACTAATCCGTTGCCGTTCCCCAAAAAATGTGTTAGAAGTGGGCAGGATTCGGCCGGACAGCTGGACATTGTGGCCTAAAATACGAGAACAGCCAACTTGGTTCTTAAAAAATTTATAAATACTTTAACAGCAGAATAAGCGAACTAGCAAAAGATATGTCTTTAATGTAAATAACATATTTAAGTTAAAAATATCTATAATATTAGAAAATGTAAGTATAAAAAACATAGTATATTTAAACTGCAAAATATATCACTCAGTGGACTGTTAAATACAATATTAATTTAGTTTTATAAATATTTTTTGGCAAAAAAATTTTATAAAATAAGGTTCAAAAGATAAACATTTATTTTAAGGGAAATCAAAACATTTAGAGCAAAATAAAACACAATGTAAATTATCTATAATATTTTCTTTCTTTCTTTTTTCCCCCAATAAATGCTTTAAAATATATTTAAATAAAAAATGTACCAATAATTCAAATTATTAAATGACAACAAATTATACAAAATAAAAATAAAATATTTTGTAAAATGCCTTAATATATTTTTAGGCATTTCTTAAAATTTAACCATCTACCTTATGCTATAAACTCATTAGATGAGTTGTTTAAGTTTTAGCTCACAAAAAATTATTAAAAATTTATAATAATAAATAAAAATTTATAATAATAAATAAAATATTTATATTTTGTAAAATTGTAATATAATTTAGAGCTAATCTAAGCATTCTCGACCCACTGTGCCAAGGGGACATCATAAAAACAGCTGCCGACCCTGCACAAAGATGATGACTGCGACTCCTGATGATGATGACCCCCTGATCCCCGACCCGCCCCCGGTCCACCGCCCCCACTCCCCCTCCATATAATGCACGCTAAATACATAGTTTGAAAATAGTTTTGAACCCTTTCATCAGGCAGCCCCACAGCTCGCAGGCAGCCGCAAACAAACAAAAAAACCCATGGGAACTCGACTCGTGGCTTTGGCACCAGCATCCCAAAAAGGGGATGGGAAATTCTTTGGGGCGGGGGACGGGCGGCGGAAAAGCGGGCTGGTGTCAGTGGCAGAGCATTGGCTGTCATTTTCCCTATTTTTCCTCTGTTTGTTTTATTTCTGCCATATGACCTTTTTTGTCACATTTAGACCGAGTTACATTTTGTCAGTCCTTAACCAACTCATCAGGGTGGGCCAAAACTGCACTGCTTTGTGCTGATAAATGAAAGGCGAACGTCTGCCGGGCCCCACTCTACTAGGGATTTTCCATAGGGTTTTCCTCGAATTTTCCTTGCATTTTCCGGGGCCACCATCCCTGCTAACCACATCCACAGTCTGCGCTGCGTCTGAGTGAATGTGTCTGTGTGAATGGCTGCCGAAATGAATGTTGCAACTAAATGAATAAATGGAAATTAGTGCCAAAAAGGCAACGATGCGCACACAATGAACGGACAAACGGACAGCGGACACAACACGACGGACTTACGGACAGATTTACGGACAACGGGACGAATTGACGGACAAAAAAGCCCATATTTTTGGCGGAGAGCTGGCTGCACTTGAAAATGAAGCATCTGGCGAAATCATTTTTCATAGTCTTTTTTGAAGGCCTAATTTTGATTGCTTTTAGTTTAATATTTAGTGACTTGTTGGTTTCATTCAGATTTATAAATATTTTATAGTAAAACTTAAAACTTTTAAAAATGTTTGTGACTTCTGTTTAAATGTCATAGCAGCTCTCATTTAAAGCGTCTGGCCCCCAGAAAATAGCAGGAATATTATCGTATAATTCAAAAAGGGCAGAGAAAGCGGAGTGAAAGCGGAGAAAGGGCAAAAAGAAGCAGGGCATTGAAGCGAACGCATATCTATCATTAATATCGCTGCAGTCAGCTGCTGTTGTGCTCGAAAAAAAATCCAGCGAAAATGGAAAGCATAAGCAAAAATAGAACTGAATATTAAATACCCTATTACAAAATATAAAACATTAAAATTGAAGTTTAAAAATACATTATTTTTAAAATTAAATGGCTGTTGTTGAAGATATTTTTGTAGAAACTAAAGGCCCCTTTTAAAAATGATTAAATATATTTTATTGACATGTTTTTAGCCTATAAAATCTACACTAAATTACATTTTAACTCAATTATAAAAATTTATAAATATAAAAACTCAAAAAAATGTTTTAAATTATTTGGAAATATTAAAAAAATAAACCTAGACCTTGTAAATAGGTAATACCCTTGGAAAATAGGAAAATGGAAAAATGGCTGAGGAGAAGAAGAACGCTGCTACACACACACACATACATGGACGGCCATGAATGCTAACACACACCACACATACACACACTCACTCACACACATACACCATTGTGTGGCAGCGAGGTTTACTGGGCTGCATTTTCTGCATTTTCCAGCAGCAGCGGCGGCGGCGGGAAAAGCTGTGGCAGTAACTGACTGCTGAACTACTGCCAACTGCAATTAATCATTTTTCTATCATTTTCAGATTTTTTACACACACACACACACGGTGCCTGGTTATACATATACATATGTATGTGCCTGGGGTAAGTTATGATTTTTCGCGATGCCGTTCGACGATTTCGGTCCCCCTTCCTTTTGGAAAATGTTTCTTCCGGAAAAGGGAGTTTGCTTTTCTTGCAGCAATCTATAGAGGTTATATATAAAATGTAATCCCTTAATTGTTAATTATTTTATTAATATTTAAAAAAACAAGACAGGGGTTTTTAATTATTTAATTAGTAATTTAAAACGTTTTATCTCTTAAATGAAAACTTGACGGTGTTTCTGTATGGATTTTGCGATATATGCAGGCAGCACAGTGATGTGGGCCTATGATGCACGCCCGTAAATATGTGCAGAGACATCTGTCTGCTATTAGCCGCCGTAAATTGCATCGTCGCCATCGGCCTAAGCGATTTCTAATGGCGGAGCACAGCGGGCGGCACCAAACACCTCCGCAATCTCCTCCACAAATCACACTGTTAAAAACAATCACCTAAAAGCCTACAAATAATTCAAAACATTAATATTTTTTTGACATAAGAAACGCAACTGGAAGTATATATTAACTACAAAATGGTATGTAGAAAGGTAAAACTTTAATATTTTATAAGAATTAGTTAAAATCCTAAAATTTAAATTTTATTTAATACAATAGTTAAAGTATTTTAAATAAGATACAAAAAGCTTGTCATTTGATTTTTTTGAATTAAAAAGAATTCCAAATAATAGGTAAGACTTATTAAATAATTATTATTGAATAAATATGTTTTTGAAAATAGTTACAATACTTAATATAAAAAACAAAGAGCTTAATACCAATTATATATTTATAATTATTTATTATATAATATATTTATGAAGAAACATCTTTTTTATAGAAATTGAATTTAATATACAAATAAGAATATATGTTAATAATATCTTAAAAATACACTTCTTTTTAAGATTATTCAAATATTATTTTTAAAAAAATATTAATATTAATATACACAGTCTCCCTCTCTTTATAATAATGTGTATTGAATATTTTCCTAATCGTTGCTACTTTTAATATATTTAATATATATTATTCCTTTGCTCTCTTAAGTAGCATACAAAAATTATTAAACTAAATAATTAAATATATATTTTTATAACATTTTTTTTTTGAACAATAAATGTTCTTCAAAATTATGCTATCTTTTCCCTCCGTTTTAATAGGCCTTTAAAATAAATGAAGAAATATATTAAATATTTCCCAAATGGCTAATTTTTCCATAGATTGTATTGTGTTATTCCTTTCGAGCAGTGCTCTTTTGCGGATCCTTTGGTGCATGTGTGCCCAGAACCTGGCTGGCCGTACATACATATGTACATAGATTAGGTCAATTTGCTGGTAACTTTTGATGATGCCCCGGCAGAGGAGTACGCATCGCAGGCCAAGTCGCAGACTAAGGGGAAACTTTCGGCCTGGTCACTCATTGATGCGGATACATCCGGTGGTTCAGAGGGTGGCCGAGTGGGTGGCTCCGTGGGTGGCTCCGTACATAGGCAGGTGGTTCGAAGGGCATCGGACATCAACTGCTAACAAGTCAACAAGACCGGCTCCGTTCAGTCGGCCATTCGCATTCCCAGGGGACATTTGGTCAGCTCGGTCAGGTTAAGTGTTTTATGAACTTGTTTCAATGGAGAGTCGAGTTGAGTCCTCACGAAGTGCGTGTCTCTGTGTACGCATGTGTGTGGGTGCTGCAGGTGCCGTGTGGTGACATGTGGCCAGGCGGCAGGAGCACAAAACAGGAGCAGATCTAGGTCCTCGTCTGTTGCCATTGAAGCTTTTAATTTGATTTTCGTTCAAGTGTCGTTTTCTGTGGTTCCCCAATCGTCTGTCCCTGTCCCTGTCCCTGTCTCTTTCTCCTTCGCCTTCTCGCTCCCACCCTCAGGCCGTCTCTTTCTGCCATCTGCCTTCGCAATTTGTGCGTTTTGGACCATGTGCTGATTGTAGCCAACTTGAGCCTTTGGCCCGGCTTAAACTTCTTCTCCCGCTTCGATGGGAGATCCCACTTTTTGGCCAGCATTCCACTTGGGCTCCTGTTCCCCTTTTCGGTTGGGGTCTCAGTTTCTGATTCTCCTAATGAGGCATTCCTTTGCGCCCGAAAATTCTCTAATTAAAGGCGTCACAGGGCCATTCAAAATTTAAATTGCGTTGACCAGGTTCACAGCTCCTGAAAGTATAATAAAAATAAGTATGGGTTTTATGTGCGTTTTTTTTTAACTAAGTAAATTAATAAGTTGGGTAACAATAAAATATTATTAAATCAACAAGGTGAAACATTTACATATATTTTATTTTCATTCTACATTTGGTTCTACATTGGATTCTATTTATACTCATTATTAGTAGTGTTTGAAATAATAAATTTAAAAAAAATACCTAGCAAGAACTAATTGGGACTTCTAAGTTCACACTGAAGGTAACCTTTTTTAAGTGAACACTATAGATGAAGTGACCTTGCAGTGCATCTGCAAACCAAACTTCTGACTTTATTATAAATATACTTTACTATGTACCCTGTGCAAATGTTTAACAATAACTTTGTAAATATTAAATCAACCTTAAACAAACTAACCTCAATCTCTGCAATCATTCCCCTTAAATTCAAAGCTCAATAACCACAATGATTCAGTTTGCAAAGTGCCTGCGCAGCCAAGTGGGTGACATTAAGCTAACGAATAATTTAATTTGCAAAATGGAATTGGCTATAAATAAATATAAGTTACAATTTGGGATTTAGTGTGGTTTCAACCGAAGATGCGAGTGGTACATTATCGCCAGAAGGCTCTTCTTTGGAGCCAGCAAAAGCAGTTAAGGCCGCAGCCAAGGAAAATCAGGATAACGCTGGCCACTTGGCAGAGAATCCTGTCCAGAAATACGGATGAGTTCTGTCGCAATACCACCATTCATGGATTGAAGTACATTAATAACAGCAAATTGAGGAACAGTGATAGGTAGTAAAGGGAGAGGTATTCAAGAAATTGAAGATTAAATAATGCTAAAAGTAATTTCAAAAATATTATTTACCATTATTACATTACAAAAAATATTTAAAAATTGTTCTAACAATATAAAAAATTTAAAAACAAATTATTAAGCATACTCATATTATTCTGGTGACCTTTTAAACTGATTTAATTTACAATTAAAGGTTATTTTTCGGCCTAGCCCTGCTGGCGGTGCTCTCCATAGCCATTTACCTGATACAGGACGCCTTCGATAAGTGGAACACCACTCCGGTTATAGTGGGCATCGATCCGGAGCTGACTTCCATTGCCAACGAGCCCTTTCCGGCGGTGACCATCTGCAATCTGAATCAGGCTCTGGCCGAAAGGGTTAAGAGCCTGGCCAACGATTCCATGGAGTTTGCTATGCTGCAGTTGCTCTGCCGGCGGAAGGTGGATGTGGAATCGGTCAAGGGAAATACTTCCAACTGGGAGGAGTTTATACTAAATGTAGCTATGAAAAATATTTATTTCTAAGGTTTTCTTAGCTCGCTGGATACTAAAAGTCTTAGAAAACACTCTTTTTCTTGGATTTTTATCAAACTATCTTATCTTTTACTTATGTTAAATGATTTTTCTAATATACATACCCACAGATCTCACAACCCTGCAAATCAATGGTGATTAACTGCCGTTTTGGCGCCGACGATTTTGAATGTGCTCGTTTATTCCATCCCATTGTGACTGATGAGGGTCTCTGCTGTGTTTTCAATATGCTGCATCCCAGGTTTATGTACCGGAAAAGGTGGGAAACTCTATTTTCTTTTGACTTTCAAGTATTCAGAAATTTTATTATGATGCCAAACCAAAGGATAAGGCTTTTGTGAAAGTCTCTTCGTCAAGCACAGCTTTTGGTTGGGAACTTTTCTAAACGTTTGATAACTTGGAAGCCTTGCTTTTAGTCAATGGGGAAACCTCACTTATACCTTCAACTTTAGTCTATTAAAATATTTAAAGTGGAAAGTATATGGAGGAAATAATATTTAAAAAATTATAGTACTTTTTAACAAAACCAAAAACTTAACCTTTAAATTAAATATATGTAAATATGCAGGATGAGAATAAAAAGTAATGAAAAGCTAAATATCCTAACCATGTGATATAGATAGTCCTTTTTCGGTTAAACTTTCAAATATTTTTTTAAGTTATAATTTATAAAAATATTAATACTTACTTTAAAAAAATTTTTCTACTCAGATAATATAACAATATTTACCACAAGCTTTCCAAGTTGTACAAAAAATGGATTCAATTCGAATTCGATAAAATTTTTATAATGATACTCACTTTTCTTAACAAAACTTGATATCCATAACTTTTCTATTTGATTCCTAACAAATTCTGAATATTTCCCATAACAGCGTTCCCTATTCGCACCGCAACATAACCCTGCCCGCGGGTTTCCTGGCGGTCAACTGGCACGCGGAGTTGGGCTACCGCAAGCGAGGATCCCAGCCGGACGGGGACACTCTCCTCTACCCTCGCCGAGCCCAAGGCACGGGCGAGTCTCTGGGCCTTTCGCTGACCCTGGATGTGCAGGCGGATGCATACTACTGCTCCTCGTCCAGCAGCATTGGCTTTAAGATCGCGCTGCACAGTCCGAATGAGTCGCCGAATGTGCGCGAGACGGGAGTGCTCTTGGCTCCCGGAATGGAGACCAAGCTGCGTATAGATCCGGCTAAGATCCTCACCGAGAAGCACCTGCGCAACGTGGACCGCCAGAGCAGGCGGTGTTTGTTCCGCAATGAGCTGAAACTCCGCTGGTTTGCCCACTACACTCAGCGAAACTGCGTGGCCGAGTGCCTGTCCGGGTGGCTCATCCGGCACTGCGGCTGCGTGGCCTTCTACATGCCGCGATTGAACAAGAACGACACCACTTGCTCGCTGCGCAAGAGGGAGTGCGTGGAGCTGATACGATTCAAGACCATTGTGGCGATGGAGTCCTGCCTGGACGAGTGCCTGCCCTCGTGCTTCGACCTGTCCTTCAGTGCGATTGCCTATTCCACGAGGATCTCGCACGATGGCTTTAGGGAGGCTCCCTCCAATGGCGGCTGGAACTTCTCCGACGCCTATGTGGAGCGCAGCGTGGCGGTGGTGAATATGTACTTCAAGGATCCCACATTCAGGGCCAACAAGCAGACCGAGTTCATTGGCTTCTCCGATTTTTTGTGTAGGTCAAGGCTGGCTTAATACCCCTTGATCCTTAATGATATGTCTGTATCTTTCTCACAGCTTGCGTGGGTGGTCTCATGGGTTTATTCCTGGGCTTCAGCTTTCTCTCCATCGCCGAGTGTGTGTACTTCGCCTTGATCCGACCCTGCCGCACTTGCTCGGAGATCCGGCAGCTCAACCAGCCCAGGGAACAGCAGGTTAACCCCATGAAGTCTCCGCCCCCCGGCAACATCAGATACATTTCACCGGCACATTGGTTTCAGGCCGAGTTGGCCCATCAGCAGCCCCACCGGCAGCACTTTAATCCTGCTTAAACTTAGCACAATAACACTAATCTAGATGAGGTCCCAGTACTTGGTCACAAAGGCGTTTTTGGGCAGGGCCAAATTGGCGGGCCGCTCGTAGTTCATGGCAAACTGCTTGGCCTTGGCCTGCAGTTCATCGTCGAAAATCTACGTGACATAAATCCGTTATAAAAGCAAATAAAGAAGATATATTAAACAGCTTACATTGCACTCCTTCCTGTCCAGAAGCGGTGCCAAATCGAACTCCATGACGGGCAGCGAAGAGTTGATGAACCGCGCAGCATTGGCCACCTCGGGAACAACGTGTTTCTGCAGCAGCGTGATCTCCCACAGCGAACTATTGATGGCCCCTGATTTCACGGGATCCGTTTCCGTTTGGTTGTAGGGATCGCTGAGCTCATCGGCCGCATTGCTAGCGCGTATCAGCTTCTGCAGGCCCGTGTGTCTCAGCAGAAGATTGCAAACGAAACGGATCATGATCACAGCATCTTCGGTGGGCGATTGGAGGGCCAGGCGGGCGAGACGCTTCACAAAGGCGGCCACCAGATTCTCTGGCAAGTGGGTGGAGGTCAGGAAGATGTCGGCCAGGTAGAAGAGACGCGCCTTGTACTTGTTGAAGAACATCCGGGGGTAGAACATGTTGTACAGCTTCTCGTACACATCCGGATAGGTGATGTTTTGCTTTTGCATCAGCGTGAAGATGCCCTGGAGGGCCAGCAAGGCAATGGGGCCATCTGAAGGATGGGAAACAAGTTTTAGGATAAGATTTCTAGGGATAGAGAAAGAGGAATACCCACCAAACTGGTGCAGCGAGTCCATGAGGAAGTCGGTCAGCTGGATGGGATTCTTCAGGTGGTTGATCACGCGCTCCAGGAGCACCACCAGTATTTGCCGGTGCAGCTTCTCCTCCACTGCGCTGCTCCTGGCCATTATGACCTTCCAGAGATCATTCAGTCTCTTTTGGTTTTGCTCCAAGCTAAACTCTCGACTCTTCGCACTTTCCACATGGTAATCGGCAGTGTTTAGAACGGATTTTCCCAAATCGATAAGGTTGAGAATGGATAGGAAGTTCATGGCTTTAACGGGGATGTCCTTGAAGTCCTCCTTGGGGACCACTTGTAGCAAGTGCTTCAGCGTAAGCTCCAGTACATCTAGATTTTTGCAGTATTTCCCATAGTTGGCCAGCGCACTTGTGGGTGTTTCCTCGGCATTCAAGAGGGTTTCTATGATGGCACGGATTCTGTAGATGGGCCAGCCCTTGGTGGGTCCCAGGGGATGTTGGGCCTCCACTTTGATCAGCTGCATGCATACTTTGAGGGCGCCGGAACTCTCCGAGTTCACGAGGAGATTCTCCAAGAGGAGCAACCAAGTTTCCTCGTATAGTTCATGGATTTTGTGGGTCTGTTTTTCGCTGCCCTCGGTGGGTTTTCGCTTCAGCAGGTTCCTGAATATCACCTCGAGGGTATTTATCACCTCCCCAGCTGGCACATTCTCCGGAGTGGCCTTCTATATAGGTTCAAACTATTTATATCATATTTATTTAATAATTTTAATGACTTACCAGCAGCTGAACGAATCCCTTGAGCGTTTTGATGTCCACATTCTTGGCATTCAGCAGCGCATTGGCCTTGGATTGCAGCTGCTTCTTGGCCAAAGGCTCCCCGATATCCTCGTCCTTCTTCGCAGCTAAACGTTTCATTTTTAACTAAATAAATGTGGTTTAAAACAATTTAAATTCAAAGCAAAACAAAACACGAAAACATGCGGCGTGCTCTTAGGGAGTTGCCAGATCGGTAGGAAGAGGTCAGTCAAGCCTTGCCACCCCTTTTGTGGTAGAAACTATCGTATGCACAATAACTATTGTTTGGTATTTTTATTTATGAAATATTTAAATTTTACATAACAAAATTGTAAGGACTTTATAATGACAAATCTGCATTTATATTGTTAAAAAAATATAAAACGATACATCGATAAGTTCACTTTTCAACGGTGATATAATATAGTATGACCTAAAAAGTTAAGATATCCTAAATATAAAAAAAAATTAAAATATATGTTTAATTATTTTAAGTGTCAATAAGCTATACTTCTTTTTTAAGTGACTTAAAATCCGTTTTTTCGTCAATGAACTTTCTTGGATTATTATTGTAATATTACGAGATAAAATTTTTCTATTATTTAGCGTGCATTTCTATATTTAATAAGATTTTTTATAATATATATGTCAATTTATAAAATCACATAAAAATATATGGCTTAATCAACGCGTTTATTTAAAATCACTCATTTGTATACTTTGGCGCCATTTTAAGGTCATACTGAACGTTTGGGACTATCGATATGTTCGAGGGCCTACTAGTTCAAAAAGTACATCTCTAGCGCGGCAAGTTCAAAATACGAAAGAAATGAATTTATATTTGAAACATATAATTAGATTTTTTTGTTCTTTAAATATATTTAATTAAGCAAAAAAAAATTAAAAAAAATTGTTGTAATAATATATATATTTAATAAAAATAATATCCAACTTTCGTTTTCATTCATAAAGAAAAGTCACTCAAATTGAGTTTTCTCTTAAGCATGCGGCTTATTCTGAGTTCGGTTTTTCGCTTTTGCGCTCAATTCACGTTCGGCTGGCTAACGAAGCCGCTTTGTTTACAAATATTTTCTGTTCCTTTGGGAATTTGCATGCGCGCCTGTTGCGTTCTTTTCGCTATCGAGACAAAAAGTTTAAAGGGCAAGGAGGTACCCTGAAAAAGTATATACAGAAAAAATGTACATTTTAAATGAAATAAATACATTCATAAAAAAAAAAAATATTTATTATTTTCATTAGAAAAATATTTGTACCTTTACCTATTAAAATGTAAAACGTAAACATTTAATAGAATTAAAAAATTGAATTCCTTGGTTCAAAAAAAAATGTATGCTTGAAATTCCAAAATTAAAAAAAAAACTCTTGCAATAAACCATTGAAAAAAATGATATATGTTTTGTTTTTAATTATTAACAAATTTTTAAAAAATTAAGAAATAATTTGAACCTCTTAAAATAATAATATTTTATTATTTGATATTTATTTTTCATTTTTTGAATAGCCAACTTATGCATTTAACAAAAACTTTTGTAATATGAATTTCATATTAATTATAATTTTATAAAACTATTTTTTTAATGTTTTCACATTTTTAGTGGTGTTTAAAAAAAATTCTAATTAAGTTTAAAAAAGTGTTAAATTTTAGAGCAACGTTGAGTCTTTTTCGCAGGCGGCAAAGCGCTCAAGCTCGGCCCACTCGAGCCGCATCCATCGGATCTTCGGCTCGTCCTTCGTCCTGTGTTTTGGTTTTGCGCCCACTTGCGACTGTTTCGCTTTGGATGGCGCGTAGTTCGCTGGCGAATGTCCTGAACGACGGTTGTGTGGCGGACTAGAACAGGACCAAAGGACCCTACGGCATCGGCCTAAGAAGTTCGAAATTGGTACATTTTAAAAACTCACTCGGCAGTTAAACATTTTTTCTTTATTTTTTAATGTGTCTTATGAAATAAACAACAATCTACCATCAAAATAAAACCCAACCCAAAGGGTGTAGAACAAATTATCAAAACGGATTGGAAGTGAAAGCGAACACGGTTTTAGAAGTTTTTTGGTGAAAAAGTTTTGACCCAGTGTTTTCCGGTTTTCCCTTTTTTTGTTTCAAAATTTCCTGCTGTCCAGCGACTTCGAGGAATTGAATCAGGTGAGTGGCAACTTGTGGTGGCGGAAATTGAGTCAAGAAGCCGGTAATTTAATTAAAAACCAGCTTCGAAATTGAGATTTTGGGCTTACAATAAACGTTTAATTGTGCTGGGGAAATTCGCGCTTTTCTCGCTTTTCTCGCTTTTCCTCCAAATTAAGCTCACATCCGGATTGGGTTTAAATTGACTGCCCAAGCGGTTTTTCTTCGTCATTTGATGGATGAGGCTTTAGAGGACTTAGAAAGAAATTGAAAATCATGCGAGGACAGGTGAAAATGACACGTTAGATTCACAGAAGTTCTCAGGAGGAAAATCCGTGAAATTGATACAAACGAGAAAAATTAAAAAATAAACAAAAATGATATTTTAGAAAGAATTTAATATGAAATAAATGTATGAAGTGCTAAAAAACCTAAATGTTAACTGCTAAAATTTGTTGAATGTTTTTAAAGGTTAATATAATACAAACGTATTTCAAAGGTTTCGAGGACTATTTTAAAACTTAAACATTTTAAATCGGAATTTTAAAGAAAAATGTGCCAAAAATAGGTACACAAGTACGAATTGCCTTTAACTAGTTTTCAATAGTTTTTCAAAAAATTTAAAACGAAAAATAAAATCTGAAAATAAGTGTTATTTTTTTTAAATTTGTATTAACTAAAATCTATAAAATTGTGATACAGAGAAAACTGTTTAAAAAATATTTTAACAATGTATTTTATTAGTGACCAGAAACTCTTTGATTCAACATTAAGAGCCTTGAAAGTTTTTAAAAAACGTTTGCCAACTAAAATTAATAAACTGTAATTTTGTAATGTGTAAAAAAACTATAAAATAAATTGAACACACTTTTCTTTAATTCTGAAAGGTGTTTAAAAATCCGATTTAATTAAAGGTCATTTTACGAGTGCTCCAGTTGTAAATTCATGTGTTAATTCTGCTTTATTAGCTGGCCACTAGAAAATGCTCTTTTATGGCCTCCCCGCCGGCGTTAATCCAATTGCTTTCGTGACAATATCGCACTCGCCACTTAACCCGCCAGTTAAATGTCCCTTTGTCGCGGGTGCGGTCGGTGCATCCGCTTAATCCGAAACCAAATCCAAATCAGAATCCAGGTACTTAGATACCTGGCTTTAGCACGCGATGCGCACCGGGTGACATGCATTTAATTTCATTTTCAGCTGGCCGCCCAATTTACACATTTAATGTGTGTAATTTGCAGCTAAATTTAATTGGCCTAATTAGGTGCGACCTGGCCGTGGATCCCTGGCAAAGCCGGGGGGTGGGAAGGGGCTTTTCCTGGCAGCGGGGCCATGGAATGCATGTGGGCGGTGCGAGTTTGCCATTAAGTGTTTTGGTCTGAGGACCCAACTCAAAGCAAACGGCAGTCGCGTCAATTCACGCGAAATCAACTGAAATAATTGCGCCCTTCAATTGTCAAATTGCGTTGGATCTGACCTCAAGCATTTTCCCTAATTGCAACAATTTGAAGAGGATGCAAAAGCTTGGAAAATTCTGGGAAATAGGTGTGGGTATGGAGATCTTCAGATAGTTATCCCTGCTTTCGCTAATGGTTACCTCAATTTACCAAGCGTTGCTGAAAAAATAGCCAGTTTATTTAAAGAAAATTATTTAAATACATTACAATTTAATAAATAATTTTTGAATTTTTTCTAGGAGTTGCAATATAATTTACTAGGCTTAAAATTATTCCTTAGCTAACAAATTATTTGAATAGCTATTATTTTATTAAACCATTTTGCTCGAATGTGCTTTGAACGTTATTGCATAAGTTCTTATTGATATGGCAACTTTAAAAGCCCTTTTTTTGCCTCTCGAACAACCTTGGCAACCCTGAAAATATTCCGAAAAATCCCAGAGGCCTAGAGGGAGAGATTTCTCTGGCTGGATTCCTTCTTAAAGCGTACAAAAATGGTGCAAAAAGTTTTCCATAATATTTTAACAAGAATTTAACGCTGCAGGCAAGGACAAGGCACACAAGTCCTGAAGTCCTGCAGAACCCCCTCGGCCGCCTCAGCCCTGGCCTCAGCAGCCAGCAGACATTGTCCAAGAGACCAAGATGTGGCATTAAAAATGAAAAACCAACTCAAAATTCTCTGTCTCGCAAATGGGAACGCAGCAGTAAAAATACCAAAACGCATAGTCACAGGGGGAGGGTGGGGCGCTGGCAAACGCTAGGAAAAGCGGGGGGAAAACCGGGTGAAAGCTGGGCTATATGTAACTGAAACCTTTGGATATTTTCCCATCTTTATTTTTTTTTTCTTTTCTGGGGACTGGGGGTCCAGGCCTCGGCTCATCTGAGGCATGCAAAATGAACCATAAAGTGCAGTCAGTCAAGTTGTTTTGAAGCCCTTTTCCGCCCGAAGCACGCCCCCCCGCTTTTTGCACCGCCCCCGAACTGATAAGCACTTGACTCGAAGGCTTTGACCACATTTTTGCCCCTTTTCCTAGGACCCCCGAGCAGTCCAACCGCCCCCCAGAATACCAAAAACCCCAAGACCCCAACCTCCAAAAGCGGAAATAAAGCCGAAGAGCCCGGCGCCGGGTTCATAAAGTCGGACTCATATCTCCCCTTTGCGAAAGGGACTCGTAAATGGTCCCTCTCTGCGGGAAAATATTTCGAAATTATGTTCCGTTTGAGGTGCAATTTTCCTAGATAGAAGCAGTCACTTGCCCAGTCTCTGCTGGGGACATTGGCAAATTGGAGTGGTAAAGCCTGAATGCAGACCAGCACTTGGGTAATTAAGAATCGTTTAAAAATGCAAGGAGCACATTTCACTGATTCAAGATGACCAGAGGACATATTGACCTTGAAAATTGACAAAGTACACTTCTGAGCAGTTTTCTAGTCCTCACGTTGAACCTAAAGAAAGCTTTAAACTCTGAATTCTCATTAAGGAATTTTTGTAAGGTTTTAACCCTACTTTGTTGAATAAGGCAATTTAATTTGAGAATTTTTTCAAAGGAAATTTAAAACGAGTCAAAAATTGGTTTTTGACTTCAACACTTTGTGAGTATTAATTTAACTTTAGAACCTAAACTTAGACATTTTTTTATATCAAATATATTTTAGAAACGTTAATATAATTTAATTTATTTCTTGAAAAGTCCCTGTCAATTATAGGAATCAAAACGGTGAGAAAGTGCCGCATAAAATGAAGAATTTACTCTGTACTAAAATCCTAGCCGAGCTCACTAGATTTCCCCCAATTCTAAGAGGCAGCAACCACTTGCCAGAGTGCTGGGAAAATCGCCCATTGTTTTTCCGGGGCTAATCAGTTGAGCCATAAACATTTAGCTGACTTCATTTGCCCTTAAAAGTTGACTAAATGAAATGCAGCAATTCCGGCAGTAATAATAATGCTTGCCATAAAGCTTAGGAATTACACCTCAGACAAATGCAAATGTTATTGTGTTGTGTCTCGGTTCCCCAGTTGTCTTATTTTTTTTTTATTTTATTATTTTATTCTGTTTTTTGCATTTGCCAACCGGCTTATCCAGCTGCCCCGCCCACTTTTCCACACACTTTGCCGCCCATCTAACCACTCATAAGCTTACTTTACACACACAGAGACCAAAAAGACAGGGGCAAAACAAGATAAACACGTTTACAAATTTTAGCCAAAGCTTTTCCCGGAGCGGGAAAGTGGTGGGGAAAAGGGCAGGAAAAGCGACACAGAGACACACGCGAGTATCATGAAAAATGTATAAAGAGCTGCCAGTGGGTTTTCCCAGCCTCCATTCGTGTTTTTTCCCTTCCTACTTCCGGGTGTGTAAATTTAATTGATTGACATCACTTAAGCGTAAGGACAACAGCCGGCGAAAATGAAGGGAAAAAAATTGAAAACAAGACGAAAAACAAAGACGAGAGCGTGTAAACAAATGATTTGTGAATTGCCTGCCAAGCGAAAATGATAATCGAAAAAAAGGAGCGCACATCTTAATTTGTTTTCAATGCAAATATTTGTCAAAACCGAAAACATTCTTGTTGACTGATCGTTCCGCCGACTGAATTCGCCACTTGAACCCGGATTAGTTGGCACTTCAAAAGTTAAGAGTGTGCGAAAACAGGACGTTTACAGGGGAAACTCATTTGAAATAAATTCAATTCATTGCCCGAAATTGTGTTTGGTTTTTGGTTAATTTTATTTACCTGTTTATGAAAGTGAAAAAATGCGGCGGGTTTCCAGGAAATGCACCTCATTTTTATTTAGGAGTACAAAAAATACAGTATGATATTCAAATTAGATTTGGGAAAGTCGGAATTATCGATACTATCGAAACAAAACAACAAATAAATTTAATTGAAAATAAATACTAACAGAAAAAAAGTATAGAAGCTCAATATTATATATATATATTTACGTTATATAAATATTTACGTTTTAAGGAAATATACAAATAAATACTTATTTAATTTAAAAAAAAAAAAGCTTGATTTGTTTTAATTCATCGATATTATCGATATTGGACCAAAACCATCGATGTTTTCTAAATTTTAAAACCATCGATAATACCGATAGTGCTATCGATTGTTTGGCCAATTTATTAAATTTAAAAAACCGGATCAAATAGGCCTTCAGGGCCCTAAAAGCTCCCCAATTAACTTGACAACAATGAAGACCCCAATTGAGGTTCACTTAGCCCTCGAGAGATTCCCGCGAAATAGTTGGGGTAGTTTGTGCTAATGCCTTTTGGCAGTCTTTTCAAGCCCAAGTGCCTTTCGCTGGAAATAGTTTACGGGGTCCCCGGGTGAAAATATGAAATACCGCCGGAATGGGGCGGTGCTTTTTGAGACTGAGAATGCCTTCCTCACAATTAGTTAATTAAGTTAAATTCGCGTTGTCGCTGGCACATCGGGCGTCATCTTGGCTGCTCATCAGGGTTATGAAGATGAAAGCAGGCGGCGCTTCGCGTTTCCAAGAAGCGAAGGGAGTGAATCGAGGGGGCGGCCACGGAGTTACTTTGAAGTACATATCCACTCCACACATCTCTGTTTTCGCTGTTTCTTGGGTTTCTGGCGTTTCAGGCGTTTCTGGTGTTTCTCGTGTTTTTGTGGCTTTCGGCGATTTCTGTTGCATGCTAATCGAGTGAGATTCCAAAGTGCCTCCGCCCTCGTAAATAATTGATTAATGAATTACAAACTGTTTCGCCTCTGCAATCGTCTCACACATGCCATAATTAAAGCCTAATGGCCATATACAAATACATATATGTGCGTATCCTTTGGCAGAAGGCAAAAGTTGTTGGGCCTGCTTCATATTTACAATTCAAATTATTTGGCTTATTTACTTTAGACATGGGAATTTGCTTGGCCATATCATAGCAAGGCAGCACATTTTAATTCCCAAGAATTTCTCTCAAGCTCCACATTTGTTGCAGAAATTATTTTATGTATTACAGAAGATCTTCTCCTTACAATATGTTTTTTTTTATTTAATTTAATTAAATTAATTTATTATATCTCTTATCCAAATTAAAATTAAAGTTATTTAAAATTTTTTTAAATTTGGGCCTTTTGCTTAATTATTTGTCTTTCTCATTTAATTTTAAAATATTGTTTTTAGACATTTAAACACTGACATAAAATCCCTAAGAAATCAAAGATGTCATATTAAATATAAATGTAAAAGTAACATATTTTTGGCTATGTTTTTTATCTATTGTGCATTTTATTGTTTTAAATAGGACTCTTTAAACACTATATAAATTATATTAATATTCATTTAATTTATTATCATTCCATTGGTTTTTTAAGTAATTACTGAAGCTTAAATAAATTATAATACTAAGAAATGCTTTATTTTTAAATTCTAAAATTGATATAATTTTTAGCAACCCTTTGCTAATTTCCTATAGGTATTGCTTCAATTAAAAATAAAATATATGGAAAATATTTCCAACTATCCCCAAATTATTTTGAAAATTATAAGTATCCACGCGCAACCCTTCAGCAGATGTGAGTTCAATATCTTGGGCACTCGTCTGAAATCCAATTCAATACGAGACCAATTCATTTCAATTCCAACACATCCACAATTAACAGCAATTCATTCTAATTTCAACACAATCTAGCTGCCACTCAGTTGCCACTGCCCACTGCCCATGGCCCGTTGCTCATTTGCCACTTACCATTTACCACTCACTTTTCATCCGACCGTGGCCATGAATTTCCCGGCACTGGGGACCCGAAAATACAGTTGCTTCTCCGGCTGGCTGGTCTGTTTGGCCAATGCGAAGTTGCGCACATTCATTTCCGGTATTCTAAGAATTTTCTGCGGCCAGTGTCCATTGAGAGATCTCGGGTGAGCTGGGCAACTTCCTCGGGAACTTGGAAGGCTGAGAGACCGGAGGCCCGGAGACTCGGAGACCCGGAGAACCAGAGAGACCCACAGAGCCGGATAACCCGAAAACACGGTGACAAATTTTGGGGGGCGGTGACATCGAGGAATTCCGGGTGCAAGCAGGAAGTCCATGATGTGTAGTTAGCCACTTGGGTACTTAATGAACTTTGAAGCTTTCCTCGGCCAGTTTATTTCAGTTGAAAGGTCAAGTTGCCACCAATCGATGTGAGAGTTGGATTCTTAAAAATCAGGCCATTAAATTGTCACTAAAGATTTAAGAACTAAACTTTGTGCAACCAAAAACACAAAAATGTTTCGGTTTTCATTGCATACTTATCAGCGTTGAGCGAAAAGTTTTTAAATCACCAAAGTTTGATTGGCTCTATTTAAGGGTTCTTTTTGTGGATTTCTGAACTATATTTGCTTCATAAAACTCATGCAGGAAAAACAAAAACAGACCAATACTATTATTTATTTATGAATTCAATTTTCTGCATTCATTTCATAAAACCTGTGACAGAAAAGAGGCTTAAGTTTGAACACCAAGCAAATAAAACAAAAATAAACAAATAATTTTTAAGACCTGCATATGTTTGCTGGCTCATATTTGGCATTTTTCATACAAAATAAAATCAAACTTTGTTTTTATACTTTCAATATAAGTCTTAAGACAATTGAAAAAGGCACTCAATGTCTTTTGAAAATGATGTGCATTTCGTTTAAGCCAAAATTCCCAAAGCCAACAAATAAATTTCAATTTAATTTTTGCGTACACAAAATTCTAACCAATTGTTTGTCACTTTTAAGCTTCAATCAGGTATTCCAGTGAACTTTGTTTTCCCACTCACTTAACTTTGAGCAGTGAAACCTAATCCCGGCTTAAGTGGGGAATTTATTATGAGAAACAACAGCAAAGCTCTGCCCTTATCACAAATATTTTCATTGGAAACAAATTACAATGTGAGCCGTTTTCCCATTATTTTCTCCTTACTGCATTGGATTATATTTTCTGTGTCTGCGCATTTTTGTACTCATCCAAATGGTTAAGAAATGCTAGTTTTTAAGGGGCCTCTCTAAAATACACCTAACTAATTTTAAGAAACTTTTTAGAGTGGTATTATATTTTTTATGTGCTGGAAAAGTGGAAAGCTACCCCTTAATAATTTTTAACAACTTTATTTAAGCACCTTTGGCTCATAATTCTCAGACAAGACTCTCGACTTGATGTGCTGCAAATGTGTGGCTAATATAAAGTTTAATTCCGCCAGCCAACTACGAATTGCGACTCCATCACACATGATTAGCCACGACTCGAGTTAAGGATCAGCGCGTGTGGGTGCTGCTTGCTTATTAAAATTTATGATCAATGTTTGTACGTATGTACAGCCTCCCTCCCCCTTTTTTGCGGCTAAAAAGTTTTACAACTTTTGGCGAAAATACCGAAAATTATAATTTTTGTGCGCCACCCAAGTAATAAAACTTTTACGCCCCAAAGTATGCAATGTGCATGTTACAGTAGTCACTGTCAAACATGTCCTTGTTTGAGGGCGAGTGTGTGTGGGCCGTGTGTGTGTGTGTGGGCGAGCGCTGTGGGTGTGTGCGTGCGACGAGTCAAATGTCACAAAGGATTGCTGGTTGCTCGAGCAACAACGTGGAGCAAGGAAAAGCCGGGAAAACCCAGGAAAGGCGGGGGGAAATGTGGAACAAAAGAAATGTGAAAATATGCCAGCGGGTTAAGCGGCAGCAGCCGCCTCCTTTCCTTCGCCTAGTGGGCGTGGTCCTGGCATTAAATTATGAAGTCAACAATGCATGTGTCGTGTATGTTTATGTGTGTGTGTGTGGGGGCGGAGAGGGCGTGGCTGGCCCGACGTAATTGAGGGTGTGTCTAACAACCAAGAACTTGGCTATTTCGGTTACATTCTTGCTTTCTGCAAGAGAGGAAAAACTCGGGAAATTTTGAAATTTTCTAGCGTACAAAGTTTAATATATTCATAGAACTATGGACAACATTTTATTGGTATTTAGTAAAAAATTAAATTCTTTTTTAAAGTCATAGTTTATAAATATAGCCTCTAGGTATTTTTAATTTCTAAAAAAAAAAATACCACAAATGTTTCTAAAATATCTATGATTTCTTTCTTTTACCAATACTATTTTATATTACATTTAAACATTTTTTTTTAATATTTAAGCTATTTGTGTGTGTGTTTTTTTAACTAAGCCCCTGCGAATTTACTTTGCAGAAAGCCCCGCGAATAGTTGAATGCCACACACCCCCGCTCTCTCGTTAAACATAACTTCTGCTTAAATACTAAGTAGTTCTGCCCATAGAGAAGATTAATTTGATTTTATTAATGAAATCATTAGTGGGGCAAAGGTAAAGAAAGGAAACGTAACGGAACGGAAAAGTCCCCGAAAAAGCGGGCAGCGCTTGAAGTTAATGTGGCATGTGAATGCCCGTAACTTTCCCTCCCCCCCCTATAATTTTCCCTCCGATTTTCCCGCTTTCATTCATTTGGAGGGTTTTGCGTGCCAGGTTTTCTTCTTTTTTTGTCATGCCAGGCGGCCATTTCATTCATTTTGGGGGGCCTGACCTTCCGACCCGCATGTGTTGACCACTGAGGATGGCACCGTAAACATAGGCACTGTGCGAGAATTTATAATAAAGGAAATGAAAAAAATATTGGAAAAATAATGGAGACTTAAATTTGTTTGTAGAAAATATTGCGGGTGTCAAAAAAATACCAGGGATTTTAAATCGCTTATTGAGGCGCCAAAAAGCATGCAGCAATAAATTTAAAATTGTTATTTTTGGTGCATACTTTTAGACACCTTAATACAATTTTTAAACAATTATGTAGTTTTTAAATTGAAATTTACCATTTTTATTTTTGGCTCATAAGTGGCTTTATTTTTTTTGAGTGTACCGAGGGTCGACCAACGACAACGGATGTGGTCATTCACACAAATTAAATATTTGCTTACGCTGTTGTAAGTGAAGCGTCATCGCAGGACATCAACGACATGGACGACGAGGACTTCCACTTTCGCTTTCACTTTCTTCGACACCCCCCACCCATGGCCACGCCCCCACGCCCACTCCTTTTTTTCTGCGTTGAATTAATTGAAGCAAATTTCGAGTTTTACCTTCAGCACAGGAGAGTCGACCGAGTGAAAGCAGATAACAGACAGCTGACAACATTTCTGCCCCCTCGCAGCCACGCTCTCCATTTCTCTGGATGTTGCTTTGGGTCCTTTGATGGACCTGCTGAAAAGGATTCTCCTCTGGGGATTTCTTCGCCTGACAAATATTCAAAGTGGCAGCTAATGAATAGAACTCAATACTCAAAGCCGATTTGAATCTATCAAGAAACTAGTTTCTTTATAAATATATAAACACAAAAGAGTATTGAACGTTCAGACTAGTGAGGAAGATTAAACAAATTAAGAAAAAACAAAAAAATAATAATTAATTTGGAGCTTTAATCAATATAAAATTTACTTATTTAAAGACTTAGTCAGAATTTAATTCTCAAAATTCATGGAAATGTGGAAAATACCGATTAAGAAAAATATTTACAATATATTCATGGGTATTCAAAAGAAAATGAAGAAAAAATAAATTCTAAAGGAATTTCCTTATAAAAATTGTTAATAACATATTTTTAATTGTACAATTTACAAATATTTTGTTTGTCTTTAAGCTTTAATCCCTTTCTCACCACTAAAGAACTAGGCAATTTAAGAAGTTCCCAACTTGTCCATCAAATAAATGAACTCAATTGAGGCGAATTCTATCACTTGTTATCCCGTCGCACACTCCAATTCATTCAATTTCCTTTCACTTAGTTTTTTTCTCCTTTTTTCGGGATTTGGTGGGGTCGATTAAACTTTGATCTAAGCGCTTTCGAACTTTTCTGTTTTTTTTTTTGGTGCGGCACATTTTTTCTTTGAATCGAGTCGAAGCCTGGCGGCTAAACATTTAAATAGATTTTTTCCCTGCCTTGGTTTTCTGCCGTTGTCATTGAGTGGACACGAAAACCTCAAGGATTCATCACGAGTTTCTTTTGGTTTTGATTTTTTTCGCCAGCCTCCTTTGTTGGAAAAGGCTTATGAAGAGAGAGAGGGGCATGTAAATAGATTGGTACGCAAACAACGAAATACTTCGGTTGTCTGTTTGTTTGCCGAGTTACCTATAGGCAAACAGATTCATTCTATATGGTCTGCGGCCCTCTGAAAATCACCCGAGCGCACATACATGTGGATATATGTATATAGCGTCACCCACGCGGATTTCCCACCCATGCGAAACAAATCAAATGTGGCAAAGGCTGCGATATTGAGACGCGTTGAGGCGATAAACGTGCTGGCTAAATGTTGGTCCCTCCCACCATCCAAAAATAACTAGATGAAGATACCGAAAAGCGGTAACGGTAAACGAGCTTTATCGCCGGCACCCCAAAAAATCCCTCCCATTCAAGGCTGATTGCTTGATACTTGATACGTACACTTTGAGAAACAGTGACAGCTTTGATCGATTCCTAATTGAAGCTATTACATTTGTATGCTGCAATGCCCATGAAAAAATGTCTCCAATATAAATCGATACTCTTTAAAATGCGCCAGTAATAGTTAAATACATCGATACTTAATAGCCTATCGATATGAAATGTGTTTATCGATAGTATTGTCATATATGCTTTTACTTTGATCAACATTATTTATTGCAACATTGCACAACATATTTATTAATTAAATATTTTTTCATAAAATCGATATATTATTTAAATCGAAATTGTTATCGATAAATGCCAAAAATAAAATTTGGTCACTTTTTCATTTGATTGGGCAAATATACGCTTCCCAACACGCTTTCTCACAGTGCACAACTTCCGCTAAGACAATAACCTATGCTAATGTATTATACGTGTCAATGTGGCTTCGGCTTTTGACTGATATCTGTCTCCAAGGCAAACGAAAAAAATCGCAGGAAAAGAGATAGCCAGCCACTGTCGCTGTCGATTTGTGACAAATAGCACCCGTCCTTGTCGTCGGAGTCCTTGCACAATGGTAAATGAAATTGCAGAAGCCAACAAGTTGCCACGGCGCCATACTCACGCCTACGACTCTTGTCCAGAATACAGTGCTATCGATTAATCACGGTTTATCGATCGCCAGCCGCTGGCACTGGATTGATACCATTTGATGAAAAGACAAATGGCCAGCGTCTCGATTGGATTCTCCAGTGCCATAAATCTAAGTAGCCTCGATTTGGTGAATTTGCTAGCCATAAAAATGGAGTGGGGTCGCCTAATAGTTACGTTTATCGATAAATCATTTGGATTCGCAGAAATTCAATTCAATATTCCGAGATGGAAATACAAATCATATAAATTATGTTTATTATTTAATGAAACGTTTACTAATCACCTTTTGTATGCAAGATATTTGACTAATGTTAGGAACTAGGAATAGCTGTGAGCCAATTAATTACGGCAATGCATGCAAGGGTCATCGAAATTGATAAGCTCGATTATTTCGATTATTTTTTTTTTTATTAAGAATGGGACTTCATCAGAAATACGACTTAGGCTTTTTTTTGGTTTTATAAAATGGTTTCTTCACCATTCCCATTGCTGAAATGCATGAAATGTTCATCAAAATTCATAAGCTCGATTATTTAGATTTTTTTTTAATTTGGGAAACACGAAATAGGCTTACATTTTTTGGTTTTATAAAGGGGTTTCTTCACCATTCCCACTGTGTTTGCGTACGATTTTTCTGACATTGAGGCTTTCCTGGGCCGTTTTGCTACCCCGTTTCTAATTTATCTGCTCCTTTTTTGAAACCCCAGCCTGCTTTTTGCCCCCATTTTGTAGGACCGACTCTTTGGAGCCCCCATTCTAAGTCTAAGTAAGAGATAAGCGAGTACATAGACACGTACATGGCGGGGATAGGGAGATATATGTGGTCGGGGGCCATGATATATGGGAACAGACACCTACGCAGGCAGGCAAACATTTATGGCCTTCCCCTATTTTGCATTATTCTTGTGTTCACATTTAAATTGAATCAAGTCTCCCTCGCCCCATATATGTTTGCCATTCTGCCGGGCCATAAGCCTTAATGAACCCGTTCCGGATTTAAGTGACACTTTGTCTACTTTCCTTACATTTCTCATGACCCAGCCGACTATGCCGTATGTTTGTTTGATGCAATTTTCATAAAGTTGTCAAAACTTGGTAGTGCCTTTCATTTGTGTTTATTTTTTTATGCCGCCTTCATATACACCAAGTTTACTCCTCTCTTCCTTTTTTGGCATATAAAAAGGAAAAGTTTAAACAGTTTACAGCTTACAGCTGGCCTTTGGGGCAAATCCGAGAAAATGGGGGCCAAAAAAAACAGGGAGCCTAACAGAAGGGGAAAGGGGAAGAACACGAATTTATGTGGCCAACGCCCAAAAGGCGGCAACAGTTGTTAAAGGCCGGGCCCGAACGCTCGGCCACATCAAACATACGCACTGTTGTGCACCCCACTTGCCACTCCCGGCGAATGTCAAAAATTAAACGAAGCAATAAATTATGGCGCTGTCAATGCGAGCATGTGTCCCGGCGTGGGTGCCTGTGCTTAAATATCCCTTTATATATGCAGATTCACCGAATCCGTTGGCCGCAAAGCGAAAGGGTTACCCGATACCCTGCCATGCGACCCCTGAACTCCGGTTAACTTCGGGTGGATTAGGTTCGATGAGCGGATTGATTTGCCATCCAGTGTTGTGGGCGCCAGGCGAGGACATCAATCATTTGGGGCAGGTTTTTCGGGTTTCCAGACTGCTCTCGCCGGACCCTCGAAATTGTTTTGAAACTCTCAAATGACTGGGTCAAAAACCCCCAAAATGTATCCATTTTCAGTGACCTAAGTGTGGATGTACCATATATTTTTCAGCAATTTAGGTTCTAAAAATAAAATTAATTCTTTATGAGATTGTTGAAAATAAAAGGGGACCCTATTTATTTCAAAAGAAATTTAAGATAAATAAAATTTAGAGAAGGAGATTAAATGTTTTTAAATATAAGTTAAGCTTATTTGGTTTATAACATTAAAAAAACAAAAAGTAAAAATAAATAAAATATCCTCATGGATAATACATTATTCATTATTCTTTTTTTTATACATTTTTAAAAAGGTAATTGTTTAAAGTAATTTTAAAGAAAACCTAAGGATCAAACTTTGTTTAATAATTGTTTTTAAATAAATGGCTCTATTTAAGTTTAATGGAAGTAGAGATAGATAAACAGTTCTGAAAGATAATTAATTTATTTTAATTTTTCAAAAATCTTATTTTGTATTTTAATAATTTAAAAAAAGGTTCAAACGTTGGCTACTGCTTATTAAAATAACATGACCCTAATACAATTTAAAAAAATCTAAAGATAATTAAAATATTCGTAAGATAGTCAACAAGTTTTAATTATTAGAAAGGCTACACTACTATTATTTAATGTTTTACAAAATTTCCAAAGGTTTAAGTTTTTTAAGGTATTTACCCGTCGTCATTTCCTTTTGTTATTCAATGTCTCTTTTTCCCAGCGACTTCCTTCTTTTCGGAATTCGATTTAACAGATTTGAAACTATTTGGGATCTGTGAGGAATGGGAGCTGTAAACTTTTGATAGTTTTGATAAATGGCCGGGAATGTTTAAGACTTCCCCTTGACCACTTTGCGTGGGGTTTTTGGGGGCTGACAAATTTCGGCTTGTTCAAAGGATTTGGCTTGATTAAATATTTGTCAGTCAGCTCTACCCCTAATAGAGCTTTCCCCATTTGATTTTTTTTTTCGCATTTTTAACAGGCAAACACTCGTGTTTGTGTTTATGTTAATGTCTTCATTTCGCCCCAAAATTTTCCCGAATTCAAAACATAATTCGGCCTTGTTTAATGCGCATATTTATGCCACACCCCCGCCTTGTTGTTTTTTCGGATACTCATTTTTATTTTGTCGTGTATTAAGTTAATTAATGCGAGGCATAAGCCGTCACTGCTGCCATTTGGCTCGTCGTCCTTGTTGTCCTTCGTCAAGTCAATCACATGATAACAGCGCCAACAAACATTTCTAATGTTTTCCCAACTTTATTTCGGGGCCCGTTTTGTTTCGTCTCTCTTTTTTCGTTTTAATTAATTTTGCGAGGGATTTGTGTGCGGCTTATGAACTTAAAATATTTAACTTCGTTTTCTCTTTTCGGCAGCGGCCCCAAAAAATGGGCAAAAAACGAAAAGAGCAGCGAAAAACAAGGGAGAAATGCTAAAAACAGAAAACAAAAATGTCGAACTCAGGTGCTGTGGGTAGCGCAAATGATTGAAAGGACGAGTTTTTTGAGATATCACTCATACGACATGTTGAGCGATAAGGGTTGCTGACATTCAAAACAAAAAAAAATGTCAAAAAAAGGCTTGTAAATTCGAAATTATTAGCTGGAAAAATATTTTATTTAATCAATTTAATAAAGAGGTTCTGATATTACAAATTATTAGCTTGAACAATCTGTCATCTAATTAATTTAAGTATTCAGCAACATTCCATTGGGTTTGAGTTAACAAAAAATGTATTTACAAGTATTAAGAAATAAAATGAATTTTTACAGTTTTTTAAAAAAGGGTCAACCTGATTTGAAAATTAAAAACTTATGCATTTTTAACAAATCTCAAAAATATTTTAACTGAAAGCTAGTGTCCGAAATATATTAATATTAATTGAGTCTGAAGAAAAACTTAATTGAAATATGAATTGGGAAATGTAAAAAGCTATCAATTAAAAATGATTAGCTTGAGCAAACAAAATTATTTGGGAAAGCAATTTATTTATTAGATGACTTATAAAAGTAAAAGTAAGTTTTAAGCTTCCCTAACTTCCATTAACTAAATTGGAGCATTAAAAACCTTTATTTTAATAATTAAATTTAGAAATTAAAACCAAACCAAAATTTAAGAACATGGTAAAAATAATTAAAACGAGTTCTTAGAAACCCAATCTGCTTCCTTATTCCTTTTATATCCAACCTATGATAGCTCTGATGTATCAGAAATAAGAACCTCTGGGAGGGAAATACATTTTCCTGGCAAATGGAAGATTATCCGTGGCTTTTCTGCTTTGCATTTCAACTTGCTTCCTTCTTTTGCTTTCTCCGCCCCCCTTCTTCCACCACTTGGCTACTTTCTCCCGCCACAGACCATTTCTCTGGCACCCACACATTGACAGGCAAATGTATTCCACATATTAAAATGCTGCCACTCAATAAAGCCAAGAAAAAGGGCAAAAAATATGCAAAAACAAGAGGAATGTCCTGTTCCTTTGGCCAGCAGATATGTTGGGCAAAAACAATAACAAAATGTAAACAAATCACAATAAATAACAAATAGGCATTCGTCCTGCACTTGACAACGTGTGTGTGCGAGTGCCAGTGGGCGTGGATGGGAAAATTTTTTCAATTATATTGACAGCGGCAAAAGTTTTTCCCACACGCCCGCCCTTCCCCACCATGCATAAATTTTAAATCCCAGCAAAGTTGGCTCCGCATTTTCTTTTTTTATCTGTATCTTTATTTTTATTTTTGCTACAAACGTAAGAAGCGTGTGTGTGAGTGTTTGTGACATGTGTAAATTTGATGGGCGTGGCAAATGCTTAATTCAATACGCATCAACAAATAATTTATGAATTTTTATTGAAGTTGTGCCTGTGTTTTGACGATGGGAACGTAGCCGAAAGAAAAACGGATCATAAATTATCCACATGAAAAATAGAAGCAAGCACAGAAATTCTGCAGACAAGCATCACATAAAGAAATATATATTTTTTTCGCTGTTACTGGTTTTTTCCAGCAGAGAGACTGGGAGTCCTCGTTTTTTGATATTAATGCTACCTGGCATTTTCTATCACCTCCATTACCGCAAAAAATATAGATAAATTATTTGAAGCACTTATGGGGGGAAAAAACGCTTTAACAGGTTGGCATTGCCATCAATATTTTTTTAGCAGGGATTTATGTATATATATTTTAAATCAAATGAGAGAAGGATACCCAACCAAATTTGAGTTCAAAAAAATAATTTTGTTAAAATGGTAAATCCCTCTTTATATTTATTTTCGTATAATAAATAATAATATTGTAAATTATTTTCAAGATTTTTCCTCTTTAAATCCTATTTGTTTTGGGGCTACACTTTTCCCCAACAAACAGGGTGATGGCATATCAATTTCTACATCAAGCATAATAGAATCTAATTAAAGTTGCTCTAGTTTTCCGGTTCAAGGTTAAAATTGTTTGGCTATTTTTAATTATCACTTATTGCAGCCCTTCTTCCCCATAATAATCATCGGGATCAATTTCAACTCAGCACCAAGATGGAGCTCATTAAATTGGAAGGGGTTTAACAACATTGTCCGCAAATCTGGGCAATGGCGAAAATAAAGCCATCGAAAAAGAGGAGGTCAGGGTCGGGACCTCGTAAATCCCGTAGGTCCGGAGGGCAAAGGAGAGGCTTTCTGAGGTCAGGTCGGTGCCGGAGTTGATTAATTCTCCATTTTATTTGGCATTTTTATGAGCAACTGCAGCCCAGCGCAAATCTTCACTTCTCCAAAGGCAGCTCCTCGCTGCTCCCTCCCTGCTACTGTGCCACCTTTCCCCATTTATTTGCTCCATCTCGGGGTTTCTGTTTTTCAAAATGTTGCGATTTTGTTTGCTTTGGTTTCGGGTTTCGCTTTTCGGCATGTTTTTATGCCACCTATCAAGTTGCCACACGCAGCAACAAGGACACTGCGAGAAATGCTCTATTGTCTTTTAAAATATATTTAATACAAAAAAATACTAATTAAAAAAATAAGAAACATACTTATTAAAACACTGTAATACAATTTAATTTTTTATATTTCCTAATATAATGATATAGAAAAATAATAATAAACAGGTTAATAAAAAAAGAAATTGTATACATTTAAAAAATTGCTAATCGTTTTATTAATTTATATTATAAAATTAATATCCTATTGTGTAAAAAATTGGTTGTAAAATTGTTTATTTATTAAAATGCTAAAAAAAATATATTTTTAAAATAGTTTGGGAAATAATTTGATATCATATTTTATTGCATACGAAATAACACTGAAACTTTCAGAAAAGTATGTTTTTTTCATAGAGGTTTATATCACAGTTTTTTAATACAAATATTTTCAAATATTTTGAGAAATGATTTTAAATGAATTATAGTTTGATATGATATAACATTTTATTAAAAAGTTTTAAATAGAATTATTTTTCATTCATTTTAAAAACTTAAAAAATATTTTACGAACTATTTTAGTGTTACAGCTTTAATATTTATTGATTATTAGTAAGATTACCAATTAAATGTAGTATTCTCACAGTGTCTTGACTACTTTGGTGGTGGGTTGAGAGCGGCCAGAGGTGGGTTACGCTGAGGTGGTTTTTTTTGGGGCCAAAGCGATATTTTATTTCACCATTAATCGTAAAAATTGCTCGTTTTATTGCTTTGAAAGTGTTTTGCCGGTTGCCAGTCGCCGATTGAACTCATCTCCTGCCTTCTGCCCAGAAACTTAGCATGTGCCCCTTCTATTGTTTTATTTTACTTTATTTATTCCGTTTCCAGAATGACAATGGGGCAGGAAACAGAAAAAAGAAACAACACGCCAAGAAAACAAAGCAAACATTGCCAGGTGGCGAAGGGCAGAGTTTCGGGTGGGGATGGGCTCATCCTGCCAAATATTATGCATAAATCGTGGTATTCCTGTAGGCGGTGTATCCCTGCCCGGGATATTCTATATGAGCCCTGGCCCTCGCCTTTGACTTTGACTGATGGCTGACAGAAATATGGGAAAGGCGGCGAAAGTGAGAGTTAGGCCGTTGCCTTGCAGCTGGTCGCATTTATAGATACATCTTTTATTTATATCACTCACTCAAACTCTAGCACGCACTTTAGCAGTCCTTGGGCAAAATAAACGATATCTCTTTCCAGATTTAAATAACCTAAATATAAAACCATTTCAAAGATAGAGGTTACTGAGATATAATTAGTTTTTTGACAAAAATACGATTTTTAACATGGTTTCTCAGTCGATATTTAGCCAAATCAAGGCACACAAAAAACGACTGTGTTGATCAGCTTGCTTAATATGCTACGATCAGCATCACAAAAGATTTCATTTAATGGTAAAGTGTAATCTAATTTTTTGTAAGGGGCTTATCATGTGCCCAAAAATTAAAAATTTTTAGGTTTCAATGCCAATAAATTGAAAATTTAACAACAAGGTATGACATTCCTCATTCTGACTCTTAACCTTCATCTCACCAAAAAAAAATTAGCAAATATACATATGTAATGATTTCCAACTAAAATGGTTCTGATATAGGCTTTTCTCATACAATATACTTGGTCTAGCTTAAGGGGTAACTTAAAATATTTAATTCACTAAAGTACATACCTGAAGTAGTTTTCGATGCTCTGGAGTCTTCAATGACATCTACGTATATATTTATATATCCAGTAATCATTGCAAAAGCTCCATATCCATCCATATTTATCCAGTGATCTGTCCAAAAGCACCAACACACACAATTCTTCGCTGAAACTTCCGGTCAACTGAGTTTTCGAGTGACCATAGCACCCATTTTTAGCTAGAACTAGAAGAAGAAGAGATCAATTTATTGTTAGCATTATCAATGACGTGGCCAATTGTATAGTTCATGAGTATTACATAACAAATACATGTTTAGCTTATTTATACAGCATAAACATTCAACATGTCTTAAGTTGTAAGTTGGACGTTTAATGTTGGATGTTACATGTTCAATGTTACTTGTTCAATGTTACATGTTGATTACAATGTTGCACATTTAACAACAAACATTTAATTAACACCTATACATATAAGATTCATACCTAGACAGGATCTCGACGCACTGCATCCTGGAGTCCAGTGCCACCTCCACCTTGTCCAAGAGGACCATCACACTCACACACACACTCGCCGGAACTTCCGGTCAACTGATTTTGAGAGCGACCATAGCCCACAGGTCATGCATTTTCGAGCTAGAACTGATTGGGAATTATAAGCTCCCACCGAAGAAATTAATTTGGAATTAACATTTTCGATGACGTGGCCATTGTAAAATTTAAATAATATTTAATAATTGCATAATGGCAGGTTATTTTTACAACGTCAAACATTAAACATGTCTTACGTTGTTAGTTGTATGTCTTTTGTTGAATGTTACATGTTGAATACCACTTTAAAAAATATTAAATTTTTGACAATTTTTTTCATTTTTTGTAACGGGGTGCATCAGGATTTTTTGAAATTCCGATTTTGGCGAAAAATGCCCCTTTTTTAGTGGTTCTTTGATCGTAGTTTAGCCAAATCAAGGCGTAGAGCGAAAAGACCAACTGTTTTGAGCAGCTGGCGAGCTCTGCTAACGATCCCCATCACTCAAAGAAATATTTAATTTTTGACAATTTTTTTCATTTTTTGTAACGGGGTGCATCAGGATTTTTTGAAATTCCGATTTTGGCGAAAAATGCCCCTTTTTTAGTGGTTCTTTGATCGTAGTTTAGCCAAATCAAGGCGTAGAGCGAAAAGACCGACTGTTTTGAGCAGCTGGCGAGCTCTGCTAACGATCCCCATCACTCAAAGAAATATTTAATTTTTGACAATTTTTTTCATTTTTTGTAACGGGGTGCATCAGGATTTTTTGAAATTCCGATTTTGGCGAAAAATGCCCCATTTTTAGTGGTTTTTTGATCGTAGCGTAGCCAAATCAAGGCGTAGAGCGAAAAGACCGACTGTTTTGAGCAGCTGGCGAGCTCTGTTAACGATCCCCATCATTTAAAGAAATATTTAATTTTTGAACATTTTTTTCATTTTTTGTAAGGGGGTGTATCACGTTTTTGTGTACAAGAAATGTCAAAAATTTTAAATTTTCAGTTGTGAATGCCAATAGATTGGAAATTCAACAACAAACTCAACGAGGTATGACGTACCTCTTTCGGACATTTACTTTTGTTATAGCAGCCAAGAAACTGAATATTTTCTACTATTTTTAAACAAAAGAAAAACCAGAACCTAATTGCGCTGAAAATAGTGGTCGTAAAAAGTGAAAATCAGATGTTGGCACTATGTAAACAAAGCCCCGAGCTCCTTTTCCGTGCCCCAAAATTGAGGCAACAAATTTATTTATGCATTCAATTAGCATACAATAAGGGGCGGCGAAAGGTGTGCCACAGGGCGTGGCAAGTTGGGATTCGACCGGTGATTGAGAAATTACTTTAAAAAGCAAACAGCTGGCGTTCGAAAAGAAAACGCTACTGTGCCTTTTGTTTTGTTTTCCCCAGTGCCCCGCCCCCAAAATTTCGCTGCTAGGAACCTAAACAAATTTCATGGTGAGCTCTTTCTTAGGAATATGGCCCCCAACTCCCCGCTTTTTCTTGGTTTTTTTTGTGCCCTTATTGGAGTACTTCGCAGCCGCATTTATTACTCATTTACAGACATTTTCGTCTTTGCTCCCTCGTTCGTTTTTCCTCATTTTTTTTTGCTTTGTGTGGGCTTTACTTTTGTTATTTACTTTGGACTGCGAAACGAGCAAAAGTTTGAAATCTTTAAATGAATTTAATATGCACAAAGGATGAAAAATATTCTTAAAGGGGGGCGAATTTTCCATGGCGGTTGGTTGCCGTATGATCTCCTCATCATGGCTCATCATCGTCTGGCGGGCCGACGTATATATGATTTCTGGATTATGTTTATTAATATGTTGATATAATAACTTTGGCACCCCCCCTTTGGCACAGTGTGTGGGTGTGGGCGTGGCAGCCGCCGAGCGGCGTCGTCCTGGCGGCAGCCACAAAAACCGCAAAAAGGGTTCCAGAACGGAGATTACAGGAACAGGAATTCGTGCCCCAAAATGGGGGCTTTAGGAGGTAAAAAAAAAGACCCAAAATGGGCATAGATTTTTTAGAAACACAGTTTAGTTACACCTTCGGTTTTCGGGGGATGTGCATATATATATTGATGGAGCGATTGCAGGATTGATGGCTAAATTCTGGCTGAAATTGCAAATACCAACATGTTGTTATCTATTAACGTTTATATAAGATTATTCGTAATACCTGTTTTTAATTTAATATAGTTAATTTTATAAAAACTACATTTTATTAAATTTTGTTGTTTAAAAAAATATAGTTTTATTGCACTTGCAAATTTTGTATTAAATAAATTATTAAGAAAAATAGTTAAAAGCATTTGTGAAAGTCTGAAAATAAATTAAATTATTTTAAAAAATATTAAAATTTAAAGAACTGATATGTACAGCAAAGGCTTCTTAAAATTCAATGAAATATGTTTATTTAAATTTAACAAACTTATTTGTACAGCAATGGGTTTTAAATTCTTAAAACTGAAATCAAATAAAATATGTTTCCCATAGTACTAATAAATACGAAAAGACAAATAGAGTGGGAAATTTAATTAATTTTGATCTTGTTTACTTGCCACTCAGCTGACTTTTGAACAGCTCTCGCCGGATATGGCTTTAATTTATTTCCCTGTTGCCCCCACCCACCGGCGACCCTTAGTGTTTTAGGTCGACTTAACCTTTGACCCGGCCAATCTGTTCGTTGCCTCGAGTCGTCGCCTCCGCGCCGAAGAACTTTCACATCACTGCGCATTAATAAAGCATTAAAACCAGAAGGAGCGAACGGCACTAAGACAGGGTATTATTGTCCAGATTTAACGAATTGTGAAAAGGCAATTCCAATGAAAATGAAATATTTATGGCAGCGACCGTCTCCCTCAATTCGGGGCATATTTTATTCAGCATTTTCACATGCGGCCACGTGGCGTATGAGCAATGCACAAAGCACACAGAAGGTGGGCAGTGGGTTCCACGGAATGCCACGGCTGCGATTACCAATCAACATCGAAATGCGAGTTATGTGGGCCCACAAACATATCCCATAACAGGACACAACTAATCCAGGGGAATGTTAATCTCCAGGCAGAGGCAAAGCTAATTTTAACCTGTCGCAAATGAGATGCTAGTGGGTCTGGCACTACTTGAAAGGAAATTAATACACAGCCTCGGTTCGCAGAACTCATTGTGACTTAATTAATAAAACCTAGGCACAAAAAATATCAATAGAAAATATTTGCGAAGCTTTTATTTAAATAATATATTATTAATTATATATTTATAACGTACCAATTTGTATATTATGATTAAAAGAAATGTTTGGTTTTTATTTTTTATTAATCAAATTATAGTACAACTAAATAAATACAACATTTATGTATTTCTGGTAAAAAAATAAATATTTGTATATCGTCATTTAATTTAATATGTTATTACTTGAATTATTTTTTATTTTTTTGATATTTTTAAGCTGCTTTAACCTGCTTTATATAATACTTAAGTTGTATTATTTTATTAAAATATTTATTTATTTTATTGTTCTACTATTTATTTTATTATTTAAAAACCTGCACAATTATTTGTAATATTTTAATATTACTAGTAATTATCCAATTATTTAGTTTTTTTTTGTTTTATTATTTATTTTTTATTTTGAAACCCTAAAGATATACTCAATATTTGTTTCCAGTGTATGCTGAATAGACAAAGCATCCGCTTGGCCTTCGTAGGCGTATACGTGATATTGTCCACATGGAGCTCATATCACGTATACGCCACCAATTTCTTTTTCTATTGGACCTCTTTTTTTGCTTCTCCCCCCATTCGACAATTTTGTTAAACGTCGTTTGGAATTTTTCACATTTTCGCTTCGAACTGTTGGTTTTTGGCTGGCGAAATTTTTAATTGGTGAGATGAACTGCGAATTGCGCGCCCTTAAAAGTTCAGGGAAATGGAAAAATCTGCTGGGGGAAAGTCCGTGAATAAAAAACCGCAATTAGCTCGTTCTGTTTCGCCCATTAAAATGATTTCACTCACTTGTGAGGTGGCCTTTTCTCACATTCCCCAGACCTTCTCCATTGCTCTGCGGCGATCCCTTCTACATTTCAGCTTAGCCGCGGCCAAAGCCGCTTAGCAAATTATCAAACATAATTTGACATTTTTCCCAAATCTCGGACGCACAAAAAGAAAAGCCAGGAGAAAAGCCAAGGAAAAGCCAAGGAAAAGAGAAGAACAAAAAAGCTGAGAAAACCCCAGATTTTTCCTTCTGCTTCTGGTGGGTGGAGGGAAAACATTTAAAGAATTAATAAAGACATTTGTCTCAGTTCTCTCAGTTTTTGCCGCCTAATTTATTTATTTTTTTTTTCTGGCCCCCAAAAAAGCCGCTTTTCTGTATGTTTGTATTTGTATGTATGTATTTTTGTGTATACTCCACTTGGCAGTTCATTTGGTTTGCTGCTCTTTGAATTTTAGTTCGAAGGGAAATGAATTTGGGCATATTGGTTATGAGATTTTATAGTTTTTATTGGAAATTAATTAAAATGTAGATGTAGATATATCAATTAAATTTATTTAATAAAAATTTAGTGAATTTCTAAAGTTTCAGAAATATTTTTTTTTAATTCCTAAGCTTAAATATCAATCAATTCATGTTGTAAATAATTTATATTTTTTTTAATAAGCCAAAAAAAAAGTTTTGCCTTGCTAAAATATACATTTAAGACCAAAACAACAATACCCTAGAAATAGTCCACTAAGGTATGCCTCTTTGAACACTTCAATGCCCTTTTTATTCCCTTAGAAAAATATAATATTTAAGCGTGCTGCATTTTTAATATTTTCCACCCACATATGTTGCCTTAACAGAGTATCTCGAGGTCCTTGAGTGGTTATTTAACACTCTCTCGACCATTTGCTGGCCGCCTAAGTAGCTCTTACCCACAGACACACACTCACTCGCGCATGCACTGGGGGAAAAAAAGGGGGCTGGCGAAAGGCCTGTCCGGCTGACCGAGCGGCCTTCTCCTGGCTGTTGATGTAGCCTAATGTGCTTGTATTTACTTAAACGCACAAACGACTTTCTCGCAGGACCGCCTCCTTCTCGTCCTTATTGTCCTGCATTAGCGCCCACTTCTTTCCCTTTTGCGAAACTCCCTCGGCTGATGAGCAGCAAATTGAATTTTATTGACTTGATTCGCGTTTGCTGACCATTTTTGCTCGGCTACTCTCTGTGTGTGTCTGCCAGTGTGTACTCAATAAATTGATTTCTGATTATCATTGCATAGTAAAATGACTAAATCCGTGAGGAAGGCAAAAATAAAAATAAAAATAAAAAAAATGAGAAAAAAAATGGCAAGAAAGCCGAGGGAAGGCAAAGGAAATGCGAGGAGAGCGCGTAGACAGAAGTTTTAATGAAGCGTATTAAAATTTAATTAAATAACAATTTGCACAAATGTAAATAAACATGGCGCTGCTTATGTAAAGCAGCCGAAGGACCAAGGCCCAAGCACCAAGGACCAGGCGGCTCCTGCAGGACACTCTCTCGGCAAAATGGCAACTGGCAACCGGCAACGCCCAGTGCGGCGAACTGAACTTTGGTCATTAAATTAAGTGCACGAGACGCCGCCGTCGATGGCGCGACCGAAGACGGCGGAAAATGGCCGGGAAAAGGCGGAAAATCGGGGCGGGCTGGCGGTCCTGTGACGTGGAGACCACAGCCACAGGTAGACCCGCAAAAAGCGAGAGCAGTTTGTTGGATTTGCACCCAGCTTTTTTTTAGCTTTAAATGTTTTTAAAAGTTTTGGGGAAAACAAAATTTCACATTTTATTTTATTTAAAAACATTTGAATATTAAAAGCCTCGTCTTTCATTGAAGGTATTGATTTTTAAATACTTGCACATTTAATTATACATTTAAATAAGCCACAGCCAAAAGCGAAATCTTTTTAATATATTTTCTTTCTAATTTTAAACTTTTTAAAATAATTTTTAAATAAAAAAATGTTGAGTATTAATTTTAAAGGCGCTTAAGTATTTTAATTATATTCTTTCATTTTAATTTATCATTGAAACTATATTATACTATAATTTCTTGGGCAGCACTTTTCACTTGAATGTTAAATTTTAAATTCATTAAATTTGTTAAAAAAAAATTGTAAAAATGCAAAACAATTTTTTGCATCCACAAAATCTATTTTAAAGCTTTTTAAATTCAAAAATATTATTTTAATTGCTTAATAAACGATATTGTTTTAAACATATTGAGTAAATATAATTTTAAAATAAAAAACACAAAAACGTATGTGAAATGAAACTTTTCGCACAATTTAAAAATGGGCGCCCCCCGCCCCCTTGTAAACGTTCCACCATCGGATCGCATCACTCATACGCAACGTTGAACGCGCTGCTTTTTTCGCGCTGCCTGCCTGCGTTGCCCTTTGCATACATGTGCGTGTTTTTTGGGGCGTGGGCGTGGGCGTGCAGGTGTGTGGGTGTGTGGGCGTGGCAGGTAAGGTCTTAATTGAATTTACTTTTTTCCAGTTGCGTTGGCCGGGCAACACCCCTTCTGCTCATCAAATTTTTCACCCACTTTCGAGCCCGAAAAAAATACCAACTGAGCCTACACATACATGCGGCATTTTTGTGAAACAAGACAATTTAATAAATTTTATTTAATTTTCTTGGCTTACGCAATGTGCTTTCGCTATTCGCCTACTGACGCCATTTTTCTTGTGTCCTTCGTATATTTTCTGATACATTTTTCATTAATTTTCGAGTATTAAGCATTTCAAGTGGAACTGAAAAGCGGCTTAAAATAAAACGAACGCTTGTATTTATTTTACACAATTTAATTCAATCGATTTAACACATATTCAATGGAAATTAAATATATTATAAAATGTATAAAACCATTTTTATAACATTTTCTTGCATTCTTAAATGTCTTTTAACAGCGCCTTTCTTTAAGGGTATTAAATTTGTCTGCTGTCTACAATTAAAATAAATTGTCGTTGGCTGGCCTGATTTTTCTTCTTCTTTTTTGCCTTGCGAAAAGCTCGTAAAAACGAAGAAAGCAGCAAATTTTAAGCGGCTTGAGGTCAACTTTTTTATGGGTTACCTTTTGCTGTCACAGATTTTTTCCCCACAAGCCAATTCCTTATCAACTGTTTGCACTTTGTACGGGTCTTGTCACCCCCTCAAAAAGAAATCAAATAAAACTGACTTAACTTCTTTACATTTTTACAATAAAATGCGCGAATAAATAACACATTTATAGCATGCTTTCGAGTGATTTGTCAGGGAAAAAGAAAAAAAACTGTGGGAAAGCCCAAATAAAATATTAATTACACGCTAATTTCATGCGTAACCTTGGCGGTATTTTTGCGTGTGTATGTTAGAGTGATTAATAACCGACAAAACGGCCAATTTATGTGTGAAACTTCGGGGGCTTTACACAAGAAAATGTTCTTTACTCGTTTCAGAAACCTCATAAGTGCTTAGAAAATTGAGAAAAATTGTTTACTTGGAAGCTCAAAGTACACATCATTTCCTTTTGGTAATTTATGAATATAAAAAAGGGTACATTTGTAATACAAAAAAAAAACAAATTAATAAAAACAATTCAACAAAGAGTTTAAGTATGTTAAGGGGTATAAGTTATTTTAACTATTTTATATTATTCTATTTTGTATTATTAAATAAATCTGTTTATTGTTTTATATTTTTGCTAATAGGAAAGAAGGAAAAGTCATTTTTAAATACTCAACTTTTTGAATAAATATTTTAACCATTCACATAATTTAAGCAATTATTAAAAATATAATAATTTTTAACAGTAAAAAGTTAGACCTATTTTTAAGCTCTTTTTGAATTGTTTTAATTTTATGAAATAAAATAAAGGAAATTATTCAAGTTTTTATATTATTATTATCTATCATATTACCTCCCCTCAATTGTTAAATATTTTTTAAAATATATTTTTACATATATAAAATAAAAAAAAATGTTTATTCATATTTAAATGTTTTTAACACCATTTAAATTAAAAATCGAGGAGGAAACCCCTTCAAATAAAATGCCTAGCGATCCTGTAACATTGATCTAGTTTGGCCGACAATCCCAATCAGTCGGCGGCGTATCAAGTGACACGGGGCTCAAAGGATTCCAGGCTAATGACTGTGTTCCGTGTTCATTAGACGGCCTATGCCAAAAGATAACGACCACGTTAGTTGAGGTGGCCAAGAAGGGCGGAGGCCGGAAAACCGCAGGCGCGGTTCAACTTGTCGCCAAGCCAAGGAGCCGGGCGAAATCCCTTTGGGTAATGGCTGGTAATTATCCCTAATTAGTTGTAAAATATTGAAGCGAAAGTATTTCGGTTTTTTTGCCATTAGCCAAAAACTTTGCCAGACCCTTTTGCCGTAATAATGATAATCATAATAATGGCATTATGCCTGGCGAGCGAAGTAAAAATGCGATTACATCTGCGTCTCAGTGTTCCAGTGATGAATTGTCCCCGTGTTTTGGCATTTCCTTAATGTCATTTTTCACAAGTCCAAAATTAATTACCACAAAAAATATACCTTACGAGCAGATAGTGAATAGTTAACAATTGCTTTTAGCCCTAATGAATTTCGTTGGAAATTTTCCATTAACTCGAAAAAAAACTGTTGGTCCCTGCTAACTTTCAGCTAAATTTAATTTGAAAATAATTGATAAAGTTTCATTTTCAGTTGAAATGCAGTGCGAAAAATAATTGTAAAATTGTACCTTATAGTTAATGGAAATTTAAGCGGTTTATTTATGACCAGCTTGGTTTTTTGTTTATTGAAATTTTAGTGTTGGCCAAGTTTAAGCGTGTTTTTTACGGTCGAAAGCACTGACCGGAACAAAGTAGTTCCGCATTATTTTTTGGCGCTTTTCCCGAAGCTCTTCCATAAATTTAATTAACGATAATATCCACGCCCGCCAGCGCTAACGGGCAATGTTTTTTGGTCGCCGAACACGCAGGTGGGTGGTGCCGGGCGGCCCTCGGGGTGGTTCCAGGTGGTTTCGGGCGGTCGGGCGGGTGTGGTCCACCAGAGTCAACCTGCTTAAGTGACATGCAAAAACGAGAAGACCGAAGGGAAAGTGGTGCAAAAAGAAAGCGTGGCATGCTTTTAAGCGAGAGTCACGCGTCGAGTGGCGGGCGTTCTTACCCCACTCTGGGCACTGGGAAAAAATTAAAGAAGAATATTAATTAACTAAATAAAATAAGAAAAGGCAAAATAAATAAAATAATAGTCCAAAAGAAATATATTATTTTTTTTTTTAAATAATTAATAATAATTACATATGTTCCTATTTATGTTTGTTTACTTTTTTTTTAAATTTATAAACACAAATAAAGTAGCTTTTTTTGTTTTATTTTTTTTAAAATTATGTGACATCTCTAAAGTGTGTGTGAGTTTAAATATTTTTTAAATACACTTTTAGCCTTTTAAATAGTGAATTACATAAGTTTTCAATTTTAAAACATTTATTTTTAAAGCGCAGAAAAAAAGTGGTTTCGTGGAAAAATTCACGTCGCGTCAAACAGAAAATATTTTTGAAAGTATTCAATAGTTTTCCGTTAGCTAGATCGCAAAAAAAAAAACCAAAAAGGTTTCTTATCGATAAGTATAGATAAGTAAAAATCAGTTTTGATGTTTTGAAAATTAGCGCACTTAAGTAAAAATATTTCCTAAAATCAGCAAAATTGTAATTTATATTTTTTAAATAGTTGTGCAATTTTTTTATGCTTAACAAAATATATAAAGTGAATTTGATGATTTTCTTTTAAATCAATATGCGTAATATTACTTAGGAAATTTATAAGAACGCCCTGCAAAATATGTTTGGATTCAGAATATTTAAATATACATTTTTTTAACAATGTTAATCCCTTGATAGGTGGATTCACATAAGTATAAATATGTATAAAATTTTCTTTTAATTTTCTAAATGATTTTTCACAGATATATATGCATTCGAAGAAACTATTTTTAGTGTTCTAAGTAAGAGGCTTTACTTAGAACACTAAAAATAGTTTCTTCGAATGCATATATATCTGTGAAAAATCATTAAGAGTAAAAATACTTTAAAAATTTAACCAATTTCTCTCAGTGTGCCAGCCACCCTCCTCTGTGGGTACATCACTTGTCCAGCTGAACTTTCAGCCCAGCAGCTGCTTTCCTCGCCAGCATGCTAAGCGGGCGGGGCGGGGAAATGGAAAAGCCGGGGGGTGGTGCAGACAGCTGGCAGGCAGACGACACTTTCCATCGTCATCATCATCCTCATCAGCTTTTCTTTGTTTTCGCTATTTTCACTCTTGTTGTTGCCGCCGCCTGAGCGACGGCTGCTAATTAAAATAGTATGCAGGCAGCATCGGCTTAAGTGCAGTTTGGCCGGGGAAAATGTTTTTCCTTCTGGCCAAAATGGGCCGCCGCAAGTGAACCGCGTGACAGGAAAAGCCGAGAGAAAAAGTGTTAAACGTTTTGTGAAATCATGGTTGCCATGGCTTCAACTCACTGGCTTTTATCTGGTTATATAAATTAATTACATTAATTTGATTCGCTTTATTTTTCGTAAGCAGCTTTTCCATCTTAAACTGCAACTCCTTGTTCCTTTTTTCCCCCGGCTAACCTCAGGTGTTTTGTGGTTTCCTTTCCCAGCTGACGGTTTTTCCCCATTTTCCTCGAGCAGCTTGTGACTCGCCTTAATTGCATTTTCCTGTAGTTCGGCTTTATCTTTTTGCCTGTCACTTCTGACCATTGTTTTTTCGGGCCAAGAACTAATGCCAACTTAATTTTCCAATTTACACGAGAGCGAACAATGGGAAAACACTTTGCGAAAGTGAAAATTTCTGCATAATTAGCTAAACGCAAGGGTGGTTCGCCGAGCAGGAATGCTAATTTATTTTAATTTAAACAGCAGGCTTTCTTGTTTTGATTTGCCTTTACTTGTATTATTTTTTAGTTCATTTTTCTCACAGCTGCACGTGACGACTTCCGTTTGCATTTTTATTGCCAGCTTGCCAAAAAGTCGGCAACTGGTTTCTTGTGTTGCAGCTTTTCTATGGTCTTTCCATAGAGTTTTCCCCATTTTGGCGCATTTTCCTTGGCTGTGATTTGAGCAGAGTGCACGCAACTTAGCTTAGCTGCGACAAATTTATTGTTCCGAGTGCATTACATTTCCCCCCCAAGAGCCCGGAAAAATGGCCAGCACTTAAATAAATTTATGAAAATATGCAATGTGCGGAGCGTGTTGCTGGCAATTCTCGGTTTTCCCCAACTTGCAGCCAATGAAAATGCTAATGCCGAAAAAATGGGGGGTAGCTAAATAAGTTAAAGTGCTGGATTACTTGGTCGCCGCTCGGCGGCAGTATGAATTTCAATTTTCTCGGGAAAACAAATGCAATCAGAGGAAACACTATACCTAAGGGGTGGGCTTTTCTTAATTTTGGCTTATTTATCACAATACATGCTACCTTGGTCGTGGGCTTAAATTGTGGTAATTAAAATGTTTGAATTGAAATTTTATATATTGTGATATTTTATTTGTTTTAAATATTGGTAAGAAAGGGATTTTTTTAATATTCTACTTAAAAATGCATCATTAATTATTGAATATTATTAAAAATTTTAAAGTGTTATTTTTGCACCCTAAAAAATATTGCAATATACATAATATGTACTGAATATCTTAGGCAAGTTTTTACTTATTTGTAGTTTTAAATATTATGTTGGTTTAAACAACAATTTTAAAATTATTATAATATTCTTTTAAATACTCCCTTAAATTTTGTAGCTAAAATCATACAAATTTTTAAGAGATTAACCATTAAAAAAATGTTACTTCTTTAATATCCTACCTAAAGCTTTATAAAAATGTAATATTAAATACAAATATTAAATAAATAAATAAAAAAAATTTAAATAACATTAGCATAGCTTTTTTTAATATTTTATTTGTTTTAAACACAATTACAAGCAAATATTTATTAAAATTTAAAATTTAATTTAAAAATGTTGTAATTTAAATCAATAAGTTTTTTAAAGCTACACATATTTTTCTAGACCAAAACTGTTTGCGAAAATCCGTATTAAATTATTTTTTAACTCTAACTTTAGCTTATGACGCAATTCACATGCGTTGACTGCTTTGCCAGCGGAAAGTGGTTATTTTTCATCAGCTTTTCCAGCCAATTGACTTGTTTGTTTGAACTTTGAACGTGCAAATTTTCCATTGTCATGTGTCAATGGCCCGCCGTCAGTGTTACCCAACACCGCCAGGTCCCGCCTCCGTTTTCCACCCCACTTTCCAACGCCCCTCCCTGAGCTTTCCCGCCCCCCAAAGGCTTTGCTCTCTGCTGGAGCCTGAGTCAAATCACTTGCAATTTGACTAGACGATGTCGCGACAATTTTTGTTCTTCCAGCGCTTTGTTTTTATTTGTGATTTTCCTTTTGTATTTTCTTCACGGTTTTCTTTTCGTTTTTCTGTTTTTTTTTTTTTTTTGGGTGACAAATTTCCAGAGCTGCGTGCGGGTCACTTGGCTTGGATTTATTTTAAACTTTTCTTGGTTTTTTCTTTTTGGTGATCCCCGCCCTGAAAACTGAAGCGACACCTGACAGTTTTCTTATTTATTTATTTTTCGCTGAAAAATTACATAGAAAAAAGTGAGTGGGGGCCTTGCCGCCGGGGGACCTTGTGCTTAGGTTAAGCCAACTTTATCAACTTAATTTGTATACAAATTCATATATTTCATAATTTTTTGCCTTTTTTTTCGTCTGCCTGCTCTTTTCCTTTTTTCATTTTTCATTTTTCCACTGTTATTATGGCCTGCGGAAAGTTTAGGCGCAGCCTTCTTGCTTTTGGAAAAATTGTATTTGAAACTTTTGTGAAAAGTAGCAAATGCTCTTTGGCGGAAAAGTGGGCGGAAAAGTGAGTGAGTGGGGGTGGGGGGGAGGTTGTGGCATAGGCACGTGCCATAAGCCATTTGTCAACAAGAAAAACTGATTGGATTCCATGACTAAGTGCGGTGGTTATGGGCCCTCCAGTTTTTGCCGGGAAAACGCTTAAAAGCAAAATGTAATCACACTTGGTTAACGCCGCCGTTGAGCCAATTTGCCTGTAAGTAGAGCACGGCAAATGAAAGGAAAATAATGAAAATGAAGGCGGAAAAACCCGGATAGACAGTTGGGCGTGAGAACAAAAGAAAAGCGCGGGGAGAGCCGTTAAAAGGAAAGCATTTCAATAATAATTGCATAGCCCCGAGAATTGTTTGGAGAAACTTTGCCAATTAATGCGGAAAACGCCCGGGGTCACTCCAATCATTTTCCAAAGTGGCGCAAAAAAGTAGATTAGATTGAGATGAACCTGTTGGCATAGGTTTCATTTAAATATTTAGTTAAAATCAAAAAACCTGTTTAGTAAAAATGTTAAAATATATATTTTTTTAATACAAATTGTAGTAACTTTATAAGTATTAACCCCACAATTACTGGTTATAATTATGAGAGTCCTTTCCCCATTGTTCAGCCCACTCAATTTAAGAGGTTCTCGTTTGGCAAACATGGCCAAAAATAATTTTGTTTGGATTTGCAGCTGTTCCGAAAAGTTCATCATTTTCAGCGTTTTAGGACTTTGTCTTTGTTTTTCTTGCTTGCAGCAAAAGGGTTTCGCTTTAATTAGCTTTTCCCGAGCGGGAAAATCCAGGGCTTAAGTGGATGCGGAAATGGATTCTATTTTCCATTGTTTGGGGGATTTAATTTAAAAATAAATTGGTTCATGGGAAAATTATAGATTTACATATATTATTATTATAAATGTATATATTTTTTTGCTATTTTATTTTTGTATACAGGTATTAATTTACTATTTTCCATTGCTTAGGGGATTAAATTTTAAAATAAATTGGTTCATGGGAAAATTATAGATTTACATATATTAATATTATAAAAATATATATTTTTTTGCTGTTTTATTTTTTTATATAGGTATTAATTTACTTATTTACTAATTGAATTATTAATTTGTTGTTTTTTCTATTTATTTATTTTTTTGATTATTTATTTAGTTATTTTTTTATTTATTTATAAATATATTTACTTATTTATATATTATTATTTATAATTTATTTTTTATTTACTTGTGTATTTCATGCACTTATATAATTATTAAAATATATATTTATTATTTTTTAGATTATTTATATGCTTTTTTATTTGATTATTTAATTCATTATTTCTTTATATGTCTTTTTACTTCATTTATTTATTAATTTATGTAATGATTTTTTTTTTATAAATGTATTTATATTTTTATTTCTATTATCCTTTACTTATACCGCCAACAGAATAATTTTCTTATCTGGCTAATGTCTTTGCTTTATTGGCTTGCAAAAAATCCTAAGCTACTATTTACCGATTTTAAACTGTGGTTACAGCGCTATTTACCTTCATTAGGCTAAAAAAGAGAACCCAGTTTAAATATTAACCTCCTAATCGCCGTGGGGTAAGCGCACATGGACGACCTGCAGTACAATATCGATTCGAAATGCCTTTTAATGAACCACTCGGTGCTCGCCGGGAAATGCAAGCCACACACATTAGCCAGGAGTTGGACTCCACTCCGTTTTGGGTCACCGAGTGGCGTACATGGCGTATGCATGATGTAACAGAGTGTAGTCGAGTCCTTTGCAGCATTTGAATGCTGTTTCCTTACTTTTTCCCCCTCCTTATTTTCTGTTCCATCTGGGAATACACCGAGAGTGAAGAGGGTACGCACTTTCCCCGCACGGTAAACAAGTGAAAAACATTTCCATTTAGTCCACATGCACACACACAGATGGAGATGGCAAAACACGACTGTGTATTTGCCATGTTTTTAATCCACTTGAAGGCACTTAAGGCAGATCACTGCCAAGCGTAAATGCCCCAAGAGCGGTGGGTGGGGCCAAACAAATTGTACAAGTTTAGATAACTATGGAGCACCCACAGGCCCCCCTTTCAGCTGCTTCAAATTCATAATTCCGATATGAAAAAAAAACCATAGAGCCGGCAAGGAAGCTGCGACAGCGCAGACAACAAATGAATGGCGGACGGGAGGCCAAGGGTCAGCATAAATAATCGACCCAGGGGATACTCTAAAAAGGACCAACAGATTTTAATCGCAAACATGCCAGAAAAAGGCGTTTTCTTGTGTGTTTTGAAGTACGGCGAGTTAATGGTTTGGCAACCCTTCCTCGCTACTAATAAATATAAACTGAAATATGCTGCAACATTAACATATATTATTTAAAAGCCTGAAGAAAACAGCTCAAGTAACTGAAGAATTTTCGCTTTAATATTTATTCCTATTAAAGCATTATATATATTGTTGCGGCGGTTAAAAATAAATATTACCATTTTAAGAACATACAAATTATATAAATAATTTACCTTTAGTATTTGAAAGTATTTTTGTATTTATTTTAATATTAAAGTTATAATGAAAAACATAGTTTGTATTAAATTAAACTCTTTTATAATTTCTTGTTGCGAAGAAAAATAAATATAACTAATTTAGTATCATAAAAATAATTTCTATTAATTGTTCTATTTTATTTAAAATTAATGTTGGGTTAAATGTAAGCTTTTCAAATTTTTTTTAGGTTTGGAAAGCAATATAATAATTGTAAATTTCTTTCTTATTTCCAGGTAAACATTTCCCCTGAGCTAATTGTGAAACTGAAAAATTTCAAAGGCAAGTTGCCCAAATATTTTACTATAATATCCAACATTTGTATATGATCGCTGATACCCTGCACCTTCGCCATGAATATGAAACAATGTATCATTCGGAAAATGCGTGTGTGTAAACTATAATAACAGTAATAACAACTAAACTCGATGGCAAATGACAGTTCTCAGTTCGCGCTGAAAAACCCAAATCCCCCCCTAACCTTCTACCCCACTTTTGTATTCCAGCCCCCGCCCTTGGGCAGTGCATAGATTACGTTGCCATTTTCCGACGCTGACTCAGCGGAAAAGCAGAAAGAGAAAACTTCTGACAACGACACACGTCTAAGATTACATGGGCGGTCGGAAAATGGGGGTCGGACAATTGCTGATGGCAGGGGAGTGGTGAAAGGGGGACCGGGGGGTTCACTTGCCCCTGATCGAAGGCATTTTCCATGACGGGGAAAACGGAAAATGGCGGGGCACGTTCGACGCTTCACTTAATTAAGCGCCTTTTTGTCTGCTGTAAGTTGATAATTGAGGTTTTGCCGGTTTTGCGGCAGGCAAAAGTTAATCCCTCCCACTCATCAAACGGCCCCTTTTCCTCCTCCAATTTCCCATTTCCCGTTTTCCGTTACCCACTTTCTCCCAGGCCCAAAACAAGAACAAGTAGTAACAAAAAGCGGTCAAAGGAAGCCGACGAACTGCGCTTGAATTGCTCACAAATAATAAAGAAATAATTCAATTTCAACTCTGCCTTTTTTTGTTTGGTGAAGAAAAGCATAAAAGTTTTCCCTCCTCAGAAAAAATAAATCAAGCTTTGTTAGAAATGGCAAAAACTTTAAACAGATTTAAATTGTTGTTGCAAAGCACCTTTAATTGAAATTTTATTTGTATTTCTTTTCCAACTAAAAGCTCATTTTTAGGACTTTTTAAATTTTCTCTAAATAATAAAAATAATTCAAACTCTGTTTTGAATTTAATTTTCCTTAAAGAGATTTAAATTGAATACTTTTGTACATATTAATTATTTTTGTTAGCTTGGCACCTTTTATCCAAATTTATTTTGCATTCCAAAGCTTATTGGTTTTAGACACTTATTAATTTCTGTCTAACAAATAAACAAAAATCAAGCTCTGTTATGTAGCAAAATACCTTTAAAGAGATTTTAATTGAATATTTTTTGTACAACAATTATTTTTGTATGCTTTGCACCTTTAATTGAAATTGCTTTGTATTTATTTTGCACCTTGAAGTCCTTTTGGTTAGCCACTTATCAATTGTGGCCTAAATTTGTCAAACAAATTTCCATTTAATCAATTAAAATCTCTTCTTGTTTTTTCTTAAAACAAATGCATATAATATGTTTGAGCAATCATTCAAAAAATTCACAGATCCTAATGCCTAAAATAACAATAAAATTCTAATTAAAAACTTTGTTTACCTCGAGTCAACAAATGCTTGAAATATTTTGAGTTCATTGTGGCCAAAAGCTTATTTCCTTTATTATTTGCTCAAATTTACGTTTAATTTCGTGGTCATGTGTCTCTTTATTTAATTTTTTTTTTATATATATGAAGAGGTGTGTGTGTTTCTTGTTAGCCTTATATAAGCCGGGATTCCCCGCTTTTTTCACCTTCTCGCAGCTTAAGCGTATTGTACTGTCATTGTTAGGTAACGTTAAAAGCTTTATGTGGATTATGTTTTTATGGCGCCTGGTCAGGAGTGGAAATCCCAACGATCCGGGTCGAACTTCTTGGCCCTCTCAGCTTGGCAAATATTTGTATTTGCTGCCATTTTCCTGCAATCTTCAGCATAGGTAGCCGTGCTCCATTTTCCCCCATCCATTGCCGCCTCCTGGGAGACATGGCAAATATGCCAAGAAGTCTGACTTGGCCAAGCGAATTAAAGACTAAATTAAGTTTCCTGATCCCAATTTGATTACGACCAGCACGGCAAACACTTTAAATCTTTAATTCCTGGCCATTTAAGGGACAAATATTTGTTGAGCTTAAGCTTCAGCCAAGGTGTGGTCTAGATTTTATTAAAAACATATGGTGACTTATGGAGTGATTTAGTATTTTTTTAAAAATAATTTCCAGATTTAAAATATAATTTTTTAAAACTCTTAGGTGTGGAATTTTATTTAAAACTAGCATTGTTTTTTTTTCCTTATATTCCATTTTATTATTTTTGACTGAACTTTCGTAAGTTTGATAAAAGAAACACTAAAAAATATCTTAGCAGTGAGTTAGTATTTTTTAATGATACATACTAAATATCATAGTAAATACTCTTTTAAATTTGAATTTTTTTTTAACAATTAAAGTTTAAATATTTTATAGAAAATTGGTAATTATGTATTTTTTAAAACCATTCCATTTTAAATTTATTAGCCTAACTTTGGTAAGTTAATAAATACAACTTTAATTTTCTGTTGAGCAACTTAGTATTTTTTAAAAGAACCCACTAAATACCATACAAAATACCCTTACAGATTTAATATATTTTATTTAAAGCATGATAGGTTTAAGTTCCATTCCATTTTTTTGTTGTCACTGAACCTTGGAAAGTTTAATCAAAAGTCACTTTAAATAACTAAACTAAAACTTGCTGCTGAATAAAATTGCAAAACTGGTTATGGGTTTTGTTGGCACTTTTACCCGCTCTATTTTCTGTCTTCTTTTTGGGCGCAACTTTGCCAACTTCATTTTGTAGTCCAAAAAACGCCAGAGGAGTAGGAATTTTTTGTGCCGAGAGGGTTTTTTTTTTGGTTTCGCATTGATTGAGCTACGTGCCGATGGACGATGGCACCTGATCGTTCGCCAGTTTGACGATAAAGTGAACAATTTTTTGGTACAAATATTTGCAAGACACTTTAATTCGACCGACTAAATATATGTATTTGTTGGGCATTTTCGGTGGCAGATGAAGGGAAGCGGTTTGGGATTGATGATGATGATGGCGGCAAGGGGCTTTTCATGCTCCGTGCGCCGTGAAACGAGATACGACACACTCACATGCGTCCAAGTATGTGGAAAATGAAACAAGTTTCGGAAAAGCCGGGGAAAAGCGGAAAAGGGGCCGACATCGGTGGCGAGGACAAAGTTACTCGAATGACACAGAAGCAAGCTGCCATTAAATATAGACAGGATCCGTAGACACACAGTTGTCTCAAGTACAGCAAAGGTTAAGGAGAACCATATATCATTAAGTTTCAGCAACCCACAGGCGATAATAGAACTTGTTGTCATATTAGGTATCTTGAGAGCTAATGAAGAAAAATGTTTAATAAGGCGCTCACCCATTTAGAAACATTACAATATAAATTTATAAGAAATACTTTGCTAAAAACACTTTTTATTTAAACTGGAATTTGAAATTTTTTGCAGATATATAAACATTTTTATAATTTAATTTAAAGACAAGAACGAATAAACAATTGTAATAAAAAAATTCATAATTATATTTGTGTTATTTCATGCTTAAAATGTATTATTAATATTAATAAAGCGTTATTTATACAAATAATATTTCTGACAAATGCTTGTTTTATAATTTAATTTTAATTTAGAACCTTTAAAAAATATTTTAAATATTTTACCACAGAAGTGCCACTGACACTGTGGCCCCGAGTGTAGGCGCCACACAGACGGTGACATGTGTAACACCTTGTTGCCGGTTATAAAAACCACAACAGACTGAAACGCCACTCACAAATCGCCTTCGAGCGTGAGATCCTCGCACTCCCCGGATTCCCTGAAGTGTGAAGGAGTGCAGCTCGGGGGTTAAGTGGGTGGTTTTGGAGGGGGTCGCTTAGCCCCCGTCAGCCCCCTTGCACCTTTTTGTTGCTACAAATTAGCTTGGCAACCGACTTCTCAGTTCTTTTCTGTTTGATTTTATTTTTTAGCCTGCGGTTTTGCTTTTAACTTGACAGCAAACGGAGAAAAAAAGATAAGGGAAAAATAAAAAAAGAAAAAACTTGTAAACCCCTATATGACCAGCTTCAGGTGTAAATTGTTTTATTGACAGTTTGCGTTGAAAGCTTGCGTGCCAGTTTTATTTTTCTTCTGGGTTTTAAATAGCTAATAAAGGGTGTGCAACGTTTTGCAAGAATGTAGAAGGGAGCAATACTAAAATTAAAATAAATATTTAAGTTTAAAGGGTTTAGCTTTCAATAAATATAAAACAATAATAACCAAAGAAAAGATAAATAAAATTAAGCAAATTATTTAAGTGTTAGGAGTCCAACTTACTTTTAAAATGAGTTCAAAACAATCGAATAAAATACGGAAATAATGCTGCAATAATCTTTACATACTATATTTTTTTGGAATGTTTATATCTGGGAAAACTTAAGGGAAGTATAAATATCAGAGTGGCAATAACATGCGCTGCTACCCCGGCTTAAACCCCTCCCAAATCTTTCCTAACTAACTTATTCAGTGTTATTTTAGACAGACGGAACGACGAGCTAGCAAAAAAAAAAAAGGGAAAACACATTGAAAACTCCCCAGGCCCAGCCCCTCGCGATTTTCCCCGAGCTTCCTAGACTGCCAACTTTGATATGGAAAACTTTGCCCGACTGTTGCTGCTGTTGATGCTGTTCTTTACACATTTTACGTGCAGATTTGGAGCTCCCCCGAATATATTTTTATGCACTGATAGTGGCCCTTTGGTACTGCTACCCCCTGTTTTTCCCCCCGAAAACGAGTTGAAAATTTTCAACTTTTTGCCTGGCTGAGCCAAACGGTTTTCCCCCCTTTCTTTTTTTTTGCTGTTTCTGATGCTCCCCTTTTGCATTTTCCGAAAGAACAATGTTTTGCTTCTGTCGATCTTCTTTATTTTTCCCAGCTGCCCTTTCGCTGCTGTTTGTTTTGCTATTTTGTTTTTCTGCTTAATTAGATTTCGCATTTTGTAGCATAACAATAGCTCCATACAAACGCATATTTATACGCTGCTGATAATTGGTGGTATAAATCATGCGGGCCACGCGGCGTATGCGCAACGTGTGAATGTGCAAAATGAAAATGAAACGTAGCGAACGGAAAAAGCCGCTTACAAATTGCGGGAGCGGAGTTGGCCAAAGTATTAATAATAGTCGGGAGTTGGCCTCATCGCAATCTGTTCTCGTTGTTACAGCCAACAAAAGGTGGCACAGTGGCCTGGGATCTTTGGGGGTATTACAAAAAAATATATATATTTCTATGATAACAATGAATAATATTTATATAAGTTTCTGTTCTATGTATTAATTTCAATTTGATTGATTTTAAAAAAGGTAATAAATACCAAATTAAATACCAAAAAATTTGTATTTTATTTATTAGTTTTTGTTTTATTTTAATAATTTATACCTAAATTATATAATTGTATAAAATATATATGCCTATATATATACATACATACATATTTTAATTATAGTAAGCTTGAATTTGAAAAGGTAAAAAAATATTCAAAAAAGACCGAAAAATACTGAAATAATACTGAAAAAATACTGCAAAAATTGAAATTTTGGAAAAATAAATAATAATGTGTAAATTTCTTCATCTGCACAGTTTCTCGTTTGTTTTCTGTTTAAAACATGTATTAAAATATTTAAATAAATTACCTTTGCCCCACTGTTGCGTGTCGTTGGCTAATGAGCCCAAGTGCAAGCTCCGTTCATCGCCCGCTGTGATGGCTTCGCTCCACTTTGCTTGGCTTTTTCCGCCGTAAACGCTTTTCCGGGCATTTTCGGTGGCTTTTGGCATCGCCGCCGGTGAGGAGAACCCTGTTTTCCATGGACGCAGAAGGGGGTCATAATTCATTTCCACATAATTTGACTTGCACACGCGCGCAGCGTCAACGGTGAAGATGCCAAAGAATGGATGACTGTCGCCAGGGACTGGAGAGAAAACCACCAAATTCATTAAATTTTTTTGTACTTATCCTTAAGAAACTAAAAAAAGTATTAAAAAAAAATAGAAGTTTTAGAATGAATTACAAAAAAAAATGGTCTGGCAAGAATCCACTTTCTTTGCAATTTATTTATATTAAAACTCATCTGAATGTTAACTTTTAAGTGAATTTCTTGTGATACCACATATTTTCCCCAGTGTAATGGAGGGTGCCTTATGCTGGGTACATAGCACATAGCGAGTGGTGGCCGGGGGGCGTGGCACCTGCTTCCCGCCTCCCAGCGTTGCCGCAGACAGCTGTCACTTAAATTCACTTTTCGACTGACAACTGCGTCGAAGTGGCATCCTGCAGATCCTTCACAGTTCCTTCGCGGAGCAGGGGCGTTCATTTAAGGGGGACGGCGAACATTTGTTCGAGCAAAGGGTGCGCGCAAAATGTTAAAAGCTTTTCGCTTCCGATATATGTTCAATAGGCACTTTTTCCCCTCTTTCTCATTTCTCTTTTACATTTGAGTCCATATCAATCTAACTAAAAGCTTATGAAATTTTAAAAAACTAAGATAAAATAATAATAAAATATGACAAGAAAAAAAACCAAGAAACATTTAAACATTAAAGCTAATATCTTGTTTTCTATTAAACCTAAATTGTTGCATTTATGGCATGAATATCAATAAGGGGATTTGGTGCGGAACCAACCAGTGGTTTAGGTCTTACAACACTTGCCATGCTGAAAATTTTCGCAAACCATTTTGCCTTCAAAATCCTCACTCAATTTGCCTCAGTTTGCCTCTTCAGTTCACAAATGGATATTTCTCCTCTGCATTTATATAGATTTTTTTGCGTGGCAATAGGATTGCATACAAATGTTGCATACTTAGCAACCCCTTTTTCCCCAGTTTTCCTCCGGGTTTTCGCCCTCCCCCCTCCCTTTTTTTTCATCCTCTAGCATTTGATCCGTTTGCGTTGTGTGTGCAGAATTCCAGTGAATTTTCGCATTAAATGCTGTGCGTGCTCCTCTTAGCAAACGAAACAATTTAAGTGGCAACTCTGGCCAGAGAGAGAGACAAAACGACGGCGGGCGAAAGAGACGGCAATTGAGTTGCATTCGGTGGCCATCAGTGGAAGTGTCAGAAGACAAAGTGACTGCACAATTGACAATCTCTGGCTGTCCTCTAGATTTTTCTCCTCACAGCTCACTCAATAAAATTCATGGCTCGCCGACAGCGATAGTGCGATGAGAAAGAGACGGACACACTGGCCAGAAAGAGACGGACTGAGCCGTGAAAAGTTTTGCAAGTTGCGAAAAGTTGTTCGTATAAAAAAAACCATGAATAAATGACCCCAGCATATTAAATTATTATGCATTTTCACCCCCGGTTTTTTACTTATTTGTGGCACTGCATTATGGATAATGCTGATCATCAATGTTTTAATGCATAATATCCGAGACTCACCTGAATAATCAGCGAAATGACAGTCATAAAGCACTGAAAGGGAAAAACAAAGTTAAAGTTATGACATTGTTAAACTTAAGATATATAAGAGATGGAATTTTAAGAGGCTTTAAGTATATATTTAAATTATCACTAAAATATTACATTATTTTAATATATTGGGGTCACAAATCTCTTAATATATGTACTGTTATTTTAAAATGTACGAATTAATTATGAATGATTATTATTTATTAAAACTATCTATGGAAATTTTTTATTTTGTTGGTAATTAAAGTTGATTCATAATTAAAATATTTGCACAGTTAAATTTACAATTTATGGATAGTGAGTGAATTTTAACATGATAATATAAATGCATTAAAAATCTTTAAGTAGAAGTGTTCTCATTTTGAGACATGTTAAGAGAATATTTGTTTAATAGAAAAAGGTAATCTTAAACGTGGAGTTGTTAATTTTTTTTATAACAGTTGATTATTTCTTAATGTAATTAAGGGCATTGATTCAAAATAATTTTAACATATTTTTTAAGGGACTAACCTTAAGCGCGGAATATTCATACCATGTATGATAATATATTGGTATTTTTTAATTAGAGTTAAATACTAATAATTGTAGTTTAGCCAAGTCCCCTGCCGTTTTGACTTTTCTCCAAGCTGTCGCCCCACACATATCCCTCTTTCCGTACGAATATTTGCCCTGGAAGCCATCGATCAAATAGTCCATCAGTCAGTCGACGAGGTTAGATGAGTGAAGTTTTGGCTTTGGCCCGGGACATTAGTCAAAATGTTAACTAAATATGGCTTCAATTGCTTAACTGCTGCTGACAGCGGTTAGTCGAGGGAAATTGGTGGAAAAAGGGCGCAAGGAGCTGCATTTACCCCTGATTGAATTTTCCAGAAAAAGAAAGACCGAACACGGAGCGTTTATAAATCATCGGATTAAAATATAAAAAAAAACAAAAAAGGCAAAAGCCGCCTGCTCACATTTATTGGCATTAGCCTCGAAGTTGTCGACGTCCGTGGCCAGCTCATTAATCTTAGTTAGCCCCGGACGCTATATACTCTATAGAGTGTATATATACAAAGGGCCCCCCGCCCCGGCCACCTGACCTTAACCCCTTGCCGCCTTGCTTAACCCACCGCCACCCTCGGCGCTCGAGAGACTCTCGCTCACAACTTTACACAATTTTAATTCATTTTAATTTGTTGCCTGTTTATCTTTGTGACTGAGCTTCACAGCCTGGTTAAAGGACCCTCCGCCTGCGTGTCCTTCACTCTTTAAGTTGGTTTAAGCAGCTGTAAGCTTTTCACTTTCGTCGAGTACCTTACACGCGCCCTCTCGCTCTGGCAAATGCCCTGTCAATGGGGCCAGACAGAGAGAAAAAATGGCTTTTAAAATCAGACCGAAAAATTATTTCCTGCCGATGTCAATCAAAAGTTTTAAAGCCAATAAGTGGAAAACAGCTCCGAAGTACTTACAAAATTATTTATAGACTAAATCATGTAAAAAATTACAAAGAAATATGCACATTCTAAAGCATCTTAACTAAATGGACAATTTTTATTACACCACTTTCATATAAATTATTTAATAAATATAGAATAGTAGTTATGTTATACCATACAATTTTTTTTAGCAAATTGAAAGGACATTATTTTTGAACAAAGGTATATTTTTTCTTTGAAAAAAACCTATAAATTGACTTGAATAGTTATGAATAAAATTGTTATATATTACCAACACATTTTTTTGAGGCAAATTAAATATAAATTATTTTTAAACAATGGTATATTTTTCGTTTTAAAAATCTGTTAATTGGCTCTCATTAGTCAGTATTGCCTTTAGAAGAAATGGCCTTAACTTTTGTTCAATAAAAGCTAAAAAAGCACCGAAAACAAGCAAAATTCAAGGTGAAAAGAAAATAAAATAAAAGAAAATAAATATCTGTGTGGAGTAAACTATATAAGTAATTGGTGTTTGTTTTGGCGGCACGTGTCCTGCGCAAGTTGGCCATCAATCAAACCATCAAAGTGGCTAATCAATTGAAGCTGGCCAAAGTCAAGGACTCCCCACCGAGTCGCTAAGGCCAAACAAAAAGAGAAATAACACACAAAAAAGGGACATTAGAAGCAACACAATTTTCTAGTTCATTCAACTCAATCATTTTAATGAGTGTTTTTCCAGTGCTGCCTACTTGAATTTATGGATATTAAAGATGCTGCCCATTTTCCGGACCCGAATTTGTGCTTATCAACTCCCGCAGATTGCAATTGTTTCGCAACTGGGAATAACTTTATCACTAAATTGGTTACCAAAATCGCCTCCCTGTCTGACCATATTTTTGCTTTCATTTTTTTGTACTTTTTGGCAATTTTCCATTTGGGTTTTTGGGTTACTTTCGTTTTATTTGATTTTATTTTTGTTCATTTCCAGGGCTTATCATTTGTGTGGGGCTCAGGAGAAAAGCCAGAAGCCGGGACGGGGAAAATCCCATAACAGAGGCTACTGCAATTTTTTTGTAATTATTTGTGGTCAGAGAGCCACCCGTTTTTATCCTCCTTTATCGCGGCAAAACAATGACCCCCTCCTTCACTTCTAACCCCCGCCTTTCTATTCGCTTTTCCGACTTTTCCTCTGCATCGGCAATATATTTTCTATTTTTAAGACTTGTCTGCTTTTGTCTTTATGCCCGCCAAGATAGACCATGCGATAGGGGAATGGGTATATAGGACTAAATAAAAGTTATGAAGTCCTTGAAGCACTCTAAGAAAAGTAATCTGAATCCAAACATAAAAATTATCTATTTTTTATAGCTACTTAATAAAAATATTATATTATTATTATTATTTTTTTTATACTTATATTAGCTAAAACCTCTCTTAACTTTTTGGTATATTTTTTATGGTATCTTAACTTTTTTTTTTGTTATATTTCTATATGGTATATGGTATGTTAACTTTTTGGTATATTTTATATGGTATGTGAAATGAAAAAAGATTCATAGTTTGTTAAAAATTAAAGCTTGTCAATTCCAAAAAAAAATTACTTTAACTTTTATAAATGTGTATTCAAATTCTTTAAGTAATTTTAAATTCAGCAAGTCAATATTGTAATTTAATCATAATTTCAGGTAACACATTTCTGGTATATTTATATGGTATATGGTATTTTAAAAGATTCATAGTTTTGTAATAATTTAAACACGTAAATTTGAAAATATATGATAATATGAAATGTTATAAGACTGCTTTCAGATACTTCTACCGCTATCCAATTCCTTAAAATAATTAGCGAGTCAATATGTAATGTAATTTAATTTGCAATTTCGGGCAAAACATTAAACTTTAGTCCTACGAAAATCTCTCGAAAATCTCTCTCAGCCCTCTTTCGCTGTTTGCACATTTTTCGATTTCCATTAAACTTAACTTTATCGCTCGGAGGTCATCGGGCGAGTCGACTCCCGGGAGAACTTCTGTTGACTTTTCTTATCCCCGCGTCATCGTTTGCGGCGCATTAGCGGCACATATGTATGCTCTCCACATATCAAAACCCTCCTTTGTTTCTATTGGCTTTGTAGTTTGGAGTTTGGGGTTTGGGGTTTGGGGTTTGGGGTTCTGGCTTCGGGTTCGGGTTGAATGTATGTATTTTATGGTTATGTTCGCATATTGAAGGCCATAAAAACGGGCCAAGGAACACTAAACTAGAATAGAGAAATTGTCCTTTGTCAAGGCAATTTACATTCCATTTTCGCTTAGTTTGTTGCGACAAATTAAAGCAGGGGGCCTAAGCGATATTAATCCGACAGTCAATTCATATTCAATTGAAGCCCTTTTTCCCACCACCGCCCGCATCGATTGCTCATTTGCCTTTGGACCGGATTTTCGCACTTCGATGTATCATTTGGGCCTGCGAAGGTTGGGTGTTGTGGGGATAACCCCCGGGATCTGGGTCCAACTCATTTATCCACACACATATACGGAGTCCCCCACGACCATCCCCGCTTGAGTGGCTCAAATGCCACTTGAAGCGAAAAAGGCGAATCGAATCGAAATGCGAATGCGACCAGTGCTGCCAATTTGTCCTTATTCCAACAGAACTGCCTCCAATTAAAGTTTGTTGGGCTAAATATATTAAAATATAAAAACATTCTACAAAATGTGGTTTGAAAAAATCATAATTGTGTCTAAAAGTATGCAAGGAATAAGAAATTATCGTCTTTTTGAGTGAAAAATATTCTGATCTAAAAATATTTTGTTGCATCCTTTTAGACACCTCAACTGATATTTAATAATTATTTTAAATAATTATATTACATTTTATAATAAAACATTAAGTTTTTTAAATTTATTTAAGTAAATTCTTCATAGTTTTTTATACATTTATCTGACAACACTAGCTGTGGCACATGCAGCCAATTTTCATCTGCTCACACTTAGCTCATCAGAAAAATATGGAGAAAGGGCACGAGTAGTCGCTTTGATTATTCAAATATCCATATATATGTATAGAGAGCTTCGACTGATTCGATTAGTCCAGACTACAGACTACCGACTCCAGACTCTGTTCGAAATGTGAGAACATAAAAAATAATGAAACAGCCGATGAAGGGCCTGATTTTCTGGGTTCTACTCGTTTTTCTGATGACATGGCCAGAAATATGTTGCTACCTTTGTGTTATTAGGTAGAGCCATAAAATCTGAATAGCACCTCAGAGAAAATTGAATTTTAGTTGGAGGAAGGAGAAAGTAAATTTCAATTAAGTGCCTAGGCATTTTGTTAATGATTTCGTGAAAATTAAATCAAATATGCAAAATTAATAAGCAAAACATTAAAAATTAATAAAATCAGGCAACGAAAGTTGATTTAATAAATATTGTATTTTTTATGAAACAAAAATGTAAATTTTACCAAATATAATATAACAATATTCCATTTACTGGAGTTTCCATCTAATGCAACGTAAACAAAAATTCCACTTTAAAGAAAACATGTTTGCCTTCACCAATTTTGTGTGTGCGTCGTACTTTGACTTTTTCCCTCTGGGGGCAAAATTTGTATGGGCAATTGCATTTTGTCACTTTTTCGTCAGGCGTAAATATTTTGTTAAATATATTGAAAGCATCCCCAAAACATACTCACAAAGTGGGCCAAAAGGTTAAAGTAAGCCGGAACGATGGGGTCTAAAAGCGTTATCAATGGGAGCAACTTGCAAGTGAGCAAACAAAGACCCAGAAATTTTAATAATATTAGAGCTGAAAGAAGGGCGAAACATTTTGGTCGGGGTGACTGGCATAAAAACTTGGGTACACAGAAAATAAATTTGGTTTTCAATAAATTTTTTTTAATTTTTTCCGACTAAAATTTTCCCATTTTATACATCATATTGAATAAATTGTGCAAAGGGTTTCAAACTTTAAAGCTTTATACATAGTTGTGTTTTAATTTATTGGCTTATTTTATTACTCAGCTGTGCTACAGAACTCTTTTATATTTAATTTCATTTCTCAACAATTTTTGAAAAATTTTTTTGCCAGTGTAAAAGCGTGTGTGCGGCAGCTGCCACGCCCCTGCACTTTATGCGGCCTTCATTATTGTCCTGCTGGCTCGGACTCAACTTGTACGTGCACTCATATCTCACAGCTGCCACATTTTATTCTAATCATGAGGGGTCCTGCGCCAGGATATGGGATAATTCACAGGAGGACGTGTGCAAGTCATTCGACGGACATGGCCGAAACACGCATTTTTAGGCAATTCTGCGCATATTTGGCCAAGACAACTTTCCCCATTGCCGTTCGTTTGTTTTGTTTGAGTGGCTTTTGCAAAAGTCGGAGATTGTACATTATGAATTTGCCGCCTAATTGAAGTAACGACTTACCAGTTTCGCCATAAAGAAGGAAAAACATACACAATTGTATTCAAAATAATAGAGGTTTTTGGGGTTTTTGGAAAATAAGAAATAATAAATTTCACATATTGTTAAAAATGAAAAAAAAGTTTTAAAATTTAAAAATATTACAATTTGTTTAAATATAAGATATTTAAATAGTTCATGTTTTATTTATTTATTTTTTTTTTAATTTAAAATAAAGAAAAAGCATTTGATATTAATTATCAATTACAAAGCTGCCCCAAAGTAGGCAGTGCCAAAAATCCGAATCCTTCTTTCTAAATCCATAAAAAATCTGTTGCATACCTTAAGGCCGTAGAAGAAGTGAATTGAAACCCCTGGAGATTGTTATAGCACCAACTTGTTACTATTATTTTGCCACTGGCTGTGTGAACACGCAGCAAATTGCCATTTCATTTGCATCTGTTGATGGAATTTTGCGGTTGCAGCCACCCACTCTCTCTCTCTATTCTAATGAGCTGCACAATCGTTGCCATAGCCACAAAATGCGGCCAAGATTGTTGCTATACATGTTGCCATATGTAGTTATATATGCGCAGCCACATGCCCACAGAGGCAGCTACATCAGTTAATTGTGGCTTAGTTTCGCTTAACTCCACACACCCCCATGCATTTGTGAATTTCATAATGATATTTGATATTATTGTGGTTGCATTTTAATGGCGCAAACTATAGAGACAAATCGGACTTCTTGGCTGGAAAACAACTGATGATGTGGGGGGATTTTCAACCTAAGTATGGGGAAATTTTCCGCTCAATAATTGCATGATTATGACAGAGCTACTTAAAGGTACAGTTGTGTTGAAAATATTAGCAAGCAGTATCTAAATATTTTGAAATTTTTTTTATAAATTTTTTTAAAATATTTTCTGAACTATTTTAGGAAGCATTTTAATAAAAAGAAAAATGGACTGTAATTTTAGTATTTAATATCTCAAAGCAGCTGTGTTTTTTCGCGTATAAAAGTGCGCTCATCAACATAGCGATAATGCCATTACATTAAAGGATATTGTTTAATTTTTATTGAAAGGTTATGGCAGGAGTACGCTTCGTTTCCAGGGAAACGAAGAAAATCGAAATGAATTTCCCGCACTTTTCGCCCGGCCAATTTCAAAAGAAAACTGCAATGACAACGAGCACAAATGGCTGTCATAACTGTCAATAAAAACATAAGCGAAAACAACATAAACAACAAGCTGCCAGCAACAAAATAACAAACAATGGTCGGGCAGAAACAACAACCATGTGCCTTTGGATAATAAAACTCATAAAAATCAAGCAACGACCGAGGAAAGCCAAGAAAAATGTTAACGATTATATTGCCCCCAAGAAAAAAGACTGAGAATGTGATAAACCAAAAATGAGTGTACGAATTTTTATGCCGAAAATCGTAAAAAAAATAAGATTTAACTCGCTGCTTAATTGTGATTTGTTTTTTTTTTTTCTGGGGTAGGGATTTATTTGTCTTCATACTATACAAAGTAAAACCCAAAAAAAAAAAATATAAATATGTTTAAAAGGTTATTAGCATTTTTATAACAATATTTCCCTTTTCGCACCATCATTTCCGAGGTTCATTGAGCCAACCTTTAGCCACATGTTTGCCCACATTCGATTTGGTATTTAAACAAGGCCATTACTCATATGCCAGACTCCATTTTCCACCCCCTAACCCATTCCATTTCCACATTCCCCACCATTACCAGGAAACTATTGATGGTTTCCACCCGCTTTCCACGCGTTTTCCACCATCAATTATGATTGGCAACTGCCACGCGTTATTAAACGGAAATCAATTTTTCACAGAATTCATCTGCGATCTGGTAAATGTTTGATTGGCCGCGTTTATGAATAAGTGAATAGCTTATAATTGTGAAAATTATTCGATTTTTGATTACAGAAACACGTTTCTCATTGGCTGCCTGGGAACACGGATTTCGAATTAAGAGCTGATCTGAGTACGGCAAACTAAACTAAACTAATTTTTCTCCTGGATGCCAAGCACACTTAACACGGTGGAAAAACAAGGGAATTAAGCGGACAAAGCGGGAAAATCAGGCAAGGGGGAAAATGGGGAAAATCCAGGCTGAGTCGGGGGACAAAGCCAAGAGGCATTTTATGGTTATCCTGCCTCCTGTCGCAAAGGTGTAAAACTTTGAACACGAAATGACATGCCGATTAAATTAATGTTCCTAACTGCGAACAAGGGCGCAGGGCGCGAAAGAGACGGGTAGTTGGAGATAGAAAGAGAGGCCTCATAAAGCGGCCCTGGGACCCATGAAAAAATATCATAAAATAAGCAGAACACATTAGACTTAGAGCGCGAAAAAATACACTAATTTATATAAAGAAAATATTTTTTTATATATCAATACCAAGAATAGATTTAAATCTTAAAATATAGGGAATATAAAAATGTTGATACAAAAAACAACCATTTTTCAAGATATACTTCGGAATTTACAATTAAACAATTTTTTCGGTATTTTTAATTAATATATAGTTAACCTGTACGAAAATAAAGGACAAATGGACATTTTTGAAAAGAAATTAAACATTTTATCAAACAACTTAAACTATCCTTAGTTTAGGTTACAAAATGCAAACTTAAATCTCCGCCAATCCCTTGAAATCTATGTATATGTTTAACTGGGAAAATGTGAGAAAATCTGGCCAAAGGGTCCATTGACACCTGCGGCCTGCATCAGGGCAAGAAAGAGAGGCAACGAGGTCGGCAGAAAGAGAGGGGCATAGAGACGCCGCATGGCGACATCATTAGAGAGGGACACCATGTGCACCATATAATCACAATAAATGACAATGGCCGACAACCTGGAGCCCCTGCCCTGAAATCGGGAGACGGCGAAAGCTGATATTTCCATTTAATCATGCCCGAATGACGTTGACCCCTTGAGCCTTATTCGGTGGCAAGGTCAAAAAACGGTGGGAGTTTGCCTTGGCTCTTTTTTCCACTCACATTTAAGCAAAGCTTAAAATTAGCTAAATTAAGTTACATTTTACCAATAAACTTTAAGGAAACATTTTTTTAATCAATTTATTTATTGAACACAAACATTTATGCCTGCAGATATGCCAAAGCTTGCCATGAAATTAGTTAAATAAACTAAAATAGTCAAAATGCAACACAGTATCATATGGTCATTAATGGTCATGTTTTTATTAATTAAATAATAAAAGTGCAAAGTGCATTTATATCAAATATTTCCAACTCATGGATAATTATAGAAACCTAAACAAAAAATGTGTTGAATAATTTACATTTTTAATTTAAAATGCATATTTGCAGATATACGATAGGCTACCATGGCTTTTCAAAATAAATGCAGCTAAAATGAAAGTCAATGTCAAGTATCAATTATAAACACAGATTTTAAATGAAATAACTGAGCTCCTTGATAATGATACATCAATGGTTTTTACCTAAAATCCAATCAGTTAAATCCTAAATTTTAGGCGTCATAACAAGCAGCTTTTTGGGGAGAGGAAAAGCCAGACATCCGTCGAATAGAAATATCAAAACAAATTACATTTGGCCCGACCGCAGAAATTGCAATCAACACAGGAATTGCATATGAAATGGTGACCTTCCGCCAGGTTTTCCGCCCACCCCAAAAACCCAAACATCCATCAACATTTCCACCAACCAACCGAATTTTCGCCACATTTCCCAGCAACTTTACAACGCTGTTTTTGGCTTTTTAATACTTCTTTCGGTTCAAGCCAAAAGCTGTTCAAATAGTTGGGCAGTTCAACGAGCGCTGCCTCATTTATGTCAACATTAAAACCAAATTGCGTTTACTCCAGTTTTAATTTCAGCCAAATTTCCTTTCTGCAATAAAGGTTGCCGTGTTGCACCTATATATATATTTAAGGTATAACAATTTTTTATTTTTAGGTATTATATTTTTGAATAATTAAAAGAAAACGTATTTTTTTTTTTAAATAATTTTTTGGTTGCTCTAGCTTAGTTTTATTTTTATGGTTAAATATTGCCACATTTTCCATTGGCTTTTTTTTTAGAATGAATTCCTATTTTTATAGCGTTTAATCTCTTAATCGTATTTTTAACGCGGTTATAAAAGTGTTGAAATATATACGAAAAAAATAAAAAACAAGGAATATATTTTTACAAGAGTATATAATAAACCCAACTATTTCTATATATTAAATACTTTAAATCATATTTTAATTATTTTTTTATATATATTTAAAATGTATTTTGTTTAACTTTAGAAAATCAAAATAGGGTTTTTTTATTTCATTTTTGAATAAATGAGAACAATTCTTATTTATTTAACACTTAAAATCTATTCTTAAATATTTGTAATATTTTTTTTAAGTGTTCAGTTCAGTTTCGACGCAGTAATAAGTTGTGAAAATATTTAGATATTACCACATTTTCCCCTGGCAACGTTTCCTTTCAGCAAAGAGCACACACTCACAATAAATCCAATGCCAGGGTCAGAACCTTTCATCGCGGATTACGGAATATAAATAGAAGGACTGAAAGATGCATATATAACCGAAAGCGAAAGAACTCAGCTGGCATTCTTTGAGCGGATACTAATATAAAATGTTCAAAATATTCAAAGCTGTCTGGCTAGGGAAACCCGTTTCATAGATACACATACAAAATGTGTATAACTCACTGAAGGCGGACGGGGATTCGGTTTAATTAAAAACTCAATTCGATGTACGTATAAATATCTATGGAAATCAGGGTGTTTGTGTGGAATTCCCCGATCGAAGGCGAAAGCGTTTCCCTCCTTGGATTTCGGATAAAGGAATTTTCCCAAATAAACTTGGCCACCGAAGGGACCAAAACTTGTTGATGGTGGTGGAATTTCGTCCTTTTGGATTTCGCATTTTTGGCAGGGCAACAGCTGTTGCAGCTTCGCCTCGCCACTGCGCCACTTCGCTATTTCTCTATTATTTAATGAAAGCGCATGAAAAATTAAATACAAATACTTGGCATGTGCGACAAGTGGCTGAGAGGAAAATTGGATAAAGGAAAGCCATTAGCAACAGGGTGGGAAACTGCCAGTGCGAATGGAGTTGTTGTGGGGCTGTGCGGGAAAAGCATTTAGTTCACCCGTTTAAATATGCAAATGGATACTCGAAAACTATTTTATTCACACACGCACACACGCCGCCCCGTTTCCCGGAAGAGAACTTCTTATTTTTCTATATTTTGTGTATGTTTCTCTTTGTTGGCCTAGAACCCGCCCTCAGCAGGCTCTTTAGTGTTATGTGCTGTTTACGAGGCCATAAAAGAAGGGAAAACCGAGATGGGCAAGGGTGGGGCAGGGGGAAAGCGGGAAAAGCGCTTGGGGAAAATGGGGAAAGTCCTAAATGTTCTCGGCTTGAACACACCGATGCAACGAGCACTCTTAAAAAGTGTTACAACACACCCAGGAATTTAAAAAACTTTAAATTTAGACCAAAAAATAAAAATACTAGGAGTTGGATATTGTAGTTTTCCTACAGTCTCAATATATTATGGCTTAAAAAATAAAGAAAATTACCTAAATAAAGTGAAGTGCAATTTTTTATTTAATTATTAATTAACAAATTAATATTAGTATATAATACTAAAATTAATATTCAAAAAAGGAAGAGACAGATAGATAGAGATATAGATATGTACAGTAGTTAGTTATTCTCTGGTAGTCTGTTTTGTTTAGTATCTTTGCTTGAGATTAAAAAAGGGGATTATAAAAACTTATTTTGAATTTAATTGAGAATAGTAATCAAGAGTAAAACCAATCAAAAGTCAATCTATCCTGACACCTATATTTATAGACAATTAAACAGAAATGATTCATGTTAAATAATGCAAAAAACCTTAAAAATGTGACCTTAACCCCTGATATCGCTGTTGTCGTGTCCTCGATGATTGCTGTAACTCCAAAAAAAAGAGATTTCCCGCTTTGAATTGTATACCCAAGGGCCGGTGGAGAGATGAGGGGCGGAGTGGCGAGGAGACCTTCTGTCTGACATTGCGAAAGCATTTGTACTGACACGAAAAAAAAGAAAGCCCACGCAGACAGACAGAAAAAAAATGATGAAAACGAAAGGGGGAGGGGAGCCCTTGAACATGGACATTCCACATGAACGCCATCGACATCATCGACAAGCTCTGACCAATAAGCCGCCTAGACCGGTTTCTAACCGTAACTGAACCCGGCTCAAATCATGTCAACTTAGGCCACCAAAGCGAGGCCTCGCCCGCATGTTTTGCTACCCTGGGAAAGGGGGGATATTAGCTAGACAAAAAGGAAGTCCCCTAGATTTAAATATAATCACACACTTAGCAATTGAGTAAAAATAAAATTTCCAGGTGTCTAAAAGTATGCAACAATATATTTTAAGCTCAGAAGTGTCAGGAATTCGTTCATAAAACCTACTCTCCTTATTCACTGCCTACTTGTAGGCACCTAAAATGACATGTCACGAGATTTAAAAGCCCCAATGTGTTATGTGGCAGCCCTGATAAAGAAATTGTAAAAACTAAAATAAAGAACACAAAAAGTATTTAGAGAAAATAATAAGCTACCCAAAAAATCTTTAAATCAAAGAAATTTTTTTAGATTCATTTTTTAAAATAGAACCTATTAGCCAAAGTATCTAAGTCTTCGTTTCCCTTCGCTAACCGTTAGTTGATTTTTTGCAATCCTTTTGCCCTACGCCCCTGAGTTTGGCCATTCCCAGTTCGCATATTTGCACAGGAAACGGAAAACGGAAACTGCTCTGTCCTGTCTGCCCGGGGATGTTATAGGGGCTATTTTGAGGAGGTCCTGAATCTGGGTATCTGGGGTTACGCAGTCCTGCTCGAAGGTCAGGGGGCGTTTCCCTTAGAGCGGCGGAAATTATTTGCCTTCTTATTCGCCTGTCCAAAGGACTCGGAATCTTTTTGATTTTTGCATTTGAATAAGAGACTTCCTTCCATTTATTATTTAAGCTTCGTTTATTTTTTTTTTAGCTGTTTATCATAATTGGATAAATAAGTTCAAGTCCACTGATTTATTCATTTTGTGTGTGAATCATTCAAGGTAATAAATGCACCTCAGTTGAGCTGAATGAAACATGTTATCAAAGCAGTTTATAAATTTTAAATTTTCATGAGATGGCTTAGAGAAATTGATTCAAATTAAGTGAAGCAATTAAAAGAATTTTTAAATAAAATAGAGAATTTTGCTTTTATAATAAAATAAGTAAATAAATGCAAGGCAAAGTTTAAAGAAACTTTATATATTTTTGCAATTTTATAATATAGATCCCATAAGCTGTGACTTTATTTGATTTTTCGTTTATTTTTCGTTGCTTTTTTGATGTTGACTCTTTTAATTTGCTTTGATATAAAATTACGCTCTATACTGGCATAGCCTTAACTCAAAAAAATACCCAACGCCTTGTGTATTTTGTTCTTAAAGTTTGTCTTCAGCATTGGGTAAATAACAGACCAGAAAAATTTGGTCAGGGCAAATAAGAGACATTTAATTGTGTCCTCCCATGTGCGTATTTGTCTCTTTATCTTTTTCCCTCCCCCGAATTTCTGTTTGTTTTTATTGATGACCCAAATGGGTCATTGGTTCCTTACTTCTGCTATCTTCATTTTGGCCAGGCTAAAAGTGACGATGGGTGATTGCAGCAGGGCCATAATGATAACGTGTCTTGTGTGCCAAAACAGGGGGCACAAATTAAAAAGGTCGTCTATAAGCCGTCCAAACGCATCTACAAATCCAATTGCCATATACAAAATATGGGCAATAATATCTGAAATGGGCAAGACATAGGGCATGGCTTATTAAAAAGCTTTCAGCCAAAACAAAAGGCGGAAAAATCGTTGCCTCCCCTGTAATTTTCCAATGAAAGGAAGTGTGAAATTGTGCCATTATTCATTATATATATATGTATAAACATATATATACACAGTTGGGCTTGACTTATATATAGCACATATATCCGCAAAGCTGGCCATTTGGCCTAGACCAGGAAGGCGGCTCGGTTTGGCCTCGCTTTACCTCGCCTCGCTTATTGTAAAATTGAAATTGAAAACAAACACTGGGAGGCACAGTGGGTCCAAAAAAAAAAAAAAGACTACCAAAATATGATCAACTTTTTTGTTGTATTTCCGGGTTTATAGAATGTGTTTTTACTCTTAAAGTGATGCCAAAAATTGTGCTGTATAAAAATAATACACTTTATTTATAATTCGAAAAGCTTTAAAATTTAATAGCTTTAATTTTTTAAAATTATAAAACGTGTGATTTTATTTAATTTAGTTTTATAAAAAATGTTCTTTTAAATGACTTCAAAAGTATTTATAAAATATCTAAGAATATTATAATTTTTTTTAGTTAGTTTATTTATGTTATATTTAATAAAACTATTATATTTCTGTAAGTGTTGTTATAATTTTTCTTGTATTTTTTTTTTGGATTCTAACTTATTTGATTAAAAATACAAATTTACCAGGTTTTTTTAAGGTCACTGTGCTGAGTTACGTTGAACCAAAAAGACAGATGAGTCTGTGCTGGGTTCTGGGGCAGGGGGACTCAGTCAGGTGCGGCATTTCCGGGGGCCTTGTGTGGGAGGAGGGGGTGGCCTGGGTTGCCAAGAAAAGAGCGCCCCTGGCCGACTTTTGACTTGTGTTTTTGCAGCTGCTCAGTGTGTGGGTGTAACGCCTACCCCTCGCCACCCATTTCCATCACCACACCAACCACCCACTCCACCCACCACCTGCCAACGCAATTTTCACCATTTTCTAGTGCGTTGGAAAATATATGTGCGTTGACAAGTTGAGCGCAAGGCATACGAACTTGCAGAGGTGAAAACACTCAGCAGGAGACACATCAAGCTGAGTTTACACTGGAAAAATAGGTCCACATTTTATTATAATTTATATCATTTTATTTTACGGATTTTAATATTGCTCACTTATTTACTAGCCTAGTTTTATATTTTATAAACAAAGTATAGGGGAATGAGGCTTTTATTTCATGTTGATGCTACCCCTAATAAATTTAAACAAAACTAAGCTAAATTTTTAAAATCAAAAATGCCTATTGATATAAAAAACATATCTTCAAAATATATTTAAATAAATAAAGTTTTTTCAAAGATATAAATGAATTTTAGCGAATTTAAATGTTTTACACATTTTATACTGCCCAGTATAAATTAAAAAAAATAATAATATACATTAAAAAATAATAATTTCTTAGTATTTATTATTGATAAATGTTCATTTGAGTCTATAAAAATATAATTTAAAGTGATCTATTTCTGGAAATTCCATGTTTTCAAGGCACACCCAAAAACATAGTAAAAATGTGAAAACCGCCCCAAACAAAAGTTTTGCTTATGGCAAAATAGTTTTGGTTTCATATTTCACATATTTTCAGGAGGGTAGCATTGATTTCACAACATCAAAAACTTTTGTGTCAACCGAAAAAGTTCTGACCACTCGTATTTAACCCCTTCAACATACATAATCGAAAGTCCAATCAGCTTGATTGGACATCACCTAGTTGAGAATTGGCTCTAAGTTCCAGTCGTTTTCCCCCTTCTTTAACCCCTTTTCGCCCGCTTTCCCGCCCCTTTCCCCGACCATTTTCCTAATATCTTTCTCTCTCTCGCTCAACTTATGAACTTCATGTCGTATGCGTAATGTTAATATGCATAGAACTACAAAGTTTTTAAAGCTGCTAAGTGTTTGTTGGTAAGAGCGATGGAGTGCGGTTAAAAAGGGGCTGGAAAATAAAAGGAAAGGAAATAAAGGGGGTGGTAAATGGGGGGGTGCAAAGGGGTCAGCAAGGGAAAGGGCGGAGAAAGTAAAACTTTAGCATTTCGTGGGCGACATCAATGTGGCCACAAAATTGTGTGGCGCCAAAGTCAGAGGACTAGAACTAAGAGTAGACATTACACTGCACTGAAAGAAAATTTAATAATTAATAATATTAATCTTAGAAAAGTCCTCTTAAAAAAAAGTAAATATTTCTTTTGATACCCACTTACACAAAATAAAAAAAAAAATCCAATGAGTAGTACATAAATTACATCAATAAATTACCATTTCTAGATTTCTTTATAATCGAGTAATTTTTCTAATATTTTTTAGAGAATTGTACTTGGTTAAGTTATTTTAAGAACCGAGACCCAAAAAAATTCTTATGGATCAAAATTTGTGAAATTTTTCATTATTCTTTTTTATCTAATTTTTTGATGTGGAAAAGACAAAGGTCTAAAAAAAAAAACTAATGATCATGGCCTTTGGCCTTCCCTTGTTTGTTATTTCCGCTGGCCACTTGCTCGAAAAGGAACATTGTCCAATTGAAACCAGTAGAACTGCATCCCCATTTTCACCCCGCATTTTTCTCTGCTCGTTTAGTTGCCATTTGATTTGTAACATTTAAGTGGGCAGACACAACAAAAAAAACTTTTCCAATATAGCGGCACAATAGCCCCACAGTTCCCACTCAATTCCCAAACATTTTCCCCGGTTTTTCCCGACACCCCCCGTCGGCAGGTAACCGCAAAACTGTCAGCAGACAGAAAACTTTTCCATCTCCGCCTCTTTTGTAGTTGTCCGTTAAAGTTTTTCCGTGTTTTTCTCGTCTCCGTCGCAATTGATTTAGTGTTGAGGACGTCATCAAACGTTCAACTGCAGGTCAAGAAAAAAAAATTCGGCCTTTGATTCATTTTTTGGTCTTTTGTTTTGACACCTACCACTTTTTAGGCGGTGTTTTAGAAAGATGAACAAAAAAATGAAGAGAAATTTAGGAGAATTGAATAGAATAGAAAGGTCAAATCAAAGCCTAACTTTTTCATTCAACACATGAACCAAAATATATGAATTTTCCAACACTAAAATTTAAATAAAATATCAGCACTAGCCAACACTATGATTAAAATAAAATACAAAAATACCGAAATAGTACAATACCACCTTAGCCGTTGGGAAATAAATGCACCCCACGAATATGACTTTTGACATTGTCCGAAAGTTAATTTTCCAATTTCTAGTCAGCGCACCTGCCCAGCGGAATAAAAGAAATACCCGAAAAGAGAGGACAATGGTCAAAAAAATACGTCTTAGTTGTGTTGGCGTTTTACAATCAAAACTCCTTGCACGTTTTCGCCTTTTGAACACCATTTCTGCTTTCGCCTTTTATATATTTTTCCATTTTTTTGGCCATTTTATCTGGACATTTTGTGGTCCATTGTTTGGTCAAAAAGAGAGAATAGTAGAGGACAGGGAACAAAGGCAGGCACAAATTAAAATGCAGGCCAAAACCTAAGCTGCATGTGATGACATTTCTGGCAGGTCATGTCCAGGATTTCCAGACAACGGATGACAAAAGACGGACGAGACGCCTCACAAGGGGATTGCTACTGAGCCGGGGAAATCGGATGGGAAATAGCGGGGAAAAGAAGAAAACCATGGAAAATCAAACAAGTTCGCCACTGCACTCGGAAATACATTAAAAATAGAACACCCTGCCATCCGCGTTTGAAAACCAATTTAAGTGAGCGATTTTGAGACGGGAAATTCCCTCGTGGAGTTGTCTATCCCGATGCAAAGGCCAAATTGATTAGAAACTCTGGGAGATATATTTTTGGAATATACCTTTTAAAATGAAAAAAAAAGACATTTGAACTAAGACATCTTTAATAATTTTATTTATTTAAATGTCATTTTTCATATTATGTTTATATTCCAAAAAAAAATTAAAAACATTCTAACTAAAGGTTCTAATCTTAATACATAATCAAATAACAAAAAGAATAAATAAATAAAAATAAAAAAAGGAAAAAAACTATTTTTTCCAAAGTCTATATTCTGTATTCAATTTACTTAAAATTGTTATCAATTCTGGTATTTTGTTAGTATATTTAATACTTCATTCGACTTACTAGTTTTGTCGAAGTTTAAACTTAAAGAAGTCAATAAATGTATTTAATCGAAAACATTTAGCAATAACTACTTGTGCCCGCCAGATAGTTGACCACACTCCACACATCGCATCACAATAAAAGCCGCAATTGGTCCATCTTGTGCGGATTGAAGGCCATCGATTAACCGAAATGCAGCCAATTGAAATGCAACCCAATAAATGGTATCCTTTTTATGGACCCCGGCCACTCAATATGAGTAAGCCACATAAAAAATCCGGCCAAGGAGTCCGCGGGATATTGCGAAGACGAGCGATAACCGCAAAAAGGATATATACATAGGGAGTAAAAAATCAAAAGAAAGAAGACCGCAGCATCTGTTCAACCAGACATTTACGCACGACTGGGCACACACGACAACCCTGGATCCTGGGGGGGCGCAGGGCAACTCTGGCACGAACTTTGATTTCCCCATTGCTCATGCCCTTCTCTTCTCCGCTTTTCCGGTAACTTTTTCGATTCTGTTTGCCAGTGAAAGTGACTTTTCCTCAAAGCCTCGCCAGCAAAATTTAGTCAGAGGAAAGGACACGTTCTCATCGCGGCTAACTTTTTCGGGACGAGTGCTCAACTTGGGGGATATAGCAAAGAAAAAAAACCTATTTAACCTTGTTGTAGTATTTAAGCCAAGTGTGACCAAAGTACATTTTAAGTACATATAATACCAAACTTTTATAAGATTAAATATAAATTGTTGTTACCTAAGGCTAAGTAACTTATAATTTAATGTTTTATGATATAAAAAAATTCTTTTATTAAAATAAGATATACTTAAATACAAATATTTAATGTCTGAAAAAAGATTGTATTTTTTCCAGTGCCAAGAACTTGCACATTTTAAAATGCCCTATTTCTTCAGGATATATATTTTAAAATAATTTTATTTAAAATACATTTTCTTTATTAATATACAAAATCATCCCCGAATATTAATATATTATGTCTGAATAAATCATCACAGCATAATTTCCCAACTAACATCCCCAAAGAGGAGGGTTCTTGGCCATCAAGTTGATCCCCAATTGCCGATGGCTTTATGGTTTTATGACAAAAGTCATCACCCATATCCATATCCATACCGAAACCGTGCGAAAGGCGAAAACCAGATGGAAGTGGGTAACTTTGAGGACCTCAACGACTCTTTATCATAACAATTAGGCAAAGTGCTTTGCAAATTTGTGCACTTTTATTGGCACTATCGCCCATGGTGGTCATGCGGCGCATATGGCTGTATGGTTGTATGGCTGCCATTATGAATGGACTCGGCCACTCGACCGCCCACCCGCCTTTCCGCCCGCTTTTCCAGGCGCTTTTCCCCCTCTTTTCCCGCCATGCTCATATGAGGGCTGGGCGTGCTTTTGGTTGGCGGGTGTTTGTGCTGCGCTTTAACCAATTAGGAAATTACTTGTGTAAAGTGTTTGCCACAACAGCAGTAAAACAAATACAAATAGGAACTTTTGCCTTTTCCACCGGGAAAACGACAACGAAATGCCCGGGAAAACACTGGTCTAAAACCCCTGGGCTTAAAGTTCAACCCACGATCATTAGCCGTGTTGTTGCCTCCGAGAGACGGAAAGTCTCCCCGAAAATCAATGGAAATGCTTCAAACTTTCTGCCAGTTGAAAGCAAGAACTAATAACAACAAAAAAAATAGAACCGGGTTAATATAGTATATGTATAAGCCAACGAATCTGCAAAACTATTGAGCGCACTTAGCCGCAGGGATTTTGAGATTTTAAATGCCAGAGCAATAAGGCTAATTAAAGTAGTTCTCAGCTTAAGTTTTGCCACAAAGTTTTTGCCAAGATATCGAACTTTATAAGTGATTTAGACATTAGTCAAGTGAAATTCTGGAAAGTTCGAAAAGAAACTTAAAGGAAACATAAGCAGTACAGGCAACAAAATTTAAGACCTTTTATTATATATTTTAAGATCTCTTAACTTTTCTAGAGGGTATTAATTATGATATATTATACGAGGTTTAAATAAGTTTACATTTTATTTATAAAGATAATTTAGAAAATTAAGTTGATTATATTTTTGTTCTTGACTTAAATTGTAATTTTTTTATATTTTACTTATTTTTAATTATTTTATCAATGATTATTCATTATTTTATGCTTTCTGCTTAATTTTCTACATTTATAGATCTACTCAACGATTATTTATAGCCCTATTTCTACTGCACTCACCTTTGATTCAAATTTAATAGTCCCAACCATTATAATTTATTTAATTTTTATTACTCCCTCTGTTTTTAATTATCCCGACTTTATTAATCACTTCATTTTGCCAACTTTCCCCTGGTAATTTAACAGCCAGTGTAACTTTAGCCCGCGCAGCACAAACTTAAAGTCGGTTTTTAAAGACGAAGATGGAAAACCAAAATCAAAACCAGCGAAACCAACGACCGTTGGGAATTTGTTGCCATAGCCGAGAGAAGCAGATTAAGTTTTTTAATTAATTCTTTCTAGCATGGGTGGTGGTTTCTGGTTTTCCGCCGCCGGGGACCGGCTGGGGCTGTATTCGCCTTTAAAGTCAATTAGTTTCATAAATCCGCGTTGACACATATTTGATTAAAAAGTTGTGCCCCACCCAACCGAAAACCATGCCAATGCTGGAAAAAGATAGACTGATGGGGGGGAGAAAGTGGGGACACTAATGAAATTTATATACAAAATTAGTTTTTAATATGCCAGAGTCTAAAGTTTTCTTATCCCAAAATAACCAGCTTTTTCAGACAGACAAAAATAAAATACTTTGAACGCCATAATCTTTTTTTTAAAGAGTGGTTGACCAACTATAAAATTATTATGTAAATAGCCAAATTTTAAATTTTAAAATATTGTAAAATCGTAATATACTTTTTGTATTTATTTGTAATTTAAATAAAATACAACACTAAAAAAGAACTAAAGACTCAGTTGCTTTGTGAAAGTAAATCAAGGTAATTGACAAATTGGATTAACAATAAGAAAATATTTCAACAGAAAATCAGTTATCTCTTTTTGGTTATGTAACATTTAATTATGGACAGCATAACCAAAGCAAATTATATAATCTGTTTGATCGGGCTGTGTATTAACTGGGAGTTGTTTGTGTGCCAACAACGAATTGTTCTATTGTTTTAATGAATTCAGTGGTTTCATATTACGGCTATCTGAGCGCTGGACTTTAATTTGTAATTACATTTTTGTGGCTTTTCACCGTTGACCATTCCGCAGGCAATTTGGACTGAATTATCCTTTTGACAGTCAGCTGGCAATTAAAGGCGGGTCTCCCCCTCAACTTTCCGCTTAAATTGAATACGGCCAATAATAACGATATCAAGCATACGCCCCGAGAGCCCGCCCTCGCACAGAAGCTTTTCCTGCAATTTTCCTAGCCTTCCCCCAGCCTTTCCCCAGCCTTTCCCCAGCCTTTTCCCGGCCTTTTCCTGCCTTTGCCAGCTATGCAAATAGCTCAATGACAAACATATTTAATTTATACACACTGCACTGCACAAGCGCTATTTTCCTCTAAATGGAAAATTGTTTGCAGGGCGAGGGAAATGAGCAGTACGTGGAAAATACGTATATTTATATTTATTCATTCCTACATTCAATATGGAGGGGAAATCATGGTTGGGAATGTCAATAGAAGTGGTAGTTTCTGGCATTTTATTGGTTTTATCAGGACAGTCGAAAGTTGAGTGCAATATATTGGTTAAGGCATTTTTCATTTATTGAGCAATGGCATTTTTAATAAATTATTTTTAATGACTGCGGCTTAATGCGGTTTTTTTTATAAACAAATATTTTGAAGCTATGTAATCCACTTTATTTTTAAGATATATAATTCTTGGTGTCTCTTTAATAGGTTTTTTATTCCAATATATATGAATAAGTGTATTCCATAATTAAAATAAAATACTAAAAGCCCAAGAAAACCTAGTAGTAGAAACCTAGTATATTTTTCAGTAAGAAAATTGTACATGTAAGATTCTGTCGGTTATTCTGAAATAAATTATAATTAAACATTATATATATATCATAAAATGATAATATAACAACTTAATTCAATAAATACTTTAGGTTAGTCAATACATTTAATTTAATCAAAATCCCAAGGAAATACCTTTCGATGGTATATTTTAAAGATGCCGCCACTTAACTCTTTTTCAAATAATATTCTGTTTTTCCACCCAACTTGTTTGTTATCCCAAAGTGGTCTAAACACATTTGCCTAAAGCAAACAAACAAAATGCCCCGATTCATGTGCGTTACTCATACGCCGCGTTGCCCGCTCAACCAACTCACCTTTTTTATGTTTATTTTTCAATTTAGAACTTGGCCTGCTTCATCCGCTCCTTTTGCCGAGAGTTAATTAATTATTAATATTTAATTTACAACAGATGTTGCCTGTGTTTGGCTTCTAATTTAATGATGATGTTATTGTTTTTTTTTCGGCTGCCTTCAGATGTTTTTGCTTGGCTGGCTTTTATGATTCGCACTCGGGCCATAAAAACGCAATTAGATTGAACGCCAAGTGCATAAAAGCCACATGAGCGAGTTCCCTTTTTATCCTTCCAATTGAAATAAAGGCAATAATCATCGGGGCCCCTTCACAAAATAATTGACCGAAGCTGAAATTGCCTTTCGGCCGAAGGGAATTTGCATTTGCGGTGCACAAAACCAGTAGGCGCCATCCCACGGCCGAGGCACACTCATTTGGGGGATGTCAGATGGTTTGGGGGACATGCAGATAACAATGCCGCGAGGTCGCAGTCCGCGCATCAGTGCGTATACGTAATCTCCGAGAACCGAGAACCAGCAATCCAATACTCTGCCCGATGGAATGATTGACTGCCTGCCCGCAGTCATTCGTCACTAAAGTGCACTGCGAAAAATCGGGTTCTCAATTTGCTCGATTTTTCGTTTTGTTATATTTGTACTTTTGTTTTTTTTTTTAATTAATTGAACTACGATTGAAAAATCGCTTTAGAAAACAGTATTTTTAACTAAAAACTGAGTACAATTTTTCGCATTAAAAAATCAGTTTTTTAGCTGTTAAAAAAAAAACTAAACGTCGGATTAAAGAGTGCCATACCTCGTTGAGTGCGTTGTTTAATTTCCAAGTAATTGGCTTTAAAATCTGGAAATTAATCTCTTTGAAATGTTTTGCTCTTACAAAAAATGGAATTGGCATTTTTAAATGTTTGTCAAGGAGGGAAGCTTATTTCGGCAAGCCGAAAATTACATACCCTGGCGCCTACTTTTCCAGAACCCCAGTTCTTGAAACAACTATAAGATATACTCCACCGAATACTTAATACTAAAATATACTACCAATACACATCCTTAGCTAAATGTATTATATATAACTTATATGCTATTTAAAATAGAAAGAAGATTATTGAGAGTGCTGACAGATGAGTTTGTTTAAATTGGCTAGCCAGGAAAGATGATCTATAGTATATATTTGTGTACATTTATATGCATTGCAAAATCAATTAATAGTGGATTAACCAATGCTTTTAATTGACCGATAAGTACGCACAGATTTATTTGCATAGGTCTTGAGTCCATTAACAACGTGATTAAAAGACCAACCGTTTTTTATTTTACCAAATGATATAAATACAGTACATCCTTTTAAAATGATATTATAAATAAATAAATGAAAGAGAAGGCCAAGATCCTCCTGGTGAATTTCTATATAGTTTTTGAACGCTGATATGTTTGTATTAGCTTACAAAAATATTTGCAATTGAATATATCAGAAAACATTGTCAACAAGGGCAGCACCTTAGCAGCGTTTCACTAGAGACACTATTCTTAAGGGGTAACTAAATATACTTAATATACTAAGGTACATACCTGAAGAAGTTTTCGATGCTCTGGAATCGTGAACGATGGCATTTCCATATATATATCCAGTAATCCATATTCAACCAAATATATCCAGTGATCTGTCCAAAGGCACCAACACACACACAATCCTTCGCTGGAACTTCCGGTCAACTGAGTGTTCGAGTGACCATAGCATCCATTTTTAGCTGGAACTAGAAGAAGAGATCAATTTGTTATTAGCATTATCAATGACGTGGCCAATTGTATAACTCATAAGTGTTACATAACAATTACATGTTTAGGTTATTTATACAACATAAACATTCAACATGTCTTAAGTTGTAAGTTGGATGTTTAATGTTGGATGCAATGTTGAATGTTACACGTTGAATGTTACTTGTTGAATGTTACATGTTCAATGTTACATGTTGATTACAATGTTGCACATTGAAAGTTGCCTAAGTTCACCTTTAGTGGCGACTATAAACGTTTAATCAACACCTATACATATAATATTCATACCTGGACAGGATCTCGATGCACTGCATCCTGGAGTCCAGTGCCACCTCCATATTGTCCATTCATCTGTCCAAGAGCACCAACAACACACACACACACACACTCGCCGGAACTTCCGGTCAACTAGATTTTGGGGTGACCATAGCCCACAGGTCATGCATTTTTGAGCTAGAACTGATTGGGAATTATAAGCTCCCACCAAAGAAATTAATATGTAATTAACATTTTCGATGACGTGGCCATTGTAAAATGTAAATAATATTGTATAATTTTATAATGTAAGGTTTTTTTCACGACATCAAACATTAAACATGTCTTACGTTGTTAGTTGTATGTCTTTTGTTGAATGTTACATGTTGAATATAAACTGTTGAATTTTGCATGTAAATATTACTGAATAATTGCATAATTTAAGGGTTTTTTTCAACAACAAACATTTAACATGTTTTAAGTCGTTAGTTGGATATTTTATGTTGAATGTTTAATGTTGAAAAAAATATATATGAAAAAAAAATTCAAAAATTAAATATTTCTTTGAGTGATGGGGATCGTTAGCAGAGCTCCCCAGCTGTTCAAAACAGTCGGTCTTTTCGCTCTACGCCTTAATTTGGCTAAGCTACGATCAAAAAACCACTAAAAAAGGAACATTTTTCGCCAAAATCGGAATTCCAAAAAATTCTGAAGCACCCCCTTAAAAAAATGAAAAAAAATTTAAAAAATTAAATATTTCTTTGAGTGATAGGGATCGTTAGCAGAGCTCGCCAGCTGCTCAAAACAGTTGGTCTTTGCGCTCTACGCCTTGATTTGGCTAAGTTACTATTGGAAAACTGGGATAACAAATCGTATTTTTGACCTAAATCGGTGTCTCGTATTTTTCCGCGTTATATAATTGGTTTTATTTAGGGCTAAAAAACGATTTAAAAACTATTATATATTTTTGTGGAATTTCGGTTGTATTTATGTTCCTTTTTTCAGTGTGGTAATTGCATTGTGTTGCGATTTATGCTGGACCCTGCCCGTCATAAGTCGACTGAAAAGGGATAATTGAAGGTTTCCCGAACCCAATGCCACGACAATTTCATTAACAACTGATGGGCGATAAGTGGATTAAAGGCAACTATCGCATTGACGAACATCAATCATTGTTTCCAGGTAATACAATTATTGGCTTGTATCTCGAAATCGAATAACCTTTTTTTCCGTTGAAAAGGGAATTGAATTAAGAGACACATGAGATACACGTATTTCACAACTCGTTTCTGTGTGCTGGGCAATAAATGCATCAATACCTTCACTTGGAAGCTAATTGAATCAAATTATTAATCAACATCAATCAGATAAAACTACGATGCTGAAAATATTTTCCCAATTTGGACTTTCAAATTACTTATGATTTCGGGTCTGGCAGATTCAATGAAATATTCGTGCTGGAAAATGTACAAATTTACATATTCATTGAATATAGATGAAATTTTATTCAATCACTTCATATAACAGTTTGTAATATGAAGACAGTATAAAATTAAAATATATAATACCCCCTATCGGTTTTTATTTTAAAAATTACATTTTATAATTTCCTTAAAATGAATTTAACTTGGAAATTCAATTTCATGGCCGCTTGCTCTGGATAACTGTAAGGGATTTTCAAGAAAAGCTGGGAAAACGCTGGAAAAAAGCGGGGAAAATGAGGGCAGAGACTTCGCTCATTCTTTTATTCGCCTCTTAATCCATAAGCAGCTTGCCGCACAGCGAAATCTATCTGCGAGGCCGTAAATCAAAACAGCTTAAAATGCTCAACATAAATCGTGGCGTTTAGAAGAAGAAAACCATTAAATCGCGTTTACCAGTCCAATTCGCCAACACAGATAGCATGGCCGAAAAATGAATAATACTATCTCTGATAGGAAGAGACAAAGAGTTCATAATTATTGCTTGATTTAATTAAAAGAGCTGCGGAAATAATTTACCCAGTCGCTGGCAATTTGTGACAACAATCACAGAAGTGCCCTCGATATTATCTACATAATTTATAGATGGCAATTACTTTTTTGGTTGGATCTGCCTTTCGTATGTGTGCGAAGCCAATTTTATGCTGTCTGTTATGTGTATTTCTGTCGCGACGTTATTTCGTCCACAAATCGTCTTTGGAACTTAATCCTAAGAAATGGCGTGTTCTCGCAATAAATTTCTTCTGTAAAAATCTAAGATTTTGATACTTTTTTACGTTTCTATATGATATATACAAAAAAAACTATTTTAGATTGAAAATTGCAATGAAAGTGTCTGAAAGTAGTGTAGGAAATATATTTATAAGACAAACATACTAAAAATAAGTTGTTGCATACTTTTAGACATTTTTATAAGTGATTTCAAAACCTAGGTTTCTTTTTAGATAAATATATTATATTTTTTAATTAACATAAATTAAATTAAATTTATAAAAAAACAGATATAAAATATTTTGATGCATACTTTTAGACACCCACTGAAGTGATTTCTTTGACAACTTGTAGTAAACCGTATAGAAAGCATTCTCCCCGCTGTTTTCGCAGTTAAAAAGGCTCTTAGAATTCCGTGAACGGAATTCCTCTGTCTTCAGACGCACTCAATTATGCCGCTCGGTTCTTTTTCGTCGTCATCGTTTGTCAATCCCCCCAGTGTGCTGCTTCTTGCTCCATTTTTGTGTTACTCGCTTAATAATATGTTAATTGACAGCTTAAGCCAACTGTCAGCGAAGGGTGCGTGCCATTTCAGACACGACATGACAGCACATATGTCTCCTCGATTAGTAGTTAGAGTGTAATGCCATTGGACAGCAAACAGCCAAAGGGAGCGGGGTAGGGCTAAAAAAAAAGGAGAGAAAAATGAAATCGAGTAACACGCTCACAAGTGTTAGCCCCCATTCGGCTAATTGAGGCAGCGCACGTGGCGTATGCGCTATATTCCATAGCATCCTGGATTTTTGGCATCAATGTTATTTATTTAACTATGCAAATGTGATGAATGGCTGCCAAGGTCCACTGTCTATTCTCCAGTATTTTCCCCATGTTTCCTTGTAATGGAATTAAATTAATTTTGCATAATTTGTACATGGCCAAGCAGATGATGGTCTGCGGAAAACAGTGGCAGTGAATTAACATGGATGACTGAAAATTAAATATGTCACTTTGCATTATTCATAATGAACAGAAAAAAAAAATGCTTTCTTCATAAATTATTTTAGCCACTGCAATTAAAATCAATATTGAAAAAAATAGTAAAACAAATATAACTTGAAACTTAATATTTTTTATTGGTATTATGAAATATTTAGTTTCAATTAAATTTTCAAATAGTTAAAAATCAATTATATTTATGCAGAATTTAACAGAAATTACTTTTATTATTTTAAAATGCAATAATTACTTTGACAATGTGCTAAGATTCTCAAATCAATAAAATTTTAATTCATATCACAAAATATAATTGCACATTTGGAAAAATGGCTTGCATTTTTTAGTTGACAGATTATATAAAACCAATTGATAGAAATTGCTTGAAAAATATGCTAAATTCCTCATGTAATTAAAATGCAGTAGAATTAATTTAATCCAAGAGTGCAATGGTTTTACGATAAGATTGCCGTTTTATTTAAATGCAATTTGCCATTAAAAATTCCCTAGAAATTATAAAAATGTTTAAAGTAATTCCAAGTGAGTATTTTAATTCTTTGTTATTCTCGGACCTTAGGCCACTGTGCAACACATTTCACTTTCGTTTATTAAGGGCAAAACAAAAAGGAAAACCTATCCAAACACCCACCCATCGACGGCCTTGACTGTCCATCTATTTTGCGACGGGGGCGATATGGATGTAGATTTATTCGCTTCTCTATGGCCACGTATCTGCATCTGCCAGTTCATATCTAAAATATTTATTACACCACTTCAATTTGTCTCTTTCAGGGCGGTATAACTCACGGATATGCAAATGCCGAGGTGGGCGTGGCCGGGGGCGTGCCGAAACAAGCAAATGGGAAACGCCAAACAATAGAAGCAGAAAGACATCCAATTAAAAAGGACCTACATAATCGAACAAGATATATATAGAGAGATAAATACATATATAAATAATATAGAGAATATATATATCCCGAGCAAGATGACCGGCCATCGGTCGGTGGCCCTTTTGTTGGCCATGCTAATTAGCAGCTGGCCAAAAGCCTCTTTGGCCGCCACTGGAAATGGCAGTATTGTGAACTCCACCAACAGTAGTGGCAACAACTATGCATTCACATCGGAGCACTCAGAATACTCGGACCACAATGCCAACGACTCCATGGAGTACGATGCCGAGAGTGTGGCTCTCGAGAGGATCGTATCTACGATAGTTCCGGTCTTTTTTGGCATTATCGGATTCGCAGGACTCCTAGGCAACGGTCTGGTTATACTGGGTAAGTGAAAAGCCAAGAAACTAATCATATTTTGAGCTATGGTTTTTAAAAGTCTAAAAGTATGCAGTGACAAAAATTGCAGGTTTAAAAATATTGTTGCATACCCTTAAACACTTTTTTTTTTTTTTTTTTTTTTTTTTAATTAACATCTTTATTTAATATAATCCAGGAACAGATCTAATTAAAGCCTTTAACCTAAATGTTTTCTTAAGTAAATAATCTCTTAATTATAAATTATAATTAGTTTTCAACTTGGTATATAGGAGTAGATCAAATTACGACTAGTTTCAAGTAAATAATATATTCATATTAGTCTCTTAGGAGCAGCCCAAAATGTCTTCTTTTGAGCCTGCGAATTGGGATAGCCCCCTGTAATCTCCGGGCTAGACGATTACGGTGGGCAGTTAGACGGTCGTTGTACCTGCTTGAGAAGAACGATATTTGGTCTTCAACAAGACTCAGGTTTAGGTCATTGTGAAGCGTTTGGCCGCTAACGAACCACTCACAGCCAGTGATTTGTCTTAATGTTTTGTTCTGGACGGTTTGGAAACGTTTTCGGTGGGACGCAGCCGCCACTCCCCAAATTTGGATTCCATATCTCCAAGTTGGTGCGATGATTTGTTGATAAATGTGCCGCTTGCATCTTAGAGATAGTTTGCTTTTCTTGTTTAGCATCCAGAATAATTGGTTCCGCTTTAGGTTGCACATTTTGACGACTCTGGCAATATGTTCTCGGATAAACACTTTAATAGGTGAATTCAAAACATCATAAGTATGCAGAGGAGAATTTACAAATCAAGAAGATTTTATTTTTATTTCTAGACACAGGGGGCTATCCCAATTCGCAGGCTCAAAAGAAGACATTTTGGGCTGCTCCTAAGAGACTAATATGAATATATTATTTACTTGAAACTAGTCGTAATTTGATCTACTCCTATATACCAAGTTGAAAACTAATTATAATTTATAATTAAGAGATTATTTACTTAAGAAAACATTTAGGTTAAAGGCTTTAATTAGATCTGTTCCTGGATTATATTAAATAAAGATGTTAATTAAAAAAAAAAAAAAAAAAAAAAAAAAAAAAAAAATTTCTAGACACCTTTTCAGTTGATTTCAAACCCCTAAAGTATGTAGTGAATAATTTTAAATGTTGAATAGAAATTGCTGCATACTTTTAGACACATTTATAGGTGATTTCAAAACCCTTGTAAAAATTCATATTAAATTTAAAATACTTAAGGAATAGTATAGTACATTTCCGAAAATAAAATTTACACACTTAAGAAACAATTCAAGTGCCTTAGAGGGCGATTTTCTCCTCAGTGTATAGCTCCCCCTTCTTGCTATAAAAACTCGGATTCGCATCCGGCGAAACGCTTTCATTAGCGACCTCTGGCAAATTATGCGTAATAATTGCAAATGAAGCTGCAAAGGACGAGGAGCCATAAGGATGAGGTGCTGGAGAGCCATAAAAACATAAAAACCGCGTGCAAGAGCTGCGCATTCAGGCGGAAGCTAATTGATTTTTTATATCCCATTAAGGAACGGGGCGAATAACGAGAGGTGTGAGGTTGAGATCATTAAGATTGCAATTTGCAAGTATTGCAGAAATTTAATAGGCCAGCAAAAACAAACAACCGCATCTCACAGTACAGTGCGTCTCAGATGTATTTAATTAACTAGAAAAATTATCGTAATCAAAAAAGGAATATTAAACTGTAGTTTCTATTTTTTTCAACAGCAGGAAAACCATCATATATGTAATTATTTGTATTGCTATTGAATTATTTATTAGTACTGAAAAGCTTTTAAAGATAATGGAATTAAAATAAATATAGGAGAATTTTGTATGTCCTCCAGTTTAATTGAATCATTTCTCAGTCACAAAAAGAGGGCAATGAAAGAATGTCAGGGGCCAAAATGGGTTAAGACAAAGGAGGAATTTTACCTCAAACACTTGAGTGCCGGTGTGTACTTATGCGTGTGTAAGTGTATGTGTGTGGGAGTGCACAAGTGTGTGTGCTCTATCACCGACACAGCAGACTAAATCTCAACAGGCAAACTCATTTTGCATGCAATCTTTTTCTTTTTTTTTCATATATAGGTACGCTTTGTTGTTTCCTCGTTGCAACCTTGGTGTGAAATTCTCAGAGGCCATCTTGCCTCACCTGGAATTTCCACAGGTGTGTGTGTCTGTGTGTATAGGTGTGTGTGCTGGTGTTGGCCACACCCACTTCCCACCGGAAAAACAAAGAAAAAACAAAACGGCGAAACAAGCTCAAACAGCTCGAAGAAAAAAGGCTAAAAATAAGAAAATCGCGAGGAAAAAACTAAAAAAAAAAAAAAGAAATAAAGTGAAAAAGGCGGCTGCTGTTAGTGTAGCGGTAAAACTAAACCCCCACGTCAAGCACTAAGAATATAGTTTTTCCACCAGCCACCTCTTGACTATAAACTTCCGTTCAAGCCTTTCTCTTAAGCTCAGTTTCGCAATAAAAGTGAAAATGAAAACAACTTGCCGTAATAAAGACATAAGAAAATTCAATTAGTACAAATTTAATTTTCGCCCACACAAAGCTGTAAAGATTTTATAATAATCTTGAAAGCTGCAGAAAGTTTCAGGGATTCTAAATTAATTTCCATTTTCATGAAAGCTAACCCGAAAGTTCACATCTGGATGCATAACTTGGGCTATTTTATTTGGTTTTTGGTAATAAAAAAAAAAAACTATAAAAGTATTTGGTTTAAATCTAACCACACAAATCACTTAATTTGATTTAAGGTGTCTAAAAGTATGCTGTAAAAAAGATATATTAATTTTCCGGAATTTCTAATATACAGTTACACACTTTGAGGCACCTGAAATACAAATTTCAATTAGGTTAAATTATGTTAACTTAAAGTACATTTTTAAATATACTTTGCTTTAGTTAGCTTAGCTGGAATTGAATCTCGGGCGGAGTTAAATATATACGAGAGCCCTTGAAAGTTATCCTAGAAACAAATGAGGGTGTCAAAGTGCAGGCGTTGGTTGGCCACGCCGAGTGAAAAGTGTTTTCCATGTCGCTTTTCCCCTTAGTTTCCTATCGCATTCTCGGCGCTGTCAGGCCAAAGGAAAAGTTTTATTAAAGTCGCAAGTGGCATCCAATTGCCCACGACAACCGCCCACAATTTCCCAGAATCCTCCTCAATTTTACCCGGATTGCTACTGTGTGTGGAAAAGCCACTTTGTCAGCTGCGTTGGCGGCATTATGATAAATGATTTGTAAATGAACGTGTGGATTTTATGGCAAATTATGAAGGCGAAAATTAGAGCCACTCGAGTGGGAGAACTGCTAAGTTTATCTAGTGATGTAAGGACAACTTGAGTTCGAGGCAAAACCACCACCCACAAGGATACCCTGAAAATTCTGCATGATTTCGGTAATGCATACATATATGTATATTTGGTTTCTGGGGCTAGGGGCACATTCTAAGAATATGCTAAAATAATGAGCAACATCTAGTGATTACTGGGAATCACTTGAAAACACGTTCCGGAAACGACACACAAAATTATAATTGCATTTATTCCTAAGCCAGTTAGGTAGCTAGTTGAAGTAGCTTAAAATAATTGATATGCTAAATTCAAAATTAAAATATAAAAAATATATTTCATTCATTTTTTATATTTTAATTTTTTATTCATAAATTCCATTCATTTTTTAAATTTTATTTTTTAATTAATCTAAAAAAAAACAAAGTCTAAAATGTTTTCAATTCGTTTATAAAATGTATTCTTATTTCCAGTTGAATAATCCATTTATTTTAAGTTGATTTCAGCTCTTAAAAATTTTATGATGATTGATTTTGATTTTATGATTTCTGCTTTAATTTTAAGTTTATTTTTAAAAAATAAATTTAAAAAAAAAATTTTACTTTATTAATTTTTAATGGACTCCAAGATCTAAAAGTGACATCCTATGATTTAGTTACCTGCGGGGCAAAGTGCAAGCGTTTATTTATGGCTTTTGGAAGGATAATTTGTCAAAATGCCATTACACATGGGCAGTTCGAAAAAAACGAGTTAACATCATCATCATCGCCAGCGTCGAAGGCATTATTATAACATTATCCATGTGGGAGATAAGGTGCTGCATTTTATGGCAGATAAGTCAATTTTCACACCCAAACACACCAGACACATTGATAGATGATGGCACTTTCTCTCGTCCATGGGCATTAAGTTTAAATTTATTTAATTCAAGCTCAGAACTGGCCGCAAAACTATGGCGATTCCCCAGATATTTGCCAAATGTATGCATAAGTTTCCACAACTCTGACACAAACTGTCAGCAGCAATTTGTGTAAATCTGCCGAGCGACAAACCAAACCGCAACACGAATCCAAGGCTCAAAATCCTTTGTGCCTAATTATAATTTATGTTTCAAGAATATTTTCGGAGCGAGGTGCAGCATTGTCACTTCAATTTGCATTGGCCTTTGTCAGGGGAACGGTTCAATTTGACAGTGTTTTGCCACAGTTTTTGGGCCTTCCATTTGCCTGGCATAAATCCGGCCGAGTGTCGAATATACATCCCCGTAGAGTGGCACACAAATTCTGTTATAAAATTGTAATTGCCTAGACGAACAGAAACGTGACTCAATCCCCCAAAACATAATCCTGTCTCTCTGATTCCCACTAGGTGGTGAAAAAAAGGGGTGAAATGCTAAGTAACCAAGGTGAAGGATGAAACTGTGAAGTTTCGAAAGGAAAATTAAATATTGTATAGAGAAAAATTCTTTAAAGTTTATTTAAATCAAAGATATACAAACACATTGTAAAATAAACTTTCGGTTTAATATTATGATTTTCAAAAAAAAAATATATATATGGAATAAAATACGAATTTTTGAATTTTTGTTTCATTCCATTCATTTCTTTTTCAAATTTTGTTTCATTTTCTTTGTTCTATTCTAAAAACTTATTATTCTTTTTTTAACTCAACATTTTTTTCTTACAAAATACAGGGTATTTTCCAGTTGATATAAACTTTATTTTCCCATTTTTTCTGTTCTTGTGACGGGGCTGGCAAATTTGATTTGGACCCAAACCCAAAACATGTTTCTCATTCGACACATTTTTCCCCCCATTTTTTTTTGTTCTTTTCCTCTTCTTGCCTGGCATCCTTTTTCGACAGATGGAACCGCAAAATCAACTTAAATGAAAGCGTAATACAATTTCAGGGGATATATAACCAAAAGGGTTACAGATAGGATGGATGATAAACATGAGCAGGGGAGTTGTGAAAACATTATCCACCTGCATCCTGGCCTCCTGGCATCCTGGCATCCTGCGAACTTGTGAAGGCCACGCCAAGGACACCGGCCATAAATTGTTTGCACTTTCGCCATTGTTATTATGGCTTTTCGCTGGAAAATGCATTTGCCATTCCCACAATTTCCCCCGCATCTGCCGATTTGCAAGTAAACATTGCTGGGGGAATTCTCGATTGGCTTACGATAAACAAACTATTTAGTTCACCACACATGATTACAAATGAAAACTTGATTGCCCCTCCAACAATAAGTAGTTGATGGAATTTCTTTGGTATAATAACGTTTTTTAACTTCATAATTCTAAAAAGTAACTTTAAAATGTCATATAAGGTGTCTGAAAGTATGCAGTAAATATAGGAATGAACAAATTCTTTGTAACTGTGAGTTAACAACATATTGTTGCATATTTTTAGACATTTGAAATGGCATTGAAAAGTGATTTAAAAATTCCAGTGATTTCTGTGGTACCTTTGCATGTGTGTGTTTTAAGATTTTCTCTAAGAGCACTGCCTGTGTTTTTTTTTTAGCTCGTCATTCCCAGGCATAGTTTCTTTTCGCTTGAAAAATGCTGAGCCATGAAAGCAGCCAGAGGATACACCTGTTTCTATGCTTCAAACACTTTATTATCAAAAAGGCCGGGTGGGTACTTCACTTCCTGGGCTAAGACTCAATCTTTCGAGGGCTTTACATTTTGCCTTCCAATATATTTTTCCTTTACCTTCCTTTTATTTGTTTTTTTTTTTTTTTTTGGTTTGAACGATGTGTTGCACAGGCTGCACGTAGTTGCAATTTGAGGGAACACATGCGAGTATTTTTGTGTGAAGCCCCGTAAAAACGTACGCACAAAAGTATGCAATGAAAGCAGCATTTAAGCAACATATGGTAATACATATGTGTGCGTGTGTGTGTATCTGTGTGTGTCAGCCTGGTTGTGTGCGTGTGACTTGTGCGTGTCTGCGTTGGGCAAATTTACACAAATCCACCAGGCGTACGAATTTATTATCCAGCGTTGATAGTGATAAAATTTATAACCAGCATTGAGTACAGCGCCTAAAAGCGGGCAGTACAAACACAAACACGGCCGCACACAGACAGACAAACAATGCCCAAGTGGGCCACACACATGCACTCGCCAACACGCACACACACACACAGAGGCAATTGTGCGTGGGTGAAGAGGACACTCTCTATATGGGTCTCCCTCCCACTCTCCGTTCATTCGTCATATTTATGCTTTTTTATGGGCCATGTACAATTTTATTGTTTTACTTTTCAATGCAATGTCTGTCGGGGCCTGGCACACACACACTCCAACACATTTTAGTGTGGGCTTATATTTTAACATTCCCGATTAGGAAAATAATAACCATATTTTTTAGTGTTTTTGGTCATCTAAATAAAACTTTTTTCAATTGATAAAAAAATATACCAATAAATAGAGAAATTTTAAAATATTTATAAAGAATATGCCTAAGAAAATGCTTTTTTTTTTTTTTTTTTTTTTTTTTTTAATTAACATCTTTATTTAATATAATCCAGGAACAGATCTAATTAAAGCCTTTAACCTAAATGTTTTCTTAAGTAAATAATCTCTTAATTATAAATTATAATTAGTTTTCAACTTGGTATATAGGAGTAGATCAAATTACGACTAGTTTCAAGTAAATAATATATTCATATTAGTCTCTTAGGAGCAGCCCAAAATGTCTTCTTCTGAGCCTGCGAATTGGGATAGCCCCCTGTAATCTCCGGGCTAGACGATTACGGTGGGCAGTCAAGAAAATGCTACAATATAGTTTGAGTCTTGAAATACCAAACATAAATACTAAAAATCGATATCGCCTTTTTTAAAGCATACTTTTACGCGCCTTTTTTGAAAGGTTTTCACATTGCCAACGATTTTTGTGGTTTTCCTATAAGTAATAGCAACCACTTCTATATTTTTGCTCACCACTGTACAAAAGGACTTCAGAAAAGGGGAGATACCCACTGAATAGCAGCATATGTATGTACATGTGTAGCTCAGGACCCCAAAACCCGTTTCGCTTGGCGAACAAAGACAGCCAAACAGGTATAAAATGCCAGACAACCGTTGTCTTCCCGCTTCATTATATGCATAAGGACGGGGCTTTCCGGCTTAGGATATCATGGGAAGTGAAATCAATCATTCCGTAGCCCTTTGAAAAATTCAATAAATATTAAACCATAAAAATACAAAGGTTTTTTGTATAGAATTAAATTTAAAAAAAAAGTACATTACATTGGAATAAAAATTATAAATAAACTAAAATATTTAAAATATAAATAAACAAGTTATATTTTTTTAAAAAGCATTAAAAAATCCTTAAATCTCTTAAAGATTTTTCCGAATTCGGGAACTCCCTCTTTTAGTTTTTATTTGCCAGTTCTTTTGTGTGCATTTCTCTGTGTTTTTTCCACCGGTCCACCCCCGTTTTAGCCCTCTTTCGACCCCTGGATGTCTCCATCGTTCGCACACACTTGTGTCGCAGTCTTGTCAACACATATGCGTCCATGATGGCCACACTGCCATATGGCCAGGTGTCCCCAAATCCCACAGCTACGTCTTCAAGCCTCATCCTCGTGCTCGTCCTTATCCCCCACCCAGATCGTCCTTGGGCTTTTCGGCCCCCTGGCAAGTGGCCATAGATTCTTTTTTTGTTCGTCCGCTGACTGATGCAAATCCCATCAATAATCCAACAATGCAGTGCCCCTCAAGACGAGATGGTGAAATATAAAGGAAAATTAATCAAAAGAATGGAGGGACAAACTTTTCGGCTGAATCGCAAAAGGGGTTCTTGACTGCACCGACGAAGAAGAATTTGTATCTTCAACTCTAATTAGGCGGAATATCTAAATGCTATACCACACATTTTTTGGTAAATGAGTCAGTTGAAATGTCTTTAGAATTCACTTATAAATTTAATGCAATTATTAAGCAATATACTTATATAAATAAAGTTTCTTAGAATTCGTAGCTCATACAAACAAATAAAATGCAAAAAAAATATATAAAATTACCAATTAGATAAATATGATACACTTAAATGTAGTCTTATTAAAATAAAATTGACTGAATATTTGGAATACACCTTTTTTGTTGATAATAAACAACATTTTAAATATTTTAGTTTAAAAATTCAACTTTTTTTTGGGCTGAAAACTAACTTTGAGTATTTTTCTGTGCATGATGACTGACTGCTAGTCTGATTGATTGATACACATTTGTTTGTCAATGGTAATGATGGCCCCCACGACGTTAATGTTGATTTTCATGCCACTGCCATTGTTGTCAATGTAAAGAGTAAAATGGCATGGTTACTCAGAAGTGTCTGTCCTTTCTTCACGCTAGATTTACAATTCACAAGTATATAAGTATGCTGTATTCAGTCATGCAAATGGCGAGGCATTTAAGTCTTTAAGAAATGTTTTATAATTTTATTCGATCGAAAATTTGGAATAGTGAATATTTAATTGATTGATGTTTTGATTGATGTTTTTTACCACAAATATGTTTAATTGAAAACACTTTAATGTGTGTGAGCGAAAACAATTTGCGATTCAGAAGTTGCTTCTGAACTGGAAGGACGCTTTAATTGATTGCCCAAAGGCAGTTCAATTCCATTTTAATGAACTTAAGCATCAAGATGCATTCGATTGCATTAGTAATGGGTTTTGATTTAACACCTGTATGTTAAGTGGCCGAAATGCATCTTGTAATAAATTAATAGGCCACAATCGGAAGACTTGCAAATGCATTACAATACATAAACAAACTAAACTTTAAAATAAACATAGAAATAATTAAATAATAAATATTTTAAATACATACAGATTAAACAAAAATGTTAATAAGTCTAATAGCTTATTTATTTGTTATTATATAAATAACATATATATTTTTATATTTATTACTCTATTTATACAAAATAGTAAAAAAATTCTAACCAATAAATAAACCAAACTTAAAAATAAATATTGTAAATACATTAAAATTTAATAAAAAATGTTGAAACATATCTGATAGCTTACTTATTTGCTATTATTCAAATAACATTTTATTATATATATTTTTGTTTATATACATATAAATATATTATATTATTTAATTTATTTCTTTTAAATATTTCTTTTAAATATTTTATTTATTAAATCATAAGGGAAATATTTCTAATATCATTTGATTTGTGTGCTTTTTCTTATTTTGTCGCCATTTCAATTATAATATTACCAAATGATCCCCATGGATTCCTATCAATTGTACATGGTTTATGTACATTTAAAATACTCAAGCTAACGAGAAGTCATCGCTCTGGACTCAATTCAATCTGCCCTTAGCCAAGTTTTCCCCCGAAAATGTCCATCTCCTTTTTTGATTTATCCCAGTTTTTCCACCGCCCCGTCCGTTTTCCTTTTGTCTGGCATTAAATATGTATTTGTATAGGCTGGCAAATGATGCAAATAAAAGAGGGGAAAACAAAACAGAAATAATGAAGGCTGGACACCGCCGATTTCAGGGAGTCTGAAGATTGCAGAAGGACCCACAAATGGGCCAAGAAAAGGACAATGGACCCAGGGTCCTTTGTAACCGGATATTCATGTGCCAAAACAGGATGTCCCCCTGTCTATGCTGTGCATTAAAATTTAAATTAATTGCCATAGTCCGAGGACTGTACCTATGTAGGCGGGTAGGGGGTTTTCCATGGCAACAACTGCAAGCCCAAAATATTCCTGCATATCCTGCATATCCTAGGAGCAATCATTTATGCACTTAATGGTCTTAAGCCCACGCACACACACTCGCCCGACTTTAATTGGATCATAAAACAAAGGCCTTTTGCCATTTGCCGAATATCTAAGCTCGAACGGAACTCCAACTTCGAGATAGCCGAATTTTAATTGAGAATAAATTTCAATGCCATTAAAAGTATGCCCCTCGTAATGAGTCGTGTCCAAATAATCAGCCATTGTGATTTCATTTTGCCCCCGAAAAACAATGGGCTCTAAACTCGTAAATAACTCTGCTCAGTTTACGGCTCTCCTTCAAAAATAACAACCGAATTTTTGATTACTTCGGGGGGAAATCCTTCGAGTCCGGGGTCTTAGGTCCACAGTAATTAAATCGCTGCACACTTGAGGCATTGAATTTGCCCACTTATTAACTCCTGAGCTGCTTGTTATTTTCAATTACTCAATTAACAATGCCCAATTGGTTTTATCGCAAAATTGAAGCGAGATTTTCGGGCTTAAATTGTGAAAAAACCACGCACAGAATATTCTAAAAAATTAAAATATAAATATGGCTTAAAAGTATAGTTTGCATGTCATTTTTTTAGAGTAATTCTATTAACAATCCCTAAATTTTCTAGGCTTAAACCATGAAAACCATGCCGAAAATATTTTAAAATATACATTTGACAATTACAAAAACAATGTTTGTAATTTACTTAATTTAAAAATGCCCAATTGGTCTTTTCGTATAATTGAGCTGGGGATTTTTCGGTCTTAAATAGTGAGAAAATCATGCGGAAAATCTTAAAAAAATATTTATATAAATAAAAATATTATGCTTATATATTTTGTCTATTATTTTGTAATTACACAATTGACAATGGCCAATTGACTTTATCGAAAAGTTGAACCGAGAGTTTCTTGGCTTAAAAAAACTACGTCGAAAGTATTAAAATTTAAATTAAAAACCATCTATAAATCAAGGTCATAAGTGTTTTATAAATTAGCAGGAAAAGCCTTAGCTGGAGAGCATTGAAAACCTTATTACTTAAACTTCATCCTCAGAGTAAAAACCTATCCACACTTTTGCCTACTAAATCAGGGCTCAAATTGCGTATACGCCGTGTGTGACTTGAAGTGCATCAATAACAGGGCTAAGAACAGGAAGGAAAATAGGGGCAACAAGAGGGCTAACGAAGGGCGATGGAAATGGGCGAGCATTAGAGTGACATTAAAGTTCAATAAAAGTGAATTTATGCCCCCAGATGCGAGTGAACAGGAAATCCTGTCTAGAACACAGGCACACCACACCCACATGTGCTGCTTGATTATTTGTTTATTTGTAAGCTGCTTCAGAGGCAACGTGACACGCCTCCTTTTTTCTCTACTTTTTTTCTTTCTTTTTTTCGCATTTTTTTTTTTTTTTTTTTTGTGGGCTGGCATTAAATAACAAGCGTTTTTTGCGCTTGAAGAACTTTTGCCGCTTTTGCTGCCGTGCCCCATAAATTATGGTACACTTTATTATTTTGTAAAATGCCAGCCAGACAAGAAACGAAAAACAAAAAAGAGCTGGCACACTTTTCCCTTTAATGGCGGGGAAAAAGTTAATGCCCCAACAAAAATTCCCCATTTCGGACCCTTTTTTGTGCGAATCCTTCTCGTGTGTCAACAGTGCCCACAAAAAGGTGGTTAACCACAGGGACTAGTGGGTGTCTAGTGGTCTGTACCGCCTTTTGTTAATTGATAAAGCCGCAGAACAAAGTTGCCAACTGAACCCGTTTTAAAGGGCAAAGAGAAATATGAAATTTAAGGTGGCAAACAAAAATACATAAATTAATATAACAAAAAATAAAATTCGGAGTAACTAAGTTGGTACATTTTGGGAACAATTGTATTCAATTCACTGCAGGGAAAGTTAATTCTCTTATATAGTATTAAAACAATTATAAGTAATTTTACTAATATATTTTTTAAGTATTCTATAACTTTAACTTACATAAAATTCAATTATTGTTAATTTATAATTCAAATCATTAACTTACTCGATTCCATTTAATTTTGTTTTCTTAAATTTTATGAATTACAATGTACCTATTTTCCAATTAATCTACATAATGAATTTTGTATATTTTTATTTATTTTAATAATTTTAATTAAAGCATATCCTACAATCTTAATTCCCAGACTTTCCTTTATTCATTAAAAGTAATATTAAATATATACTCATGTTACAATTTCCATATCCCTAATTAATTTTACTCATATATAATTTCTTTCCACAATTTTAATTTACTTAATGTGCTTTATTTTTGCCCCTAAATCATTTAATTTACTTGCCAGCTCTTGGCAATTCTATGCAAAGGTTTATGCCAAAATGGCTCAAATTTGCTGCCAATCTGTTGCCAAAAACTATTCAGCAATAAACAATGGAAACCCGGAATTTTTTTTGGCAAGGGCTTAAACGGGGTTACAGTTGGAGCACCTTATGGCATACATCTGCCGGCTATACCTACTTGTATATATTTTTACATGCAACCCAAATAATTTTCCTGTATTATTGTCACCGGTTTTTTGTATTGTTGCCATTACTATTGATTCGCATATTCCGGTTCCTGCTGCTGCTTATTACTCCATTGCCTGTTTTGCTTTATTTTTTAGGTGGTTTTCAGCTTTTTGTTTACCTTGAAACATCCTGTGCTAAATATATATTTGAAAAGGAAATTGATTTGCGGGCACGCCTTGGTGTACTTGCTTTTACACTCAAAAAAATTATGCTAAAGTTAAAGTTTAACTAGTCTAAAATTTTTGGAAGTCATTATACAACTGAGTTAAATATTAAATAAATTGAAATAATATAATAAACCATTTAAAAATATTTTTTAATTATTTTTTATTTGTCCTAAAGTTTGAAAAAAAATGTTTTCATGTACATTGCGACATTTTCCATTTTCTTTGACTTTACCACCTGAATTTTTCACTCTTCCTTTCTAAAATTCTTATCAAAATATACAACATTACATTGTAACATTTCTTGACGCTCAAGTAATTTTTTTGAATGTACCTCGCGACATTTCCCATTTCCTTTGACTTTGCCACCTGTACTGCTCCACTTTTCCTCTCTTAAATGATTGTTGCCCTTTTGAGTTTGTATTTCCTTTGGCTTCGTGGCCCACATCAGTCCATTGGCATCAAGTCATCGAGTCTGCGTCTGGGCCAAATAACATTTTGTTACACTTCAACACGGCTTTTATCCCCCTTTCAGGAGCCCCGCGCTCTATTTTTTCTTATTTCTATATTTTCCTCCATCTTTTCTGGGATGTCTTTGTCACGCTTCTTTTGTGTGGAGCTACATAAATTGTTGGCTAATTGCAAGTGGCTCCTTTGGCCAAAGGAAAAAAGAAATATAACAAAAAAAAATGCTGAAGAAAATAAGTGGGTGGAAAGCGGGGGCTTTAAGGAGAATTGGAAGCTTTAAAGAGGAGAAAAAATGGAGCGCTGCGTTTGGGGAAAGCGAGTAAAAAAATGAAAGTAAAAAAGCGACAACAAAGAGTCCAAATAAATGGTAACAATGAGGAGTTCGCCACACCCTTTTCCACTCTTAGACCTCCGCCCATGTCACACACACTCTTACGACCACCCACTCACCCACGCACACACACACACACACTTACCCATTCAAAAATTTCGTATAGAAGTCTTCGTTGTTTGCTGCCTTTTGTCCGCGTAATTGGTGGAAAAGAAAAACTCGGAGGGCAAAACCAGGGGCGGGTGCTTTCCCAGTGGGGGGGGCGGTGGATGGGTTGGCGGAAAATTCGACGGGCTCGGGTGCTTTGTGCTCCCACAGCAGTAAGTGAAAGCTGGACCATTGCCATGACAGCGAAATTCTTAACGTTATGAGTTTTCATTTTATTTAACAATTTTCTATAATATAAGAAGTCTCTCCAACATGGTGACTAATAATAATAAGCTAGGGGGAATTTAAAATAATTTAAGATTGTTAATAAATGAGCTGAAAATAAAAACATAATTCAAAATTCTGGTGCATATTTAACAAGTTTTTTTTAAGAATTACCCTCATTATGCGATTCAAGGAAATTGTATGCTTAAATCTAAAAAAGATTGTAGGTGGGCTATCAGGTATAACCTTACTACATATAAGTACTTATGAATCAGAAGGATTTTGAAATCTCTATAAATGTGCCTAAAACTATGCAATTATATATTTTGAGCCGATACATGCGTTGCGAAGGACAACTCCATTTTTCACTGCATACTTTTAAGCATTAATTAAAACCTATTTGTTCCGTGGTACCACACACCAATTTAATATATATATTTTTTAATTTGATTTACCAACTATATACCTCTTAATTTGCATTTCCTTGCAGTGGTTGTGGCCAACCAGCAGATGCGCTCGACCACCAACCTGCTGATTATCAACCTGGCCGTCTCGGACATTCTGTTCGTCATCTTCTGCGTCCCGTTCACGGCCACCGATTACGTGCTGCCCGAATGGCCGTTTGGCAATGTGTGGTGCAAGTTCGTCCAGTACATGATTGTGGTTACGTGCCACTGCAGGTGGGTGAACTTTTTCCTCTCCCCCCGTTATATACAGAAACATATATGGATATGTATCCCACATATGACCCGTCTCCCGACTTCTGACTTGCAGTGTTTACACGCTGGTGCTGATGTCCTTTGATCGCTTCCTGGCCGTCGTTCATCCCGTGACGAGCATGTCCCTGCGAACCGAGCGCAACGCCACACTGTAAGTGCCCCATATAACCCGTCTCCTTTCGATACACTCGACAAAAATATTGAATATGTAAACTATTAACTCTATTCAATAGTGTACTACTGAAATCATTTATGGTGTGACCAGAGAATTAAATTAAGTGTGACCAGAACAACATTGAATTCAAAGATAAACGTATTATAAAACTAGAAGGAAATATAGTAATCCATATTCTGTAAAAGAGTTTTCCCAAGTGATCGAAATTACTGCAAGCAAATGCCATTATATTATTATAACGAAAGTACTTTGAAATTATTCTCCAAGTTACATAATTACCTAAACTATGCTTTCATACATAAGGAAAAAAAAGACTTTTTCGATGTGTACAGCAGCTGCTCCCCATATCCCACATCATCTAGAGTAATTGCATCAATTTGTCCCGGGCTTTGTAATTAGCTAGCTTCGCCTACCTGCAAGCCTGCCTCCGTGGCCTCTGACCTTTTGTCTTCTGCCACCGGTGTTTGTCGCATAAATATGTCCAAAGATACTGCGAGCAAGTTGCATAACTGAACCTTAAAGAGAGTCAAACCTTTTAAAGCAGCAGAACCTTTTAAAGCAGCAAACCTCAGGTGAAAGAAAGTCGTCGACAAATTTCTTGGCCAACTGTAAAAGATTTGCAAGAAATTAACAACCACAAAAAACGTCCAGGATTCTGGTAGAATTTTTTGTTACCCCCTAAACAAAGTTTAAACTTTCCTGGCATGTTCCTTGATTAAAAAACTTGCAACGCTTACAAACAAGTAAGTCTTAAGGTAGGAAAAAAAAGCGAAGAAAACATGTTTTTATATTAAACAACAAAATTCTTGAATTAACCAGAGTGAAATGTATTAAAAACGAACGGCATTATTTCCATTTTTAATCAAAGTAACTATTAGGAACTTTTATTTAAAGACACCAACTGTGATAGCCCAGCTGCATTTGAGTCCAAAAATATATTGGAACACGTTTATATCTGTCACTTTTTATACATCTTTCCTTTCTACCATTTCCTTAGGGCCATCATGTGCGCCTGGATAACGATTGTGACGACTGCGATTCCGGTGGCACTTTCGCACTCGGTGCGAAACTATCAGTACCACGGAAATGCTGGCACCGCTTGCGTCTTTTCCACAGAGGAGGAGGTCTGGAGTCTCGTCGGTTTTCAGGTTAGTTTCTCCCTCCACACAGAAAAAAGTACTCACACTTAACTTGTCTCAAAAAGTTTTTATTTTTATCAGAAGGCATTAAAGAAAAAAAAATTTAAAAACTTACTTGCTTCTTTATTTTATATATTTATATATCGTAAAATAAAAATAAAATAAAATTTTATAGTTACAACCCTGGGGTTTTGAAAGTTTTTTAAGCAACCATCCAAAAGTATGCTTTAAAAATTAGAATGATTTTTTTGCATACTTTCGCACGCCTTTATAAGTGATTTTAAAATACTACTGCTTTTTTATTTCTTTTCGAAACTGCAACTAATTAAAAATTAAGAAATAAATACATTTTTCTGTGTGCACTTTCATTCCACCTACTTTGTTGTGCAAAAAGCTCGAGTGAAATGGCGAGAAATCGCTTATTGTTGAAATCAAGTCATATTTTCCAGTGCTTGCCCGGCAAGACTGCAATATATTTGCTACTTAACACAAGCACTCGCCTTCACTTTGCCCCACTCTCGCTTTGGTCCTTTTATTCCGAAAGGCGAGGACAACTTGACAACTTGCAACTTATCAACGCAAACCAAGAACCAGGGAGAACATATCCATATACATAAGATATTCATCAGTTTCAAAACAGTGGGTCAATATTAAAGACATTATATATTCAAATTTACATAGTTTTAGAGTCGGCTTTAAAAATATGTGAAGTCTATTTTGTTGTAGTCTCTTAGAAATTTTTAAATAACTCTGCTTTTAATTTGAATTCATCAAATAAATTCATCAAGAAAATTCCACAAGTTTTTCTAAACAATTGTGCTCGAATAAAAAAGTAATCCTCTTTTGACTGTCAAAAGCCATTCATATGAATATCATTCTTGAACAAAAAGAAGCTCGAATTTAATTATTTTTGTCACAGGCACAAACCACACTCGTGGAAAATTTCTCTGTAAAAAATACCGAAATTCGCAAAAAAAAAAATATTTTTTCTTAATTTCGCGATAACCCGTGGTTTTAGTCCCTGACACTGGGAGCGTTGACTAGCACACTTTCCTTTCCCTCGATTAAGCCACTGTGCATCCGCAAAGTGCATTTGCGGTTTTGGCAACCGGCGAATCCTGTGAGTCCAGTGCCGTATTTTGCAATTATTCGCCAGTATTCGGAGGGCGAAGATGGCACAATTCCATCATCATTATGGTCTAGATTCCCCCACATAGATCAGCGTTATCCCAAATGGTTTTTCCGTTCGCTTGAGTTGCTCATATTTTTTTTCGCCCCGAGTTTGTTATGTTTATTACTTGAACTTTTGTCTATTAATCAATTCGGGTACTGTGAAGGTCCTCGAGTGTAATTTCATGCCGGAAGGATGTTACACCGGAAAAGCCACAGTTGTTTTGGCCCTTGGGGCGTCGAGTGAAGGGGAGTGGAATGAACGAGCTTTGTCGTCTATTTCCATTCAAAGGACGGATGAATGAGGCGCTGACTAGGTACACTAAGAGAAAAGGGGGCAAAATATTTTTCAAATATTTTTTACAGAAAACTCATAGTGTAATATACTAAAATAAAATATTTGAGGTTAAGTAAAACTTCAATATTTTCGATCTTTTAACAATTATATTATAGGAAAATAAATTTAGTTAATTTTTAATATACACTTTTATTCTATTCATATTTTAACACTGTCCTTTCAATAAAAAATATGATTTCCACAAGTTAGCTTCTTTAATAATTTCCTGTTATAACCAGTTGGGAATTATAGTATCACAATGGTTCATTAAAATATATACAAAAAATAGAATGTTTTAAAGTTTTAGAAAAAGTAAGAAAATACTAATTAAAGTAAATAAGTTCTTTAATAAATAACCTAATAAATGAATTCGAAAAGTGTACTTTTTTAAGTATTTGAAATATATGCAGCTTTTTGCTCAGTGTGCCCAGGTGACTTACTGACTGACTGACTGACTTACTCCCTGAGCCATTCGGTATCTTCAGCTAATATGCACCCGTGAATTTTCCCGGCTCACCTTTCCACTCCACTCGAAAGCCAACTGGCACGGCAAATTGCACAGCTCGCTTCGCTCCGGGTTTTCCGACACTGACATGGATAAGGATACGGGGACACGACTACGGATACGGCATGTCCTGTCTCTGAGTCCGGATCGCTCCACGCCCCCACCGCCTGTCCGCCCCCTGCCCGTATCCAAAGCCCCCCTACTGTGCACATAAATCGCAATTGCTTTGGAAAACACGGAAAGGAAACCGCAACTTTGGGTGGCTGAATACAAAGTGTGGATGCTCTTTAAGGGAGTTCCACCTGGGCAATAGAAACTTTGGCAATTAAAGTGGGATTATGAAAGATTTCAGAGACATTATTCCCGAAGTTCATGCAAAATCTGACCTCCAAGGATGTTGGCAAAGTATTTATAGTTTTAAAGTGGTTTCACTTCAAAGGGGAAGAAAATTACGTTTTTTATAAATCATACTTTGAAAAAATATAGAATTTTGTAACGTCAAACAACTAAAAATTAATATTAACCAAATAAAAATTGTGTAAAAACACACATCAATTCTATAACCTTTTTTATTTTTTTTTTTTTAACTTAACTAACTTAACTTAATTAACTTTAAAATATTATTATAACTTTAAACAAATTATAAAAACTAAAAATTCAAAACTTTTGCCATTTTGCTTTAACATTTAATCGACAGAGCATAAAAACTACATCATCGAATGGCGTTTGAATGGGAAATTCCATTTTTAGTTAGAATTTGATTTTCCGCCCCCGGAAATAGTCATTGCCAGGGTCAATATATATATATATATATATATATATATATATATATGGTGCGTTAGTTTGAGCCTTGTCTGGCAATAAAATAAAAATGGATCAAACTTGTGCGACGCATCCGTCAAAGCAAAACGAACAGCGAAACTAACGACCGAATTGTTGTCATCGTAAAGAACTCATAAAACGGAAACAAATAGTCTGGAAAGAGGCGGTGGAAATGGGAAAACTGGGCGGAAAATAGTGTTTATCTTTCAATACTTTCCGACCCCAAAAAAAAGGAGACATAACGACACTTTAGCGGTTCTCAAAGTTTATTAAAGTTGACTTTTGTTCTTTTTACTGAAAAAGTCCCTGGCCCTCGAATTTCTTAAATACTACATTTTTAGACCAGAATTTTTTTTTTAAGCTGAAGCTGCTATTAAACTTTGCTTCAATTCTAACTGAAAAATTAACGATCTACGAATTTTTAAGAATTTTTAATAATTTTTGACTATCTGAAACCATACAAATCAAACAAATATTTTTTCCTAGAAGAAAAAAGCCAGCTAGAAAATAGAAAATAACCAAGTAAATTGCACCGAATTTTGTGATTATTTATTCACTTTATTAAAGCTATTATTAAAAGTGGCAGCATTTGATGTCCCCAATCTCTCAGCCAATTTATAATTTCAATCATCTTTTCCGCCGAATTTCCTGGGGGTAAATATACATATATATTTCGAGGGGAATTTATGACGAAAAAAACAAAAGAAAACTCTCATCAGAGCCTTTGGCAACTTGATTAATTTCGCTGAGTGTCAAGTTGCGTTTATGGACAAATCCCAGGCGCAATTTTTGGGTCATGCCGAATATTAAGTATACGCCCCCCAACCATTTATCATATGGCACACACTTCAGTTTATGCCTTTTTATTAGGACCAGCATAAAGTTTAAAGGCCGGGCAAGAGGAGAAAAAAAAAACAATATCCAAAAAGTTCACTGCTCAAGTTTAGCCACTTTTATTTATGGCGATTGTGCTGTAAAATTTCATGGTGTATATCTATCGATTCGATACGAGTGTCCATGTATCTTTGTTTCCAGCATATTTTGCATCTTTCTATTTCCTAAGCGGAAGTTTTATAGCCCCCGCAACCTATGGCAATGTTTATAGTTTCTCAAGTCCATATCAAGCCGAGATCTAGATATATTATACGCACTTGTTTCGGCCCATTGAGAAGGCCAAATGACTGGATCATCCATTTCCAAATGCAATGGGGGCACAGTGGAAAAACCCATTTGAAAGTGTTTGCTAATCATTTGGCGCGAAAATGACTTTCAGTTTTGTTTCGTTTTCAGTTAAAAAAGACAATTTGGCCGACAGCAGCTGAGCTCACTTTGGGCGAAAGTTTTCGCTGATAACTATAGTTAATTTAAAAAGGGGATTTGCGAAGGATAGGAAAATTGTGCAAGTCACAATGTCTCTAGTTTCAATTTCTAGTTTAATCCTAAAGGGAGTACTCAATCTTAAAGATTTAGCTAAAAATGTGTTGTATAAAATATATATATTTTCTCAATATTAAATAGGTTAATAATTTTAAATTTATGATACAAATTAAATTACACTTTTCCCTTGCTCGCTAAAGAACCAAGAAAATCGGCTTATTCTTCGGCAAAGCCAATCAGCGTTTTTTTAGTCCGCCTGAGTAACCGTAACAATCAGCTTGTGACACTTACCAATCAGACAAAGCGGATAAAAAAAAGGACAACAAAGGGGAGTAAATGATATTCAGAACAATTCCCATTGTCTTTCGAATGTGTCATAAATTTCAGTATTCAGCAGAGATAGCGTTAACATCATTGTCGCGCATTACAAACAATTTCCTTTGCAATCAATACTTTAATTAATGCATCAGTAATCCGCCCTCATCTCAGCAGAATAAATAAGGGAATGCGCCAGGCATGTGATATGGGATACGATTTACAGATACTTCTTTCTCAGTTTTAAAAAATTCTCTAAAAAAAATAATAAGGTGATTGGAAATAAATACCAACATACTATTTACATTAATACATTATTTCTTACTTAATTTAAAAACTTCCACTTCAGCTTACTTTTTAGTTAGTTATTAGTTTTATTTTTCCATTTTATTTAGGTAATTTTTGGTAAGTTGTTTTCAACTTTAAACGGAAGGCTTTTCACTTTTGAATATGCTTAAAAGTATGCTGTAAAATAGTTTAAATTCTATGGCAGAAAACATAAATAGTTGTCTAATTTTAGGCACCTTTTTAAAAGATACAAAACTCCAAATATCATTAAAAGGTGAAAAGGCGCTTAATGAAAGAGCCGTAAAACCTGGTGAGTGCGTCAAAAGATATCCGGTAGTAATTACGAAAGAGCGAGAATGCGGGCCCTGATTTTTCGCATTTGAAGTCGGATTCGGGGATACGGATCCGAGAAGTGTCGGCGCGGATTATGTCACTCGTCCTCCCCGCGGTGTCCTTGTTTGTGTTGCCGTTGTCGTTGTCGATAACAAACGACATGTTCATTGGCCATGGCCATGGGTAAATTCCAACAAAGTGATTCCGATTCCATAGCTGTCAGGCATTCGTGTCCCGCCGCCCGGAATATGAATGGTGGAGGCGTGGCAACGATTATTATTAACAATACCGGTGTGCGAGATTTCATCGATGCAGTGGAAAAAAAAAAAAATATATAACAAATATTCAGAACTAAAAATCTTTAAAATATCCTTGCAAACTTAGTATGTCACTAAACTAGGATATTGCCGATTGTATGTATGGATTCAGCTTTACTTTATTATTATTATTAACTTTATTTGTTTCATATTGAACGTTGCCACACAAATCATGAGGATTTTTAATAAATGTAATTTTTGTATCTAAAAGTATGCAATGAAAAGTATGAATGAATTCATTGTGCATGTGAGCTGAAAATATATTTTTGCATACTTTTAGATACTCTATTAATTAATAATCTATTAATTTGTGTAGCATACCGTATATCTCTAAAATTAAAAAAGTATCCTGTAATAGAACAGCCCCTTCTTTTATAATTGTTTTCTCAAGGTTTTATGTTTTTCAATTTAGTTTACAGTTTAGAACATTCCAATAATATTTACAATTACTTAAAGCAACATTTGGGATGGCGAATTTCTCAAACCCATTCAATTTACCATCCTATATATTTTCCCGCAGTGTACCCTTCGCGTTTCCTTTCTTTTTCCGTTTCATTGCTCTCATTTCGAGGCCCACGATTGATATATATGCATATATTTCGACTTGCACCTTTGTGCATATTTGGCGCGTTCTCATTGCCTGTTTTCCGCTTTTCCGACGAGGGGTTGCCCCTTAATCATTTACACATGGCTGCCGGCTGCCAACTGCCACCCACCCACAAAGAAAAACCCGAATCCACTCGAAAGTTGAGGCGCCGCCAAATGAGTTTTAAGCCAGCAGCTCATTGGATATCCACGAAATGGATGCAAGGCCCCAGAAAAACCCGAGCAGGGCTGTGAATACTTTAAATATCAATTGATAAAGTTGGTTAAAGCCGCCAAACTAACTCAACAATTCGAAAAGTTCGTAAAAGGCGGAAATTACTGCCAATTATTAAGTTGATTTCCAACGAAACGGCTTCAAATACTCATCAAAAACGGGGGTTTTACAATTAATTCGACCTTTGGTTTCGAGTAAATTAATTCATAATCCGCTTAAGAGTAGCTGCCCAACGATTAATTATTTCGATTTATGGCCGATTTCATGCCGATTCTTTTTCGTGCATTTTTCGTTGAAAATAATAAAGATATTCAACCGGAAGCCAGCTCAGCTACGAGTACTTTCCGCCAGTTTTTCCAGCGCTATTATCTTATACACACGCGTATTTTATGGATATGAACGCATATATATCTTTTTGCCTGTTGGGAATACGGCTAAGCGGCAGCTGGTGAACGAAATTGGGGGGCTTTCGGGTATTATTCGGGGCCTGGCAAGTGTCTGGTACTCTGGTATCTGGTCAGCATCACGGGTCAGCGCTTCTGACAATTTTCATGCAAAAACAAAAGCCGCTGACATGGCAGCAGATGGCAAAGGGAAAGACCTTCGACCAGAAGCAGACGCAAAAAATGAGCAGCTGAAAATAGATAAATATTAAAATATTTACGGAATGCAGACAGTTTCACGGGGATAAAATAGACTACTTGGCGTTCTTATTTACAAGTAAATTAGCAGAAAAATAAACATAAGTAAATAAACAGGGGTGCGTTACTTTATAAGGATTTAAAATAAAATTAAAAATAATAACTAGGTTGTTAAAATATTTAAGTAAGAAGTAAAGTTTTTAGAAATTGGGTTACCAGAGATCCGGAAAACTTTCCCTAAAACATAAGCATAACAATTTTAATTAGCTTGGTAATTCAAGACTTTAACTACATAACATTTGGGTCACCGTTTTGAAAACCGTGCCTTTAATTTAATACAGATTCTCTAGCCAGCACAAATCTGTGGAGTCTTTAAAACGCCTTAGCACATGTTTATTTATGCCCTGGATTTTGTATCTTTTTGCAGGTCTCGTTCTTTTTGTCCTCCTATGTGGCACCTTTAACGCTGATTTGCTTCCTCTACATGGGAATGCTGGCTCGCCTGTGGAAAAGTGCTCCCGGCTGCAAGCCTTCCGCTGAGTCACGGTGAGTATATACTATATAGTGCTGTTAAAAGGAAAATCCTCGCAAGGATACGCCATGGGTAAGGGCATTTTTCTGGCCTGTGTTTTTTTTTTGTATATATTTTTTTTGGCTACGCACCTGCTGCCATGATGAATGCCTTTTTATTAGCCTGCGAGGAAAGCTCATGAGCTTTGGCTCATGCATTTTTAAGTGGCTAGGTCAACGAAACCGAAACATAAGTACAAATGTGAGCGATATTCCCGCAGGATTGCCGCAGAATTCCGGGAAAAAATGGCAGAGACGAGGACAATATTTGTTGTTTAACATGCTCATATTATTTGCGAAATTAAACTAGAATTTGGTGCATGTTTACGCAAGCATGGGAGAATAATTTTCCTAGAATTTTATGGCATAACATTTTTGGGGAGATACGCTGAGAACTTTTTGGCAATTTAAAGTGGATTGAGTCAATCTGATTGACACAAATACTTTACAATAAAAATTATCTTTTTGACAACCCCCAAAACGATTTTTCCATATTTCTAATGACTTTAGATTTCAAGTTTTAGAGTGGAGGGATCATTAAAATACTTAATTTTAAAGGGGGTCCCAATTTAAGCCCATTTCTATGAGTTTGTAGTTAAATTCCCTATTATTCCATCTCCATGCTCGGTTTTTCGGTATTTCCAACGGGTTTCAGTATGGAAGCCCAAAATTGAACTTCTGGATTCCATAACTTGGGTTCTAGGATCCCGACTTGGAAGTGGCATACCTCTATGAGTTTGCAGTTAAACTCCCTTTAATTCTACATTTAAATATTTAATTTTAAAAGTGATTCCAATTTTAGCCCATTTTCATGCCCGATTTTTCGGTATTTCCAACGGGTTTCAGTATGGAAGCCCAAAATTGAACTTCTGGATTCCATAACTTGGGTTCTAGGATCCCGACTTGGACGTGGCATACCTCTATGAGTTTGCAGTTAAACTCCCTTTAATTCCACATTTAAATATTTAATTTTAAAAGTGATTCCAATTTTAGCCCATTTTCATGCCCGATTTTTCGGTATTTCCAACGGGTTTCAGTATGGAAGCCCAAAATTGAACTTCTGGATTCCATAACTTGAGTTCTAGGATCCCGACTTGAACGTGGCATACCTCTATGAGTTTGTAGTTGAATTCCCTTTAATTCTACATTTAAATATTTAATTTTAAAAGGGGTCCCAATTTTAGCCCATTTCCATGCTCGATTTTTCGGTATTTCCAACGGGTTTCAGTATGGAAGCCCAAAATTGAACTTCTGGATTCCATAACTTGAGTTCTAGGATCCCGACTTGAACGTGGTATACCACTATGAGTTTGTAGTTGAATTCCCTATAATTCTACATTTAAATATTTAGTTTTAAAGGGGGTCCCAATTTTAGCCCATTTCCATGCTCGATTTTTCGGTATTTAAAATGGGTTTCAGTATGGAAGCCCAAAATTGAACTTCTGGATTCCATAACTTGAGTTCTAGGATCCCGACTTGAACGTGGCATACCTCTATGAGTTTGTAGTTGAATTCCCTTTATTTATACATTTAATTATTTAGCTTTAAAGGGGGTCCCAATTTTAGCCCATTACCATGCTCGATTTTTCGATATTTCCAACGGGTTTCAGTATGGAAGCCCAAAATTGAACTTCTGGATTCCATAACTTGAGTTCTAGGATCCCGACATGGACGTGGCATACCTCTATGAGTTTGTAATTGAATTCCCCTATATTCTACATTTAAATATTTAGTTTTAAAGGGGGTCCCAATTTTAGCCCATTTCCATGCTCGATTTTTCGGTATTTCCAACGGGTTTCAGTATGGAAGCCCAAAATTGAACTTCTGGATTCCATAACTTGAGTTCTAGGATCCCGACTTGGACTTAACATACCTCTATGAGTTTGTAATTGAATTCCCCTATATTTTACATTTAAATATTTAATTTTAATGGGGGTCCCAATTTTAGCCCATTTTCATGCCCGATTTTTCGGTATTTCCAACGGGTTTCAGTATGGAAGCCCAAAATTGAACTTCTGGATTCCATAACTTGAGTTCTAGGATCCCGACTTGAACGTGGCATACCTCTATGAGTTTGTAGTTGAATTCCCTTTTATTCTACATTTAAATATTTAATTTTAAAGGGGGTCCCAATTTTAGCCCATTTCCATGCTTGATTTTTCGGTTTTAAAATGGGTTTCAGTATGGGAGCCCAAAATTGAACTTCTGTATTCCATAACTTGAGTTCTAGGATCCCGACTTGGACGTGGCATATCTCTATGAGTTTGTAGTTGAATTCCCTATAATTATACATACAAATATTTAATTTTAAAGGGGGTCCCAATTTTAGGCCATTTCCATGCTCGATTTTTCGGTATTTAAAATGGGTTTCAGTATGGAAGCCCAAAATTGAACTTCTGGATTCCATAACTTGAGTTCTAGGATCCCGACTTGGACGTGGCATACCTCTATAAGTTTGTAGTTGAATTCCCTTTAATTCTACATTTAAATATTTGTTAAATATTTATTGGTTAAATATTTTAAAAGGGGTTCCAATTTTTGCCCATTTCCATGCTCGATTTTTCGGTATTTAAAATGGGTTTTACACATTATGTTGTAAGAACAAATTAAATTCTTCCTCAAGCCAAAGTAGCAAGGGCCTTAAAGTAAGTTTCTTAAAACGTAATGTTCCTTAAAGTTAGCCAAGTAACGCAGACGTGATCGGGGTCACCAACCATCAATTTCAAGTTAAACTTGCAGCAACTTTAAACTTTGAAAAATACTTTGGCAAAGTTTAGTTTTATCATAAATCGAATACTATTAAATTGTACTCACATTCAGTTGAGAGCAACTTTTCAGATGCAATCAATAAAATGTTAAAGGAAACAACAAGTGATATATTCTTCTAGAAATCAACTTTAATGTAAATACTTTAAGCCACACGTAATCGAGTGCGGTTGCTGTCACATATATTTCATGCAGTATCGGCAGTGTTTGTATATATATTTTAGGCTGTGTTTTAAATTTGAATGGAAATGAACTTGCGACGAGTTCGCAATTCGCACGCAAAGTTCATAAATCACCGAGCGGCAGGCAATGCAAAATTCACAAACTGAACTGCGGCATAATTTATATGCACCCCCAGATCTATCTTTGTATCTATGTATAAATGCATACAGCAGTATGTATAACCCATACTAACTCTCCGATTTGTGTTGTTTCAGCAAGGGAAAGCGGCGCGTCACCCGAATGGTCGTTGTTGTCGTATTGGCATTTGCCATCTGCTGGCTCCCCATTCATGTAAGTAAAATAAAAATGAACACCCACCACAAAATAGAGTCAAAAACCACAAAGCAAAGAAGCTAGCATAGAGTTGAGCTGATATTTTCCAACAAACTCATTAGGCCATTTTATTTTCTGGCCCAACAAAGACTGGCAACTGACATTGATATTCCACAATTGGTTATTGATAAAAAGTTCAAGGTTAACTTTTGGCTAACAGTTTTAGTAGTTGCAAAGTGCATGATAAATATTTCTAAATGAATTTCCATCTCAGCTGACCTTTTTTCACACAAAATCGATTTACTTAAAGCTAAACTTGCCATTCGAGTGCCTTAAACTGGCAGTGGCAGCAGCTGCTGGCAAATTTTCTTGGCAAACACAATGGATAGTTGCGATAAATTGACATTCCGGATATTCCGGCCCCCTTTTTTGGATCAAGTCGCCCCATTTATTTGCCGATGTTTAATAAGCCAACAGCTGCTGCTTCTTGAGCTGCCAGCACTCAAAGTATTTGCACAAAGTCAATGTGCTCACAAATTACAAAACGAAATTACAATTACGGAGACATTGTCTCGATGTGCAAGATGTGCGAATTGCATTTGTAAGTGCCAGCATATGGCAAAAAAAAATGATACTTTTTATCTTGACAGGCTACATTTTGCCAGGGTTTTTTTAAATTTAATAATTTTATTTTTTAGATATATTTTTATGAAGTTTCATCCAAGAGGAAGTGGAAGCCGCCGAATAACCACTATTATATTTTAGTATAATTTATTCATTTGTTATTCTACCTTTTTCAAATTTAATTTTTGAATTTAATAATTATTTTGAAATATGATGATTATTATTATTGATTATGATGATTATTTTTCTAATGGAAAATTATTTACAAAATTTTAACTAACAAATAAAAAAATATTTTTCTGTCCATAACCAGTTGGGAATTGTAAGCAAAAATAAGGATTTTTCTAACCTAGAAATAGCTAAATCAATTTAGTTTTTAACCTGTCCTTAATTCCTTATAATACCTCTTCTTCTAGGTCATCCTTGTGCTGAAGGCTCTGAATCTTTATGGCGGCAGCCACCTGTCGGTCATCATCCAGATTATATCTCATGTGGTGGCCTACACAAATTCCTGCATCAATCCCATTCTATATGCCTTTTTGTCCGACAACTTTCGCAAGGCATTCCGCAAGGTAAGCCCAGAGATCCTTGATATTCGTATAATAAATATTTAATAATTTAATAATATATATTTAATGTTTTCAGGTGGTTTGGTGTGGCAGCCCGCCTCCTCTGATGACCAATCAACAGGTGACCAAGACCACGCGAACTGCAACCGGCAACGGAACGTCCAATATTGAAATGCTCTAAGCGGGTGGGTTGATGTTTTTGGATAAATATAAATATATAAATAATTTCTTATTATATACTACAAAAATCAGTTATACTCTTCTCACATACTTCATTTTGAGACCAAATTTGCAATATTTTTTAAACTGTAAACTAAAGTATACATTTGAAAATATTAAATTTAAATTTGGTAATTTAATTTATATAAATATGTATATATATTTTTTTAACTTGATAAATATTTTTATTTTACAAAGCAGTAGTCAGACATTTATATATATATATTTTATATATTTTTTTACGCATAAAAATAATAAAACTAAGCAAAAAAAACCTTATTGTCTCTTTCCAGCTCTTGAAAATGAATAAATTGGGATCGTCACATCATTTTTGAAGGCGACTTTCAAACCCAAGATAGAAAATGTGAATTTAAAACTAACAAAAAATACAAAACACTAATGTTAAATGCAAAAAAATGTAAACGCGGCGCATTAAGTTAACTATATACATATACTAACCAATATATGTCTATTAGGAGAATATAATTTTCCGAATTATAAAATGTGATTGTTTTGATTACACAATTTTTAATTCCCACACAAAAAATCAAAAAGTAGAATTTTCCTTTACATTTTTCATTGTTGAATTGATTTATGTATTTGTTTTTTTTTTAGATCTATAGACGCCCTTTACAATTTATCTGAAACCTAGAAAATTAAGCAAAAAATGCATAGACTTAAGACTATAACATACAATTTAATTTTATAAAAAAGGAAACTTACAATTTAATTGTTCGAAATGAAATTTTGCATCTGAAATATTGGAAATGGCAAACCAAAAAAAAAAAATCTGAAACAGATATGCTGTAAATTCCGTGTGACAGAAATTGATGAGAGTTGACATTAAAATTAATGAGTAGGATTAATGGACAGCGGCATTCGTGTAACAATGTGTAGATTTCTGTGTAATTTGCATGTGTGTCATTTAGTGATTAAGCGATTAATAGCAAAAAATTATAATTGAAAAGTAAGTTATTATAAAATTACATGACCAGATTGAACAGAAGAGATTTAACGGTAGGGAAGTGGAAATTTACATAAACGATTTTCGAAAGCTGATTGTTTTTTGCGTTGCCTATTGAAATACATATGTATATTGTAAGGCCGAGTAGCGCAAAATTAACTGAAATTTTTATTACACTTAAGAAAAGCTATATATGAGAAAAACTGGAATTTAAGATAAAGTTAAAACTGGATTTAAGGGCTTAATAAAGCGTCACTAGTACTACCTTTTGCAACTAGCAAAGCTCAATGGAATATAAATAAGCCCCGTATAATCTCTTCACCTTTTCCTTTATGCAAATGAAATCAATCTAGATTTAATTCAACAATAAAAAAAAACACACGTATATACAATGTTTTCATCTGCATAAATTATAGACCCTTTGAATCAAATAAAGATTAGCCATAGGTCACCCAAAAGTACCCTGCATTTCCAAATAGATTTAATTAATTCATAAATTAGCCGATTGTTGACCATGCGAAATGTTTAAGTTATGACTTAAGTTAATCATGTAAATTGTAATGAAATATATAATAATATTTATACAAATTTGACTATTAAATAAGGCAAATCAATTAAACATTTAGATTGTTTTGTTGACTCTTTCGTTTGCTTGGCTTCGGCCTTGCCGAATAAAAATATAACAAATAAAAAAATTATGAAAACAAATAATTATAGAACTAAAAAATACCAAAATGGGAGTAGGTGTTCTTGGTTGAATTTTAATTTTTTGATATCTTAGAGCTAAGCAAAATTACAATTAATATAAATAAATAAAAATTAAACAGATTGTTCAACGGTTTTTTTTTAATTAAAATTATTGTGAACTTAAAGATAAATAAATCTTAAAACAGGTCAAAATTAGCTTACTTATTCTTAAATTTCTTGAATTAATAAAGAACGCCTACTACCCCTTTGGTATACCACTGTACTTAAGCTAAGAAAACTATTGTATCTATATATCACAAAAAGATATAAATATATATGGCAACATAAATCCAAATTTATGTATTTATATTTGTATTTGTAAATGTATTCTACTGCATTCCTAGCACAGTTGTGGAATTGAACAATATTTGAATTTAGAAAAGGAAGCAACCGAAAATAAGAGGCAAAATTGAAAAAGAGAAAAATTTAAATATTCTAGAATGTAAGCTAAAAATTGATCAATTTTTTTTTTGTGTGTCCCGTAGGGTATTCGCTGGTCGCCTAGCCTCACACAACTTCAAACAAAAATCTAGCGAGTAAAAAATGCATTACGGAATAAACTAATGTCTTTTTTTGATTTTCAAATATGCAGCAAATAGTTTATAGTGTAAGATGGAAAGCAGAACTTATTGTATTTGTATATGAATGTATATGTACAATAAAATTTGTTCAATGTGTTAAATAAAATTGATGACTCTGTGTACACAACATTAAATCTAGTTTTTATTGACATTGGAAGTGGCTTTTGTTTTACTTTTGGGTAAATATATACGTGATACAAAAAAAACGTTCAAATCCTTTGATGCAATAACGAATAATTTATTTGTATTTGTGTTAATTAAAGCGAGGCCTGTTTATTTATTTATTTATTTGGTTTTAAGTGACAAGCAAATATTAATACAATTTCCGCATCAATTTGACACTTTATTTGTTTGCTAATTACTTGTATAACCAAGGTAATTATTGGTTTTAAACTTTAAATAGAATATATTTAATTAAATTGACACACTAAAATAATTTTAGGCACCTTTTTGTTTTTATTTTTCTAGAAATCTATGTTTGGAAAGCACTTACAAAAAATGGCAGAAAAAATAAGGCCTCTAAAAAGCAACCAACCACCGGCAAAGTCATCCAAGAACTGAGCTGCAAAAATAAGCAAAGGACAAAGGACTCCGACTTGGAACTGGGATCTGGAGAAATGTACCTTGTGGCCGGAAAAGGTGCATCATAAATTCGCACAGAACGTGTAAACAGTGACATTATATACCTAACCTATTGTCTCGTGTGGGCGTTTTGGTGCGTACTCACAGTGGGTTAAAAAATATTTACAAAAATTAAAAGAAAAAAAATTTCTTTCGAAAAAAATGTTTTACAATAAAAATTCTTTAAAAAATCAGTGATGTTTTTCTTTTTTAACCATTGGTATTAAATATCTGACTTAAAGAGAAACTTGCAAAATGTATTATTAATTATAAATAAATGTTTTATTCGAACATTTAATTTGGGATAAGTGTAATAATTGTTTAATTAAATATTTAACTAAAAGAACTTCATAAATTTGATTTAATTCTGAAATTGTTAAACAATTTATAAGAAATGTTTAATTTAATTTGGTAATAGGATAAATTATTTTAATTGTGGTATTTTTGTAAGTATTTAATGGTATCACTTTCCTATGACTAGAATCTATTTATTCAAAGCAAACAAATTTAGGATAATTTTATATATGTTTATATGGCTTTTATATTTTCAATTTAAAACAATTTTAATTTGTTATATTTTCAAATGTATAAATATTTATAAACATATTTTTTTGATGGTCCTATATAAGCTAAAAATTTTGCACAGTATTTCACACACTTACCCCACTGTTCCGCCAACGTGGGCCGTATTGAAATTCGTGCAAATATTGGAGAATTTATGCCAACTTCGAAATAAAAACAAGGGACCCAGAGTTCGGCTCGTTTTACGAGGCAAACAGTGTAACTTGCCGGATTTTATGATGTTTTGTTAACCAAGCAACAGGTTTCCCGGTGGGCCGGCTGGAAAATCTCAGGTGAGCCGTGGCGCAGAGGCCGGAGAAGTGGGTCCAATTTGCGGCGTCCGATGGAACCGCAGATAAACAAGGCAATAAGCGGGCCAACGGGCCGCATACGCAATTGCTGCCGTTGCTCTTCATTAGCTTGGATTGGCCCGGGTGTGCGAGTGTGCCAAAGGTCCTCCGGAGCCGGGGCTCATTACTTCAAATAGAGCGCTGACCAAGCGATTTAATTATGCCGCCGACGCCCGACAGTTGGCCGCCAATCCGGTGTGAGCCCGGCTCCGGTTATATTTCAAAACCGGACAACACACCGGCCAGAGCGTTCAGTCGCCACGCGTCCGCCGTGTGAGCCACACCAGGATCACAGAACCACCAAGTCCCAGGCGGGTACATCGCAAATGTCCACCATGATGCTACCCAACACGGGCAGTTGGACGCTCTGCGGCGCTGTCCTGCTCTTCGTCCTGCCGCTGATCCCCACGCCGGAGGCACTGCAGCACACGGAGGAGGGTCTCGAGATGCTCTTCCGCGAGCGGTGAGTTGAGCCACCTTTCCAGTGACACCTCTCCGACTGGAATCGGTTGGGTGGAGCCCAAGTTACGTGAGATTGTAATTTACTAGGGATGGTTTTAAGCGTTGCTAATGATATGAAAACCACAGTTTCGGTGTATTATGACGGAATAATCATATCAAGCATAGAAATTTGCCTATATTCAAGAGGCTTTACCTATTTTTCAGTTCCCAATCGGACTGGGAGAACGTGTGGCACCAGGAGACGCACTCCCGCTGCCGGGACAAGCTCGTCCGCCAGCTGTATTGGGCCTGCGAGAAGGATATTTATCGACTGACACGGCGCAACAAAAAGAGGACGGGCAATGATGAGGCCTGGATCAAAAAGAGCTCCACAGATCGTAAGTCTATGCCTGCAATATAGGGAGGAAATGATAATGAAACCTCAAGTTCTGAAGTGGTATGGGTGAGGAAATGGTTAATTATTCCTAGGATTTTTTTTAGTTTTAAAAAATATACCTAATGATCTCTGGTCTTTTTCCTTCAGCTGATGGATCCACCTGGCTGCACGTCAACTATGCCAATATGTTCCTGAGAAGCCGCCGCTCGGATGGTCACACTCCATCGATCTCGAACGAATGCTGCACCAAGGCGGGCTGCACCTGGGAGGAGTACGCCGAGTACTGTCCTTCGAACAAGCGACGCAATCACTATTGATTCGCCAGCCACGTTGGCTCTGCTTAGATATATGAAACCCTATATATTCGCTTTTTTTTCGTGGTTGTTGTTGATGTTCTTGTTGTGGTGAAATAAACTCTAAATAACAACTTAACAGGTTTTGGTTTAAAAAAAAAAAATCTTTACTAATCTTTACTACTTCAACTACATATTTTATATTCGGTATATCAAGAATCTACTTACAATTTTGATACAGGCAACGTTTTTCTTTTTGTTATCTTAGCCTAGAAAATTACAAGGATATAAAGATCTTAAACAAAGTAAAATTCTACTTTCAGTTTTTGAACTGTGGCAAAAGTACGGAACATACAATTTTGTATTTGGTATATATTTATTGACAATTTCAAATGTCCACTCCAACAAATATAACATGTTTTTAAATATCATTATAACTCGATTAACATGATATGGTAGATTATATCAGTCAATCATTTTTTTTATCACTTCTCAAGTTATATGTTTTTTCAGCATACTAAAATGTTTTCTGCTTCAATACAATTTTTATAGCATTAAAAGAAGGCAAATACAATTTCATATTAACCGCTATACCTTTGCTTAATAAAAATTAAAGAATAATTTCCACATGTATCAATGCTAATTTAAAAACATTAAAGAACAGAGAAAGAGTATTAAAAGGTTTTTTGTTTTTCATTCAATAGTCAATTTTGTAATATTTTTATAAGATTAGCCATGCCAAAAGAATTAAGTTGAAATAGTTTTTAAAAATATTCAGCAGCCAAAAAATACCTAATTCCTAAACTTAGTTTTGAAGTACCAAGTTGTGTAGGCAATGTAACAAAATGTTTCGAATATTCAAAGACCTTTAGAAACCCTTTTTAGATTCGTAATCAAAGAGCTTTGAATTCTCTTTAAGCTTTTTGCCTTGCATATACAAATTATGGGCCTACTTTAAAATGTCCTAATTATGTACTTAAGAATACCTAGACTTTAAGGGAACAATCGGGCTAGAACTCCTCACGGTAGGGCAGTATAAATCCTCTAGGGCAATATCACTTAGTCAACATGATCCTTCTTATCATCCTCGTCGTTCTCCTTGCGACTCTTGGCCGGCCCCTCAGCCTTGCTGCAGTTGGGTGCCTTTCGTGGCCTCTTCGAGGCCTGTCCCTTCTCGTAATGCGAGTCCAGCATCTCGAGCAGTGTCAACTGGCGGCCACCTCCTGCTTTCGAGGAGGAACTACTGCTCTTGGCCGGTGTGCTGCTGTTGCTGACTTCCTCGCTGTTCTTCGCCTCCAAACTGGCGGCCTCCATCATGGCGTTGGCCTCCTCATCATCGGAGAGCATTAGAATGACCTGTTCGGGCGAGGAATCGGAATCCTGCGACGCTTGCGTGGGAAACAGGTCATGACTCTGTTGGCTGACAGCGGTTTTTGGTTGCGCGGCTGGCTTTTTGGTAAGTTCTGGTGAGGTTTTCGCTGATGCTGAGGTTTTGACTTCGGATTTAGCTTCTCCTGATCCAGCTGCCTTTGATGTTCCAGCTTCCGCTGGCGGTGCTTCTCCTGATCCATCTTTGACCTTCTTGAGTTCCTCCCTGATGAACTCGTACAGCGTCTTTTTGCATGCCTTGCCCTCGCGCGGCTCCTTGGGGCTCTTCTCCTTCATAAGCCTGCTATAGGACCTTAGGATACTCCAAAGCTGCTGCACTGTGGTACCCTCACTTCGAAACAACAGCCATATGTCATGGAAATCATCTCTCAACTCGGTATTGCCAAAGGTATAGTAGGCCAAGGGCCTGCCCAGCTGGGCGCAGACCATGAGTTGCAGCAGGGCTTTAAGGTAGGAATCTCCGCCAAACGCGCCACATCCCCAGTTGCCGGTGGCCACTCCAGGTGGCGGCGTGACCATCCAGTGGACAAATCCGATGTACGCCTTGTTCAGCTCCCTTTCCATGAGATCCTCGCGATATTGATGTTGCGATTGTGCGAAATGCAAGGCATCTATGGCCACAATGGCCGTTTGCCGGCGACCAGAGCTGTCCCTGGGCGTGGAGTCCTCACAGTTGCCGGACCACTCGAAGCTACCGGCATAGCCCGTATAGAGACTATATCTTTCGGCGCCCAGCATCACCAGTGCCTCGAAAGGCCGCAGACTTTCCGTAAAGAGCTTGCCGACCAAGAGCTCTGGGCAGATGACAAAGCGTATCTCCTCCTGCACGCAGCCGTGTCCCAGAACACCGCCACCCAAGTACTTGTTGGCAAAGTCCACCTGGAGCAGCCCAATGCCCTCGTCCTCGATCGTTCCCTCGGCGTCCACATGCAGTGGTACATCGCCCAGGGGCGCCGCACTCTGGCTCCAGTCGACCTGATGTTCTGGCAATCCGCAGCGGCGGACAAAGGTCACCACACCAGTGGGCACATTGCTGTCATCCCGCTCGGTGGGACACACGCGCCGGAAATAGTGCATAATGCATTTGAGCTTCTCCAGCACCGCCGCTCCCGACGATTGATAAAGTCTGTAAATGAATAGTATCAAATAGGAATGATAGATTCTTGGTTTATCTGCTCCTGCTTACCTGTTAAAGTTAATGTCCGGAAAAGTGCTGTACTCGGACTTACGCTTCAGCGTGTTGCGCCGCGGGAAGGTGCACAGGAAGGCGTTGGCCAGCAGGCAGGCGATCTGCTGCTGACTCAGGCTCAGGGAGGCGTTCTTGTGCTGCTTGAGCAGCGGCACCGGCGATTGGATCAGGTCCGGCAGCCGCAATGCCAAGCGTATAATGCGCGGCAGCAGATCCTCGAAGAAAACCCGCGTCTCGCTCTCGTCCAGCTCCTCGTCCAGCAGCTGATGGAGGGCCCGAAAGTGCCACTGATCCCGGTAGGTGGTGTTGTAGGATAGTATGGCCGCCTGGAGCTCCTCACTCGTTTCGATGGGCTGCAGCAGGGCCCTTTCGATCATGCCCCAGCGCGAATCAATGGTGGTGCTGCCATCCGGATTTTCTCGCGGATACTTCGACTCCGGCGCGCATGGCAGACGCACATGCTCCGAATCCCATTTCCCGGGCGATTTGTGTGGGCGTGGCGGCGTATCCCGGATGGGCAGTTGGTACAGCACCCGGTGATGATTGCCAGCGCTGACAGGTGGCAGGTTTTCCAAGTCGAAGGGCTGCAGATGGCGGTGTATGGCCTCCATGGGCACTCCACGCCATGATTCCTCATGGCAATCACCTAGATTTTCTGGCTCCTCCTCCGTTTCCATGGTGGAAATCCCGCCATCCGGTGACTGTGACATTTTGGCGGAACTTGGCCAAATCCGCTGGCCCAGTCGGCTGCTCGGCAAGGATGCACTTGCTTCACGGCAGGGGGCCGAAGATTGTAGGATCCTGTGGAATATCCGCAAAATGATGTTGTCCTTATTATTTTTCCCCGACGATACGCAGTGTGGCCAGACTTCTGGCGCGCCGGTGCTTTAGGGGTGGGCGATAGTTTTGGTATTTAAGTATATCTGCCCAAAAAATACCAGTTAAATCTATTAAAAACGGAAAACAAAAAATAATATTATTAATATTTAATTTTAACTTTTAAGAACTTCAGTTTTAGCTGACATTTCCTTCACATGATCATTTATGGAAAAGTCAATTTATATGCAATGATTTTTAATTTATGTTTTGGTTGCCCAAGTTTATAACAATCGGATAAATACAACAACGATTAAATAGTTGTTTTTAACTTTTTATTTTAAATTTGGCGCTCAAGAGTGTGACCATCCCCAGTATCGAAAGTATTTGGTTACCGCTAGTATTTAATACCGCACTGAGTGCGTTGCAATGCGAATTGCAAATAAAACCGGGCCGCAAAAACAACAACAAATAAACAGAGAAAGCAACAACAACACGGATTATCAACTATTTTCTCTATTTTTTTTTAGTGCGATAGTTAAACGAAAAAAAGCGCCAAAGTAAGTGTAAAGATTTACGAGAGTAAACGAGCGGAAACTAAAAAAGTGCACTTACCCAGGGAAATAAAATTGAAATGCGGCCAAAACCGGTTAATTAAAACTATTTAAATTCAAAATTCATACGCAAAGGTAAGAAACAATATGGAAATAATTTTTAACTATTTAAATAGTTTGCCAGGTAGCGAACGAATTTTTGTATTATTTTTAGTTGACGTCAGTGGCGAAATCTCGGTTTTTTTTTGTATTATTTTTTAACCCCTATTATAGCGCTCTCGCTCGCACCCATGGCACTATGGCATTTTGTCACTCTTTCGTTTAAGCTTACGTGTTGAAAAGAAGAAGAAATCCCGCTGCATACACGTGCAAAAATTCTGAGAGAGTTCGAACGAGAGAGAGAGAGCTAGAGGGGAGAGAGAGTGAGAGGGCGCTTTTGTTTGTTTTGAAAGCGTCGCAAAAACAATTTCAAAAAGGCTATAAAAAAAAACACACACACACAAACAAAACATGAAAAACCAAAAGCAAATTCGCAGCTAGCTAAAAACCAAAATAAATATAATTTATTAAATGTACTTTAGCTAAAGTTCAACACACCTTTATCTCTCCCAGAAATTTCTCTCGCCCCATCTCTGTCTCCCCTTTCTGCGGAGGCGTAAACAAACGAAAAAAAAACCTCAGAAAGGGGAGCCATAAAAAGCAACAAAAAAAAAACAAAAATAATTATCAGAAGAATTCTACAAAAAAAAATCTCTTCGTTTCTCTTCTTCGTCCGTCGGCTTTTTGTTTAGCCTTCAAATTTGCTTAGATTTTGCCTTGACCATAACCTAGAAATAAACGAAAAAAGTACAGTGAAGTCTCCACAATTCGAACTTTCTAAATAACAATTAAGCACATATTAAATTATTTAATTATCTTTGTTTATTTACATCAGAAATGAAATGAAAATATATTTCTTTAATGAAACTAAAATAATATTTCTTAACATATTTTGTAATAATTTTATAAAATGATTTTTTGAATCTCCACTGTACCTATAGCGCTATCTCTTTTCTTATTTGCGTCAGCGGGAAAGAGAGGGAACGAGCGGGGAGGCGTTGAGGGGGTGGCAAAAAAACAAGCAACAACAAAATTGCATAGAGCCAAATAATCGCATAGAAAAAGCGAGCAATGAAAAATGCCCAAAAAAAAACGCGAAATGTTAGTAAACTTTTTCAAGGTCACCTGAAAAGCATGAACTAATACTAATCAGCAGCGGGAAGAAGAAGACGGCTGCAGTTCTATGAGTCAATTTCAAAAATTAAACGAAAAAAAGAGGAACACAAATCAATTACGAAATTAAATGAATTGAGACTACTGAATTTAAGAATTTATGGCAAATTTTATATCAAACAAAATTTTTTTATTATAAAGTCCATTTATTAAGTTTGAAATAAAATAATACAATTTTTTGATACCAATAATTTAAGGATTTTTAACGGTTTAAATAACTATGACAATTGTAAGTTATTTTATTTGAAAAATAATTTTTTTTGTATTGAATTTCAAAATTAGTGATCTGTTTATTTTGGTAATCTGTGAATACTTTCTAAGTAGTCCTTAGCAAGTGATCACTGTTCACTTGTGGGCAAAAAAAAAAAGTGTAGTTAAGGAGGGTTATATCATGATCATATGATTTATGTATAATTGTTTGAAATGTTTGGGGTTAAATGGTAATGTGATAACATCTTAAAGGCGAATCTGAATGTTTTTTAATTTTTACGTTTTTATCTTATTTCATTTCTAGTTATCGAATCCACTTGTTTTTTTTTTTTGCAATCTTGTCTGCCTTTTTTTTGCTTTTCAATTGTATGCAATAATTATAAAAGGCAAAAAACCGAAATGATAAATAAAATTGTTTTTGCTGGTTTGTGTTCCGCTCATTATTATTATTTTTTTGCTTTTGTCAACGCGACTTGTCTCACGTTGGCAAAACAAAGTAAAAAACAAAGAAGAGGATGATGAACGAGAAGAGGAAGATAAAGAGAAAACCTTGCAGTTACAGTGGAGATTGAATATGTGCCACACGGGTTTAAGGCGACTTTTTTTTGGAGTTTGAATAATTCTAAATTTTTAATACACTTTTTGTATAATTAAAAAAATTTTTTTTATTAAATATTTACCATACTAATATATGATTTTACTGTTTTTATGATCCTAATTGTATTACAAATGTTGTTATATACTTAGCAATACTGCAAAACTTAATTTTAATAAGCAATAAATTTAGCAACTTAAATTTTTCAGTATTTTATTTTTTAAGATATACAAAAATAGCACTTAAATAATATTAGGTAATAAAAAAAACAGAAAAAAACCTTTTTTTATTACCATGAAAAGTACCATTAAAAGTACCCCTAAAATGATATAATTTTTGCACTATTACCATTGCAAACCCCTTTGTCCGTATTTAATACTCATTGCCCACAAGTGAAAACCACTAGAGAGAGAGGCAAACAGATAGCCAGAAAGAGAGGGCAGACCACACGTGTTGCTAAGGAGGGTCGCTCAACTTTATCGCCCAGCTCCCACCCCCCTTTCAAGTACCTTTGTGGCACCAGGTTTTTCAGAAAACAAAAATTCGCACACTCTCACAAACAAAATAAAAACAAAGCAGAGTGCAAAAAAAAAAATAATTCGCATGCGCGGATGACCTTGAAAGTTCTATAAGACGCGAAAAGCGAGACTGCGACGCCTGCAATGCGAAATGAGCAAGAAAAAAATATACAAAAAAAAAAAAAAGAAATAATCACGAACAAGAGCAAATTTCTTCTTCAAGAACAAAATCAAATAAAGACTGCGATTTTGCTTAATGGGAAAAATTCCGAAAGGAAAAATATATGTACAAAAAGTGTGATAAATATTTTAAATAAATGATTATAAGAACAATTCAAAATAATAAGTTAAAAAAAACTAGCTAAGTATCTAAAATATAATTCACAATCTTTAAAAGTGTCTTATTATATATAGAATATTTTCACAATTTACTAGTTCAAATACTTAAAATAAAATAAAAAAAAGTAAAAAACCGCCTTTGAAGAGTGAAAGAGAGAGTTGTATACTTCCTGTCAGCACTCATAATTAATTAATTTATTTACTGTTAGTTGCTTATGCAAAATGGCCCCTAGAAATTCATATGTTTATGAATATTATTGTTTTTTTCCTTATTTACTTTTGGCAATATTCACGCCCCCATCAGCAGAAAAAAAAGAGAAATCGTTTTAACAATTTTTTTTGCACGTTTTCAAAATAAAAAACAAAACAAGCAGACGAAACAAAAATACAAAAAGCAGCAACAAAAATAATATATTAAAAAATAAAAAAAAAACGAGAGGTGATGGCCAGTCAAGAAGGCCTTAACCCCAATAAATGTGTAAAAACAATTAAATAGCAAAAAAAAAAAACACAGAATGGGCCAATTTTTAAAGCAATAGCAACAACATCAAAACAAAAGCGACGCAATAAAAATTAAACAACAAAAAATATATAAAAATGGCATATTTATTGGCATTCGTGGGTGGTGAAAGTGAAAATAAACTCAAGTTAAAAAAATATTTTAGAAGCAACATAAAGTTTGGTTCCTAAAAGATACTATATAAAACATTAGCCTTACAATAAATATATTTCAGAAAAATAATATACACTAAAAAATATTATCTTAATATATTCATTAACTTACATTTAAAAAGTATTGCCCAATAACGTTGTTAACAAATAAATAAATCCCCTTTAAGAATTAAAACAAGCTCAGTTACGACTATTATATAACGAATTGAAAAGCCAAAAAGCCTTGAGACACGCAAAAAAAATGCCATAAAAATAAATCCAAAATAAACAAACGAAAGTACGACCAAAAAGGCACAAATAAAGCGAGTTGTATTTTTTTCGGGCAAACAATTACAATTATTTCCACATTAAAAGTCATTTGGTTGCTGCAAAAATTAATTCGTTTTTAATTTGCCGCACATATAGGTCTATCGCGCCATCTCTTTCCCGCCTTCCGAGAACACCTTCCGATGTTTGTCTTTGTTCGATTTTGGTCATATATCTTTGTATATAGCCCTGTACACCTGAGAGGTCCCCAGGAAGTAGATAATAACGTATGTGGACCCGATAAATGCCCAAAAATACAAATACTTCAGCTCTCTGAGAACGTGCAAAGTTTAAAATAGGTTTTTTTTTAATTTTTAAGAATATTTTTTAAGATATTTTAATTTTATTTACATAGTTTCGTTTTTAATGAAAGCTAGATCCCCAGAAGTAAATTAAAAACCTGTAAAGCAAATACTTTATAATATCATATTTCTTATAGGGTTTCATATAGGGTTTTTTTAATTTTTAGGAATATTTTTAAGATATTTTCATTTAATTTACTTATTTTCATTCTTAATTAAAGCTAGATCCCCAGAAGTAAATTAAAAACCTGTAAAGTATACTTTATAATATCATATTTCTTATAGGGTTTCATATAGGGTTTTTTTTCATTTTTAGGAATATTTTTTAAGATATTTTCATTTAATTTACATATTTTCATTCTTCATAAAAGCTAGATCCCCAGAAGTAAATTAAAAACCTGTAAAGCAAATACTTTATAATAACTTATATTATCATATTTCTTTACTTTATTCATAATTAATTTTCGAAATATTACGGTAAGCATTTTTTTATTTAAGCTCAGATTTTTTTTAATTTAATTTTTCTCTCTAAAATATTAAAGTTTCACTTTAATTTTTAGTTTGCGATGCAATTTCATCATGTCTTCTTTTTTCTTCAACCGCTGACGTCAGCGACGCCAGCAGCGCTGCCGGCGGCGCAGTTGCCGTTGGCAGAGGCGTTGTAACAGAGTTTTATTTTATGGGGGTTCCGGAAAAAAGGGGGGCATTAGTCACTTGTGACAGTCACAGACTAAATGGCACTTGTTGTTCGCTTGTAGAGAAAAAAAGTGGGAAATAGCGAGTGGAGGGGGTCAAGGGGGCTTTAAGGCCCCTCCAGCCCCCCTTCGCCTGACTGACACAAAAGTAAGGCGAAGCAAAAGGCTGATAAGCTAAAAAGTGAGTAATAATCACACAATCTAAAGTGACGAAGTGCAGGTGTCGGTAAAAATAAGTAAATAATACATATATCATCAATTTAGGGACGGGTTCAAGAAAAGGGGTACAAAAAAATAATTAAAAAAAAGTGAGTCATGTGCTTGAAAAATCATCCCGCCAAATGCTACTTTATTTTAAAGTTTGGTTAATGACCAACCAAAAATTAACTAACAGAGGAAAAATTGTAAAAACTTAAAAACTTTAATGTAGGGGCCTAAAAGTATGCTGCAAATTGTGCTATGGTCACACTTTTTTAAGCGGTTTTCAAAAAAAACCTAGAAAAATGTTAAACTGAAAGGTATTAATTTTTAAAAATTTCTAACATATTTAAAAGTTAAAAAAGTTTTTAATTTCGTAAGAGTATTAAACACTAAAACACATGTTTGTACTTATTTCCCAGAATTCAAAAAGAAAAAAAAACAAGGAACCAATATCCGAAAAATTCCTTTCGTGCGGATCTTCAAAGCAAACTCAGAGTACATATATTTTTCCCACACTTTTGGTAAATATTAATCAACAAAAACCAGCGAATGGTCGAAAATTATAAATAATTATTTTTGTCACATTTTCAATGTCAACGTTTTCATACATTTTCAGCACACAAATTAGCATTCTTTTCTTTCAGTTTTCCCCCCGAAATTTCTTTTTGGCTGTTGCACTCTGATTTTCGTGTTGTTTTTTTCTTTGGTACTTGCGTCAAATTGGAAAAACTTTTCGTGGGTGTTTTTCCTATTGGACTTGAGTTTGTTGTTGTTTTTCTTTTGTTTTTGGAGTAAACCAACATCTTGTGTTTTTTTTATTGCTTTTTTTCTGGTGTCCACTTTATTGTTACACATTTTAGAGACAGTTTCTTCCTTGTTTTTCCTTTCATGTTTTTTTAGTTTTATTTATTTCCCTCTTTTTTCCTATGTTTTTTTGTTGGTTTGAATTCGTTAAGTGCTTTTTTATTGTTAAAAAAACATAAAGTGCGTGACTTTTCAAGTTTTTTGCTTGATTTTTTTTTTGGTAGAAAAACTTGTTTTAATTTTTTAGTTGTATGTTTTTTTTAAACATTTTATTTAATTACCTTTTTCTACCATTTTAGCATTACATATTAACAAATAAATTTATTAATATTTTTGTTTTGTATATAAGACTTTATTTTATGTCATTCTTGTCATATTTTTTATATTTATAATAAGAAAAAGTTTGTTCTTGTTTTAATTTTTTATTTTATTTTTTTCTTGAATTTACGTTTTAGTTTAAAAATATTGTTAAATTTTTTTACCCTCGATTTTTATTATACAATTATTTTCCGAGCTTGTTGTTGCTGCTCATTGCCGTCCATTGTTCGTTGGCCAAAGAGAGGGAAAGAGAGTCTATTTTTTCACACATTGCACATGTCTCCATGGGCATGTGTATGTGTGTGTTTTGTATCTGACATCAGCGACAACAATAACAAAGCAAAGTGCGCCAGTAAAGCAAAAACAAAATCGAAAAGAAAGAAACGCCAGCGAAGACAACAACAAAGGCAAACCAGTAAACACGTCAGCCAAGTCATTGAACACAAAAAACACGAAAAGTAAAGAGCGTATGGCGAGAGAGCAGACGGAGAGTAAAACAATTACAGTGCGAAAGAGATGGCGAGAGGCAGGAAAATGGTGAGCAGAGAGGGAGAGAGAGTCGTTTGCGTGGCAGCTTTTTGGTTTTGGCAAAAGAAAAGGCAAACAAACTGAATTTGACACGTGAGCTTACCGAAGAGAGGGCATAAGAGAGCAATGAAGAGCGGGTGGTTAAAGAGGGCAACAGAAGAGAATCTTTAGTAAATACACAATATATTTCAATAATAATACATTAAATTTATTTTTAATTAAAATTAAAAAAAAAAAAAAAACAAAAATCAAATGAGAAAAATATAACGCCTAATAGTACTAATTTTAAATAAACCAAAGAGAGGAAAGAAAAAAAGGTTAATTATTCAAAAACTATAAAAAAAAGGGGAAATCCCTAACAAAAAAAAAATAAGTCTATCTTTTTTTGTAAATAAGCTCATATAAAAGAAGAAATAAATGGTAAAAAATTTCAGAAAATTGAAATTATTCTTAAAATTAATGTCAAAAATTTATAAAAATAATTTTAAGAAACCATAAATCTTAAAAATGATAGAAATAACAGTAAGTCTGATAAAACAGTAAAGAAACATGATAAAATCAGTGGTTTCTCTTGCAAGAGAGCCACATCTGCATTTTGCATTTGCAATGACAACACCCCAAAATGCACACACGCCAACACAAACGCAAACAGAAAATACAACGCTCTCCCGGTCTCTCTCATTTGTTTTTGTGTCGCGTGATTGAGGCGAAGCCGAAATAGCGGTAAAGACAACACACCGAAAACACAATCACACACTCCCCCGCTCTCTTTGAGCCACCCACTCGTTGCTCGCTTTCGCTCTCTCTCCCTCGCTCTCTATCTCTTTCTAAGGCTGTGCTTGCTTATACAGCCATCTCGCTCGCACTCGCTCCTATCGCCAGCCGCTTATTATTGTAGGTCATAAATGCATGCACATGACTGCACTTGTTGTGGCAGAGAGGGGCTAAGAGCGAGGGGCGGCGAGAGAGGCTGTGCCTAAGTGTGCAAGTGTGTGTTTTTGGGGCTACGTGTACAACTTGAATGCGCTACTCTGCTTTTAACGAGCTCTCAAACCCGCAGATGAATCATACCAAGAAAAAATTAAGTTGTTTCACATAAAGTGGAATAGTGGCTGTGGGAATTTTAGATACCACATTTTGGTAAATAATGTGCTAGGGAACTCTAGCTTATCAAATATAATATGTGTATGTAAGAACCTAGAGAAATGCATATATTAGGAATATCAAGTTAACAATGCCTGGGTTCAAATTCCATTCCTTAGAAAATATAAATTTTCCATTTTATGGAAATTTTCCATTGTAATTGTGGGTTGGTTTAAATGCGTATCACAAACAATTTGGTCAATAGCATTAAACAAATATTTTTTATAAAAAAATAGTCCTAAAATAGTAGCGAATCCTGAAATTCTGCAAAGACCGTTTCAATCCGTTCTTCTTCTTCCCTTATACCTTTTGCTTCCTCTTCTTCAACCGCTGTCATAATCAAAGCGAACGCTCTGTAATTAACATTGCCTGTGTATGTGTGTGGTTTGAGAAAGGGCAGTGAGAGGGGGCGGCAGAGAGTGGGTGGCCCAGGGAGAGCAAGAGCTGCCAGAGAGAGAGAGCAAATGTTTTCGTAAAACGTTTGTTATTGCTTTTTATGGCAAATGCAAGCTCATTTACTTTGCTCTCTTTCTTTGCCTTTCTCCCTCTTGCTTTCTTAGCATCCAATTCAATGTTAACAATTAAAGAAAATTTTTTAATTTAAAAATTGAGTAATAAATTATTTGATAACACTTAAAAAACAGCTCAAAATGGGGCAACATGCGAGATCCGGGGGCTGGGGTGTCAACGTGACGTATGCGCAATGTGTAAGAGAAAATACGGGGGAAATGGGAGAAAGACAGACAAGGAAATAAAGAAAAAAAAGCGGCAGAGAGGGAGAGAGGCAACGGCGGCTGCAGCTGCACTTTGTTATTGTTTTCCATGCGTTTCACTTAATGATCATTATCATTGCCAATGTCTGCCTTACTTCCTCTCTATTTAGTTACCATCCGCTCTTTTATAAAAAAAAAAATTAATTTACAAGATATTCTTTTAATGTTCTACTTAATACTTGATGTTTATAAAAAATTTATTATTTGTAAAGATTTAGAATTTAGTTGATGATTTTTTTTAAATATACCATTTTTTTTGGTTTCTTTTAATATTTAAAATCAAAAAAAAAAAACAAATATTTGGCTGCGAAATTCTGGGGAAATTTACGTTATCATCCATATAAATATGAGTTTCCCCCAGTATTGAAATATTTTGTAGTTTTACAAAGTAAAGTTTATTTTATTTTGAAAGATATATTAATTAAAACATTTTGAAATTTTTAAACATCTTTACAAAAAGATATTAAAGCTCTTTAAAGTAATTTTGATTTTTTTTCAATTATAGATACATTTGTAATATTATTAATAGATACAATTTCATTAAAAGATACAATTTCATTAAAAGATACAATTTCATTAAAAGATACATTTGTAATTTTTTAATATTTTTAATAATACATTTTCAACCATTCATTAAAATTAAAATTCCGCATTCTGGAAATTGCAAAATTTTTTTTTTTTTTAATTTTTTTTAAGTAGTTGTCCAAAATTCTTAGTTCCCAAAAAAGAAACCCACAACTGCAAGTAGAGAACTGCATTTCCTGTGCCATCTAAGCCGAACCGATAAAGCCAATCTACGAGTTGCAGAAAAGAAAGTCAGAAAGAAAAATTGATAAGAGTGGACAACAAATTGAGGTAGCCCATTAATGTTTTACGAACATTTCGATAATGGCAGAAACTAAGCAGAATTAAAGGGACTGATAGTCGGTTTGTGTGGGTTGCGATAGAAGAAAATGTTTTTTTACGACTTGATAAGGCCATACATTTGTATCTGAGTATGTATTTACAATGCATTTGTTCATAGCCATACATAAGAACACATTTTCAAGGTTGCAGTTCCATTTCAAACTGCTTTTAGGGTTAAAGATACAAATGTATCTTTCTATTTTTACTGGGAAAAAGTCATAATAAAGGTGATTGGGTACAAATTTGATTACCATCTTTGGCCTGCTTCATCGAGCACCTTGGGAAAAAATGTAAATTACATTTCGCAAGCACTTTTCAACTTGTTCTTCTTGCGCCAAAATAAACAAGAAGAGCAGGAAAATAAAGAAAGGCCAGCGAAGAAATGAGAAAATGAACTCGACAAAGTGGCAAACTGGTTGAACGTGCCAAATTCCAATTAGTTGGGCACTTTAGTGGCTCCCCTTACCCCTTGATGAGACCCCCATCCCCCAAGCAACCCCCCTGTTCCAGCCATTTCTGAAACTCTGGCTCAAAGACAAGCTGCCTGAAAGCCAAGTTTACTGCAAACTTTTTCAGCTTTGCTCTGTTTTGGCCCGGCTTGTAATGCTACCCTAGGTTTTTGGGGCATATTATTGTGGAGCTCTTAAGAAGAAATAGTTTTTAAGTTTCTTAATCAGAATTGTTTGAATTCCTAACGATTTAAAACATTAATTTAGAATTATAATATTTAAGTTATGTTATCTTTCAATGTTTAATAATTTATTACATTTTTTATTATTTAATTTTTGGTTTTATAAAAATAAAATAGAACATTTTAAACAAACTGAGATAGCCTTTTTATGACCCTACGATATTGATATTATTTAACTAAAAATAAGCATTTAAACCATAATTTTAATTTTTTTTATAGGGGTATTCGTTCTTAAATGCTAAATTTTTGGACGCATATTTTTTTAGTTTTTTAGTTTTGTAAATGCATTTTTTTTATCCTACATTATCATCTTATTATTATATATCTTATCTACCTCTTTAGTCACAGCTCCTGTTTTTCTGTTTATTTTTTTTTAATTTTTTTAGTTTTAATAAGAGGTATCTTTCCAATTTGTTCTTATAATTCTTCTTCTTAAATCACAGTTCCTGTTTTTCTGTTTATTTTTATAGTTTTTATATTTTTTAATAAGGGGTATCTTAACTTTGATCCCACTTTGCAACCTTATCACTATATTTCTCTTGTTCTTCTTCAGTTGCAGCTCCTGTTTTTCGGCTCCTTTTTTATTTTCTCTTTTGGCCCTGAAAGTCTGAAAGGAAAGACAAGCAAAAAAAAAGGCAAGGAAATGGGGAAAAGTGGGGTCTTTTTTCCCCTACTTCGCCCTTAATCCCCACCCCCTCCCCTCCAGTACTTTCCGTCTTATCAACAAGAACAACAACATCAGCCTCTACGACACATTTGCTGATTATGCTTCCGTCTTAAGAGAAAAAAATAAAAAATGTGCAGTAAAAAATTAAAATAAAAAAACCAAAAGGAAGAAGAGGCTAGAAAGGCAGACGACGAAGAAGCTGAAGTAGAAGGAAAAATACGCCCTCATTCTCATTGAGCTCTCAATCTCTCGCCCTCTCTCTCATTCCCTTTATCTTTATCTCTCTTTTTTCGCCTGATAAGTGTTTGCATTTTGTTTCTTGTCTTTGCTTTTGTTTTGTTTGTGTGTATTTGCATTCTGGCATCAGTGGGTGGGTGTGTGGGTGTGTGAGTGGATCAGCTGAAGCTAAGCCCAGTGCATTCTGATTGGAAAAACCCAAAGTGACTTGGCAGATACAGTTCATACTGTCTTATGTGAAGATTGGGATGCAATCTGTAAGATAATATTCTACTATTTATTTGTTTTTGTATTTATAATTAATATTTCTAATTTATCGTATCATTAAAAATTGTGTAAAGCATAAGAAATATCTATACGTTATCTATAGATAGTAATCTATCTTTAATCTTTAAGATACATTTTCAGTTTTTGTTGTTTATTGGTCATTTTTGTTCGATACATTTTGCTATCTGTACCTTATCTGTACTAAATCCTTCCTTTATAACAAGTAAAGATCAATATCTTTCATTAGATTGGTAGATTATTGATGGTTTACTAATTTATTTAATTAGAAAGTAACCTATCTTTGTATCTTCCTACTCATAGCTAACTTTTTGCATATTTTCTTACCTACCATTAACCATATAGCCAATAGACTTCTGGCTTACACTGACATATCATGTGCCTGCGAAGAAGAAGCAGCAGCCGAGACAGCATTTTGAAAGTGAAAAGTTCAAAACAGCACAAAGTGCAACCCCCTCATCCCCAATTAACCCTCTTTTCCACCCCCTCTTGAAGGTTTCGCCACTTTGGAAATTTGTTTGCTGCTAATTAGAGTGCGGCACTCTGATTACACACACAGACACACACATGCTTGCCTTGCAGGGAAAATGGGGGAAAAAACGAAGATACTTTGTTGATAAAAACAAAACAACAAGAACAACTTAAAGAGAGGGAAAAGTGTTTGCTCACGTCATGCTAAAAAAAAAAGCATGCATGTAAAAAAAAAAACAGGGCAAAATAACAAAAGGGGCTTAGGACCTGGAAAGGGAGATCTATCACTCAGCAAAAAAAATGTAAATAAAAATACTTGTTATCCTAAAAAGTTAATATAATTTTCAATTTATTATCTTTAAGATACATTTTTAGTTTGTATCCCTTAGATAATGAAAAACATATTTGCGAATAATTATGTAAGGGTCTTATAATTAACATCTCTCTATTTTTTATAATTTTGACAAAAAGCTCACCAATTGATATGAAACTTGGTAATCGCGTGCACTTCGATGTTCTAAGTATGCCCAGCTAGAATCATTGGAAAATATAGATCTTACCAGCAATGACGGCGCTTTTTTGCCCATGTGACAGCCTCATCAGAACCCATCGTTATCGACATCAGAAGTCGGTTCACTTGGCTAACCAAAAAGTGGGCGCTGCATTTTACACTTGAACGCTTTTGTCATTCGGGTTAGAGTGCAAGCAGGGGAAAACTGCGAGGTTGTATAAAAGAGGAGGTTTCATGTTTTTTATTTCTCATTTTTTTCTGCCATACATATATGTGCAAACACTCAGCTTGATTGATTTATGCATGCAAACTACGAGAAAAATAGCAACAGCAGCAGAACCAGAATAAGAGGTTTCAAGAAGACAACAAAAAAAAGTAAAAAAAAAAGAGATGAAGAGCAGCATGAAAACTGTATCAGCTCTTGATGTTTTCCTCTTGCGACTTTTGCTATTTTTACCCGGAATTTAATTAAGTTAAGACCGCTCCATCTCATCTTTCCGCCTTGCCTCGTCTTGCCGTACCAAGCCCCTATTTTATTTACATTGTAATTATCGATAATCAGAACTTGATATCGCAAGCAGAGCAGGGAATCGCGACTAATTACGGATTCTTAATGTGCCCTTAAACTGGCGAGGTTTAAGACCCTCTAAAATTTATAGATGAGGGAATAGATGTAGAACTTAAAAGAAAAATAGGGTATCTATTAGGCGGGCAAGGCGATGGAGAGCTGTAGCTTGGCTCGGTCTCTGCCGCCACACAATCAGTGTGGAACGTATCGATAGGCTGTCACGAACAGATAAAATGCCATTGTATAGCGCGCTGACCACTGATTTCCATTGTAAGTCGTCTAGTAACTAATCAAATTTAGTTTGTATCATTGTTTTTGTTGACACAGTTACTTATAAAATAGCATTCGTATAAGGCGATAACTATTCGATATGTTTTCGATAACTTTTCGATAATTATTGTGATATATGAATAAACTGACACTGACGTGTAAAACCGAAAAATGAAAATGAAATCGAGCCAAGTTGTTGCATTTTCCCCCCTCCCCCTGCTTCCCCTCTCCCCTCCCACCGATTCTCTATTTCTCTATCTCTTGCTCTTCTCCATTTTCTATCTCTCGTTCGCCTTTCAGCGCGTGCTGATTGCATTTATGTCAACGTTCGTTTTCAATGTTAAAAGTCGTACTCAAATAAAAGGGGGGTGGTGGCATTGTACACATGCATGGGCGTTGCAAAAAAAAAAAAATTGTGGAACGAAGGGGGTGGTGACGGGCGGCAGGGGCGCTGGTGAATTAAGGGGATTTAAATGCACAAAACGAGACGAAAATTATGCATGAAAAGTGGCATAAAGTTGCATTTGGTTGCCTCTACGATTCTCCGTTTCTCACTATTGCTCTCCGATTCTCTGTGATTCTCTCTCCCTCTCTTTCTTCCATCTCCCCATATGCAACAATCATGTCCAAACACGCTCACAACCGCAAACCGATTGCATTCGACAATGTGCATGTGTGCAATGTAAATGGTAAGGGCAACAACAATGAAATAGTGGGGCAAATACAATTTATTATAATCAAAAAATATTTATATGTCAGAAACAAAATTAAAAAAAATTTATTAAAATAATTTTATTTTCCAAACAAAAAGTTTTCTTGGTGAAGTGCTCATTAGAAGACATCCGGGAAGTTATTCACGAATTTGGTTTTTTGACTATAGATTTCTAAGTTCAACAAATTTCAATATATATCACCTCCAAAAAAAGAGCTCCTTTAAATTATATATATATTATGTATATTTTTTCTAGTTTTTATTACTTGTTTACTGGTAGGCACCTACAAATTATTTCCGATTTTCCGGTTTTGACTGTCAATTTATTTGGTCGCCCAAAAAAAAATTTCTGATATATATATAATATTGTTGTTTTTATAATTTGTTTATTAGTACGCACCTACAAATTATTTATATTTCTAAGTCAAACCGTATTTATTGTACTAAAAGAAATATTGTATTGAAGAAAGTTTCTTAGATAAATAAAATTTTTATTTATTTAAATACATTTTTTTTGTAACCCCACCCACTGTGCCTTAGGCCCGCATAGCCCCGAAACAACAACACGTGAGCAACAACAATCAGACATTGATGATGGGGCAAGCCCATATAATCAAAGTCGGGAGAGTCAGAGTCAGGGCTTAGTGGCCGGGCAATCAGTCAGTCAGTCCGTCAATCAAGCGGCTATATATAGTCTCAAAAACTGCAGTCACATATATGCATCTGTCTGTATTTACTACAGCACTAGAGCGAGATGGGCAACATTTGCAGGGGGGGCGAGGGAGGGCGAATAAGTTGACCTGTCAAGTTCATGCGATATTCATTGCATTCAATTGAAGTCGCATTGTAGGAACAATTTGAAGCGTTTGCCTGTGAATAATCCGGGCAGAAATAACACTACTTAGGTTGATAAATGGTGCTTATTTATTTTAAAGCAAATCACATTTTGTCGCAAATTGAAGGAATCTTCGCTATCTGAATTATGCAACTAATCGATAATACTGTTTGTCTTTGGTTTTGAAATTTGATAATAATTATTTTTTTTTATTAGTTGTCGAATTTAAATTATCTAAATATCATTATTTCTTAATCGATAATAATTTTTGAATTGACAGAACTCGAAAATTCGTCAGAAAGTATGTAACAGGCAGAAGAAAGCGTTTCCAACCCCTAAAGTATATTTATTCTTGATCAGGATCACAAGCCGAGTCGAACTAGCCATGTCCGTTTGTCCGTCCGTCCGTATAAATGCTTAAATGGTAACTAAAAATACTAATATGCTACCTGAATAAGTTCTCGATGTTGTGGAGTCTTGAACGATGACACCTCCGTATATATATCCATAATCATTGCGAAAGCTCCATATCCATCCATATTTATCCAGTGATTTGTCCAAAAGCACACAATCCTTCGCTGGAACTTCCGGTCAACTGTTTTTCGAGTGACCATACCATCCATTTCTAGCTGGAACTAGAAGAAGAGATAAATTTGTTATTAGCATTATCAATGACGTGGCCAATTGTAAAATTTATAAGCAATAACTTGCTTAGGTCATTTATAAAACATAAACATTCAACATGTCTGAAGTTGTAAGTTGGATGTTTAATGTTGAATGCAATGTTGGATGCAATGTTGAATGTTACATGTTCAATGTTACATGTTGCACATTGAAAGTTGCTTAAGTTCACCTTTAATGGCGACTATAAATATTTAATTAACACCTGAATAAGGTTCGTACCTGGACAGGATCACGATGCACTGCATCCTGGAGTCCAGTGCCACCTCCATATTGTCCATTCATCTGTCCAAGGGCACCAACACACACACACAAACACTCGCCGGAACTTCCGGTCAACTCGATTTTGGAGTGACCATAGCCCACAGGTCATGCATTTTTGAGCTAGAACTGATTGGGAATTATAAACTCCCACCGAAGAAATTAATTTGTAATTGACATTTTCGATGACGTGGCCATTGTAAAATGTAAATAATATTGTATAATTTTATAGTGTAAGGTTTTTTTCACGATATCAAACATTAAACATGTCTTACGTTGCTAGTTGTATGTCTTTTGTTGAATGTTACGTGTTGAATATAAACTGTTGAATTTTGCATGTAAATATTACTGAATAATTGCATAATTTAAGGGTTTTTTTCAACAACAAACATTTAACATGTTTTAAGTCGTTAGTTGGATATTTTATGTTGAATGTTTAATGTTGAAAAAGATATATATGAAAAAAAAATTCAAAAATTAAATATTTCTTTAAATGGTGGGGATCGTTAGCAGAGCTCCCCAGCTGCTCAAAACAGTCGGTCTTTTCGCTCTACGCCTTGATTTGGGTAAACTACGATCAAAAAACCACTAAAAAAGGGGCATTTTTGGCCAAAATCTGAATCCCAAAAAATCCTGATGCACCCCCTTACAAAAAATGAAAAAAATCTTCAAAAATTAAATATTTCTTTAAGTGATGGGGATCGTTAGCAGGGGTCACCAGCTGCTCAAAACAGTCGGTCTTTTCGCTCTACGCCTTGATTTGGCTAAGCTACGATAAAAAAAACCACTAAAATAGGAGCATTTTTCGCCAAAATCGGAATTTCAAAAAATCCTGATGCACCCCCTTACAAAAAATGAAAAAAAATTTTCAAAAATTAAATATTTCTTTGAGTGATGGGGATCGTTAGCAGAGTCTTTTCTACGCCTTGATTTGGTTAAACTATGAAAGAAAAACCGCTCAAAAATTAGTATTTTTACTAAAATCGAAATTTCAGAAAACCTGATAAAACCGGCAGGTGGCGCTTTACAATTTTCCTTTGCTGCTTGTATATCTCCATTTTCATTTTGCTCCCTTAAGCTGAGTAATGGGTATCTGACAGTCGAGGCACTCGACTATAGCGTTCTTCCTTCTTTTTGTTCTGTTTACAAAATTATAATCTTGACCTTCATTTTTACCTGTAATATTATATTTATAAATTATATTGACCTTGTTTTATTGTATTTACCGGTAGTATCTCACGATATCTTATCTTATTTGCAGTATCTTTAAGATTAAATCGAGCCATCTGTCAGAAATTTCGCTTTTCTCTTGATTGATGGCCGTGATTACGTAGCTCTCACTCCTGATTGATGTTTAACCCTTTGACGCCCTGCTCCCTGCCTTTTGTCGCCTTCAAAACTTTTTTCGGGCAGGATTTGCAGGGTTTCAGCTCTTTTTGGGGCTTCTGCAATTTAAATTTCATTTCCCGTTTGCATTTTTTTTTCGTTTTGGCCTGTGCAAAGGCGGGGTTAAGTCTTGAAACCAGCTGTCGCCTCCAGGGGTTATCAAAAGTGTTTGGTTACTCCTGTTTTTTGTGTTTGTTTACTCTTGTGAATATTTCATGTGCACTTACCCGTTCTCCGTCTCTGTTCCCCATTTCAGCTGTCGGAAGAGGAAGCAGAAGAGCAAGAAGAAGAGGAAGCAGAAGAACAACCAACTTGAAGACGACTCTTCTCGCAAGTCCGCTATATTTTCGTTTTTCACCATTTCGATTTCAGTTTTATCCGGGTAGGTTGATTTTTCAGATTCTCTAGGTTTTTTTGAGAATCTTTCTTTTAATTTTGTTGAAAAAAATTATTACGATCTAATAAAGTAGAAGGTTGCTCATTAAAATCTGAAAAGATTATTCTGAACTTTTAAAGTGAGTTTTTTAAGTACTCTATTAGAAAAACTTATGAAAAATTTATGTTTAAACAAATTGTAAAATTTTAAAATAGTTTGTTAGATTGTAAAACGTTTTATAGGGCTTGAGTATTGTTTATTAAATTATAATCATTTTTAGTATGCTATAAATTCAAAGAAGAATATGTTGAATGAATAAAGATTTACTTATGATAAGATTAACATAGAATTCCGCAGTGTTTTTTTTTACTCAAGTCTCAAGTATTTATAATTACAAAATGTGTCTGTAATATATTTTTAAAAGTGATTTTAAAATATTGTTATAAAATATAGTTATAATACATGTACAGTCACACAATCGTTTTCCATCGGTCCGGCAACGCTTGCCTACGCTTCTTCGAATCTTAGGGTATTTCGTAAGCTTTGGGGTTACCTTTCTGCCACCTAAGTTCACTATTTACTCTCCTTTTTTGTTTATTAATTGAAATTCTCCGGAATGCCAGAAGTTTAAACACTTGCAACGTAACCCGGCACTTGTTTCGCCTGCATTTGTTGGGTTTTAGCCCGCACACACGGGCTCTGCTGAAGCGAAAGGGCGAAAAAGAGAGAGGAAGGGTTGCATTACTCATACGCCACGTTATGCAGCCGCTCACTTTATTTACTTTTTTCAGTCCAACGCTTTTTGGCACGCATTTTTTGTGTGATTTGTTGCCAACTGAATTGTTTTTGTGCGCTCTTTTCTTCATTCTTTTTTTATGCTTTTTTTTGAGTCAGTCAGTTGTTATGTGGGCTTATACGAAGGGATTGACGGCTGAAAGGGGGATTGACGTGAGTGCGGGAATTGAAAAGCTGAACTTCAGTTGCGCTGGCACTTTGACTGATAATCAAAAAAATGCAAACATTTTTGAAATTTTAATTAAATTACCTTGAAAGAGAAGGCATTTCACTTGCCAATTGATAGAAAGGGTATTTTGGAATACCTAAAAATGGGTAAGCGTGTTCTAGGGTAATTTGTATTAATAAAAACTTATTTAATAACGCCTTATGCTCATTTTTATTAATAAAATGGCTTAGGCTAACTAAAAATATTTTAAAAAGTTTAGTTGTTAATAGAAGATACACTCGTTTTCAAATTATAAATCAGAAAAAATCACTTTTAAAGCAGGTATAGCTAGAATATTTAGAAACGGTTCGGAATCGGTTATGAAACGGTTGTAAATTATTTAATTCGACTTTAATTTTGATTACTAATAGATAGACAAAGAGGTTATAGTTTATAAACAATCAGTTTTAAATTGGTGATAACATACAAGTAAAAAACGTGTTGAAAGGGTTGTCTTGAAAAACGGTTCGGAATCGGTTATGAAACGGATATAAATTATTTAAATTTGATTTTAATTTTGATTACTAATATATAGAATAAAGTTATCGTTTCGAAACAATCTGCTTTAAATCGGGGATAACATAGAAGTCGAAAAACGGTTCGGAATCGGTTATGAAACGGTTATATCTCGGCACTGTTTCGACAAAGCTGCTCTTGAGTACGCTTTAACATTGCCACAAGAATGTTGTTATCCGCACATGAGCTCATTTCAACTTGCAACGTCCCTAATTGCCTTTTGACCACATTTGAGCTTTCACCCACAAACACGTGCGGTTCCCAAGTTGCATATTGCAGCTTCTTGGCCCTCTCCTTAACCTTACCGCTTGTCCCGAAACCAGCTAATTAGCCCTCGGCCCAGGCGGCAAATGCAAATAGATGGCTTTCATAATGCGCTTTCTAATTGCGATGACGTAGAAGGGTTGTTGCGCTGCAACGAGTTTGCAATTATAATACGAATAATTAAAAAAATTATTGTGTAGGGTAAAAAAAATCTTAACATTTAATATAATTTAAAAATACATTTTTTTAATTAATACTATTTAAATGTCTACAAAACATGTTTTAATGTAATAAAAAAATATTTTTTTTATAATACTTAAAAAATTGTATTTTTTATTTTAAAATACCTTTAAAATGTTTTTTTTAATAATTTTTAACGCGTACTCTCTTAAAAAATCTAATTTTACATTTTAAGTTGGCTGCTGTTAATTTGACCGCAACTGTATAAGGGTTAAGAGGGCTGGTGGGAAAGTTGGGTGGAAAAGTCATGTAAGTCATGAGCGAAAAGGAAGCCCAGGACAGCCCAGCTTTCTCTTTCTCTCCTTCTCGCCCTCTCTCTCTCTGCCGCTCTGTGTCAACATGTTGCGGCAACAAATTGTTGCACTGTTATTGTTGTTTTCATTACATTACTTTGGCTCTCCTGGTTTCATTCACTTGTTTGCTCGCCTGCCTTTGTTTCTCTCCTTTGAGCCCGGTTTTTCTCTCTGCTTTGCGCTCGCTTTCGCTCTCTTTCTGCGTCTCTGTCTCGCTCTTTGCTTGCCGCGCCGTCGCTTTTGGCCATTTGTCTTCCGGTTTTTTCCACTTGCAGCTTGTTTTGCTCTCCCTCTTCCTCTTTTTCTGATACTCTTCCGTCTAATTGGCAAGTAACTCTCATTTAACTTTATAAGTAATGTTATTTAACTCATTACTTTGTAAAAAAAAAAATGTATATTTGCTTTGCCAACTGTTTATAGAATTTTAGAAAATATCATTGTTAAAAAAGTTGATGATCTATATTTTTCAAATTTGTTATTACATTTCATAAAAAGAATAAAAAATTATCCTAATTGGGGGATATAGGAAAAATATTTTATTATTTTTTTAAAGAATATTTTGGATGCATTGTATTTAAGTTGCAAGCGGTTCTCAAGTCATTAAATGTCATAATACAAATTATTACTCTTGTAAAAACGGTTCTAAATCCTTCAAATCGATTCCCTATTTTCTAAATATATATTTTGATTACATTATAAAAATGTTTGTGCTAATATATTATTTATTAGCTGTTACTCAGCTTCTTTCCTAACTGCTGCCCACAAACACAGGCATATGTGTGTACAGATGTGTTATTATACTAACATAGTAACATCCTGGCAGCGCACCTGCGCCTTATTTTTTTGCGTCGCATTTTCCTTTCGCCTGACGCTCTCTTTCGTCATCCTGTTTATGGTCTGTTGTGCTTGTCTCGGGCTCGCTCTCTCTTCGGCTTTTGTCCCGACATCGCTCACCCGGTTTTCTGCAAGCTCTCTCTTTTCAGCTCCTTCCCCTTCTCCACTTGTCAACATCGCCCACGATGTTTTCCTCTGCTTCTTTCCCGCGTTCGTGTGTGCTTGTGTGTGTTTGCCGAACTCCAATTAGAGTTTGTCTCGCCCTCCTCGAGCCTCCACTTCCTCTTCCTCCTTGGACTTGATTTCCGTTCTGCGTCGTCATGCACTTTGAACTCTTTCATTTTTTGCACTGCCCTTCGCCTTTCTCTTGTCCCCCTTTTGCACGTCCTTCATTGCTCCTGCCCTTTCATCAGCGTCTTTGTAGCCTCGAAAGAAGAGGAAGAACAAGAAACACCAGAAGGACAAAACAAGGGCCGAAGAATTGTGAGGGGGATGGGAAGAATTCGAGGGGGATGTGAAGAATTCCAGAAGAAGTGCGTAAAGAAGAAGAACCGGAGTGAGGGTAAACAAGTTTAGGACCTCTTCTTGTCCTAGTCCAAGTGAATCCAGTTGAAGTTGATCGAAAACAGTGGGAAAAGGAAGACGCGTCTTCAGATTCTTCCCATCCTCTATCTTTTCGCGTTCATTCATTTATTCCTTTGTAGTAATTCTTCAACGAACGCTTTTTCAAAACAACCAATTTTTGGCATAAATGATTTTTGAAGATATGATTTGAAAATGAAAATAAAATATTTTAGGTACTATTTCACTAAAACAATAGCTGTTTAAAGAGTTAACAAGGGTTTTTAATATAAAAGTAATAACAAAAAAAATAGTAATAATATAAGGTGATCAGTACATTATCCTAGTCAATCAGCCGGGTTCTCAGTTCCAGTTTCGCAGGATGGGGTGGATTCAAATGATATGTTTTGGTGGTTCGGTGAGGTCGAATTCAGTTTCTTAGTATTACAACATCCACTGGGGCTCTCCGCAGACGCATTGCCGGATCTTGCGTTCCAAATCCTCGATCTCATTCAACAGTTCCTGGCACAAACTGTCTTGGGGTGGGCATCCTTGGCAGGCTTTACCGCCGGGTCCACATGGCTTGCAACCACAGGCCGGTTTCGGAGTGGTGGGTTTCGATGTGGTGGGTTCTGGAGTTGTAGCTTTCGTTGTGGTGGGTTCTGGAGTAGTAGCGGGTTTTTTGGTGGTTTCTGGTTTTTTGGTGGTATCGGGTTTTTTGGTGGTTTCTGGTTTTTTAGTGGTGCCAGGTTTTTTCGTGGTAGCGGGTTTTTTAGTGGTAGCGGGCTTTTTAGTGGTACCGGGTTTTTTAGTGGTACCAGGTTTTTTCGTAGTGGCGGGTTTTTTAGTGGTACCAGGTTTTTTCGTAGTGGCGGGTTTTTTAGTGGTACCAGGTTTTTTCGTGGTAGCGGGTTTTTTAGTGGTAGCGGGCTTTTTAGTGTTACCAGGTTTTTTCGTGGTAGCGGGTTTTTTAGTGTTACCAGGTTTTTTCGTAGTAGCTGGTTTCTTAGTGTTACCAGGTTTTTTCGTGGTAGCGGGTTTCTTAGTGTTACCAGGTTTTTTCGTGGTAGGGGGTTTCTTAGTGTTACTAGGTTTTTTCGTGGTAGCAGTTTTTTTGGTGGTACCAGGTTTTTTCGTGGTAGCGGTTTTCTTAGTGGTACCAGGATTCTTCGTGGTGCCCGGCTTCTTAGTGGTCGCAGCTTTCTTGGTTGTGGGGACACCAACACCTCCACAAGTTGGAGGCGGTGCACTGTCACAGGGTGGAGACTCCACTTCACATGGGCTAGACGAACAGCCGATCAGCAGGACGCTCGCTAGAAATAAAAATAGAATAAAATGTATGATAGTAATTCCAAAATTCACATACCAATCAAAAAGCCTATGGTGATCTTCATGTTGGTCCTGGGCAGTTCCTGTAGCTGGATAACTCTTCCCTGGATAACTCTTCCCTGGACGGTGATGAGCCCCGAACTGATAACCCATATGGCGATTCCCAGCCATTATATATGGTCCGATCCCCTGGGAAGGCGACAAGTGTCCTGGTAAAAATAATTTTGACCTGTTCAAAAAACCTGTTCCTGAAAATAGACCAGAAATTAACACGAGCTGGGGTCGGTGTCAAATTTATTAGGCTATTTGCTTTGGATACTACACGTGCGGGGAGTACTTTCTATTTATAAGGCCCCATGTTTAAAAAGATGGTTTAAAAACGATGAACTTGTAATATCTCAAAACAGCTGTAGGCGAAATTCCATATGATGCAATAAGGATGGCTCATGCAAAGTTATTAAGGTTTATTTTTATTGATTTTATTGATTATAATTAATATTAATAATGAATACTATATTTTTGTAGCATTTTTTTTTCCAAAATTGGAACTTACTTTTCAAACTAGAGTTCTTCAACCTGAGATCCACTTTGTACGAGTTGTTTACAAAACATTTTGGGGCCAAGCAGATTCAACAATTAATTTGGCACTTAATATTCAAATGAGATTCCAAAAAGTGCCTGTTTTTTTTTTAAGTTCTTCCTCCCGAGGGCTGCAAATAAAAGAAAATCGGAAATTGTAAATTTTGACCTAGAAATGCGAGCGCACAAAGGCCACAACAAAGCGCAGATGATAAAGCAGGGGGGGCAGAGGAGGCTGATGAACGAGGGAGGTGGGCGGCCGGGGAAAAGCGAGTGGCGCAGAGACCCAAAAAAGTACAATGAACCCTCGGCAATTACTGCTGCTGCTGCTGCTGCCGCTGCGTCGGCAACATTGTTGCGGCCCCGCCCACTCGGCCGCCTCTTCCAGAAGGGCGAAAAAAAAAAGAAGAAAATTATGAAAACAAACAATTTGCTGCTACGATGTTGCTGCCGCCGCTGTGGCACGCTGCAACTTTTGCCCGGGGCCCAGGTTTTTTTGGACAGCCCGAGCGGCCATGCATATCAAAACAAGTTCCGTTCCACACAAATGCCAGCACGTTTCGAAATCGCCGACGTCGACGCATCATAACAATAACAAAAGCCCCAACCAGCCACACCAGCAACATCGCCGGCAGAGGCGGCAGCAGCGGCGTGGCAGCAACATCAGCAGCATGGGCAAGCAAACAATGTGGAAGACAACTACAGTGGACACTCCTCTTGAATGCCTACCCAAATATGGGTAGTGCGGAGGGGTGGGGCAAACACAACCCTTAAGTTATACGCAGTCTTGAGGGCTTTATAAAAAAGTAGGCTAAAAATGATTGTTTTATAGTTTTAGTTAGTATTCTATAACAGAAAGTGGTGGTTCAAAATTAATCCTAAATATGAAAAAAATTGTAAGATTTCACAAAAAATTTTTTTTTTTTATTAGTAATATGCAAAACTAGTTTAATAGTTTCCTAAGAGGTTTACTAAGTTAAAATACGTTATTTAAAATCCTTTTTTTAGGTGGTAAGCTTCGTAAGAGGTTTACTTAGTTAAAATACCTTATTTAAAATCCTTCTTTTTAGGTGGTGGGGGAAAAACGACCCTACAAATGGAAAAAGTTTTAAAGATTTCACAGAATATGTATTTTGATTATTTATTTTATAATTTATTAATATAATAGAGTTGTCCAAAAACCATCCCTAAATTGTAAGAGGTTTACTTAGTTAAAAAACCTTACTTAAAATCCTTTTTTTTAGGTAAAGTTACTATTGTGTAATAGAATATGGTGTGGAAAAAGCGACCCTTGAAATGTAAAAAGTTTTAATCATTTCACAAAATATGTATTTTTATTATTTATTTTAAACTTCTAGTAATAATGGAATGCAATAACGACCCTTTCATTAAAAACAAAATTTTTTTTGGTATTTGTCATAGATTTACTTAGTTAGAATACCTTTTATAAAATTGTTGTTCTTTAGATTTATCACTTAGATAAATAAAAAATAATTCTTTAAAATGTAGTTAAAACCATATGTACATACGTAGTTTAAGTTATTACTATATTCTTAAGTGAAAATTGACACTAATGCAGTGAAAGCTATTTAAGGTCCTTAAAAGTTTTCAAGGTATCCCCTTGACAGTATCAAAAAACTAATATTATGCAAAACTTGTTTCAAAACTGAAGCTTTAAAGGACTTATTTATTTTAGACACAAACACGTTTCCTTTTTAGCCAATGTCCACTGTACATGTGCATGAAACAGTGCATTAACAGTGGCAGCGACGCCGACTGTGGCAGAGGGGGTGGCCAAGGGGCGGATAAACCGAAAGTGGGCGAGGGGGCGGGCAGGAGAGGGGGAGGTACGAGGCAGCGGAAAAGTTGCCGCGGACGAAACAATGACGCAGCAACAGCGGCAAAATGCGAAAGAGAATGTGGAGCCCAGGAGAGCAAAGAAGAAGAAGAAGAGAGCTGCAGCATCTTAGGGTGACCCTTAACAAACACCATGACAGATCCAAAGAGTTTTCAATTTTCAATTGTACAACAGTTTAGTTCTTTTGGTTTTTCATAGGTCGAAAAAACCACACAATTCATAGGAATCTCTTAATCATTATTTCCGCTGGTAGCTGTCACTTTTATATGAAAAAACAACAACATTCATAGCAGTAATTTCTGAAAAATTTTATTATTAAAAAATATTATTTTAAACATGGTTTTCGTCGCACTTGAAGTTTGGTTTTGGTCCGCCCTAAAGTTCTGGGTATCTTTGCTAGGCACAGACATATCGACAATTACACAGAGCTGTTGTTATTATTGTTATTTTCTTCCTGTTTCGCTATGCACAAGCGCAAGAAAAGCAACAGCAACAAACGGACAAACAGGCACAACAACACCTACATTCAGACAAACAAACAGGCGTGCTGGTCGATAGTTGCAGTCACTAAAATAGTTGCACTAAAAGCAAGAACAATTCAAATTAAAACAAACTTTAAAGGGAAATATTTTTTATAGTAGTTGGTTTTATATTAAAATTGGTATAAATGTATATACATAAACATTTCCTTTGTGGAACTATACTGTGTGTGTTATTTTTCTGTTTCAAATTCATTTTCTTTTTTTATATATTCTAAGTCAAAGATTAAAAAATATTCTTGAGGCATATATATGTTGCTAGTACTTTGACCACTGCTGTATTTGCAACGCGTCACGTGCGCTCTCTTTGCGTATGGCTCTCTCGCTGCCATCGCTCTCTGCCGCTTCTCTTTTCTGGCTGCACTCGTGTGTGCGTTTTGCCATTGCTTTTGGTGTTGCCTTGCGAATGCTGCGGCCGCGGCGCCGGCAGCGACTGCAGCAGAGGCAGCGCAGTCGGGCTGGCAAAGTTAAAGTTAAAACTGAGCGGCGGCCGCATTTAGTTTGCTTCTGTCATTGCATTCGGCGGGTAGGATCACAAGAAACAAGAAATAAGAAACGAGAGTAGAGAGACACCAAAAACACAAGAAACCGAAACCGAAACAGGCAACATACAAAAAAGCTAGGAAAATTAATAACAAAATAAGAAACAAAAGAAACAAAGCTTGCCTTTTTTTTCACGTTTAAGTGCAACCCCATAAAGAAGAAGCAAATTCACGAAGAACAAGAAGGAGCAGAGGAGTGCTTAATAATTCTAACGGTAAATAGTGAGCGAAATTTCTAGGTGTAAAGTGCAAAACGAAAAGCTTTCTGCAAGTGTGTGTGTGTGTGCGTGTTGTTTTTAAAATTTGCTTTGCATCTGTATTTCATGGTGAACTTTTTTTTTAGCTTTGCCAATTTTTGCTTTGCATTTGTTTTTGCTTCGCTTCTTTGCATATCAATTGTATATCGAATGATTTGTATATCTGCCTAAATATTATGTTGCATAAATTTTTTTCCACCAGTCTTTCTTGCTTTTCCTTTAAGTTTATTTTGCCTTTCCTAAATTTTGTTTGTTTTGATTTGATTAGGATTTGCCCCCATTTACTTTGAAGTTTTGTTTTATTAAAATCAATATAATAGACATATTTTTCTCATGGTGTAGTGCATATATTTTGCAAGTATATGTACGTATTCTTTTATTTTTCTTTTGTTTAGATGTTTTTTTCATCGGAAGACCCGTTCTTCAGCTTTTTTTTGATGTTGTTTTGCTTTGGCTTTGTTTTAGCATGTGCCCTTTTTCGTGAGAGAGTGAGCAAGAGAGAGGGTGGGGTTTTCTTTTGGCTTTTGTTTTTTTTTCCCCTTTTTTCTCCACGCCATCTGCCATGCACACAAAAATAACAAAAACAAGAACAATTTCACAGTGGAGCGCGTGCTTTTTTCTGCCGTCTTGCAGCTACGCTATTCGCCCACACACACTCACACACAGGCAGGCAGGCAGGCAATAATTAGCCCGCTCTTAGTGGGCTCTCTTTCTGTGGGGGGGCTCTCTCTTAGGCCGTCTTAGGCTGGCGCTCTGCTCTCTGCCTGTGCTGCCCTGGCATTTCGGTCGTTCGCTTTGACCGTTCTTCTCATTTCACGTTGTTTAGCCGTAGCGTGCGCGTCGCAGTCGCAGTCGCCGTCGCCGCAGACGTCACACTCTAAAAGTTGCGTCAGTTCAAAAAAAAATAAAAATTTAATCATTATTTAAACAAAAAAAAGGGCAAACGAAAATCGCTTATTTTTTTCAAGTTTTCCAACCAGTTTGTTCGAAGTGCATGGCAAATGTTTAAAAAGTAGGTGGAAAATACAAGAAAAATATAAAATAATTGCTGACTCGACTGCTACATATATGTGTGTGTGTGTTGATTTTATTTTTTATCGTTAGAAAATATCAGTTTCCCCGAAAAAGTTATGCGGCTTACTTGAAATAACGTGATGCACTGAAAAAATTATAGAAAAACCAGTTTCTAACATTAAAAGTTTTACAATTAAATACAACATTCTATAAAGCGCTGGCAAATGTTCTTATTGGACAACAATGAAAAACAATTTTTAAAAATTTCGGTTCACAAATTTTTTTTTTTAATATAATAGAACCCCAAAAAATAATCGAAATATTATTTGCAAAAACACTCGAGAGATTTTCCTTTTTCGCTATTTATAAACGGTCGAAACGGAATATTTTTCTTCACTTTTTTTGCACGCTTCATCACTCTTCATTTCAAAATTAGCAACAAAAACACATGACGAAAACCGACAGCAAAAAGAAAATGCAAAGAAAGTGCGTAAAGTGGGGGAGAGCGATGAAGAGATAGGGGCAGAGAGCGAGCAGGAGAGAGAGAAGAAGAAAAAAGAGAGCACTGAAATCCACGGGGAACAAGAACTTTTTGTTGTTGTTATTGTTGTCTGTTGCTTTTCTTCTTTATGATTTTTACTTTTTTGTTGTCTGCTCTTCGCAGAGAGCTTTTATTTTAATCTGTTTTTCACTTGTTTTTTTTTTACCTAAAATGTTTTTCCTTTTTCTTTGACTCGAGTGCATAAGTGATAAGTGTTTTTTTGAGTGAGGAATTTTCTTAGGTTTTGAGTTGGAAAAAATCCAAAGATTAATCAGTTAGCCGTTCCCGAAATTGCCCAAAAAGGATTGAATTTCCTCGAGACCTTTTTCTCAGATTACAAATCTCTCTTTTTTTTCTTCGGCCAAATCAACCGCAAAATGTTCCATTAATTTGTTGGCTTATTTTTCCCCCTTTCCCCTTTCAACTTTTGCATTTTGACTTTTGAGTCCTAGTTGAGTGTTTTATGCGATTATTGGATGGGGAATCTCAATCGCCTCTCGTGTGTGCAACAACCCCTCTTTCGAGACCTTTTCCTTTCCGGTTTTGGTCCAATCAAGGTTTCCCTTTGATGCCCTTTCGATTTTTGAGCGCACAGGAGGACCTCATTAAGAGCGAACATTCTGATGATGCTGAAATATTTTATAAGATTTTTTTATTTTACTATGTGGTTGTATTAGTATCTTATAAAACCAATTTAAACATGGAGTTTTTTTCAATGATCTACTGATTAAAAAATTTTTTTTTTTAAATAAGACGCATTTACATTTTTAAAAGATAAAATAAGATAATTAATTTTGAAAATGTTTTTATTTATGTGATTTTAATGATCTACTAATTTAAAAATGTTTTATTGTAGTAAATAAGACACAGTTACAGTTTAAAAATTGGAAAATAAGATTAAAGGAACTTAGGGAACCTTTGGTAATCTGTTTTTTTTTTTCACTTATTAAATTTTTTCATATAATTGTATAATTTACTTGTAAAAAAATGTTTTGTGCTAAAAAAAAGAGCTAACATAATAATTAAAAATAATTGAAAAAACTAAAACAAAATATTTAAAAAAAAAATTACCTTCTGTAATATTTTATTTTACAAAACCATGGCTCTTCATAAAATTTAAAAGAATTCCTAAATTCTGAAACTGAAAGTACAAGTTGCAAATGAAGGTATATCTTTTGTGACCTTTTTGCATATCCATATCCTGCGGGTAGTTCGTGCTAGGTAGGCCCTACTGTCCTTGGTTTCTTTCACACGCTGGCCAAGAACCAAGAAAGCTGGCGAAGAAAGCCTGACAATGGGCCACATACCCTATAGGGTATTTTGGGAAGTATACCGACGACCCTTGGCCCTCGAGCGGCGAACCTTGGGGTGGAATTTCCCTCCCCCCGGCCCACTCTCTTCGGCCTCTCTTCCCTCCCTTTTTTTCTCCTTGGGGTCGTTTTCTGTTTTGCGTTTCAGGTACAATATACCTATATTTTGCTTAGAAGTATGTGTACGCTTTTTTTGAGTTGGGTTCTCGGGTTTCCGAAAAATGTCCAAGTGCAGTGTGAGGTTGCGTGGGTGTCCCAGTCAATTACCGCGATTTCTTGCTGTTGTTCGCCTTTCGTGCCATTTAAAGCGATTCCGATTTGAATATTTAATAGAATTTGCCACGCGCCGCAGGCCTTCTCACCCATTTCTCATCCTCGACTCTCTCTTCGGCGGCATTGTTTTTGCTCTTGCCTCAGTTGACAATGAACGTGTCACCCCGTCAAACAAAACAAATGATGGGGAAATGAGAACGAAGCTCGTGGTACCCTCGTACCAGTGTTGTTTATGGGGTCTTTCCAAAACCATTTATAGGTCCGAAGGTCTGGAAATAGTTCTTGAAAATAGCAGTTTTGGAGGCTCATAAGATAGTTTTACTAAAAAAATTGAGTTGATGGTGATTTTGATATTTTTGCACATAATCTTGAGTTAGGATCTTCAAAATATTGAAGAAAAAAAGGGTTGATGGTGATTTTGATATTTTTGCACATAATCTTGAGTTAGGATCTTTAAGATATTGAAGATAAATGTTGATTTGATGGTGGTTTTGATATTTTGGCACGTAATCTTGAGTTAGGATCTTCAAGATATTGAAGAAAAATGTTGATTTTATGGTGTATTTGATTTTTTTGTGATATCATCTTGAGTTAGGATCTTCAAGATAGATGAAAAATGTTGATATGATGGTGGTTTTAATATTTTTGCACATAATCTTGAGTTAGGATCTTTAAGATATTGAAGATAAATGTTGATTTGATATTTTGCACGTAATCTTGAGTTAGGATCTTAACTCATGTTAAATGTTTTCAATATATGCTTAGTTTTCAATCTAAAAAATATATTATGGATTCATATTTATAATCAGAGAAATATTTCTGGCATTCATATCTATAAGGTTTTATAAGGATCATAATATTTCAAAGAATATCTTAAAATGGTTTATCGTAGCCTCTTTAAACAAAGTTGGGTGCAAGTTTCATAAGTAATTAGTTGTATTTATCTTTAAATAATAATAATATTATAGATAGAGATATTATAGATAGAGATATTATAGATAGAGATATTATAGAGATATTATAGATAGAGATATTATAGATAGAGATGACAGACTTCGACTGGACCAGTTTGGGACACCCGAGGCGGGCAATTCTCTTTATAAGCTGGGAGGGATATGGCGATAAAGTGAGGGTGCAGCGAGATAATGAGGGGTGTGAATTTGAGAGGTAGGTGGAAAGGTTGGGGTTGTGCTTGGGTTCCTGAGCTGGGGTGGGTGGCCCTTTAAAGCGTGCTTAATGTCAAGGCAAAGGCACTTTTGGCCACATCGCCAAGCTCTCCCAATGTTTTCTCCCAAATTACTTGCTGTCGCTCTCGGTAGTAATAATAGAGCGCGGCGGGGTAAGAGCGAGAGAGCAGCTGCACAGGCAAAATGCAATAAAGCCGGCTGCAATTCCCCCTATAGCGCTCCCTTTCTCGCGCGCGACCCTTGACCTTTTATATGAATTATGACAACAGCAACAACAGCGGCGGAGACAATGCAACATTATGTTCTCTCAATGCTTTTCACCGCTCAGTTGAATGCCCCAAACACACGCACGCACACACGGAAAAGCAGCAGCTGACGAAAGATAGAAAGGGGGAACACAAAAAGGATGGGGAAATGGAGAGAAAATGAGAGCGCCAGGGAGCAGAGGCATGCGCGCACGCGCCAATCTTTCTTCTTTTCTCCCCCTTCATTACTTGCTCTCATCTTTTGCAGTGGACTCTCTTTACATTGAACCATTACTATAAACCTCTTCTTAGATAATCAGCTTACTTAATTTACTTGCTATTTTGAATTTTTTTAGCTTATACAATTTTTTAATTGGCATTAGTCTACATTTTAAGCACCCTGTTTGACTATCATTAAGATTTGAATTTAATAGAATTCATTTAAATATATATATAAAAATTTATTGGACTTTAATGTTTGTAAAAATATTTTTAATAAGTTTTTAAAAATATTTTTAACATGCGACCGTTATTTGTATGGCATACAATTACCCTTTATGTGTTGCATCTTATCGAGGGCACACTGTGGCTCTGCTTATGCCCCTCGATTTCCGTTGCTTTTCTTTTACTGCAACTTGTTGGTTGGGGCTCTCTCCCTCTCTCTTTTTATTTGTTGTTTTTTCTTCCTTTGTTTTTGTTTTTTTTATGTCTGTGTTGATGCCACGCAGCTGTGCACAATTAGCGCAAACGCAACAGCTGCTGACGGCGACGCTGGCTGCGCTGCTCAGCTGGCGGCAGAACATAAATAACGAAGGAAAAAAAACAAATATAATGTGTAGCTTAAGAGTCGACCAATTTGAATTTATTACCAATTATAGATGTCAACTTAAGCCCCTTTGTGACCTTTTCATGTGTGGCGTTGCGTGCAGAATAATGTTAGTAACTAGTCAACTAGCCTTTTTCTTTTTGGATCAGCTTAGCCTGGATATTTAAGTCACTTTTAGAATGACTTTTGATTTTTCTATATTTAATATTCTCTCACTCCAACTGCGATAGCTAACAAGAAGAAAATATCTATCTCTCGTTTTAGCCCGATCCACTAAAATCATCGAAATCAAAACTGCAACCTTAAATGAATACAAACAACAACAACTGCAAGTCAGAACCACCGAAAAATCAACAGCATCTAAAGTGGCAAAGAACTCGCCAATTTCAACAGCAAAACTCAACAACCAGCTAAAGCGTAAGACCACAATCACCAAACAACATCGCCGAAACGCCAGCAATTGAAACAGAATTCAACAACACTTCAAGTAATTTCAACAATATTTTTTTTATCACAACCACCACAAGAACATCAAGAAAATATTTCAACAACTATATAGCATCCGAAGGATCAACAACAATTTCCACAACAACTGAAACCGTGTCGCGACTTCAAGCTGCCCCTGTCCTGCTCTCTCGCGTGTATTCGTACCATTTCGTGTTTGTGCACCATAATTGTTTGGGTTTTTTTTTCCAAATTAATATAAATATTTATATCAGTTTCTTGCTACGCGTCCTCGTCCCTGTCACGTGCGCGTCCGTGTTTGTGGTGTGTCTGTTTGGCGAGAGAAGGGAGTGTTACATACTTTGTGTATGCTATGTCAGCGACGGGGGGCGGGGGCATCATGGCGCTCCTCCAGGCGGCAAAGATCATCGAGCAGCGCGAGAGGCTCCCGCAGGCGGGGGACGTGCTCGCAGTCGGAGTGGGCGTGGGCGTGGCCCTGCCCCAAAGCCAGCACCAGCAGTCGCTGCAGTGCAAGAGCATCTCCATCATCAACAACAACAACAGCAGCCAGCACAATAGAAACAGCAGCAGCATCAGCAGCAGCAGCAGTAACGGGACACTTGCAACGCTGCCGTTCACGAACGGAAATAGCAACGGGATCGCCGGCATCGGTAACGTGAACGTAAGCGTTAACGTTAACGTCAATGCGAACGGAAACGGTCTGAGCAACGGTCACAGCAGTCCGCGCAGTCAATTAGCCGCCGCCGCCACCGCTGCCCGCGATTACGAGTATACCAGTACCGTCGTTGGCAGCGCAGTCGCCAACGGGCACAGCGAAGGTCGCCCCCTCATCCCGGGTAAGTCTCCACACGCCGCCCCACTTTACCACCCTGACCGGCCTAACCGCCATAACCCCACATCCCCATACAAGTCGGGGTTGTCCCATCACAGTTGAAACAAGTTTTTGGCGCCCACTGAGGGGCTTGTTGTTCTTTTTTGAAAACCTTACTATTTTCAGTATCAAATATATTATTTTTATTTAATTTTTATTAAGTATTTAAAATAAGGATACAAGAGTTACCAAAACTCTGCTACTCTGCTGTTTTGGGCTCTTTCAGCTCAATTGAAACAAGTTATTGGCGCCCCCGGTGTGGTTTTTTGTTCATTATGAAAACTGATTTCCTTTTTTTGAGTTAATAAGATTTTCTTTTGGTTTCTAAAAACAAGTAATGGATTACTACTATGTAGTTTCCTTAATAAACATATAAGTTCTAAGCCAAAACTGTGTTACTCAATTGTTTTTGGAACCCTCCGACTTTCAACCCTCAAAAAACCCCAATCTATCATCACCGATCATCACTTCATCCCGTGTTCTGAGTGCCAGGTGCAAGGTGTTGCTACATTACTGACCGCTGCTGTGTGTGTAAACGTCGTCTAACACTTTTAACTAGTGCAACACCATCAGCTGCTCTGCTACCGCTGTTAACTGTTTTGTTTGTTGCTCTCTCCACTGTCAGGCGACAAAGGTTTTCAAATGAAAACTAATATAAATTGGCAAAAAATTATTATAATTTTGAGAATTCATAATACTTTTTTTTGGCTTACTTGAAAGTATTTGTCGACTGATGGTGATTAATATATTAGCGATAAGGTCGCACTGTTCTAAACTTGATTGATTATTGTGGAAAGGTATAGCCAAATAAGTGTTTTTGGGCGATAACCTCTATGAAACAATTTTGATAGATAGATTTTTATATAAAGTTACAACATAGGGGACATACAAATGAGTTTTTATGTATAGTATTAAATTTAGGAGATGCAAATTTGTAAATATTTTAATTGGGTAAGAAGGTTTTATTTTATATTTCGACACTTTTGTCGCCCCTCCAAAAGCAAAACTGTTGCTGCTCTTTTCCCCATTTGCTTTTGCTGCATTTAAACTTGTTTTGACCTTGTTTGCGACGTCGACGTCGACTGCATTTTGCGTGGGCGCGCACTGTACCGAAAAACAAATAAAAAAAATTAAATAAAATAAAACCACACAAGAAATCAACAACACAGCTCCCGCTCTCTCTCTCTTCCGCTCTCCCACTCCCCCGCTCTTCCGCTCTCTTTTTGGCACAGGTTGCAAGCGTGGCAAGCAGCAGGTACTGTTATATTTTTAGCGCGCTGCTCGCTGCGACTGAGACGCCGGCGTCGCTGCCGGCGTTGCTGCCCAATTGGCATGTGCTAAATTGTCATGCTGCGTTTTTGTTTTTGTTTTTGCCCCTCTGCGTTTACCTTTGTTTTTATTGCCTTGAATGTCGGATACGAAAATTTGCAACGTCAAAAATACAGTGAAAAACTGTTTTTTTTTTTCTTAAAATATTAATTGAAAAATTGAACTTCCTTTTAATAAATACAAAATGGTAAATCAGATAATTAAAAATAATAAATTTATCTCTTCAAAAAAAAAAATGTTAGATAAAGAAACTCCACTGTATTTGAAAATTTTTATTTTGTTTTTGTTTGCTTTTGCTGTGCTCAATTCGGTTTTTTTTTGTCGTTTTTTGCCAACATGTGTGGATTTTGTTGTTGTTCATCTCGGCTGCTTTTGTTTTTTTTTGCGTGCTTTTTCTTTGTCTTTTTGCGCTTTTGTCATGCGCTTCGTTCGTATTTTTTCGCACGTACGCTTGTACTTGTTGCTGTTGTTGTTGTTTGGGGTCACGTCATGTGCTGGCGCTCTCTCTCCCTCTCTCTCGCTCGTTTTCTGGCACTGTTTAGTCATAGCACCATAATAAAAAACAGTGTCTTCCACGTGAGCGCCTCTCTTAAGCTCTTACAAATCACTATGGCTGCTCTTTGAACGCACAAAAGAGAGCGCAAAGTGAAGGCTCTCTTTTGGCTGCTGGTGTAAAACAAAGTCAATGAACTTTGTACGCATTTTTTGTTATTGTTGTTTTTGTTGTCGGCCTGCCTTTTTTCCGTGCCCATTTCATATTATTATTTGCCCTTTCTTTTGGGCTTTTATGTTTTATGTTTGTTTTCTTCACACTTACAAATTTTATTTCACTGTTGTTATTTTTTGTGCCTTCTTTTTTTCGGCGTTGCATGTGTAATATTTGGACAGCTGTCTCTTCTGTTTTTGACTCTCTTCTTTGTTCCTGTTTTTGTTTTTCTCTCTTCCTGTTTTTTTTTTTATTTTCTTTGTTTCCTAATTGTTTTGTTGTATTTGTACAAAATCAGAAATCGAGTTTTTTTGAGCAATTCTATTTTTATGCAGGGAAAGTTCCCCGAAAATCCAGGTCCCTCGAGGCTTTTCCTAATAATTGGCTCAAATGCGGGCGAAAAAGTGCAGAGGGTGAAGTTCCGGGAAGTACTGAAGTTCGCAAGTAAATTAAGTTTTCCTAGAATGCTCTAATAATATAACGACTTTATTAGTTGGCGAATATTAAAATATTTAACAAGATTAAATTTTAAAGTAAAATAAATTCATGTAGAGTTGAAAAACTTTTATAACAGGCAATAAAAAGGGGTTTACAACAAGTTTTACAACACTACTCAGGTTGATAACTAACAAAACAGTGTTGTAAAACCCTTTTGAATGCCGCCAAAAAGCGGGCAATATAAAAGGGAATATAAAATTGATCAAACACAAACTTTAAATACAAAACGGTTTTTCTTTTGATAAGCCCCATTTTCCTTGACGATTCACGGTAATATGCAAAACGCTCTTGTCTGTCCTCCATCCGATTTGCATTATCTCGCAAATGCAAATTTCCGGCGATGCTTTGATTTCGATTCTTTAATTTTCCTGGGCCTCACTTGTTGTTGTTCTTCATCTGCTTCTGCAGTTTTCCTCCACTCAGTTGCGGTTGATTCGCGAACGGGAAAACTGCATTTTCCACCCAGATTTGTTTTTTTTTTTTTTTGCTTTCCTTTCCAACCGACACACGATGTCGTCGCAACCAGTCGATAAATTTAATTTTACCGCACCGAAACGGCAACAAAATCAACTTATTGCCAACTTGCTGGAACATTTGAGTGCTTTGCAAAGTTTACTGCAGTTACAACAGCAGCAGCAGCAGCAGCAGCAACATATTGCTGCACGGCAGCAACATCAAACAGACGGCCAGTTCGGCAGCAGCCATCCCTTATCGCCCAAAAAGAAGTGGATGCATCGGCATTATGCTTATGGTACACAAAAATAAATATTTGAGATAAAAACAGGTCACTTAAAATCTAAATTTTTACAGAAAAATATATCAAAGTCACCTTGAGTTAGGTCAAAATCAAAGAAAGACCAAATATCAAATTAAATAAATTTTACAAATAATTAAAAAAATAAGTTCCAAAATGGAAAAAAATTAAATGAATTTAATTTAATTTTAACATTTAAAAACTAAATGGTTATTAAATTAAATTTTTTTTATATTGATATATTGAAATAATATTATATTAAATGGACAAAAAATATATATCATCGAATTGAAATCAATCTATTTTTTATATTGATGATTGTTTTAGATTGATACTTAGTAAATACAAGGTACTATTTTCAGTGTATCAAAGCAAAGTGTTTGTGTGCGATAGCGTGGGTTAATAAGTGTGCAACCGATGATGTTGTTGTTGCAGCCACGTGCGCTTTCGTCACGTGGCATCGTGATGTGGGTGTTAAATAATATGGAAAAATAGGGGAAAAAGGGGAGAAAACATGTGCTGTGGAAAACGCAGAGGGAAATGTGGGGAAGAGTGGGGAAATGGGGGCGTTGATAGTCCCCCAGGAATTTTAAAGGTCTGGGAAGTATGCTGAGCCCAAATGGGCGGGAGAATCAAGAGCTCTACCACATCAAAAGATTTTAAATGATTTTTCATCATTAAGATACAAAATAAAAATATATCATTTATTTTCTAAATTTAAAATAAAAGTTTGGGTCCTTAAAGGCAATGCTTTTAAGTAGCACTCCCTACTAATATAAATAAAATATAATCGTTGAAAAGTTTGATCTAGTTCTACCAAGAAACCTAATGCCATGTTGTCCTACTTATTCTATTCGTTTGCATAAAGAAATTCTTTATGCAATTGTTTCTCTTGCCTCGATAAGCCTTCGTTTGTCATTCGATATTCTGTCTGAAAACTGATTTCACTATGTGCATTTTGTGACCCAATTTGAAATAATAAAACCAGTGCAATACTATAGCTGATATTGAATTTCGAGGCTCTATTTCGATATATACTACATTCGGTTGCATTGAGACATTTTTCTACATTTTCTAGAAGCTTAGTTAGAAAGCAAATTTCTGTATTTAAGGGATCGTGTTTTTAATAATATAAATATAAGATATTAGCAACTTTAATTTATAAGTAAGAAAGTAAACATACAGAAAATTCAACAAGTAGAAATTTTGCAAAATAAAAACTAGACCACTTTTTAATAGTTAGTAATACAAAAATATGGAAGAATATGGTTGGGAATGTTTATTCAAAGGGTTGTTACTAGATATTTCACCCATAATTTCAATTTGAGCTGCACACTCGATCTGTCTTTGTGGTTTTTCTGGTCTGTCAGCATGCGACACGTGTCTCGGCTTACTTCACCTAACCAACCGACCAACCACCCAACCACCCACTAACGACCCACCCACCGCCCCCTGGTGGAAAACCACCCAACCACCCACCGCATTTACCCAAGAAAACAGGGCAACAACAATCGTTAATAATGCATAATAAATGCGATTCTTGGTTGGTCGCAATTTTCTCCCCTTTTTTTTGGACGCAATTCGATGGAAATTCGCATCGGTTTTCCACGAATGCGTAACTAATTCATCGCTAACACACACTCGCACACACCTCGAGCACACACGCGCACTTAATCATATATAATTAACCCGCCGAAGGACCTTCATCGCCCACTGATTGCTGATTGTTGACTCTGCTGGCTCTGTGTTGTTGTCGTCGTCTGTTTTCTGTTGTCTGTTGTATTTAACCCGAATTAATTTGCATTCATTAAACGCTGCCATTGTCTTTTTTCCGCCGCTTTGTGCTCTGATTTTCTCATTTTCCACCCAAGTCTTTATCTAGTTTAACACAAGCTATTTTCCTGGTGCTTTTCTAGCTTCAAATAAATTAAATCATTTCTGGATATCCATTGTGTCACGTGGTTTTTTCTTGTTTTAACAATTTAAAGTATTTTTGTAGGGGAAAAAAGGTAGAAATTGTGCTTTTCTTATTTGTTTTATGTGTTCACTACAAACTTATTTAAAGCCTTTTAATTTTGATACTAATTTTTTATAGTAGTTATTATTTTAAAAGTGCCTTTTCTAGAGTAAATCATTCTTGAAAATTAATTAGCTAGTTTCGTATTTTTTTGTATATTTATAGTTTTTATTTTCTTAAATATTTGTATATATTTACATTAAATACATTTTTTGTAAAGCATTTTAATTTTTAAAATTTATTAAAAAAAAAACAGCTTTTATTTTCGAAGTACTTTTCCTAGATTAAATCGTTCTTGAAAATTCATTCTGTCAAGTTAGAGAGTTATTCGTTTTTCCTGTATCAACTTACTTTTTTGTTTTATTTATTTCTTTCATTTTTATTTCATTGTTTTATTTTTAACTTTCTATTTTCATTTACAATTATTTTTCAAAGCAACAATATGGTATTTAAAAGACATTTACAAGTATTACAAGTTTTTTATAAGTTAGTTTAATAATTTTTGTATCAATTGTGTTTTTTGTTGTATTTATTATGTCACAGCATTTAGTTCTTAATTTGCGTTAGTAGAATGTTAGCATATTATAAAAATATATATTTTTTTAGTATTTTCCTTATTTTGTGAATTGGGATTTACAGATGCATAAACATTCTTGTACTTTTTCGGCATTGCTGGCACACTCACCTCATTATTAGTTCTATCATACCATAGTTTTCCTTTCATTTCCATTGCACATTTCCACGCCCGCTCCACTGTTTTCCCTTAGTTATGATTTGTCTTCTTATTTTGGTATTTTCTACGATTTCTTCTTTACTTTTCGGCCACTCTTAGGGGATGATAGCAAGTCCCCAGTCAACAGCAAGAACAGTAGCCACTCCCCACAGCAGCAAAATGCGGCGGGTAGAACAGCAACAGCAACAGCAACAACAGCAGCTGCGGCAGTGGCAACAACAACAAAGTACATGAGAAATCTAGCCTCCATTGACCCCTCAACCTTTATGCTGCTGGCAGCGGCAGCAGCCACAACGGCAGCAGCAACGACTGCAACTGCAACGGCAACACCTGCAACTGCAACACTTGCCACTGTAACGGCAACACCTGCAACGGCAACAGCAACAGCCACACCACCATCAACAACCTCAAATCCTGCCAAGCACAAACTAAGTCCCATCGCCGAGATACCGGCCAAGTTCCTCTTCGTGTCGGACGGCAAGGGGGTCTATCCCACGCCCAGGAGCAATGCCAAGGCGTTCAAGGCCTCCGCCCTGGGCGTGGAGATGGTCGGTGAGACGGTGGAGGAGCACGAGAAGCAGTTCTATCGCAGCATTGTGGGATCGACGAACATTCCCCTGACACCGCCGCCCTCGTCCACGCGCAAAGTGGACACCAGCAACTCGCGGATTCGCTCCTACTCACTGTCCCATGCCTTTTCAGCGCCCAGAGATCAGCAGCACCAGCACCAGCACCAGCAGCAGCAGCAGCCGCATCCGTCGTCCAGCCATCTGCCGCAATTCCAGCCGCAAATCAGCTTTGGCAGAGTCGGCAATGGCATGGTGGTGTACGGCCTGCCCGGGGATTCGGTGGACTCTGCCGGAGTGGCGGGATCATCAGGAGGAGGAGTGGGTGTCGCAGGAGTTGGAGGCGCCGGAACGGTGGCCATGAGCATTGCCTCCTCGGCGCCAGCGGCGGGATCTCAGCTGACGGCGCACCACCACACGGGACACGGCGGACGCAGGCGCACCACCAGTTCCAACAGCAACGGGTGAGTGCCACAGAAAGGGGCGTAAGGCTAAGCAAGGGAAATATAAAATTGTAAAGTTTACATTAGTTTATTCTCACAAAGTTTTATATTTTACTTAAATTCTATAATAAAGAGAGAATTCAATTTACCTAAATTAATTTTTAGTAGATTTTCCAAGACCAAAGTCGTATTTTACTAGGTATTTTAATCACAATTCAGACGAACTAATGCCCCATTATTTGCTTTCAGAGCGGGCACTCGGGAGGTGCACAACAAGCTGGAGAAGGAGCGACGCGCCCAGCTGAAGGAGTGCTACGACCAGCTCAAGAAGGAGCTGCCCATGCGGGAAGAGGACCGCAAGAAGACCTCCAACTTGACAATACTCGATAAGGCCCACCAATATGTCAAGGTTAGAGACTAGAAAATAAGGAAGTAGTTGAAGTTAAGGAGGAAATGCTTTCTAAAATATAATAAAAATAGAAAATTAGCAAGAAAAAGCCTTCCCAAAGATCATGATTTGGAAATAAAGAAGTTCAAGGAATTAGAGATGGATCTACATTATAGCCACAGCTTTAGCCCATCTCTGCCATTGTATTGCTAGTTAATTGATATATATTGATATTTGTAGTATAGAAAAGGCGTTCCATACAAATGTGCGCAGACTAATTGTATAAATCATTAATTAATGGCCGCCTTTTGTGTATTTTTATGCAGCAATTGACGCAGCGTGGCCGCGAGCAGGAGGCGGAGGTGGAGAGGCTGGCGAAGCAGAAGATTGAGCTGCAGAAGCGGCTGAAGCTATTGGGCTTGAGGAAGGAAACGCCGCCCACCGATCAGCAAAGCATTCCACAGGCCGACAAAGGTATATATATATATGTATCTAAGAATGTGGATCAAGTTTTGCATGCACTTTGGGGGTCGGACGACCTTCGGGTTATGCAATTCGATTCTCAACATCTCGATATATCGATGCCCACGCTAATCTCGCGCTTTCTCCCTCTTTTTCCAGCCGTTTGCCTGGCAACAACAACCACACCAGCACCACCAACGGCGGCCAGTGGTCGCAACGGAACCCGAATTCTATACGATGCAGGCAACGCCTGTGCCACTGGGGTGAGGACATGTCACCAACACATGACATTCCACCGATGGGGAATGTAAACTGAATGCTTAGTGGTTTTTTAGAGCTATAAAAATCGATTGTTGATAAAATAGATGTTAATTTGGGCTGAACAATGTTTTCATGTTTTTTTTTTATGTAAAATAAAAACTAAAATATTGCTTTAGATAGAAAACATAATCAAGTGAAACTATCTTTAAAAAAACATTAGTAACATAATATGAGAATATATATTTTATAATTCAGGGCTTACAATGTTTTAAACTTAAATAATTTATGGATAATGTTTCATTTTTAAAATATTCACTGCATTTATAAAATAATTTTAAATAAAACAGCTTATTAATGTATAATCCTAAATATTGTTGTATAACAAGTACAATTAGCGGCATTATAACTTGTTCAAAGAAAATGTAAATTATAAAGGTTTTAATTTCCTACAAATATCAGTGGCAATATATTATTCTGAAAGGAAACAAATTTTAATGAATGTGACATAAACAACACACCATTCAGTTTGCAAACCCCAAAGATACATTTACATACAAAATACCAAGCTAAATGTAATGTTTTTGCTATTTTTTTCACCCAGCAGCAGCTAACAACTGTGATAAACAAATCAAATGCCACACCAGCAGCCACATCAGCAGCAGGAGTAACCGCAGCAGCCAGCAGCATTAGCAGCAAACTCAATGGCAACCACACAGGAGGAGCCACAACAACCACAACACTCACTCCGGCCATGGGTATCATGACAATTAAGAATGGCAATGGCAACATACCGGCAATCTCACCAGCGGCAATCCAGCAGCAGCAGCAGCAGCAGCAGCTGCAGCACCACCACAATGGTAGCCCAGCGGGCAGTCCATCGGGAATGGGAGCCACTAATGTGGCCACCATTACACGTGGCTCGCCCACGCCATCGACGCCATCGCCGTCGCCCAGCTCCTCGTCCAGTGGCGTCTCCTCGTCGGCCTCGTTTATGGGCGGCGGCTCCTCATCGTCGTCCTCATCCTCTTCCTCCTCATCGTCATCCTCGTCCTCGTCCTCCTCGTCGTCATCATCATCATCCAGTACGTCGTCCAGCTCGTCGTCGCCTACGCAACAGCAGCAGCAGCAGATCACCACGCCCACGGCCACCGCCCATTTGGTGGGCGCCCGCAATGTTGGCCTGAAATTCCATGGCGGTGCGGGTGGTGCGGCCAACGCCCTGAATGGCGGTGCCACCATCGTGGCCGCTGCTGTGCCAGCTGGCGGCGGATCAGCAAATGGTGAGGATAGAGTCCATACGGGCACTTGGGAAATCCACCAACAGGGATTTGTAATTGAATTTATGTACTTAAGAGGGGTAAACTCGAAAAAATATCTGGTACTTTTCTTTGTAAAAACGTTCTAAAAATATTTTTATATTTTCTTATGTCTTTTTTAGTTTTTTTTACCTTTTATATTTTGAAATTCAAAGTATTTAAAAAAGTCGTTTTCCAAAAACATTGACTGAAAATCACAAAAAAAGTGAAACTAATTGCCTTTTATTATTTTTAAATGATTAAACAATTATTTGTAAACCATTTAATGGAGTTTTCACTTAACAAAAATGATTGTAATCAGAGAAAACCTTTTAAAGTCACAACACCAGTTGGTGAATTAAATATTTAAACTTAAGAAAACTGAAAAAACCACTAATACCGTCTTTTCAACAGGTTTCCATCAGGCGGACAAGGATCGCAACTACAATTTCCTGATGCTCAGTGCTGGGACTACGGCACAGTAAACCAACAAACACCTACAACAATAATGAAAACAACAACAACAACTGAATTGTGTGCAACAGCTCCCACCTTTATGAAAACAAAATGTAACAACAACTAGAAGAAGGTTCTCTAAAAACTCATTTTTCTTAAAGCAAGAGAAGAAAATATAACATATGTCACACACTTTCGCACACATTGAAAACAACAACAGTAGCAACAACAGCAGAGGGAAAACATTAAAAACTGTAATTTTTATGTAAAACAAAAATAAAAAACAAAAGCTATCTAACAGTTCCGCCCAACACTTAGCATCGATTTTGAAAATCAACAAAGTGAAGAAGAAAATTATTTTTTAATAAATAATTTTTAAAGAAACAGCAACAACGCGGGAGAAAAGAGCTAGCAGCAGCAACAACACCAACAATAAACCAACAACAACAGCAACAAGAGAAGACCAATTAAATAAACGCAAACCAACAACGACAGCCAGCATTCAACAACAACAGCTTGAGAAATCACAACAAACCAATCTACAAGATACACACACCACACACACAGGCCCATCAACATGCATATATACTATATACATTATATATCTAATTGTACTACTTTATAGTGAAGCCTAGAAAAGAAGAGAAAAAAGAACACCAAGAAGAATAGCACACTTAAATGTAAAACAGGAAAACAAAAAACAAAACCAAAATGCGCTGTTGAAACAGAAACCACCAATGGGTAACGCTTTATAAGTATATATATATCTACATATATATATGTATCTAAACCTTAGAAGAAGAAGTTTATAAATTAGAAATATGTAAAAGCAGAATTTCCAAAATTCATGTGGCAAAAGAAAAATGCTAAAACGAAAAAAGATAGATGTCTCTTTTCTTGACCAAAAAACTGAACCAGAAATAATTTCTTTTGGACGATATACTTTCTTCTTCTTTCAAAAGCGAAACCACAAAACTTAACATATAAAAACACAAAAAAAAAAATACCGAAACGAAGCAAAAATCAAATCAATAGAATTATATATCAAATTAGAGTGCTTGTATGTCAAGTATGTGTGAGTTTGCAAACAACAAAATTAACCAATAGTATGTAAAACTAAAGTGAAGAGCTGGCCAGAGAGTGTTGTATCTGTGTAATACCCATATTTGAATTAGATATTAATGTAGCAAGCAAACAAAACATCGTAGCAAAAATGTGTAATAGTGCAATAAGCTAACAAAAGCCACACCCACACACCACGCCCCCTTCTCCCCTATTTAACTGAATTTTTTTTAGAGAATTTCTGCTTTTGATCTTGTTCTGGAAAGACACGCATATAAGACATTATCATATATGGTACAATATGTATGTAGTGATTGCGTCTGAACCACACCTTCTCTTGCAATTTCAATTCCCGCCTTAAAGCCATTGAAACGGAATCAAAGTAGAAACAGAAAATTTGATACACCACTTCCCCCATCCCCCCAAAAATCTAAAGCTTATAAAAATATTTATATACAAGGAAAGGTAATACAAAACAAAAACAAAAAGGAAAGAACGAAAGTAACTTAGAAATAGACAACACAATTATCACGATAAGGGAAAATCTAGCAAAAAGCAGCAACATAAAACTGAATGTTATATTTTGGAGCATTTTTTTCAATGTGTATGTGTTAGCATATATATATATATATATATATATTACACATATGTATCTAGAAAGGAGGCAGGGGAGGATTGATACAAGTATTAGCAAAAGATATCTCTTGAACAATAATGAGGGACAGACAGAGATGGCGCGAGCAGGTCGTCTCTCTCTACTCCCCTTGAATATTTGCAAATTTTTTACGTCGGGGCAATGAATATAAAACTATATATCATCTATCTATATATTTGTATACACAAACTAAATCGTGAGCCAGCCGGTCGGATAGCGTGAAATTTTCCATATATTTTGTAAATACTTTAAAACACATGCGGGGCAACTGTCAAGCTTTCAGTTTTTTTTCCATCGAGGGGGACCTAATTTTTTTTTAGATTTTTTTACCAAAGGGACAGAAAATCAAAAATTATTTTCACACAGGAGAGTTTTACACGAAGGGAAAGAGCAAGTAACCATAAAAAATCGAAATCTATAAACTAGAAATATATATATATGTGTATGGAACGTCTGTGTAAATGTGTTTGAATGTAAAATGCTTTAGTCGCATAAGTTGAAGGAGAAATTGAATTAACTATGTAGTGAAATATGCCTGTGTCTGTCACTCGATTTCTGTTACTAATCATAAAAGAAAATGTATAAAATTAATAATACCAACCAACACACGTTTGAAGAATTAACCTTAACTCCTAACTTAGATTTTATGTTCTTTAATTTATGTTTTTTTTCGTTGTATTAACTAAAAACACATTTTGAAAATGTTTTTTCTTGAATTTTTTTTAACGTCCTTTGTAAGTAGGCAGTTAACAAATGATTGAACATAATAATTTTTGGCGTAATTTTTATTAAACAAAAAAAAAAACAAAGAAACAAGGAAAACAGCAAACAACAAAACGATTTCATTTTAGAAATTTAAGCGTAACTTAACTAATTATTAATGTTTAAACAAGTTTGTTCTTTAAGTTGAAAACAAATCGGGAGTATTGCAAATTATAATTATCATTAAATATACACAACAAAAAAACAACAAAACAAAGGAGAAAACTCAACAAAAAAAATTATATTTATAGAGAAAGCAGACAACAACAAAAACAAGAAAAGATTATAACAAAAAACAATTTCAAACAAAAAAGAAAACGAGAGAAAACCTTTTTAGCTGTAAATGTAACTTGTAAAATTAATTTTAAACGAAATGCAAACAAAATAAACAAACAAAAAAACCAACAAAATCGTAAGAGTATGTCAAGAAGTAAAAAAGCGTAAAAAAAGAATATATATGAAGAACGATATATATATATATATTATATAAATGTAAATGTGTAAAGAAAACAGAAAATGCGTAAAAAAAAATAAAAACAGAGATTTCAAAGCAGAGTTCATAAAAAATCGTTTTTGTTTGGGGGGAAAGGGGGTTTTGAACTGTTTAACAATTTTCTGGTTGGTTAGAATATATAATAATTAAAATGCCAATCCTTGAAAACCAGCTAGGGAATTATGTTCAACGTGGAGGGTTCCATATCCAAAAGATAGCTGAAAAATTCAGAAGTAGTTATGGCTCCCAAAAATAATATTTTACACTGCATACTTTCAGGCCCAGGAAGTAAACAAAGTTTTCTTCTGTATTTCTCATATTTTTCGGTTTATTTCTGAGTCAAGCTAAACATACACTCCATCAATCGCCATTTTTAACTCTCGTAATTATAGTTTGTATATGTATATATATTTATATAAAAAAAATGCGGGTTCTTGCTTGATTTTGTGTTGGATATATGCGGGAGTGTCTGTGAGGAGGAAAGAACAAAAAAAAAATGGTTGAGTGTTCTAGCTGTGTTTTCGCGTTTTTTGCAACAATTTTCACAGGAAAAACGAGGGAAATGCTTAATACAAAAGTTGAACCAACCATCAATCGCTTGCATATATAACTTATATATTTAATAATAATAATTATCATAATAATAATAGCTTAAATATTACAATACAGAATGCAGTTACAAAAGTAAACAAAGGAGCAAATCAATCGGGAATCGGGAGTAATTGCTAAATATATGTTGGATGTGTTTTAGCGTGGAAAAAAAGTAACTTTGCGGTAAAGAAAAATCTCCAATGCTTGCTGCAAACATCAGTTCATCATTGTTCTTTTGTGTGTGTTTTTTGTTTGTTTATTTATCCCTACTCATTTGCTTTCGGTTTAGAAAATTACAAAAATTGCATTAAAAATTTGTTTCGATTCACTTCGTTTACAATTAATAATTGGAGATATCTTTTTGTTTTCGTTTTCCTTTCTATTTACTTCTCTTCTCTAGCATGCGAAGTGTTTTTTATACTTTAAACTATTTCGTATATATTTAAATATATATATTTAGATGTATTTATAAAAAGCTTTTCTGTGTGGTTTCTTGTTGGTTTGTGTTGTTTGCATTTCGCTATTAAACTTTAAAATATTACAAAAAATGTATGCATATGTATAATTAAACAAGAGAAATATCTATATCATTTATTAAATTGCATAATTATTACGGGCTTTTCGTTTAGGTGTCTAAGAGCGATTATATTTAATACGTTTAAGCTTTAGTGGTTGTTTTAGTTTTAACATTTTATTTTTACGGGGCAACACAAAAATCGATAAGTTGAAGGAAAAAACGAAAACTAAACGACAGAATTTGTAAGCTGCTGTGCTGCTTTTCATTTTTTCGGGGTAAATCGATTGCCTAAATAATATATTTATGTATATTACAATGCAAGTTAACTTGGAGTACGTGTTTGAGTTTGAGTTCTGAGTGTGTGGCAACTAAATTTTGATAATTTCTGCTGTTTGCGTGTGTTGTTCTGGTGTTCTCTAAGTTAATTATTTATTAACATATCGGTCTGTTCTCCATCTTCTACTCTGTGGTTGGTGTTATCCGTGTGGCCGTTGTTGTTTTCCAAGTTGTTGCTGCTGCAGTTGTTTGTTGTTCATCGTATGGTTGTCGGTTATTGATGTTCTGGTTGTTGTTGTTCATCCTACAGCAGTTGGCAGCAATGAGAATTGGGCTTCGGCGGCTGTTTCACGTCCGTCTGACGTTGTTTTTTACGCGATGAAATATCCCTGATTAGATCATAAAATACCTGGACATATAACAGAGATTTATTAGTACATTTTGTATTTCATTACACGTTTTCATCATTAATTTTTCAGGTGGTGGGGTTAAATTGTTTTTCTATAATTACAGAAATTTTGAAAAGTCTCTAAAACCAAAGAAGAAAGAACAAACAAAGGAAAAGTTTAAGCAGTGTCTTAAACTTTCTTCATTCACCATAGAACAGGAAATTTCAAAACTAACAAATTAAGTCCAGAAAAATAAGAGAGGAAAATGTAAAAATGTAGTATTATCTCTTAGTTTGTTAAAGCTGAGAAACTACCCGTTCTTTGTATTTTGCTTATGGTTTTCATACACTAAAAGAAAGGTTTTAAGAAATACAACCGAACCAAATTAAATTATGTGAAAATGTCAAGCATATTTCAAAAGCAAATTCAAATTTATTGAAATGCTTAAAAAAAATAGTTCCAAACAATCTTGTTTTATAAAAGTGTTTGTATAAGCGTGTATGTGTATGTACAACTTGTGTGGGTTTTTGTGGAAGTGTTAGTGTCATCTGGAAAGTTTTAGGTTCCTTAGGAAATGTAATATTTTGTTTATAAAACCAAAACCTTTAGTTCTTAAACCTTGGTAAAACGTAATAAGGCTTTCATTGTTTGTTCACCATTGAAAAACTGTTTATACCAAACATATTCATGCGAATACCCCATATTAGAGGGTGGAGTCCTTTGAAAAAAATTTATACATTTCAAAAAAGAAATCGATAACCTATGCTTTTGAAACTTTTTAGTTTTAGTAACACTTATTGGGAATGACAAAATAGGAAATTGTAAATTACAATTTTATAATGATTTATTTCCATTTATAAAAAGCATAAACCCGTGGGAATGTTATCGATTCTTAAACATAACCTCAAAAATGTATACCTATAAAGGCTAAATTAGAAACTCCAAATCTCGATCTATGCTATTAATATTGCTATCAATTTTTCTTCAGTGTTTATCCCAAATTTCAGTGCTAGTCTATCTAGAAGGTTAAAGCTTTCATGTGTTTTTAGAAGAGTTAGTTGTATGTTCAGTGTTGGTAAACGAAATATTATACAAAATCATATAAATAAATCCAACAAGCGGAAATGTAAAAAAAAATAATATATATATATATAAATTGAACCAAGGTCAAGTTATTAGTAAAATAGATTGAGAAAGTGCCGAAAGCAATCAAGCTGGGGGTTAAAAGCAACGAATTAGAGTGTCTACGGGTTAGGTGGGTGTGGTCATATACTCATATAGGATACATATTATAGATCGTATTTGATAGTGGAAGAGTTGTATGCACCTAATGCCTAAAGTAGGGTACACTTAAGTCTCCGCTTCTTGCATCTATCTTTAGCACGCCCGCTCGTGGCTTTCGAATCTTCGGTTTTTCGTGATCTTATTTCGCGCATCAAATCAAAAAATACCTGTAATTGTGGATTGGGAATTAAGAGTCATATACAAAGTCATCAGCATCAGAGAGTCAATTAGTAAACGCAAGTTCAATATATAAATAATGGTCAGAGATCGAACCAACATAATTACACACACACATTTCCATTTCGTTTACATGGAGGTCTATTAATTAGCTCTTGGCATATGTATATCAATACAAGTACAAAATAAAATGTAAATAATATTTGTTAAAGGCAACTACAACGTTGAAAGCATGGATAGTTAGCCTACGACTTTATATTTTTTGCAGTGCATTAATTGTGTGTTCAGCTGTGTGCGTGTGTGTGTATCTGTGTGTGGTTCGCTGTGTATGTGTGGCTGGGAAAATAAATCAACTTGATTTACCAAGAAAACTATAAATCAGAGGTTTCTTAGCTTCTCTATGGGGTCTTTGTCTATTTGCTTAAATTTAAATAAAGATTTTAAATTAAATACTTAGTGAATACATAATAAAAACTACTTTGCTACTAATTTTCTAATTTTAATGATCATCAAAAGTGCAATTCTTCAAAAGAATCCCATTATTTTACTAGTAATACATTTTCTAATACTATAAGATTATAGGATTTTTCTGTTTCATTTGTACCATATTACAGTTTAATTCATCATTAGGTTTTTCCCTTGATTGTTTTGCTTCCCGATAAGATTTTTATATTTTTTAAAAACCATAGCAAAACTGCTGACATTTTTTCAATGGCTTTGTTATCTGAACGCCCCCACTTATCATTATCATTTGCAAACGCTCGAAATGTTAGCCTTGAATTGAGCGTATGACTATAAAGACAGAGAGATCTTTGAACTTGGATTAGCTTAGTCTATAATTCTGTTTTTAACATCTTAAAAAATAACACTTTCTAGGAGAGCAAATAGCATAACTATGACCCTTATTTTTTTGCTACTTTTTTTAATAATAATTCTCGTAACCACTTAAATTTAAGTTTTAAGTTTTTTTCTCCCCTAAGACTCGCAAATACTTTTCAGTGGACGAGTGTTGGTTTTTCTAATCACAAACCAGCTCTACAGTTTGATGAAACTCAAACAACATGATAAGAATACACTGTAAAGTGAGTGTTTTGCTTGATAGAACGTCAAATATAGGTGGTACTCAGTGATGTTTTCGTTTGTATGTGAAACAAAGAAAAAACAAATCACAGTAAATAGGCTCTGTAAGGAAAACTAGTTGAACGAACTGAAAACCGGGTGCAGTTTTAGCTTGTTCGAGAGAAACCTTTTAGCTTGCCAATTCTAAAGTGTTTTCATTTGCCTCGCGAATGGATCGTATCGCTTCCTCCTCTGGGGTGGTAAGAATATCAACTTCCCCTCGGCGGGAGCCGCTCCACCACTCACCTTGTCCACATTTTCGCGGGTTTTAGCCGAGGTCTCCACATAGGGCACCGCCCACTGCTGCGCCCTCAGCTGGCACTCGCTCAGGGCCACCTTGCGCTTGTCGTCCAGATCGCACTTGTTGCCCACCAGCAGGAACGGTATGCTCTCGTCGTTCTTGACCCGCAAAATCTGCTCTCTGGAAGTTTAAAAGGAGAATTTTACATTAATATGGGATTCATGAATCAAAATACATCATTTATATACATGAAGCAGAAGCTGGCGATTTTTCTTAATGAACGAAACACAACAACTTGTCTAAAAAAAGTAGAAATAAAAAATATTATTTGCATTTTATTGAGAAAAGAATTTTGAAGTTTACAAAATGTTAATTTTTATTGGTAATTATTATATAATAAAAATTAAGAATCATATTTATGGTGTAATTTGTATATAAAAATTAACATTTTATGAATATTTCTAATTTTGAATTCATTTTTAATCAATTAAATATTGGTAGTTCAATGAAATGAAAATAGATGTTTTTATTATATGTATATAAAATAAGAAATATTTTTGCTACAGTTTATCATGTTTTTCAACATTTTCTGAGGACGAAACCGAAGTCTTATTTTTCCAGTCTTCCTAATTTTAGATTAAAAAAAAACCAAACACATGTAACACTTAATTTATTAGAAATCCCTAGGATTTGCCAATGTGAAAATGAGAACCTCATCAAAACGGATAGATAAGCCCTTATCAGAAGAAGTGACTCAGTGCGAAAGCCAGCAGGCAAACAGAGAAAAGCATGTAAACATACACTGCAATGGACAGGGGAACTCATAAATATGGGAAAATAAATAAATATAGGTGGTAAAGGCACGCCCCTTGTCACTGGCCGACGTCTAATAACATTTTTCCAGTCATATTTATCTGCCTGCAGCTATATTAAGTTGCCAAGTTTGAATAACTCAATTGGGTCGATGGAAAGCGGGGGTCTCAAGTGGGAGTTGGGGCAAACAGCGATATGGCATAGTCACAGGTGGAATTACCAGGAGCTACTAATCAAAATATAAAGAAATTAGATGGTGTGTACTAAGGGTTTCAATTATTAAAGAGGTGGCCTAACTAATAATAATATTTTTTATTCCTAGAAACATGATAAATTTTTAGACCCAAATAAATGAGTCAAAAGAATGATATACCCAAACAGGAAGTCCGAAAGTGATTAAAAAATTACTCATCAAATCAAACAACAAAATTATTTCGTAGCTTATTTATAAACCCATTCAAACTCCAAGGCAAAGAAATGAATAGGGATTAATTACACATCCCAAAAAAAAGGGGGGAAACAACTGGACCACTTGTGTGACTAATTAGCAGTGCGAAATAATAAAAACAAGAAATATGAGGTGGCCACAACGGAAAGTAAGGCTCGTGTGGGAAATAAAACCGCGACACTTGTCAGCCCGAGACGCGACACTCTCGAGAGACCTCAGGGAAAATGCTGGGAAAAGGCCGGGGGGAAAATGCAGAGGGCGGGGAGCCAGAGAACCGCTTGACACACTCACCTGAATTCCTGCGTGGCCTGGAAGCTTTCGTCGTCTGTGATGGAGAAGACGCAGAGGAAACCCTCGCCGCTGCGAAAGTAGTTGTCTCTGATGGCGGCGTAATCCTCCTGGCCAGCCGTGTCCAATATGTCTATTTGTACTTCCTCGCCGTCCAGCACAACCTGTTTGGGTAATATTATAAATGTGATTAATTATCCGCATTAAAAAAATCAGCAACCAATAATATTTATATTTTTTCTGATACCAACTTAAACACTAAAATTAAGAACATGTTAAAAAAAACTCTTTAAAGTTGTACACCTTCTTCCAAACAAAAAATCAGGGTATTATATTTTATTTGCCATTCTATTTTTTGTTAATCTGAGGAACTTGCACTTTAACTTATAGAAACCCCTTTACTTTTTCCTATATTCATTGGCCTATGTGGGACTTATGTCGTAAACCTACTTTTCTATATAATACATCTATGAAGTCTATTTTATTTTTATTATATTATATTTCTATATAAGGATTGCCGATAACCCTTTGCAAAGTATCTGGAAAACCTATACTTCATACTATAAGAATCTCTTTAACTCTAACTCTAAGACTAGTTATTTAGATCTTATTAGGTTTTTATTATATGATTTCCGAAAACCATCCTACGGATCTGAGGAAATTGTACTTCATATCATAAGTACCCTAGCCTTTTTTTATACCTCTATATATTTAATTTCTCTACAAAAATCAGGAAGTGCTATAATGCTATTAAGATCTTATTTTCTATATCGAAATTCTTAAAAAATCACCTTTCCAATCTGAGGAATTAATGCTTTATATCATATTTACACCATCTAGGGCTACCATATACCACTTTTATATTATTATTATCACAGGAATCCTCACCTTTTTCCTATAGCTATCGGCCTTGGTGGGCTCGTAGTCCTCGACGAACTCGTCGTACATGAACTGCAGTGTGAGGGCGGACTTTCCCACGCCGCCGCTGCCCACCATGATGACCTTGTGGAGCGCCGGTCCGGCTGTCGGCTTCTTGCTCATGATGGCGGGATCTGCTCTTCCACTGGCTGGCACACTCTCTGGCTGGAAGCCCGAAACAACAGAAGCAACAGTAAATAAATAAATAACTAAGCAAATAAATGGGTGCTTCCTGTTTGGACGGTCGTCAGCAGATCCAAAAAGGTATAATATATACGCATATTTCTTGTCGTTGTTTCGCCATGTTTTTCTCTGTTTTTGGCGTGCAGTTTGTGCAAATACATAAGGTGCGAATGGGTTTATTTAAATGGCAAGTTATGAATGGTGGAACTGCAAAAGAAACCACGATCTTATTTGTGTTACCCCAAAAAGATTGCAGCTGTCAACTTAACAGTCGGCTCACAGGTTTACTGATTGTTTTTGTCTCGGCTTTTCAGCTTTTCTCGGGGTTACGTAACCAGCGATGGCAATAAGAAAAGCCGCCAATGATTCGCCATTGTACTTTTTACACTTCCAATGCTCTAGCAAGGGGTATTTTTGTTTATTAAAACATTAATTTAATACTTTTGGTTATCGATTTTTTAGATAACTTTTAATCGATATATTGAAGTTCAAATACATTCCTCGATTATGTATTACTATATTTGAAAAATAGTATATTCTATGAATAGGATTATATATAAATACCTTTTGATCAAATTCTTCTTAAATAAATGTAACTTTTGGAGAACCTAATCGATATACTAAAATATCGATAAATCAAATACTTTACTCTCTTGTTTATTTCTCATTCACAAAACAAGATTCATTCAGTATTGGTTTTTATTCCATCCATTATTAATACATTTTAATTATTTATTTGTATCATCATTATTAAAAGCAATTAATTCGTGAATAAATTAAATTTGTCTATAAATAACTGATCTTTTTACCAATAATATTTCTTCAATTGTTTTGCTATCGCCATATTTTTTGTATCTACATATAGAGTATCTCTATCTTCGCATAGCCGATTGCCGCATTTGCCGGCTTGTTTCTTTTGCTTTGTTCGAGTCGCAAATGAAGCATAAAATGAAAGGTTCATTGAACTATTTACACATGGCGAAGCGGGACAACAACAGCACATACGAGCAACATATAAAGGCCAACATACAGCAGCATAATGCAGACCGGGCCAAAATGACTCTGGGGTTTTTTTTCGATTTTTTTTTGTTTTAGCTGCTGCCGTTTGCAATTAGCCTTTTGTGACCATTCATGCCCCGCCATTTCCCGAAAGCGCCTTGCATTTGCTTACTGCGTCATCGATTGCAATAAATTGAGGCATTGAAAAGTACGCATTGAGGGAATGGGACTGCGAATGGGATACATGTTCCCTATAAATGAGCCAAAGAGAAATCGAGACGCACGTGGCCATTTGGCAGTTGGCCAATTTCCATTCAAGAGTTCAAACATTCGAGCTGATTTCCCCCACCATAGACAGCATCATTTTCCAGCCTAACCCGATTTTTTGAACACCCAGCTGGCTCAGGGTTGCTTGGGTATTTAAGTTACCGAAAATAACCACAAAATTGGATACATTTATGCGGCACAAATATTAACCGCAATGAAATCGTTGAAATGCAAAAGCATTAAAATAATTATCCATGGTGGCTGCATGGGTTAAGTTAACTGGTTTTGCAAAGGCTAAGGAAAATGGGCGCAATACACACTTATTGTAATATTAAGTATATTTATATGTCTATAGAAAACGATACAATGATAACACATTTTGTTAAGCCGGTTTTGAAGTATAAACTGAATAGTGGAGTTTGCAAGCAATTATTTTTATTAATTTAGTATTATTATTCAGTGTGCAAAAAAGATATTTGGTTACTATATGTAATATAAAATATATTAATATATAGAGAAAGCCCAATATATATATTGACAAATTAGTTTTATATTTTTTTATTTATATATTTGTTTCCAATTTTCAAAGGCTATAACTTTTTCGGTACCCATTATTAATCATTTCTTTTTTTGGACAGTTAAGAAGCACTAAAATGTATTACAAAATGCATGGAAATATATAAAATATATATCAAACTTTAAAGGAACGGCAGAAGTAACAAATGTGTTACCAAAAGGGTTTCTCCAAAAATAAGCCAATTCCCTTTATCTCCATTTCCTCCGTCTTTTCAATGTTTGTTCTTTAGGTTTTAGTTTTCCTCTAGCTGCCTTTCCATTTGACGCGGCGGTGGAAAAGTGGAAAATTGAATGGAAAAGCGGGCGGGCGGAGGCAGCTGGCGCTGTCGAATGAATCCGGAGGCAACAAGTCAGTCAGCCAGCGAAATGAAACGACGGCGGGCAATTGTCAGTCAGTCAACCAGTTGGGCCACCACTGCGTATGAGTAATCAGCGTTAGAGCTGCACGTCAATCAATTTTTACTCGAGAGAGTGCGCAAATAAAAGGCTGCAAAAGAATGAAAGAAAAAACTTCCCACACCCAGGCTGAGTCAATTGAATTGTCAAGGAGGATTGTTGGCCAATTGCTGGCAGAAACACCTGGGAATAGCGGCGGCAAACTTGTTAAATTGCATATTACTCATACGCAACGCTGTGCGAGCTTGACAACGCGAAATACGGGAAAAACCTGGTGAATCAAAAATGAAGGGGAGTGCATGCACTCCTGAATACCTCTTACAAGGGATTCATGTTGATACATTAGTTTAAAAATATAAAATACAAATATATAATAACCTTTACTATTTGTATTAGAATTTATTACTCATTTTTTATAATTTGTTAAAAAAAAAACATTTCTGAACATTTGAAAAATACGTGTAATCATTTCTTTACAGAAATTTATATTTTTAATAATTTTATAACAAGTAATTTGATTTAAATTTATAAAACATTTTGATTATAATTTGTTAAAAAAAAAAAAACAAAACACTTTTTCATTTTTTCTTTAAATAAAATATATTTATAATAAAATATATTTACAAATTTCAAAATATTTTAACATTTATTTTCTTTAAAATTCCTTTAAAAAATTTAAAAAATTTGCAAAATACTTTCCATTTTCTTTTCTTAGAAATTCCTTTGGCAACAATTTAGTTTTTAATATTGCCTCTGCAACATTTTTTACGAGGGCGAAATTCCCCAACTCTAACAGAAAACTTTAAAAATGCATGAAATCATTTATGGAGCACATAAAACGATCATAATAATGTTTCCAAAAAAATCTTTTTACGATCTTGAAGACCACACTTTTCCGCATCTGCAGTTTCTCTAAAATTAAAATTATGGCCAAGACTACATGGTCCCAGAAGCGGAATGTGCATTCCCGATCAATTTATAGTCGAGAGCAGGCAAAAAATAGTGAAGTTGCACAAATACAACTAGGAATTTGCCATTTCCAATTGAAATATGGCCGTTCGATCAAAACTCCTATTTTTTTGCAATGAAAAAACGTTGGCTTGGAGGTAAACCGTCGAGTTAGACGAGATATGGCTCCCATGGTTAATGGTGACCGGTTATGAACAGCACTCGAAGAAGCCGAACTTATCACATGAACTGGAACTGCTAAAAGCTTGGGACAACATCAATTATTTCTCAATAATTTCGATAAACTTGGACCCATTTCACTTGATTGTTATTCTGGAAATTCGACAAATCGTGATTAGGAAATTAGGAAATTAATTTCTGAGTTTTACTGGGAAAACAACAAAAAATGTCTGCTGATTCTGCTGATTAGATTATTTGCCGTTTGGGAATTTGGAAATTATATATTTTGGTGAAAATTATATATTTTTCCTTAACCGAAAACTCGTAAAAACCAATTTAATTGTTATAATAAAAAAGCCAAGCAAAGAACAAATGAATTTTTAGTTTTTAATGGCTGGCATTAAAAAAAGAATTCCCTCTAATTAAAAGGCGGGCAAAAAATAGAACGAATTGCAAAATAAAAGTACACAGATATATACGTGTGTTGAAAACGAAAAATCCAAACATTTCGTGTTTGGTGGCTGCGTTTTGCGGAAATTTCATTTGTTACCTATCGGTGAAAATAATACAGCCAAAAGGTCGTTTCACCTGTCATGACGTAATTCCCTAGTTGTTGTTTACCCCAGCGCCACCCACCACCCACCACCCCCAGCTTTGTGCATAAATTAGCCAAAGTTCTTGTTAGTATTTTAAACAAAAACGGAATTTCGTTTCCTCTATTTGGTGTGTGTCAACATGAATTGCTCTTTCATGTTGATCAAATATTAATTATTAGACTCGTGCATTCGGTTTATTGACTTGTTCTATGGCGTTTGTAAAGTTTAATTGTTTTCAAAGATTTCAATAGAGGTTGAGTTTATAATAAACATCAAACAACTTGTTCTCCCAATAAATACAAAAAAATAAACAAGTAGGAACCTTCAAAGTTTTTTCTAAAAATTCTTAAACGCTTTCTACTTTTCTTATAAACTCATCTATCATTGTCAAATATTTGCATTTCAAACACACTCTTTTCAAACGTTTGTACTCATGTTAATTGAGCTCTATATTTGTGACATTTAAAATGATTTTTTAAAGTCCTTTAAAAATATCTTTTTAAGATTATATTTAAGTTGTTTGTTTTCTATAAATTTCTTTCCATTTACTCATTGTTGGTACCTCAAAGCTTTTTATTTTATAAACAAATTTTTAAAATAAAATTTAAAAGCAGCTTTGAAATGCTATCTGTTCGATATATTTGAAAGTATTTTTCTAGTTACTTTACTGGCTATATTATCAAAGATAGCTTTAAATATTTACTTAAGTAGACATTAATCTTTAAGACATCAAAGGCTAAACATTTTTTTTTCTAAAATTTCCTTTCACCTTTTTCCCGCTCGAATGAGCCCACAAACTATAGTACTTTCGTCGGCAACAATGTTTGCACTTTTCCCCTAAAGTATATAAACTACCTTTGCCGATTTTATACACTTCGAGTGAACTTTTCGCCCGGGCCAATTATTTAGTATGAATAATCGTACCGCTTGTGCCGATATTTATTTGGTCCCAAGTGATTTTGAACAGACCATAGAAATCGGCGATCGAGAGAATTTATGAAGTTTTTCACCATCTGCAATTTCCCTGCACATTTTCTGCCATACCTATATACACTTTCAAACCCCGGGCTCCGTTGGGCGTCCGATTTGTTTATTACTCATATCATGGTTTCGCCTATTTTCCCATTCGATTTCGATTTGATTTTTCCTTTGCTTTTTTCTACTCGGCTTTTCCGTTTATCCCCCCTTTTTATAGTTTTTTTTTCGGTGGTGGTGGGTTGCCGATGACGTCAGTCTTAAGCGTCTTCTCCTTTTCGAGTTTAGTTTTTCGTGCCTTTTCATGGTCTTCAGCCACGGTTGCTTTTATTTTTATTAGTACAGTGAGCTCTTTGATTAATTGACTGCCTGAAAATATGTGGGTACTTTAGCGAATTTCATATAAATGAAGGGTAGAAAAGTGAGGTTACCTGTACCCTAAGTTTTCGCTGTGGAATTATCATTATCGTATTTATAAATATGATCATAATAGTATCAAAATAGATCATGAACTATGCATGAAATATAACAGAATAGAATTTTAAACCAAAGGTATTTCTGCCGGTATTTACTGCAGTTTAGCATAATCTTTGGCCTTATCAATGCTCAAAATTAAAGAAAGCACATCGTTGCTGTTTAAGATTATCGATAACAAACCCAATTTAATTATCGATATACTATTATCAATTATTTGTATACAAAATATAAAAGGTTATCGAAAAAATCAAAAACCTATCCCGACACTGTTAGTTAACTAACTTTATCTATCAATTTAATTCATGATACAAAAATCGTTGGCACAATCGAAATTATCTATCGGTCGTAATCGACCGTTTACTGTAGTTGTTTCTCCTTTTTGTGGGTGGTTATCCAAGCGTGATGTGTGGCATGTGCAACTCGAAGAGTTTAGTTTAATGCTTAAAGTGCACGAAAGTCTACGAGTTTACCGCTATTACCAGTTCCCACAAAGCGGGTCTTTCGTGCCTTCTTTCTCCCTTCTTCTCGCTCCTCCGTCTCTTTTGTCACCCTCTTCGTGTTTCTGGCCTTTGGCATTGCCTTAATTTCCTTTGGCTCTTTGTGCTGGCATTATACCATTAGTGGGGAGGTTGCTCTAATGACACCTTAAGGGGGTATACCCAGATATTATGTATATCAGGTGAGAGAGTTGGGGTCTCGGGGGCTCCTCTGGTGCTCTCCTAAATTTATGTTCAATTTACAGGTTATTCGGGGTGATTTTTGGGATCTTTTTAATGTCTGTTATTCCATCTCCGAATATAAAAAAAAAATCGATGATCTCTTACTTTAATCTTAACTTGGAATATATTATATTTTTTTTAATTTTTTAAGTACTGGAATATTAAGATATCTAAATGTATTCACTATTTTTTTAACTAACAGGGCTTTCTATGAATATTTTTTGTATTTTTTAGATCTCTTTAGTTATATATACTGTTACTTATTTTTGAGGTACCACTTTGGTCTAATTCTTTACATAAAATATTTTTTGCTGACTGTTTTTACATTTCTTTTAACTCTCCACCTTGTTTTATATTTTGTATAATATTTCAGATATTTTATAAAAATTCCTGAGTATTTTAATTTAAATTTTTGTAGTACCTGGAACTCATCTTTATCTTTTGGGTACTATTCGGGTCTGTATCTTCATTTACTAGTTTTTAGCCAACAGTTTTCCCATCTTTCGAATGCGTGTTGCGTGTGCCTCGGGAAATTCGTGTCAGAGTTTGCCATGTTTGCTTTGCTATAGCTGCTTTTTTCTTTGTTTTGCTAGTTCCATTTCAAGCCTAACTGTTAAATTAATGAATTTATATTTAGCTGATTTTAGTTTACTTTGGGCCTTGTTGGCGTTGTTATGGTGTTATTGTTGTTGCTTGACTGCCCCCGTGTTGCTGTGGTTTGTTGGCTATAACCTTGGGGGCCGATTTTGTGGTTAACAAAGTTACAGTTAATGCAGACAGAAAAAATAAAGGTTTATCGTTAGTCTAAATTGTTTCACAGTTTTTGATCTGCAAATAAAATAGGTAATATTTTTATGTATCCAAATTCCTATTTTATATTCACCAGTACCTCTGTTTCAAGTTAATTTTTTTTACTTTCATTTAAAAATAAAATAGTATGTGTGCCATTTTTTTCATGTGCACGAATAGGGGCAAAACGAGCCGTATTTATAGACCGCAGAAAATGTTTATAAGACTATCCTATAAGTTTATGGTAATTACTGGAACGATTTTATGGCAAAAATTCCTTTGCCTCGAAATCAAACAAGAAAAGCCAACTAACCAGAGATAAACGAAATGCCAGACATAATTGAGCAATTGAAATGCTAAAATCCCTTTTCGAATGCCACGCCCCCCTATTTTCTGGCTGCTCTTTGACTGGGTTTAATTTTCTGCCAAGTTTTTGCCTCCCTTTTATTTATTTTGCTGCGCCATTTGCAGAATTTACAACAAGTGCAGCCAGAATTTCCCGTCGCCGCTTTTCTTTTCTTTTTTATTTTAATTTATTGGCACTCTTTTTTGTTTTGTTGCATTCTCCAAAGCGCAGAGGCGTGATTTTGTAAAACTTCCGCACAAGATTAAGTTCAATAAACTGGCATGTGTGCGGAAAAAAGATGGAAAATACACGCACACTATTGTCTATCCCTCTCTCCCTCTCATTTTGCCACTTGTCATCACAACTTCTTTGACTTTGTGTGGGAATTTTGCATTTTAATCTGTTTTTTATTCTTTCTCCTTTTTTGTACATCACTAAATGCAGGTCTGGGTACTCCAAGGAAGTGAAAAAGAGATGGCTGACATGGTGGGAAAGAGATAGAGATGGCCATGCAGTACAGAGGTCAGTAATCGAGCAGCAAATAAATCTCTATAAGTGAACTTTTCTTATTTCATTGAGGGAAGGCTATTCCTCCGTTCGATCGGTTCAATGCACTTGTGCGATTAAGGCAAACTACACTGCATAACAAAATTCGACAAACGTAAAAAAATTAATCGGTTTTATCGATATACGCTAATGAACTCGATAAATCGTAATACAACCCTGTTATTTTCTATGAAAAACAAGATTATTTGTTTTTAGCTATGTTTTCCTATCTATTTATTGACTTCTTCCTTTTCTTTTTGATATAAAATTTTGAAAAACTTTGAAATATAATTTTAATAAATAATAACTTGCCTTCTAGTAAGAATCAACTACTAAAATGACTCCCATGGAATGCTTTTTATCTAGCTGAGTCACTATTTTTGTGACTTATTTGAATTTGCATTGAGTCAACGATTTCGACGCCGCTGCGCAGTCGCGTGCAACGCTTTCAATGTCAAGTTGAAAATAGCTTCTCCACAGAGAGAAAATACTTTCATATTTTACAATATTATAAAACAATATAAAATTAAAGTTCTTAAATCGTGTATACTAGTTATTATTCTTAAAACTTTTATAAGTTCAACCTTTTCAAGATTCAATAAAATATATATTCCTTAAAATAGAGCACTTATAGGTAAGAGTGTAAAGATTCCTAATCATTCTCCCAGCGTAATGTTGTTTTTAATTGCCTCTGCGGCCCTGTCGCTTTGAACTATTGTACATTTCTGCTGACCCCTCCGCGAAATGGGCAAGTATCTTTTTTTGCACGCCGAGAAAGTGTTGGGGAACTTGTTCATTTGTTGTACATCTTTTTTCCTACAACTTTCCTTGCACATGTTGAGGAAAACTTGTCAAGCGAAATGCGTGGCTCGGAGCCATTTACAAAGCGTTTTATTTGGACGAGCAAGTTTGATCTGCTTTCGGAGATAGAGATGGATATAGCCCCGTGCAAACACACAAAAAACCAACTCAATTCACACCGGAGTGGTAAAAGGAAAATAGGTACAGATACGAGCACAATGCGTGGGAAGTGTTTTCTGAAGCGAGGAGAGCATAATTAAAACCTAGGCATAGTCAGCTGTGATAAAAGATCTTCGAATGCGATAGGCCAACAACAAAAGCCATGGAGAAACACTTGAGAACCCGAGCACAAAGCCAAATAAAACCTGTATGAGGCCTGTATAAATGGCTAGAGAACTTCGGAGATGCTGATACGATGATGTAACAACCGAAGTGGGCAAACAAATAAATGATTACGCGAACTCGTCGAGTATCTGTGGGATTAACCACTGGAAGATCACATTTTTAAGAACGAAAATGGTACTTTGATTTAAAATAAATGAAGAATTTTGTACAACGTCAGAGAAAATACTAAAATACCACAATTTAAATGCCTTCGAGAAAATAACGAAAATACTGAAAAATACCAACTAGAGTAAATACAATGTACAATTTGTACAACAATCATTTAATTAGGAATTTATTAAGCCATTTGGTTTTAAGAAAACTGATAATCGAAGCCATTAAAACACATTCGGTCATCGTAAAAACCCAATAAATGAGACATGAACTCTTCCCTTTGACAAATCACATTATGGGACCTTTTCTTTGGCTCCTCCCGAAGCAAATTGAGTGTACATGCATTAGGCCAGCAGCAAAAGAAACTTTTATGTGGCCATAATAGAGTCTTGGCCAACAGAAAAGAACCCATTTCTCTGATTTGTCTTCCTTGACGAACTCCCATTAGAAGTGAAATTAGAGCAAATCACAGCTTGATGTCTATAAATTAGGCTAAGTTGCCAAGTTGCGCTATCTTCTGCCTTTGGGCCAAGTTAGCAAATGTCGGAGATGCCGACAAACAAAAGATGAGAAAAGTATATAAAAACTGTGTCACTGCGCGAGATCGTGAAGATCATGAGTCAGTGCGGGTTTTTTTTCTACTCCTCTATCGTTAATCTTTTCTCACCTGCCATAGAACTGTATTAGAAAAAGGTCAAAGGCAAGAAATATAACAGAAAATAACAAAAAGGTCAACATGAGTTCAAGTTAAGCTTCTCACATGTTACTAAAATATACAATTTTCTTAATTATTAAACTGTCTATTTACAGTTCTAATAACGATTCGTTTTGCTGGGATGTCAATAAACAAACAAAATGTTAGTGTTGCCATGGAAACATAAACTAATAAATCAACAATGTACAAACAAAATTCTGTCAATATATAGACGTTTATGACTAACAAATAAATTATTTTGTTTAAAATAAATGAATAATGTTGTACAACGTCAGAGAAAATACTAAAATACCACAATTTATCTGCCTTCGAGAAAATAAGGAAAATACTGAAAATACCAAGTAGAGTAAATATAATACCACAAAATATACTTTTTATTAAAAAAATATACGAAATGGTTTAATTTCGGAAAATTAAAAATCAATGAACTCAATAACAGCCCAAACGGCACTTCCCCACCATATGTCAACCGTTCGATGGCTCAGTTTTGGAGCAACTCAGAACGCATTTTTGCGCATAATTCTCTTTTTTTTCCTCGTTCGCTTTTCGTTTTATTGCTGAAAGCTTTTGACGCCCCTTGGTAACCAAACAAACAAATAATTAGCCAGCGTCGGGTGAGGGGGGGAAGAGCACGGTGTGTGTGTGACACACATCGGAAAAAACAAGTTGTTCGGGAATCATCAAGGAGTGAGTCAGATGGAAGAAGTATTAAATTAAAACCAGGAGGCTCTCAAATTGATCTTGAACTTGAGCTTAATTAAAAACTGTAAAACATGAATTCAAACAATTTTTTCTGTGTCACGTTTCCAGTTTTCAATTTTTTTACATTATTTTTTGCAGCGCTTTTAACGTGATGAAAAAAAGACGGAACATGAAGCGGCTTACGATTACGGTCATGATGATCTAACGCTAATGTCAAAGTGGCTCCTCCGATTAGCAGCAGAATCCAAAAACTGGCACGTTCGTCGAGATCAAGAGAAATGGGAAGGGGCAAGAATAGAGCGGAAAACGGGTCAAACAAAAAAAATTGTATCCGCAAATGCCCCAAAGCGAATGCCACAAAAAAAACGAGCTCACAAAATAACTGAGATTATAGCAAGACTGTTTCTAGGAATATTCGTGCATTTTAAATGACAAATATGCTACAAAAAGTTCTGGGAAGACACCGAGAAAAAATACGGCCTCGCGATAAAAAGTATTTTTGACTTGTTCAGAATTTTGGATTAAAATTAACTTCGACTTATACTGTGCGTGCAATAAAAATACGATACTTGGGTAAGCTTTAAAACATATCCTTAAAACTAATTCACTTATTTATTATGGCAAAAACCCAAATATTTTCGAAGTCAAAAATACCAAATTGATCCTTTTTCTAATTTTGTAACTGCAGTATTTTTCAAAAGACGGCAAGTGGAAAAAAGCAAAAAGAGTTAATTATAATACAAAGTATTTATCTTTAAATTCAAAAATAAAAATAAGTATTTAAAAATTACATGTTGGACGATTTACTTTTACCACAACAAATATAGATTTGAAAGTTGCTCTTAAATATAAGGGATAAATTTCATACCAATTCTGAATTAAAAAACATTTTAAAAATGGCAAGGTTGTAAAAAAATGCATTTTTTTCGTATGATAAAATATTTATTTTCTGAACCAATTTTGTAATAAAAAAATAAATTAAATGGTTGAAAAAGGTAAGTTTTTAAAAATACCTTTTTTTAGTGATTAAAATTTATTTTTTATATACAAAAATAAAAGTTTCAAAAATTAGCTTAACTTTCGATTTTTTAGCAAAAAAGTGAACAGTATGATTTTTACATTAGGTAATTAAAAAAAAAATAAAAACTAAAATAAAGAGCAGTAAAAATAGCAATTTTAAACAATTTTTTTTTTTCATTAAAAACCTGCAGTATTTTTGGCGAAAATACCGCAAGGTAAGGAACGGTAAAGGAGGTTGATTTCGAAGGGGGCGGTGGGGGCGTGTGTGTGTGTGCGGCATTTGTGTGTGTATGAGTCAACGGGCAAAATGCGGGCGGCGACGGCGACGTCGACGCCGACTGCACCTTGCACAGCCCGCGAAAAGAGAGGGCGATAAGGCAGGGGCGAGGTTGCGGCGCACGAAGGGAGAGGGAGCGAGAGAGAATAAGGTCAAGCGGGGTGCGGCAACAAATATTTCCGCTGATAGCCGTTGATAAAAGGCTCGCGCTCTCTTCCCCTTCCCTCGCCGCCGTCTCCTTTATTTTCGCTGAATGGAGCACGCTCACACACACACACAGAAGCCAAATGCCTTTTATTTAGTTTACATTTAAATATTTAACAAGGCAACAAAAAAACCGCCGAGAGAAATTTCACTTTTGGGCTTGGTTTTTTTCGCCTTTTGCTCTGCACACAAACGCACACCGCACACACACACGCACGCTTTCTTTGACGTCGACTGCGACTGCGACGGCGGCAGAGGCGCCTTTTGGCGGCTTTTACAAAAGTTGTTTATAAAACAAAAGCCTCAAATTCCCTTCTAGCTGTTAGCCAATTCGCGTGCGTGTGTGGGTAAAAAGAAAGTATTTTTCGGCATGGCAGAAACACAGAAAAAAAAACGGTATCAACAAGAACAACATACGAAATATGCGTAATCACTTATTCTGCTGTAGTTGTAAGCGCTTGTGCTTCTCCTCTCTCCTTTTTGCGTACTTCGTTTTCCTTTTTTTTCGGTGTGTTTTGCGTGTCCGCCTGGGTCCGCCGCTGCGTTTGTTGTTGCACCTGATGCACTGAACAAAAAAGTGGGGGGCGCGTCGGAGACGAGTGGAGCCTGCACAGGAACAGGATCGGATCACAACAATAAGTTGGCTGCCTTTCGGTTTCTCTTTTCCGCCGCACGCCGCAAATAAAAAACCGATGGTTTTGCTTGTGAGTGTGAAACTAGATGGAGGTGGCAGAGGGCCGATGGACCACCGATGGTTTCGATATGTGCTAGGCTGTCGGACATATCGATACTCGACTATCGATGGTTACTCCTCACTAAATGTTAAGTGCAGCGGGGTAACAGAAATGTTAGGGTCAAGGTTTTAGCACAACATTTCTGTTAACTTTCGATATATTGCTGTTTTTTCTAAATTATTTTAAACTTTTATTATATTTTTAAAGAAAGTTTATAGCTGGTCATAATTAATTGCAAATAAGTGTTCTGTTGGCGGTGTTTTACTTTCTACATTTAAAATCGCTTGCACACTGAAGTTACAATATCGAGGCAAATGTCTCAAGTTCTTTGTATTAAACATAGTTTGTTGATTTTAAGACATTTAATTTTGTTTTCCTTAAATTACACAAACACTCTTAATTTTGTTTCCATAATTAATTTATTTTTGTTAATAAAAAACATAACATTCTGCAAATCGATAACAATAAAACTATCGATGTTATTAACATCAGGGTGTCTCCTCTACTCCGGGAGTGTGTATCAGCTAAAATCGGACTGTGTCTCGGCTAATTCCAACATAAAACCACCTAGTGATGGGCAAACTTCGATAGAAACCCATCGATATCGTACCAAATTTATAGCACAAAATACCATATGCCACAACCGGTTAACAGTGGTGCTGGCCCTCGCTAGCCAACCAGTGACCTGCAGACCGCGACTTTAACAGTCACAATTGTGCCTGTTAGGCGCACCCATCGGCCCGCCAGAGGGCGTCTACGCCGCCGATACTCGGTATTTTTCGCCACAATAAACTGCAGTATATTTTTAGCCCATTTCTGCGTGTGTGCGTTCGTGTGAATATTGTGAATATTTTTTTACTGTGACAAAATAGGCGAAAATCGGCGGTGGAAAACCGAAGTAAACACATTGGGCGATCATGGCGACTGGCCCTTAACCCCCGAGTGCCGTGCCGGCAGTGCCACGCCACAGCAGTTCGCCCTCGCAGCCGACTCGCGGCGGCAGCAAAAGCAACCGAAGGCCCCGAGTTTGGGCTTCGCAACTCTGAAGTTTGCCACTTTCCCGGCCGATCGGCGGCGGAACCCACATCCCGGCCCTGCCAAATGGTATGCTAGAGCCCGTGCGCCGCCCCCAGGGCCCCGGGCGCGGCGGAAAAGCCCTAGGAGGCGCACAGTTCCCGAAATTGCAAACTTAACCTCGCAGCGTTGTGTGTGCGAACGCGAAAAGCGAAAAAAAGGCGAAGCAAACGCAAAGAAAACGTAGGGCGAAGCCAGTGCGAGTGCGAGCGAGGCGGCGATAGGCGAGTGAAAAAGTCTCGCCTTGTTATTGTTGTTGTAGTGGCTTTTATTTTTTCTCAGCCGGCGCTTTTATTCTCGCACACACACACACACACACAAGCGCGCCGAGGAATAAAAGTAAATGCAAATAAATACACTCGCAAAAACACAAAACACAAACGGCAAATAAATACCGGTAAAATGAAAATCAAATAAAAGCACGTTTGTGTATGTGTGTGTGTGTTTAGGGGCAGTTACACAGATATTCTGCTTTTTTAAGGGAGTTTTTTTTTATATTTCTTTAAATATTAAAAAAAACCTAAAGTAAATAGCAAATAAAATAATATAAATTATATGTCAAAGAAGGCTCAAAAACCTAAAAATAAGCAAAGCTGCAGCAGTGAGGTGAAAGAAAAGATGGAGAAGATGGATTCGTACAAAATCCAATTGGCATTTCAGCTTGGAAAATTAACCCTTAGGCAGGGCAGGCTGTTTTTGATCTTAAAACAAACAAACAAATGTTTAAATTTATGAAACATTTTTAAATACCAAAATCACAAAATTTGGTAGCATATTTATATTTATTTTCGAATTAAATTTAAATATTAAACCTTAGACAGGTTTTTTTTATTAATAAAATATTTTAATTTATTGTCGAAAGCAAGCAAATTTATTGAACATTTTTCAATGCCAAAATCACAACATTTTCAAATTTAATTTGAATTTTAACCCTAAGACAAACCTTTTTTTATTTATTAAAGTATTTCAACTTAAGACTTATTATTAAAAGCAAGCAAACAAATTAAGTTCGAATTTATTAAACACTTCCTGCCTACATGTTATAGCGTTTTTCAAATGTAATTTAAATTTTTTTAAAATATTTATATAATATATATTTTACATATTTAGATTTTATTTCATCTCAACGATAAGGTTTTAAATTTTTGTCAATGCAAATTTTTTATCATGAATTTTTTTTTATTCCTTTTCTATTATCCTATCCATTTAAAATATTTTTATCAAGCTTTATTTTTTTTGGTTTCCCTTCCGCTTTTAATCTTTAAACACAGAAATGTGCCCTAAAAATTTGACTGTAAACAATTTCTCAATATATTTTTGCTCATTTTGTTTGGTTCTATATATAAAACCCAAATGTTGGTGATAAGAGGAAATGTCTTTCGATAAGGGGCTCAATATAAGCCACACAGTGCGCGTCATAAATGTATATGGAGTAATAACGATTTTAAATTGTTATTTTTCAGATGAATTTGCTGTTCTATTGCCAAGGCTCTGACAAATCTTGTCGCACTTATTGCCGACATTTGCAATCAATCATAAAATCACCAACAAAATGTTAAACAAGTAAAACACTCAAAGACCAAACAAAATCTCAGAAAAACTGTCATATCTGAAAAAAAAATCAAGTAAAACACATCGGAAAATAACAATTAGTTAAAAATGGATCAATTTCAAACTTCGCTGAATCCAAGGAAACAGGAGCTTTTGGAGGCTCGATTTATTGGAGTGAGGGTAAGTGAAAAAGTTGATATACATATAAGAGAAATGTCCTTAGAATTTTTCAAATACTGTAGGAGACAATGAGTTCGTTCCTGCTTTAAAAGTTGAATTTTTACATTTTTTTTTATTTTTTTCCGGATTTTTTTTATTGGCTTTCTGTGCTTTTCTGATTTTTAAATTACTTCATAGGTGTGACATAATTTTCTCGCTGATAAAAACTGATAAAAAAAATTTAAATAAAAAAATTATGAATTAAAATTTTTATTAAATATTTGAGCTAAAAACAAAAACACATTTTTCAATATAGCTAAATTTGCCTAAATTCAAAATGCAATCCTTGGACGTACTACCCTTTTTTTGACAGTGTACTGCCTCGCATAGATCGCGGCGATTGGCTGTCAATGGGCTGGCCCCTGGGGCCATTGAAGGGTTAATGGCAAACGGTTATTGCACTTTGGAACTTTTGTTGTTTCGTCGAGATGCACATGCAGATGCAGTTGTTGTTGCAGATGCTTTTCCGAAGTTTTTTCCCCTTGATGTTTTCTTTTTCTCGCCGTTTTTTTATGCACTTCTTTCTTGGCTTTGTGCCGCTTTGTTGAAGCGCAAGAAAAGGTATGAAAATGTGGAAAAAGCGAAAATAAATTAGCATTGGCAGGCGGGAGAACGAGAAAAGTGGGGGAAATTGGGAGGAAAATGGGAAAAATTGTGGGGATAATGCGAAGATGAGGCTGTGTGTGTGTGTAGATGTAGGTACATGGGAGTGTAAGTGGGGGGGTGGAGTAGGGGAAAGGTGGGTGCCTAGACCCGGCCCTCATTTCCCAACTCCCCTCCCCCTCCCATTTTCCACCCACTTCTGAGCTGCTCTTTGATGGTAAATACACAGAAGAAAAGTGCCTATACAATTTATTTAAAATTTAGTATTATATTTTTATATGTAAATTTTTTAAAATTAATCAAAGCATAATACATTAAAAAAAAATGTATATATTTATTAAAACAATATTTGTAGCTTATATAATTTTACTTTTAACTACAAATTGAAAAATGTTCGTGTTAATTTAATTTAAATTAGCTGAAAAATTAAGGATGCAAATTATAGTATAAAATCTATAGGCAAAACAAAAAGTTAAAAACTTTTAAAAATATTTAAATCTGACGAAAAATTGCAAGTGACCAGCTAAACGTTCGGAACCACCCTTGATTTTTGGCAAGTGTATGACTTAATCGCATCACTACCACAAACGCACACATGGCCCTCATCTTGTTTTTGTTGTTGTTGTCAACATCTCGTCACACCCACACCCACACACCTACACACACACTGACGTACAGTCAATACATAAATGCACGGCGCGCTGTACATAAAAGTACATAGGGACAGGAGCCACACACACACAGGCGTATGTGCACCACCCACCTGAAAATCGCCCAGAATGCCTATACACCGCCCACTTTTCCCGCCCCATTTTTGGTCTATTTGGTTTTTTTTTGGGTGGGTGACTCTGCGGATTTTCTTTTTGCATTTTGCCGCGCTCCCTGCTTTTCGTGTGTAATGGAATGAAAGCACAAATAAAAGGACAGCTGATAACAGCAAAAGAATTTAAGCAGTAAAGGGAAAGTTAAGGAAAAAGGTAAAAATTATTAAAAATTTAATAAGAAATATATATAGATTTTTTATTTATTTCTAATTTAGTAAATAATTATTTGTAATAAAATTAGTAAGCATTGCTGTTCTGCTGACCGCGGCTGTAGCACAATGTAAACGCACATTAAGCTAGAAAATCAGCTGCTTTGATTTTAGAATTTGAAAATATCATAACATAACAGGATAACGCCAGCGATAACAGGGGTTAAACAGAAAGCGAAAATAACAGCGCGCACTGCGCTTCCGCATGTTGTTAGCATTAACAGTGACGTTTCGCCGGCTGTCTCTCTCGCTCTTTTTTTTCTTTTGCCATTTTGCCTTTCCCCCGTATCTTTCTCTCTTTCTTTTAATGTGGTCGTAGGTCGGGCGCTGTTCGCTCTGCCGACGTCGACTGCACTGCTACTCCTGTTTTTTTTTTTATATTCAGGAAATTTTCAAGGAAAAATATAATATAATATTAAAAATTAAATTAGTACAAAAATTATATAAATAAAAGTATTATTTCTGCCCCTTTAACTGACTCTTGCAGCTGTTTGTTTGTTGTCTTTGTTTGCCAAACACTGTTTGTGGTTAATGGGTTTATTATTGCATTTATTCGCCACTGTTGTTGTGGCAACATAAACGACTGTTTTATGAATATTTATGATAAACATTAAAAACTTATAAAACAACCAATCTAAACTTAAATGAAAAAACAAAATACTTCTACAAAAAAAAAACCAATAACAATAATAAGTAAGGTGATTATAAGGCGTAAACATCTTTAGAGACACAATAAACAAATGTTCTTAAACCTTTACCTTTATAAAAAAAAAATTTTTTTTAAATGGCCTTAATACAAACATACTATTATTTTAATAAATACTTAAAAAAACCAAAGTATTGGGATTTTTTAAAATAATTTTAAAACTAATGGTCTTTAAGATTAAATATTCCAATTTATAATAAAAGCATCACATATAACACAATATATTTTTTTTTATATTAAAAATTATTATTCAGACATTTTTGGGGTAGTAAGAAAAACATTAATTATTTATTTTACTGAACACTAAATAATGAATTATTAGAGATTTATTCACCAAAAAAGGATTGAATTTTCACATATTTCTTAAAATCCATTACTGGCTTGAACGCGGCTGTAAATCACAGACATAAAAGTTGCGTTGAATAAAAGCTTTAAAAAGAAGACCACGGATTTTCCAAGGAAAGCTGAAAAAGGGACGACAAAAACAACAACATTTCGGCGGCCACCATTCGCGAGGCGTCGCTGTCGCGGCCGACGTCGCCGACGCCGTCGACGCTGGCAGCGGCCGCGACTGCGGCCGAGGAAGACGAAGCTGCGTTTTTGGCGACGTTCGCCGGCAGTTGTAAGCGGTTCGTTGTCGTTGTCGTTTATCGCAGTTGTCCTGTTTGTCTTTTCCGATTTTTTGCCGCTCCCCCCCTCCGAACACGAACGGCAGCGCAAAGAGGAAAAGGAGGAGGAGAAGAGGCAGAGCCCAAGCAGCGACGCCGGCAGAGCAGAAAAAGACGAAGTTGCAGGAGAAAAAGCATTGCAAACAGAAAAGAGCAAATAGCAAACAGCACGTATAAGCCGCAAAACGGAGGGGCTGATAAAGGCGAGGAGAAGCCGGAAAAGCGGTTTTCCAGCGGCGCACTTTTCCGCACATTTCCACGCCTCAATGGAGTTTCAGTTTCAGTCGGTGCTATCGTTATCGTTATCGCAACGCCGCCTGTTGTTGTCATCGGCGCGACTCAAAGAGCCAGAGAGCGGGCGGAGCGAAGAAAGCTAACGGAAGAGCGAGGGAGAGAGAGAAAACTCATTGCAGAAAATGCAATTTCTCTTTGATTTTTTTTGAACGAATTTTTTTACGTGCAGTGTTTGGCAGTGTGAAAAATGTACAAGAACCAGTATACAATAAACAAGCAAGGAAATTAGGAAAACACAAGATCATAGAGAAGAAACAAGAGCCGGAAGAGTGGGTGCCACAAAATCAAAACAGCAACAAAAATAAAATACAAATAAAAACAAGTAAACAAAACAAAAAATAAATATATTAAAAAGCTTTCAATATAATAAAAAACCACAAGAAAAATAGCGAAAACATTTAAAAAATTTAAAAAAAACAATGAGTAAAATAAAATACAAAACATTAAATCAGAAAATAAACAAAACCTAAATCATAATCACAAAGTTAAGCAAAATAAACCCCAATCATTTAGAACTAAACGTAAAAATTGCAGTGGAACAATGAATTAAAACGAATTAAAAACCAAAGCAGCAAACAAAAAAACAAAGGCAAAGGCAACAAACAAGACGCGAGAAAGAGACGCAGAGAGGCGGCCAGAAAGGGAGAGAAACAGCCGAGATGCCCGTGGTAAAGCAGCGGAAAATGAGCCGCTTTAAGGTTAGTCCATCAAACCAAAAGAGATTCGCGAAAATGGAGAGGAAAATGGTCGGGAAAATGTTGGGAAAATCTGTGTAAACGGGGGAGTGAGGAGGAAAGCTTAAAAATATAAGAGAAAGTGTCAAAAACCCAATGAAAAAATGTATAATGAGATGGGTTAATTTTTTATTAGAATCTAAGGATGAGCTTTTAATATTCCTTGAACTTTGAAGAATTTTAAAATATTAAATAGTTAGTTTATATAGCAATGTAATTAAATTAAAGACTGAATTAACATTATTTTTATAATAAAATAAGCGCTTTTTAATTAATATTTAATTGTTGAAATTATGATATTTTTTAAAATTTTATAAATTATTTCTTAGCCCATTGAAATACTTACCTTATTGACTTAAAATCGAAGTTTCCGTAAGCCCAAAGAAAGGTGCTCAAAATCGAGAAGTTTAAGTGGCGCAACTAGAAAACCTAATTTCTCTCTTGTCTAGCTCTTCTTCGTCTGCTTCGGCCTCTTCGTCTTCGCCTTCGCCTTCTTCTTATTTGGCCACTTAATGCTTGGACTTACCAATGAAGAGAAAAAAAAGTCAAATACACCACAAAAAAAACTAGTAGTGGGAAAAAATGCAAAAAAAATTCGCAAGTTCAATGAACTTGCCATGAAAATTATACGCTGCCAGCTCACGGCGGTGGGGCCACTGAAGAAGGGGGGCGGGGCGGGAAGGGGTGAGTGCGGAGAGGAGAGGAGGAGGCGCGGAAGAAGCAGGGGAGGAGGAGGAGGGCAAAAAACTAGTCATGCGTCGCTGCTGCTGCATAGATTTTGCGACTGCGACCTGACCTAAAATGCAAAAAGTACTTTTTTCTGCTCTCGTTGAGCTGTTAAAACGACACGTCTCTCCGCAAATGACTGTTACTTAACAGAAGTTAAGAGCGAGTGGCAGAGAGAGAGGAGTGGAAAAAGGGGTACAAAAAAAAAGCTGGGGACCGAGTTCATGTATTTGCAAAAAAAATGCAATATAAGTGCTGGAAAATCGAGCAGAGCTGTGAAAAATGAAATGAAAATATGCTGGCTGCTTTGTGTTTTCTCAAAGATTTATTTTCCAAATCTAGGTCACTCTTAAGTGCTAAGAAATTGTGCTTAAAAATTATTTCATTTAGATAGTAGATGTTAAACGATGTAAAAATAGAGATATCCTAAAAAATAAAATCCATAAAGAAATCTAATTTAGCGTTAGGAATACTTAAAAAAATTTACATTTTTTTGTTTTGAAATCAAAATTATAATAATTGAAATGTGACAAATAACAATAATTAAATTGTGATTTGAAATATTTACAAATTTAAAATTATAGGTAGTTAAATTTTGTTTTTAGATATAAAAGAATTTAAAATTATAGGTATTTAAAAAAATACATAAGGCTACATATACCAAAAAAATATTTTCTTGCAATTAAATTTATAATCATTCTTGAAGACATATTCTACTTAATTTTTACCTAATTATCAAACAAAATAAAATAGGTCACTTTAAATATTCAATTTTTTCCCCAATTCATACATTTTTAATCTCTTACAAGCTTACTCTTCAAGTTAACAAGGAAATGCAGAAAAATTAAATAAATATGTAAATTATTTTCCATATCATTTAATCTTTAAGATAATTTGAATCCCTTAAAGAAAGAGCAAATTAAAACAATCTCACTTTAATTAAATAAAACACAGTAGACTGCACTTTTAGCTAAATCAAATCTTCAATTTTAAAAAATTAACATTTCTATTTATACACCCTGCTTAACCTTAATGTTCTACTTTATTTAACGATTGCCAAGACCATTTCCCATAAGGTCAAGAGAACTTAAACAATTATTCAGTCAACTTAACTGGGAATATTTGGAGAATAATAAAACAATTATTTCTTTGTTTCAAGGAGAGAGCAATTGTTATTGAAACGCATTTAAGAAATCTGAATACTTAATGTGGCATTTAATAATGTGAATAATATTGTGCAAATATTACCAGGAAATCTTTAATAAAATTAGACACTTTCTCCAGCAATATTTGCTCCTTACATATAATTACATAAGCGATTGTGTATATTTTGTAATCATGGGAAAATGTTTCTTTCTGAGTGAAATTTGTTTTACGAGCCTGGGGTCGGGCGGAAAAGTCGGTGGGGGTGGGGGGGAGGTAATATGTATCCTAGAAGTGGGTTGGGGTTTTCGGGAGATTTTAGGCTTTTGATGCCCACAAAAGGCGACGACAACTGCGGCTCACTGGCGCCCCCTAGGGGACAATACCACATGTATGTATGTGTGTAGGTATGTGTGTGTGTCTATATGTATTTTTTTCTCTGTTTATTTTATTTATTCTCTCTTTTTCCTTGCGCTGATATAAAGAAGATAAGAGTGGGGTGTTGGATGGCGGGTTTTCATAGAGAGCATTTTCGGGGGGTTGGGGTTTTTGAGGGGGTTTTGGGTAAGGAAAAGCGTGGGGGGGGTTACATTCGTAGGTGCCGCCATCTGTCGGTTTTTTTTTCTCGTTGTTGTATGAGTTGACATCACAACGGATATGGAATTTTTCAATATTTACGGTGGCTGCCGCTGCTTCTGTTGTTGTTGTTGTTCTTGTTGTTAATATATGCAGCTCACACATACACTGGAAGAAAGTTCGTTGTTTTTTTGTTTGGCAGGGGTTTTGGGTGGTGCGCAAAAGCACCCAACCTCGTGCACCCCCCTTGGTTACCCCCCCTGGGAGTCTGCTTTTCGTTGCTTATGTAAGAATGTTCAGCATGTTTCGCTTTTATATACTTCGAGTGGGCGTTAGCTGGGCGGTTGAAAAAAGGGGCGGGGCTGGCCACGCACAGCACCCTTAGTAATATTTTTCCTATTTTTTGCAGATTTTTTTCTGCCGTTTTTCCAGCAGCCTCGCAACCATCTTTGTTATCCTTTCGTTTTACCATTGTTTTTTCACCATTTTTGTTAAATTTTTAAAAATTTATTTTACTTTTCCGCTGACAAAGGGAAGTGCAGCATTGGCCCAGTAGGCGGCGTTGGTAAAAAATTTAACAATTTGTTGGCAAGGAAGCGTTGGAAAGCGACCTCTAGTGGGTGGTCCCCATAATTGTTGTCTTTTTGCGGAGATTTTTCAATATTAAGCATACGCCATGTTGTGTTAAGAAAAATCGAAGGTAAATGAAATGTACTTATATAGATAAATATTAATGATGATGGTAGGGGAATGAGAATGTGGAGAAAGGCTGAGACTTGTGTATAATATTATTATAATAATCATTGCAAACGCGGCGTATGCGTAATTTCATTGCATTATTTCGGAGATAAATATTAAGTATACGTTGCGTGGGTCAAGCAAAGTTTAAGACCATTCAAAGTATTTTATTTTATATCTTATTAGCATAGCAAACTTGGTATTTAAAGAATCTTAAGTACGTGTAGAACAATTTGTTAGTTGTTGCACTTAATTAATATGCCTAATGTGGCAGGCAAATTCCCGTGTAATTTGTCATACCTTTTGGGAAACATATTTGACTTTTTAATTTGGTTAATTTGCATTTTTGCCCTGGTGCAGAGGAGCGAAATGCATTTGTGACCAGATTAGAAGTGGCAGCAATAATTCGAGCCACATATATTATATATACATAAATCGGGGAGGGGGCGATGGCATATAGACCAGCGACTAATATAATATGCGTTAAGTATATGCAGCTCAACGCACACCCGCACACCCACATACACAGAGCCATCATTTCAGGCGTGTGTGTGTAAGTGTGGCTTTTGTATAATGAGAATCGTTGGCCAGCGCATTATACATATTTATATAATTGCATTTTGTTTGCTTATAAAGGATGCGCACACACCACCACACACATGTGTGTGCACACACTCAAAAGCACACATTTATAATGAGGCGAGGGTGGTTTTTAGACTTTTTCGTATGAATATAATTAGCCAAAATTAATTTGGCAATTTTTTTTATATTTCTATTAAAACATATACATAAATGATAAATCCTTTAAGAAATAAAGTTAATTATAATGAAGTTATGAATGGGTATTTAAATAACTAGTCTCTATTTATTTTACGGTTTTCAATCAATTTTAAATTGTATATTCTTTTTACTAAGAAAATATATTTATATATTTATTATATAAATATATACTGGTACTAGAAGGTTATAGTTATTATAAAATACACTTATTAATTCTTTATATTAAACTAAACAAAAATGTTTGAAATATTTTTTAGGGTTATAAGAAACCAACTTGTGACTTCCTTGAGCACTTGCGGCAACTCTAGAAACCCCCCTCGCCGCCTGTCACCCATTCTGTATGTATAACTCTGTGGTCTCTTCAATGTTTGCCCAACATTTGCCAGTCATAAAACCCCCTGACGGCACAGACGCACAGCTATACGTACATATATAAGCCAATTCGCAGCACGGAGATTACGATTTTCGCCTGGATTTGGCAATTGAAAATTAGCGGATTAGGGCTGGTTGCCTTAGCGAGGCTGCACTGTGGTGCCGAGAGAGAATTTCAAGGGGTTTCGCTTCTGTTTTGCAAGTCTTATACTGACCAAGCGGTTTGTCTATAATAAACGGGGCTTTAAAATGTTCTATAAAAGAATGCACATGACAATTTCCCAGTCTCGCAATGGGGTTATTTCGCTTTTGCTGTTGACGTTTTCATAAAGCTTTGGAACTTATTTAATCCTTCTATTTTCGTCCTTCTGTTTGTATTGGATTGTTGAATTACACTGCAATAAAATCAAAATTTCTCGTATTTTTATTTAAAAGAAATATTAATACTTAATGAAAATTCAATCACTAGGGTTCTGAAATTATTTTTTTTTTGTATCTAAAAGTATGCAACAAATATTTTCAGCATTGAAGTACTTGGAATTCATTGTAAAAGGAAACTATTTCTTGTTCACTGCATACTTTTAGACATCTACAAATATATTTAAAGTGATTTCAGAACTTTATTGATGTTTAAAATGTGCTTCTTAACTAAATGCTAAACTAGTTCTAAAATTTCTAGTTTAAGAATGAAACTTTTCTGTAGCTGGTAGTGTTTCGGTGTGTTTTTTCGATTTATGGATGTCCTGGGGCATATATTTTTGTTCCAGTGTTTTTATCAATGCTCCTGGCCTCTGTGTTAACTCACGCGCTCATCTCCGAGTGTCCTGCTCCATCCTGTATGTGTGGGTTGTTCTGTGGGTGGTGGGCTGTGCGAGGTGGTAGGTGTTCGGTTCAGTGGGCGGGTGGCTCTGTGGCTGGGTGGTTTAGTGCCTCGGTGGTTCGCCGGCTGCATGGCAACGCAACTCGACGCATTTCAGCCGGATGCCTCCAGTGGCAACCAGTTAGTTTTGAGAGCACAGAGAACTTAGGATGGGTGGGCAGGATAGATGGATGGGATGGGATGGGATGGAATGGAATGGAATGGGGTGGTATGGGGATGGATAGTGGGCGGGCCTCGTAGGTGCGGGGTCCAAAACCATCGAAACATTGCCCAGGCAGCCGAGGCTACAGGCTACAGGCGGCTGGCTATTCCATTTCCCCGGCACTTTGCACATAGTTATAAGCCCCGCTTTCGTCCCGATCTCTGCCTGCCCCTTTTTGTGGCGCGGCTGGCTACACTACAGATGCAGATATACAGATACAGATGCAGATACAGATACAGCTACAGCTACGGCTACTATTCTCGGCTCCAGATGCGGATGCAGATGCAGATATACGGATAGCACCGGATAGCGGATACATATATACACACGGATCTCTATGTATATACGGCTGCGGCGGCGTTTCTGGTACATAGAGCACATCTATGCCTCCGCTGGTGTGTATCCCGCACATCCGCCATGTATCGGCAGCTCAGCTTTTTGTTAGTTTTCCCTCAATCGCATTTCCTTCTTTCACTTTTCGGCGACAAGCTTTCCCTGATTTTGGTGGCTTTCCTTTTGCAGCATACTTATTGGGTGGCTTTTCCAAAGAACAAGGGCTCCTGGGAAATGGGTTAACTTATTTTACAATTAACAAAGACAACCCCTTATGTTGACCAGCATTTTATAAAGTTTTAGAAAATATAATATAATAAAAACATAGCTTTTATCTGCCCGTTTTCTACAGATCCCTGTTTTGCTTTCAATTTTTAGTGGATTTTCAGAGAAAAGTATTAAAATATTAATTTCTATAATTTCTAAAAGTTGCAAAAATAAAAATCTTTAAGTTAAATCGTATTTGTATAAATCAAAACATGCATACATCTATTAATTTTTGTTTAAAAATTGGGTAAATATGATAGCTTTTAAAAACCATTTTATTAAAAATATTTTTAACGACTTCTTGTTGAAGTATTATAATAATGTATTATTATATTATAATTTTCATGAAGGTGTAAAATATTTCCTACATTTTAAATATATTCCAAGCTGTTTACAAATATTTTTCTTACTTTTTCTGTAGCTTGTTTAATATTTCGTGTAATATTATGTAAATTCCTTTCAATTGTGAAGCGATTAAAAACTTGACATTTTTTTAGAGAGCAAAGAAAGAAAGTGGAAGAAATTCAAAGTCCACCCAACAACTCCCTCTTCCTCCCTTCAAAGTCTCGGTTCATTCAATTCGTTTTCTTTTAATTTATTTAGCTGGTTTTGAGTGCCCTGCAAAATATCGGAGTCACAATGCCAGTCTTTGTGTATAATACATGTTTATATACCATCTGTTCCTGATGTTTTTAAACTTTTGCAACTTCCTCTTACTACTTTCCCCCCTCTTGTGTTCTCCTCTTTATTTTCTTTGTGTGCAAAACAAATTAAAAATTCAATTTTGTTGTGAAACTTTTGCACTTTGCAGAATGTAACTGGCCCGTCTTCCCCTCCACCTTCTGAAAGTAGGAAAGGACCCGCCTCTATTATCCTTGCCCTTTGCCCCTTGCCCTTTCGCCTTCACCCCCTTTTTGCAACATTTTTTGATGTTGCGTGCATTTGTGCAATATGCTAAATAATTGAGAGTGAGTATGGCAACTCATAACCCTTGCATATTTTCCTGGTTTTCGAAGGCCCTCGCCATTTTCCCTTCCTCTCTCCTTCCTCACCCTGTATTTATACTTTTTTCTGCCTCTGCTTTGTACTTTCTTCGTGTCCCTTGCTGTGTGTATTTTGCCTATATGTTTGTGCGTGTGTTTGAGTGCCACGCCTGCAATATTTTGTTTTGGGAAAAGTTTTCTGGTATTTTTCGGGTGTGGGTGGCAACCCTGGGTGCATTTTCGTTTTCTTTTTTTTTTTTTGGAGAGATGTCTAAACTGCAAGCCCAATGAAAAAATGGGCAAACTGAACTACTTTACAGATAAATATCTTTTATAGAACACAAGGTCCCCATTAAATTAAAAACTATTTATGTTAAGTAGAGTTTCCAGCCACATCTTTAAGGCTAACAATTTTATTTTTAAAAATTCTTTTAACTAAAGTGAATAGGTTAGTGCATTTAAGATAACTAAAAATACGTATTCAGTCTAATTTCTTTACCATTAATTGTAATATTTTTTTTAAATAAATTGTTTTTAATTTTTAATCTTTCCCAGGTTTTTAATCTGTTTTTCCATCTTTGACCAGATGCAACCCTTCACTAATTTCAGCTTGATTTGTTGATTTGTTTGCTTAGTTTACCTGTCGACGGTTGTTGAATGTTGCTGTTGCTCTTGGTGATGTTGCTGCTGTGGTGGCTTTGTGTTGCCTGCCTCTTGCTGTTGGTCATTGGCCTGTTTTGTCGTCTGTGTTGCGTCGGTCAGTTTTTCGGTTGCCATAGAGCCTCATGGGCAATGACAACAGCAACAGCAGCAGCAACATCATTAAAAATTGCACCAGCAGCAGCAACACTTAGCCAAGAAACAGCAACAACAGAAGAGAAAAAAATATCAACAAAATTAGCAGCATTGTTTTGAGAAGTACCAGGAAAAGATATATGAAACAGAAGCAACCACTTTTGAGTTGGTTAGAAAACAAGCGTTGGCAACAGGAGCAACATCGCTAGGAATGGCAGAATCAACAGCTTCAATCTTAAGAGCAACAACGCCTGAAGAAGCTGCAGCGATGGCAACAACAATATTAGAAATAAGAACAATAACAGCGGCAGCAACATAAGGAACAACAGGAGCAACATCAGGAGGCAGCGCCAGCAACAGTAAGCGCAACAAGAACAACAACACCTTAAATTGCGCACTTTGCGTCGCGATATTCAACATTTGCCATGGGCTGGATGTTGCTGCTGCTGCTGCTGCTGCGGCTTCGGCTGAGACGACGACAACATCGCTGGTTGCTGGTTGCCGGTTGCCCGTTGCTGGTTGCTAGTTGCTGCTGGCTGGTTGCTGCCTGTTTTTGTTGTTGCCTAGGTTCACATTCTCATTACAGTTCATTCACCCAAAAGATACGGCTTTATGTATCTATTAGTTATGTATGTGCCTCACAGCCTTCAGTTCAGTTCAGTTAAGTTTCGTTGTTGCTGTTGCTGCTGTTGCTGCTGTCGATGGGGCAAGCTGGAGCAGCAATAGCAGCAACCACATGGGCATCGGCATCGGCAGCCTCCGCCTGCAGTTTCAGCCAAGTTTTGATTTGTGTTATGTTGTAGATACACACATACGCGGACCGGAGGCAGCGGCCGCAAATGCAGATACAGATACAGATACATTCCTCTTGACCATCTGTCGTCGTTGTCATCTGTCTCACCTCTGCTCCCCCCTCCCCAAGGCGAAGTTGCGCATTGTTCATCTGACAACAAAAAAGTTTGCAAAAAAACCATCCACACAGTTGGTTTACAACTTTCAGATACTTTTCGAGTCGCTTGAGTTGCAAATGCCTATAAATGCAGCTAAGCAATCATTAAAATTACTTAAAAATATCACGGAATATTTTAAACTCCTTCAAAACTATATGACCCAATTATTTATTATTTTGCAAAATCATAAAATCTGCCAAATTTACTAGGTTTAAAATTCGAAAATGCATAAAGATTGCAATTATTTTAATTTAAAATTCTAAACTAATATTCTTTATTCATTCTTTAAATTAAGAACCAAAGGAGGCAGTTAATGGAAATTATTCACATTTTTTGAAAATTCTAACTTGTCACAAGGTTTTTAATAAAATATAATCTGCAACAAGTATAATTTAATATTGTTTGTTTTAAAGTTGATCTAATGAAAATGTGTTATAGAACACAGCCAATAAATATAATTTTATATAGTATTATATATAGGATTTTGGACAAAATGCCCCTTTTTTAGCGGTTTTTTTATCGTAGCTTAGCCAAATCAAGGTGTACAGCGAAAAGACCGACGGTTTTGAGCCCCCATTACTTAAAGGAATATTTAATTTTTGAAGATTTTTTACATTTTTTGTAAGGGGGTGCATCAGGATTTTTTGAGATTCCCAATTTGGCGAAAAATGTCCCTTTTTTAGTGGTTTTTTGATCGTAGCTTAGCCAAATCAAGGCGTAGAGCGAAAAGACCGACTGTTTTGAGCAGCTGGCGAGCTCTGCTGACGATCCCCATCACTCAAAGAAATATTTAATTTTTGAAGATTTTTTTCATTTTTAGGGTGCATAAGAATTTTTCGGGATTCAGATTTCGGCGAAAAAATAACTTTTTTTCATTTTTTTATGGGTGTGCATCAGGATTTTTTCTTTTTACAATATTATTAGTTCATGCAATCGTTCTTCATTTAAATATGATTGTTTGGTTTTAATAGGACTGTGTATAAATACATACATATATATAGATTTACAAGTCCATGAGGTTTCTCGGCAATGGAAAAAGTAAATAAGTGTTTAAAATGTTGTATTTAATTAAGGGTATAATACATTAAATAATTATAAATATATTGATTATAACAATGTTAATTAATTCTCTTTTTCTATTTTCTTGCAGGTGAGTTTCCGTGTTCCCTAAAAAATATAAAGGCAATATTAATCGATTGTTTTCCATTTGGTAAGATACAAATTTGTACGATAAATGAGTCTTCTCTTTTGTATTTATTATCATTTCCCTTCGACTTTTATCTGTATCTATCTGTGTTTCCTTAAAAAATGTTGCCGAAAATGTCGAGCAACTTTTGTTGTTGTTCTAGTCATGCCTTTTGGTTTGTTTTTATATTCCCCTGAAAAAAACGAAGAAGAACTTGGTGGAAAGAGAGCTCAATTTTCAAAGCCCCCCTTGGATTTTTCCACCTTCTCACTTTTCATGGCGCGCTTAGTTTTCCAATGTGCAACATGCAGCATCTGTGGCAGAGCGAGACGGGGCTATGGCGAGCAAAGGAGAGGGGGAGAGAGAGAGAGCTAGTGAGATGGAGGTGGAAAGTGGAGACTGCCATTTCCAGTGTGTATTTAGCAAAATGTTTTGTTGCTGTTGTAGTTTAGTTTTCCCACTTCCAGGCAGCAGTCGACTGCTGCAACTGCAACAGCAGCAACAACACGGCCAGCAACAGCAACTGGCAACCTGCAACACCAACAATCTGCAACCTGCAACAACAAAAGGGGCTCCTAAACTCAACACAGAGCTTTGCGAACAGCCTCAGAGCCTCGGTTTTGTGTCTATTACATGCAGTGGAAGCCCAGGAAACCCCCCGTTGATACTGAATTTCCCCCCTTCAACCCCCCCCCCCCCCTTGCCACCCAGAAACCCCCTTGGAATTTTCCAATCCCCCCCGCCCCTGCCCCTTTGTGTTAGCCAAATGCAACCAAACAACCATGATGACGAGCTGACGGTGGCAATGCCTCGCCCTAGAAAATTCCCTACTACCCCATAGGCCCCTCGCCAGCCTCCCGCCGCCCACCACCACCCACTCCTCACCCCCTCCTCACCCCCCGGGGGCCACTTTGATTTGTGGACCCCCCATTGACCCCCCACCGCACCCCCGTCACTCACCCCACCGTCCCTGGGAGCTTAGTTTAGTTTTCGGGTATACATAAATCAAAACCTTCTTGCAGTCCATCGTCGATTTTGCAACATTTTTTCGGGCAAATGAAATCGAGGGAAAAATTCCAAAGCTTCTGGAGAGACAAAGAAAATTGTGCAATCACTTTAAACGCAATTTAATTGGGGCAAACATTAGTAAGATATAAAGTTAAATAAGCCAATGAAAGGTTCCTAATGAACAAGGATTTTTTAACACTTTTAGCAGACTTTTTTAGATAGTAAAAGCCTGTTGATGTTTTAAATACCCAAGCCTTAAATACCCAACTTTAAAATTCCTTTGAAGAATACAATAAGGTATGATAATCTTCCATATCTGATATGATATCTTCAATTGCCCCTTAATCCAGTTAAAGAATTAAGCTTCGAGTACTTGAGCAGATTACCCGCTTTAACATCTGCTTTGTCTTTCAATCAGGACGGCGTCTATTAAATATCAACTTTAACCCTCAACGTCTGTGGTCCAGTTCTCGGCCCAAACCCGACCCCAAGCCCAACTTAACCCTTTAAGCACTGGTCCTCCCTTAGGTGAACATTGGGAATTACTCACGTAACTCAACCGAATGTGGGGGAATCACATAATCACTCGATTCCCAGTCAACACACGTTGATGTTGGGCAACTCCTCATAATTCCTTCTGGCCAAAATCTTTTGTTCTTGAGCCCCGAACCTCCGATGTGCGAGGGAGACGGTCTTCTCCGCCCGCAGAAAGAGAGGGGGCGAGAGTGAGAGCGAGAATGCAGCCAATTGGCAATACTCACACACGTCGAGAGTTTGGCTAATAAGTGAAGTATCCATAATTGTTTGATGGGGAAAAGGGGGCGTGGCACCCGGTGCCATCATATTTGCTCTAACTCAGAAATCATAACTCTCCACCATGGTGGGCAGTCGAACAGCGAGGCTCAAGGTATTAGCTGTTGTTTGCATAAATAATTTTAAAAAATCTATTTTTAAGGTATAAAATACATTATCATATTGTTACAAAAGTTTTAAGTCAGGTTTTAGGCTTTTTTTTGGAACTAGCTAATAGTTTTCAAAGCTTACATACGTTCAATTATGTAGTACTGTATTAAGTATACAATACTATCGATATTTGTATCGAAAAAATCGATACATTAACTTACTTTCTTTAACATGTATTTAAAAGCTTGTCAGCTTTAATAAATCGTTTCAATGCAAACAGAATCCGTAAATATCGATGTATGTATCGATTTCGATAAACACTAGCCATGCTTGTGATGAAATATCGATACTATTGGTTAAAACTTTCAACTAGACTTATTTTCTTTGTTTTTTTTTGTATTTAATAGCTTGTCAGCATTAATAAATTTTACTAAAGGCCGAACCGATGAGTAAAGATCGATATATATCGGTGTTGATAAATATTATCCATGATTTTAATAAAATATCGATACCATTGGTTTATATTTTCAACTTCTCCCATTTTCTTGCGCCCAACTGTATAAGCCAAACTATTGAAATATGGGAACACTTTGGCCTTTGTATCTTTGTATCGGTGTGTGGCTCTGTTTCAAACCTGTATGGGTGTATCCCGGCCAAGGTGTGTGGGTGTGCGTGTGTCGGTGTGTGGGATGCGTGAGTTGCATGAGTGCAGGATGCGCGCGCTGCACAGAAACCCACGCACACAATCGCACAATCGGACATGAGCAGCTCAAGGAACAGGCGACGACGATGGTCCTCAATCAGGAATTTCTAGGCGGAAAATGGGGGAAGGGTGCAGCAGATTGGGATGCATGGAGTCGGCATGGATGTGAGTGTGGATGTGGATGTGGATGTGAATGTGGAGGTGACCGGGCGGCGAATCGTTGGAGGATTGGTGGAAAATCGTGGAAAATTTTCGGCAGCCGCCGCCAACCCATTAACACGATGTCCACGATGACGATGGCGATGGCGATGGCGATATGACGAGCGCAACTCCACCTCGGTTCGCTGGTTTTGTTTGTCGTCGCTTTTTGGGTTTTGCCTTTGTGTTAATATCACGGCAACACTGCCACTGGACCTGAGACCCATCCGCATGTGTATATAGCCGAGTATATAGACAGAAACACATAGCCATTTATGTATATACCAGCAGCAGCAGGTCCTCGATGTCCTCGAAAGTGGCAAGTGCAAAAGAACAATAAACAATCGCTAGTACGCGTTTTCGTAATCGCCTGAAATGAATAATTTAATAAATAAAATTAATAAATTACCCGAATTAAACGAAGGTCAAATTAATAATTATAGTAAGAACTTTAACAATGTAAGCCAATAAGACAATATGTCTTAAGTGATTCGCCAATAATGGTTATATACTGCTAAAACCTTTAATGCTAAAATATGCTAAAATATTTAAATATTTTATTTTTTAATAACAACTTAATAGGCGAAATAACACAAACAAAGAAATAACCACTTGGAACACCTATAAAAATTATACAAAGCAATTTTATAGTATATATGGGAAAATATTTGAGGTATTTTTATTCTTTAATGGTTTATTTCCAATATATTCACCCCTTTATAAATTTTACAGAGTCATTTTGAAGAATATAATTTTAAAGAATAGATGGAAAATATTTTATGTATTTTTAGTCCTTAAAGGTTTTTTTCCCCATTTATTCATCTCCTATACAACTACCATATTCAGTTTCCAACAAAGGCCAAGATGTCAATGGCAAAAATTTCCTGGTAACTTGTCCAAGAACGTTTCACTTGCCAAAGGAATTCATTTGAGCCTTAGCACTCAAATGCCCATAGAATATGTGGTGTTTAGAAAAAAAGTATGTGTAAAGGAGTTTTAGTGTCTATTTTTCGTCCTGTGAATTTTGAGGAATTTTTCAATTAGTTTTTATTTTAAATTTCCAATATTCATTTTTTATTTAGCAGGTTTCAATTAGTTCTGTGCTGTTTTGATTTGCATAACACGTGAGAGACAGGTGTGGTTGTAGCTTTAGCTTGGGTTGGTCGAATTTTGTGGCAGTTTTCCTCTGGCCTGCCAAGCTGGGTTTTCCGGAAAATCTCTGTTTTTACGCCACATTTTACTCCTGTTCCTTTTTGCTCCTACTATTCCTGCTGATTTTCCTGCCTTTACGGTTCTTGTTTGCCGCCCACACACGCACACAGCGACACACACTTTTCCTGCCCTTAACCTGCCTGCTTTCCACCCATTTTCCTTCCTATTTTCTCTTGAATTTTCCTACGCCCCCATGCGCTTTGCCTTTTGTCAGCTGTTGCAGCAGCTTCAGGCAATCACTTCTGCCTTTTTCCCCCACCCCCTCATTTTTTGCCCACCCATGGGGAAAAACCTTCCAATATTTTCTGGATCCCTATTTTCGGATACGTTTATTAAAATATTTTTTTTTCCCGTTGAATAGGAGGTATTTGTATTTTTTGTACCCCTTTTTTCCCTTGTTTAACCCCCCTTTTCCAGCCATTTTTAACCCTCTTTTGCCCTGCACTTCATTTTGCATTGTTGGTGGGGGGTGGTGGTGGGGTTGGGGGGATATTGCACTTCGGTTTTGCGTTCGTTACCGTTGTCACGAGCCAAAAATTGTGCGCTGATTCTATTTTGTGTGTGTCCATAACTCAGCAACTACCCAGTCAAGCTATATAGTGCCCCTCTCTTTCGCACGGCCATCGGGCCGATAGCCCCCTCTCGCTCGCACGGCCACTGTTGCCGTCTCTTTCGTCGAGGGGCCGAGTGAAGAAGCAGAGGGAGCGGATGAGGAAGAGGAAGAGGCGTCTCTGGAGAGAGAGAAAGGCTTTCTCGCATCCAGAAGTTGTTGCCACTTTAAGTTGGTACCGTTCGCTGTCGTTGTCGGGTTAACGGTATCCCAAAGACACACACAAAACACACACACACTCCCGCACACCCACACACCCACAGAGATTCCCACCACACCCACGCATGTCACCCACACAGATGCAGCAAAGAAATTAGCCGGAAAAGCCGCCTTAAGACAAAAGGAAGTCACAAAAAAAAGAAGAGAAAAACTAAACCCACCTAAGAGGGAGACTACATGATACTCAGAAATCTGCTGGTAAATATTAATTACCAAAAATCGACTTAAACAAAGAAAAGCCAGAAACACAAATTTTACTTTTACTTGCAAAGTTTTAGTGAGAGTCTGTGTGTGTGTATCTGTGTGAGCTACTGAGTGTGTGTATGTGTAGATAGATGATTGACTAAATGAATTGTCCAGCAACAAGTGGGAAAGTGTAGATTGCGGTTAAGGAAGAAGCTTTACAAGATATCAGTAATAATAATGCAACTTGGCCGGAAACTGACAGGAACTTAAAACAAACATAACCGGAACTTAACCGGTACCTAACCTCAAATTTAAGGAGAATTAAAAAGAGTAACTAGTTAGCAACAAGTGCTTTGAAGTGGGAAATTGTAGATTGCGGTTAAGGATGAAGCGTTACAAGTTATCAGTATCACCAAACGAAGCTTGGCCGAAAATTGACAGGAACCTAAAAACACTTAACCGGAACTTAACCTCAAATTTAGGAGTAACTGGCTAGCAACAAGTGCTTTGAAGAAAAAGTACTATAATGTAGCATTGCTTCTTATGTTTTGCTGTTGCTAATACTATACTTTGCTGTTTAAGCAAGACATTTAAAATAAAATAATTATTTACAAATATTTGGTCCTATTTTCAAGCATATTGGCCTAATAACTAAAATGATAAGTATAATATCTAAAATGTAAATTTCCATTATGAAAACGAAAACGGAAAGTTCATCTGCCATCCAATTAAAAGTTAATTGATAAGCATGAACCTTACAACCCACATCGAAGCCCTCGTCTCAAGTCAAATTAATGCTAAATGAAGGTCGCTTTTAACCCCTGACCCTTAGCAAGTTTAAACCTACCTAAAATACATATATATATGGTACTTAGTAAATTTATTTTAAAAGCTGACCTAGCTCAATCCTGAACACCCCACTTGAAATCTTGATTGACTGCTGTTCGATTGCGGTTCGATTGTTGTCGGTCGCCTGGCTGCAACATGCAACACGCAACGTGCAACATCAGCCAGCTTACCAAACTGTGTCACAGAGTTGCTTTTGCTTGCAACTGACAGAACCAGTTGGGTGGAAAAATCGGGCTGGAGTTGGAGTTGGGGGTGGGGGGCTGGCCAAGGAAAAGCGTGGCGGAAAATTCAGGAAAAGCCGGAGCAACAAAGGGAGGAAACTGGAGTTGCAGATAGAGACAGACACTTGGCACTTTCCTATGAAAGGAGCATGGAAAGATGGGATTGCGAAGAGACATGCCTGTAAATATGGGCACAGAAAAAAACACCACTTGAAGCACAGCAGGGGGCAAGCAATTAGGAACAGCAGCCATCATATTTGAAAAGATTTACTGTTTTGAGTTCAAGCTAATGAACATCATCTTCTTGAAAAAGGGATTAAAAAAAAGTTTTTCAAGCTAAATATATTTTAAAATAGTTAAAATAATAATGCAAGCAAGCTTTAATTTAAAAATAATTTTCTTTGAACCATAAAAATAAGAATAATATAATTCACCGAAAGCTTTTGAAACATTTTTTGCAATTTTTAAAATATTAGAATTATAAAATTTTTCGAGTGTAAACAAAAAACTCAAAAAATATTGTATTAGACTTATAAAATGTACAGACTGTTTTAATCTTATATTTATGTTATCCAATCTTAATTTGGAACCATTAAAACAATTATAAAATTACATTTTCAGCAGAAAATGTATTCTACTTTCGTTAGTCAAAATGTGTAGCACACTTTTAGGCGTTCATGTCAAGCAATTCAAGGATATTAAAGCGCCAGAAAAATGCACAACTGTCCTATTTTCTTAACCGCCAGTGTTCGGCCAGCGTTATTCCCACATTAGAACCTGATTTTGTGACCAAAGTTGAGAAAATGTATTAACAGAGTCCTTTCCCTCTCTTTCCCCGCCACTGCTGGCCGCCAATTTCGCTCGTTTTCTTCGCCTCTCCACCCAGCGTTTTCCTTTATTTTCACCACCCCCCGCCCGCTTTTCCTTTTATTTAGCGTGCTTTTTTCTTTCTTTCTTGTGCTTTTGGCTTTGGCTTCTTTTCTATTGCTGTCGCCGCCGTTCTGCCGACGCCTCCGTCGTCGTTGGCAGAGCTGCACACACACACACACACACACACACACACACACGTGCACGGGTTGGGGCAACACACACACACAGAGAGCCTCACCAATACCGACGCACGTATTTACTACATTCCTCAGTACTTGAAGCGCCTCCGGAAGTGATGGTTTTCATCTCTGCGGCGGTGCGTCGCGAATTTTGAGAGCGAAAAATAACAAAGCACTAAAGATACAACAAAAAAAACACCAAAATTCAGCCAAGAACGCCCGAAAATCAGCAGATTCGCGAAGAGAAAAGTGGAAAATTAAGTAGTATTAGCGAGGGATTTGTTATCATTGTATTGTTGCCCGTTCGAGGGAAATCGTTCTGCTTTTTTTTATATGTGCACTCCATTTAGTTTTCCTATCAAATATTCAAACAAACCAGAAAGGAATCCTACGAATACATACATACTCCGGATTCGTAACTACAAGTGAAAAACCAGCTTGTGTGTTATGTGTGTGTCCGATTGTTGAAAATTGTGGAAAAAAGAAGAAGAAAAAAAACAACAAAAAATCGAAAAGCGAGGAAAATCAGCAGCCGAAGAATGCGCAGCAAACGAAATACCAGCGATTTGGGCCTATTGCAGCGCACCTGCATTGTTGGCGGAAAATCGGTGAGCTAATATCCAAAAAGAAAAATAAATGTAAAGCCGTACACAAGGGGCAATTAAAATGGAAATTATTGCGTATTTATTGGCCATTTATCAGGAAAAACCGGAGTATAGGGGGGAAATTGCAGGGTGGCAGCACATATAAACCCCTTTCAATTTAAAGAATATTTCAATTTTGTAGCCACTCTCTGGAAATGAAAAAGCACATTTCAATCGATTAATCAATACAATTGTCTAATTTATTCATAACAAATCACTATACTATAATGTACCTAAAAAGAGCAATAATGGGTACAACAGGAAATTAATGAATGAAAAATGTATTTTAAATAGTTTGAAGTTTCTTGCCTTTCCCAAAAGCTTAAAGATGTCTTCGCTTACTTCTCGAAAAGCATACCTATAATGACTTAAGATGTAACTAAATTAATTTATTACTTTTTTTAAATCAACAAGAACTAAAAAAAGGTACAATACCAATTCGTAATAAAAGTAAAGTAAAAAAAAAATTAATAGCAATTTAGATTTTTAGGGACAATTAAAAAAAGTACGTTATCTTTGGCTTCTACACTTTAAACGTTAAAAGAATTTAAAAAATTTAAAAGAAAAATTAATTTTTATTTATTTTCTGCAATAATTTTCCTAAACGTGAATTAATATCAATTAAAATTCACACGTTTAATAACAATCACTCAAGTGATTTTGAGTTAAAAACTAATCACCGAAATATCTTATTGTTTGCACTGGCGAATCTACAAATGAAATCAAGACGCCAACAACAAAAATCCCATTCATTTCTATGCCAGAAATTAATAATTAGACAGAGGGTCTTGCGTCTCTTTCCCGCAACCGGAGTTTCAAAACATGCGCGAGAGAAGCAAACCAGCGAGTTGTCAAGACCCCGAGAGGGAGAGAGTTGTTCGCACTCGCTGCTTTTCTCTCTCTCGCTCTCTCTGTCTCTCTTTCAAGCTGCTGTCTGGCGTGTCTTGCCGCCGCTGGGCGCCTGTTACTTTCTGTAGACTGCAGCGTCATTGCAGCGGCGCTAGCCTTTTCCTTTTCTTCTTAAATAATCTCTTCTTTTTTTTTTAGTATTTTTAACAGCAGCTACTACGAATCCAATTTCATAAAACGTGCGGCGTGCCGACACGCCAAAACGTAAAAGTAAAACGTAGAGCGAAAAGCAAAAAACCGCAACAAACTTCAACAAAAAAAAAAAGCAAGACACAGACACACTGTTAAAGACTTGGCGCTAGAGCGAGATGGCAACAGGCAGAAGAGCGGCAGCCGATTGTTTTTACTGGCCGCTGGGGGCGCTAATTTGCCTAACGCGACTCTGGCTCCCACAGTCCATAAAACTTGTCTTGTACAGTGGGCACTGAATAAAAATTAGCCATAAAAAATGTTAAAATAGAAAGAAAGACATTGTTTAAAATGTACATAAATAAGTTTTATGTCAGCAATGAAACCCACCAAAATATGCATTTAAAGTAAATCGAATTGAAACAAAAAATGTTTCCAAAGAATTACAGACAATTAATTAATATTATAATACATTACCACCAAAATACTTTACAAATATTCATGCATCCACGTACATACATATGTACATACCTTGCAGCAATTCCAAAACGCTTACCACTGTGCTCTTTTGATTTATGGAAAAGTCCGCAAGTGCCAGCTAACCGCACAGCAGATGACAAATATGTCATTTTTGGCAAGCCAATTAACATGATTTATACAAAGATCCATGAGAGCTTTTAATGGGCATTCATTTTCCGACTTTTCCTGCCCGCGCACACAATAATCGCACATTTTCGCGGTTGCTCATTTCCCAATGCGATTTGATGGAGAGAATATTTGCGTTCCATTATTGCCATTTCAAATATTGCCATCATAATCATCATCTTGCGTGCCATTTTCTCTCGCTGCTCGGTGGAATTTTTGAAATTTTTTCGGTAGATATTCGCCTGCTGTCGATTTCTTAACACCCGGTATTTCGCATTTGCGACATACAACAAATACCATGCGAAATCGCTCATAAATCGGGTGTAGGCAAATATTAGCCGATTTTCGTGTCGGGGATTAGTTGTAAACCGGCAGAATAAAATACCGAATCGGGCGAAACATAAAGAGTTTAATTTTCCCCACCGACAGTTGTCATTAAGAGCTTACGTCGCTCCCCTAACGGAACCCGAAACCCGGCCAGAGAGCCGGAGAAGTGGAATGTGGGTGTCGGAGGGGCTGAGAGGGGGAACCACTTGCCAGGCAAATTATAACAGTGTTTGGTGGGGGAAGGAGAGACAGAGAGGAAGCGACCGAGAGTGCAAGCGTGGGAGTGAGTGCAAAGGCGGCTTAGGGTTGTCAAGTGCTTTTGCTTTACGTATTCGGAAACATATGTTCAAAGTAGTGTAATTATTATATTTCCCTTAAAAGATGTTTGGTGCATTTGAAAGAGAAAATTTCATATTCGTTAGGCAAGACTAAAAACGAGGTAGTTTTTTCTACATCTTATGTTACTCAACATCTGTCTAATGACTCTTGGCAACCCTGTTGCAGTACCTCTCTTTCTCTCCGAACTGTACCCATCTCTCTCGCTCGCTGGCCCACATCCCACAACCGGCGAGTGTTTCGTTGCGGTCAACGTTTCGCTCTTCGGTTCTCCTGCTCTCTCGCTGTTTGCCTGTTAAATTGGCGGTTAGACGCGCGCGTCAGGTAGAAAACACGTATCCGCCACGGATGCAGCAGCGTGCGGTGTGGACGAACGTCGCCGTCGCTTCCTATTTCTATTCTCAGCGGTGGTTGTTTGTCTGGTTTTAATTTGTTCCCTTTTTTTTCTCATTTTTTTTTTTGCTTCTTCTCGGTCTGCTTATCAGCGGCAAGTTTATCGATTTTATTTTTTCCAGCTCTCACTCTCTGCGTCTTGCCCTCTCCCTCTCCCGCTTCCTCGCCAGGCCACCACCACTCTCGCCGCTTCAGGCGCTCACGCTCTCGCTGCTCTCCCTTCTCGTTGCCACGGCCGCTGTCTTCACTTTCTGGGCGCCTGTTCTTTCCCTCGAATATCGAATCTCGATTTTCGATGAGATTCTGTTACTAACTATACTACAGCGCGCATACCATGCCGTACCCATAAAACCCATCTCCATAAAGCCTGCTCCGGCTGCCCCTTGAAAAATTATTTATTTATTATATGGATTACAAATGTGCCTCTTCAAAAGAGTGCAAAAATTTTCAGACGGGTCTGGAATTGGAATTCTTTGCATCGGCCGGTCGGTCGGTCGGTCGGTCGTCGCACTCACCTTCACCACACACAAAAAACCATCTCTCCCATATATCTCTCTGTGTATAATGTGGTGTATGTATGTAGGTAGGGGATATGTATGTTTGTAAACCTCACCACACACACGACAGCTGCTGTCTCACTCGCCCGCCTTGATTTCATCATTTACCATATTTAATTCCATTTAAATGAAAATGAACTCAAACCGATTACCCCGGTGAGAGGCACCCTCCACCGCCCCTGCATGTGCCCAGTGCTATAGCCCGGGCAGCAGACTTCTGGCAGACAGACGACGTGCAAGCGTCGCGCCTTGCAGCCAGCAACTGAACTGAAGTTGATAACACACAGCGCACGCGAGCGACTGGCAACGGAGCAGTGCCCAAGCCCAAACGGGGCTATGCCTATACTGTGTAGCCGGAGAACACCAGGAACAACAACGAAAACAACAAAAACAACGAAAACAACAAAAACTGTGCTACACCGACGACAACGGCAACGAACCCCAACATTTTCGACAGCAACAACAATCGCCACTCAACAGTCAAGTGCTTGGCAAAAAGCAGCGTGTGAAATGTTTCCTATACACAGAGTATAAGCAGGAGTGATGCGAATAGGCTGATACCCTGGAGAGGGCTTTACTTATGACCCAGAAAATGTAAATAATTTTTTATTCACCATTTTTCATATTTTACCTCATAATAATGATGTTTTTCTTTGCATTTAACGAATATTTTGAATTTTTATTGAAAATCTTCCATTTGTTTTTCTCCATTTGAATTTTTCTTTTTTTCAGTTTTCTAGAAAATGGCTTTCACTATGTAAACTTTTTACTTTAAGTTAAAACAGGAACCATTTTCAAAAACATTTAAATATTTACTATAGATCAGAAAATAAAAAACGTTTTGAAAAAATTGATATATTTGCCATAAGTTTAGAAACCATTTTTTAAAAACGGATATGTTTACTATAAGTTCAGAAATTTTTTTCCAAATAATTTAAATACAAAAATATTTAAATGGAGAGATATGTATGTACTATATATGTTATTATGTTACTATGTAAACTTATTACTATAAGTTCAGAAAACAAGAACCATTTTCAAAAAAAAAATTAAATGTTTACTATAAGATCAGAAAAAAAAGGTTTGAAAAAATTGAAATATTTGTTATAAGTTCAAAAACCATTTTTTAAAAACGGATATTTTTACTTCAAGTTCAGAAATTGTTTTTCAATTAATTTAAATACAAAAATATTTAAATGGAGAAGAAAAAATCGATAAAATTTGATTCTATTGATACTTCTTATATTTTTTGTAAAAGTTTCCAATTATTTATTTATTTTGTATTTTTTTTTTTGGCTTGATTGGTTATAATTTACTTTGTAGTTCCTTATATTTTACATTAATTTTAATATTATCATTTATCAAAGTAACAAGACAACTTTACTTTGAAAGAAACAAACGCATTCGTGGATGGACTCAAGCGAATAGTAAAAGGAAACTTGGTTCCCAAAAAGTATGCAATAAAAATATATTTAAAAAAAAAATGATCCTAATTCACATAGATGAGGGATTTTCAAGCTACCAATTATTCAGAATAAAAAATCAGTAGATCTTAATTATAAAATAAGCTTAATAAATACAAGTACTATTTAAAAAACATATACCCTCAAACCAATGGGTATGAAAAAACGGCGAGAAAAACGGCAAAAGCAACAAAAACGAAAAGTAAAACGGACCGACAAAATTGCAAAGCTCTCAGCCGAATTCAATGTGCGCGCGCCCCCAAAGCGACGCAACCGTTGAGGTTGAGCGTTGAATGAATGCGAATGCTCAAACACACGGCGGCAGCGAGGCACCAACACCACTGCAGCGCCCACTTACACCAGCACACACTCGCCGCACACCGACACGGGCTGACAGCAGCGAAGTCAGGGGCTCTCACACAAATCCGAAAACCAGAACACATGATTAGCCTAGTAAAACGAGCCATAGGCGGCCACCAACAACACTTCAGGGGGGTGGCGTGGAACGGTGGGAAAAACAGATGCGGAAGGGGGACGATAGGCAGTCGAGCTTTGGGGACTTGGACTTAGACTCTCGTCGAAACAAATGCGTCGACATTGCTGGAACAGCACGGTGGGCGAAGAGCTCGCCCTTTGGTGTACATTTTTTTTTTACTAATTCTTTAAAAAAATTAGGTTAAATTAAGTTAACATTAAAATGAAATAATGGAGCCTGCTATTAGGTATATTCTCTTGACACTTGACTTAAATGGCTTAGTTTAAATAAAAAAAATTTAACCACCTTTAGTAAAGAAAATTTTTTTTATCGACTGATTCAAGTATCTTATTTTAAGGTAACAAAAATACAACACCTTCGATAAAAGCAGCATATTTTAAACTATGAACAAAGAATGTCAAAATTTATATTTTCAAAATTAAAGTAACTTACCAAAGCAATGATGTATGTTTTTAACTATTTTTTTTCGAAATTATATACATAATAATGGATAAACTCCTTAAAGGATTTATGTTAATGTCAGTATTTATATATTTGACAACCGAATAAATAAATCTAAAAAAAATTGATTAACCACTAAACAGGTAGAATTTCATCTGAATTAAGCTTAATTTTTAACAATTTGCAGATATCCTGTGAAAAACACTCATTTCCTGCAAAACCCCAATAAGTATGCTATGTTTTTTCGACATTGCCCCACTGTGCTTATCGTGATGTTTCCTTTTTTCCCATGTGCGAGCAAAAAAAAACCGGTTGCACTGTTTACCGACATTTTCCGCTAGAGAGAGTGTCTGCAGTTTATGGGGGGAGCGGTGGGTGAGCGGTTAGTCAGAGCGGCCGAGAGAGCAAGGAAGGTCGTCGTGTTGTTGTTGATTTTTCGTGTCGGCAATCCGAACAAGTGCTCGTGTTCGTATTTTGCATGGGTGGCTGCATAGGTGTGTGCGTGTGAGTGTGCGAGTCTCGAGCGGGCCGTCTGTGTGTGTTGGTGAGGTTGCCATAACCGGAAGGTCGCCTTTACCACAACATTTATTATGGAAAATCGCGTAATCACTGTCGTATCACATATTTTTTTTTTTGTTGCTTCTGGCGAGAGAGCAGACCAGAAGAGAGTGTGCGAGAGAGAGAGAGAAAGAGTGAGAGCAAAGGGTGTAGAGAGGGGGCTATCCGTCGGGACATCTCGTTCTGCTCGGTTTTTCGATTTTATTTTTAGCAGCGACTTCAAACTTGTTGCAAGTTGTTCGCGTGTTTGATGTGCGAACTCTGAGCAAACTTTGCGCTTCTTTGTTTGTTGTTTTTTTTAATTTAATCTTTTTTTATTTTATTTTTTTTTGCTTAATGTTTTTTTTATGAAATCTACCTTTCTACTAATTTTTTTCTTTCTTTTTTTCTAAATTTTTTTTTCTTATTTTTTCTTTCATTTTCCACCACCACTTATTGCCCCTTTATTTTGCTCTTTCTTTGCCTTCCCCCCATCTTGGCATTAAAGCTCTCGGGGCCCATCATTTTTGTTATGGCACTCGCTGATTAAATGGAAGGCGGCGGCATTTTACACTCATTCCAATTGGATGACAGGGCACTCGCTAAATAAAGGGTTGTCGCACATTTCCACATAAAAAATTCATGTACCCGTCCTCGGGCCAAATAAAGCCATTAAATATTTTTTCCAGGGAAATAGCATCCATCAAATCATCAAATATATTAAGAAAGGGGAACATTTTGTAAGAAATGCAAATTGAGTTAATATTACTTAAAAATATAAAATCTTATTGGAATCTGTATACATCTTCAAGTTTAAGATACTTTTGTTTTTAGATATTCTTAATCCTAGAGTTTGTTATACATTATTTTTACTTACATTTTTCTAGATCTCTTTTTCTAATAAATCTAGAGTAGACTAAGGGATAACTAATTAGTTTTAACGTTGCTAAGTTTTATATTTACTCATCTATCCTTTAGATCTTATATCTCTGAGATACATTTATAAATAGGTTTCTGCTTCGCATCATGATTGTAACACAATTATTCGCACTGTTTTGCTGTGAATTATCTGACACATTTACTCGCTCGTTTTAATATGAAGCTTTTTCGGTGTGTGCCAGTTGTTGTCTATCTCTTATTTTTTTCAACCTCACTTTACTTTCGGTTAGAGCTTTGGCGTTGTTACCTTTCAACCAACACCCCCTCCACCCCCCACTGCCACCCCCTCTTAAAAATATAAAAAAAAACTCCCTTACACACATCTATATGTATGTAGGAGCTGCAGACATTTTCCAGTTCTGGGGACTTTGCCGATTTTCCAATGCAATTTTATTCGGTGCAGAGGCGTGGGCGTAGCAAAAAGTAGGCGTGGTGGTGGTGGTGTGTGTATATAATTTCTGTGTGTTTTCCTTTCCTTTTTACTAGTACTGTGTGAGTGTGTGTGTTTTCATTTTTTTTGTTGTACTTTGCTGGAACATGGAAAACACCCGGTAGGAATTCCTTGCTGCATTTTCATTTTTGCACTGGAAAATGTCTCTGATGTGGAGCTGGAAAAGCTCTCAAGTTGCATGTTGCACGCGTATGTGGACGAGAGGCCCAGCACCCCCCACCCCCCCACAATCCACACCCATTTTTGACCCGGACTTTTGAGCCCCCCGACCCGAACCCAAGCACGGACCCGGATTTTGTTACCCGGGACCCGTAGCGCCATGGCTGATGATTTGCAAAGTGGATTTTGTGTATTTGACGATTGTTCGACTTGATGTTGCTGCTGTGCGTTGATGTTGCTGCCGTTGCTGCAGCAGCAGCAGCAGCAGCAGCAGCATTGCAAAACTGGTTACTGTTGGCTGACTGCAGTTGGCAACTACTGCCCTCTCCCTCGCTCTGGCCTGCATCTGTCTCACTCTGCCGGCTGGTGTAACCCTTTTTTTTTGTTTTTTTTTTTGGGTTTTTGCTCTTTGCATTTCCTTGGATATTGCCCAATAATAAATACAATACACATGCAGCTCATATTTTCTTTGCACTTTGCGCAGCCTGCAGGGAATGCAATACTCTCCATATCAAACAGGTGCAAAAGGCTATCAAGTAAAATGGTATGCCGAAAATATATTGACCTAATCATGATGATTAACTTTTACCATAGATTAGGGAGCATTATTTTTGTTAAAATATTTTAAAGCTTAGTACTTGGTAGAATGCATACGTTTAAGGCTTGAAATTGGAACATTAAGAACATTTTTTAGCATCTTTGTTTTGAACTAGTGAGATGACTTGTGCAGGTGCACAATATAATCTTTATCTTATTATTATGTTTTTTTACTTAATTGACTTAACTGGTAATTATTTAATACAGCATTTTTTCGTGGTGATTTCTATTCCAGTTTTGATTGTATTTTTTTTGGTTTAGTCATTGGTGACTGCTGGTGACTGGAGGGAGCGTTTTCATACTACCTAATGTACATGATGTACGCACATGTGTATAAAATATGTGCCTACAAGACCACCACCTTTTCCTGGCATCTTTGAACTGTCTTGGTATTATAATTAGCCGAAACACCAGCCTGCGAAAATCTGAGCAGTACGTAACCCCCCTTTGGGATTTTGGTCTATGTGCCCAGCACATACATATATGTATATATTGGAAGGGGGATAGTGTGTGTGTGGAAGGGGAAGGGGGCAGGGAGCAGGGAGGGGGGAGGCTGGTCATGTATGTATGTATGCACTCGTATATTGTGTACATATGCCACGAGTACTGTACACAAGTTTTGCAGTCCATTTTGCTACACTTAAAGTGCGCTTGTTGCCGCCGTTGTTGCTGCTGTTGCTGCTGCTGCTGCCGTGTGTTGATGTTGTTGTTGCTGCCGCACAGCAGCAACATCTTGCTGTAGTTGCTCTTCTTGTTGTTGTATGTGCGTGCGGAATATTATGCGCCGCGCACAACACACACAGATCTATGTGTATATATATGTGGGATGGGGCAGGGGCAGCTGGTGCCATGGTGAGGGGGGGTCAGGGGGCAGGGGGCAGGCTTTGGGGGTCTCGAGATATACACACACACAATCCCATCTATAAAACGACGCATGCCGCGATTGCGATGCGACGACGTTGCTGCCGTGCTTGCTGCCTGCTGCCTGCCCCCTGATGATGTTGCTGTTGTCGTTGCGTCGTCTCGTGGTTGTCGTTGTCGGCCACTTCATCATCGACAAGCAGCAGCAACAGCAGCAACAACAGCGGCGGCAGAGGCACAGGCTGTTGGCTAAAACAAAGCAGCGAAGACCCGGACCTCGGCCGACAAAAAGGACGACTTGTGTCCTGTCCTGTGCGAACTGCTCCCCTTTCTCTGTCTGTCTCTCGCTGCTCTGCTGTGCTCTTGATGGCCAAATAGCAGCAGCAGCAACAGCAACAGCAACCACACCAAAAACACCAACAACAACCACAACGACAACAACTACAACAACAACAGAGGCCACAGTGGGCCTGCTTCTTCGTTAACCCTGCGAAATGGCACGATGAAAGCCTGGGTGTTCCGTTCTCCGAACTCCTGAGTAACCTAATAACTCCTAATTGTGGGACCTCTTAAATGCCCTGCTTTTTGGGGGTAACATGGAATCATACTCAATAATAATAATAGATCACATAAAAATGTTTCCAAGTAAAAGAAAATGATTCCAAGTAAAAGAAAATGTTTCCAAGTAAAAAGAAAAATGATTTCAGATATTGTTAATGGACGAAAATATTTTTTCGAAAAAAGCTTTATTTTTTTTAATAGAATTACATTTATTATTTTGTTTTTACAAAAAAAACTTTTTAAGTGCTGTCAATACCTCAACAATTTTTTTTGATCAAACTACATTGTTTAAATATCGATAAATCTTTTTAAATCAAATCTGTTTATTAGGATATATCAAATATCAACTCTTTTTGACATTTAATAGTATTGTGTTTTCCAAGATGAGATTTATATGCCAAAGTGTATTATAATATTTTCAAACTAAAAATACTTGAAAACTAAACTTTAAATAGTTAAAACAATTATTAGTTGTTATGTATATAAATAACTATATATCATTAAACAACTTTAAAATGCATCATAATATAATATATACTATATATGAATATAGTATATTATAATGTAATATAAAATATCATATATACTATAATAGCTTAGTGATTTAGTAACCCTGTTGGAATAGCACCTGTTACACATTCCTTGGGTAATTCACCATTTATAAACAAGAGTTTTCTGCCCCGCTGTACATATGTACGGGTAATCTGGCTCTTCGATATTTCAAGTGAGTACCGAGTGAGTGAGTGAATGAATGTATCTATGCAGTCCTTGGGCTGCAACGCAATTGTTGCCACCTTGTTCTGCTTCTTCGCTGAAGAGCGAGTCGAATGGATGTGGATGGATGAGGTGGATGTGCAAGTGGATGTGGATGTGGCTGTGGATGTGGCAGTGGCTGTGGATCTGGGTATATGGCCAAGACGGATGCCAAAAGGGGTGCTAAAGAGCAAGTGAAGAGGTGGAGAGCCCTGGCGGCAGAGTAACCACGATGAGGCCGCGGACCTGGCGACGAAAACTGACTGAAAACGATGCGAAATGAGTGAGTTAAGCCTCGCGTTCGCAGGGTTAACGAGTGCGGGAGGGGAGCGGGGCTGCTCGCACACCTGAGGTCAACAAAGTAAGGCACTAATTTATAGGTGCTACCAAAGTTTAGGTTCAAGTCCAGTTAAAAAAAATTTTTAAAAAGTTTAATGTCATAAATTCTATAAACTGTCAGGGTAAATGCTTGCAGTTCTGTGTTTTTTTTTAAGTGTTGAATTTAGATGTGCTGAAATAAAGTTTGATTGATTGATTAAAATAAATATGATAGAGATATGATAGATATTAATACTATGAATATTTGATAAAAAATTAAAACTCTTTTCCTATGTAATACACTTTTTAAACAATTCTTCGTATTTTTACTTCTAAACATATCTTATTATTCTATGAATTTTTTTTCTTGTGTAAAAAAATCCTTGTGATATAAAACTTTTTATTGAGTTCCTAAATTTAATTTGATATATTTATAAAACATTTTTTTATTTAAGGACCTTGGACTTGAACATTTTTGCTTCGGCTATATTTTTTCAGCCGCTGCTGTTTGGCCTGGACCTACACATAAAAAAAAGTTTGCGAAAAAAATGGTGTGTGCGCGAATGGGCCACGATGTCGGCGTAGGCAGCGCAGTCGACGTAGCTTACGCATTTCGAAGTTTTTAGCTAAGTTGACGTCGCTGCACTTGTGTGCCAGTGTGTGAGAGTGTGTGTGCGTTGAGTGTGCTTGTGTGCTGGTGTGTGTGAGAGTGCGTTTAAATTGAAAATGCTGCTAGGCAAAATGAGAACCTACCCGATGCCCACCCCCCTGCCACCGCCCATCATCCACCTCCCGCCTTCCACCCCCCACTCCACCCCTCTCGCTCACGCCTCCTTTGGGCTGCATGCAAAGCGAGCGCCGGCGTCGCAGTCGGCGTCGGCAGCGGAGGAGAGTGAGAGAGGGAGAGGTGGCGAGGGCGAGACAGAGACAAAGACAGCGAACGAGCGAGAGAGGGAGAGGGCGAGAGGGAGAGGCGAGCAGCATCAATTCAGTTTCGGTTTCAGTCGCAATTCAAACGCCATCAAAATCAAAACGGTAACGAAAAAACAACAACAAGTACCAGTAATTTACCATGCTAAAAGCCCAAAAGCATTGCTAAAACAAGCCATAACAAATAAAAGAAATAACTACAATAATTCGCATAAAAACAAAGGTAAAACCAAAGTAACAGCAATATAAAACTTCAAGTATAAACAAGCAAAAACATCGAATCCCAAACCGTGTGCCTTTTTTTTCAGTGTGCATTTTGTTTAAACAATCCCAAAATAAGATAAAAAAATGGCTAAAAGGCAAGACAAACAAGTGTAAACATTGAGACCGCCTATTTTTTTTTGTTGGTTAATGTGTGTGTTGTTTTTGTGTGCCGAAAATAAATATTCGAAAAAGTTTCAATTGAAATATAAAAAAAAAAGAAAAACTAAAGCAAAACAAAGCGAAAAATATATGATCATACATTAAGGCCAAATAGATTTGGCAAAAGGAGGCGAAAAGGCATAGATAGATCGGGAAATGTGGGCCAAATATTTTGGAGGTTTCCCAAAACAAGTGGAAAACTATTTTAAGGCCTTTCCTAAGAGACTTAAATAGAAGGATAACAGAAAAGCATATTTCTTATTAAATCGATAATTAATGATTTAATTTCAAGACCTTCTCCAGTATAAACAGAAATTATATTTAAAACAAGACCACGAAATCATATTCTAGAGAATTTTCCTAAGATTCCTAAAAAGAAGGGAAACAGAAAAGCATATTTCTTATTTAATGTATAGTTAATGATTAAATTCCAAGAGCAAAAATAAAATATATTTATTTTTTGCGTTTACTAAAATAATAATAAACTTAATCAAAAAATTTATAAGACATACAGCCCCGCATTTAAATACAGCATTTTCCCCTTAGCAAAAATGGAAAATCTGTGTGTTTTTCCTGTCAACAAGGGACGAAAATTTGCTTTCCCTGCGGCGGTTGGAAAATAAAAGAGGGGAAATTAAAATGAAATAGATTTGTACATGCTTTGAGGAGGAATTTGAATGGGAAACCCTTTTTTCCGCGCATAGCAAAGGAAAATCCCCAAGAAGTGGCGAAATTCACCATAAAAATGGGCAGCAAAAATGTTTTTGGTTGGTGTTTGGTTTTTTTTTTTCAAAGCTTTGTTTGCCTCTCCTCTTTGTTTTTCTTCATCATCGCTCACCCCGCCTCCTCCACGTTTTCATCATCTTGTGCTTTGTGTGTGTACTTTGTGCTATTTTTTTTTGCGCAAAAAAAAAGATTGTTTATATGTAAATCGTATCTGTATCTCGCGTATCTATGTGTATCTTTGTATCTGGCAAGCATGTCTCGAACAAATCACGTATTTTTCTCCGATTTTTATTGTGGCTGTGTTCTTGCTCGGCGCCAAAGATAACGGTTCGGCGATCTCGACTCGCAAAAGTATCTCGCGAATCGCGAATCTGATGGATACACACAGAAATTGATATTGCCCCGCAATTAACATGGCCAAGTAGCTCTTGCTCTCGGGCCAACTTCTTGTTGCCGCTGTAGTTGTTGGCGGTGCATTGGCATTGTTGTCAACCGTCTGCCAGCAACAACTACAACCAGAGAAGTAAGAAGAAATACGACTAAAGCCCAACGAGATAGCCACCAAAGCAACGACTCAACTTCGGCAGAAGAGAAAAAACGGCTAACAGTCAGCTAGGCCACAAGCACACAGTTGGCCTGTCAATTGTACAGTGATCACTCGCTTGTGAAAATTGCAGAAAACAAATGTTGGACAAATTTTAATTTTAATTTGCTAGAATCTATAATAAATAAAAGAGGAAAAATGAATGATAAAGTAGTAAAATAATAAAAATGTTTTATCAAATTTATAAAAGATTTGAAATTAAACTAATGAGGTTTTGTAAAGTAAATCATTAACCAAAGATTGATATTATTTACCACCTTTTTTTGTTAGAGAGAAGTAACAGCTAAATTTATTTATTATACTAAATTTCGAAAAATTTAAAAATAGTTTTGAAAAGTAAACAAATTTCAAGAATTCTTAATCGAGCTTATACTTATGCTTAGGAATATAACAAGTTTTAAAAGTATTTCAAAATGATTTAATGATTTCAAATAGTTTGTTTTTAAATAAGCACAGACCTGATAAGAGCTAGAACCTATTGGGAATTCGAGCTGCATCATTATAATAATTTTTCTTTAATTTAGTTTTAAAAAGTAGTAGTCTCAATCGACATTATACATGTGCTTAGGAATTTAACAAATGTTTTAAAAATATTTCAAAATTGGGAACTCGAGCTGCAGTATTTGATTAATCCTTCCAAATTGGTAACGGCTTCTCGGTAACGAGTGGCCACTGTACGCTGAACTGAAAGCATTCATTCGAAGCTGCTGCTGCAGATGCTTTTTCCTTCTTATTAGAATTAATACACAGAACTCCGGATACACACGAAGGGGACAGGGGCGTCGCTGAAAAAGGGGCCCGGGGCGGGGCAAAAAGAGGGGTTTCCAAAAAAAAAAAAATAAAGAGAAGGTGGGGATGGGGAAGTGTTGGTGCTTGAACTAAATTCAATGCTTGGTCTTTTGCCTCCGTCGCCGACTTTGTCTCTCTTTATATTTTCCCATTATATTATTTTTTCGGGCTGCCTTCGTGGCGAGTCTCGAATTGGAATCCCCGAGACCGAATTGGAAGTCGACTCGAAACCGAAACTCGGCGCAAAATGAGCGAGAAATTATCAGAGGTGTGTGGTTTTGGGGGGTGAGTGCTTTAATCGACCGACCGATGGACACCAAAAAAAAAAAAGAAAAAAAAGCGACAAAAAATAATAATAATAAAGCCCAAACAACCGAAATTTGTCGCTGCCTCAGAGTACATCTACACGAACCCATAAAGATATATGCATGTATTTCGGGGCGTACATAATATATTTATGCGTCAATATATCCGCACGCACCCGAGTACATAGCGCACATATGTCAGGCATAAACCACCGATTCGATTCGCTGGTGTATACATAATTTTTCTGTTTGCCATTGAAGTCAAAGCGAAGAACAACTGTGCTGTCGCTCTATTTGGTTAACAATTTATTTATTGTTCAGGAACTAAAGATGTCAGTTGTGTCGAGGTGGGCTTGGAAAATGGGTTAGGATGATTGTGTATTGGATATTGCCATTTTGCTAAACTATTTTGCTTCCTGATTCAACGCGAAAGTGAATCTTAGACGATTACTTGGTTTGTTATTGTAATAAATAATAGGTTAATACTTTTCTTTTAATAAGATACAATTACGTACAATATGTTCATATTGAGCATTGGTGTTTCACCTTTAATACTGGTCTGAGTTCTTTCTGTCTTGCTAAATCTTCAGAATTTTAGATAAACATTTAAAACTCAGCAGAGCATTTTAGAAGAAACATTTTAGGATAATTTCATATATTATACGATTATATGATATAATATGATATATGATTATATGATATGGTATTATAAATGATTTTATGATATGATATGATATGATATGATATATGATGTGATATGATACAATATTGTATATTGTATTGTATTGTATATTGTATAATATGCTATGATAGATTATTATATGAATATTTGATATAATATACGTTTCCTTGCTTAGCTTATAGGTTTTTATAGATCTTTTTTGTATGGATATCAAGATATCTTACAGTTTTCGTTCCAAAACCGCTCAAGATTAACACTTATATGTAGAGAAGTAAGTGTGCTCCGCAATAATGGGTAGACTTTTGGCTGTCAACGATTTCGAGGCTTATCGCTCTGAAGTTGTTGGTGTTTCTGGTGCCTTTTTTTTGTTTAGTGGTGTTGCTAGCTGGGCTGTTCTTCCTCTTCTTGGGCCCCGACTTGTACAGTGGCAAATATGACTTCAACCGGTTCAATGGTTGAAGCTCTTCGCCTCCTCCTTTTTTTCTTGTCGCTTGTTTAGATACAGATACACATTATGTACACAAGTCGATTGTTGTTGCCGTTGTTGTTGCTGCGGCCAAACAGATACGGGGAACTCAGACAGACAGATATACATACCTACAAAAGTTGGAATACATACGGACAGAGCGGTATAGCCGAGAGACCAAGTCTCGAAGTCGGCTTGAGTCGCCACTCTGATGATGCCTACAGTTTACCATTTCATTTTCAGACTCACAGCACCAAGTACCAACACATATCTACATCTTTATATATTTATATATACATACATATATATATGTATATATATAAATTTTTCTTTCCGTTTCTCATATTATTATAGCAGAAAAAAGTTTTTCTTCTTTGGCACTTTGCTTCCCACTCAATTTCCCCCCATTCCATTATGCATCATTTATTCATGCACTCATTTGCACATGCTCCCCGTTTTCCCCAATTCCATTTGACATTTATATTGTTTTTCTTTCCTTTTGCTGTTTGCCTGTTTAATTTATAAAAATAAAATGCGGGAAGGCAGCGAAAAGGGAACACTTTCAGGGGTTGCTAATTCCTTGTTTAATTAAGTATACATTTATTGTGTGAGTGCACCTAAAAACTCCTTGAAAATTAAAAGCTAGGAATTTTCAGTGTGACCAAAGTTACGAAATATTTGCTTATCGATAAACAATTCTAAAGCAACCCGAAGGACATGAATCATATAGTGACAGCATATTCCAAGGGCAATCATTAGCATTCCCCGAAAAATTGGAAAAGAAAAACAAAAATATTTTCGATTTTTTAAGATTCTTGATTCATTTTGCTAGCGACGTGGGCTGAGTCAGAGGGAACCGATGAGAAGATGTGAAAAAAATGTGTATGAGACAACGGAAGAAGCGTCCAGATGAATGGGGAATTTAACACTAAAAGTAAGAGTTGACTCATTTCGGCGGCCTTAATTATTAGTCGATAATGCCACATACACAACGTTTATGACATGATATCATACGAACCTTAAAATTGACTTTGACACAGCATTTGAATCAAAAATTCCACAAATTTGTAATGTTTACAAATATTTTCATTTTTAATTGCAACCTATTTTTGACAGTGCATTGTCTCAATTTTTCCAATCACAATATTTTGCATTTTAATTTTATGTTTAAGTCAAAGCTAAGTGAAATCTTCCATAAAACATTCTTCTTTTAATTTTGAAATATTTTTGTTTTGGTAATTGAAAGTTGGCATATTGAAATAAAATAATTGAAAAATACAGAGAATGCCACTATTGCAGTGGCCCCCCTGTCTCCCTTCTCGCACCCCCTAGTTTTGCCCCCTATTTCGACGCCCCCTTTTCTTGTTTGCCCCCTATTCTCACCCCCCTATTTCGCCCATGTCCAAATATTGCAATTGCTTTTTGGCATACACAATATTTCCGCCTAACAACAACAACAACAGTGGGAAGAAATAGAAGGAGAGAAGACGAAGGAGAAGAAGAAGGGGACAGCGAGGAGAAAAGGTGGGGGGAAAGGGGGCCATGGGTGAGGCCAGGGGGTGGTTGGGGTAGGCGTGGGGGTAGGGGGTAGAACAGTTATGCTAGAACATTTTTGTTATTGCCTTTGCTACAGTTTTTGCACTTGCGTGTGTGCGTGCGTGTGTGTGTGTGCACACACAGATACAGGCTTATGTACTCGTACTCATGGCTTTTTTTCTTGTTGTTTTTGTTTTTTTTTTTTACTTGCTGCGCCCTACGAACAATTTTTGTTGTTTTGCTTTCAATGCCTTTTTTGCGTATTCTCTTCGTTGTTTTTATCAGTGTATGCGTGTGTGTTTGTGTGTGCGGTGTGTGTGTGAGTGCATTCTGCCTACGTCGGCAGAGAGCGTCATCGTTTCGTTTCGCTTTACTTTTTTTTTCGCCTCAGTCGAAAAAGCAAAACAAACAAAACAACAACAAAACACGCGGCGCGAGCTAAATATAAATACACAACAACATTGACAAGAGATTACAAAACATATAGGTATAAAAATAAAAAAAAAATTAATTAATTTGGTTAGCAGCAAGAGCAAAAAATAATACAATTCCTGGCTTAAAAATAGCAAAAAGCCCTCTTTCTTATCAGTTGTTCTCTATTTTGCTTCGGGGTTTTTTTTTGGCTGAAAGCAAAATAACCGAATTATATGGCATAACAGCGCTTAACAGCTGGTCGCCTTTTTTTCAAGTGTTTTTTTCTGCCGACGTCGCCGTTGCTGTCGCAGTCGACGTTGACGTCACTGCGGTCGTTGATACAAATTTTTTACCTTGAGCTCATTTCAAGTTTAAGTATGCAAACAAAAATAAATAAAACCAGAAACAATAAGAAGCGAAAATCGAAATAAGCAGAGAAAGACAACAAGAAGTCAATAAAATATTAAGTAAGAAGAGGCAACGAAAATTATCGCGAGGGAACAATAAGTAAATATAATCAATAAATACTCTTGATTAAACTAATTGATTGAAAATAATTGGAAAAGCCTGGAAAAACTTAACAAAAAATAAAAATAAACCAATTAAAAAAAAAAATAACAATGAAAATTTAACACTTCATAAAAAAAAGAAGAAAAACTTTAAAAAAATATAAAAAATATTCCAAATATAATCAATAACAAATATTACCGTGAACTTATATTACCGTGCGTGCTAATTTTTTTCTTGTGCATTTTTCTCGCAGGCAGTTACCAAAATAATAAAATAATATTACAAAAAGTTGAAAGTATAAATATATTTATGTGTAGCGGGTTTATCTACATGTGTGTGCAATGCAAAATTGGCAATTGCAGGCGCCCAGCTATCAACAACATTTCCATCACCACCATCTTCACCACCACCACCAACAACAACATCAGCAACAGCAACACATATTGCAAGTGCAACAGCAGCAGCAACAACAGCAACTCTTATTATTGCCACAGCAACAACAACAGCAGCAGCAACATTTGCTAGTGTGTAACAGTCAAATAAATAACAACAATAATAGCAGCAATAGTTGTCACAACAGCTATCAATATAGTTACAACAATAATAATAATAACAACACTAATAACAACAACAGCAGCAGCAACCAGCAGTTACAACAACAAATACTGAATAACAACAACAATCTCGAGGACGATGTTTATTATTTATTTTATAAAGATTTTTATGTAAGTTTCTAGTTTTACAAAACAAATGTTTAGGAATTATTTAAGTTAAACTAAGGATATTGAGAATTGTTGAAAAAACACCAACAATTTCAACAACAGCAGTAAATATCAACAACAGATGGAATTTAAAATTATTTCACAATATAAAGAAGTATTGACAAATCAAACTGATTTTAACAACAAAAAATATATATTTTTTAAAGGTAGATAGTAGATAATAGTGCTACGGTAGATAGGGAAAGAATGTTTCGGTTTAGGACAGAACATTTGTATAAAGATTCCAACGATTGTCATATAAGTATTATTATCAACTCTTTAACATTTTTCCAACACGATAAATAATTCTATTCGTAATTCCCTTATCTGATCTTATCTCCACCTAACTATAAACGATATACACTCATGTGGATTTAATACTTACTTTTGTTGATCTTTCGCCATTACTCACTAATCTGACTTATCTTCAGTTCAACTCGTGTTGAAAATGGGGAAATATCATTTCGCTGAGTTCATCATAGCGATGAAGCACTCTGGATGACAATCGCATAAGGTAATCCATGAGGTGAAGCCGTGAAATGAGTCACCGAAAACCAACCCCATTGCCAATGTATCTCCTTGTGTTCGATCAGGCACAACGCCAAAGGACTCGTTTATCTACCCCTCGTGTAATTACAATTGTGTTATATGTACACACACACGTATGTACATAACCCTTATGGCTATTTTTATAGTGCAAAATTGTGGAGGTAGCACAAATAAATTCACACAGAATAATGCATTTCAATGTCAGTGTCAATACATCGCCTCTCTGCGGCCTTTTAGCCTATATTATATGGTATATCTGGGGGTTTTACAAACACAGGTGGTCGAAATTATAGGGTTTTGCTGTTCATATCTTTGAGAGTTTACCCCTAGATTTTATTTTGGATCTAACTAAACCATTTGGAGACTTTTTCCAATGAAGGATCCCTAGTAAAGTGGATTTGTTTTAGTCCATAACTATTTTTCTACACACCATTGCCTAGACTTCGATCCATATCGCATTTATTGTTGCTTATTTAGCCACACTAATGCGTCACTTTGGTTGCATTTATTTTTTTCACTCTCCATATTAATGTGTGAAATCGTTATGGGGGAATAGAACCCCATATATATATGTGCTTTGCACATCCATATGTAATACTTCTGTCCTGCCTGCCGAGGTTTCTCGATGTGATTCAGTTCAGTTTTATTCGGTGTGTGTATATTCAGTAAGCTTTCGCAATGCATTTTTTCGTTTCGTTTTTATTTGAGACTATTTGTTCGGCTGAAAGATTGCACATGCACTCAAAATGGCTTGTATTTTCGGTGAAAAGATAACCATACTGTGCTCTGTTGTTTGCCAAGATTTTAGGTAAATTGAAATTGATAGTCATGTTGTATAAAAACTGTATTTTTTCGACCATATTTAGTTGGATTGATATGTAGGGAGGAAATATTTTCTAAATTTTTCGGTTGAAAAATACACAACATATTGCTGCAAATATTTTGTGAATTTGTAACAAAAATATGAGTTTATAAAATTGCAATCTGAGGAATTTGCCATTAAAACTCTGTTTTTCACCTGCTTGCCAAGAGAAACGCCGAGCGAGATTCGAGAAGCGTGATGGAACATTATGGAAATTTAACAAGAGCCCAAACGGAAATTCTGTATCCAGATACAAAACGTATCTGTGTCTCTTCTAGCTTCGCCTGTGTCGGTGCCTTTTTTTTGCGGTCTGTGTGTGCATTGAAGATAATTGAATGAACGATGCCGCTTTTGTTTGAGAGCCCTAAAACTCTGAAAAGAATCGTGCGAAATTTGCAACCCCGAAAAAGGGCAAAAATATATTACATTTTCCCCATATATTTCATGTACATATGTATCTCTTTCTGTCGCCGTCTTGTCATCTCTTTCCCTTCGTCTGGAACACGTTAATTACGCATTAAGAGCGACAGGGCCTGCATTTCCAGTTTTACTTTCCAATCGAATATAAAAAAAACTAAATAATTTTACAATACTGCGCATTTCAATCAATTTCTTATGCGTTGTGGGCTGTCCCACGTGGCTTTTCCCCATCCCTTTTCCTAATTCCCAACCCCAGATCCAAATAGTCGTCGTTTTTCAGAAACTTCTAGTCCACTGATGGAAATGACATTGAGGTAAAGGCAGGCAAAAGACTGGCAAAGTGCCGATAATATTCAGGTTTTGCAAGAAAAGAACATTTTCTTATAGTACATATACTATTATAATACCATAAACTTGTATAAAAATAAGTTTAAGTTAAGATTAGATTGTCTATCCCAAATTGTATCTTATAAATACCCCTTACCTAGGCCAATAAAAAAAAAACAACCCTTTAAATTTGTATTTCCCTCAAAATAGATTACCCTAATCGCTGAATATAATATCCCTTTTATCGCCGAAATCCATTGGGTGCAAAAACACCCACTATAAGCAATTTGGGCACTCATTTTTCCTCCCTAGTTCGGCAAACATTCCGTGTGAATTTGACCTCGTCTGAGGTGCATATACACACAAAATGATATTATTTTGTTTTGTGTGTACATGGAGAATCTGTTTTCGTTTTTTTTTTTCTGCTCCAGCCCACAACTAACGGCCAATTGTCGAGTCGAGATACAAATATGGGTACATATAAATATGCTTATATACAAAGTGGCGAGACAATGCGGAATACATGGGCTCTGCCTATGTACGTGTGCATGTACCATGGGCCTGGCATTCAGGGGAACCTACACAGAGGCCACTCTTTTATTGTGTCCTCCAATCCTCCCTCTGAGAGGAGAAGCCAAGGAACCCTTTTGCGGGGCTAAAGGATATGCGGGGCATAGGGCTATTAGTTCCAAGTGAGAATGAAGGGCCAGAAAAGTGTATATGTTATGGGAAAATATTACCAAGTATATTCAAAAATTATTTATTTGCTTCAAAAAGCAAAGTACTTGATATAAAAAATATAATAAAGTCGTAAGATATTTTTTTTTGTATTTTCCTGTATGTACGCCATGGACAGTATCCCCCTATCTATCTATCTTTTTGAATCCCCAGTCAGCTCCACCTCTCCACTCACTCACTTAATGCGTCACGAAGGAAAGGTGGTAGAAAGAAAATCACCGACTGATGCGGCAACTGTCCCATTTATGCCCCGTCTCCCAAAACTCCAGCATCTTTTCGACCCGGGGTGTATTTGTTCAATTACACTTACAGAAATCATGTGGCCCTTGTACCAAAAAAAAATTCTAAAATAAAAATAAAAAAATAAAAAAGATGTCTTATATAATGCTTTTTTCTAGTTTATGCATCTGAAAATAAAACTATAATTTTCTTACAACATCTCCTAATTTCTCCCAGTGCACCGTTGCTTTTGTGGACGCTGCGTATTGCGTCAGTTTTCTGTTTGCTCACTTTATGCGTAGTTGTATTGTTATTATTAAAATTTGCTGTCGAACGCAGGGAAATCAACTACGTAATTTGCTTTGCTGAACTTTTGTGTAAGTTGTTTCCCCAAAAGAAACGTCGGAGAATGGAACCCATAAAAGACCCTCGGATTTACACGAACGCCGCGACACCAGTGGTCAAAAAAATATTGATGTACAGGATATTGAAAGAAAAACCTAAAACCACGTCCTCTGGAATATTTTTATATTTTCTACTATTTAAAATTTTCTAAATACTCCCAATAATATTTGACAATTACATTTTGAATTTAACTTTTAAATCATCCTTTATTTTTTATAACTAATATTTTGTACGCGTCTGTGGCATTCGTTTTTCTGACCATACAAATTTAATTACTGCAGATCAAACAGAGTGTGCGACTCAAACTCAACCTTTTGGGATGTTTGTTCGCATTTTTTTCGTCTGAAAAAATTGAAGAAAAAAATGTATAGTGGAAAATAAAAGGTCTACTAACATACGCATATAGTGCACAGGTATTCTAAAAATACAAGAATTGAATAATCTGAAAAAAATGTATGCTGCTTATTTATTCTACGTTTTAAATATTTAAAAATATCAGGTAATTTTTTGTTTGCCTCTTTCCAATTTCTTCACCTTTTTTGCTAAAGCGCCTTTCGCAATGGCAAGCTCGCTCACAAAAATCTGTGAATAGCAAATACAGATACATAGAGAAATGATGACCATCTGCAGCTAAAAACTGTTTGAAGAATTAACAAAAAATTTCATTGCAAAGGCAGTCAATTACCAACAGTTTAATTCATAAAAATGAGTGTACAATGTTTTTTCCAGATAAAATAATGGGTTTTTAGTCGAATATTAAAATATTTTAAATAATTTAAAAGAAAAAACCTATTAAATCGTGTAGGTATTACTTAAACCACCAGGAAACTCAGATAATTTATGGTTTCTAAAATAGTTGTATACATTTTTATGTATTACATCTACTACTTAATCTAAAGGGGACATTGTTTTTCCATTTTATTTCGTGATAATTTAAGTATTTAGCAAAACCAATTGCATCCAGAAACTAATTGTTCTCTATTTTCTTTTCTTTCTAGGTAAGTTTTCGTGTGCTTTCGACTGAACCTATTTGTACTATTATTTAAGTAAGTAATTGACTCAAAAAAGTGAAACGAAAACGACTGAAGCCAGTGCTTATGAGTAAGAATATTTCATTAGAAAACACAACAACCAGTTAAATGTACTATGAAATATTCGTATTAGTTGTTGTTTTTAAACAGAGCAAAACTACTATAACACTTTAAATAGGTTTATACCAAAGAATTCGGACCAATTAGACTAAGTTACACCAACAAAGGTCAAAAAAAGAAAATCGGGTTTCCGCCAAAAAAACTCTATTTTCAATCCTAAAAAAAAACCGTATTTTGGGCGAAATTAAAAAAGTAATGGTCCAAAAATAGAATGTCATACCTTGTTGAGCTCGTAATAAAATTCCCAATCAAATGGCATTCACAACTAAAAAATTTCATTTTTGACCGATTTTCGCAAAAAATGACGATGCTACCCCTTGTAAAAAAAGTGAAAATTTGAAAAAATTTGTAGTTTTTAGAATCCGCCAGATAATGACTGCGATTAATTTTACAGCTTGTTATCTGTCCAAAACAGTGCACCCTTTGGATTTCGGACCATTTTTGACCAAGTTACATAAAAAAAGTCAAAGGAAAAAATCGGATTTTTGCCAAAAAACTAAGATAAAAAAATTAATATTTTAAGCGAAACAAAAAAAGTAATGGTCCAAAAATGGAATGTCATACCTTGTTAAGCTCGTAAAAAAATTCCCAATCAAATGGCATTAACATCTTAAATATTTTATTTTTGACCGATTTTCGCAAAAAATGACGATGCAAAAAAGGTCAAAGCAAAATTCCGTTTTTTTAAGTTTCTGGCCAATCTTTATTGATTTGTCAACTTTTCGCTTGGTTCTCCCCACTGTGCAACCATTGAGTACTTGTTTGTTTTTCTGGTTGCTACTTCTTGTGTTGGGGCTTATAAGACCCACAAATGAAAAGCCAACGCATCACGTTGACGTCATTGCGGGGTAAGGCTGTAAAATGGGAGGGGGAAAGGAGGAGGAGGATCAAATCGAAGTTGGAAGCAGAAGCGGACGTCAGCACAGAGATTATTTGATTTATAAATGCACTTGGACTGCAAATAGATACAGCTACAGCTACAGATACAGATTCCGTGCCCCAAAGATACAGATACACTTACAGATAAATCGAATGTATCTGACGGTGTGCGGGTGCGAGGGAGATGGCGTCTATATACCCCCTGTCACACACACACACACACACACACACACACCCTCGTAAATCTATAACTGTTGTTATTTAATTGGATTATCATTGAGAAGGCGGCCAGCGAACAATTCCCCACTAGTCACAATTTCCAATTAGACTTCCGAGAGAGCGCCAATGGGAGCACTGAATCGTATAAGAATTTCGGATTTTAGTGTGAGTACACGTTCTCAATTAAAGAAAAATCAAAATAAAAGGTTTTTTAAAACATTTTCTGGTAGGCATTATGGTAGGCTTTAAAATATTTAAAACTAGGTATGCACCAATGGGTATAAATGGGTATAAAAGTATCTGATTGTTAGTAAATGTATAAAAAAGAGAGCTGAAGGTGTGTCAAAATCGTTCTCAATATATAACAAATAGTTTTATGCGCCTCTAAAAGTATTTTTGTTATTAATATTTCAGTGGGAACTTTTCAACGTACTATTCTTATTTTATAAAAATATCTATAGTTTCAAAATATTATGAAATTGTTGCTAGACTCATTCCAACAATAAAACTGTTGATCAAGCAATTTGAAACGTGGCGTTGAAATTCATATTCATTCATTGCTATACAATCAGCTTTCGCCACGATCACTATCACTCCTCCAACACCTCTCATTTTCCATTTGTTGATTTTCTTCCTTATCACTTCGTCTTTGTACATACTTATAGGTTTATTTCTTTTAATTTGTTGATTTTTGTAATTGTTTCACGTCAATTAATGCTTATTTTTGTAATTGAACGACTCAAAGATAATGAAATGAAAAAGAAATGGAATTGGAAATGGAAATTGAAATGGAGATGGAATTAGACAAGGCAAGCAAACTAAACTATTGAAATCACTTAAGGCAGGGGGGAAATATTTTTGAAGCAGTGCAAATCTGGTTCCCATTGTCTGTGTATCTTTCAGATGTGTTTATCTGTTTGTACGTATATACAGCTATGTGTGTATGCCTCTGTGTGTCTATATCGGTTGCATTCAAATCCAAAGAAATCGTCGAGAAAGGCAGTTGACAATTGTGGAATTGCGATTGCAATTGGAACTCAACTGAAGCCGAGAGACGGGGAAAACTGAGACGGAAAACTGGTTTTCCTCCACCGAACGCCCCCCTGACTGCCCCCTCTCTGCATACACACATATATGTATTCATATACCCATGTAAGTGCAGTTCAATGAATCGAAGTTTCCACTAAAAAAAAGAAAAAGATCTAAAAACACATGTGCGGAGAGGAAGAAAAGACACTCAAACTGCAATGGTGGCAGGGGGAAAATCTAATTCGTTTTTAATCAATGCTGATAAGGGTTTTTTAAAGTAAAGGGTTTTTCTTTTTTAATTGAAATAAGAGTTACAATTTCCCATTTTCTTTTCTCCGATCAGATACTTTACAAATACAGATTTGTATCTTTGTTCTTTGCTGCTCTGTTGCCGTTTCAATTCGCATTTTCTGTTTACATTTCGCTGCAGTTTGCACGCCATCAAAGTGAGAAAATAGAGAAATCATGACTATATACAGGCATAGGTATTGTGACTATATATCGCTGATCTCTGCATCTTTTTTTGCACCACATTAACAAAGACTTTGATCAAAATGAATTCTCAGAAGAGGCAGATTGCGTTTAGGAAGGTTATTAAGATAGTTTACAAAGCATAAGGCGCTGAAAATGATAAGTAAAATAAGTATAACTAAGAAATACTTTTTTAGAAGGTATTTAGCTAATTGTTAATAATTTTATAAGTGCCAGCATTTATGCCAAGTTAATTAAAAATATTTTCCCTAAAACTTGTATAAATTAAAAACTAAAAAAATGTTTTTTAAATACTTTTGTGTCCACTGAAAACCCAGAGCATTTCCCTTTCGCCATAAATTCGAAGCTTTCTTCTTTATTATTACTTTACTTTACTTTTTGTTTTAGTTTCTTTTTGCCTATTTTGCACTTGAACGACTTTCAATTGAATTTTGTATTTATGTAATCGGAGGCATCTATGTACATACGCTCTGTACATACTATACTATACATGTATATATTTCTGTGTTGCCGATTTGTTCGCTTTTTGCTTTGTTCGCTTGGCCCATAAACAAAGCAATTTACATACAGACACACTTGTGCACATTGCAATTGCCTCTCTAAAGAGATCGTTTTTGTTGTTTTTAGTGCCATTGCAATCAATGACCAACAACAAAACAGAAAAACAACCAGAAACAACCGAAAACCCGAAAATCGAAACAAATCGAATCGAACTTTCGCACCCTCAGAAAAAAAATACAACAGAAAAAACAAAGTACAAATTGCATTTTTACACCAAACGAACACAAATTAGTGGTGAAACCAAATTTAAATTGTTTTCATCGATTTCTGGTCAAAAATCCACACCCATTCGCAGCACAATTTGTAAATGTTTGTCAGGTGATTTGTTTTCACCAAGTTTGCATTGTTTTTCAAAGGGGTTTTTTAATGAAAGTTGGTTAGTTGTAAAAATCAAGAACGATTTACTCTTAAAAATAAGAGCGCTTACTTTTCCCTCTCGAAACGAGTCCTCAAACCAAAAACCCTTCTTCTTGATTTGTCAGGTGTTGTTTTTCCCTAAGTTTACATTGTTTTTCGAAGGGTTTTTCTTAATAAAATTTGGTTGTAGTAATCAAGAACAATTTACTCTTGAAAACGAAAGCGCTCTCGCGTCTTTCTCGAAAACGACACAACTTATTTGTTAAAAGAAGTCACAAGACACTTCTTAATGTGTCAGGTGCTTTGTCTTCACTTTGTTTTCTTTACGAAACTTGGTTAGTTGTAAAAATCAAGAACAATTTACTCTTAAAAACGAAACCGGTACTCATATTATATAGGTTTAAGACCTGGTAGTTTTTCTTCACAAACTGCATAAAGGTCATAAAAAACGTAAACTGCTTAAGACTTGCCTCCATTATTTCTCCACTCTTTATAACTTGTATAAACAAAAGCAAAGAAGTTATTTTTTAAATATTAAGTAACGCAGGTGATGCTTTCCGAAGGGTTTATTATGGAACTTGGAAGTTTTTAGTAAACATTTTTACAAAAAAAATGCATTTCTAAAATAGTAAAAAAAAAGGAACAGGTAAAATTAGAATAGATTTAATCCTTTGTGGTTTTTTTTTTTCAAGAACTCCATTAAGGACATAAAAAACTGAAACTACTTAAAACTTGCCTGCACTGTTTTTCCACTCTTTCTGCTACTCGCTTACTTAGTTTTGAAAATTCCATTTCATTTGAAGTGAAGTGAGTTGCGATGACAAAGTTGCGAAACTACTCAAGTTTTTCCCCCCATTTTTTAGCTCTTTCCGTCCCTGTTGCTCCGCGTATACCTGTCCCTGTTTGTTTGATATTTTTTATTGGCATTCGCCCATTTTACAGAGCAACAACTCTAGGCCCTAGCAACAACTGTTCCATATGGCTGCTATATATAGAAAAAGATATCTATATATATACATTCGTTGAACATGGCTCCACATCGATTTATTCGGCTTTCTCGGTTTTTTATTGCTTTTTTTTCTGATTGCCCAAAGGAAAGGGTAGATAAATAATGCACAAAGTCAAAGTGTAATTCCCAAATCGACTTCCAAATTCCACTCTTGGTTTGAAGTTCAAAATTCATTTAGCACTCGAGCCAAGTTCGAAAGTGAAATAATTGCTGGGCAAACAGATTGTAGATAAGTGAAGTGTTTTAACCTTTGAATTGGAATTACACTTTGGGTTGGGCCGGGCTTCAGATTTATTTGGACTTAAACTATCTATAGATAAGAAAAAACATCACAAATATATTTGATTGGCGTTATAAATTTATTCCATTCTATTTAATTGCTTTTTTTTGCCCTGGCACTTATTGATTTATTTGCTAAATTTTTAATGCATTGCGAAATGAAAGTGACGACTGTCCTTTTGACATTTGCATTTCCATTTTTCAAGATACACGTATCTGCATTAAATATTTACCAAGGCGAGCCATTATATAATTAAGAAAAGACGTGTGTTATTTTTCTAAATTTTAATTAGTTTCTCTTACACTGGAAAAACGATGGAAATTTGTGTGAGTTTGGGTGGTTCAAATATTTTAAAATTACGTTATGTTAATTTATATTTTTTTTTATTTATATTATTTTATATTTATATTTTTTTATATTTATATTTTTTTATATTTATATTTTTTTATATATATAATTTTTTATATTTATATTTTTTTATATTTATATTTTTTATATTTTTATTGATTTATTTAATTATTTTTTATATACTTATAAATTCAAACAATTTGTATTTATTTATATTTATACTTTTTATATTTTTATTTATTATATTTATATTATTTTATATTTTTATTTATTATATTTATATTTTTTTATATTTTTATTTTTTATATATATTTCTTTCATATTTCTATAAATTCAATATGCTTGTATTTATTTTCTCATTGTTCTTTAAGTGTAAAATGAACTCTTTATTACAGTAATTATTTTTTTTCTTTGTTTCCTTAATAATTTCGAACATTAGGTAGAATTCACGGTATATTCCATCTTTTATTCAGTTTTCTTCTAATGAATACATTATCTGCAAGGGCTTGCTAGGCGTATACTTAATAAGTAATTCATACGCCGCGTGGGCCAAGAAACCCGTGTGGTGATAATTGACATGGAATATAAGGGGGAAAACATGTAACCAAAGTTAAGGGTTGTAGATTAATTTCTTGTTTAACTTGCTGAATAATTAAGACGAATTAATTCTTATTTAAAAGTAACATACTTCTTTGTCCTTAAAGGTTTAATATGTGTTACTTTTTCATATTTATTTCTCCATTGGCCGCCTTAAATTAAATCGCGTGACTTACCATAAAATCGTTTTACTATTTCGAGGTCAAAGGTATACATGTTTTTAGATTTTTACCTAGTTTTTTATATAGCTCAGAAGCTAGGGAAATTCCTTATATTTTTTTCAATCTTTTAAACCTTATATTAATTAATTTATTTAACTATCAGTTGCCTTTTCTCCCAATAATATTTAACTTTGTATACTTTTCCCTTGTGCCTTTTATTTATTTATATTTGTTTGGCCAACGAAAAGTGAGATGATATAATATTCAGCCGAAGAAAAATTGTTAACCAACCACCAAAAAGCATGGCGAAGCGAGGAAAAATGAGGAAAGTCTGGGGGCGGAGAAAATGGGCAGGAAAAGCAGATGAGACGAGACCATAAAACCGACAAACGACGACACGAAGGATGCGATGTCCAAAAAGGCAGTGAAAAGTCCCCCGGAAAGCCCCCTTGGAAAATCCCTAGCCCACGCCTGCGTGTGTCGTCCTGAGTCCTTTATTTTCCTTCCTTTTTTTTCTTTTTTTTTCCTCCAATTTTCCTTCTATTTTGTGTTCCACCCACTTATTTTATACTTCTTTCCATACCTTTTGTTTTACGCTCTGCGCTTTTCCCCGCCTTTTACCCGATTTTCCCGGCCTTTCCCCCAGCTTTTCCTCGCTGTCTGTGCTGGGGCGCCATCATCATCTTGTTAAGGAAAACTTTAAATAATTTAACACGCCAACCCCGCCCCGCACTTTTTGGCCTGTGGTGAATTACAAGTGTCGAATGGAAAAAATTAGGAATGGGTGGGAGATTTGGCTGGCTGGCTGGTTGGCTGGTGGTTTTCCATGTGTTGAAATCAGAGTCATGTTGAGTTAGTTTTCCCGCCGGGGCTGGGGGTCGCCTTCCTTGTATTCAGGAAAATAGACGAAATGAATGTGTGTTTTGTAGCATATTTTGCTGCGCAACATTTTCCCAGAACTTTAACAAAGGCTTTTCAGCGAAGTTTGTGTGTTTGTGTGGGAGTTTTCCTGCCCTCGGGAGGGAAAACTTGCAGCCCTATTAATTTAATAACAGACTTTTGCCTGGCCAAACTAGCCAAATGAAAAGCATATCTTACTTTGTACAGGCTGCTTGACCTTTTGTATTTATTTTACCTTTTTTTTTTTGGAGATTTCTTTGGCAAAACACTTAGTTTATTTACCAAAACATAAGCTTCCTAACTAACTATTTTGATTTCTCTTTATTTCCAGGTAAGGATAAACAATCATTTGTTATTATTTGTGTCTTGAAATACTTTTTATGGATATAGCAAAGCGATGTATCTGTCCTACGTGAGTATTATACGAAATGAAGGGAGGCAACTTCTTTTTTTTCATGTGGAAAATGCCATTTATCAAAGCAGAAATAGAAGGGATCCTAATTAATTTGGTTTAAATGATTGCTAATGGAATGTTGATAGTTTTGCTGATGATCTAATTAGCCTTTGCAGCTACATAAGTAGTTGATTTGGGGGGTTGGGTGGCTGGAAAATGGAATGCAGTTGTATTTTCGTTGGCTGTCGGAAAAGCGTTGCAACATTCGTGGAATACTTGCAAACTGGAAAATGTCAATCGTTGGCGGAATTTTCTCGGCTTTATTGTTGTACTGGCTGGCTGCTGCTGTTGTTGTTCTCGTTGTTGTTGCCTTCGTTTACACGTCTCTAGGCCATGTCCGCCATTTTGTCCGGGCTTTTCCAGAGCAACCCCCCCGCCCCTCCCTCTCCAACTACGCCCCTGGCCGCCCCCTTTTTGGTCCGTTGCTAACCAATAAGTTTGTGACTTCCGCCAAATAGCGCGAGACACGCACACACTCGTGTATGTGGGGTTGAGTGGGCGGTGGGGTTGGGTAGGCATACCGCCCCCCTACCACCCAACTTTCCCCACCCCCTTTTGCGCCAGCCGTGGCAACATTCACTACGCCATTTTGAAATTGATACACAGCCAAAAAAGTGGCCGAGGGGAGAGGTTCTTAGTTAAAGAAAAAGTGGAAATACCTAAAAAAAAGTTTGATCACTTAGGAAATTTTTTGTTTCGTTTATAATAAATGTGCTTTATAGGACAAAAAAGAATAGGACTTCAAAAACTAGTTCTTCATCTTGTTTTTATTTTTTGGAGGAAAAGATCAAGGTTTAAAAACATAGAACATTTTTATTTTCATTTATAATAAATGTACTCAACAAGACAAAAAAGATAAACCTTCAAAACTATTTTTCACCTTGTTGTTATATATTTTTTAATAATTTACACATGTAACAAGACAATATTTCTATTTATTTATGTGGATTTATGTGATCACAAACTAGTTTCGACAATACAATATTTGCAATATTAAAAAAAATTGTACAACCCGTTTTTTTAATAATTATATATTGAAGTTAAAGAGATTAAAGCTCTTTAAAATTTAAGAAAAGGTCGAAAAATCAATGCCACAAACCTTCATAAAAAAATCAGAAATATTAAAAAGAAATATTTTTCAGTTTTTCAGACAGTTTTTTAAGCCAAATTGACATATTAAAATATACATATTTGTCTGTAAGCACCTTGATCTTAATGTTTTTAGAAATAATAAGAATTTTTTCGAGTGTACAAAAAAGGGTGTTAGCATTTTTTGGAAAGGAGCTGGGTGGACTTTAGAGTGCAGCAGGTGCAGAAACGCCGAATGCATTTGGCCCAAAGCACACGAACACCCCCCCCACACACACACACACTCGCAGGCAGATGCTCTCAAAGCCCCCCACACACACACACATATGTACATATACATGTACGCACGCAACTCACACGCACACAAACTTTCCATATTTCCAGGCGAGTTTGAAATATTTGCCTTGGCTTCGGTTTTGGCCTCTGTGTATTTGGCAGGCTATTTCTGCCTCCCCCTCTATCGCCCCCACCCACATTTCCACCTCTTTGGCCTCCCACGGGGTAGAAACCCCCCTCGCCACCACCTCCCCCTCCTTTTTGGCTCTTTCTCCGCTAGTTATTCAGCCTCTGCTGATGATTGCACTGCTTTCTCCAACTGATACACTGCGAAAAATCGATTACTGAGACAATAATTGGTTAGTTACAGGGAAAATTCATTTTAAAAGAATTTATTGAGTTTTACTAAGAATAGTTAATATATTTATAATCAAGTCAAAAATATTTAGAATAGATTTTTCTGCATTTTTCTTAGACAACTTTTATTAAAGAAACTTTTTCTTATTAAGTTTCAATAGCTTTTTTATTTAGTTATTAATGTAAAAAATATTTTTATATTACTAAGTATTACCTATTTTATTTATTTCTTTTTTTATATTTATATTATATTTAAAATAAAAATTTAAAATGGGAATAAAAACGGTTATTTCAACATTTTAAATGTCAAATGTATGAAGTGCTACTCGCCAATTTCTCCCAGTGCAGTCGCCCCTCTGCCCACGCTCTGCTGCAGCTCTGCCGCGCTGCTTTGCCTTCACTTCTGTTGTTGTTTAGTTAGTTCTGCACTCAGATGTTGCTGCTCTTGACGCAGGGCCACGAGTGCGAGCGAGAGGGAGCACCATTCCAGTGGCAGTCTGCTGGTTGGTAGCAAAAGGGAAGCCAAACCGACCACCCACTGCCGCACCCCCTCCCCCTCCCCCACCCCCGTCTCCGCCTCAATCGTTAACCCAGAAGTGAGCTGCGAATTTTGGCGAGAGCGAAATCTGTGGACCAAAAGGTAGTGGGCGGCGGCGAGGAGGGGTTAAGGGGCCGAGGGGCCCGCTTCGGAGGATGTGGTGGCCAGTGGGTTAAGGTGGCAGTGTAGTGGTGCTGCTGCTGCAGCGGCTGAGACAGCGGCCGCGGCCAATGATGAGGGCTTAAACCAATCAAACTACAGAAACCACGAAACACAAGCATCACGCATACGCCCCGTTGGCCAGGGATTTTCGACACACGAGCAAAGAGCCCTCGAAAAGCCTTGAGGAACTCAAGAACAGATGTTCCTTTGTGTAAATACTCATAAACTATTATATCATAGTACTAAATACTAGCAACAAAAATTGTAAATATTTATTTACAAGCAAATTGGAATTTTAAAAAATATTTAAAAACGCATTTAAATTATTTATTGTTCTAATACCTCAGCAAGCAGAAGCTACTCTTTAGAAATATTAAAACTATACTATTTAATTCAAGAATTAATATTATCTTGGTTTGTTCGATTTAATTTCGTCACAAAAATTGTTTATATTTGTAATTTATTAGTATTGTATATATATTTCTTTGCTAAGAAAAAATTAAACAATCCAATACATACATTTATTGTTAGGAAAATCTATATATTTAATGGAATACTATTTATAATCAAATCGGAATATATTAGTATTATATTTTTTTTTTTTTTAAGAAATAAACTTATTCTCTTATATGTAAGTATCTATTTTTATTTAATTTTGTGGTCATAGATATAAAGAAGAAAATCTAAATATATTAACAAGAAATAATAAAAATTTATAATGAGAACATATTAAAATTATAGTTATTTTTTATTACAAAATTGAATAAATCTTTTTTGTATTTTTACATAATTTTGTGATAATAAATTTATAGATGAAACCCAAAAAGTTACATGGAATTAAAAAAATATTCATAATCAAATTAGATATTTGTATTAAATTACTTTTAAATCACTGAATTGAAATATTCTGTGTATTTCGATGGAATTATACAACTCTTTATATTTAAATCAGAAAATAATTTTATTGTATTTATTGTAATCAAAATTAAAAAGAATTTTTGTTTCGATTATATTATGGGATAATAAATTAATAGAGGAAATATGAATATTACGCGGGATAGTAAAATCTTCTTAATCAAATGATTTATTTTCATTACATTTATTTTTAGTGAATGAACTAAAAAATGTTATAATTTCTGGTATATCCCAAAAAGAAGAGAAAAAAGAGCTTTTCAAGCTTGCGCTTGGCGGATAAAATAAAATCAAGTAAAAAATGGCCAACGAATCTGGGTGCACAGTCAGAATCGAAGAGCAGAAGTTGGGCCCAAAGCGGACGGCGAAGGAGGAGGCACAAGGCAGAGGGCGATAAAGAAGAGGAGAGGGGGAGGGGGAGCAGCGTGAAATTCCAATGAAATTACGTATGAGTGATTTTTATTATTAAAGTGCGCCATTGCCCCTCGAATGGTTGTTGCTGCCGCTGCTACAGCGCCTTATATACATGGTGCCCCCCGGTATATACACATATATAAGCGTGCCTTGTACATGCCCACTCACTTATTTACGACTAAGTATGTCACAATTAGTCTGGCCGATAAATATTCACGAGTTGCTCTTTGATTGAAATTTCAACTGAAAACCGAAAACCGAAAACTGAAAACCGAAACCAGAAAAGCCCGAGAATCCCAGTGAAATTCGCATTTAAATGCCAAATGCCCGGGGAAATTGACATAAAAATAATTGCAAATACTGTTATTCAAATGAAATGAAAAATTTACAACACCTAAGGCGAAGCCCAAGGAAAAGAAAATCGAATCCATTAAATTACACAGAAAATAATCCTGATATAATACAAACACTGTATAATTTTAGCCATTTTTAGAAACAATTTGCCATGTCATTTTCATTATAATATTGTTTTATAATAAGATATTATCTCAATCTGTAAATTTATGATTTTTTTTTAACAATTTGCCTTGTAATTTTCATTATAATATTGTTTTATAAGTAAAGTATATCTCACTCTTTAAATATATTTTGGAAACAATTTGCAATTTTTTTTTAGAAACAATTTTCAATGACTTTTTAAATGAAATATGTATGGTTTTATAATATTGTTTAATAATAACATTATAATGTAACTTTATACATTTTTTAAAGGAATTGCTATGTAATTTTCAAATGAAACAGGTATTGTTTTTTTCTATTGCTTTAGAAACAATTTTTATTGAATTTTTTTAAATGAAAAACGTATTGTTTTATAATATTGTTTAATAACTAAAAATTAAATCTCACTGTATATATTCTAGTTGCAATTTTTAATGCATTTTTCAAACAAAATATGTAATTAATTTTTAGCCAAAGCCAAAAAAAAACGGATGCCCTAAGCTTATATTGGCAATGGGAATTTCTGTAAAATATTTTAAAAATATTTATAAATATTATATTTTCGGATATTAATTTTATAATCCCTCTTTGTACAATTTATCTATATTTTTTTTACCTATCTCCAACGATTTACCCGTTCCCTCCTCTCTGTATTTTCGCTTTCTTCTCCTCCGTTTGGTTTCTGTTTGCCTTTACTGCATTGTTTGCTCTAATTAAATCTTATCTAAACAATTTTAAGTACAAATTGTTTCAATGGCAATAAAAAGAGCAGAACAAAAATCACAAAAGCTCAGCGGCGGGCAAACAGCAAAGTGTAGAGGGCAATGTTCTAGAGCGGAGGGGCTATATAAAAAAAAAAGCACACACCTCTGTAGATACACAGGGTTACATAAAAAAGAAACTGCAAGATAATGGTAGGGGGGGGGAGGGAATCAAAATCAATAACTCAATAGGCATTGGAAAGGAAAAACGCAAAGCCAAGCAGAACTGATCAATAAATAATGCGTATACGTATGGCAGCACATAATGCGATATACATGTCCATATATAGAGTGTGTGGTGCAGGGAAACGGGTTGCGTTTAACCCACAGCCCAGGGGCAACCGAAGGCTGTCCTGTCCCGGGGCTCTTCTCGATTTTTCTGGCCTTCTGTCGTCACCCGGTAACGGTGACGGTGACAGCGAAGCGCGACTCCCCAGCTCCAGATGAGGGGCCAAAGAATCGGACAAACCGAGGGACACTCGGCCCCTGACTCACCAGATACATATGGTGCCTCGCGGTACCTCAGCTCATCCTCAGAATCGCAATTTGTACTTCGCTTAAGCAGTCGGTCTCAATGACAAATCGATTAAGGTGCTCGGTTGTGCCGATTTCTGTGTTATTTTCATGAAACCGAATGCCAGTCTGGGGCTATTGTGGAGGTACGTGCTTAAAGAAACCCAATTGCTCGGGGGAAGTAAACAAAATCGGCGGCTTAGGTACCCTGTATGGGATGGCATTACAAAAACATTTGGGTAAGGCATTACAGCACTCAAATTGTGGTTCTGGCTAGACTTTGTGTTGGAGGAAGTATTAAAATTACAAAACCAGGTTTGGGATTTACTATTATTATGTTATATTATAATGATATATTATAATATATTTTATTGATGTCTTATATCACATCATAATGATATATCATACCATCTAAACACAGTTTTAAAATACTTGATCGATTTAAAGATGTTTTTCTATCAATCATGATATTAGACTTTGTTTTATAGGAAGTGTAAATAGTATTGTAATAGGCCTATAACGATATTTGACTGTATATTATAGGAAGTATAAATAGTATTGTAATACTTCTATAACAATATTAGACTTTATATCATAGCAAGTATAAAACTTACAAAACCTGGAACTTGGGATTTAATTATTATTTTATATTATAATTATATATTATATCATAATATACTGTATTTTATTGATTTATTGTATCATATATTGATATATTATATCATATCATAGTATATCAGAGTTTTAAAATACTTGATCGATTTAAAGATGTTTTTCTATATATAATGATATTGGTAGTATTGTAATAGATCTATAACGATATTAGACTTTATATCATAGGAAGTATAAAAATTACAAAACCAGGAACTTGGCATTTAATTATTATGTTACATTATAATGATATATCATATCATATTATTATATTTTAATGATGTATTACATCATATCATATCGATGTATTATATGATATAATCAAAGAATGTCAGAGTTTTAATATTTTTAATCGATTTGAGGTAGTTTTTTCTCACAAAGAACCTGGGCAATGTGGTTGGTTCCGTGAATTTTTGTACAACAGTAGTACCGCCACACAATCTCTGTCGTGTACCCCCTACTTTCTACCGCCGCTTCCTCTGCACTCGTTATCTTTCTCCTCGCGTACATAATGTACTTGGGTTCGTATGTACATAAGTATCCCCCGACTTTTGCCGTTGATAAGAATAATGAAGTTAACTCATAGACCCATTCCGATTCCCTCCCTATATGCCACAGCACAGTTTACCATCCACATCCACAGTGCTTCCACATCCAATACACCATGTTATTAGTATTATCCCCCCTATCTCCCCACTTATTTCGTATACCCACTCCTTTCCTTCCTGCCCTCTTGAACTGCTCTAAAAATAAACTAATTGCCCCCGAACGCCTGCAGTTTCGTTTTAATTTTATTCTTTTCATAATAGTCCTCAAAAATTCCATTCGCCCGAGCGGTGAAATTTCTGTCAAGATTTCTCACCTATGAATGTAGGATGTTGGTATTTTTGTGTATAAAAAAAAGGAAAGAAAAAACTAGGGAATATTATTCATTTCAACAGATGCGGTAATGTTGCTTCTTTGTCTGGCTTTTGGCAATTTTCGGGTTTGTTTTGCTTTGCCGGGTATTTTTATACATTTTTTGATAAACAGAAAAACGTTTCACGTCGACAAAGTCGATTACCTCATATGAAATATTTGCTGTTGACACAGGCAGAAAGAAGTGACGAAAAAAAAAGAATTCGTGAACTTATAACCTTTTTTTCGACCCGTACAAGTTCTACCAATGTCTATGTGCCACGCCCCTCGTCAGTCGTTTGACCTTATAAAGGGGATTTTATAATCGATTTACATAGATATAATACCATATAGTACATACTTTTAAAAGTATTAAAGTTTTACCCTAAAAGTTTCAGCTTAAACCCATCAAAGTCTAAAATCAATTATTTCTTTTAATATTATACCATAATATAATATTAGTTGATTACTATAAGAATCCCTATTTTTTTTGTATATATTCTAAAATATTCTAACTATCACTAAGATATTTTTTATTATTTACTAAGCTTTAGATAATTGTCCCTAAATTTAGGATTGATTCATTCGTTTTTTTTTAATATTGGTTTTAACAGATCCTAAAATAAAATTTAAAAAAACTTGTAAAGAAAATTTGTTGCAAGATTTTATGCTTTTCCTAGGGTATTCAACTTTCTGGCTGCTTTTGGTTCGACATTCGTCGTGGGCTTTTACTTTTGTGAATTTTCTATGTCGTCGCCTTTTACTATTATTACTACGATTTTTTTTGTCGTGTTAGCCGCGCTCTGCCGCCGTCTCGGCCGCAGCCGCTGCCGCTGCCGGCGTCGCCGTTTTGACGATTTGCGCCTTGCGTTGCGCTTACTCACAATCAAATCTCACGCCGCATTTTAGTCTCAATAATAACTGAAACGAAAAACACGCGCAGCCAAAACGAAGCGCAAATCAAAAAGGAAAACGAAAGGAGCGAAAAGAAAAAGAAACGGCGAAAAAAAACGTCAGTTGCTTTTATTTATTTTATTCCGACACTCTTGCCTCTCCGTGTTCGTTGCTTTTTTTTTGTGTGTTTAACTTCTTTATTTCCGAGTGTTTGTGTGTGTACATAGGTGTGTGTGTGCTGATTGTTTTTGCATTTCGCGTTTGCTCAAATAGTAAATTGAACTGTTTTCAAAGTGTGTTCAAGTGATGGAGGGGGTGGAAAAAGAGAGAGGGGGCGAGAGGAGGAGAGCAACTCGTTCGTCGTCGTCACTCGTTGCGTTTTTTGTTGTCGTGGGTCGTCGTCTGTTTTCCACTGACTGGGTCGCTCTCTTTCTCTCCCTTCCACTGCCTCCCCTACTTCCCACTGTGCGTTCTCCCACTCCCTCTGCCTTCCCTTGGGCTCTCCCGCCGCTTGCTTTAGTTGTATTTGTTGGTGCAGCATAATTAGACGCCGTCGATTTCTCGCGACTTTGCCAGAGAAACTGTGCTGGCCGTTTGGTGGTTTTCCCCGCCAGAAGAAGCATATTTTTGGGGCAGGTGCAATTGACGATTAGAAGTTTCCCAGCTGAACAGCTAATAACTGCATTCCAAATTTAACTGTAGGGGAATACAATTTACAGTAGTGCCTAATTTTATTTATAAGCAGATTAGGGTAACATCACCTTTTAGCTATTTTAAACTAGAAACGTGACGTTTTTTTAATTGAGCTGACATCACTGATGTTCTCCACTTTTCGTGGTGCAGTTTCTGTTTCTCTTCTCGCCCTCCCCCCCTCTCCCCCTGCTCTCATAGGTGTTCTCTATGTTTTTTCGCCATTGTTTTGTTTCAGCATTCGCGGTGTGTTCATTTGTTGTTTCTCGTTCTCGACGCTGTTTGTGTGGGCTCTCTTTTGTTGTATTTTTCTTACTCGCCGTTCGTTATCAAAAGGGAAACAACAAAAGGCAAACGACAAACAAAGACAAACCGATAAACGTCAAAAGCTTGTCGCCTATGCATATTTTAAGCATTTTGCCCGTTTTAATCTCACAAAGCTTTTATACATTTTAATTAGTTATTCATCCCCTCCTATTTCCTTCTAACTGATTACGCGATTTGTTTAGTATTTCTGATCGGAAATGGCGAATTAAAGTCCAATTAGGAGAGCTCTGGCAGAAATGATAGCTTCTTCGATAATTTGTCGTTAAATTTTCCTTATCTCTTCCAGTGTTGACCTAGTTGATTTAAGTCGTTAAAGGAAATATACTTTTAGATTTTGCCATTTAACATCTTCGATAACATTTCCCTTTTGTTTGTTTGTTCGTGATTCGCTCGTTCTCTCTCTTTTGTCCCGTCTTCCACATCTTTTAGTGTTTCTGTTTTGCTCTCTTTGCTCTTTTTTTCTGATTGTGCGACAACTGCTTAACAATTTACAATTATGTATATGTATGTCTGTATTAATCTACAGTGGGCCCTCTGATATTGAATCGCTGGTTTGTTTTTTATATTGGAAGCTGATCAAAAAAATTTCTCAAAATTAAAATCTGATTTTACAAATTAGATTTTTTATTTCAAAATCCGATACATTTCTTTTAAGAGTAGTGTACTATAGTGCTTTCAATATTATAAATTCATAAACAAGCTGGTTCGTTCTGAAGAGTTTTCACCGTAGTTTCATGTGGACATCTGACGACTTTATAGGAGTACGTGTGTATTTGTTGATTGACTCAACTTGACGACGGCGACACACGCGCGCCCAATTCACAAAACTTTTGTTTTATACACCGAATCTTTTATTTTTTCTCAGCCTTTTTTTTTTTGGTATTTGTTATGCTGCGCGATTACGTCAGCTGACATTCGGCTTGTATTTTTCGGGGACCTGGGAAAGCATATGTCCACATATGTATGTATACACACACACAACACTCTCTAACTAACTCACCCATATGCAAAAAAAAAGAAGAAAAATAGAGGTGTATAGAAAAAGTTAATCATTTGGCTCTGGCACATTGGCTTGTTTCGGGTGAAAGTTTCACAAATCAAATGGAGGAAAAATCAGCGACGAATCGCAAAAAAGTGCAACTCAAACTCAACTCATCCATTGAAAACTAAGAAAAATCGCTGGAAAAACTAAAGAAAACCCAGTCAACGAAAGACCAGTGAAAATCGTTGGCCAGACTTAATTGATTTTCATGTTTGTGGTTGAAAACCGAAAACCGAAATATGCAAAAGTGAGTATATAGCACATATATCACGTCATTCCCATATGCCAATGACTCTTGTTGTGTACGGGCACGTAATTTTATTTTCGTCTTGAATTTCATTTCATTTCATTTGCGCCCAATTGATTTTGCCGCATTTGCATACAGCTGGGCTGAAAATAATAGTGGGGTTGTCGAATCAAAAAAAAAAACTGAAGTACCCTATATTTTTAAGGTACAAATTAATCAGGTGAAAAATATAATATACATTGTTAAACCAATATGGCGATTTATGCAGTTTCTAGGAGTCCTAATAAGTTTATGGATGTGAATAGTGTAGATGGGCCCTTGGACCTCATCCGCCCTCTCGCTCTCTCCGCCCGTCCACCCCTCTCTTTCTGGCTGCATCACCTGTCATTGGCAAGGTAACCGTTAGCTTGCATTCCATCGGCAAAATAACGGCACAAATATTGCCATCTCTTTTGCAGTGACACTGGTCAAAAAGGAATAGTTAACATCATCTCATTTTCATAAAAAAAATAGATTTAGGAAAAAATTAAAAAAAAATTTTTAAAATACTTTTTTTTATATGTGCGTACATACATATTTACTTGTACAATTACTAACCATTTTTAGTTGGCTATACTTATGTACATAATTTTAGTTAAACAGCACTTGAACAAATTAATACGAGGTCACCGGGTTTCATTTGTTGCGGCTGCTTTTTGATTACAAAATATTAAAGGTGTTAACATTTGCATTAAAAAAATTTTCTGAACGTTGCTAAAAATTAAAAGTACAAAAAAAGCTATGGTGTTAAATGAAAAAAAAAAACAAATTCAAAAGGTTTCTGTCAATAATAAATTGACCTTTAAACCATAATTATATGCATCTTAGGAAACTAGAAAACCACAATGCATTGGAAATAAGCGTACTATGTAAATCTGTAATCAACTTATAAAAATTTACAAATGAACACTATTATTAGAAAGCAATAAGAAACGGTAAAATAAAATTGTTGGAAATTGGCACCTTATAAAGGCACACTTAAAAAAAAGGTTCGAGAAGGGGAGAATGTACGCGATGTAAAAACAATGCAGTGAAAAAATGTGCAAGCTTTCTAACGCCTCAGTCGACGTCGGCAGCGCAGTCGGCGGGCTTGCCAACAAGAACAAACGCGAAGCATCACGAAGCAACGAGAGCGCGCGAGGAGGGGCAAGAGAGAGAGAGGGAGAGAGAGACTGGGAAAGAGAGAGAGCGCGCTGGAGAGCAGGAACGAGAGGAGCGCCGCTGAGAGCAGAGAGCGGTCACTGAGCAGAGCGGCATTTCGAATGCAGACGCGGTCGGTGTCGTTTTGGTCTTGTCGGCGGTTGCTAAACACAATTTAAGTTCACTCGGTTAGCAGACATTACACACTGCCCACATATAAACACATAAATACGTATGCATGTACGTACATAAGGCGTGTGTATGCAAGAAACCAGAAAAAAAGGAAAAATACAACGTCGTTCGTTGAGTCTCGCGTTCGGTTTTATTATTTTTTTTCTGTGTGTTTTTCGTGTGTGTGCTTTGGATTTGCCAATTTTAGCCGACTGGCTCTCAGTGTCGAACCTAAACTTAAAGAGCGAGCAACGTGACGTGTCGCGTCGTGTCGCTAAAAATTCGCGCACACAACTTCCTACTACAACAAGAAGTAAAAAAAGGAAACGCAAGAAACAAAAATAAAACGTGTAAAGGGAAAAAAAGCGAGACTTGTTTTTTTTTCTTGTGCATTCTGTGTGTGTTTGTGAGTGTGCAAAAACACAAAGGAAAACGGAGAGGGAGAGAGAGCCGCCAAGAGAGAGAGAGAGAGAGGGAGAGAGCAAGAGCAGCTGATTTTAGCCGGCAAGTGTCAGCTGTTTCGCGCCAGAGCGAGATAGCGCTACTTCGGCGGGGCGAACATGTTATGTCTTGCACGCCGTCTCCTCTTTGTGCTGCATTCGCCTTAGCAATGCACCAACAACAGCAGCAGCAGCAGCAGCAACAACAACAACTGGAAATACAAGAAATACAACAGCAAAGGCAGCAATTGCAAATACAGCAAATACACATCCAGCAGCAGCAAATCCGAAGGATCGAGGAGCTGAACGCAAACCCCCCCAGTCAACAGCACATTCAGAAGATATCGCATTTACTACCACATCACATACAAGACATAACCCGAAATCATCATCAAATACTAAGTAGTCATCAGCAAATACCAGAAATTCACCAGTTACAAATACTACAAAAAACACAGCAACAACCATGTTATCAAATGCAACCAATACCCAATCAGCAACAACAAATATTTGATTTTCAGCAAATCAATGAAGTGCCGCACATGCAAACCTTACAAATAACTTTGCAAAGTCAGCAGAAAATACCAGAGTTACAGCAAACTCAGCAACAAAAACATCATTTTCAACAAATTCAGCGCCTGCCGAAAATACCAGAAATACCGCAGATACCAGAAATACTCCAAATACAGCAATTTCAAGTGGCGCAACAACAACAACAACAACAGCAAAAGCAAACGAAAAAGCGAGGTGCAAAAACGACAGCAACAGCAGCAACAACAACAATAACATCTAGTAACAGCAATAGCAACAGCAACAATAGCAATAGCAACAACAACTACTATAGTAACATTAACAACAACAACAACAACAACAATAGCAGCAACAGCGGCGGCGGCCTCATAATGTTAGCCTCTGCCAGCGCCTCGGCCGCCGCTCGAAAACGCAGTCGCAGCGCGAGTAACGGCAGCAAAAGCAACAACAAAACTGTCAGTGGCCGCAAATTAACCAAAAGCGTGAGTGTGTTTTGTTGTTTCTTTTCTCTCCTTGTCCCTCTCCCCACCCGAAGCTCCTCTCTCTTTCGCTCTCTCCTTCTCTGTTTACATTAAGCGGTTTTGTACGTGCACGTGCTAAGTGAGAGAGCGAGAGGGTCAGAGCGAATAACAACAGCGCCTGCTGCTGAGCGCCCAGCCTGCGCCGACAGCGACGCCAGCGTTAACAGCGACAATGTACGCTCACAAAATTGGGCCACAAAAAACAACAACGACAACTATGTTAATGCTAACACCCAATGGGAATTAATAAATTAAGAATGGGCGATAAGGCAAAATCAAAATAGAAGCGAAGATACGGGAAAAGAGAAGGAATCAGATAAAATTTAAGGAAATCGAAGTATAATTATATAGTTTAAAAAAGGGTAAGAGTTCAAGAAAATCTAAATGAATATGAAACCACAATTAAAGTAGGAATTTTTATAAATACAATTTGTATATAAAATTTATTATTAAATTGTGTTCATTCCAATTTATATTTTGGAGAGCTTAATGGTGTGTCTGCTGCACATAACAAGTAATACTATTGGGTAATTAAAAAAAACGTACTGGATATTTCCATTCAAATCGAAAAATATAATTATAAATAGAATCTTTTGTGGTCTCTTGGGGAAATACTCCAATAAAAGCCACAACTACTGATAAGAAAAGTGAACAACACCAAATTTGTGGTCAGAAAACTGAGCTGATAACCAAACACAAATTATTTCTGGTGAAATAAATACAATTCACATGAAAATATTCATTAATGGGAATAGAAATCATAGAATAAATTCTTTTCATATTAGTCAAGAAGTTCCGGCCTTAAAATAATAAATTAAACGAAGGAATTTCATCGACTTAAAGATGAATTTAAAAAAAATAAACAACATTTTCTATTATAAATGCTGATGTTAATCGCAATTCGAAACTGCCTTCCATTATCGAGTACTTCCCCTAAAATACCCCCTCCCCAGTCAAGCCATTTAAAATGGGTTAATCAAGTGCTTCTTATTGCAGCGCTAAATTCATTTCCCCCTTTTTAGATAATGTTTATATTTAAATTGCCAACAATTTTCAATAGCCTAAATTTGAAGCCAACAACAACGATACGTTATTCATTCATTTTTGTAGCAGAGCAGATGTTGTTGTTGCGCTCTCTCTCGGCGCTCTTGCTCTCTCTCTCGGGCAGCTTCGTTTCCTCTTCGGCTCGTCGTTCGTGTCTAAAAATAAAACAGCATGTGCGCTGTGTGTGAGTGTGTGCTCGCTCGTTCGCCACCGCTGCTGTTGTTGTATTTTTTGTCTGTGGGCAAAAGGCAATGAAAACGAAAATTTGCGTGACGTCTCTCGACCTTGACTCATCGACGTGAACTGTTAAACTGCGCCAGCAGAAGCGGCAAAGCGGAGCGCTGGCAGCGCTGCACAGTGGGCGGTGTTTGATGGGGAAGGTGGGCAAAAATTTCTGCAGATAAAATATTGAGATATTTTTTTAAACTATATAATCGTAGTGGTAAATGTAAAAATCACAAGTAATGAGTTGGCACCACTTCTCTTCTGGTATTTTAAAAATAAAACAATAATTTAATTTAAAAATGCATTGGAAAGTAGAACGATTTAATCGCGTTATGTACTAGTGTTCGTTTCTATGCCTGCAACCCACTCGGACACGAACCGATTTAGCAAGTTATGTTTTGGTTGCATTTTTCCTTTTTGCCCTAAATTTCCTACCACTGTGCGCTGCCGGAACGCAGTCGAGCCGAGTTGCGGTTCGATGTGGTTTTGCTGGGCTTTTTTTTTGTGTGTGTTTTATTTAGACTTTTTCGTTTTGCTGTTTTGTGCTGCTTTTTCTTTTGTTTTTCTTTGGCTTGAAGTCAACGTCTCTTGCGGGACAGCAGCAAACCAGTTTGAAAAACACACGCTCACACTACCACTGCCTTATCAACAACATTGCCAAAAAAAAATGTTGGAAAAAAACTGGTTCGCTTAGCTTTTTTTTTTTTAACTGCAACTAGGCAGTGAAGCTTCTTAGGCTTTTTTCGGGACAATAAAATATTACAACTTCCTCAAGTGGATAATTAGTTCACAGTGATAAAGATTTAAATAATTGTATTTTATGTGAGAAACCTTTGTTTTTAGAAATAATCAATTCTGAAATAGTAGTAAAAAATAAGAAATTATAAATATAAATGGTGGTTGGCAAAATCGCCAGCTGATACCACAAATTAGAATAACAAAACTTCCAATTGAGCAGATTGTTTTAGGGTATGCCCACTGTAAATTACAGAACAATCATAGAAAAAAAAAGCGTACAACGGTTTTCAAGCACTATTGGAATGTGTCTCCATAATCATCTCTGCTTCTGGTTCTCTCCCTTCCTATCGCTTTCTCTCTCTTTTTCTCGCTCTGAGATTTTCTCTCAATAAGAATTGCATATGCGTAATGCATGTGAGTTCCGTTGGTTTTTAGTGCCACACCCACACAACGCCCAACCACCCACTTGCGTCTCTTCCGCTCTCCTTCCCTTCGTCCTCCTTCCTTTTCTCTTTGTCATCCTTCCAGACCCCTATTCCTCTATCCCCTAGTTATGTTGTGCACGTAAAGAAAATGTGAATGATTATAGGTGGGAGAATAAAATATTAAGTTGAAATGTCCAAAATTTAATCTGCACACAGAAATAAATACGAAGCAATCCATGGAATGCTTCTTGTTTTTGAAAAAGAAAAAATAACATATGTTAAAGTAAACGTTTGGAATATATATTTAATTAAATTGTTTTTATCAAGTAGTTCAACTTTTTTTTTTGTTGTACCTTTCCATTCCATCTCGGTCCGCATTTCCATTCCACATTTGCTCCTCTGCTCTTTTCGCATGCACCTCTGCTTCTCCCTTTCGCACTGCCCCTCTCTTCTCCCTTTCGCACTGCAGCAGCATAATCATCATCATAGATTTATCTCATTCGCGCGCACGTGAGGCAAAGGCAAGGCCCAAAAATTAAGTCGTCGGTTTTCGCTTTGCGTTTTGCGCTCCTCCTTCTGCTCCCCATCCTCCTTCTCCGCCTCCTCCTTGGCCCCTCTTCCCCATCCACATCCCCATGCTCCCCCCTCGTTATCATCAGCTCATTTTATTGTCTGGCCTTTCGTTCGTCTTGTTTGCTCTCCCTCCCTCTTTCGTCTCCGCCTTTCTCGCTTTCTCAGTTTCTCAGTGTTGCCAATTTCGTGTTTCGCTGGCCGTTACAATTTTCATGCTTTGGCCATGTTGGCAACACTTTTTTTTTGCTTCTGCTACAGCTTTTCTTTATGCTTCTGTTGCCACCTCCTCTCCCTCTCCTTCCCCTTCTTCTTATGCATTCGGGAGCACACGGCAACCAAGCGACAGCTGTTGTCCAAAGGCCAACGAATATTAGGAGGGAAAATAAGGGGGCGAAATGAAAAAGGTAAAAGGTTACACATGCCAGCAATAAATTGAAAAAAAAATCCAAAATGCTTGGAGATAAAATATTATAAAGTAAGATAAAATAATAATAAAAATAGCCTTTAAACGTTAAATGTTAGCTAATAATAAGACAAATATTAAAAAAAAAAATATCACATTTTTATAAACAGTTTCTTGGGAAACTAATTTTGATAACAAGAAATTCCCAAAAATTTAAGAAACTTACATATTTTCATATACTATGTACATGCCATTCCAATTACTCAGTGTAGTTTCATTATAACAAATGAAATTCTTATTTCTTGTAAATCTGGCTTGTTTACGATTTTTGAAGCCATAAACTTCCCCTGACACAAAATGTGTTCTTTTTTTTGTCGCCGTGCCTTCCGTATCCCCGGGCGCAGTATTCAATTTTCCCGTCCCAATCAAATTTCTGTTTGCTCTCCGCTGAAGTTTACGCAATTTGTATGGGTATCAAAATGCACAAATATTTATGCTCTACGAATCGAACAAAGCACGTTCTATATTTACCTATTCCCCCCTTGCCTGCTACCCCCCTCAGAGCACTACACTCCTATTCCGTGCTTTGTATTATTCTGCTGAGCAATTAACTGCCCATTGGAACGCATTGCACTACTTTTCTTCTGCCCCTTCCACTCGAAATTAATTCCTTTGATATTTTGTGCTCCCCTGTAGAGTTGGTGGCTTGGCTATTTTATAGCTGTTTTGGGGGAATGCGTTAATTGTTATTTTAAAGTTTATAAATTCTGAAAGTAAATACACCTCTTTATAAATCATGAATTTTATTGTATTTATATATATTTACAGTTGCAGTTTGGTCTACAATATAATACATATATTTTATATGGTTAGGAATCAGTGGTCAACGATCAAACACGCTTATAATTTTTTAAATATTTGCAATCAAAACATCTGGAGTTCAGCTACTAAGCTTGATTCTAGCTGCCTTACTTCTTGTTCCAAAGTCTGAGGGCAGCACTGTTGCCTTGTTGTTTGTGTTGCCTTTGTGTTTGTGGTGTTGTGGCAATGGCGCCCTCTGCCGGCGTCGTCGCTCGCGAATTGACAAAGACGCCGGCTGTCTCTCTCGCTCTCTCCCCGTCTGTTCTCTTCGCCCTCCTCACCGCCTCTGCCCCAGGCTCTCGTTCACTCGGCGGGCAGCAGCTGCTTTCCGTTTTGGATTGGAAGTTCGGTGGAATGGAAGGCAGCAGCGAAAGAAGAAGAGGCTGCAACGCCGCGACGCTGGCAGCGCAGCTTGTGTTTGTAGTTGTAGTTGTAGTTGGCGGCGTGTGTAGTTTGCTTTCGCTGTTGTTTTTAAACGAACGCGCGCGCGGAAGTTGCGCACAAAATTATTTATCAACCAAAAAGACCAGAAAAAAACGAGAACAAGAAAACTAAAGCCTCAAATGAAGTGTAAGGAGAGGCAGGCACGAGAAGAGGCAGTCGGATTAATTTCTAGTGTACTCTAGCCCGTTTTCGTTTCGGCTCGTTTTTTTTGTTCGGTTCGTTTTTGCAAAAATGAGCGAATAGTTACACTCGCTCTTGTGCTCGCTCTCCCTCTCGCCGCTCTTGTGCTTCTTCTTGCTCCTCGCTTGCTAACTCTCTTCTTTCTTTCGCTCCGCTCGTTACCATTTTACAAACACACACGCGCACGATGAGAGCGACTGCAAAAAAATCGGAATAAACACAGTTATAATATATATGTGTACAAATAAACGATATATATATATTTCGATGCAAATAAATATATATATAGGAAAACATCAAGGCAAATGTGAAAATTAGTGCAAACTAAACGAAAAAGCAAGAAGAAAAAACGGAAAACCAAATGTGATAATATTGTAATAGAATGTGAAAAGCCAAACACGCACACACCCATACACTCACACACACACGCGCCCGCAGCCACGTATGTGTGTGCAGAAAAATATGCGGCGCTTAAAAAAGGTGAACGGCATTATGTGCTTTTAGCAGAGACAAGTTTAATATCGCAATAAAATGAGAGCCCAGAAAATCGCAATAAGGGGAGCCGTAGCCATTTTCTAGATAAATTTTTCAACATTTTTTTCATTGTCTTTACGCTTTGCCTTTTGATAAAACATTACACACACATACACATGCCACTGCATTCTCGCTCTCTGTCGCTGTTGCTGTCTCGCTCGCACTCGCGTTCTCTTGCACACGCAAACGCATGCCGCTGCCGCTTTGTTTTCGTCTCGCTCGCTCCCGCGCACATATTTTGCACATTCTGCTTTGCTGCCTCTTTTGTTGCCACCGCCCCCGGGGTTGCCACTTCGTTGCGATGTCCAAATGCCGCGCATGTGGCAGCACTCTCTCGTCCAGGGGAAAGAGAAGCGCAAAAGGAAGTGCAAAACGAAAGAAGCTGCGGAGCAAAACAAAAGCGGCGACAGTGTTGCAAAGTGCATAAAGCGCCCAGTGAGAGCGGGAGAGTGGGAGAATGGGAGAGGAAAAAATTAAATATTTTCAAAAACTAAAATAAAATATTCTATAAAGGCAAAAAATAAGCAATAGGAAAATTTAATGTGTAATTGTACAGACAAATTTAAAACATTAATGTGGGACAAAAGTTGTGAAATTATAATTGATAAAAGGGAAATTATATAAATTATTTCAAATATTAACGAAATATGTAAATATTTTAATAATTGTATTAAGGTTCCTATCTCCTATAATTATATTATTAATGCAATGAGAATAAAAACTATAAGTAGCTTAGTATTTCAAAGTCTGTTGTAATGTAAAACCTTGGAATCAGTGCCCCAACATCCTCACTAATCCTTGCACTTTTCTCAATGCCAATTGCAGATGTCCGCCGGCGCTCAGTTGCAGATGGCCCCGCAGACCACTTCGGCCCTAAGTCACCACCATCCCAATCAGCAGCAGCAGCTGCAACCGCCGCAGCAGCCGCAACAGCCACAGCCCCCGCCCCCGCAACAGCAGCAGCAGCACTTTGCCAACCATCACAGCGCCCAGCAGCAACAGACGCAGCAGCAGCAGCAACAGGAGCAACAGAATCCCCAGCAGCAACAGCAGCAGCAGCAGGCGCAACAGCAGATACTCCCGCAGCAACATCTGCAGCACCTGCACAAGCATCCGCAGCAGCTCCACCAGCAGCAGCTCCACCAGCAGCAACTCCACCAGCAGCAACACTTCCACCAGCAGCAGCAACAGTCGCTGCAGGGGCTGCATCAGGGCAGCAGCAATCCGGATTCGAATATGAGCACTGGCTCCTCGCACAGCGAGAAGGATGTCAACGATATGCTGAGTGGCGGCGGAGCAACGCCAGGAGCTGCAGCAGCAGCGGCAGCGGCAGCAGCCATCCAACAGCAACAGCAGCAACATCCCGCCTTTGCGCCCGCCCTGGGAATGCAACAGCCACCGCCGCCGCCGCCGCAGCACTCCAATAATGGGGGCGAGATGACCTACTTGACGGCAGGCACGACCACGACGGCATCGGTGACGACGGTGGGCAAACCCCGGACGCCAGCGGAGCGGAAACGGAAGCGAAAAATGCCGCACACCAGTGCGGATGAGGCGGGGAGTGGCGGTGGTTCCGGCGGAGCAGGAGCGACCGTGGTCAACAACAGCAGCCTGAAGGGCAAATCCCTGGCCTTTCGTGATATGCCCAAGGTGAACATGGGCCTGAATCTTGGCGATCGTCTGGGCGGATCGGCCGGCAGTGGCGGCGGAGCCGGTGGCGCCGGCAGCGGCGGCAGTGGTGCCGGTTCCGGCTCTGGCAGTGGCGGCGGCAAGAGCGCCCGCCTCATGCTGCCCGTCAACGACAACAAGAAGATCAACGACTACTTCAATAAGCAGCAGACGGGCGTGGGCGTTGGTGTGCCCGGTGGTGCGGGAGGCAACACCGCCGGTCTGCGAGGATCGCATACGGGTGGCGGCAGCAAGTCACCCTCATCCGCCCAGCAGCAGCAACAGCAGCAGCAGCAGCAGACGGCCCAGCAGCAGCAGGCGAGCGGTGTTGCAACGGGCGGTGGTGCCGGAGGAGCCGCTGGCAACCAGGTGCAAGTGCAGACGAGCAGCGCCTACGCATTGTATCCACCAGCTAGTCCCCAAACACAGACGCCGCAGCAACAGCAGCAGCAGCAGCCGCCGGGAGCCGATTTCCACTATGTCAACTCCAGCAAGGCGCAACAGCAGCAGCAACAGCAGCAGCAGCGCCAACAGCAACAGACTTCCAATCAAATGGTTCCTCCACACGTGGTCATGGCCGGTCATCCCCTGAGCATGGCGGCCATCCAGCAGCAGCAGCAGACGCCCCTGTCCCAGCAGCAACAGCAGCAGCAGCAACAACAGCAACAGCAGCAACTCGGGCCGCCGACCACATCGACGGCCTCTGTTGTGCCCACGCATCCGCATCAGCTCGGCTCCCTGGGAGTCGTTGGCATGGTCGGCGTGGGCGTTGGCGTGGGCGTTGGTGTCAATGTGGGCGTGGGACCACCACTGCCACCGCCACCGCCGATGGCAATGCCGGCGGCCATCATAACATACAGTAAGGCCACCCAAACGGAGGTGTCGCTGCACGAGCTGCAGGAACGCGAGGCGGAGCACGAGTCGGGCAAGGTGAAGCTGGACGAGATGACGCGGCTGTCCGATGAGCAAAAGTGCCAGATTGTTGGCAACCAGAAGACGATCGATCAGCACAAGTCGCACATTGCCAAGTGCATTGATGTGGTCAAGAAGCTGCTGAAGGAGAAGAGCAGCATCGAGAAGAAGGAGGCGCGACAGAAGTGCATGCAGAATCGCCTGAGATTAGGGCAGTTTGTCACCCAGCGAGTGGGCGCCACATTCCAGGTGAGACTCGGTCAAATATTGATAGTAAAAAGTCCATGTAATTAACTCTTATTTAACGCGAATTTACTTTTAACCATTTACAGGAGAACTGGACGGACGGCTATGCGTTCCAGGAGCTGAGCCGGCGGCAGGAGGAGATCACCGCCGAGCGCGAAGAGATTGACCGGCAGAAGAAGCAGCTGATGAAGAAGCGTCCGGCGGAGTCCGGACGCAAGCGCAACAACAACAGCAACCAGAACAACCAGCAGCAGCAACAGCAGCAGCAGCACCAACAGCAGCAGCAGCAGAATTCCAACTCGAACGATTCCTCGCAGCTGACGGGCGGCGTTGTCACCGGACCGGGCAGCGATCGCCTTGGCGGAGCAGCCGGTGGCGTTAGCGTCGACAGCGGCCTGGGCGGCAACAATGCGGGCGCCATCGGTGGCGGTGCCGTTGGCGGCGGTGTCGGAGGCGGCGGCGTCGGAAGCGGCGGCGTTGGCGGTGTCGGTGGTGGCGGCGGCGGCGGACGTGGTCTATCGCGCAGCAACTCGACGCAAGCCAATCAGGCTCAATTGCTGCACAACGGCGGCGGCGGATCGGGCGGCAATGTTGGCAACTCGGGCGGCGTCGGCGATCGACTGTCCGATCGAGGCGGAGGCGGCGGCCTCGGGGGCAACGACAGCGGCAGCTGCTCGGACTCGGGCACGTTCCTCAAGCCAGATCCCGTGTCGGGGGCGTACACTGCGCAGGAGTACTACGAGTACGATGAGATACTCAAGCTGCGCCAGAATGCGCTCAAGAAGGAGGACGCCGACCTGCAGCTGGAGATGGAGAAGCTGGAGCGGGAGCGCAACCTGCACATCCGAGAGCTCAAGCGGATACTCAACGAGGATCAGGTGGGTGTCGGATTTCTCACGGCCTTTAATCCATGTACTAATAGTTGGTTTGTCCATCTTTCAAACAGTCCCGCTTCAACAACCATCCCGTGCTGAACGATCGCTATCTTCTGCTGATGCTGCTGGGCAAGGGCGGCTTCTCAGAGGTGCACAAGGCCTTCGACCTCAAGGAGCAACGCTATGTCGCATGTAAGGTGCACCAATTAAACAAGGATTGGAAGGAGGATAAGAAAGCTAATTATATCAAGTGAGTAGTAAAACAGAGCAGCAGGCAAAGTCAAGGGGCGGGGGGAAAGCCAATTGATTAGAGAATAAGGATGTAGTTTTTGATAGATAATATCAGATGTTATCAGACTGAATAACAAGGAAAACGAATACCTTTTAACCCATAAAGTAGAAGAATTTCCATTAACGAAAGCCCAGATTAGGTTGTAAGATGCAAGGGCGGGCTGCTATCACCGAAAAACCCTTTACTAAAGTCCCATCTCGTTCGAAACCCTCGCTAACTACCCAAACATCTAGACACGCTTTGCGGGAATACAACATCCACAAGGCGCTGGATCATCCGCGGGTCGTCAAGCTCTACGACGTCTTCGAGATCGATGCGAATTCCTTTTGCACAGTGCTCGAATACTGTGATGGCCACGATCTGGACTTCTATTTGAAGCAACATAAGACTATACCCGAGCGTGAAGCGCGCTCGATAATAATGCAGGTGGGTTTATTCACTTGATAACTATTTTATTTCAGTTTGTAATCTCTTCATGATTTTCTCTGCCCCTCAGGTTGTGTCTGCACTCAAGTATCTAAATGAGATTAAGCCTCCAGTTATCCACTACGATCTGAAGCCGGGCAACATACTGCTCACCGAGGGCAATGTCTGCGGTGAGATCAAGATCACCGACTTTGGTCTGTCGAAGGTGATGGACGACGAGAACTACAATCCCGATCACGGCATGGATCTGACCTCCCAGGGAGCCGGCACCTATTGGTGGGTATTTTACAAGTAGAGTTGATGAGTGTAAATACTCAGAACTAACAAAAATTGATATCCTTAGGTATCTGCCACCCGAGTGCTTTGTGGTGGGCAAGAATCCGCCGAAGATCTCCTCCAAGGTGGACGTGTGGAGTGTGGGCGTGATCTTCTACCAGTGTCTGTATGGCAAGAAGCCCTTCGGGCACAATCAGTCGCAGGCCACCATCCTCGAGGAGAACACCATACTGAAGGCCACCGAAGTGCAGTTCTCCAACAAGCCAACCGTTTCCAATGAGGCCAAGGTGGGTTGTCCTGGACACTTCTAAGCCACAAGGATAGCTTGCTAATCCAAGTCACGTCTTATGTCTTCCCATAGAGCTTCATTCGGGGCTGTTTGGCCTATCGCAAGGAGGATCGCATGGATGTGTTCGCGCTGGCCAGGCACGAGTACATCCAGCCGCCGATACCGAAGCACGGGCGAGGCTCGCTCAACCAGCAGCAGCAGGCGCAACAGCAGCAGCAGCAGCAACAGCAACAGCAGCAGCAACAGTCGTCGACGTCGCAGGCCAACTCCACCGGCCAGACATCGTTCTCTGCCCACATGTTTGGCAATATGAATCAGTCGAGTTCGTCCTAGCTGCCAACCAAGCGTAATTCCAACTCATAATTCGCCGCCGCCGCAGTAGCAGCAGCCACTTTAGCTGCCAGCCAACAGCAACTCCAACAACAGCAGCAGCAGCAGCAGCAGCAGCAACAACAGCAACTTCAATTCCCGCAATACCAGCAGAATCAGCAACTTCATTTGCAAAACAGTAGCAGCAACTATGCGGCCACGCTCCTCGATGCGGCGGCCTTTTGCTACGAAACTGTGATGGATGCAGCCCACTTCCACAACAATAACAACAACAGCACCATCATCAACAACAATATGCAGACAATGCCGACGAGTGCTGTCAACGCTGCTGCTGCCGCAGGAGGAGCAGGATGTGCAGGAGGAGGAGGAGGGGGAACACCGGCCTATCAGGGGAAATACAAGCGCTGGCAGCAGCAACAGTTGCAACAGCAGGCCCAGCTGCAGCAGCAGCAACACAAGTTGCTGTTGCAACAAGAGCTGCTGTAGAGTTGGACAGAACAGAGGTGTGTGTGCCGATGGTTAAGGAAGGAACGCGATGACAAGGGAGTTTTAGGAGAACGAGGAGCTGCCTGCAACACTGCCGCCAAGCCAAGCTAATGTTGCCGCTGCAACAGCCGACAACAACAACAACAACCAGCTAAAATACCCCGAGAATTTCCACAGCGAGTCGCAAACAACAACAACAACAAAAACTTAAATTAATGAAACTATATATAAATATATATTTGCATATATATATTAAATGTGATAAACAAGCGTAAAGCAAAAAAAAAAGAAAAAAGAAAGGAGCAAAGCAGCAAATCTACAGCAGGAGAAAGACGAACAACCAAGGGGGCGAAAACCCGGAAGATAGGGACAAGCAAAGCTGCAGTAAGAAACCAGAAGAAAGGAGAGCCGAGTGCGGAGAGCAGAAGAAAAGCAGAAAGTTGAAAGCTGAGAAGAATTGCCGAGGAGGAGAAAGCTTGAGAAATTGTTTATAAAGGCTGCTATAAACACACACTTTTTTTTGTTAACTATAAATACCAAGCAGAATAATTAATCTAAAATACATAATAATTAAATGCTAAATGTAAATTAGTAAGTAGGGCATCTAAAAAGCAAAGGAAAACCGCGAAAAACACACGATTCCCAAGAACGCGTAAGAAAAGGCACATAATATTTTTTCTTTGTATTAAAACATAATAATGGTACCGAAAACAAAAACGTAGCAAATTAGCGTAGGCTAAATAGCACAGTATAAAAAACTGAAACTGGAAAAAAATCAGCAGAAACACACAGGAAGGATTATAAAGACGCAGAGTTGAGGAACCATTTGCAATGGGAAATTGTTGCATTGTTTTTTTTTTTAATGGGTTATGTTTGTTTGTAGTTCAAACATTAAAAGAAGAACACTCATACACACACCACACAGACACTGCAGACTATTTATGCCTTACAAGAAGAGAAAAAGCACTAATTTTAATTGCCAATTTCCATTTTGTATACATGCATATTTAATATTATGTATCCACGTATATACACATATATATTTATCATTTCCTACCCACGAATGTTTCTTTTTATTTTTTTAATCGTATGCACCAGCGATCACCTACTTTTAACGCTTTTAAACGAAGTTAAAACCAACTTATACCTGTAACCTAGTTTTGAAATGAAAAGGAAATCATTATTTGTTTGTTTTGTATCAAAATCCAAAATAAATTCGATTTAACAATAAAAACAATTCCACAAATCACACACACCGCACACACATATACATTTGTATATACTCGTATCTGAACGACAAACAAAAAACCGCAGAGATAAAACTAAAAACTTAATCAAATCAAATGCAATTCCAAGATATCCAAGAGAAAGTGAATCAGATAACCATTTTTTTTATATGCCACAAGGAAAATGCAAAGAAAACGAGAATAGGCGAGAAAAATCGAAGGGAAAGCTTGAGATCGATCGGATTCTCGGATCGGATCGGAAAAAAAAACAACAGAAAAATAAGCCCATTTGAAGTAATTTACTTCTAATTACATAGTAAACTAATGTAATAGTTTTTATTAAAATTATATATATATATATATACCGATATATATATAGATACATGTTTTTTTTTTAATTTTAAAACTATATTTGTAATGCACTATGCGTAACATTGTATTAAATATTAATATCCAAGGCATATTAATAGAAATATATATATAAACTATACGAAAACTGCAAAAAAACATGAACTACCAACCTAAATGTTTCAATAATATATAGATCTATATGTATGTAAAACCGATATGAAATCTGCCTAATGCCAGACGAAAAAAACCTGCAAAAGAAGGTGGAAAGCTCCGAGGAGTAAGAGAGATAGAAAGAGCGGGAAAGCGAGGACGCAGGATTCACGAGAAAGCGAAAAACATTTTTTTCTTTAGTCTATACAAAGCAAAAAGCATAAAAAATAAACCGAAATTAGTTTTTAGAGTGACATGAGAAAAAAAACGGCAAAAGCGCGCGCGCGAAAGAGAAGGAAAGTGGGCGCTAGAAAAGGACGGCAGGCAGAAAAAAGATAAAAACAAAAGCAGCGGAAACAACTCCCTAAAAATAGCAAAGAAAACTGTAAATATTTATATAAATAATTTATGCCTAATTAAAATTAAAATTAAAGAAAATCCGTAAAAAAAACGAAACAAACGCAAAAACCAGAAGAACCATTTCAGATTTGTATGCAAATTTGTATATGTACGTACTTTCCTTTAATTTTAGCCAATCAGTTTGTAAGAACTTTTTTTTTGCATCTCCATAAAGAATAACGATATATGAGGATAACGATTCCGATTTTTTTTCCGTTTAATGTAAACCGTTAGGATAAGCCCATACCATAATGGCCGATATCTAAATGTGTGTGTATATCGATGTGATGTCATCGATTGTCGATAACGATTGGATGCGTGTGTTGATTTAATTTGATAAAGATAAAGATAATGATAAAGATAAAGCTGAAGGAGGTGTAAGAGGAGTGCAGATGAAGAGAGAGAGAAAGAGAGAGAGAGAGAAGATACATGAAGTATGAGAGCGAATCTATCTATAATATAATTATGTAAAATGCACATCTTTAAATTATAACTTATACATATTTAAAATGAAACTATTATTATTATTTTGATTACCATTATCATTATTTTTTATTACCACTTAACGGTTTCGGTTCGATCCACAGCGAAACCAGCAACAACAACCAAGAAACAGAAACAACAACAAGAGAAACAAAATAAACAAGCGAAATGTTTGATAAAAAAAAACCACAAGAGATGTTTTTATTTGTTTTGCGTCTTTGATTCGATTTTATTCAGTTTTTCATAGAGGAAAGTTGCCACACTCAAGACGAACACACACACACACACGCAAGCGTATAAAGCTAAACAAATTAATACCTATTAAGTGTTTAAATAGTACTAAACGAATCAAAATATAAATACTTAAAAAGAAAAAAATAAACAAAAAATTAACAAAAAAAAAGAACAGCAGCAGCAGCATGAAAATCGATGAGACATGGCGGAAAAGCGAGAAAAACAAAACCCATTAAATTATTTGTTGAGTATTTTATTAAATAATAATTACGATAATAATTATAAAATTTAAATTGAACGAAATGCGAAAAACAAAAAAACTGAATATACATATATATATATATTATATATAAACAAATTATTTAATAGTTATGCTAAAAAATTATTTAAAGTGAAAGGATATGAAGAATATTTGCATGCGAGCGAGCAAGAAAGGCATTCAGAAAAGGCCACCGCCACCGCCACCGCCACCGCCACCGCCCTGACCGAAACCCGAACCCCACCCCCAATTCTCCCCAATTTCCACCCCTTGAAGCCTTCACCCGCCCACCCAACACCCTGCCCCCAAAGAAAAGGCGGAGAGAGCTGCAAGAAAGAAGCAAAGGCGAAAGACGGGGGCGGCTAACTGAGAGAAAAAGCGCGAAGAAGATACTAAATCAATAAGTAAACATAAAGATTAATTAATAAATTAATTCCAAAACAAAAACGAAAAAAGCTAAAAAAAATAAAAACAAAACAAAAGACAAAAAGCAGACGAAAAAGAAAAAACAAGACGAAACATTGAAAATAAAAAAATACTAAAATGATTAAAACAAAACGGTTTTCAATGGTAGTGGGGTGAGATTAATAAAAATATTTCGAAAATATGTTTTTCCTTTTATTAATGCTAGTTTAACCTTATGCTTTATGTGAGTTTTCTGAATGACAGGTGAAATGCATTTACTTAACTATTTTTTAATCAAGCTATCTTTTAAAGATTGAATTCTTATAATTTTGTTCGTTATAAATACCAGACTTACAATAACGTAACATTTTTGTTGGTTTTGAAAAACTTGCAACACTTACCAACACTTTTTAAATACCAAGGAATGGGAAGTGGCAAAAATACGATAAAGTACCTTTTGGTATTTTTACTGATAGCCACTATCGCTTGACTATCGATAACAGCTGGCTGTCAGATTGATCGATTTCTGGAAATTTCATGCCTAATCAATAGGCAAAAAGCAAAGCAAAAAGCTAATACAATAGGCCAACCGACCAGAACATTCACATCTAGATCGAGATATAGCGAGTTATAGAAATGGCAGCGCCGATGCAACACGAGGACCTGCTGAAGCTGAAGAGCTTCATCGAGTTCGTGGACTCGAATCCCACGGTCCTGAACATGCCGCAGCTGCAGTTCGTCAAAGATTTCGTCGAGAAGTTCGGGGGCAAGGTGCCGGCTGGCGATTTCAAGATGCCCGACGCCTCCGCCGGGGGGTAAGTTGCAGCCGAAATATGGCAAATACCCCACAGATTATAGATAACTCAGCCAAACCATGGACTAACACCTCTCTTCAATGCTCTTCCTTGGCCTAATCATCGCAGCAAGTGCCCGTTTGGCGGCGATGCTGGTGCCAAGGCCAAGAAGCCGGATTCTGGGGCCGCCGATTCCGCGGATGCCAACGCCTCCGATGACAGCGAGGATGAGGAGTCCCTCTCCGAACCCGAGTCGGACGTGGAGCTGGACATGGAGGGTGAGTGTGTGCGCGAATCGGTGCCAAAATGGGGGGCATGCCATTTGCCAATTTCTGCCGAGTCACGTGGTCATGGGGGGTCGCCGCCCTGGACTCCGGTGTGCTACTCAGGGCCGCGGGTATTCCGCCGGGTGCGTTGCCATCCCTCGGAAGCGAATTTTGTGCAATAGATATTTTCCCATCCATTGATCTTAATTGAGCTTTGATTAAATGGAAAGCCGGCATTCGGGGCACTGCTGATAGTGCTACCTATATATACCTTTTCATAACATTAAAAAATATGCAAAAAATATAGAACCTGATATTTACAGGCTATATACAGTAGACACTCAATGCAGTGAAGCAATTTAAACAACATAGGTGACTAATATTTGTAATATAAAATATGTAATCATCTTGAAGAACTTATGTTTGCTCCTTTGGTTAAAACTTCGATCTTATCGACCTAAATAATGCAAGCTTTCTGTTCAAATTAGAATTATAGTTTTAAAACTATTGCAAAATCTAAAAAAATATTTATTAAACTCAGTAATGTTTATTTTCATTCTTTTTTTCTTCATAAATATAAATCCTTTTTTTTAAGGTTTTTATCAAAAAATTGTGGAAAACTAGGTTTTTTTTTAAATATAAGAATTAAAAAACTTTTTTTTTGTACAAATCTAGGTTATTAATGCTATTTAATTTGTTTATTCATAAAATCCATTTCTTTAGTATTATTTCTGAATGAATAAAAAACTAGAAATATTTAAATAATAAATATTAATATAGGAATAGAAAAAAACGTCTTCATTATTATTCAATGAAGCCAAAAATTAGGAATTTTTAAATAATAAATGGGAATATAGGAATAGAAAATCGTTGTTATTTACTACAATACAATTTCAAATGACTAGACCAAAAAAGAAGTTAAAAACTAGGATTTTTTAAGAAATGACTATGAAAAAACAACGTAGTTTTAGATAATAAATAAGTTCAAAGTTAAAGTGAGTAAGATTCCAATTGATAAACCCTTCTTCCCCCTATACAGGCGTCATCGAGGCGGACAGCGATCCCGCCCAGCCGATGGGCGACTCCGCCAAGGAGCCCACCGAGGAGGAGGTGGACCAGGCGGGCGATTTGCGCGCCCAGGCAGCCTCCGCCTACGGCCAGCAGAAGTTCGACGAGGCCATCGCCTTCTACACCAAGGCCATCGAACTGAATCCGGGCAACGCCCTGTTCCACGCCAAGCGTGGCCAGGCCTTCCTCAAGCTGAAGAAGCCCAATGCCTGCATCCGGGACTGCGACAAGGCGCTGGAGCTCAACTGCGACTCGGCGGCCGCCTACAAGTTCAGGGGACGTGCCCGTCGCCTGCTCGGTGACTTTGAGCTGGCTGCCAAGGATCTGCGGCAGGCCTGCAAGCTGGACTTTGACGAGGAGACGGACGAGTGGCTGAAGGAGGTGACCCCGAATGCCAAGAAGATCGAGCAGCATCGCGTGAAGCAGGAGCGTCGCCAAGCCGAGCGCAAGATCAAGGAGCGTCAGCGGGCCCAGAGGCGTGCCCGCAAGGAGCAGGCCAAGCAGAGCGCCAGCTCCGGTGGTGGCTCAACCGGAGCATTCCCTGGCGGATTCCCGGGCGGCTTCCCCGGTGGCTTTCCAGGCGGATTCCCAGGCGCAGCTGGCGGCGGTGGTGGCATGCCAGGCATGCCCGGCGGCGTAGACATGGCCGATCTGATGGGCGCCATGAAGGATCCCGAGGTGGCAGCCGCCATGCAGGTATGGTTTTCTAAATTATAAAGAATTCTCCATTACATTATGCAAGCAAAAATGTAAATTCTGACTTTGGCCTACTATATTTATATAATTTTTGAAATTAGTTCAAAGTTATTGATAATTTTTTTGTTAATTATTTCACCAGGACATCCTCGCCAACCCGGCCAACATCTCGAAGTACGTTTCAAATCCAAAGATCTTCAACCTGATGAAGAAGTTCGTGCCAGGCGGAGATTTGGGAGCTGCTTTCGCCCAAGCGGAGGAGAAGTCTGGAGAGCCGAGCGAGCCAAAAACCAAGAAGGGCTCCGCCGATTTCGTGGACGATGGCTTGGACTAAGGATTGGGAAACGGGAATCAATTGGAATAACACATGCGGCGATGAAAATAAGTTAACAAATCATACACACGAAATAGAGCGAGATGAAAAAGTGGCAAAGGGAGACAGAGTAGGAGATAGAGGAGTGATAAGGAAAATACTAGGAAGAACTAGAAGAGAACAGCTGGTGCCTTACACATTTTCCAGCTCAGAAATAACTTGAACATTTCGCTAAGCTTTATCTTAACCTTGACTCACACATAAAAGGAAGGTCCGTAGAGCAGAAGTAAATATATACATATATAAAAATAAATAACACAAACACTTGAAAGAATAAGTTTTATTCCAAAACGCAGATGAGAGTGTAAGAAACTAGAGTAGATGGAAGTGAAGCTGCTTCATCACACATTTTCCCAACGCTTTTTCCTGGCCAACTCAACTAGTTGAAAAGCCATTTCCAATTTTCACATCGAACAGGCTTAACTTATGCCTACGCTAGTGTCAGTTCACCAGATCATCAAATATCCTGTAAAGCGAAGAAACGCGAATGTTTCCTTACTAACGTTTAAAGTCAAGTCATATTCAAGTCTGTCGATCGATCTAGTTGAACTAAAGCTCGATAAGAAACCAAAACAAAAGAAAAATCTTGAATAATGTTAGCCTTAATTAACGATACTCGAAGACATCAGAATAACAGGCCGAAAAACGGGGAGAATACTAATCACACCATTTTGTCAAACAAAATTGTACTGAGTAGGATTTGAATAATATTGTACTAAGCAAATGCATTTAGCCACCCAAAAAGAAACACTCGCCCACTCATATTCATCCACCCATATATTCACGCACGCCGATATGTCAAACATTCATTCAACCAGTGATCAATGGAATTAAATAAACGAGAATCCGAAGTGCTAATGTCTCTCTTTCGTGTTTGATCATTAAACTTTAGAGTTTCAACTAGAAAATTCAACTAATTGTTTTTTGGCTTACGAGGCTAACGAGGCGAAGGTATAGCATTCCTTTCTCATTTTTTGTGAGGGCTGCATCGGTTTTTTTTAATGGAAAAAATGTTCTTTTTTAAGTGGTTTTTCATTTGTAGTTTAGCCAAATGGAGGCGTACAACCGAAAGACCGCCTGTTTTGGGCAGCACCAAGAAATATTTAATATTTGAAATTTTTTGTCATTTTTTGTAAGGGGGTGCATAAGGACTTTTTTAGGATTCAGATTTTGGCGAAAAATTCTTTTTAGTGGTTTTTTGATCGTAGGTTAGCTAAATCAAAACGCAGAGAGAAAAAACCGACTGTTTTGAGCAGCTGGTGGCCCCCGCTAACGATCCCCATCACAAATAGAAATATTTAATTTTTGAAAATTTTTTTCATTTTTTGTAAGGGGGTGCATCGGGATTTTTATAGGATTCAGATTTTGGCGAAAAATTCTTCTTTTTTAGTCGTTTTTTGATCGTAGCTTAGCCAAATCAAGGCGTACAGCGAAAAGACCGACTGTTTTGGGCAGCTGGTGGCCCCCGCTAACGATCCCCATCACAAATAGAAATATTTAATGCTCCTTTTTTAGTGGTTTTTTGATCGTAGCTTAGCCAAATCAAAACGCAGAGCAAAAAGACCGACTGTTTTGAGCAGCTGGTGTCCTCTGCTAACGATCCCCATCACTTAAATAAATATTTAATATTTAATTTCTGAAAATGTTTTTCATTTTTTTAGGGGGTGCATATATTCAACATGTAACATTCAACATAAAATATCCAACTAACAACTTAAAATATGTAAAATGTTTATTGTTGAAAACGAAAATATACAATTATTCAGTTATACTTACATGCAAAACTCAACAGTTTATATTCAACATGTAACATTGAACAAAAGACATACAACTAACAACGTAAAACATGTTAAATGTTTATGTTGTATAAATAACTTTACATTATAAAAATATTCAATATTATTTACATTTTACAATGGCCACGTCATCGAAAATGTTAATTACAAATTAATTACTTCGGTGGGAGCTTATAATTCCCAATCAGTTCTAGCTCAAAAATGCATGACCTGTGGGCTATGGTCACCCCAAAATCTAGTTGACCGGAAGTTCCGGCGAGTGTGTGTGTGTGTGTGTTGGTGCTTTTGGACAGATGAATGGACAATATGGAGGTGACACTGGACTCTAGGATGCAGTGCATCGTGATCCTGTCCAGGTATGAACCTTATTCAGGTGTTAATTAAATATTTATAGTCGTCACTAAAGGTGAACTTAAGCAACTTTCGATGTGCAACATTGTAATCAATATGTAACATGTAACATTGAACATGTAACATCCAACATTGCATCCAACATTAAACATACAACATTAAACATCCAACTTACAACTGCAGACATGTTGAATGTTTATGTTTTATAAATAACCTAAGCAAGTTATTGTTATGTAATACTTATAAATCTTACAATTGGCCACGTCATTGATATGCTAATAACAAATTGATCTCTTCTTCTTCTAGTTCTAAGTAGAAATGGATGGCATGGTCACTCGAAAAACAGTTGACCGGAAGTTCCAGCGAAGGATTGTGTGCTTTTGGACAAATCACTGGATAAATATGGATGGATATGGAGCTTTTGCAATGATTATGGATATATATACGGAGGTGTCATCATTCAAGACTCCAGAGCATCGAAAACGTCTTCAGGTATGTACCTTAGTGAATAATATATTTTTAGTTATTCCTTAAGCTAAACCAAATACTTTGAATCAGAAAAGAAAAAATCATGTTGTTAATGGACTCAAGCAAATAAATATGTGCGTACCTCTCGGACCGGACAATTAAAAGCAGTGGTTAATTATTAACTATTAATTGATTATGCAATGCATATATGTACACAAATACATATTATAGATCATAGCCAATATGCAAAAAGTAATCAGCCAGCATTCACAATAATATTTCTTCTATTTTAAGTAGCATATAAGTTATATATAATACATTTAGCTTAGGATGTGTATTGGTAGTATATCTTAATATTTTGTATTCGGTAGGGTATATCTTGTAAGGGGGTGCATCAGGATTTTTTTGGGTTCAGATTTTGGCGAAAAATTCTTTTTTAGTGGTTTTTTGATCGTAGCTTAGCCAAATCAAGGCGTACAGCGAAAAGACCGACTGTTTTGGGCAGCTGGTGGCCCCCGCTAACGATCCCCATCACAAATAGAAATATTTAATTTTTGAAAATTTTTTTCATTTTTTGTAAGGGGGTGCATCAGGATTTTTTGGGATTCAGATTTTGGCGAAAAATTCTTCTTTTTTAGTGGTTTTTTGATCGTAGCTTAGCCAAATCAAAACGCAGAGCAAAAAGACCGGCTGTTTTGAGCAGCTGGTGTCCTCTGCTAACGATCCCCATCACTTAAATAAATATTTAATATTTAATTTCTGAAAATGTTTTTCATTTTTTTAGGGGGTGCATATATTCAACATGTAACATTCAACATAAAATATCCAACTAACAACTTAAAATATGTAAAATGTTTATTGTTGAAAACGAAAATATACAATTATTCAGTTATACTTACATGCAAAATTCAACAGTTTATATTCAACATGTAACATTGAACAAAAGACATACAACTAACAACGTAAGACATGTTTAATGTTTATGTTGTATAAATAACTTTACATTATAAAAATATTCAATATTATTTACATTTTACAATGGCCACGTCATCGAAAATGTTAATTACAAATTAATTACTTCGGTGGGAGCTTATAATTCCCAATCAGTTCTAGCTCAAAAATGCATGACCTGTGGGCTATGGTCACCCCAAAATCTAGTTGACCGGAAGTTCCGGCGAGTGTGTGTGTGTGTGTGTTGGTGCTTTTGGACAGATGAATGGACAATATGGAGGTGACACTGGACTCCAGGATGCAGTGCATCGTGATCCTGTCCAGGTATGAACCTTATTCAGGTGTTAATTAAATATTTATAGTCGTCACTAAAGGTGAACTTAAGCAACTTTCGATGTGCAACATTGTAATCAATATGTAACATGTAACATTGAACATGTAACATCCAACATTGCATCCAACATTAAACATACAACATTAAACATCCAACTTACAACTGCAGACATGTTGAATGTTTATGTTTTATAAATAACCTAAGCAAGTTATTGTTATGTAATACTTATAAATCTTACAATTGGCCACGTCATTGATATGCTAATAACAAATTGATCTCTTCTTCTTCTAGTTCTAAGTAGAAATGGATGGCATGGTCACTCGAAAAACAGTTGACCGGAAGTTCCAGCGAAGGATTGTGTGCTTTTGGACAAATCACTGGATAAATATGGATGGATATGGAGCTTTTGCAATGATTATGGATATATATACGGAGGTGTCATCATTCAAGACTCCAGAGCATCGAAAACGTCTTCAGGTATGTACCTTAGTGTATAAAATATTTTTAGTTATTCCTTAAGCTAAACCAAATACTTTGAATCAGAAATGAAAAAATCATGTTGTTAATGGACTCAAGCAAATAAATATGTGCGTACCTCTCGGACCGGACAATTAAAAGCAGTGGTTAATTATTAACTATTAATTGATTATGCAATGCATATATGTACACAAATACATATTATAGATCATAGCCAATATGCAAAAAGTAATCAGCCAGCATTCACAATAATATTTCTTCTATTTTAAGTAGCATATAAGTTATATATAATACATTTAGCTTAGGATGTGTATTGGTAGTATATCTTAAGATTTAGTATTCGGTAGGGTATATCTTGTAAGGGGGTGCATCAGGATTTTTTTGGGTTCAGATTTTGGCGAAAAATTCTTTTTTAGTGGTTTTTTGATCGTAGCTTAGCCAAATCAAGGCGTACAGCGAAAAGACCGACTGTTTTGGGCAGCTGGTGGCCCCCGCTAACGATCCCCATCACAAATAGAAATATTTAATTTTTGAAAATTTTTTTCATTTTTTGTAAGGGGGTGCATCAGGATTTTTATAGGATTCAGATTTTGGCGAAAAATTCTTATTTTTTAATGGATTTTTCATCGTAAGACCGACTGTTATGAGCAGCTGGCGAGCTCTGCTAACGATCCCCATCACATAAATAAATATTTAATTTTTGAAAATTTTTTTCATATTTTGTAAGAGGGTGCATCAGGATTTTTTGGGATTCAGATTTTGACTGGCGAATAATTTTTGCCGAAAAATTCTTCTTTTTTAGTCGTTTTTTGATCGTAGCTTAGTCAAATCAAGGCGTACAGCGAAAAGGTCGACTGTTTTGAGCAGCTGGTGGCCCCTGCTAAAGATCCCCATCACAAATAGAAATATTTAATTTTTGAAATTTTTTTTCATTTTTTGTAAGGGGGTCCATCAGGATTTTTTAGTATTCAGATTTTGGCAAAAATTGCTCCTTATTTTATTGTCATTGGAGTGGAAAATAAGCTCGACTCAAGGAGGTATGACCTCCGTCCTTTAACCTTTTGTTTTTTTTAAGTATATAAAATTAAAAGTTTAGATAAGGAGTAATGTGCACTCGGATACATCATGTCTATTTATGCAATAGCTTTTGCTTTCTTTTTGTCCGAGTTGTCCAGATGGAGTCGTAGTTCCTAAAACCAGCCGGTGCAACACCTGTGCGGGGCCAGGAAAGGGTACTTAGGCTAGAGGACACAGGGTACATAGCGTATAGTACTTGCAGTGCATAGGAGCGTCGTCGATTAGACGCTTGAATGGCTGCACCCTGCACCCTGCACTCTGAACCCTGCACCTAGAGCCTAGACTCCATCACCCCCTGCTCCCTGTCAGCGCGAAATTGGCTAACGGACAGCTCGGCGCACATGTTCGATTATGGCCGAATCGAGCGACCAAGCAGAACCAGCGGCACATGACCTGGTCTCAGTGGTGGCGAGTAGGAAGGTGGTGTACCCACAGGTACTTGTTAATATCTTAGGTACAATATATTTTCATGTGATAGCTTAGTACACGTTTTTATTATTGGATGACTTATGAATACATTTTTTGTTATTTATTATAACAAAAATACACGTATTCACTAAAACATTGTCCCTAGAAAACTGAAAATTTACAATATATATGATATTTAAAGAAGTCCTAACTATCGTATTCACTAAAACATTGTCCCTAAAAAAACTGAAAATGTATAATATGTATGATATTTTTTAGAAGACGGGTTTTAAATTAAAATACACAGATTCCGTGAGTAATTATATTCTTTAAATTTCATATTAAAATACATTCTGATAATACGTTTAAAAAAAGATCTGGATAAAATGTACTCATAGGTACCTCCAAAAAAGTGTACTTGTATTTATTTAGTTTTTTGAATATTATTTAATAATACTTATATTATATTGAAGGTTAAGTGCATTTTTTTTGCTGTTGTGAAAGTAACTATTTTATTGATCCAATTGATATGTTGGTGTACCATTCAGCTTTTATTTTTTTTTTTAGCTTTGATTAATTTTTAATTTTAATTATTATACTTGCAACTTTGTGAATGGTTAAAATTTAAGAAGAAACTATAATTATATTTATTTTATTTATAAGAGTTTTGGGTATTGAACCTGTATTTTTTTTTATTTTATTACATTTTTCAAAGTCCCTTCCCCGATTGAGAAAGGTACAATAGTGTGTACCTGTGCCATCACTTCCTGGACGCCGAGTTCGATTGGTTTGGAGGGAGGGGGCTTGTCTTCGACTGGGGGTACAGGCATGGGTATAGATATGGGTACTGGTAGGGGTAAGGGTCCTCCCTCCACCGCCCCGCCGACCTGCCGCCTATGTGCATGACTGAGTGTCCGGGGTGGTGGATGTGGAGACGGGCGCAGGCGCAGCTCGGCTCAGCTCGGCGCGGCCAAGTTGGCCTCAGCTCCTGGCGGCCCATCGCATTCCGTGGCCAGTCGCAGCGCGAGTCGGTTAGCCAGGTCGGACCAACCAGTTCCCCAGTTCCCTCTCCCAAGCTAGGCTCAAGAAAAAAAATCCAAAAATAAATAAATAAATAAATAAATAAAAAAAAAACTAACCATTATCCTGCCACACAATACACGTCAATTTTTTTCCCGTGCCTCGCTGCCCTGTTCTCACCCAGTGTGCGTTGTGTGTTCCGTTTGGCTCACGTGATTGAAATTGAGACAGCCAGGACACCATGATTGTCAACATGCCCGTCAATGGCACGGGCAGTGCATCCAGCCCCACATCGAATCCCAGCAATAACAACAACAACAACAACAACAGCAACACCACCAATCAAAATAATAGCAACGGCAACCTGGCCGGCGATTACAGCTTCCTCAAGCGCAAGTACGACGATCAGGAGGATCTGGCCCTGGGCCAGGACTACGAGCCCATCGAACCGTCGAACCCGTGGAAGAAGCGGCACCTGGACTACGATGCCGGCGATCTGCAGTTCCACCTGCAGCTGGAGCACCCGGCACCCGGCCATCCGAATCCATCGACTGCCGCCCCCGCCCAAGCCCAGTCCTCGGCCTCCTTCATCAACGATCTCTTCGCCTACGACAGCAGCCTCCTGGTGCCCGCCGCCGCCTACTCCCACTGCCCCCCGTCGAGTGGTCCGCTCGAGGACAACGGCGGCTGGACGGGCGGCGAGCTCCTGGAGCTGGACCATCGCTATAACTCCGGCCTGCAAGCGGAGCTGGGTCAACTGAATGCCACGCTGCCGCCGCCGCCACCAGCCACTCCATCGTCATCAGCCTCATCATCAGCAGCATCGGTATCAGTAGCACAATCGCAGCACCCAACGCAGAACCCCCAGAATCCCGGCCAGAATGCCAATCAAAATCAGAATTTCCTGGTGCCGCACAAGCAGCGGATAATGTCGGCGGGCCGCCGCACTTCATCCGGCTCGGGAAGCGGTGGCAACGAGGCCACCGAGGCGGACTTCGAGGATAAGAACCTGTCCTGGCTGCTGAACTTCAAGTTCGACGAGTTCCCGCACCTGTCGCCGCACAACCAGGGCCACGGACAGGCGGTCAATCTGCCGGAGGGCAGTGCCCCTCCCCATCCGCCTCCCGCGACGGCGGTGGCCATCAGCACCTCGCCCTGCAGCTCAGCCTCGCCCACATCCGCCTCCGTCATATCCGCCGCATCCGCCACGACCTCGAATCACTCGCTGGGCGCGGGGATGATGGATCAGCGTGCCAGATCGCCCAAGAGCTGCTCCGGTGCGGCGATGCCAACGAGTGGAGGAGGAGGAGGAGGAGGTGGTGGTGGTGGTGGTGGTTGCCCTGGAGCATCTGGAGGTCCAGGAGCCGGAGTGGGCTCCAACAAGACGGGTCGCAAGTTCGAGGAGCTGGTCATGGAGGTCACCTCCGAGCTGGATGGCAACGACATGATCGTCGCCGAGCACGTAGTCGTCGAGGATACATCTTGCAAAGCGTGAGTACAGCAGAAATGCGGAAAAGTAGATATCAAGATTGTTGGCTTTTGATAAGTCAAAAACTTCTGTTCTCATTTTTTAACTTTATTTTAACCCATAATTTTAGAAAGTTATATTTTCTTTAGAAATTTTAGAAGACTCGTGTTCAATCTCTAAAGTTTTTCTATATACATTTTTAAATTATTGCTTGTTGATTAGTAAAGAGTCTTAAATATACAAGGTTTATACACTTTTGTTCTCGAATGTATTGCTTTGAATAATAGTTTCAAGTTCTCATATCTTTTTCATCTACTAATTATTACTCCATTATTTTTCCTTTGATTAGTAAATAGTACAAAAAATAAGCATTAAACACTTTGGACCTCAAAATATTGTTTTTTTTATGTAATATTCACCAGTCTTCTTTATTTTTTATCAAACAAAAATATAAAAAATATATTTTTTCGGTAAGTAAGTAATCAAAGGGATAAAAACTTAACTAGATAACTAGTTTTTTGTTGTTGATTAGTAAATAGTATCAAAAATATATCCAAAATATACAAAAATATTGTTTTAATTTAAAAAAAAAAAACAGTTTATATAATTTTCTAATGAGTCAATCATATCAATAAGACTGGAGATCTTAAATAATATTTTATAGAAATAGAGATATAGAGATAGAAGTTTGGGTATACTGTTTCTAAAAAAAAACTTTTTGCTTATTTACTATCGCACTAATATTTCAATGATTTATAGAAATGGACTTTCCTTTTAATTACATAGAATAACCAACTTATACTTTAAAAATATTTGCATTTAAATTTGCCACATAATTAATTGATAATACAATAATAATTGATCAAAATATGTTAAAATATATATCCATTTTCGAGACATTTTCTAATTTTTGTGAAACTTTTTCCCCGATTTGTGCGTTCCCCATTTGATTTTGCCGCCGTCGTCCAATCGATGCCACCGACGAATCGACGGATGCCCCCCACCATCGGGTCGCCCAATCACCGCACCACCGAACCAAAAACCCACCCACCCATCTGAAATCCGAAACCAACCACCGCAAAACAAGCAGGCCAAAGAAACCACCGTTCACCTACACGGAGCTCATCGAATACGCCCTCGAGGACAAGGGTGAGCTGACTGTGTCGGGCATATACCAATGGATATCGTAAGTACTACCCACCACCCACACCCACCTCCCACAGCCCACACCCCACACCCACTGAACCGCCCACCACCCACCACCCCCTTTGATGTACGCCATTTTGCAGAGTGTTTTCCTTTTATTATTGTTGAGGGCAGAAAAGCGCCAGCCGGATGCAATTAAACAAATCTTAAGCATTTTTCCTGGGCATTCCCGTTGGCCATTTGATTTTCTCGCTCCTCGAACAACTTTTTCTGTTGTTTCGCGTTGCAGCTCCTTGGTTGTTAACCAAACAACACGGAGTGCAACACCAAGAACAAGAATGAAAGTGCCAAAAGTTAGCAGCTCACCCTAATTTATGGGCTGGAAAATTGCATTTTCCTTGCCCTCTTCGCATATAAGGTGGAGAAGAAAAATGTTGTAACACAAACTATTTGCGGGTTGTTCAACAAGTTGTTTACACCAAGCTGGCATTATTTATTTATCAGATTTTGATATATTCCTTCTAATTGGAACACTTTCTATATGTAAAGGTTGAATAATGGTTTCTAAAAAAAATATTTATATACCTAAAATGTTGATAGAATATTACCTGTTTAATTTATTAGATTATATAAATTGTATTATTCTGCTGGAGTTCCCTTTATTGGTACCTTGACCATTTGTTAAGATGGACTAATGGTTGTCCAAAATAGTATTTCTTTACCAAAAAATGTCATAAAATATTCCTCGTTTCATTTATTTAGTATTTCCATAATCAAATAATATTAAAAAAATCATAAGCATTTTTCTTGTGCATTCCCAAAGATTATTTATTTTTAAACTTATTTTACATATGTGATTGGCTTGTGAAAATATATTTTTTTATTTATAAAAACTAATCTTTATATTTTAAACAACTCTTGTTTTAAAAAAAGTTGTTTAATTTCTATTTCAAGATTAAAATCTTATTTTTGGGTTCTTTAATTTTTTTTAGAAGAATCAATTTTTTTAGGATCTTGTTTTGGTTTATTAGTAAACATTATAAACACTTAAGAAAATTAATAACATTTTGGGAAATGGCAATAAGTTGCTTATGATTTTAACAATTTTATTTTTTTAACCCAAAAAGATCTAGTTTATTTTTTTTTATCAAAACTATAATTTTCGTTGTTAAAAAACAATCTTAAAAATGGCATCGCACTATAACTGTCTAAACATAAAGTAGTTTTAAAATTATATAAAATGCTTACCCATAGACTCTCAAAACACCTTTTGAAAACCATTTTCCCTTTAAAATAGAAAAAAGTAATAAACTTACTATTGATTATTGTTATATATTCTTTGTTTTTGAACTCCATTGAAAAAGAAATACTCGAAATTCAAAACAACAACCTGCATAAATTTCTGGTTTAGTTAACCAGTTGTCTGTTAAGAGCCAAACTTTATAGACATATTTTATAGACTACCCTTTTCTTGCCGTCCCGAGTTTTGGTTTTTTTTTATCATTACCTACTTTCCGCAGACCACCCACTTTTCCGCCGTCATATTTCCCCCCCCCCCCCCCCATCAGCCCATTTTTCCCACACCACCCCGGGCCCAAGTTAAGTTGGAAAATGTCAATTCGACGAGAATCGTAAACGGAGAAAACGAAAACTTTTAACACATTTTTCAAGGTTCATTAATTTGGCATTCGGCGCCCCCCTTGCACTCCGCACCTGTGCTTTCCTCTTCGGGGGCCAAAGAATCAGTGTAAATATTTGAAGCCGCAGCCGAAAATGTTGCGTGTAAATATCCTATATAAATTTACATACAAAACCACCCCACTTTGGGGTGGGGCAGGCAAATAATTTATGACATTTGCCCATCACCTGCGCACCTCCCCTGCATTTAATGTAATGAACCGACCGACCGACCGTCCATCCGAGAAGTTTCGTTTCAGTTCGGCCTGTAGTTTGGGGAACTTTTCATTAACCATTCACAAATTTACTTTGCGGCTCCCAGTGGGTAGTGGGTGGTTTTAGGGGGCGATTTTCCGCAGGGATGGGTAGTCCCAGGGCCGTGTCCTCGTGCAGTCAAGGCGAAAATGGCGCCTGCGCAGGGTTTTCAGCCATCAAACCACCGAAAACCCCCGCTTTTCCAATGGCAATTTACGGAACTTTGCTCGCCCACGCGACTTCTAAAACCCACCTCCGCCTCCGCCTCCACCTCCACCTCGAAAACCCCTTCCAACTCCTAATCGTTGCGCCCCGGCAATTGCCCATGAAATTTCCACTGCTCACAATAATTATTAATTGCGAGGGTTGGGGGTGCGCAAGTCGGGGTCCTTCCGGCTTTTCTACACCTTTTACATGCATCATTGCATCCCGGGGATCAGGTGTTTGACGTGCCTATGCCCATGCCCATGCCCAAATGCTAGAGAGCAATTACCTGGTTCGGAGTTCGGGGCTCTGGGTTCGGGTTAAGGGGTTAAGTGGGTTAGGCGGTGGTGGCTGCACCTCCGCCCCTTCTTCCGGTCAATTCCCAATGCATATTGAGTGTTTATGGGATGCGGATCATGCTTGATCGGCCAGGACATGTGGCAGGGGATCCACTCTCACCCTTCGATAACCGCAACTGGGATAACCAGCAGAATTTATGGGTGATGAAGATAAGAGATAACCCTCTGACATCTAAAAAGCACTCCTTAGTTCCTAAGGGACACTCGAATTTATGCATTTGAATATCCAGCAAAGAAACCCAACTTCAAATAGTAAAAGAGTTCTAAAAAATTCAGAATTTCATCTTTAAATAATATATTCATTTATATAGATACTTGTCTATCTAATAATATACTTTTAGAACTATAATATTTAATAACATAAATTTGAATACTTTTGCAATTTCTTTTAATACAAAGTTTTAGGAGTATACTTATTTTTCCTAGCCACAAAACTTCCAAAAATTTCAGCTTGGACTTCAAGAAGTCTACGTCAAACTTTAGATAAATAAAGTTTCCCTTCTTAATACAAATTTATGGAAATATCAAGGTTGATTTTGATTTTGTCCTTAGCGAATTTCCGTTTGGGGCAAGCCCTAAGATTTCTTGCCCGCGACCAAGGACTTTCCTCGCCCAATGAAAAACCACTTTGTTTCTTGGCTTAACAAACCGCCAACCAAGATCGAGTCCCATGTTCTTGGGATAACTTTGGCTTTCGATTTACAGGGGTTTTCCTATTCTTTTTGGTGGAGGCGTGGCCGGCCACAGTTACGCCCAGGCAGTGGAAAAAATAAAAATAAAAAAGCCCAAAAAATTGGCAATTGCCATTAAAAAGTTTTTCATTTTGCACAACCGAAATGAGGCAACTTCTACTTTCGACTCTCCTCCTGGCCATAAATCCAGGCAATTTCTTTTATTGGCCGGGGCGAGCCAACGAGCCGCAACAATTTATGAACTGACTAGCGCAGTGCAATAAATATATGTGAGGGCCTCAGAGCCGTTCAGATATATACTATAAATTCGCATATATATATATATATATATAGATGTATTTGTGTATATTTTTATATAAATACGGAATACGGATCCGGGGCCAGAAGTAGTTGCCCAGTCTGGTGGCCCGGTCCTTGCTGCCATGTCAAAAAAAATGAAGCGCCAGAGTGTGTTTGAGGTGGCTTGCGTGCCAGGCACTTCCAGACACGGCCCGGCCCATTTGGGCCTTTGGGCCTCCAGGTCTTTAAGCCTGTAGCCCGTAGCCAGTAGCCCTCCGAGCCTCCAAAGCCCCCGAGCCAACCAACTAGTCCGAGCGACCATCGCAGCCTATCAGACCTCATCACGGCCCGGAATGGCTGCCTTGGAGGCGAGGCGATTGGAATGGGACTGGATTGGATAGTCAATTACATAGAATTCCTCATCAGGGCTGGACAGCGACTGGTAGCAAGCATGAACACTTTTCAAATTGAACTTTCGAACATGAAAATAGTCAAAAAAGCAATAACATTACCAAAACCCGCATTTGTCATCTACGGAGCATCTATCATTTATCAACCAAGCTTGATATGCCTTTTTCCACAGATTAGTATTATAAAAAAACATTAAAGTTTAATTATTAAGTTCAAACTCTGATAATTAATGCGGAAAAAGAAAACAAAACTTAAAAAATTGAAAGTCCGTTAAAAACTTTTCTCATCTAATGTAATTAATAACTGACAAAGCGAACGGCAATGCACAGCTTTAAACATTTTTCCTCAACTTAAATTTAAAGCGGATGATATACTTGATATAGTTATTATTAACGAACTGAATGGGTGGAAAGTGGGGCGGGCATTCCGTGTATTTCGACAATTTCATAGCAGAACTCACCTGCCCTTCTCTGTAACTTTTTTTTTTTTTTTGGTAGTCACCCGAATTCAAATACGAGGCAAAGTCAGTCAGTCAAATTCATTGACAACGATGACGACGCTGATAGCGGGTATTTGATTTTTACCAAAGCCAACGAAGCCACTCAGGAGCTCCAACCATCCAAAGCAACCAGAAAGTGGGTGGTTTCTACCCCCACAAGGTAATCCCCCTTCGAGTGGAGAACTACGTGCTTGAAGCCACGTTGACAATTCGACAAGTGCGGCAGGCAAAACATGATATACACACTTGTACTTGCATACATAATTTACCTTTTCCACCAGATGGATAGCTGGCTGTATATATTTATATATCCACAGCCGTGCCATCGATTGGCTCGGTGCATGATTAAGACCAGACAGTCATGCAGCGCCCATAAACATAAACTATCCCATCCGGGCTCTCAATGGCTGACTTAATATTTTGAAATTTACAAGTGCAGGCGGCGAACGGAGAAGTGAAGAGGTTTTTGGACAGTTCTGAGGTTGTCATTAATTTTTTGACTTGTGCAATCCAAGGCTTCAAGTCTTAAGACTGTTTGAAATTATATTTAAAAGAAAATGCATTAAAGGAGGTGAAGGAAATTTACAGTTTGATATTTGAACAGTAAAATATTTTAATTAACTAATGATATTAATAATAATAACATTTTCATTTTAATATCTTCGTGCGGAAAAAGGAGTTGGGAATTTTAACCATATAAGAATAATGATGTCCCTCAGCCGGGACATCATCCATTTTCTAAATGATTGTAAAACAAGCTTGAAAGTAAATGCACTTGTAAATTAGATATTGATTGTATTTCATATTTTTTATATAAAATAATGTGCGTTCTTGTACATTTATAAAAAAAATTTACTTTATGTATTGCGCAATTTATTAGAAAAAATTATACCAAAACAAACTGAAACAGTCAGAAAAATAGACTTGGTGACATACTTTCAGTAGCATAAATCCCCCTAGAACCATCTAGATGTCCGGAACTGTTGGAAATACCACCTAACATATGTATAACAACTTCTGCCCATCAGAAAGCTCAACTATCATTGGCCCAGCTCTACTCTTTCCACCAAAAGAAAAACCAGCCAAGTCACCGGCAAATGGAGTTGATTTCATTCATTGGGATATTGGATCCCAACTCCGGTACAGGCAATTTCAAGTGCCATATCATGGCTTGATGCGTCATGACGGGCTGCGTGCCAAATCCTCGCGAGAGTCCATATATATCTCGGTCTCGGAAAGGTGGATCCACACATCCCCCACACATCGCTGTTATCAGGACATTGCCGGGGGGTCATTAGGGACTTCGCCGGGGGGCGGCGAACACCGTAGATTTCCATATTTCAGTTCATTTCTCCATTTATGAGTCGTCATTTCTCTCCCGAAAGAGGGAAAATCCGAGAAGGAACATAAGGAAAAGCGAAAGAAACAGTTGGGGGGATAGAAGGCTCCCGAAACTCCTCTTTTCCAGCTCGCGTGCTGAAATTTTTTGGATTGCTTTCGAGCTGAAATGTGGGCGTAGAGAATGGTGGAGAGTGGTGGGAAATCCCCCGGGGGGCAGTGGCAGTTAACCAATGACATAGCCTGACCCATTCGGGGGTTGTTTTTCCACCTCGGCGCGTGCCGCCCACCCACTCCAATCCGCTGTGTGTCGTAATTTGAAATACTTTCCATTTTGTTGTCCGCCAAAAACCCCACCCAAAAAAAAAGGAAACCCAGCGAAGAATCCTGGCACGCGATGTCCTTTCCGGTCGTCGTTGTTTCCTCTTTACATCTGAAAAGTGGTGGTATAGCTAGCTGGTAGTAGTGGGCTGATTGCGGGCTCTTCCACCTGCTAGACATGGGGCATACTCCATTTCTTTTTTTTTTTTACCATCTATCCACCTTCCGAAATCGCCTGTTCGTGACTGACTGGCAAATAAAAACGAGCCGGAGAGCCCGGGAAAAAGGACTGAAACGACGCATAATTTGTGCCAGTGTCCCTGTCCATGTCCTTTTCCGTTTTCCATGTCCGTGTCCATCGCCATGTCCATGTCCGTATACGTTATATGCTATATGGTAGATGGTATACCCCATTTGTATGGGTCTGCCGCAGTGCTGTGCGATGACGTGTTTTCATGAAAACTGCCTCGTTTCCGTTCCGGATTGGCTGGTCGGCAAAAGGGGCTGAAACTTTAATTGCAATTGGTCAGCTGGCCAACTGGCCAGTGGTGAGTGCCCATTAAAAAGAGCCAATCCCAAAAAGGACTTCAAAACTGTTACTTACATAGAGTATAGGAATATACTAGATTCGTCATAAAGTTTCTAATAGGTCTCGTTTCCGACCCTATAAAGTATACATATATATTTATAAATCAATAGCCGAAAAATGATTAAAAAGTTATAAACTTATAAGAAATGGACGCTAGGTGCCGCTGTTTCAGTGCAATCTTCGAAGCAGTCGATTCGCTGCATGCACATCTCCATCTCCCTCGCACTCCTCTAAGCTAAGTGAAGGGAAATTATGAGAAAGAATAATAAATCTTATTTGTATAGTTAGTTTTTCTATTTTTTTTTTTAAATACTAAGATTCTAATTTTTTAAATCCCTATTAAAATGCCATATTTTTCGTAATTTTAGCGATCGCTTTCCCTACTACAAGTCCAATGATGATCGCTGGAAGAATTCGGTTCGACACAATCTCTCGATTAACCCACATTTTCGCAAGGGCGTTAAGGCACCCCAAGGAGCCGGTCACCTGTGGGCCATTTCCAGTGGAGATTCAGCGGAGAACGTGCTGGCCTGGGAGCATGTAAGTAAAACTGACTTAGAGTCCATTGAACAACCTTAGAATAATCTAATTTAAATTGCAGAAGAAGCAGCGCCTGGACTTGTTCTTCAAAATGGAGTCGATCAACCGAGAGCGCATACAGCAGCACCAGCAACAGCAGCAGTTGCAGCAGCAACATCAACACCACCAGCAGCAGCAGCAACAGCAACACTCGCCGCAACAGCAGCAGCAACATCAGACGGCACAGCAGCAACATGCAGCACAGGCCAGCAGTTGCCTGTACGACGAAGCGGCGGTGGCAGCGGCCACTCTCACCCAGGAAATGATGCATTCGTCCGGAGGATCAGGTGGTGGTGGCGGTGGCAGTGAGGCCAACCAGCAGCAGCACCACCACAGCCACCAGAGCCACCACAACCACAATCATCACCACCAAAGACTGTTGCCCTTCAACGATCTGCTCAGCGACGATGAGCTGCGAAAGACGGCGGGTCAAATCCTGAATGGCATCCATCGCGAGGTGGAGGTGCAGTCGGTCAACTCCATCATCAGCACCTACCACGATGTCCTGCTGGATAATGGTGAGGCATTATTCTATAAGAATCATTGGCACCACTGGCAAACTGAAGTCGAGATTTCTAAAAGTGTTTATTAATTTATGTACAATGATGCGTAGTCAATAAATTATAATAATTTCGGTCTGATTTTTTGACCAACAATTGTATATTATTTTAAAAAAATGTAAGTTTGTTTCTAATTTGAAACCATTTTCCATTAAACCATAAAGTTTTTAATTTTATTTTATTTAAAAAACTATATTTACGCTGGCCAACAAAGTGTACAAAAGTTAGACAAATTGGTTAATATTCAATTTCCCGTAGATCCCTTAAAGTGAAAATAAAAACTAACACCCCCGGCTTAAAGAAAAAGTAAATAAAATAGTATATAAGATTTTATAATCTTACTAAAATATTTTTAAATTAATTTACGCTACTAAATCTGATTTGCTTTACGTGCTATGTATTTTTATTTAAATTAAAAAATTTAGTACACCATTTTCACTTAGTTATGGTTGTAATCAGTTGAACAATTTCTAGTAAGCCCCTAATAACCAAGTGTTTCTCTCTCTCTTCGAACAGAAGACTATCTGAATCCCATTCACAAGGATGTGGTGGTCACGGAAAGTGTCCTGCGGCAGCACCACGGAAACCTTGGTGGCGGCGGCAACCATTTGGGAGGCAATGGCCATATGGGCGGTGGCAGCGGCAGCTCGCAGTACTACATCACGGAGATCGATCCCATGGAGCTGGGCATCCAGATGTCGCACCAGGTGGAGCCCTCCGAGGAGGAGGTGCTCTTCAGCGACGAGTTCAACCTCAACTACTTTGGCTACAATCCCGGCAGTGATATAGTCGCTTGACCGCGCAGACAACAGAGCCCAGTGTCAGCTCCTCCAGCTCCCGCTCAGCCAAGCAATTGAAAAACATATCGCTCGTATATATCGCCCGAGCCTGCTCCATGCCATCGTAACAATCGTAATTGTAGCCGATCTACTCATAAGCCAACTCTAAACGAATACTAGTCACACTTGAACAACACTTACATGTAACCACCTAAAAACCAAAGCCCCCATTTACCATTTACTATTTAGACCCTATGTATAGTCTAGTCTTGAGTGTACCAATACCCTCCCCCTCCTCCTAACATATTTTTTTTGTCTATACTTTAGTTAAATACATAGTCGATAAGTAGCTTGCTAGCCCTAAGTACTTAATCGTATAACAATGTATCTAACTGCAGATATAACATACATACTTAGCTCTTGCTCGTCTCCGAATTTAGTTAAGTGTTTTTACATGTAGCCGAATATCCGTAAACAATACCAGGCAGATTGATCTCTCCCCTCTCCTCTAATATGTTACCAAAAACTAGGGCTAGAGATCAGACAAGATAATACTCATGTCCGTAGAACTAATGGCACCCAACTGGTTTTATTCATTATGGCAAAATAAACCTTTTTTTTTATTAAAACAATTGAGACAAAGATTTGGCTTGAACAAAAAATTGGCAAAAGACCAAAGCCACTTGTGGGTACAAGCGTCTCTAATCCTTGTGTATGTCTGCGCGATGATAGTCGTCTGTGAAATTTATATTGACTCTGGGCGGAAAAAGGAGTTGGGAATTTCAACGATGTACATAAGACTCAGCCAGGACATCAACCAATTTCTATATGATTGTTGAAGCAGCTAAGTTGCTTGTAAGTTGGAAAGTTGACTCTAGAAATATTTACATTTCTTTATATTTGAATGATAGTGCGTTATTTTAAGTCTTATGGATATTATATTTATCAGTATTTTATTTTATGTTTATTATTTATAATTTTTTTATTTTGCTAGAGATCGTTTAGTAGTTCTCTAAACTTTCGCTAGATGGCTAGCATTAGGCTATCGGTTGTTAAGGCTATCGATATATTTTCTATCAGTTTCCTAACAATTCAAATTTGAAAACAAAAGCATGGAAGCAGAAGGTAAAACATAAATAGTGAGTTTAGGCTGGCAACGCTGAAAACGAAAGAAGAAAAACTGTATTGTTGATAAGAGATTCAATGAACCGGTAAAATACTACGCTTTTGGCCGACTAGAGGGCGCCTGCAGGTGCTCAATTGCAGTTTTCAGGTGTTTCTCACCTCTCTCTCTCTCGCGCTGTTACCTCTCCGCTTTCACTCTCTCATTTTGTGCCATTTAAGTTTGGTTGCCTTAAAGGTAGGTTCTTTGCCCGCCTAGAGGGCGCCTGGCGATCGCTGGCCAGCAGCGCCTCCCTCCGGAAGCCAGGGGCGACTAGTGATTCGGTGAGAGTTTCTCTTATTTCTCAGACGTTTTTCACTCTCGAAAGCGAACGGACGTGTCGGTCTGCGGCGGTTTGTTTTCGATTCTTCGGCGACTTTGACTTTGTTTGCCTTTGCCAGTGTCTTTGCGCCTGGCTTTGCGTTTGCGCCGTTGCCACACAATTGCCTTTTGTTGACGTGCGCGTGTGTCTTGGCCAGTGCGTTTGCCTTGCTGGGCCCAAATCACTTGTTGCTTGGCCAAAAACGAAAGATATAAAAACATCAATAGTGCCAACCTGCTTGCTGGCGGAGAAAAACAAATAGCGACCGAGCTGGGTTTGTTTGTGTTTTGGTTATTTCTTGAGGTTTTCGAGTTTTTTGAGTTTTTGTTCAAGTGAAAGCGTGTGAAAAGTGGCCAGCTCCCGGGGCCAAAGCCCTCTCGCACTCTCCTCCGGGCTCTCGCTCTCTCTCTCTCTCTCTCTTCTGGCAAGGGAGTGATAGCCTCGACAAACTCAAGAGCCCGCCATATCCATATCCTGCCTTGCGGCCAGCCAAAGCTTCCGGTCAACATGCAACCGCAACTGTTGCAGCGCCCCAGCCTCCGTCCTTCAGCGTCATTGGCCCCATCACCAGCGTTTTAGCCACAGGTGCTGTGAGAACAGGTAAGTGAGCAGCCATACCTACAACTATGCATGCCGGGGTTACGACATCCAGCTAATCTGATTAGGCATTCGGGGGCGGGGGGCTGGCTGATATGTGAGATCCGACCATCCAGCCATCCATCCATCAATCATTCGCCCAATCGCTGATCCGCCTGGGAAGTGATTGGCTACAGAACCCTCGAGGAGTGGAAAGGGGCCCTGTCGATATGGGTGATCCCCCTCAAAAGGGAAGAGTTCTCACTTGATTTTTTGATTACCCAGGAAAATTGGCCTACTGGAGGCCGGATATAAGTTGGTTTTCCAGTTGGAAAAAGGCATTATTATCCCCAGAGGAATAGGTTAGGATAGAAAAATAAGTGTTGGGTAACAACATTTTTTAAAAGAATTGTTTTATTTGTGAAAGCTAACTATAAGCTAACTTATGATTTTTCATTTCATTTAAACTACTTTTAAGTGATCTTGTTTCGCAGATATTATAATCTAAAAAAATATATAAAATTATAAATACAGATTAGAGTTGTATTACATAAGATTATATTTTATAGATTACAAAATCTGCAAAGCAAGAGCACTTTAAAAGTAGTAAGATACATTAACTAAGCTTCGTTTTACTTGATACCAAATAAAATGTAGAGCTCTTCTAAAATATTAACACCAAAACTGAAGATTCGCCTTCAGCTACACAAAAAGCCAAAACAGCTTCACGGCCTGCGAAGGTCTCGCGCTACACTGATTTTCGTTGCCGATTTTTGCCGGCTAACTTTTTATTTTGGCCCGTTCTTGTTTCACATTTTGGGCAATTGCTTTTTGTAATGTTTACCCAACTGGACTGTGTTGCTCCGGCTTCTGGGGCTGTCACTTCATTCACTCGGATGCAGACAAGTAGTTGGGGTTTCGGGGTCAGCCACTCGCGATGCCATCGCATACGTGAGGTACGCGGTCTTTTTGCCATATTTCAAGAGCCGCTGATTGATGGCAAAGGTTTTGCTTTAGTTATTGAATTTTTTTTTTGTTAATTTATATATATATCTTTTACATAAAATTATGGTCGTGAGGAGTGTTGGGAAAACCGCCCAAGGCAGTTTTCCATTTTTTTTTTTGTGTCCGCTGTCCCCAATTGCATAAAATTTGCGTAGCTGCGCCTGTGATTTTTTCTGTTTTTTTTTTTAGAGTGTTTTTAAGCAACTTTTTTAGTTGATTTTCACCTGCCTGAGCGACGCCTTCAGGTGCGTAGCTCCGCGCAGGTAATCGATGCGTTCGTTCGACTTGGCCAAACGCTGTCCCGTTAAGTGTTGTCGCCGCCAAAAGATGGTTAATTGCCGTTGTGGTCGCCAAACCCGTAGTTTTGGGGGCTTTGGGGGGTTAAGAGGCACCGTCTGCGCGCTGCCATGTAATTAAAAACCATCGGCGATCATCGTAGGTTGCCCAGCAATTTCGCGTGGCAGAGGCGAGGAAACCAAAATAAAAATCAAGTAGGGAACTATCGAGTTTTTACTGTGGCATACACCAATTTGGCATCCGAAACTTCTTTAAAAAACATCGATATTAATGGTTTTCCTCTTAAAACATATATTTTTTATTGCCTCTTATTTTAATAAAATTGTAGTAGTATTTTGTAGTCCAAAATAAAACTTTTAATAATGATATTCTATACTTATAATACCATATTCCTGGTAAAAAAAAATGGAATCGCCTTGTTTGATTACCCTAACTTACTACATAGAAGTGGCAAACTTTCCCCTTTACTCCATAAAAACGTTAAAAATATATAAAATCCATAAGAGAGAGAGCAGAAGCGTGGTGGAAAGATTTCCTTGGGCAAAATTCGCCATAAGTTATGGCTGCTATTTTGAATTGGAGCAACAGGCAAGACACACATGCCCCCGGCACACACAAGCAAATGTCAATTTAGCAATTGTTCAAAGCAAATTGCGTGAGACTCGAGCGAGTTGAAGTCGAGTCGGTTGACCTAATGCCGAACCATAGGAGTGATAATAGGGGCATCAAGAAATTGCGGGCTCAAATAGAAGTAGTTGCGATATTTGAGGCCCTAAGAAGTCGCACTGAAAGAGGAACGGCGGATCTTCGATGAAAAGTAGTAGTTGCAAAGTTTCAATAAAAGCTGTGAATAAAAATATATGGATACCTACAAAGTTCTGAATTTCCGAGCCATAAACGGTCTATAAAACATAAACAGCATTATGGAGTGCAACAAGACGCCCGCCTCATTATGCACCCGCCATTCCACTGCCCTTCTTTTGAAGTGCACTGAAAAAATCATCTAAAACTAAAATGTATAAGAAATTCTCTAATTTATTTATGAAAAAACTAATCCGCCTATAAAATATAATATAAAATAACATTTTTTTTCTTTAATCAAAAGTTGTAAATATTTAAATGTCATAGAAATAAATATTTTCATGGAAATAAGAACACATGCTCCACTCCCTTTCTTTTGAAGTGCACTGGAAAAAAACTTAAAGCTAAAATTATCAAGAAATTTGAAATTTATTAAATAAGGAAATTAAACACCTGCTTATAAAATATAGTATAAAACTAAGCTTTCTATTATATATATTTTATTAGTAAATATTTAAACATCAAAGAGATAAATATTTTCGTTGAACTAGGCACACATTTTCTCGCTGTGCATCATCTCCAGCTTTGCTATAAATTAAATTCGAAATTGTGGTGCGATCGAATGCCAAGGAAGCGCAACCAAATCCGCATCAGCACTTTTGGGATGCTGGATTCTTGGTAGTCCGGGGGTCAAAGGGCGGTGGCGGATGGTCGGGGGATGGGGGCACGTGCCTGGCCAGCTAAAAATGATCGGGGTCTCTGGGAGAGGCCGATGCTGATGGTTCCGCCGGCCATTGTAAACAATAAACAGATCTTTGATTGCCGCTGCACATGTGCAGGGCACAACGATATGTACTATGGGACTGCATGCGCCTCTATACGGCCCTGGCTCTGTGTGGGTGTGTATCTATGGGCCGGCACTCCGATCTGCAGGCATTAAGTTAAGTACGCACAGCAGGCAGTACTTAGGAACTGGGAAACTTGGGAACTTGGAAACTGGCCCCTGGTGGCGTTCCTCTTCCCTCCAATGACGAGAATAAAGTTCGGAGTTCGCAGAGTTTACTTTCCAGCCCGATTTGTTTAATTTGAGATCTTTTCTGGGTGGCATGGGAACTTGGTCTGATTTAAAAAGGGAAATTCTATGGTATCAGGTGGCTTAAATAGCTTCGTAAGTTCCGAGATCCTAAGAAATATTTTAGAATATTATAACGGGAAAGTAAATACAACAATGCATATAATATATTACATAGTAGGAACTACCTTATTGGATCCCAATAATAGATAACCTATTAAAGAAATATTCCTAAAAAATTATTATATTAAAGTTTGGTTTTTTTCATAATTTTTCAAAGTTTGGTGTTTTCTTAATCCAATATGTAGATATAATGCAAAGTAATAAATCCAAATAAATAATAAATTTAGAAAATATTCCTTAAAAATCATTATTGCATCAAAGTTAGGTGTTTTCTTGATAAATTATTTAGAAAAATCAAAAATATTATATTTAAAAAATAATATAATGTAGTAGCTACCTTTTTGGATCCCAATAATAGATTAATGTAAAAAAAAAATTCAAAAAAAAATCATTATTATATTAAATTAAGGTGTTTTCTTGATTAAATTATACAGATATATCAAAAATATAATTTTTACAATATATTGCAAACTAGGGGTTACCTTTTTTAGGTCCCCAATAATATTTATTCTTTTTTGTATCGATAAAATATTCAAAAAGAAAATTATTATTGTAAAAATATAATATTAAAAATATAATACTAATATCTTTTTGGATCCCAATAATAGCTAGCCATTTCTTCTAATTCTGTAAAATATTCCCAAAAAATTATTATTATATCAAAGTTTTCTTGTTTTCTTGATGTATCTTCGTCATAGACAAACCCCCTGACTGATTTTCAAGATACTTTTTGTCAGAGATTCACAGTGAAGACGGCGAAACGACAAAATTTTAATGAATTATCACAGTGCCGGCTGTGCGATGATGATGATTATCGCGGGCCGGGGCTGTCATTGAACCTGCTCTGTGGCTTCACGGGTTCCCTCGCCGGGCATTGTCTGCCATTCGGATCGACCGGCCGGAGATCCCATGGCAGTACCATGTTATGGTACCACAGTGCCATGGTTATCTGTCTATCCATCTGCGGATGGCGTTGCCATCGACCATTTGTCATCTTGTGGGCGTCGTATTCCGATTCGGAATCGGAATTAGAGTGAAGTGGTTCGCTGGCTGGCGGGGATCGAGGGAACCCATCTCAAGACGCGTCAAGAATTCCCCCCGTCCGACTTTTCCGTTTTTGGGGGCTTGTAATTATGTTCGATCTGCGTTGAAGTTGCGTGTTTGGCCGCTTTTTGGGGGCTACCTCGCTTGGGGCATTCAAATTTCAACAACATCTCAACTAAAGGCGGTCAGGAGAGCCGGTTTCCCTGCCGTTTTCCCATTGACTCCTCGTTTAATCGATTTTAAATTGGCGATTGATTGATTGAGATAGCCGGTACTGGTTTTTAATTTCTGCTCCGTGGTCCTTGTGTAATGCGATCGCTGCACTTGTCCATGTCCACTTGAGATGCATTTTCCCGCTTTCCCGAAAATGCAGTCCGCAGCTCAAGTGGTTTTGCAGTTGCATTTTCCCATCGCATCGCATGGAAATTGGTTATTCTGTTCCCATTCGAAACGCCTCGAGCTGTGTGCTGTGTGCTGTGTGCTCCATGTGGCAGCGATCATTACCTCGGCTTTATCCTTATTATCAAGCCGAGTTTCTCTGCTGCAAGAATTTTCCACACTAACGATTTGCTTGATGAAGCTCTTTGTGTTTCTGATTGATTGATTATCTTTGTAGTGTTTCTTATTTGCAAATTTCGATAATAACTATTTATTTTTATTAGCTTATGATCAATGCCCTTTCCTATTTTATAAACTAAACTACAATTAAATATTAGCAAATATATAAAAATAAAATAGGTTTATATGCTAGAAATATACTTCTCTTCGCATAATAACCAAAAATTGCTTATAATTCCCAAGTTCTTTTTTCGGGTGTCTCAAGTGCCAAAAAATTATAATTCCCAAGTTATTTTATAGCTACAAGGAAAGGGGATTTTAAAGATTTTAAAACCTATATTTGTGTCTTATGTTGTTCCCGCTTTCACCCCGAAACAAGCCAGTGGGCCACCGTTGAATGCAATCGGGCGGCCCAAACTCGTTCAGATCGATGGATCGTCGATGGATTTTTCCCCAAAGCTACACGCAACTTGTAGCATTTTCGGTTCTGTTTTTTTTGTATACTTTTTTTTGGCCGGACGGGGAAATCAACTCGGCACATGTGTACATACGTACACGGACTCCACATATAAGAAATCTCACATGCAGCATGACACGGCTCTCCGTCGATCCGACAAACAATTAATGTGTGCGCCGGTCGGGCCTGGCCTGAAAAGAGAAACCCATTAAAAAATGTTAATTTCCATAAAATAAAACCGTCTACAGGGAGAGCGCCTGAGAACCGCACGTGGCCAAGAGCCACAAAATACGTTTATATACGACAAGAAACCAGTGTCAGTTGGCTTTTATACTGCGTGGCATTTGCATAACACACCCACTATTCGAGAAAAATAACATCGATCCATGTCTATCACTAGATGTATCTGTATCTCGGGCTGGATCTTGTCGACCAGCCAGCTTCTGGCATCGCGGATTTATGGCCAGTGCCATAATTAACTGGTCGAAGGTGTTGCTAATGGCAGTGCCAAAGCGATTCTCTAATGAGTCCTACATCTGATAGGCCTCCACAATGGCCAATTTGCATACCTCCATGATGGTCGTAATGATGATGGGGATGGGCATAGAGATGGAGATGGAGATGCGAGACCCGAGACCCGAGACCCAAGTTCCGAGTTCTGAGATGACCGCTGTCATAACTGACAGCTGCGGTTGTGCCTTGCCACACACAAAGTTCCGATTCGCTACGTTTCCATTTGATTGGCTCCTCACGCCACAGTGGACACATGCCGTAGATGGACTGGAGGCCGGGAGGAGTGCAGATCTCCAGCTCTGCGGATCTGTGGATCCATGGATCTCGGCAGCTCTTTGTCGGCGGGCAGAGTCAAATGCCCGGCTGCGACGCAGTTCAAATCGCAAAACTATAAATTATGCTGTCAGTCACAATCAGCCATTGTCTTCTTGGCAGTTCTCGATTTCGCGGTCGCCATGGGACAGTATGGTACATACATATAGTATACTATGGTATAGTGCCCCCCGAACCGCCTCTTCAGAGCCGGCATTTAAGCTGTAGTGCTTTCGCGCTGAAATTTTCCGCACAAAGACGTCCATTTTTCTTGATGATTTTTGCTTACTGGGTATGCTTGGGGTAGATGGGTTCGATAATTGATACAGAAAGTGTCTTTAAGTCGCATAAGTCTATTCAGGAATTATTTTTGTATTGTATATCTGAAACAAAATATTTAAGAAATATTTAGAAACATATTTAAAATTTAAAAAAAAAAAACATATAATAATTTATTACTTTTTATTTATTTATTTTAATTTTTGTAAAGTGTTTTTCTTTACTATTTAAATGAAGAGTTAATTAAAACTTAACTATGATATTTTTGTGGTGTTAACATAGAAGAATAAAAATTATTAAGATTTGAGTGATCATATCTTATGATATTTTCTATGGCATTGCACAGTACCCATTGGTTCATCATTAAGGCCCCAAGGCGATCGCCCATTTGATCCGCGACAATTGGGAATGCCAAATTAATGTCTGCACCTGAGTTTGCAACTGGAATGCGCCAATTTGTTGGCAGCGCTCCAAACTCGTGCCAACTTCAATGGACTTCGATGCGGATCGGTGGAGTTCGATTTAAGTCGCCGGACTTGAGTGCATTTCTGTTTAGTTTTGCCGCGCTAGGTGGAGATTATACACAGGAAATAATCATCTCTATAAAAAGTTTAAAAACTATTCAGTTTTAAATACGAATGCTAGTAAATTAAATTAACATTCGAATAAATGTAATTGGTTTTGCATTAGTTGGCGTAAATTTGTTGTTTATTGTGGTTCTTTATGGTCATACTAATCCTCATAATTTTGATACATTATAAGATGGTCACACTTATTGTAATAATTTTGAGCTTAGAGACACTTAAGCTAGTTTTCCAAATTTATTTTGGTTCTAAGTAATGTATGGAGTAAGTGATGCACAGAGTACTCAAATATTTCTCAGTACACTCAGGTGCTGGGGCGGTGAGTGTGGGTGGCGTTTCCAAAGATAAACGCGTTATCTGTAGGGTCTTACTTTTGTGTGGGAGCAGGTTTCGAATCGAAATGCTCTGCTGGCCGTTAAATTGTCAAATTAAGTACGTGGAGAAGGCAGCGGCAACACGTGGGCCCAGTCAGCTCCCACTTTTGTTAATTTTTTTTTTTTTTTTTTATTTTTTTTTTATTTTTTTTTTTAGTCTTTTCTTATTTTTTCTAAGCCAGCAGCTGGTCAATTGGAGCCCCAAGATATATGGTCAACCATGGAAGTGATGCTAGCTTTGAGCTCACGTTCAACCGTTTCATTCGCAGTGCAGTTGGAGCTGGAGCAGAGTGGTTGAGTGGTAGAGTCGACTCTCGCAGAGTCGATAAACAAAGCCGGGGAGAAGAAACTGCATTGATTTCTCAGGGTCGGAGACAAGCCACTCGTTTGCCTGCCGCAGAAATGATGCCAACAGGTGCTCAGCATTCTTGGCATAGTTTCTAGAGCAATTGGGGCCTAATCATCAGCAGGTAAGGGAGGAGCTGCAGGCGGCGATGGCGATGGCGATGGCGATGGAGGCAACATGGAGATGAGGCCCGGTCTCGGAGCCATGGGTATTACCCGGGCAGGTGGCTGTGTACTTGATTGAGCTATTGTAATTGTCAGTCATGCGGCAGACTGGCGGTGGCCGAGCCGGGGAAAATGCGAGGAAAGTGCAGGGAGGCCTGAAGGCCCGGTCTAATGGAGCCACAAGAATCTGTAACAAAGAGAAGAAAGTTCCCCCAATCCGAGAAGTTTTGGACTGGATTACTTTGAAGCCGTCTTTCAGGTGATTTGTCCACTAAGAATCTAACCTTTTCTTGTTATTTTCTCCTCAGGGGATTAAAATATCATCAAAAGCATGAAAGAAAACCTATATTTGAGTCTTAGAAAATATTATATCAGTCCCAATTTTATTTTAAATTGGTATTTCCTTGATAAGCTGCCTCCTAAATCTCTTTCCTGGGACTTTTCCACCTTGAAACAAAGGCCCAACCCATTCTCATTTCGACCAATTCATTTCGTTCTGAATTTGATTGTGGCCAGCAGACCACTTGGGCCATTATCTGCCCCTCGTGCGATTTGCATTATGTCACGTTTTCCCGGCGAGGTCAATCCACTTCCAGCATGTACATATACCCATACCCTGGCCATTGGCCACTCATGACTAATGGACCGATCTGGCGGCGCCAGCATGGGTTAAGACATGGGCTAAGACTCGGGCCACGACGGAAGGCAGCAGCATAATGAGTGGCCAGAACCCATTAGCCCGATGTCTGCGTAATTGTCGCGAAAATTCGAGTGCGTGACTTGGCCAGAGCAGGGAAAATGTACAGGCCCAAGTGTGTGTGGCCCATTGGGAAGAGAAAGGAGGTTGCCCTGGCTCATTTTTATTCCCAAAACAGCTGAATAAAGCAGCTTGGTTCTTTGTCTTTCGGCCACTTGAAGATTACCCTAAAATGAGGCAACTTCAACTCGGACTAAAACAAAAAGAATGCCTTCTGGAACGTCCTAAAATATACGCTACTTGTATGCCTCTTAGGTACAATACAATGAAGGGGAATTTTTCTTGATATTTAATATTTTTGTAATGGGTTATTTCAGCTTTCATGGCTTATTTCATGTGCATGCCATCGCACTTCAATTTCTCGTTAAATATCTCATCTCTTTTTTGCGAAATATTTAATAATTAATATCGATAAAGACAGAAAACTCATAAGGCGGCATTTGCGATTGCGTGAGTTGCCTTTTTTCACCTGCAATTTAACAAGAATTTCTTAATTATCCAAAAAAAAAAAAGAGGAAGAGAGGAAAGCGGAGTGGAAAATTATAAAGTTTATCCGCACTTATGATGTTGCATGGCCCAATGATAGATCCTAAGATTGAATTGACAGCCAGACGATGTCGAATGTTGATTGGCTCCTGCTGCTGCCACAAATTGTGGCATTTCACGCAACAGCAATTGAAATGCCGCTGCTCCTGCCCCTGCCCCTGCCCCTCGCTTTTCCATAATTTTTCCTCTTCCAAACCAACCCGATTAATATGCAATACGGCTTGTGTTGCACCTGCAACTGCCGCTCGGGAAGATTATGCTAATTAGGGTGCAGCGCATCGGGATTGGGATTGGCAGCGGGGAGAGGTGAGCTGGCCGGTGCCCTGTGGCAGCATTTATCAATTAGCAACGTTCGGCGCATAAAGCCCAAATTGACTTCTGGGCCCGCTTTTCGATTTCGGATTTTTCATTTCATTTTCATGCGCACGGCTCTCGGGCTTCCACTTGATAAACTAATTCCCGGAATCGAGGCCGGTGCCGAAATGGATTGGAATTTTATATTCAAATGCCACAAAGACATATTTATCAAAGTGATTTGTGTTCGGAATTGGAAATTGGAGAGCATTTGAAGGGTTTTTAATATTTAACAAATAAATATAAGCCCTTCGAAATGGGTTCAATGCAGCCCACAAAAATTAATATATTCCGGGAAGAATAAATTAGCAGAAATGGAATATTAAACACAAATTCCGGCTAAGTCTAGAATTTTACAGATTCAGCACTTCTATTTTTAATTATCGCTATCAGCTGAAAATAGCCCTCGAAAATATGCAGAGGAAAGTGGTAGACAACTTTTTGCCCGAAGGTTGTCATGTGGGTTCCATGGTGTAATGGTTAGCACTCAGGACTCTGAATCCTGCGATCCGAGTTCAAATCTCGGTGGAACCTGGTCTGAAGAAATATTTTTTATTTTTTTTTTTAAGTTTTATTTATTGCTTTCTTTTGTTTTAGAAATTTTCTATGCTTCTTTTGAGAAAGTTGCTCCCGCCATCTGGGTTGCTCAACGATTTTTGCTCGCATTGCCAAGCAGAAAATGTGGCCAAACAAAGCGAAAAAAAAATGTACAAAATGTCTCGGCCTCGTCGTGCAGTTTGATGAATGAATTGCGAATGACGATGGCTGGCCTGCAATTAACGGTTGCATAATCCCAGTTGGCCATTTCCGCCCAGGTGACACAAATACCCGCGGCACGCCACTCCACGCAAGAAGTGCCCGGCTCTCGGAGGAATTCATATAAAGATAAAGTATCCAATCCAACCTGGGGCTTTCACTCGCAGAACTCGGGAGGAGACTGGCATTCCGGTTTGGCCAATCCACTCGGTTCTTAAGGATCATCGATTTCACCTCATCAATATTTATAGCCGCACTTCGCTGCCACAAGTAATCGCTAATCGGAGTGGCTGATTTCGTATTAATTTATGCCCAATCGTCCAGGGTTAAACGTTTTTGGCACACTTCTCTATTAAATTTTCAGATCTAATTGTTGTAAAATATTTTTATGCAGAATGTTTGCTGATTTTTTATTTATTTGTGCGAATTGTTCAGGAATAAACGTTTTTGGCACACTTATCCAGAGAATTGTAAATTATTTACTTGTTGTGAAATATTTTTATTATTTATTTTTTTTGTTAGATAAAAAAATATGTTTCAGAAGAAACCTCTTAAAAATTGTATGGTCTTAAATGAAAGGTTTATAAATTTATGAGAATTTTTTTTAGAAACTATTTGAAATCTAGTTGGTTTTTCCTATTGTTGATGAAAAAATCTAAGTAAGAAAAAAAGGTTTTAAATACTTTAACATTTTAATTTTTTAATTTGTTGTTTTATAAAAAATTTTAATAATTTGGTTGGTTTTTCTTATTGTTAGATACAAAAATTCGGAGTCCATTAAAACCTCTTAAAAACTATATGGTCTTTTCTATGTGGTTTTAATACTGTAGAACTTATTTTATAAATCATACGAAATCAAGATGGTTTTTCTTATGGCTAGATGAAGTCTTTTGGGCTTACAGGTGACTTTACTCAGTGACCTCTTAGACTATCTGGGATTTTCGTGTAGTACTCGAACTCCACCTTCGTGATCACGCTTCTGCTTTGCATGAGGGAATTTTCACAGCTGCTACTAATTGCCGGCGACACGTCAGGGCCAACCCACATCATCTCGAACCTCAAATCTCGAGTATGGGATCTCAAATCTCGGCTCTCAAATCTCTTGGTTTCTCCCCTGACATGCGGAGATGTTTGGACACTTTGGACACCTTGGTTTTGGGTCACCATTGTCGGGCTGTCATGAGGGTCCGTTCGTGGTTGAGTGACACTTGTCTCTAAGCTCGTTCTCCCTTTTTCCCTCCTCTGCAGCTACGATTTTGGATGTCAGCCAGAAGTGGACGCAGAATGACCACTCCGGGCACCCTGTATCGGCTGGCCAGTGGCGCAGCTGCCACCCCTGCCACGCCCACAGCCGGCCTATACGCCCAGCCGCCCAAGCCCTATGCCGTGGGTTCGATCCAGAGCGGATCGGAGAGGAATCGCATCTTGGAACTGCTGAGGGCGCCGAATAGCCTGACCTCGCCCACCCTGGAACCCTCCTCCAAGGGACTGCTCAACGGACCCGGGCAGAACAACTGCTTCCTCAACTGCGCCGTACAGGTAGGAATTTTCATAATAGTACTACCCTAATAGATCATATTAAGTTATAATAAAGTATCTGGAGAGTTTGTATTTAACCAGTTTAAATAGTAATCCTTGTAAAATTTCCACATATTTCATGTTAAGAGAAACCTTTAAGTAAAACCATTTAGTTACTTATATTTTATTAGGTTTATAGACTATATATCATGTTATAATTAAATAATATTTCTGGGGAGTTCAAATTTAGAAAAGTTAAAATAGTATTCCTTTTAGAGAGAGAAATCATGAACTGAAATAGTTTCAACACATATCACATTTCAAGTTAAATTTATATTATATTTCTTAAGATTTCGAATTTATCTAGTTTAGATAGTATTCCTTGTTATATTCCCAAAAAAATAGTTTATATTAAGGGAAACTTAAAATTAATTCATTTTATTATTCTCTAAGGCTTGTGGATCTTATATTATTAAATCATTCATATAACATTTCTGGGAGTTTGGAATGTATGTATTTTAAATATCATTCCTTGTAATATTCCAATAAAAAGTAGTTATAACAGAGAATAATCTTTAACTGATTGTTCTTTATCTTAGGTTTATAGATCATATATCAAGTTAGGTGTATGTAATATTTCCGGAGAGTTAGTATTTGTGTATTTTAGATAGTATTCCTTGTAATACTCCCATAAAAACTAGTTGGTTTTTATATCAAGTTCAATTTAATAAATACTTTTGAACTTATTTTTAGATAGTTAGATATATTTAGATATATTTTAAATAGTATTCCCTGTAATACACCCTTAAAAAGTAGTAGTTATATTTAAGATAAACCTTTGGCTGAAGCCACCACTCTGTCGATGGCCTCCAGTTGATATTTGACAACCTTCAACGTCATTAGCCGAAATTGTGTTAATTGGCTGCTGAGTTTGCTGGAGAGTGTGTGCGTCGAGTCGACGATGTGGGCGCCACAAATGCACCATATAAGGTGGCCAGCCACCCACTCCATGGTCTTCAGTCGCTAGTCCACAGCCTTCAATCTCCAGTGCTCAACCGTCTTCCCCCAAAGTGGGTTCACTGTCTCCGCCTCAGTTCTCAGGCAAGGCAGGCTTTTCACATGGCCAATTGTCGGTTTGGTTGGCCCAGAGCGGAGTGGCTCGTTCTTGGGTTCCTGGCCTCTTCGAGGAACCGAGAGCGCCACCCAGTTGCATAAATTTAGCGAGCAACTCTTGATAAACATAAATCTGTATATTAATGATGGCCCTGGCAGTGGCCCCTCCCCGAAAACGGGGTTATGCCGGGGGAATTATGCAAAGCCGGAGTTCGTACCACAATTAGTCCGATTGCAACAAGAAATGGGATGTCAGGCAGGGGCGCCCAGCCCTAGTTATACACACACATGGGGAGATGAAAGATGAACGAGTTGGGAGTTTCCCAGTTACAGGTAACAGGGTTGTAAATAGATCTACAACGATAGGAATGAGGTGATTTGGGGTTATGAAATCTGAACTACTTGAGATCGAAATAGGTACTTGAGTCTTGAAGCATTAGGAGGAGTCCTATTATAACAACTCTGTGTAAGTTACAGGTAACAGGGTTGTAAATAGATCTACAACGATAGGAATGAGGTGATTTGGGGTTATGAAATCGGAACTACTTGAGATCGAAATAGGTACTTGAGTCTTGAAGCATTAGGAGGAGTCCTATTATAACAGCTCTGTATTAAGTTAAGTGATTTGCATCATTAACCCAATCTTAAGCAATTTCACAGCCCATTCCGAGAGGCATTAATCCCGCTTATTACCCATAAAGAGTGATGATGTTTGGGCACTCGATCGTCTTCACACCCATTTGCATCCCATAATGGCCTGCCCCATTGTGCAACTGTCTTCGGGCGTTGCTGTTCAATTATCGATTGGATAAATCTCGATCGCCATGACTCACTTGCGGCCAGATACAGTAGTTGGCCCCTTCCAATCGGCCAGTTCGAATGGGATCGTCGGCGCTGCGAGTAGAAATGGGAGTTGGAAGCTGGGAGTTGGGATCTATGAGTGTTTGGGGCTTGGGGTTCGGGGTTCCGGCGTTGGGATCTCGAGATCTCGAGGCGAGGCGAGGCGAGGCCTAGGTGCGGCCACTAACATTAAACTAATTGCACGGACGGCATGTGCTCTTATTTCAGTTTTATTTCTTACATGGCTGCTGCCTTTGCAACACACGAAATCCAAGGCGTGGCGTCCATGCGACACGATATGTGTCGAGGAGTTTGCAAGCCCAATGTAATTTTTATAAGATATATAACTTACAAATATATATTTCTTTATATCAAGTAACATTTTAATAAAATGTATGTATATATATATATTTTTTTTTTTTTGTAGAAAAAATTATAATTTACTAGACATAAATACTTAAAATTAATAATAGTTCCAAAGAAATTTTAGATGAAGTATTCCACGAATTCATTATGTAAAAGTTTTAAAAACCATTTTTAAAAATTTCCAAATATATTTGTTCTAATATTTATATTGACCTTTTTAATCTCATTTTATTGTTCCACCATTATTACTATTTTTTAAAACCAGATAATACAGCCTCTAAAAATGTTTATTTCTAGATATAAAAAAATATTTTTGTTATGTGTGTAAATTATAAATACAAATTTTCGATTTTATTTTTATTTACTAGAAATAATTTTTTAATTAATAAATTAATGATAGGACTTTTTAATTAGGTATTTCAAAAATTCATAATTTAAAGATTTGAAGCTTTAAAAATAATTTTGAAAAAGATCTAGATCTATTATATTTAAATTGGTTTTTAAAAGAAACATATCAATGCTGCACCATTTCTTTTCCAAGACCCCTGAAAACCAGATATACCCCGTCGTAGCCCCGCAGACAGTGCCGCATAATGGAAACAAATCAACGCCAGACAATGGCAATCAAATGTGGCCAAATGGCGTGGGCCAAGCCCAAAACCATTTGTTGACAGTTGCCAGCTTTGATTGCGATGCCATCTACAGATCCATTGTCTCGGCCAGATCGTCAAGACAAAGTGATTTGATTGTTTTGGGCTTTCTTCGCGATAGCTGGTCAAAGTCAACAGGGTCTTTTATTTTCCTCTATTTAATTTTTTTTCGGCCATTAGCTTCCGCTGCAAGTAGCAACCGGCAACCAGCAACCTGCAACATGCAACTGACAAACGCTGAGAACACAGCGATGATTCCACTTGATATGCTTTTAATGTGTTTCTTTTGCCGGAGTCGGGGGGCACTCAACTGCAACGAGAGACCCTCGGCGACAAAAAGCGATACATATAGCCAAAGCGACTTGTATCTGCCGGGGCAACCTTCAGACGAACGTCTTGGGCTCGGGAGTGTAATAAAGTAGCTGCAAACAACTGCCAGTCGCACCATTTTCCTGGGCTTCAATTTCAGCGTAGACGGTCAACAATCGGTCCATGATATACATGCGCAGGGGGTCTGAGGGCATTATGGGGGAAGTATTATGCTCATGGACTCGCACATCATTTCACAGCTACGACTCCAGTTCCAGTTCCGCGAGGTGAGGTCTCGCAGAGCCGAGGAGCTGTGGGGCTGGAGACTCCCCTTAGATTAGTTCACACGATAAGCCAAACAAACGGGTCGGCCGGGCGGCCGGGCGGCCGGGCGGCTCTAGGGGGTTCCACTTGGTTGGCAACTAATATGAATTTGATATTTATGGCCAAAAGCAAATGATGATTTCCCCCGCGCCGCCGCGCCCATTGGCTGTCATTAAGAATGTGAGAAAACTTTCAGGGCAAGTGCGTGTGCCAAAGGTGGCCAAAAAGTGCCTATGAACTGGGAACTACAGAGGGGTATCCTCCCACAAGCAATGCTGTCTATGTCTACCTTTAAAGTAATAGTGGGTTTTGCATTCACATTTATGGTGATTAAAACAAGGCTTGCAAATAAGTTGCAAATTATAGGATATTAAAAGTGCTGGTTCCATTGTTTTATTGTTGTAAAAATAAATATCAAATAATTTGCGCTACCAAGATAGTGAGTATTTAAAGAGGTTATGATAAATACCATTTTAATAACAAAATGCTGAAATATTGTACGTTTTTTTAACATTCTTGTATTAAAAAGACTGTTCAAATAATAGTATGTGCTTATATTATTGTAAAATGGAATTTTAAATAATTTAAACTACCAAATATTTTTAATATTCAAAAATGTTATAATAAATACCATTTGAAAATGATAAAATACTGAAAGAATTATATATATGAACATAGTTATATAACAAGAATACTAATAATAAAATACCACATAAAATACTAAAGTATTTTACAGTTCTTTTTAAACATTGTTATATGAAATAAAATGGTTCAATTAATAACACGTTGGTATAATGTTTTAAAATTGAATTTAAAATGTTTTAAACTACCAAAACTTTTAATACTTAAAAAGGTTTTCACAAATACCGTTTAAATTATAAAATACTGAAGTATAGTATAACTTTTTTTAGTCTTTGCACTCCTAGTATTTTGATCACTGCTGTATGCAGATATGTGGGATTTAGGTACACCTGTCGCTGGAGCAGCTGCCAAAAAAGCGAACAGGAAAAGTTGATCCCAGACGGTTCCGCTCGAAGACGCTGCCTGTGAAAAGAAGAGCTCTTTTGGTCGGAAAGAAGAAGGTCTACGTCTTCGCCTCGACTCCTGTCTAAAGTAAAGTCGAAAGGGGTCTATTCCCCCTCCAAAGACACTGACCAGATCCCTCGGGCTTATGCACACACATATATGACTCTGTCTTAAAAAGCGGCCGACTTGACAACCGGAATAGGGGTTACAAATGGAAGACAGGTTGCACGAATTAAACTGTTTTGATGGGGGTTTTAATGCTCACATCAGATATTCCAATTTGGTTATTAAAAAAAGAGTATATGCGCTGTAAATTTAATAGAGCGATCGGCAAGCTTTTTGCGGTTTTACGATTTAACCGCAGAAAACGATTTAGTTCCCTAATAGGCATTTTGTATTTGGTTTTTTTTTTGAGGGGCGTTATGCAAATTCGTAATGCTACTTCGTTTCCGCTACAAGTTCTTGTTCTGAAAAAAAAAGGTTTTGTTCAAGTTCTAATAATATTTCTATTGTATACTGTGTAATTATCTTATTTGTGTTTATTTACTTGAACCGTTCGCCAAGAGTCGCCCGAAAAGTACTCGAAGCCACATCTTCCGCATAAATTTACTTTGTATATTTTCCTATAACGACTCGGCTCGTTAATTGCTGTTCACAACTCATCAACGAGCCCCTTCTCCCACCGAAAAATGACAAAGTTTATTTAAATTTGGTAATCGCTGGCAGCAAATGTAAAGTCATGAGCACGATGTGTTATTTTTGGCCAGCATCATGGTCGGCATTGTTGTTTTCAGGGCCAGAAAGCGAGTGTTGAATCGGCGGTGTGGTACATATGGCACCCGCATTTCGTATTCCGAATGGCAAGCGAGCTATTCGATCTTGTTGCGGTAATTGTGGCAACAACACGGCAACATCATGTTGCTGGCCATTCGAAAGTTGTCCGTGAGTTGTCCGTGAGTTGTCCGTGAGTTGTCCGTGTGTTGTCCGTGTTCAATGAACCTCGTAAACTGTTACCATTTCTCGTCGCGGCGAGTTCGTGTCCGAAGTCTTTTGTTTCCGAATTGATTTTCGTTGGAAATGCGCGTGGCCAGCCCAGGGTAAAATGGTAATGGAAACAAGAAAACGGTAGCCCAAATGGAAAGTGTTTTCCGGGTTTTCCCCCACCCAATTTATGTCTCAATTAGTCCCCTAATGAAGTTGCCCAGAACGGGAGAACTCACTCTGATTGCAGTCCCATTACCAGCTGCATTGTAGCCCGCTCATGAATATTTATGGCCTCTGCTTATTCTGGTTGAAAATCAAGGAATCATTAAGTTTTTTAACTGAATTCGTAATCAACTGAAGATATGGTTTTATGTTTAGCCGAATGATATGGTTCTTGTTATGGATTAGGTAGATTATTTTGAATAACACCACTTTTAATGAATAAAAAAAATATCTTTGACAAATTTTTAAAAATATTTTTTATTTTATATTTTATTTATAAGAAAAATTTCATCAAATAGCAATAACGAATTATTATTGGGTACTATTATTATTTTTTATTCAGCTTTCTCTTCATATTGCTTCACAGTTTGTTTACCAACACTGTCAATTTGGTTTTCGCCCCAACCTCACTTCTTGTGTAATTTCCGAGGCGCATTCGAAGTTTCCGAATGCATACGGGATCTCATTAGCTAATCGCTGGATGGTCCAGACCCGAATCAGTCGAATCATTAGTTTGTTTTCCATTTTGTGCTGAGTTGTCACAGCCGGGCCAATTCGGCTCTAATTGAGACACAATCAATCACAAGGCAACCAAAATCGATTCCAAATTCGAAGCGAGTGGAATTCAAACTCGATCGCTGCACTTCCGCCGAGCCATTGTTGCATTTTCAATTAGCCCGCTCGCCGCTTTGTATTTACGGCATTTACATTTCCATTTACATTTCCGTGGTCAGACATTGAATCTCGGCCAAGAGCCGAGCCGAAAAACAAAACCAAAAAATACCTGACTCAGAGATAAAATAAAGGTGAAAGCGTCGACATTGGCGGCGAGATTAGAAATTCTTCTGCATGTCTCCCGCTTTTCGGTGGTAATTGTAAGTGTAATGGCCACGGCAGTTGTAATTGTTATGGCCGGGCCCAGAATAATGCCCATTTCCTGCCATGTTCGCTGTCCGGCCGATTTTTCACTTCTAATTCAATTTCTAATTTGCTGTTTTGCTTTCTTTTCGGCGCCTCACCACGGCCACATAATCATAATCAAGGCGAACAGGTTGGCCAATTGATGAGTCGTGTTTGGGAAAAGTAAGAAATAAATTGCTTTAAAGGAAAATATTTATTAAAATAGTTAGGTAGACTTTTTTAGATAGTTAAACAAATATTTTGTTAGGTCGAATATTGTTGCTCAAATCAAATTCAAGTTGAACAGGTTGAAAAATTATTGAATATTGTTTGGGAAATGTAAGAATTATTGAATTCGCAAAGTATGCAAAATATTTTTGAAGAAAATAATAATTGAAATATTTATGTAGTATTTTTTATACATTTAAATAAATATTTTGTTAGGTCGAATTTTATCTTGATTAAATCTGTTTTAAGCTGAACAGTTTGGCCAATTAATGATTATTAATTATTGTTTGAGAAAAGTAAAAATGCAAAAATTTTTTAAGGAAAATATTTATTGAAATATTTAGTTAGTTTTTTTTTACATGATTAAATGAACATTTTTTTTAATTTAAAGAAATCTATGTACAACCTTTCAAATTGAGTATTTACTTATATTGATTTTTGTAGTTATTTTACAAATATATATTTTTCGTTTACAATATTGTATGATTTTTATTCTTTCAATTTTTAATTCCATTTTTTTAAAGACTTAAACTGTCTTATACATTTTTATGGGAATTTGTTAATGGTCAGAATAAATAATTTCGTGAGACATAAACTTCGGTTAGAGTGGCCAGCAGGTGATCCAAAAAACGATTCGCCAGCCTGCGGGACTGAGATTCCTGATCTAGATTCCACTTGAAATCGGAATCCAGTGGCGAAACCAAGCTTTGGGCCATGCTCCAAGGCAACTTGGCTTTAATAGTTACCCAATCTCCGCATCCCGCATGCCGCTTGGCATTGTGTTTGTTTGCTTTTCGTTGGGAAATGGAAAAGCGAGGAAAGCGCAGAGAGAATGTGTGGTCTCTGGGTTTTGTTTGGGCCATTAGCCACCCACAGAATGCGGCTAAGTTGGGATCGGGGATCAGAGGGCATTGGAGCAGACCACCCGGGAAAACGAAAAGAATCTCTTGTTTTCAGAAACAGATTTTCGTTTTTTCGGGGAGGAAAGAAGAGGGAAAAATCGGATGATTGATGTTCGGGATGTTTGGCAGATAGCTGGGCAAGATGGATGATCGGATGTGGATGTGGGCTTGGTCTTCAGATGGCCAACGATCAGCCAGCCAGCGATCAACGATCAATGGCAGGCAATTCAATTAGCCAATTACGCATTGCCAATTGCCAATTGGCGAGGCACTGACATTTGTAATTACACCTGAGCGATGCCATAATTTGCACAATTGGAGCGCGGAAGTTGCACAAGTTGCGGAGTTCTGGCCAAGATTACAATGCTCTCCGCTGTCAGCCACACAGGCCAATTGTGGGCTCAATCAAAACGGAAGTTGGCACTGGGTGGGGACCGCTGCGAGCACTTGGCCAAATCACCTGTAATCTAGGCACACCACCTTGGAGTACGGCTATCTGTATCTGTCCCCAGCAACCGTCGGATGTTAGTGCTGGCCGATCAGCTTCCGTTTTGGCGCCATTCGCGGGGCAGAGGAAGCGATCGGCGATCTTCCCCCCTAATTGATTGATTGCACAAATTGCAGCAACTGCAGCTGGGATCTTGTATCTTGTATCTTCTGGCCAGGAATCGGGCATCCAGTGCGTGAAGATGGGCTTCCTTGCGCTTTCCGCACCCTTTTTACCTTATTATATGATAAAGAAATCATTATTTTAATGCTCTTAATTAAGTGTTTCCTGATTTCTGATATAATTTGCATTTTCATTTCCTTAATACGTATTATTTATTCTTTAATTAAGAGAAAAAATGGTCTTACGATCTGCATTTTGCAGTCTGTGATAATATTTCTTATATGTTATATAGTTAGTGATCTCAAAGTGTGATTTTGGATTTATTCCTATAATAAATGCCAGGTTATTTATTGCCTTTTGCCTCGCCCCAGCGCAAGAAGAAGGCATTACAGGGTACAAAAATTCGCCTGCCTTGGGAATGGCTCTCAGACCGATCCCCCTGAACAATTTGTCTAGCTGCAGGCCTCACCCAGACGGCTAATTAATTACGAATTCGAGCTGGAATTCCGAGGGGCGCTACCCTGCGACCCCAATCCGAAATCGGAGTGTATTAGGTTCTTGTAAAGGCTTCGGGTTAAATGCTACAAATTCGAATAAGAGTAACAAATCGATCTGTGGTGGCTGCTGGTTTTCCGTGTTTTTTGTCAAATTAATCACCATAGCCACACGATCTGGCAACGCCGCTTGCGTAATAGTACCTCAAAAAAAAAAGACTACAATGGAGAGTTCTTGAGAATCTTAAGCCATTCTTTTGTAGTTCTTTTTTTTTTCTTCTTTTCCGTTTGCGGTTGTCATTCTAGCGGCACTTTTGTCGTAGGCGTCGGCTGATCGTCACCCTCGAGCGGCCCTCAGAAGACCCACAAGTTGCGAAGACTGGAGAAAGAAGAACGCAGAGCGAAGAAAGCAGAGTGTGGAATTCTTCTCAGCCATTTTGGCAGTTCGCAAATTCCAGATTGAAGCCATGGCCTTCCTATGGGCTATTTCGCCGCTCTCTTTCGCAAGGGGTGTTTGGCTCGTTGGTCTAGAGGTATGATTCTCGCTTCGGGTGCGAGAGGTCCCGGGTTCAATTCCCGGACGAGCCCAAGTCTCGATAGCTCCTTTTTGTTTTTTCTTATCTCACATGGTAAGAACATCTTTTTATTTCCACGCAAAGCCTGTGATAAGTGAGTTTTACGATCGTTATCGTGGGCTCTATCGCTTGGCTGAGTTGCAATTTTGGGTTCACTCGAGGGGAACTGGGTTCTTCGAAGAGTCCGCGGGCTCTCGGGGCAACTGACTCACCTGGCTGGGGGTTTTCTGATGGACAGGAAGACGATCCACGAGGAACAGCGTGCGAACGCATAATGAGATCGAGGAAGTGACTCACAATCGAGGGAAGTTGGGGAACCAGACTTTGCACAAAGCTGCCCCGGCTGGATTATACTCGCGCACAAGGGAAACGCTAGAGTAATTAATTGCTGTTTTAAAAATAAATTGTGGCTAATCTGAAGGGCTTTCAAAGTATTAATAGAGGTGTTTGACACTGATATCAGGTAATTTTTGGCTTTCTAGAGTCATTAAATCTAACTTGTTTTAGATATTAAGATGGTATTATAAGAGCTACACTTTTTATTGTTTTATACATATTAAATAGATATTCTAAGTCAATAAACTAAGTAGTTTATTATTAATATGATATTAACTGAAACCATTACTAATATTGTATCATATTTTCTATATTTTCAGGTATGTTTATCTTCAAAACCCATTTATTATAAATCTATGTAGAAAGTGGCCTAAGGGGTAAGGTTATGTTTTCAAATATATATTTTGGCTTGGAGGCTGTAGTTACCTAAGTTAGGCCAAGGCACTGCCAGGAGAAAGATGTCAGAATTTGTAGAGCCTGACGAATCCAGCTAGTATTAGCCATAAAGCAGCCACGCCTTGGGGGCGTGCTTGCCCGTGCCGAGGATGAAGTTTGGCAAGACCTTCGAGTCCCACCTGACGATCGAGTGGCGCCAGCAGTACATGCGATATGGGGTAAGCTGGAAAGCAGGCTAAATTCGATCTAATGTGTGGTATGTAACCCCCCGAGAAGGATCTCAAGGCGCTGATCAGGCAAGGCGTGGAGAACGCGCCCTCGCCTTCAACGTCCGAGGACTACGAGGTCCAGGCCTACTACAGGGCCTTCGAGGAGACCTTCCTCACCGAGTGCCAGACGGAACTGGACGGGGTGAACAACTTCTTTCTGGAGAAGATCCTGGAAGCCCGCCGCAAGCATGGCCACCTGAAGCTGCAGCTTTTGGCCTACTCCCGGGCACCCGGACACACGGGCAGCGATTCCTCGCTGGTCTCCAACCAGAGGGCAGATTCCTCGAGGCTCCCGAAGAAGACGATGACCACGCGCCAGCTGAGATATGCCTATGCCGAGTTCTATCTGAGCCTGGTGCTCATCCAGAACTATCAGTCGCTGAACGAGACGGGTTTCCGGAAGATCTGCAAGAAGTACGACAAGAATCTGAGGTCCGGTGCGGCGGGCAGGTGGTTCGTGGAGAACGTCCTGGAGGCCCCCTTCACGGAGGTGCGGCAACTGCAGCGCATGACCATCGAGGTGGAGGACCTGTACACGGCCCATCTGGCGAACGGGGATCGCTCGCTGGCCATGGAGAAGCTCCGGGTGCCGCCCCTGGGGGAGCCCACGCCGCCGGCCATGGTCTTCCGGGCGGGAATTGCCCTCGGGATGCTCATCATGCTGCTCCTGGCCACCGCGATCAGCTGTAGGTTGTGGGTATTGCCGTCTGTGGGGGTGATTTTTCCGTTCCCCGATCCCTGTTCCTCATCCCCAATGCCCAGTGAAAATGCTCAGGTTTTCTATCCCCTATAGATATCTTTATTATATTTATAACAACCCACCTAAGTCGTTAAGACTCTAGTTTTCTCACGTAATTTCTACCAGAAATTAATTAAGATTGCCATTTTAAAAATATATTTACTGGGCATTTCTGCACTGATAATAAAATCCATTATAGTTAATTTTTAAAGATTCAATATTAATTTAAAGTAGGGAAATATTAAATTTAAATATAATAGTTAATTCAGGAATTTTGAACCTTAGAATTAATCATTACTTAATAATAATTGAAAATTTGTTAAAGTAAATAATGCTAGAAAGATTTTAGTTAATTTTTTTGTGAAAACATCAAATTGTATCATTGCAGTTAATTTAAAAATCTTTAACTTTGATTTGAATACCCTTTTATCCATTTAAGTTTATAGAAGATACTTGCCTTTAATAACGAATTTTTTTATTACAATCAAAAAATGATCAAAGTATATGTACATTTGTTTAGCATGATTAGATTATTTTAAAATGAAGTTATGCAATTACATAGTTTTTTAAATTAAATTAAATTTTTTGTATTTAGTTTAAATATTTGAATAGTATTTTTAAGTTCACCAAGTAGATAATTATTGTTGACTGCTTAATTTTTTATCAGTATAGTTTGTGGGATCTGAGGTTATCTTTTGACTCCCCCTGCTCCTCTCCTATCCCATCCCATCCCCAACCCGCAGACTGGAAACGCGCTCCCTTGGAGGACGACACCCCGGGCGTGATGCGCCTGTACCGCGGTCCCTTCACCTGGGTGATCTTCAACTTCTACATGGCGGCCAACGTGGCCGGGTGGCAGCAGGCCGGCGTCAACCATGTGCTGATCTTCGAGATCGACCCCCGGAGCCACCTGCAGCCGGCCACCTTCCTGGAGATCGCCTGCACCTTCGGCATCCTGTGGGCCCTCTCGATGCTGGGCTTCCTGCACCACGAGTCCATGGGCATAGCGGATCCCTTCGTCTTCCCGCTGGCCCTCATCCTGATCATGGTGGGTCTGCTGGTGGTGCCGCTCCCGGTGATGAACTGGCCTGCCCGCTGGTGGACCATCAAGCTGGTGGGCCGTGTGATCACCGCCCCGCTGCACTACGTGGGCTTCGCCGACTTCTGGATGGGCGATCAGCTCAACTCGCTGGTCACCTGCATCGTGGACCACTACTATATCGTGCGATTCTATGCGATGAGCTGGCTGCGATACGATCGGGTCAACAACTGCTTCGAACCGGATGTGATAGTGCCCATTACGATGTGTTTGCCCGGCTGGTTTCGGTTCGCCCAGTGCTTGCGGAGATTTCGGGACAGTGGCTCCAAGTCGGTGAGCTATCTGATCAACGCCGGCAAGTACTCCACCACATTCCTGGTGGTCCTGTTCGCCACGCTGCGGCGGAACTCGGAGGGTAAACGTTGTCCCAAACAAAAAAAAAAACCAGGATGGGATCCTAACCCTAAACTCACTTCCTGACACCCTGAAACCCTCGCCCGCAGGTGAATATGCCAATACGTTCAGTAACCCGTACACCTGGCTATTCCTCGCCAGCTGCGTGGTGGCCACCGTCTACTGCTATCTGTGGGACGTCATCCGGGACTTTGGACTCTTCACCATCATGAAAGGAGAGCATATATTCCTCAGGAAGCAACTGGTCTATCCGCAGGCCTTCTACTACTTCGTGATCGTCGAGAACCTGGTGCTGCGGCTCTTCTGGGCCGTGGAGTTCGCCATTCTGTATCACAATCTGATGACTCCGTATAATATGAAGACTATAAGTAGTATCCTGGAGATCACCAGGTGAGAGCGGGGCGTTTGCGTTGCTGGTTCATCAATATTTTATTTTGGAAAAACGCCTTTCATCCCAAAGCACTTTTAGTTCTCTTTTACACCAACCTATTATTAGAATTTTTTGAGAACTTTCACTATAAAATGTAAATTTTGAATAACATTTTTATTACCAGTTCATTGAGTATATTTATTTGTGTAGTTTTTTTTTGCACCTAAAAATTATATTTATTTTTGTGATAGTCCTGTTTAAATATTTTTGTTTCATTATATTTTTTTTGGCTTGAATTTTAAATTAAGAATAGATTTTAAAGCAAAAAGTTTTATGAAAATTGTTTATCTATTAACAGGCTTAAACATACACTGAAATATTAAAATATATAGTAAATATAATTTTTGGTTTACTGTATGCAAAGCTTTTTATTCACAATTTAATTGAATATTATTTGAATTGATTAAAAAATCCTTGTATTTACTGGCTTTATTTTGTATTAACTTATTAAGCATACTAAAAATTCTGAAAATTTTAAACGAGAGAAGGGCGTTTTTCCAATTGATTTATTGAGGTGGTGAAACAGCCGGTGCCCCCCTTTTTGCTGAGTGTATTTCGCCCCCTGCCCGCAGACGCTTCATTTGGAACTACGTGCGGCTGGAGAACGAGCACTTGTTCAACTGCGGCAAGTTCCGTGCCACCAGGGAGATCCACCTGGCCGCCCTGAATCCTCGCCAGGAGCGCATGCTGGAGAGCATGATGGACGAGACGGATGGCGTGACCAATCGCCGCAAGTCGAAGGAGCGCATTCGCCTGGGGAAGGAGTACTTCTAGCGGCAGCTGCCGATCTGTACAAAATCCCCCCCTGAACTCCGTGCGATCCCCCATCGGCCTTTAATGGTCCGTCGTCGTCTTTAATTAATTCATTTGTGCAAAAATACAAGTCGGATGGAGAGAAGACAGAGCGACTGGAGAAAGGGAGCACGAGGAGCACGCGCCAAACCGGTTGACCAGCTGCACCCAAAAGTGGTAACTGCCCCGGGACTCCCCTCTCTGCCAATGCTCGTATGTGTGGTTTTATATAGATATATAGTATATCTTATGATCAGGTAACAATTGTCATTGCTGGAAAAGAGGAACCGAGGAGCTGAGCAGCAGGGCAGAGAGGTATCCTCGTGGCGAGCTCCCGATCACGGATCGCCATCGCCATCGAACAAGCTGTTCGCCAATCTCTTAATTGACTCGCTTCGAGCTTTGATTGGCCTCGTAATTAGCCAGGGAGGAGGGGAGGAGAAGGAACCCGAGGATGATCAGCGATCACCCATTCCAAACCGCTTCTAAAACCCCTTCTAAACCCCTTCCAAACCCCTTCCATTCGGGAGAAAGGCATTCGAATGGAAGAAATGTTTCGGTTTCATATTTTGTACAGCACGCTTTCTATATAAAACATTAACTGGTTGAACAGCCTTTTATTTGTATTAACAAAAGCAGGAAAAAATAATTTAATTATTGAATTTAAAGTTATATTTTTATTTCGCATACAATTTCTGAAAGTTGGAACTTCAAAAATAAATAGAATATATATATTTATTTTTGCGAAAATCTGCATTTTCAAAATTTGTGATGTACCCCTTACAAAAATCGAAAATTTTCTCAAAAAAATGAATTTTCCTAAAAGTGATCAGGATCGATAGCAGGCGTAGCCAGCTGCTCAGAACAGTCGTTCCTTTATCTGTACGCCTTAATTTTTAAAAATATAAATTTTTCTTAAAGTGTTCAGGATATCTAATTTTTGGTGTAATAAATTATTTTTATATCTACCTTTTTGATATTGATTTGTAATGCACAGTAGTGAAATGATACAAAATTATATGGAAGCTGAACGTTAATAGGATTTGGGGTTAACCTTTAAAAATTCCACCTTTCAAGGATTTGTTGAAGCATTAATTTCTACGTCTTTAAGAAATCCCTTCTGTAAAGGCTTTTGTGTCTGAAATCAGAGATTCAAGATTAATATATCCTTTTATAATGACTTCAAAATCAAATAAGAAGCTTATCTAATAGTTAAGCATGCTTGGGCTACCTTTTGTGTGGGTATAAAACCCTGAGGCATTAGCCATAAGAACAAAGGATGACTCCTAAGGAATTATCTCGATCCTTTTTCTCTGCGTTTTTTCCTTTGTGTAATTTGATACGCAATCAAATTCTTTTATTTGGAGATCATCGAAGCGAAGAGGAAGGCAATCAGGCCTCGATAGCTGGAGACACTGGAAAAAAAAGATGCGACTCAAAGCTTTGAGGAATTTTTTCTAGAGCTAAGAGATTGTTTGAAATAAATGTTTATAACTAAGGGGTAAACAATTATTAATTTCCTTTATTTTAAAAGTAATTCCCTGAAATTCTTATGGCGTTTCTGCCTTGGAAAAGTTGAAGTTTAGTTTAATTTTTTGTGATTTTTTCTGACTGCAACTTATCTTGCACTCGAGGCCAGTCCTCAATGGCCGACTTGAGCACGAGTCAAACATAAATTTACCATTGACTTGTTGATGCTGCTGCTGCGGTCGATGTTGCTGCCGTTGCTGCCGTTGCTGCCGTTGCTGCAGCAGTTGCTGATGTTGCTGCTGTCGCTGGCAATGGCAACTGCAATTTATGCTGCTTGTCGCGACTGGCGACGCCGGCAATGTCTCCAGAGAAAAGCGGAGAAAGGGAGACACGGCGGCTATTATTAATTGCTGCCGCTGCTGACGATGTTGCTGCCGTGTCAATTAGGCTGCCTGCACAGCAGCAGCATTGCAACACTGCAACACTGCAACACTGCAACACTGCAACATTGCAGCACTGCAGTATGTGCTGCTGCTGCTGCTGCTGTTGATCTTGGTACAGTTGGCCGCGCTGCACACGCGCCAAAAGCAGACCAAAACAAACAAATAAACAAACAAACGAGCGGAGGAACCAAGCCAAACCAGACGAAGCGAGCCCAAACAAACAAACAGGAGGCAAGCGGCAAACAAATCCAATGTGCGAGTGCGAGTTCGAGTACCAGTGCTCAGGCAGTCCCAGCCGGAACGAGTGGAGCCTGGCCAAAAGGCGACAACCACTGGCCAAACAAGGCCCAAACGGCTTTGGGCCCAGTTTTCTGCCAAGAGGGTTGCTCCCTAACTTTGGGACAGCTTCTTGAATAAATCTATTGACCAAAAATGGCATTAACTGATACGAAGGGGTTTGAAAATCTTTTTAGTAACTATTTCAAGAGCTGACAAATATTTTAGTATTTAAAATTATATAAAGAAAACTTAGGGGTAAATCATATACATACACTGGTCGGCATAAGTATTCAAACGAAACAAAAGTTAAATATACCCATAATTTGAACTCACTTCCCATAACTTTTGAAATCGATTAATGATACAATACTTTTCTTAACCCTTTCAGTACTTATTAAAAAGGTCTGAAAAATTACTTTTCAAACAGAACTATTAGTAAATGCGAAAAGAATTTCTCAAAAATAATTTTGATTATATTTTTTATGATTTTTTTTAAAATGTTTAAAAACATGCATAAGAGGTATATTTTTCATACATTTTTTTTTTTTCGACATTGTCACCTTCAAAAAATCATAAAACATATAAGCAAAATGATTTCTTAACAACATAAAATTACATACAACTTACTTATAAGATTTTTATATTGTGGATAGTAGTAATACTATACTTTTACTACAGTAAACCTTTTTTTATAGTTATATCACCATCCACTAGTTCGTGTGTAGGATTAGATGCATAATACCTATAATTTATGCTTTTACAAATATTAATAATTTTTTTTGATTATTATTTTTCTATTTAATATTAATAATATCTAATTGCTCCCTTAGAAGCCAGTGAGCTCCCCAACTGCTTATAATTCCCGGCCATGCGTATTCGATGATTTATGATCACTGCTCCGCTCCCTGCGATGTGAGTGCCCTCGGTGGGCAATGTCCAACTTTGGGCATATAGCTAAATATATACGTGGTTCCACACATGCACCTCGGCACTTAGATGGCCAACTGCAATTGCCTTTGGCAGTTGTTTACTATTTGCTGCCTCTTTGCGAGTGGAAAATGGCGCGCAAACAACAAACTGGCGTACAAAGTCCAAGAAGCTGATCTTAACTTGGCTTTAGCCCTTTTCCAGCTTTCAGCCAGCTGAGCTTGATGGCCAGCTCGTGCTAAATTTAGCCAAGGAGCAGGACATGTTGGCGGGCCAGAGAAGGGTCTTCGCGGCGCGAAGGAGGAGGCAGAACCAGTTTGGCCAGCTCGGGCTCCTTTTCCTGGTTTCGAGTTTTATGTGCGCGCGCGCGATGATCCCTCGTTGGCCCCCCGAGAGCCCCCTTGGAACCCCTTTCGAAAGCCCCTCGAAAGCCCCTCGAAAGCCCCTCGAAAGCCCCTCGAAACCCCTTTTATGGAGCAGCACGCGTCCATAAGCCCGATATCTCCAATATCCCCGCTTTTTATCGCCACTTCTCCTGGCCTCAGCGGGGATTTCTCCTGACGCAGCTCATAAATTTATGTGGCAGCCTTTTGATTGCCTTTATGCTGCCGTTTTTTCTCTCTCTGTCTTCTCTTTTTGCTTGTTAATTTGTGCACATAAATTGGCTGGCAGCGAAGTTCTACAGCCGAGTCTTAAATACATACAGATACATGTCCCCCTGCCTTCCCGATCGCTTGACGGGTCTTATCTTCGAAATTTTAGACAGACAGCTGCCCTTTTTTCGGGCTTTAGTTTCAGCTGCAAGGACTTTTTAGTCCTGCCAATGCAGATGGTTTTCAAATTGCAACAAGCCCCAAGAACGTGACAGATCGCAAAAAAACTTGCCTAACCAGGAGTTATAGGGTAGACTGAATCCAAAACCTGCATTTTCACTTCAGGTTGAAGTTTAAAGTGATGTAAGTAATTACATTTTCAGCTAGTAGCTGGTATGTCTCAGGTATAATTATTTTTGTCCTTAGGATACAAAAATATTAAGGCTTTCGGTTAACTTGCAGTACTAATAGCTAACCAGGAGTTATATATTTCGGGTTAAAAGTTAATGTTATAGTTGCATGTAGATCGTAAGCTAAATAGTGGCTTAAATATTTTTTATCAGCAGAAAAAGTAATAAAGTTGCGGTTAAACTGCGGTAAACATTTCTAAAGGTTTGGGTTAAGTTGCAGTAAACATACCTAACCAGGAGTTCAAAATTTCACTAAAATTAAAAGTTATGGTTAGAATTGGATCGTTAGCTAGGTTGATCTGCTATAATTTTAGATTGACAGAAAGAGAGAATTAAAGTTTTGGTTAAATTTCTGTAAGCATATCCAACCTGAAGCTATACATTTTGTGTTGAAACTTTAAGTCATGGTTAGAATTAGATCGCACAGTAGTGGCTGGCATATCTCAGCCAATTATGGTGCATTGTTTGCCCCGATCTCGCGCGATCTCGCGCTTACGACTGTGTTTCTTGGACAGACAGGGAGTGGATCATTTTCTGCCTGTCCCCGGGCACCCACTGACCACCCAATTCCTGGCCAACTCAGTGCAGGTCTAACTCCACCTGCTTTATTAGCATTAACCAGGCGAAACCGAGTCGATTGGGCAACCGACTAATGTAGATCAGCTATTGCGGAGTTGCGGTGACTGGAGGCGACCTTCCTCCCATTTCCAGCCGGCCACGCCCCCACTGCGCCCAGTTTTGGCCCGGCCATAATGAGCTGATGGATGTTGGCCGTTAGCGGTTGGCAGCATGCAAAATTGCAAATTATCATGACGGGGGAGAGGTTGCAAACGTTGGATTTCTTTGGCCAGGCGAATATCGAAGGCGACAAGTGATTTGGGCGAATCGGCAGCTGCGGCAAATGAATTTCGATTTAATTAGCCAGCCCAGAAAGCAGCAGGTGTTTGTGTGTTCCAAAGGAATGCCAAGTAATTGCCACAATTTGTTGCCGGCTGCTGCACGACCAGCAGCCACACACAAAATAATGATAATTGTCAACGTTTGCGTCGAATTCGCAATTGTCAGTTGGGCTTGTCAAGTGAAGTGTGGGGAAATCTCAAAGAGATCTACAAGGGTGCTGAAATTAATGCAACAAAATGTAGAAAGCTTGTCAAAAATAGGTAAATATAGTATTAGGGGCATTATAAAATTTAGATATGTTTTAAAAACTTGTCAAAATAATATAATTTAATAATAAGGATATTCTAAAATTAGGATTTATTTTTTAACTTAAAAATTCTTGGTTCTTTAGTATTTTTTCTTACCTCTTTTGGGGCTTATAAAAATAAAACTATTGTTGAAATGGAATTAGAACATTTTAATATAAGAAACCAAACATATCTTGAAAATATAAAATCCCAAGACAACAAAATTTGTCATCCTACTTTTTCATAAAAACTATAACCAAATTATACTAAATATGGGTATGGGTTCATTTAATTATATAAAATCAGACATATCTTAGAAATTCGAATTCCTAAGACCCTAAAAATATGTCATATTTCTCTATCATGAAAAGTATAACCAAACTAAGATAAGTTCATAGAAATAGGTCAAATTTGTTATACAAAACCATAAATATCCAAGAAATTCAAAATCCTATGACCCAAAAAATGTGTCAAATTTCTATATCATAAAAAGTATAACCAAATTATGATAAATTCATGGAGATGGGTAGATCTTCTTCTGCGAAACCACAAGAAGGGGGTCTCAGTGGCAGGGGGGCTAAGTGCCTAAGCGGCTTTGGGCCATCTCGCGTCTTTTGTTTAATGATAAGCTCCCATCTCGAAAGGCGCGCTTGGCCAGGCTTGGCTTGGCTTCGATTTCTGATTTTCGAGGCTTTTGGCGCGCAATATTCTCCTGACCGCCGCGAGTGCCACATAAACCAGGCTTCGCCGCGGCCCCGACGACAGGCCCCGGCGAAACTGGCCCCCAAAACAAAGGCTAATGGGCCATGAACCAAAAAGGGGAGTACGAAAAACAGAAGGGAAGATGGGGCAGAAGAAGCTACCTCAGCCTCCGGGTCTGCGGCATCACGAGCACAGTGCGTAGTGTACATAAGCGAGTGGTGGTACACCTTCTTTGTGGGTATATACCATCTGCCCCCGCAACTGCCACGCCCCCCGGCCGCAGCAGCCCACTTTGGCAACCTCGATAACAGCGTGTTTTGTTATTGTTATTCGCGTTTCTCTCGGGCCTCTGCCTTTTTGGCTGTGGCACGTTGAATTTGGGAACAGCAGCAGACGAAACTCGTTAGGCCTGAAAACGTGTTTTTCGCCCGCTCTGTACCCTTTTCTCATTTACGTGGTTTTCTGTCTTTCAGTCTTTCAGTCTTTCTGCTTTTCTGTTTTTATCGTTTTTTTCTGCTTTTTATGCTGATCTTTACAACCGCCATTTTGTCTTTGGACTCGAGTTCGAAGCAAGCAGTGCTTGGGAGATTTCTGGTTTTCGAATAAAGTCTTTCAAGACAAGCTCCAAGTTGTCTTGCTATAAAAGTTCATTTGCCGGGGGAACTGCTACTGAGAGAGAAGTTCCCATCTGTCTTGGGAGCACATTTCCTTGACTCAGGGGTAATTTGCTCAGCTCTACTTAAAGCTTGGCTCAGAAATTCGAACTTGGCTCGGGGAAGTTTATCTACAAAGTTATGATGTTCTTTTTAGACATTTTACATATATTTGAAAAGGAGTTGTAATGAGACTTCAATGAATATAACTTCAAAATTAAAGTAAAAATCTTTAAATTACCCATTTAATGGCTATTTAAATTTAGTTTTTTTTTGTTTCATATAAAATGATTTATTTATATTATATTTTTTGAGAGTTTTAAACATATTTTCTATAGACTTAAAGTGAGATTTAAAATACCTATTATACTTTTTACAAATTAAATTAAAAATTGATTTAACTTTTTGGGAGCTTTAAAAATATTTTATAAAAACTTCAAATGGTACAGCAATGAAATACATAAGTATTATACATTTTATATTTTTTGGCAATTGAAAATAAAAAAGCCCTTTAAACTACCCAAAAAAACATTGAAATCCAAGGCTTAATTTCCATTTAAAGTTACTTATTTTGGTTTATAAAAATAGACTTCTTAAAAATAAAGTTGTTAAATTGTTACCAAATTATTTAGTGTTTTCTTAATGCTCTCTTAAATATTTGTTAATTAATAGTAAAAATATTTTGCTGCTAAAATAAAAACCCGCCCAGAAAACATGCCCCATTTTAAGGCAGCACCCAAAAGTAGGCAACACACTGGCAGATTTCCCGCACACTGTGCAAATATCCCGAAAGCGCGAGAGCGAGGGAATTTCCCACCTGAGCCGCCGACTTCGAAGCGGGGAAATTGTGGCCGCTCGGCGTCGAGTGTTTAGTGTTGTTTGCGCTCCCAGCTTCGAAAGACGTCCGCTCAGTCGCCGTCGCAGCTTCAAACAAAACAAATTTTTTTTTTTTGCTATAAAGTAACAAAACAAACAAAACCATTTTGCTACAAAAGCAACAAACAAACGCTATTTTTTTGGTGAAGAAAAACTATTTTTTGTGCCTTGTGGACTGCAAACAGTGGATTGATCAGGGGAAATCAAAAACGAAGTACTGCTATATGCTGCCAAGAGCCGAGTGGCTCTTCAAGCCTGCTTTCGAGTGTGAGTGTGTTTCGGTGAGCGTGACATTAAAGCCAAAAGAGCCGCAGCAACAACAAATGGTGGCTAGGCTGTGGAAAAGCCAAGAAACCTAAGAAACCTACGGAGCCCAAAGAAGAGACCCAGCTAAGTGAACGCAAACAGGTGCGAAAAGTACAAAAACTACGAGAAGACGAAGAAGTTGCCCAAGAACTCGCCAAGGGTTGCGGCAACTTCCCTTGTTTTTCCCATTTTGCGGAAGTTGTGGAGGCACCGAAAAAACAAAAACAAAACACACACACAATGTGCTGAAAAGTTCTTGAGGAGGGACGAAAAAAACAACCATCAATATGGATACGGTGGCCATTAAAACCTCGCTGCCACATGCCCCATTGGCGGGGCAGCAACAGCCACAGCAGGCGGCAGCAACAACGACGAATGCCAAAAGCAACATTGGCGCATTCTTTCAGACCTGCAAGGTAAGGAACCGAAAAAACAAAACCAACAAAAATTGTTTAATCAACAAAAGAGGTCAATTGAGGTCAGAGGTCAGCTGGGGAAAAAAAACCAACCAGAACCACGAAACGCAATCGTAAAAACAACATTTTCCGTCTACGAAAACTGTCAACCTGGCCACTAAAACCCACCAAAAGAATACGTTCTCCATCTAACTATCCATCGTTCTCTCTCTTTTCGCTTTCCTGGGAAAAGTAAGAAATTAAAACGCCGCTGCAGTTGACAAAAGCCACAAAAGTGTAACAATTTTCGTTGTAGCGCACTTTTAATTGTCTCCATAGGTCCGATTCCCCCTCGGAAAAAGGAAAATACGAGTATAACTAAATTGAGGCGGGCAACAGGGCATGCAATGAGTAGAGGGGTTGAAGATGTGGAACCAGAGAAAGGTTCTGTCAAGGTACGGAAAAGATCGGGCTTCTGGAAATTGGTGACCCCGGAGTATACGTAGACAGGTTATGGTCATAAATATTTTATCATTCAAAGGCATTGATCCTGGGATAGAAAGGGAAACTGAAAAAGTTCCTAGAATCAGGATCATAAACTACAAGTAGTCGAAGTTAACCTGAAAAAGATTGGACTAATCCTGATGATTAAAGTAGAGGATCTTAGATATACAATATTTCACTATCCTAAGGTAATGGTAGGGCTAGATATTTTAGCAAGCCATCAGAATTTAAAGAAATTTTATGAAGATTGAAAATAAACACCTTTTTAAATTCAAGGAAAGTTGAAAAATTATAATACTAATATAATAATCATTACATCCCCAAAAACTAAACCCATCAAGATGATCGTGCAAATTAAGCAAATTATGATCTTCGATGATCGAGCTATCATCATGCGGCACGGGGCATGATTAAAATCATCAGCTTTCGATGGAAAGGTAGTTGAAGTGCAAATGTGTCGCATAAGACCATCATGTAACGGTGGACCTTACCCAACCCCACCCAAAAACTGGGCAGCCCGTGAAAGAAAAACAAACGCGGCGGAAAGTGAGGCGTTTATAAGGCGACCAGTTCCATTTACGCCGCTTACATAATCGAAAAAGCGAGTACTGTGACTATAACTATAACTGTGACTGTAACTAGTATATGTTAAATGGTAGCAGTACTGGCTTACACCAAAAGAAAAATATTATTTATTTTAAGTTATAACATTTGGGGCTGCATAATTCCAGTCTTCAGTATATGAAATATTTCAGTTGCTTTATTTATATTTAAATATCAGAGTTTATAATATTATATATATGTTTGGTATACAGTTATATAGTTTGGTATTTTATAGCCTTGGTATTTTTCTGGTATTAACGTTAGAAAATATCCACTATATCACCATTATATGATTCTAAAAGAGCTGCCTATTCCTTAGATGGTTGTTTTACTATCTTTAAACCTTCGACTTTGCAATAGTGATATGAGAAATAAGCAAAGCCACAGGGACTCGTAATTTTTGTGTGTGCAGGCGAGGGTTGATCGATGGCTTATGCCACATCCTGGCTCACTCAGCGGGACGGCACTTGAGCCTGCCGCAGATAGGATCGGATCTAAGCCCCAGATGAGATCCCTTTCGAGGGACCTTTGTTTCCCGGTTGCCAGTGCGCTCTATTCAATATCTGAGCGTGACACAATAATGCTGGGAGATCGGAGGAAGGGATCTGTGTATATCCAGGGCATAGGGCTCGGGCTGCACTACCTGCTCTCCGCCTCTACCTGTCACGGTGCCAGCTCGTTGTTTATCCTGGGAAATATCTCTAAATGCTTGTGCAACTGTTGCCTACTCCTATTCCGATGCCAGATACCATAGACCATAGACCATAGACCATAGGCCGTAGACCATCGACCATCTAGCATATCCCCTTTCCAGTTTCCCTTTCCCCCGCCCCGTGTTGTTGTCACAAGTCTCGTTAAACATTTCGCTTTAATTTAATTGAATTTCCTCCGCCGACGTGCTCTTGTTGTTTTTTTCTGTTTCTGTTTAACTTAATTATGTCAGTCGGCGCGTTGCAAGCATTAACCCTAACGTGCCGCAATTGTTTTACGCTCGAGTAAGAGACTCACACGGGCGCAGGAAGAGGGGGACCGCTTTCTGGGGGGTACTGGAACCTCGGGAGTAGTGGGTGGTTGTCGCCCTTAAAGCGCGGAAGTTACAGCCAGCTAAAAACAAAGCCACTGCAGCCATCTCACTCGTGAAAAATATTTCACATTTACCTATAAAGAAATTCCACATGAATAAAACTAGTATGCTAATCAATTCGAATGAGGCTGCGATTGATCAGAAACGGGGTGGGGGTGCTACAAGGGCACTGAAAAAAATACTCAGGCCTATTTGCTGGTATTTTTACTAACATTTTTTGTTATTACCAATCAAAAATATACCTGAATTAAAATGTATTAACTATTACAAGTCACAATAAAGCAAGGGAAATACTAAAGCCTACTATTTAGTATTTATTTTATTACAGTATTTTTTTGTAATGCTCTCTCGAAAATATATTGGTTTTATTTTGTAGTATTCATGGTGTAGTAATTAAAAGCAAAAGGTGTTATTTACTAATAAATAGTAAAAATACTAGTTTTATTTAAAGCAATAAAACACAAAATAAATATATAATAAAAAAGGGGCTTAAAAGATGAATTTAAAGTTAGCACATTTGAATCTTCCCTTTTATTATTATAATATTTTGTGGCTTACAAAATATTAGTTCTTAGTTATATCAGTTATAATATCAGTGTAATATCAGTGTAATATGTGGTGGTTTGGGGCCTAATAACACCAGCAAATATGCGCAGCTGCGGCGATCGAACAAATCTCGATGTTGCTAACCAGCAACAAACATCCGAAGCCGCAGCAACAGGTTGAGCATAAATTATGATCAAAGTTAAAATATTTTTTTCAATTTATCCGTCCCCCCTGCTTCCTCCTCTATGGCCGACTTATAGCTGTTGCTTTGAAGGGAAATTTTGTTTTTGGGTATTTTTTTGGTTGGTTTCGTTTGGTAACTTTCACAAGCGCATTATTCGTTTGTTGGTCAAAAGCGAGAAAATGTGGCCAAAAAGAGCTGGGGCGGCAGCGGGAAAGGGGGCGTGGCAGTTTTCCCTGGCAGTTTGTCGCCTAAGTCATTGGTTTTTCGTCTTTGGTTTCGCATTTACTAAGGCACGTTCTTCTTCGCCTTCAGCTTCATCTTCCTCATCTTTCGACCGCTGGCCCACAAAAGCCGCTTATGTAACCGAAAATCAGACTGTCAAGTCATGGCAAAAGACTAAGTGATTCGCCTAAAAATGGCCGAGATGCGGCAGATACGAAAAAGTGGGGGAAAAGATTGGGAAATGGTTGGTAAAACCGAAAATAGGTTGTTAGAAACCAGTAGCGGACAGAAGTACTGAAAATTGAGGTATATTTTGTGCTTTATAAAAAAAATAATATTGTCTAGTTTATGTTTTAGGTATTGAATATACATAATATACATATTGAACCATACATAACATTTTCAAAAGATAGATAATGAGAGGAACAGTCGTGTATTTGAAAATCTATGTTTCTATAAAATAAGACCTTAGATGATAGTACGATTTGATCAGTAGAACTCCTCACGATTTTCCCCATCTGTCACTTGTCGTGGATGCATCGGCGGGCCATATATCACCGCCGGAATGACCTGTGGACACCTACAATGTCCGACGTACCGCCCTCCACTTGGTTCCACTTCCGCTGGAGAAACACGTGGGCCCACGAACCACGAACCACTTAACCACTGGAACCACCCACACATGGCAGCCAATATAAACTAAGTTGAGTTCGATTTTTGTTTTCCCGCCTAATTGAATCGCTTTACATCTTGACCATTAGGTTACGAGTGTGGGCTGCCAGTGGGCGTGGGTCAGTAGCTTGGGTTTAATCAGCCGACTTAGTGGATTTAGTAGACCCAGTAGCACGTGCTAAGCCTCATCTTCCGGCTTAGGGAGAAGCAGAGGAAGAGGGGCCCACTAATGACTTCCTATTTTGGTGAACTTGTCAATCCATCGATGGAGGATTAATTAGCCTGTAAATGCCCAAAAAGACAGGAAATAATTTCCTTTTCTCCGCTTTGTGCATGGTGTTTCCCATTTTATCTACTTTTCACCTCTTCCCCTTGTATTTCCTATTTTGTTCTGGGTCTTCCTGTTCTTCTAACGATAAATATTAGTCTTAATTGTTCTTGTAATATTTATTTGTATTTCGTGTTGTTATCTGTCTTAGATGGGCCGTTTTTATGAAATGTTGTACGAGTTTAAGAATTTTACGTTCTTGATATTGAAATACTTGGTTTTATCATATTAAATTAATGATATATAGTCTGGAATGTTGTATAGATATGGGGAATATTTATTTATTTATTATATATTTACTAAATATGGTTTTTTGTAAGGCTTTTAAAGACCTTCGTTGATAACATGGATGAATCATGGTTCACTATTTGATTTATTTCTTACAGTTTGATCTGCAAGCTCTTTCTACAAAGGTATACATACACACGTCTGTGTTCGGCTGAGTGTCTAATACCATTATTTTCTCCAACTGACCAAGCATTTCTTTTCGGTTGGCCAAAAAACAGGCTCGTGCTTAGAGTTTTGTGGCGGGGACCTGGGGATTTTGGGGGCCTGATGTGTATTGCAGCTGCTCCGACTGGACATTATGGGTTCCTGAGTTTTCTAGCTGTTCGCTGACCGGTTTTCTGTTTTTTGGAGTTGAAGTTGCTCCAAATTGAATCGTTTTTTGGCACTAGAAGGGAGCGGGGCTTTCACTGGCCGATGGTTAATTACAGCCCTTGGCCCGGCTTAATTGATAGATCTATGTGCGACAGGGGAGGGGGCCTGTGATTCATCCAACCCAGATGAACTCTGACTTCGAAACGAAACGAAAAATCACCGAAAAGGCCGCCAAAAATGGGCAATCGAAGAGAAACTCCAGACGGGCTTGGGGCTTCCAGTCTCCCGTCTCCGGTCTCGATCTCGGTCTGCTCCGGCCACCCAGTCTGAAAAGCCTGTCCCGCGTCGAACTCAAGACCTGCGTCTGCGAGCTCCAAGATTTGGCTGGCTTTTGCAGGTTTGTGGCTGGGGCCGAAACTGAGCGCGAAACTGGTTTTTGGCCAGCATTTTGTGGCGCGACTTTGGCCAGCTCTCTTGAGTCTTTAAGCCTTTGTCTCTGGGGACACACACACACACACACACACAGACAGGCCAGAAGATCTCGGCGGCAAGATGGCGTCGTCTCAACCGGTTTGGGCCGCTCTTTTGTTATACACACAGAGATTTGACGGCGATAGCCTGGCTCCAAGCCCCTTCCCCAATCTGAGCTCTCTTCCCTGTTAGCCGTGGCAATACTAATAACGCTGGCCCGTTCTCTTTTGCAGGTCTTGTGGCACTTGGACGCCTTTCGACGCTCGTTTCGCGGCCTAAATCAGCACGTTTGCGGCGGCCAAGACTGCATCTTCTGCGCTCTAAAGGTGAGTTCGAAATCAGATAGTCAAGTTGCGAACCATTCGAAGATCGTAAGACATTGCTGGGAACAGTTTGGTTTTAAGTTAAACTAAGATCGTTAATATTATTAAGTAGGCAATAATCTTCAAAAAGCCATTTTAGGCTAATAATAATAATAATAAAAATAATAAAACACTATTTTAAGCGGGAAACCCTTAAATCAAGTGAACTTAAGTTGATCCCACGTATGTAGTTAATGTTAAGTATTTATTTAAAATGTATTTCAGGCTTGAAATTTTAAATATAGTATATTTATAGCCTTTCAAAATTGTGCCGATCATAGCAAATCTTACAACCATTTGTTAACTTCGAAACTCAAAGTTGGTAGCTCACAAAACTTGAGCATACTTTTAGGCAAACGAAAAAAGTCTCAGCGAGGACTACAACCCCAGACTCTTGAAGACCTATCACATTCTCAGGTTCCTTGCCCATTGGCCTGGCTCTAATAAAGCAATTAAGCGCCGGGGTCAGGTCAATTTTCCCAGTCGCCTGTCTGGCGTTTTCCAGATTTTTCGCAGCCCCTGGCTCATCTGCTCAGCTGCTCAAGTGCGTTTTGTGTTTTTTCCCCAGGCTTTGTGCTGTGGGTTTTACAATTTCTATTTTCCCAGGGCACTGGGGGAAATCCAGGGAAAAAACGAAATCCTTAAATCGGCAATCCCGAAAATGCAACACCCAATGACTCTACCTGTGCAGGCAGGTTCACACCCCCTCCACGCAACCTCGCATGCCCAGGGGTGTTTAGATCCGGGCCCCGGATAAGTCCGGGGATCCTGTGGTCCTGGGCCACTGGTCACGCCTCTCGGAACCCCTACTCCCGCAGGACCCTCTAGCGTGACTGACTTTCAACGGCTCGTTTGTCCTGTTCTCACCTCGTTAAACCTCGAATTAAACTCGAGCCGGGCGCAATTATGCAAATGCCCCTTGGAAATCGTAGAGGGAGTCAATAAACTTTACTTTCCCTTTAGGAATACCACCGAAATTAGAATAAACAGATCATATATGCCCTACAAATATTAAATATTTAAATATTTGACTTACAATATATATTTTTATATTTTTAAAATATTTATCTTTTGATATTTTTTAGAAAGGGATTTTAAGAAGACCAAATTTAGATCATCTTACGTTAAAAACTTTTGAAATTTGCATACTTTACCATATCATATAATATCACACACTGCCTTACACGGGAAATCTTATTCCCAGCTCTGCAGATCATGTTTCCCCCGAGATAAACAAAAATTGCCCTCCATATTGACTCCCTTTTAATATAAACCAAATGCATAATTATTCTAGAAAGAAAAAATCAAGCAGTCATCAAAAAGAGATCACGATAACCCGAAACAACAGAAAAAAATCAAGGGGACTCGAATGCAGGCGAGAATTTCCATTTTTTGATAAAGCGGAAAAACCGAGTAGAGAAAACTTAAGGCAGTCACCCTCGCAGTTTCAGGCGGCTGGTGCAATATAGAAAACCAGACCGGCGGATGATGATCGTCATTATTGCCATCTTGGTGATCATTAGCCAGAAGAGGTAGAGTCTCAGAGGCGGAGGACCCAAGCGTAGACCCAAACGGAGCCCAGAGTAGCATCTTCCATCGTGCTAACCCCTGGGCAAGCGACAAACTCGTGACGTTCGGGAAAAACTCGGGCCGCCAGCAAGCAAAAGGCTAAGCGACCGTACGCGACTGTACTTTTCGGGCCAAGACGCTCTGGCCACAAAACAGGGTGTTCACGGCTCTCGCTCTCTCTCCGACGTTTTCCCCTTCTGTTTATTTTTTTTTTCTTATGTTTCGCTCCTCAAACACTGATGACGACGAAGTGGAAAGTGTTGGTGACTCTTCTCTGGGTTTGTTTTTGTTTGACTGTTTTGTTTTGACTGTTCTACAGCTCTGCACCTCCCAGTGCCTCCAAGTCGTATCCCCCGAGTGCCCCTGGTAACCATGGTTGCCACTTGGCAGCAAACAAGTGCTGCCACATATTTAACGAGTGGAAGGAGTGCTGCCCCCTTTTTGCATTAATTATACGTATGTAGTCGCCGGCTAAATTAATTTTTACTCCACCTTTTCCCGCGGGAAGACGACGGGCCATTTAATTATGAAAATCGTCGCTGAAGACGTTGGCCTTTTAGGGCTGGGAAACTCCCACGATTGCGATCGCATTTTGACCGTTCCCCACGCTGATTGTTGCCATATCAGAGGGTTAAGAACCCGGCCGGGGAACTTCTTGATGAAAAATCGTCTCGACAGTTTTCTCGGCTCTGCCATGCCTGAATGCACAATTCCCATTAGGAGGGAACCCTCAGTCTGCAGTTCCATTTCCAGAAAATTTCGAAATCCCCGAGTTATACAAATACACAAATAAACGAAAGGACAAAGTCATTATCATTAGAGTGAGGCGAGCCGCCCGGAGACAATGTCCTCTTTTACGGGGAAAATGATCTAGCCAGATCTGTGTATCTTATAAGTACAGACCGCAGGCCCTTGATCGTGTGCCAGTTGCAGGGGCCTCCACTTATCGCCCGGCCTTATTTGCCCTCCAAATATATCTACTCCAGATTTGGATATTCGGGCACTGCCTAATCCGGCGGCCATCTAAAGTGAGTGCAAACAAGCAGTCTTTCGGGTTTCTTTTTATTTATTTCTCGCTGTTTGCCCAGAGTCGTCATAAAAAAGCAAGAAAATTACCATGAACAAAAAATGGAGTTGAGGGTGTAGTATTTACCACAGAGTTTATGGGCTGCGCCGGGATGGCAGGGCACGAGCGTTGAGGTGCTAATCGCAGATGCGGAGACAAATCCATTTCCATCATCGCCATGTCTCAATCAGCGTGATTCACTCGGCGGCCAGCATCAAAAAGTAAATAAAGAAGAAACCCATGTACATACCTTGCCGCTCTTTAGCTTTAATTTTGTTAAGCTTCATTTCGGCTTTATGTTGTTGATTATTTCTTAAATTTATTCGCTCGACGTGCGATATGAAGGTTTTTTATACGTTATACGTACGAACGACAACTTTTTATTCACCGCCTTGACAAAGAAATGCAGTCAATCGCCAACGGAGAAGCCATCCATTATTGAATACGTTTCGAGACCTCTTTGTCAGATGTTTTTTCTTAGTTAATTTGGCATTTGACATATTAGAGAAAGAACCCTCAGCTTGTCAATCCATCAGAAAGGTGTTTTGTTTTTGTGCTATCCATCTTCTAAGCTATCCATGGTCAAAATGTTTAAGCCCAAGTTGAGGGATCAGCTCTGTAGTTTTTGGGAAAGAAAGAAAATAAATTGTAAAAAAGGTTGGTAATATATATATTTTTTTTTTAATATTTTAGAGATAATACAAAAAATACTAATCATGTTTTAGACAATAAGTGGGTATCTTTTTCACGTATTTCTTTGTGCACCTGTGTGCAATGCAGTTCCTTTCGCTGCTGCATCTGGGTGTCTTGGGCAATTGATCTGGGACGCCATCAATCAACGGGCCCTGCACTGCCGCAGTCTCCCCATGAGTCACACCTGGACTCCAGCTTCGAGGCCCCACTCTCGCTTCTTTTTGAGTCATGGACTCGTTGGCGGGTGGATGGTCTTAAAGCCAACTTTGAACCCAGCGAAGAAAGGGGCCTTTTGTTTCTTTTTTGGGAACTAAACTGCAGCATCGCCATCTCCCTGACACACGATAACGTGTGTGGCTCTTACCACTGCACTCACCCACCAGCGAGATAAAACCCAGATTTTTCCTTCGCTTCGTCTTAATCGTATTATTTGGCCCACACGTTTTATGGTTGATCGAATTTATTAAGGTTTTCCAGGGAATCGCAGCGGTTTTTTCAGGTTTTTTTTCGCTTTCGTAGGGTTGCGCATGCGCATGCGCACGCGTTTCGCTGGCGTTTCCGCCTTTACAGGCTGACTCATAAATCCAAGATCTGCAGAGATCTGCGCAACCATGGCCACAGACTCCAAGACTGGTCTTTGGTTTTAGGTCTCTGGACTCTGGTCGCCCCTATAAAATGATTCTCCACTATTATCTAAGTTGCAAGATGATGGGGTCTTTTCTTGCATTTGTCATGCGCCTGGAGGTAAATCTCTGAGGAGCACAGGGTGTTTCTGCGAGAGTGGAGAGTCTCAAGAGCGGAGAGAAAGAGATTCGTCGCTTACCTGCCCAGAAATTTACCTGTTTGGCCTACTACAAGACAAACTCCCCCGTTTTCGAGCTCGGATTCGGGTTCGGGTTCGGGTTCGGGTTCGGGTTTCTCGCGTTTCTCAGGTTTGCTCAGGTGAGTTCAGCGCGCACTGTTGATATAACTGAAGTTCTTGTTCCCCTGGAAAACCAGTTTCTCCCGCCAGCCTCTGCCTCTGCCGTGAGTCCGCTCTTGGCCAAACATCTCTCCCGGCCGCTCTTCTGGCCATCCGAAAGCCAAACGAGTTTCAGTTGCGAGGCAAATTCAGCAGTCGACGGACGTGTTTTAATCGGCGGTCGCTCGCTCTACCCACAAATCCCAGCCAGAATCGAATCCCCGCTGGAAACCGGAGTGTAGAATTGCGCGCGCGGCAAAGAGAAACGCCAAATGCTGATTCCTAACAACTTCGAATAGAACTCATTTTTTGTTCTGGTGCCTGCGAAAAAGTTTAACCCCCCAAAATATATAAATATCAAATACAAAGCGTTACCGAGTTGTGCTGAGATCAAGATAAATCATTGGAATATACACAGAGAACAAGAAATGTTTGCGTAAGTGGAAGACTTAAACAAAAGACTGCGATTTTTGGCCAGTTCTTGGGGCTTATCAAGTAAAGGAGGTCTCCAAAAACGATCTTAGTTCGCTGCTGTTCACATGGAATTACCTGTTTTGGTTGCCTATTGATTCTTTGATATTCGTCGGGCATGTGGGTCCGGTTCGCTTAAGAAATCATAGCGGTCTCCGAGTGGTTTAAGACCGCCAACCGCCAACCGCCGACTGGCAACTTGTTTTCCCTCACCTTTTGTGAAGATCTTTTGGTATGTAAATGCCTGGCAGCCCGCACAGCCTTCGTGGAAACCTGTAGCCGGGCGGGTACAGTGGGCACTCTCCTGATGCATTTATGCTGCTGATTAACGATTAATCTGTGCGCCGCACGCAGCCTCGCCGCAAATAGGTATTACGATTTCTCAAGACCCCTGCGTTTCCCTAGGGAAAGTCCAGGGCAACACGCGATCTGCGATCTGCGATCAGCGATCTGCGCTTTTTTTTCGCTTCCAAATGGGGAGTGTTTCGCTTGGAGTTTACAATTTGCATGGACAAGCCGCTGCACTCCACTCCCTCAATTGAAATGCAGGCCCTCAGCCCGAAGTTGGGTTCCTTCTCGCCACTCCAGCCGTTTGTCACTAGCCCGGCCATCATCATCATTACCAATATTATCATGGCCATCAGAATGCCGCCACTTCTTCGGCGACTTCTTCGACTTCTTCGCCTTCTTCGACTTCTTCGCCTTCTTCGACTCTTCTGCCCCAGTCGCATATTAAGCGGCAGATTTGTGTATTTATGGTTAATTCTTGGGCCTCCGACGCCTGCCTGGCATATGTAAATATGCGAGTGGAAAGATATAGCCATTAGCTGGGTGTTTGGCAGTCGCCTCACGTGCGGAAATCACCACACAGCCACAGGTTGTCGTCGTCGCACTGCCACTGCCCCTTTCACCTTTCTGGGCGGGGGGAAGAGGTCTTGGAAAGCCCAGAGATTTTCATATGACAAGGTTCCATATAGCATTTTGAATAATTTTGAATATTTTTATTTTGGGGTCCCAAATGGTCGTGTATTTTATATGTCTTGGGCTTCCTAGGATACAACTTTTAAAACTTGTTCCATGATCTATCTATAATTCTTCAAAATAACTTTGAATTTTTTAAAGGAATTCCTTTATTTTAGGATCTTTAATGGTAAAATATTCAATATTACTTGAGGTTCTTAAGATCTTAAGATCATATCCAAGTATCCATCAGCTTATCAAAATATTTCTGGATTTTTTTAAAGGAATTTGGTATTTTGGGATCCTAACAACATATAAACCCCTATAAACATCACTATATAATCCTAAAAAAAACATTACTTTAGGATCTTAAATGGGCTTTTATTTAAATTTACTATGGGTTTCTAAGATACCATTTTAAATAACTTTTTTATTTCCAATCAAAACCATATATAATCCTAAAGATCCATGATTTTTAAGGCAATATGTAGCTTTTGGGATTTCAAATGCTATTATACCTAATACAACCTGACTATCCTAGTAATTCTTTCTCTCCCCATCGGATCCAACGATTTTCCAGCAGTTTTCCCTGCTATTACCATCTGTTTTGTTAAGCAAAACCTGTTGTCTCAGTTTCCCATCGTTCGCAATCTCAGTGCCAAAAAGCCAGGAACCCTCCTTTTTCTATGCCTCATTTATCTGCCTGCCATCGCTGTTTTCGCTGCTGGATTCTCGAGCCGAGACATCTGCAACATGGGCTGCAAGTTGCCCGTTGCCAGTTGCTGGTGGCAGGTTGCAGGTTGCTGGTGGGCCGTTGCACGTGTGTTGTTCCCACATTTGGGCCGAGAGCCCAGGTAGTCGCTCTTTGTCTCAATCTGGCTGAGAAAAAGGTCAGTTCTGGCTCTTTGTGGCCGCTGTAATTGCGGAAGCAGACACACTCGGCTAAAGCCAGCGTTTAGGCCCCCGCTTCTGGCTTAACAATCAAGCCCATAAATCATCAGGTTTGCGAAAAAAACGAGAGAAATATTATAAGCCACAGAAATAGCAACTACAGAAGCCAGCAGCAATAACAAGAAGTAATAACAATAAATGAAAACATTTTGAGCGCAGGCCAGCCAACTTGTTTTGCATTTGCGATACAGCGCGCCAAAGCTCGCCAAACGTTTCTGTATCTGTATCTCTAAGTGCGCAGTGTGTATCTGCGATCGGCAAGCCAAAGTCCCAAAGCCCCGATCTATAAATAGTGTCGGCGGGGGTCCCAAGGACTGCCAGTTCGGTGTCGCCTCATCGGATCTCCAATCTCGAGTCTCGAGTCTCGAGTCTCGAGTCTCGAGTCGCGAGACTCAAGACTCAAACTCAATACTCGAGTCACAAATCAAAGGCGGGCAAAAGGCGAAAGAGCAAATCAAACTCGAGACACGATCCACACAATGGAGGGCAAGAAATCAGGCTAATGCAAATGAATTTTGAGTTTCTTTGAAAAATAAATATAGATTCGAAAGAGCAAACTATAAGCCATAGTTCCAGATAAATTGTAGAATGATATACTTACTGTTTGCCTGGCCAAATAATTTAGTTTTAATAATATCAATATAAATCTCTTTAAAAAAAAAATCAGTCTAATGCAAATTCATTTTTGAAATATAAATATAGATCCCAAAGAAAAACTATAAACCATCATTCCAGATAAATAGTAGAATATTATAATTAAAAGTTCCCTTACAATATATTTCAATTCAAATTCAATTCAAAAATAATATAGCTGTGATAATGCCATTTAAAGTGCTGGTTTCTTATGAAGAATATCCCCTATTTTATGTAATTTTACTCTGTCAGCAAGCAGAATTCCCCTGAAATCATTTAACTAAACAAAAAATTTGATAAACTATTACAGTATTCCCCTAAATAAAGGTAGTTCCTCTGAAAATAAATGTAATTTCAGTAATATCAATGATATTACCTGCAAAGTGCTGGCTTAATGCAAAGCTAATCCCCTGTTTAACATCACTTTACCTCTGATTACCAGCCAAATTCCCTGGAAATCACTTAATTAACCACACAATTAGCCAACCATTTTCAAGCGGAGAAGAGCCCAAGTAGTTCCATTTAGAGTTGCCATCCGAAGTGATCGCATTTCATGATCTATCCCCTGGCGCAAGTTGTTGGCCAATTGCTGGCTAATTACGTGGCCTAAATGATTCGCCAACTTGCACTTTTTTTCGGCCGTATGTGGCAACAGTTTGGTCCAGTGGTTTGGTGGCCCAAAAGCCCAAGATCCCAAAGGCGGGAATTAAAGAGCGTGACATGTGATTTTGAGCCCCCTGAACTAATTAGCATGCAACTGTTTTGTCCACCGAACGGGCAATCATACAACCACCGACGGGGGCAGGAACCGCCGCTGCACTTTAGCTGGAAAAACAATTAGGCGGGGCGAGGGAAATGTACTAAAACTGGAAATCACTGGGTTTTCCCTGTCCGAACTTCCGCTCGCCAGCGGCGGCTTTTCCGCTTATTAAACATTTTTTATGTTTCGGGCCAGATCGCCGGCCATAAAACCCAGAACTGTCACCCAAAGTGCATGTAACTCCAGGGGAGGCACTAAAAAATATAGCCACATTTATGTATATATATTTACCAGGAATTTCGGCTGAAGATAATATGGTTAATGTGGTTTTTCCTCTTCCAATCGATTGTAAATGCACCTTGTTGCCCCTCCATTTTTATTTGATATTCACTGACCGTGTGTTTTTCCCCCTACTTGAACTTGAAATCTCACCCTTGCAGCCTAGTGTAGGCCAGTGTAAGCTGATGAGCTCACAACTCAAACCGCTTAACCCCTCCCATTTGCCCGTTGCCAAAACTCGAACAGTTGACAAGTGTTAATGGTGCCGATGCCAGTCCCAATTCGATGCCAAGTATGGCGTGTGCGAAAACCGATCTTTGTGTATTTTCGCATGTACTTAAATGCACAAAAGCACTTAAAAAATAATCAATCAGTTTAAAAAAAATGAAAAATTAATTTTCAAATCGAAATAATCATTTGAACATTTTTTTAATGATATTTATGATCAATCATATGTCAGCTTTCATATATTTTTCTCTGGCTCTTGAAAGCCCCTCAACATTATGTTCTGTGCATAGGGGTCTGCATTTCGGGCCGACTCATTGTTCGTGTCGGGTTGCCGTTGCTTTGGGCCAAACAATTGTAATTGGCAGCAGAGACGGCAAAAGGCGTTTACAGATCTCAGCCATATGTCGCATATGGCGTCATTCTGGAGCCCCTTGGGCCCCTCTGGAGGCCCCGCAACTCCATTGACTCGGGCCGGAGCCCCGGGTCTCGGGTTCCATCGAGTGGCACTTTATTTTCAAGGCGTCAGCGGTTGTCAGGCGGCAACATTAGACCGCTTTACCGCTCGCCGGCTAACCCCTTAACCCCCCCTGCCTGCACATGCAGTTTGCTGCCTTTTGGGTTGGCCGTTTTCCTCGGAAACCGCTGAATCGACTCCACTGACTTTTCTGGGGCCGGAGAACTTTGTCTCGGTGGATTGTTGGATTATGGACCGGTTTGCTGGCGAAACTTTCGATTGGCCGCAAATGAGGTCGAGAGCAGGCCAAAAGCGAAAGTCAAGTCCAGTCTTAGGGTGTGCCAAATGATGGTCCAAAAACCTGTCGCAGCTGTTATCGATCCGATTCGATTCGATTCGATCCCATACGATACGATACGATACGATACCATATCGAGTGTGCACCTTTAATTGCCTCGCCTGGCTATTAACTTCCTCTTTAATTGCTGGGGGTTGCAGGTTGCAATTTGTCGCTTTTTGGGGGCTGACTTTGCACTTTTGCCTGCACTTCCGCTGGCTGACTTCCTCCATTTTCGAGCTGACTAGAGAATATAACACTTAACACCCCGACTGGCCAAAAAAAAGGGGGAAAAAAGGAAAAAGCTAAGCATTTTTTTAAAACCCATTTCCACAGTGACATGGAGGCTCTTTGAGGAGGCTCTGATTACCGGACAACGACAAGATGATCAAGTTCCGCTACAAGAGGAAGGAACCCACCAGTGTGGTGGGCGGCGCAGTGGCTCCAGCAGGAGGAGCAGGAGCAGGAGCAGGAGCAGGAGCAGGATCGCCCAGTACCACCTCGCCAGCCACAGCATCGGCACCTGTTTCCGTGCCCGGGCAGATTCACCACCCCCAGCTGAGCCACTTGATCAGCAACAATGGCGGCACCCTGCCCAGGAGCAGTCCGCGGAAACTCATCCTGGACGGAGCCGACAAGTCGGCCACCTTGACCCGCCAGCAGTCCAAGCAGAAGTCGGTCAGCGCCCTGGCCAAAGTGGCCAGCAGCGTGGAGTTGGCCGTCATGGGTTATACCAATAATGGAAATGGCAATGGAAATGTCACTGGCAATGGCAGCATCAACGGCAGCAACATCAACATCTCGGGAAATTCGGAGCGGGATCGCTGCATCAATGCGGTCATTGTAAGTCCAGGGAATCTCTGCTAGACTTCCCTTTTTATAGGAAATATATAAAGTAGTTATAAGTTAAATAAGGAGATTTTATTTACAAAAAATATATTTAATATTTATTATTATTATTTCCTTATTTATAAATAACATGTATATTATTTATGAAAAGATGTTAATCTTTTCGACTTTTAAAATATATATATATATTTTATCTGTGATTATAAAGTATTATGAAAATATTTATAATATATTTAAAATCTTACTCTCTCACTCGATGGCAGACTCTTGAAATATTACCTATAGTTTTCTTTTAAATTAAATTAAGCTAGCAATAGCATGATTTATGATATACTATTACCAGTATTTAAAAATACATTTTTTAATATTTAAATGTATTAAAATGCTTATTTAATGCTATTTAATACTAGTGTAATGCAGGAAATACTTTATATTTTAAACCTTTTTACACGTACGTTGCCAAGTAAGCTTAAGTACATCTAAGAAAGTCAGATAAGATTAGCTACAAGAAGCGTTATAACCACTCAGCAATGTCTTACCAAGGAAAAGATAGATTTAAGCTGTGAAATCTTCTCAGACCAAATCTCTAACCATTTTATTTTTGCCCTCCCCAAAACAGGAACTCTTCCAGCAGCTGCAGACCAGCTCGGAGCCTGCCTTGTGCCCGGAGCCACTGCGTCGGGCCTTGGCCAGTGGTCCCCTGGCGGGACGGAGATTCCCCCTCGGATGCCTGGGGGATGCCGCCGAGTGCTTCGAACTGCTGCTGCACCGCGTCCACTCGCACATTTCGCCGGACGACGGCGACTCCTGCGAGTCCTCCGCCTGCATCGCCCACCGGAGGTTCGCCATGCGCGTCATCGAGCAGAGCGTCTGCAAGTGCGGAGCCAACTCCGAGCAGCTGCCCTTCACCCAGGTGAGTCTAGTTCTTGGTTCAAGAGGTATCCATCATCAAAAAAGAGCCCACCCTAAAGTTGCACAAGCCAGAGAACCTTTTAAAAGGCCCCTTTCAAAGTAGAAATCACACTTCCATACTTAAATCCATGTTAATAGAACCTTTAAAGTTCATAATTATAATAAAATATTGAGTGCCCCCTATAAGAAACCATAAATAATACAATATTATCAGCGGAAGAGATTAACAGATCTTAAGATTTCGCTTTTTGGTTCTGCTTTGTATTTTTAATACCCACCTGACTTGTTTCTCGGTTTTTGTTCCACTTTCGCATACAATTTGCATCGTTATTATTCCACTTAATGGTTCTGACTTATATTTGGCAGTGAGCTTAGGTCTAAGCTTTGCCTAAGTTGCCAAAATTAACTAAAGTAAGAGTTAAAAAAATATTAAGGATGATAAAGATAATGGGGATTTTCATAGGGTTAGCTCTTCTTTAAAAACATAAATACTTAAGTACAATTATAGGGATGATAATATATATAATAAAATATAGGTTTTTAATAGGCTTTCCTTTTCTTAAAGAAACCAAAAACTCCTAACATTTTTGTGCGTTAAAATAATAAGGATGATCATATAATAGGCATTTTTGTAGGGTTGCCTTTTCCTTCCTTATAGGTTAAGTTCCTAACATTTTGTACAGCTGAAATGCGTAAACAATTAGGGTTCTTATTTTATTGGGGGTTTTTATAGGGCTGCCTTTTCATTCTTTAAAGTTATGTTCCTAACCTTATGGAAACTGGAAATGCGTAATACAGTTTAATTTCTCGACAATCCCTGAACTTTTCTGCCTGTGTAGAGAACCCGTTTGCCGGTCCCCCGATCGCACTAGCAGATCGCAGATACGATCGGTGATCGAATCGGAGCCAAGCTCGCGGCGTGGGTTCCCGTTTGGAGCCGAGCACCTGCAGCACTCCACGTTGCACTGGCCGTCTCTTGGGTGTCTTGGGTGTCTGCCGCCTGTCTCCCCGCCGGAGAACAGTTAGCTGGGCGAGATTGTGACCGATCTGGTCTGGGCAAACGGGTTATGGGCTAGTGCCATGCACATGCAGATGGCGGACCAGTTGGTCCCTTAAAAGGGGTTCCATTATCAACGCTACACCACATACCTCAGGCTGACGTCAGCACGTGCCAGATGAATGAGTAGAACCAGTAGAATCACAAGAATCGGTAGAGTCGTGGCCTAGTGGGCGTAGCACTTCCGTCTTGACCATATTCCGCAGCCAGCTAATGATCTCCGCTCTCCCTACCCCCCGCAGATGGTGCACTACGTCTCGGCCTCGGCTTTGACCTCCCAGAAGAGTCTGGCCCTGCAGTCCCACCAGCAGCTGAGCTTCGGCCAGCTCCTGAGGGCCGCCGGCAACATGGGCGACATACGCGATTGTCCGGTGAGTAGTCACTCCATAATCACCTTATAAATGGTTAACTCCCTCCTGTAACTAATATATATGCCATCCAATACAGAACACCTGCGGCGCCAAGATTGGCATATGCCGAGCCCTGCTCAACCGACCGGATGTGGTGTCCATCGGCATCGTTTGGGACTCGGAGCGACCGGCGGCTGACCAGGTGCACGCCGTTCTGAAGGCCGTGGGCACCAGCCTGCGCCTGGGCGACGTCTTCCACCAGGTCAGCGAGCAGCGCTGGGCCCAGCAGACCCAGCACGAGCTGGTGGGGATCGTCTCCTACTACGGCAAGCACTACACCACCTTCTTCTTCCACACCAAGCTCAAGGTGTGGGTGTACTTCGACGATGCCAACGTGAAGGAGGTGGGTCCCAGCTGGGAGGGCGTGGTGGACAAGTGCAGTCGCGGAAGGTATCAGCCGCTGCTGCTGCTCTACGCCGTACCCCAGCAGCCGGTGGCGGTGAATGGTGGCCTGAACGGCAATGGAGGTCTGGCGAACCACCTGGACGTGGCCATGCCGGCGAGTGCTCCAACTGGTGGCGCCTCCGTGGTGCGCCGCGCCGTGACGCCCAGTCCCGAGAAGCCCAGTCTGGGCAGCACCAGGAGGGCCATCACGCCCACGCCCCTGAGGACGCCCACCAATGATTACCAGAACCTGAGCGTGATCCAGAAGAGCATCTTCCCGGGCTACCTGATGGCCACCGATGAAACGGACGCCTACATCAGTCGCAAAACAGTGGAGCATGTGCTGAGTGCCCAGTACCAGAATTTGAGTGTAATCCAGGACAAAATAGGAGGAGCAGCAGGAGCAGGAGCAGCAACTCCACCACCGAGTGCGGACAAGGATGGGGGCTTCCTCAGCAGGAAGCCCATTGAGGCGGTGCTGAGTGCCCAGCTGGCCAGGCGGCAGCACCTGCAGCTGCAGCGCAGCCACAGCGCGGAATCCAGTTCCGGACACGCCTCCTCCAATGGCAGCTCCCCGCCCAGCGATGGACTCACCATGCCGGAGCACCTGAACCAGCCGCGTCGGCGGGATTCGGGCAACTGGTCGGGGGATCGGAACAGCGCCAGCTCGGCCAGTTCCACCACGCTGGACAATCCCTATTTGTACATGGTGGCCAAGAGGGGCGTGGCAGCGGTGCCCCAGAGTCCCACGCGTCATGGCCTGCCCTATGACCCGGGCTACGACTCCTTCTCGCTGAGCTCCACGGACTCGTATCCGCCGAAGCATGCCCTGAATCCCCAGCTGGCCAAGATACCCGAGGCGGCCATGGGCACCATGGTGCCGAATGGTGGTGTTGGTCACATCCACGGACAGTTGGCCCTTTCCGGGGACTGCGAGAAGCTGTGCCACGAGGCGGACCAGCTGCTGGAGAAGTCGCGTCTGGTGGAGGAGTCGCATGATCTGGAGACGGCCCTGGTGCTCTGCAATGCGGCAGCTGGACGGGCACGGGCCGCCATGGATGCCCCGTACAGCAATCCGCACACCATGACCTTCGCGCGGATGAAGCACAACACGTGCGTGATGCGGGCCAGGAGCCTGCACCGCCGCATTCTCGTCGAGAAGGGGGCGGAAACGGAGGGCATGCCCGAGCTGAAGCACATGCGCGAGGGCAGCACCAGCAGCGTGAAGCACGTGCGCCAGAACAGCAAGGATCGCACGCTGGAGAAGGAGCAGCAGCTGCAGTTCCAGCAGCTGCAGCAGATCCAGCAGATACAGCACATCCAGCAGCAGATCCCGGCCAGCATCGAGATCTATGCCACGCTGCCCAAGCGAAAGAGCCCGCTGAAGGCGCTGGCCTCCGCCTCCGCCTCCGCCGTCGCCGCCGCGGCCTGCGATGACAATGCCATCGAGTACGAGCAGGAGAAGCAGGTGGCCGCCAGTCCGGGGAAGCCGGAGCGGGAGGGCCGCTCCCTGTTCGGGCGCAAGGACAAGGACAAGGAGAAGGAGAAGCGCAGTCGCAGCGAGGATCGCAACAAGCTGACCCGCGAGTTCTCGCTCACCGAGACGCTGCTGGTCAATGCCAAGGACACTCTGAAGAAGCACAAGGAGGACAAGGACGAGAAGAAGGAGAAGGACAAGAGCGGCAAGAAGCAGCACAAGATCCGGCGGAAGCTGCTCATGGGCGGGCTTATCCGCCGCAAGAACCGCTCCATGCCCGATCTCACCGAGGCGGTGGACGATGTGGCGGCCAACGCCGGCATGATGACCCATCATCCCCACTATCCCGTCCAGGGTGGCGGGGGGACGACCACGGCGGCCGGCACCCTGCTGGGCAGCTCCGTGGACGACAGCGGCGTGGGCCTGGGCAAGCACGGCCACGGCATGAGTGGCTACATCTCCGAGGGACACTTCGATTACCCGGGCTCCGGCTCGGGCTCCCACTCGGGTGCGGGCAGCAACCCCAACCCGAATCTGGAGCGCAGCAAGCTGATGCGCAAGAGCTTCCACGGCAGCGGCAGGCAGCTGACCATGGTGCCCAAGGTGGCGCCACCGCCGCCCATGAGGACCAGCTCCAGCCTGACCCCCCAGCAGCAGCAGCAACAGCAGCAGCAGTTCCACCACGAGGCCAACCTGTCCAACCTGTCGGCCATGAGCTCGAACACCTCGATCAGCGAGGACTCCTGCCAGACGATCATCACCACCTGTGCCCAGGTCCACTCGGAGCAGAGTCCGCTGAAGGATCTGCAGATGCTGGCCGGCCAGGATGAGCTGCCCCTGCCGCCGCCCATGGAACTGCCCCCCTATCCCAGTCCGCCGCACTCCGCCTGCCATTCGCGGCAGGCTAGCGAGGATTTCCCGCCACCACCGCCGCCGGAACTGGATCTGGAGCCGCTGAACCAGCAGCTGAGCCAACTGCAGGCCCTGGAGGCGGCCAGCAAGCATCAGCGCCAGCAGCTGGACTCCCTGGAGGGCACCACCAGCATTCTGGCCCAGCTGCAACAGCGCCAGCATCTGCTCAAGATGAGGAAGGAGCAGGCTGGACAGCCGGGCTCCACGGCAGATGCCACCTGGCTGAAGGAGCTGCAGGCCAAGCAGGCCAACGATCTGAGGGCCATGCAGCGCAAGCTGGAGGCCTCGTCGCCGTCCAGTGTCCGGGACCTGGCCCACCGCTTCGAGCAGACCTCCATCCGCTCCTATGCCTCGCAGGAGCTGCTCTCCCAGCCCGGCCCAGGCCAGCCCACTGGGCAGCTGCGCACCCAGATGAACGGTCTGCCCAGTGCCAAGTTGGATGTGGATGAGGTGGACTCGATGCCGGCTCCGGCGAGGAGCAGCCTGCCCGCCGCCCACCAACTGCTGCCCAAGCCCAAGTACGAGATGAGCCAATCCCAGATAGCCGAGGAGATACGCGAGGTGGAGCTGCTGAACACCATGGTGCAGCAGACGCTGAACCAGAACGGCGGCGCCATTGCGCCGCCCAAGCGGGTGAAGAAGAAGAGTGTGTCCTTCTGCGACCAGGTGATCCTGGTGGCCACCGCTGGCAACGAGGAGGACGACGACTTCATACCCAATCCCATACTGGAGCGGGTGCTGCGGACGGCCCAGCATCCCAACGAGAAGGTGACGGCCCAGATGATCCAGCAGCAGCAGCAGAACATGCTGAGGTTGCAGACAGAGGCGCAGCCGCGACAGCAGATGCAACAACAGCAGCAGCAGCAGCAGCAGCAGCAGCAGCAGCAGCAGCAACAGTTGCAGCAGCAATTGCAGCAGCAGCAGCAGCAACCATCGCCCATGCTGGGCAGACCAGCAGCAGCCGCAGCAGACATGCAGCGATATGTGCAGAGGATGCAACAGCAGCAGCAGCAGCAACAACAGCAGCAGCAGCAACATCAGGAGCTGCTACGCCAGCAGCAGCAACATCGCACCAGCATGAGCGGCATAGCCAGCCAGCAGCACTTGCAGCAAATGGACGCGCAGTACACCACCATGCCGCGTCCCCTGCATCATCCGCAGCTGGGCAGCTACTCGGTGCACCTGCAGAAGCACCAGCAGCTGCAGCAGCAACAGCAACAGATGCAGCAGCAGCAACAGCAGCAGCAGCAGCAGCAGGCTACCCAGCAACTTAGCCTGGGCTACTTCAGCAATGGCAATGTGGCGGCCACCGAGCAAGTGCCTCTGCCCTCGCCCTACCAGCGAGTGCCCCTGCCACATGGCTACCAGCCAGCGGCGCCAGCAACAGCAGCAGGACCCTACTACCCCCTGCCCAATGCCCAGCAGCTGCAGCAATTGCAGCAACAGCAGCAGCAGCAGTTGATGGCTAAGCCCGTCCAGAAGAAAGTGAGCTTCGAGCCGGGCACCAAGGGCGAGGCCGACTGCCTGCCGCCACCACCACCGCCGCCGCAGAAGAACGGCCTGCCCGAGGCGGGATCGGGATCAGGAGCACCGGGTGCCGGAGCCGGAGCCCCAGGAGCCCCAGGAGCCGGAGCGCCGGCGGCGGCGGGGGCCAACTCCTCGGCCGCCATCACCGCCATACCCACCCGCGTCTACAACAATGCCATCGTGAAGGCCTCGGCCAAGGCCGTCGAGTGCAACCTGTGCCGCAAGCGGCACGTGATCGCGCCGGCGGTGTACTGCACCAACTGCGAGTACTACCTGCAGATGCTGAACCAGCGCAGATGATGATGATTCGATCAGCACGCTGACAAGCCACCAGCTCTAGTGCAACTTTCTAGCCGTACATGGAACCCGTTAATCTCAAGCAATGCAATGCTGCCACGTCGCCAATAAGGATCCGCCAAGGATGTACATAGCATGGTTACACATACCTAGGACTTAGGATGCGATCGAGATGGAGCTGCCAGGTCTGAAGAGGAGCCGGGGATCGGGAATTGGAACGCCGCAACGGAGGGGGAACACAGTCCTTCTATGGTTCCACATGAGAAGTTCCCGCTGTGACACACCACCCACCCACCATCAATCACCGCCAACCGCCCACCGCCCACCACCCATCGCCACCCACAGCCGTGTCCATGTCCCCAAGCACACGCACACAAGCATATTGTACACGCCCATCCACGCCTACACGTATACTTGCCCGGGCCTTGAAGGGGTTCCAGAGGATGCAGTGGTGGACACCCAACCATCCGCTGCTCCGGCTGCAACCCGCTCAAGGCCGCACGTCGCCCCCTTGGACATCGATCGCTCGACCAAATGCATTCCCAGATACTAAAACACCCGCCCAAAGCCTGGCCAGCCCCTCCATCAGTCGCATAAGTGTTTTTTTTCCACAACGAATTTTAATTACATTTTTTACCTAGCTTAGGAAATACGATTTATTTTTTGTGTGTGTGACGCCAGCAGTTCGAAACTCAGTCGCTGAGCTTCCTTGTGCGTGCTGTTGTCCAACGACACTCGCATCTACATTTTTTTACACATTTTTTTTATAATTTATAGTTGTAGTTTAAGCAACGATTTTTTTAGATTTTTTGTAATTTTCGTACTTAATTAGGCTAAGAGTAAGCCCACTTTTGTGTGTTGTGCATTTAAACGATTCCGTGTATTTATAGTGTTTATACTACTTTTACAATTTATACCTTATTCTATAGAGATTACATATTTTTAAAATGATTTTTAAAAAAAAGATTTCTCTTTGCAGCCTACGAGAAGCGAGAAAAGAGATGTCAAGCATCCACAAGAATGGTAAAGAATTAATTTTTCTAAATAAATGAATAAAAAAAACTACGTCTTTTTCATTTTGTGGTTCACTCCAGACGTTCCAAAGAAATGCAAAACTTGGTCAAAAAATTAAGACGCTCAAGCCAGTCGGTTTTTGAATTACCTGCTGACTAATTCTAAATCTCGCATTTTTGACAAGACCGGAAATCCATTTTTTCGCCATAAAAAATCAGTTTTTTGGCTGCAGTAAATAAAATATAAGTCAGATCGGCGAATGTCATACCTCGTTGAGCTCGTTGCTTAATTTCCAATCAAATGGCATTAAAATCTGCGCGTTTTTTACTTTTTTCAATTTTTGCAAAAAATCTCGATGCCCCCCCTTACAAAAAATCGAAAACCTTTTTTTCGCCTTGATTTGACAAAACTACAGCTAAAAAACGGGTGGGAAAAATCGTATTTTTTACTAAAATCTGAATATCGTATTTATGACAAAAATCGAAGACCATTTTTCCGCCATTAAAAATCTGTTTCTTGGCTGCAGTAAAGAAAATATAAGTCAGATCGGCGAATGTCATACCTCGTTGAACTCGTTGCTTCATTTCCAATCAAATGGCATTAAAATCTGCGCGTTTTTGACCTTTTTGAATTTTTGCAAAAAATCCTGATGCCCCCCCTTACAAAAAATCGAAAATGGTTAAAAAAATAAATTTCCCTTAAAATGATTGGGATCGTTAGCATAGCTAGTAAGCTGCTAAAAACAGTCGGTCTTTTAGCTACAGCTAAAAAACTGGAGGGAAAAATCGTATTTTTTAGTAAAATCTGAATATCGTATTTATGACTAAAATCGAAGACAATTTTTCCGCCATGCAAAATCAGTTTTTTCAAACTATGTCGGTGGGGAAACGCAGTGGGAACGCACGTAGCGTTGCTATCGTTATCGGTGCCAGCTCAGTGTGTATATCGTGTAATGGTCGTGAGTCAGCACGATAGCATCTCCAATTGGAAGTATCTTGCTTGAAACAAAACAAATCAAATTTGAAGTTTATGTGCATTGGCAGGTGGTGTTCCTGGTAACAATGAGCTGCTTTGGTTGCGGTCGCAAGTACGGGTTGTTCTGCAAGGAAGCAAGTGTCCAACTGCATAAATCTTTGGAAAGCGGAGTTTACCTAACCCACCTATTCATTACCATTACCCATTAGTATGGATGCCCGAACTGCGGCTACTCCTTCTGCTCCAAGTGCCTGAAGAGGCCGATGCCCGTGCCCCGTCACTCGGGCAAGGTGCTGAATGTGTGCCTGATATGCTACGACAAGCTGTCCAAGCTGCAGGCCAGCGCGGATGCCGAAAAAGTCATCGATTGCGAGGCCCTGCCCGGGGTCTTAGTCACCAAGTTCAGTCTGCCACCGCCGTCCAAGGGTCCAGAGGGTGTGGGTTCGGTTTCCGCTGCCGATGTGCTCTTTGAGTAGGTTGATCTCTAGCCCAGGGTTCCTTCTTACAGCTCCTACCATTCCAGTGACTCCCCGCCTTCTGATGAACTGCCGGAGGCTTTGCTTCCCAGCTCCAGTGCGGTTATACATTCCAAAGATCATGAGGATCACATTGATGAGAACCTGGACAGTGCGTTGACCAAGCGAATGCAGGACTACAAACGCGTGGATGCCACAGACGATGAGATCCGTGCCCGTCTCGCCAACCTGACCGGCGTGCCCCATAAGACCAGCTACGACAAGAAGGACTTGCTGCTGTCCACTGACCAAAGAAATGACGAGGAGAAGATGAGGGATTTGCTGGCACAGTTTGTGGAGGAAGCCCAGTTGGACCAGAATGTCGACAGGCAGAGGGACGACTCGATTTCCGACATTGAGCGGCGTCTGCGAGCTCTGCGCGACACACCCGTCGATTCAGGTGCCTCTGGGCCACCGGGCTCCCAGCTGAGCGGTGCCGTGGACAACGAGGAGGATGAGGAGGCCATGTTGCAGAATATAATGAAAAAGGTTCGTGGGCACTCTCAGTTCCCCTCTAGCAAGAGGCCTTCAAAAATCCTACTTATAATTAAACTACCATTCCAGTATGTGGACGAATCGCGCCTACCAACTACTACCCAGAGTGAAATTAGTCCAATTAATAGCGAGGTGCCCAGCGGCAGCGAAGAACTGCCCTGGTGCAACATTTGCAACGAGGATGCGGTCTTCCGTTGCCTCGGCTGCGGTGGCGACCTCTTTTGCGCTCAGTGCTATAAGGAGTGCCACGATGACGATGAGGAGTACAGAGCTCACGCCAAGGAGAAGTATTCAGCGCCGCCAAAGCTGGAGGAAAATCATTTCTAAGGCACTTGTTAAGTTTGTTACAATTATAAATCGCTTCCAAAAGGAAAGCATTTTGTTGTAATGCTAGCTCATTCGTATCTATGCAAGGTATACTGTTCTCCCTTTTTTTACTGATGAAGTGGAATAAAACCTGTGCACAGGTGCACAGATAGATTATTTTTGACTAATCAAGTGTGTAAATAATATTGGCAAGCTATCAGAGGGTAGGTACACTTAAAGATAATCATTTCCTTTTATCTTTGTTTCAAGTACCAAAAGGAGTGTGCCCAACGGCGGTCAAATTTATAAACGTGTGATTTAATTTTCAACAAAGATGTAAACTCAACTCGGGTGCATTTAAATCAGGTATGTGTGTGAATAACGTGCTTGTTTGTCCTTTATTGCTCCTCCTCCTCCTCCTCCTCCTCAATGTTGTAAAAGTGGGGCCATGTCTGTATCTCTTCGTACAGCTGCCGGCCAGGACTTTCCGTGGAATTGCACTGGCAGTGGCAAACGAGTCTGTAGTCAGGTGATATGTGGCCATCCTCCACGCCGCGGGCCAACAGATTGCGGCACATGGTCAGAGCTTCCTTTGTCGGTAGTTCCCGCATGAAGCAGCCAATGAAACTGATCCCGAGCGATATCTTATTGTAGCCCAGGGTGTGGGCGCCCACCGCATGCCAGCCGCGTCCCTCGTAAATGTTGCCATCACAGCCGATCAAAAAGTTGTACGCAATGTCGTTCCATCCCCGCGACTCTATGTGGAAGCACTGAAATTGTAATTGGGAATTAATAAATAAATGTACTGTAGGGCAATCTACTACTACTGTCTAAAACTACTCACTTGCATATCACGGATAAGTCTTACGTTAATAGCGCGTTTCTCTGAGCTCTCGGTAGCAGTATGTACTACATATTTTAAGAAAAAAAGATATAGAAATGTTTAATAAATTAGTTACAAAGTATTCCTTGGTTAAGCTCTCGAAAACTGCTTTAAATGGAATCTTATAGTACGCTACAACATATTTGTACAAAGGTTATAAAAGGTTTATCTCAAGGTATTCACTGTATAAGTTATTTATTCATTTATAAACAATTTTGGAAACTACTTTAAATGGTGTATAAAAGTAGGCTAAAAAATATTTTCAGTACCCAAAAGACAGCATAGTTTTGTACAGATTTTTAAATGGTTTAACTCATGGTTTACGTTTTTGGCGCCAACTTTTAAGAGCTTGTGAGATTGGGAATTCTGTTGAGTCATCAATTTTTTTTTTTAGAAATAATTTTTAAATTGGGGAATCCACTTTCTTTGCTACTCACAGATGACCACATATTTAACGGGGAGCTGCAGGGGCTGAGGATCCTCCATGGGCTTCTGGGCCAGCCAGGAATGGCGCGGAACGATGGAGCACAGCTCTTTGGGTATTTTGAACTCTGTAAACGAGATTAGCACCTTATCACCACCTTGTTGATAGGATAGTTCTCGGTAAAAATAGCCTACTCTGTCGCCTGATAAAAACATCTGATCGCACCCTTTCCTCCGACTCATCCTGATAGTCCTCATCGAAATGGGTCTCTGGTTTGGGGCCGCTGTGCTTTGGGGGCGATCGACGATCCCTGTCTCTGCGGTTTTGGCTCAGGCCCTCGGCTATGATCTGTATGTTTCCATTGATATTGGTCACATTGCCGATGTGGACGTTCGTGGAGTTGCTGATGTTGACGTTGCCCAGCGTCTGAATGCTGTTGATCGAGTTCATCAGGTCCCTGATGGTGTCGCTGATGATGGACTGTTTCTTGGTGGCTTCGGGATAACATGGGTATTATTAGTTAGGCAAAGACTTGCGATCAGGTACCTACCAATCTGGGTGCCTAGTGTCATGGTGCTGATATTCTGATCCCTATCATCGTCCTCCGTGTAGTCATAGTCCAAGCTGTCCACCACCGAGGACTCCGCTATGGACTCCAGCTCCTCGTCCTCGGTGGAGGTGCTCACCTGGCTGGCCAGCCATTCCCGCGTCCTCTCCTCGCTCAGCTTCTTGTATCCCGGTTCGGACATTCCCGTAGTTCTGGCACCTATTCTCTGCCAATAAACGCGCGTGTTCCTCTTGGCTGGCCTTTATTTTGTTTATCAATATTATGAGTTAGCACTACTCTATAATACTCTGATTAGTGGTCGTCTCGTGTCCACCACGCCGATAAGATAAGGATGTTCCCAGAGGCTTTCCACCATTATACGCCTGGGTTTTGTGGTGAAATATGCTTTGTAATTGATATCTGTCAGGCTAGGGGCTTTTTATTGCATATTTAGTCATTCGCATTAAATGCTGTATTAAGAATCGACGATCAGTCGATAAATCGGTGTATCGATATAAAGGGACTATCGATTGCTTGCGGTTCTTAACTCGTTTTTTTACACTGTGCACTACGTTTTCTAATATTTGATCACTTCTTTTATGGGAAATTTCCTACTGATCAGATCAAAGAGTTGTAGTAAGCACGCTCCGTCTTAGTCATAAATGCGCCTTTCACACAGCCGCAAAGCGTCTAAACATTCAAAATCAGCTGATCGTGCCAGGTAAATAACGTAAATATACTAAAAAGTTGTATTTTTAATTTATTTTGATCTCTCTGTAGCAAAAGATTTAGTTAATATTAATAGACATTAATAGGCAAATAAAATACACTTCCTATTCTTAAATTTTGTTCTTATAATTTTTTATTTTTTTACTGTAAGTAGTTAAGAAAGTTTAAACCAGTTTGGTTCACCTGACAAGAGAGCTGTTAACAAGTCGATGGGTTTTAACTTTAAATAATGAAAGAAAACGTATTAATCTAAAAATTAAGATATTTTAATTTTTTAAGCTCATATTCAATTTTTAATTAATTTAATATATATATTTTTTAAATTAAATTGGGAAGAATGGTTGTACAAAATAGAAACTTTTTCAAGACGTTGGGAGCTTTTGCGCATATTGCGCGCGCGCTTTTGCCGCTTCAAAGTAATTTAGGTGACTGCACCGTGTTTGATAATAAACCCACGGCAGGCTCAACCCGTCTCGGTTGGGACACTCAGCAGGGGGGCTAGTTACCACAACTCTAGTCAAAACATCGTAAGTTAATTCATGCGCTGTAAACAACCACTCGACCACTCCTGCTCTTGCGCTGTTCTACGCTCTATGCCTCTCCTTGCATTTACTTTTGCTATTATTTTTACAAGGAAGAGTCTCAATTCCAATTTAATTTGGTAAGACTAGTTTTATACTGATGTATTTTTGGTATTTTTTGAAACTTTAGAAGCTTTAGAAAAAATTAAGTAAAACTGAAGGCTACCAAAAAAAATGGTTTTTATATATTTAATCAGGTATATTTTAATTTAAAAATATGTGTAATTGAAATATGTGGGGCTCTTAGCTAACTCAAGACATATATTAAATTTTTTTTCTATAACACAACCACTTCAACATACTGTACTCCCTGGGGATTGAACCTCGGCCTTTTTATTTGAAGATAAAGTATACTAACACAAGTCTTCTGGTAATGTCTTCCTTGTCTCAGTCGGAATGAAAGTCAAAAGTATCCAAGTTGGAAGTCAAAAGTATCAAAATTTTAAAAACTAGTTGGAAAAATGGAAGAAAAACTTCCCGCGCAAAGTACCGCCCGATAAAATATACTAAAACCAGTTGGAACAGGGGAGTTTCCGCCGAAGCTCCGATAAATAAAATGGTCACACGCGCATCCAGCAATCTGTTGGATGTAAACCCCCTCCCCCCCCCCCCACGCTGTTGCCCGCGTGCGAGAAGGGGATGGGGGACGTTTTCTCGCTCTCTTCTCTGCTGTTTTGCTCAGTTCGTTTCGGTCGGGTTTATCGGTCGAATGCGAATGCTCAATGAGAAGAGCTTTTACTGTTTTACTTTTGCCTGAAATACATTTTGAGATATTTTCTTATTGGTAGTTCTGTTTATGCCATCGCCTGCGTCTGTGTTATTTGCGTTTGCCTTTGCGAGAGCTAGTTAACATTAGTTAAAATTAAAACAAACGAAAGGCAGCGGCAGCGGCAGCGGCGGCGGCAGCCAGAGATATAATAGAATTGCGGTTTTTCCCTCCCCGACTTTCCTTCCATCTGAATCTCAGAGCCCGTCCATCCCATTCGTCGTCGTTATCCGTCGGATATGTTGTTTTATCGCTGGTGTACAACGAGTCCAAACAGAAGCGGAGTGCGCCGTGCCCGTGGTGCCGGTAAAAATAAGCGCAAAGTTTAGGCAAAACCATCGTCATCACGGCCAGAATCCGAATCAGATGTGTACATTTGCCTCCAAATGACAAACGGGCGTATAAATATAGCCTGGAAATGGCGTGGAAATCGCGTGGTATCCCAATGGGCTAGCGATTGGTGGTTTACGGATATTACGGCCGCTCCATTGCCAAAGCGTGTTGGGTAAACAAAGTTTTAGTTTAATTAGCTCCGCATAAGCCGTGCTGCAACCGGATCTGAAACAGACCGTGGCAAAGAAAACACAAGTAATAGTGGCCACTGCACTTCCCATGTTGGCCAGTGTAAAGTCGCCTTCGTGTGTGCCAGGTCGCACAGAGAGCGCATATAGGTCTGGTATCCGTGTCCCTATCCCTATCCCTATCCCTATCCCTATCCCTATCCCTATCCCCTTATCCCGTATCCTATCCGATTGTTAATGCGCAGGTAATGCGGAGCGCTTTTCGGCCACTCCACGCCACGGTACTTTGTACTACATCGCTTTTTTTGAGAGTGTGTTCTTTTTTTCCCCCCATTTGTTGTGTTGTGTTCTGCAGTGTCGTGTTGTGTTGTGTTGTGTAGTGCTGTGCTGTGCACTTATTTGACAGCTTATGAATCACCGCCAGAGATTCATTTGCGCTGATTGCGGCACAACTGTTGCACCCACTTTCAAAAGCACCTCTCTTCGGGAAAACTACTCGAGCGCGAGGAAAAAACAAACAAATAGTACCTAACCTATCGAGCACATTGCCTCCAACCCTGCCCACCTCATTGATTTGCGTATTTTTTTTGCAGTGCATTTTAATAAAACACTACGATAAAACCACTATAGTGCACCGAGAATAAATATGGCCAAGAGTCGGCGAGCTCGTCTGTCCGCAAGCGTAGGCCCAGCTCCGCTTACCGCTGTGTAAATACCTGAAAACCAAGCCAAAAAGAAAAATCGCATAATGTACTTACTCAGAAGTGGATTCAAATTGCAGTAATGACAAGCCGTGAAACAATAAAAATAAGCAGCGTTGTCAACATTCGAAAGTGCACAGATGATTCGCCTTCGCCGTCAGTGAGCAGCCCAAACAGAACACCACAAGAACATAAATAAACAAATAAGTGAGTGCAAATCGCAAGTCAACGCCAGAAGCCGTCGCCACGGTCATGTAAACGCGTCCCAAAGTTATCGATAACGCGGAAGATCCCGCCTCGCGTCGTCCTGGTCGATCGATAAACATGGATCGACACCTCCTGAGAAACTGCCGCAGCCGTGCTCTTTTCTATCTCAGCAAAGTCCAAGTGAGAAGTCCGCCCAGGAAGGTGCGGTGAATGGGAATACCTAATCAGCGATCGGCAATCAATCAGCAAACACTCCGAGTTCGGCCATCAAACCCGGGAACAGCAACAGCAACAGCAGCAACAACTACCCAATAGTCCTGGACCCCCCACCAATGCGACATGGATTGTGATTACTCCAAGTTTCTGTACAAAAGTAAGTTTCCAATTTGTATTCACACATGTCTGTTCATTTGCCGCCGGCAAGTGTCGCGAGCAAACTTTAGAAATATTGGCTTAAAGTTAATTAAGCAAGGGGCAATGTGTTTCGGAAAGCCTTTGGCGGGTTTAACCCTTTACAGATTTAATATTTTATGCCGTACCATAGTTAAAATCAATTTATGATCTCCTCTTAAAGCACCTCCATGAAATGATTCATAATATTATAGTGATTTGATGAGATCTTATACTCGTATCATTCATCGATGATAATGCATTATGTTCAAAACAAATACGTTAGACCCTTCTTACATTTTCAATTATAAACTTGAGATCTTAAATCCCAAAAAAATCAAGTTAGAATTCCTTCAATACATTCCTAAATTTTAAAATAGCGCAACAAAAATACAAAGATTGAGATTGGCTTGTGATTTTCATGGTTTCCGCAAAGCTCTAAAAAAATTGTAACATGTAAGATCTAAAAAACCTTTTTTTTTTAAGTGCCTTTTATTAAAGGCCAAAAAAACGATTACAAAATAAATGCAATTTTAAACGGAAAACTTTTATTTAAGGAAACTTAAGGAAAGGGAACCTTACTGACAGCTTAATCTGTTCCTGATAAACCTTGACTTTCTTCATTTTCCCAGAACATTATCGAAAAAATATACGTATCTACATGTAAACGTAAGCAATTTCTACACAGATCCCTAGCAGAAAAATGTTTTCAATATTTATACGAAATCGATCGTCTCTAAATATTTTGGAATGAAGTACGTAAATAATACAAAGAAATGTTCTTTAGCAATTCCTTTTCTAAAAGGAACTACAAAGCTCTTAGAATAACAGGCATATATGTATGCAATGACACTTGGGCAGAAATAAATAATAAATAATATATTAGTAATGATAATAGTAATGACGTTAAACACAGTTTTAAATTTTAATAAATTGTAATTGGAAAATGTACATATCTATGTGAAATATCTTGTCCGTATATCTGTCCGTTAATTTGAAAACTCTAGCTTCACCATATACTTCCAACATCATTTTGTATCATATGTTCTATTTTTCCGATCGAAATACGTTTGAGTAGCAATGGGTGTCGCTTCCTTTCTAAATAAAACCGCCAAGTTCAAGTGAACTTGTTGCAGATGACGACGGCGATAGTCTGGTCTTATATAGTTTGTGGGCACATTTTTCCATAGAGTTATTTTCAGTTTCGAAAAATTCCTCGAGACACTGTGCGTTTTCTTACTTCCTCTTCCATAGAAAGTTCGGGGATTCGGCTTCCCTTGAAAACTACAAACGCAGACGGAGAGAAGCGCAGCACGGCAGCGTCGGCAACGTCAAAGCGACAACGGCAGCAGCAACTTGAAAAAAAGGATTCTTCCCATCAGAAGTTGGTTCTTTTGCACAAGATAAAAATATTTTTTAATGTTCCCTGAACACAAACAAAAATTTAAGGAATGTCACGTTGTAGTCCCGTCTCACTCTTATGTGCGCTCCATGTATGCATTGCGCATTTATTTTGGTTCCCGGTCCGTCGATTCTTCTCTGCTGTTGCCGTTCCTGTTGTATCTCGTATCTTCGTTGGTATGAGACAAAGAATTTCTTTTACACAGACAAATGGTTTGCTAACTTGGACCAGGGATCTGCCTGAAACTCACAAAAATAATTAAATAAAACCAGTATATGCATGTGCAAACATACAACATAAAGCAAAAGTTTAGCAGCATTTCCTCAAAAGGCTGCAAAAAAAATCTTTTTAAATGAATATGAAATGAACAGCAAAACTTTTCTAGTGCGACCAAATTTTATAAGATTCATCCAAAAACCGTACAGCAGGATTTAAAAATGAATTGCTTTATTTGACAAGCAGGTTATAAATCGAAAAATTATCGAATTTATCCCTATTTGTTCCATGAAGATTTTTTTCAGTGGCTTAGAAATATCCCCTGTTAAATACCCCCATTATTTGTTTTTCATAGCCACTGGAAAAAATAACTCCAGTCAAGCTCCAAATTGAAATCTTTTTATATTATTTTTAAATACAAGACAGATTTAAATTGACTTACATTTTAGAAAATATATTCCTCGATTCGATTTAAAGTAAAAGAAAATCTTAAATACAGCTTAATTAACGTATTAATAAGAAAAATGTGCACAAATGTGTGGAAATTAGTGCAGTTTTCAATGACGTACCACTCAGTTATGTGGTATTTAACGGGTTATATTGTATATATGGAAAGTAAATCGTGTACAATTGCAAAATGATCGTTTTGTCATGTCTGCGGAACGTGACACCTGCCGAGTTCTGTTCTAAAACTAAACTGTATCGGAAGGTAGTTCGAATTCGGCAATACACCTACGCTATAAACGCTATGCTTAGGTTATACACATATCAAAAGGCATTGCTTTAGTTTAAAGGTGACTTTTACAAAGCCATTGCCAACTCCAAATGAACCTCACATAATATAGAAACCTATATTTCTGTATGAGTAGTGTTAATAATATAAGATTTAAATTTGAACCTCTTTACTTGCCTTTGTTTATAGAAAATATAGGCAATTTTAAGCTTAATAATCATACATTTAAAACAATTTATCATAATGGGTTTGAAGAAGATAATAGGAATTATCTTGCCCAACTCATTGGAAAAGGTGTAAAAATAAAATTTATTAGACTATGGCACTTTCCGCAAATTGATATATGTTTATGGACTGGATCATCCTGCTCAAGCCGGGTGTCAGCGTTTTTCATGAGAAGCTTAGCATATGGGCTGGCAGTTTATCATGGCTGTGGAACAATATCCTGGAAATTGAACGCACTTTAGAAAGAAATCGGAAACGCCCTGGGTGGAAATATAAATAAATGATACTTGAATTTCGGTCTTGAATAATTTTTTTAGCGGTGCGCAAAGGGCCAACTTACCCGGCAGCTATTACTACATTGAGAAAAAATGTACGTCCACATGTAGAAAAAAGCGCCAATTAGGGCCACACAAAACGAAAAAAGCATAATTACGAGCCAAAAGACGAACCACAATGGGTTCCCCATTAAATAATTATGACGTGTGTAAATGGTAATGAGTGAAGATTTTCTCGCTATCCTGTCGCCAGTGGGGGTAGTTGCAAAATAAATATGTGGCATGGGAAAAACGAGATGACTGAACAAACAAAGAAAACTCAATATGATATCAAGTATTAAGTAGCGTTGTAAATCATTAAAGCAGATTCTCAATGAAACGGAGAATATAATTGTTATAAAAGTACATCATGATACAAAGGAACTTTAAAAGCTCAATAAAAGTACGTTACGCTAGAACAAGTTGGGAATTATAAGTACAAAAGGGGAAACAAATTGAATTTGTCATGTATATAGTCTCTTCACAGTTTTTTGGTGGTTAGTTCTACCACCAAAGCAGGAAATCTACTGCAAAAGTGTATAGATTCAACCGAAAAACTTGTTTTCCGAGTAGAGTTCCAGGTTTTAAAGCACTCTTAGTAGCTCGAGGCGGTTGTTTCGAAAGCATCCAACTCATACCTATTTCGACACGAAACCACACAAAAAGTCTTTGATTTGATTCGATTCGAAATGAATCCCGAAATGAGCTTCAACAAACTCGGATACGCGGTGACCGATCCCACGGTCCAGGTGCTCCGGGCATCGGCCTTCATGCAGAACGGCCCCGTGAAACAGGTGCGCAGCTTCGAGGATCTGGACCGCTGGGCCCGCTCGCAGGCCTATCACGACACGATTGCCTACATCAACCACACCAGCCGGGCCATCCAGGGCCATCGAATGACGCGGGACCCGGACTTTCCGGTGTCGGTGCAGATGCGGCGCCTGTGCGAGATCTTCGATGGCCTGGAGCACCTGCTGGTCGAGCACTCGCCCAAGCCCGAGGAATCGAACATATCTGTGCCGGCCGGCCAGGTGAGAACGCGATCCTACCGCATCTGGATGGAGCACATGTTCCAGCACGTCTTCAGCAAACTGGACGAGGCCATCAAGGCGAACTGCAAGCACATCAACGAACTGGGCCAGTATCTGCGGCGTTCCTTTGGCAATTCCTCGAGTCTGGACATCGGTCCCGCCAACGAGCTCATGTTCCTCTTCTTCCTCTGCGGCCTCTTCCGCTGCGGCATCCTTGGTGCCCAGGATACGGTGGCCGCGGGCCTGCTGCTCTTCAATCGCTATACCCATCTGGTGCGCCGCGTCATCGCCACCTACTCCCTGCAGATAACCAAGGATCCCATGTGCTCCATCGACGACTACTGCTTTCTGCCCTATCTCTGGGGAGCTGCTCAGCTCTCGCTGGACAGTCCCTTCTCGCCGATGCAGTGCGACCAGGCCAAGGTGATGGAAAGCCACAAGCAGGACTACATGATGCTGGACATGATCGATCACCTGCAGAAGTCGCGCGGCGGCCAGCTGAGCCAGGTGGCCTTTCAGCTGTGGAGCCTGCTCTCGGTGCCCACCTGGCCGCAGGTGTACCGGGGCCTCGAAAGGAACTACATCGACAACGTGCTCTTCTCGTTCGAAACCTTGGAGCAGGTGATATTCTGCGAACTGATGTCCTTTGAGGCCATCACGATGCCCAGGCAGTTGGAGCGGGCATACTTGGGGCCCCAGTACCTCGATCGTCGGGAGAACGAGGAGGATTTGGAGCCGGGGCAGGGTCTGTGGGAGCCATCGCTTCCGGTCAGCAGATATATCAGCATGGAGCCGGAGTCCTTCCTTGGCTTTCAGGAACCAAAAGGCCAATGGAGATCGGACGACAGCGAGGAGGACGAACGCCTCTGGATGATGCGACAGGCTGCGGATGAGGGTGGGGCCAGCCCTGCGATGTTCTTCCCGGATCGGACTGCTACCCAGAATGACTCTGTCACTTCATTCGCTACTAATGGACCCTAAAATGTCAACCCAATTAATGCATAAAAACTTGTGAGAATGGAAATGCAACTCAATTTTCTTACACATTCATTCTCACAGGGATACATAGATATACATATGTATATAGATCTAGTATGTTCCAAGCTGGTTCCTTACATTTTATTAGCTGATATTTGTACAAAAGGAATGAAGCTTTTTTAACTTACCTTTAAACCAAGAGCAAGTTACAATTGAAAATTCTTCCAGAGTTAGTTATGTTCTAGAAATTCGTTTTTTCACTATACGATAACTTATTTCTCCGAAAAGAACTAAGGCCCACAGGCAGGCGCATAGAACGTATCGTAAAATTAAGAAACTCTGGTGAAATTTTGGTTGTGAAATATTACAAATGGAGTCAATACTATTTTTTTTGGCTTCCATATCTTATTGAACCAAGCGGAATGGAACATGCCATTTTTTGGCACGACAAAAGCTTACAACATTCATCTCTCCGCAATAATTGGGATTTTTTAAAGATGTGAAACCCACACGCAGGCGCAAAGAATGTATCGTAAATCATTTAAATTAAAAAACTCTGGTGATATTTTGGTTGTTAAATGTTAAAAATGGAGGCAGCTCCACTTTTTTTACTTCCTCCGCTTAACTTTTAGACATATCTTATTTTTGGTACCACAAAAGCTTACAACATTCATCTTTTCGGAATGATTGGGAATTTGGGATTGAAAGATGTGAAACCCCATATACTGACAGTATAAAAAAACCATGAATTACAAATTAAGCATTTGCCATTTAAATAAAAGAGAGAGATGGAGAAGTTCTCATAACCCCTAATTTAAAATCGTCTCTCACATCCGCTTGAAAACGCAACAGCAGCAATTTTTTGCGAACCGTTTACACAGCCGCCGCTGTTGTGAACACATAAAACACGTGCTTTTCCTTGAAGAAGCTCAAAAAGTGTGATCATTCATATTATTTTAAAAATAAAGTGTTTTTTTACCGCCTTTTGCGAGTTCAGTATTGCCACTGTATCGCATTTTAGAACCCCTAGCGTTTTGCATATTGGCACGTTTTTGTTCATATTTTACAATAACATATTGGCAAATTACTGTTCAACAATTCGATATCGCATATGGCATAAACAAATGCTAGTGCTTTAAAAATATTAGGTTGCTTAGTTTGCGATAAAAAGTGGCGGGCAAAATGCCCAGATCGCTGAAAGATACTGTTAAACGCGAACCACCTTCTGCCATCGAAAAAAAGATCGAGTTCTGAGAGACTTCGAGATAAAGACTACATTTCACGTGCATTTGTATTCTCTGTTCTATTGCCAATAAAACTAGTTTGACTTATAGAGACTTTGGAGTTGTGGGAGAACGGCTGTTTTATCAGGAAATTGTGGGTTTTTCGCGATCCGCAACGGAAGCGCGCCTCTTTCAATTTTGTTAGCTAAGGTCAGAGAGCTGGGGAGCGATAAAGGACATGACTTCCGTTGCGAAATTCGGGCCAGAGTTATAACACCCTATGCTAAAGGGTTACAAAATGAGCGAAATCGAAATCGTGCGGTAAGGCGCCAGCGGCATAAAGCTCGACGACTATTAGTCACACCCGTCGGCTGTATATATATAGAGAGAGAAAGAGAGAGAGAGAAGAGAGGGACGGGGAGAGAGCGAGCTGAGAGTGGTTCTCTCTGCTGCTCTAGCTCCCCAATTGTGTGTGTGGTTTAGGCAGTGCACTTGTAATGGTGATATAGTGCTGTTTCTGGGTTTGATCGGGTTGTATTCTGCGTCTGTGTTCGCTCGTGTAGTCATCGGTTGTGTTAGGAAACTGAACACTGAACACCGAACACCGAGCACTGAAACTAAACAACCAGATCCACCAGTTATGCTGGCAGAGCAGAGGCAGAGGCAGTGGCAGAAGCTGAGGCTGAGGCTGGGGCTGAAGGCAGAGAATGAGTTGAAATGAGCCCGAGCCCGAGCCCGATTCCGAGTTCGAGTCCGAGAGTTGGGGCTGCGTTGAGTTAGCCAGGCCAAGCCGAGCAACAACCAGGGAAACAACAAAAAGAAACAACAATCCCGACCGTCCCAGTCGTCCAACAACAATCCCATCCAACAACTATAGTGTGTTATCGACGCTGACGTCGGCGTCGTTCTTTGTATTGATTCGAATTTGGATTCAGTCGATGAGTTTCTCTCGCTTCTGCGCGTTGCGTTTTTCGCAGTGTTTCCGCGATTTTTCGTTGTCGTCATCGTTGTTTCGTTTCGTTTCGTACCGTTGTTGTGTGTGTGTGTGGTGTATAGTGCGCCGCCTCCTCTCATTTCAGCCCCCTTTTTCGTACAGCCGTGAGCGGCTGTAAAAGTGTGCGTGGGTTTTAAGATTATTAAATACATTTTCCTCTTGCAAAATTATTTTTTCCCTTTTTTTTCCTGTTCATTTGGTTCTGTTCCCATGCGTTTTGTGTGTTTATTATACATATCTGTATAGAAAGATTTTTAGAACATTTGTTTAATATGTGGCCACATTTTGATTCACCTTCTCTCTCCCTCTCTCGCTCTCTGGTCTTTTTTGTTTTATCTTTTTCTTATGCGATACGTATCTTATAAACAGTAGGCGTGTGGGGAGGGCATCGCAAGATATGGCTGTGTGTGGCTCTTAAGCAAATTATCCTATGCCTCTAGGTGCCCCAAAAACGAACAAAAAGAAAAGATCTCAGATCTGAAATCAGGCATTTGAAAAGAATTTCATAAAACTATATATCTAAATACAGGAATACAGACGTATATGTGCGTGTGCCTTGGCACACTCACAGTCGCACACTCAATGTGTGCACAACACACAATTAGAACTGCACTTGTGCAGAAAAACAGACTATTTGGCTAAGCAGGCGGGGAGAATTCATATGGACATCATAATTATCATCATAATCGGCTATCGTCAGCGCCCCAAAGACCCCCCGCCCAATCTCAATTGGGGACGGACTGGGGACTGGGCACTGGCCACTGGGCATTAACTAACGTTGAAGTTGGATGTGGAAATGTAGAAACGTGGAAAAGCGACAAACCAAACCTATCCAATAGTTAGCGGTGGCCATTCTTCTTTCTTCACTTCATCTTATTGCCGCAGCTGCGCCTTATTTCCACTGAAAGGCTTACTGACACATTCTCACTTTCACAAAGACCACGATATTGTACAAAGCTGCTCATACTCTTTTCCCACTACTAAATACACAGTTATACAGCTACGTGCATATATCCAAAGAGAGCCAGAGCGAGGGAGAGTGGGAGTGTTTGAGAGAATGCGAACGGGTGTGAGTGTGAGGAGAGTGAGAATGAGAACGAAAACGAGAAGAGAGAGCGAGAGCGAGAGCGCGAGCGGCAGAGGCAGGCGAACAAGTAAAAAGATGTTGCCTCTGCCCGTGCCTGTGCCTGTGCCTGTGCCTGAAAAAGATCTTTCTCACTTCCTCAACTCAAGAACTCCGATTCATGAATTATTGCAGATGTAAGTAAGTATTGTGAATATGCATGTGTGTACACCGAGCACGTAGAATCGAAATTTGATTCGATACGAGTCGCGTACGAGAAAAGTAAAGTAGTGCAAAAACAAGTATCGAATAAGCCACATAATCCCAGCGAAAGGGTTTCTGCGTTACTTCCAGTCCCATCCAGTGGTCCCGTCCCAGACGCTAGCCCCTGCTAGCCTGCTACCAGGTATAGCCCAACTACAAAGTATAATAAAATAAAAAAAAAAAGAGTAGAAACAGCGCTCCACCGCCTTATCAACGGACATAGATAATAGCACGCCCAATAAAAAGTCTGGAGAAAAACAAAAAACAGTAACTGTTACAAGCGCATAATAATAATAAGAGTGAGTGCCTCTGACCAGCCGCGACGACGACGGTACGGCTCTTGATGGTGACATCAGAGGCTAAATCTAGCGCGAACAGATTTTAATTCCGTGAACTAGTAGGCGACGCACCGCACCCGTATACCCGTACACCCGTACACCCGTGAAAACGACCTGGAAACCTGGCTGCATGAAAAACATCACCAGCTCGAGCACTTGCAGCACCGGGCTGCTGCAGTTGCAGAACAACCTGAGCTGCACTGAGTTGGAGGTTGCGGAGAAGGCAGAACCACAGGCAGGTCCGTTGCACATTCGAACCACTCACTCACTCACCATCACCCCCCTCCCCCCCCCCCCATACTAAACTTAAGACCACGGCAAACGAAGACCCCAGCGCCCAGAAGATTTGATCTGCGATTCTTCTGTCTTTTTTGGTGACTTTCCTCTTTCTCTCTCTCTCTGGCGCGAGAAAGTCGCCAGAAACGGAGAGCAGAACTGCAGGGCCCGCTCTTCGCCAGCCCATGTACACAACATGCACACATATAAGCCCACATGCATGGGTCCAAGCGATCCGAACTTTCGATTGCCCAGATGAATAATTCAGCGGAAGAGTCAGGTTTAAGATGATACTGATGATTCGACGGGTCTGCGGATAAGATATGGCTCGAACTGTTTTGCAAGCCGAGCGGATTTCGAAAAGAGCTTTTTGCCCCTGCCGTTGCATAATAATATTTTGGTCAGGAGCTCGGAGTGCAGGGTGGGAGAGTACATGTGTGCATGTTCTTGGTCCGAGGCGCTTTGTCTACCGATCTTTTGCTTTTGGACTAGTCTCTTAGTTTTATAGGTTCACTAGCCCAGTATTCTTTTTTATTATTGGGGAGGAGGAGGCTTCTGGTTACTTTAATTTCACTTCTTTCATAAGAACGATCACTTTGGGGGCCTATCACTATATTTTTGAATGCAAATAACCTAGATGTATTTCCCTCAGATAGCTTACTAGACAGCTGACAAAAAACCAGAAAGGAGGCCTAGCTGGACAGGCCGAAATTTCTGTGCCCCGGGGCTAGAGCGAAAAGGCATTAGTCACTTAGGTATTTGACCAGTCGCTATCACAACTGGCTTACAGACGTCTACAGAGTGACTATCCCATGAGTCACGGGCATACATGCTTACGGATATCTTTGAGAACAGCGAAAGCGTATCCGATTTTGATAAAGTTTATCGTAATTATTCAAAAAAACAAGTTGGGGCTCTTAATGCCGGATATAGTAGCATGCTTATAAGACTTGACAGATGCTGATGAAAAATATATAGTTTTATAGGGTCTAAAATGCCTTCTTTCAAGAGTTTGCTAAGGTAATTTAACCAACTTGTGAAACAATGGGTAGTTAAAAATTAAAACGTTTCCGCTTTTAAGAAAAAAACGTTCAAATAAAAATAAAAAAGAATTTGGAAGTTATGTATTTTTAATACACAAGTAAAAATCTCACTCTTCCTGCTGTTCCTGACCTTTACCGACTTCATAAAATACCCATATTTGTATCTATACCCTGATGTTTTCGTAGCGTTCTAGCTTTGTCAAATGCCACACTAAGAATATGCTTTCAGAATGCATATTTATTTAAGGGTTACTACTTTGAGTTTGTTCTATTTTAACCTTTACCAGGTTGCGAATTCGTTTGTCCTGACCTCAGAAGACTTTGGGCAGGAGGAAGGAGGGCGCATTTTAAGGGTTGACTTGACAAAAGCGAAGCTGACTAGGGCGTACCGAAGTTTTCGTACCCTAGTTTACTTTAAAAAACAGTATACCATACCATTTATGGAACCAGTTACTATGCAAGTCTGATTTTGATGATCATTTGTATTGATATTATATAAGAAAAATACAAAACTATTCTGAACTAAATACTTTGAACATTCTGAAAGATCCTTATACCTTTAAAATAATATATAAATATGCATTTTATCATTAATATATACCCTCTTTATAGTCCGGTTGTCAAATTAACCAGGAAAACCGAATATTTTTAGTGTATTCCTTACCATTTGGTACCTTTGATACATTTGATTGTACGATGGTATCTCGGTCTTAAGTGATATGATCAAGTGCCAAGGAGGACAGTGCAAACCAAACTGACCTGGCCTGGCCGTATCTGGCTTTGGGGCGGGTTTCCCCTTATCCGTGCGCGTACTGCGGATCCCAAGTGCGATCCTGAGTGGCCTGAGTACGTCATCGCACGGCTCCTGGCCGTCCTCACCCCGGCGGTGAGGCTCCGACATGTACATGCATACATATAGCTGCGCCGGGGCGTATGTACATAGGGAAAATGAAAAAGCAGAATGCATACCATAAATTCCAATTGCCGCACAACAGAGCTGCGGCCTCTAGGGGTGGGAATGGAAGGGGCAGGAAAAGAACACACATTCCCTTATTAAAACCGAGCACGAGCAGCTGCGAGCCGGGGCTTCCCGGGCGGAAATTGAGCTCAAGCGTAGAGGACCAGAGTCCTTTTCTGGGTTTTCTAATTGGGAAAATATCCCGAGCCGCCGCTGTCCAAATTCAGGAATGCCCTGTGATAGCATTAGGGCACGGTTCAGCTATTCCCCTTCTTGTTGATTGGCGATTGCGAGTGCCTGCGAGATTGTGGAAAGGAAAATGGCACATTCACCCCCTGAAACGATCCCAACCCCTGCACCGGGCCCTGCAGCATGCGCGGTGTTTTGTGCTAACCTTGCGGAGGATCGGTCTCCGGGTTTTCCATGCGATTTGGGGAGATTGTCTCTGGCACAGCACTCCACTCCACTCGGCACTGTGCCCTATACCTTATGGTGTACAGAATGCAGCTATGCCGCAGCGTACCCCTGCGGACTCACACTTGGCGCCCCACGCCACCGACTGACTGCACCAGGGCTTCTATCAATAGTACGCTGCGAGGGTATGTGCCACTGCATTCTATGCTCTGTCTCACAAATACCTAGAACCACCATGCCGAGCCAGGCCGGGCCGTGGCACACCATCCCTATGGGCCTGGACGGGCGCAGGAACACCGGGGCACACAGGGGCACCAGGGGCAGAAAAGGAACCGGCCAAAACAAAGAATAGAAATATGTGGAAACTATACGGCACATTTCAGTTTTCAGTTTGACGTGCGCGCTTCTCTTAACCAGACGCATTTTAGTTTTGCTTTCTTTGCCACCGCCGGCCGGGATTGTTTTTTCACGCTGTGTGGAAGCCAGTCGAAGGGAAAGGAGCGGAGAGCCAGCAGCAGCAGCAAAAATAAGCTACAAAATAATTTAAATGAAAATGATTTGATAGGTGTGCAGATGCAGATACAAGTACAGATGCAGATGCAGATACAGATACAAGTACAGATGCAGATGCAGATACAAGTACCGAAGCAGATGCAGATACAGATCCAACACAGTGAAATGTTAAACTAAAAATATTTTTTTCGCATCTAAAGGACCGTTAGTGCTATACAAAAGATATTATTTTGAAAGATATTCACCCAAATCGGCTTAAAAGTGGCGCCCTTCTCCAATCATTTAGATTCCCTCGAGGAATTCAAGGAGCTGTCGGGTGAGTTGAGTGGGTTAGGAGCAGTATCCCTGAAAAAGTAGATAATGATCGTACTGCTTCCTTACTAATTAAAGATGTTGTATTGATTTTCAATTTTAATTGAAATTTTTCATTTGAATGGTATATTAAAAAAAGGAAATATTAAAAGTTCGTCGACTATTACATACCCATTACTTACTGACTTGTTTCGTAATGTTACCGACGTAAATTAACTCATTAAAGAAAATGGTTTTCTACTTCTTTTAAAAAACATTGTTCCTATGCATTTGAAAAATATTTTTACCGAGTCAAAAAATATTTTCTTACGTATTTCAAAAATATTTTTTTACCTATTTCAAAAATATTTGGTATAGTTTTGAAAAATATTAAAATCATACAGGTGCTACAGAATTTCGACCATAGAAATAGATACGGTTGGAAAATCTTTCCTTCTCAACCTGTTACATATGTTCCCCTTAAAACAACATACCCTTGCATACCCTCTACACCACTTATTGGCAGGGACAGGAATTTCTCATCTAGTCCACCATCCACCAGGGGTGGCGTTCCAATCCGTAAGGTATAATGCGATATTTGGGCGTTGATTTGCCTTCCAACCCTTTCCCAATGCTCGCGACGAAAATGTAAACAAAAAAGAGTGTTGAGACTTCCTAAGTATCTATTCATTTCAAAAGATTTTCGATTTCAATTTGTTGTGGGCGGTTAATGGGAACAACATTTTTATGCCTGAAGAAAAAACAAATTTCTGATGTAAGAGTACACATTACTTGTGCAGCCTCGGAATTGGCCAAAATCGAATAATATAAAACACAACATTATAGATTATACATTTAATTCTAAAGATAGATTTGAAATACTCTTACGTTTCATCATCTCAAGACTTATAAGCATGCTCAGAAACGCGCAAAGGCAGTGAATAAAAAAATAGTGTGTATAATCACTGATCACATAAAAGGTCTTCAGATATTTGTATCAGTAATAAAAAAAATTCAGAAGGACAGTTTAATGAATTTGAAAATGGATCTTTGACGTCTTCGGATTTACATACAAGAACACAAATTAGTTACTTCTTAGTTACTATTTTATTAGTAACGATTACTCTTTACAGTTGTACTACAAATATTTGTACTAAATGTAATTTCACCACTTAATAGTAGTTTTACTATTTTATAGTAGTTTAAAGTTTTCAGTGGTAAATGCAGAAGTAGTAAATAGTAGCTCAATAAAATACTTACTACTTTTCAAATAGTAGTTAAATTTTGTTGTACAGTTTCTCAAATATTCCTTGTATGTGTTTTGGATGCTTGGTTTTTGTTTTTTTCCCAAATTAAAAACTGAGGGATTGGCTTTTTCCCCGAAGTCAATCAAATACTTTGGGTGGGATCTTATCTTTTAGTGTAATTTTGAAGGGCGGGCAGCACACATTGATTACCAACTATATAATTGCTTGTACAATATATTACATCATGCAGAGTAAACCTTTAGAGTTGTCTTACAATTTATTATAATTTATTTCCCATTTTCTTGCAGTTGGACCCGGCACCATACCATCACCGTGGACACCAGTGAATGCCGGTCCTCCAGGTGCCCTTGGATCGGCAGACACAAATGGCAGCATGGTGGATAGCAAAAACCTGGATGTTGGGGATATGAGCGATGTAAGATTTAGATCTATTTGTTCTCCGCGATCACATAACCTCATTTCAAATAATGCCTAAGTCAAGAAAATAATGTTTCGATTGGATTACTTATTTTTTAAATATTTTTTTTTTGTGATTTAATATCTATTTATTTATGTATACTTATATTTATTTATATTTAATATTTAAGACGTAAGTTCAAGTGTTAAAGAAAACCCGATCTGGCAAACAATCTTAACGTAAAATCTCTTTATAAAACATTAGACTTTCAAATCTGTTAATCATCCCTTGGCTGTTTGATTTTAATGCAATCAAAATACCTAATAAATTGCTTTATAAATTGAAAAATATTTCAGGACGAAAAGGACTTATCCTCCGCTGATGCCGAAGGTGTATGGAGTCCTGATATCGAACAGAGCTTTCAAGAGGCTTTATCTATATATCCGCCGTGCGGACGTAGAAAAATCATTTTATCCGACGAGGGTAAAATGTATGGTGAGTACTGAAGAACATATATATAATATATATCATAGTAATCATATATATAATATAAAATAATATATATAATATAAAATAATATATATAATATAAAATAATATATATAATATAAAATAATATATATAATATAAAATAATATATATAATTACTATGAATTACAACCTAGATAAAAAAAATTGTACAAAAAAGAAAAAAAAAATTGAACTTCCGGATAGTACATTTATAACAAATACTTAAAAATTATGAGAAAGAAAAATTATGTTCCTATGCTTTGTAATCATCACTAGATCGCTGGCTTATGAGCTGCGCAGCTAGAATCCGTTGGGAATTATAGCGTTGCAAAGGGAACTTAACAATTTTTTTTTGCTTGGAGTTCCATAAGTAGATATTATAATCCTAATGCCAGAAAATTCAAGTTTTTTAATGATTAATTTATTTTTGAGATCATTGAATTCATTTTACAAATTTATAATATGCTTAAGTCAATCCGAGAGTTAAATGGTTGGGAAATTATTAAATGATGTTCGTATTTTGAAGATATTTTGATGGCATTTTTAAAGAGCTGACTTGAGGTAATTTAATCAATTTTCCCTAGTTCTAGTTCGGGTCATAAAAGAAATTCTTTACAAGATATAACAGGGAATATAAGGTCAAGGAGTGATGTGGCTTACTACCTTATAGAATACCTATTAAACTTCGATTTCCCCGCATACTTACAGGTCGCAACGAACTGATCGCACGATACATCAAACTGCGCACAGGCAAGACGAGAACCAGGAAGCAAGTCAGCTCGCACATCCAGGTGCTGGCCAGACGGAAACTCCGCGAGATCCAGGCGAAGATCAAAGTGGTGAGTGGCTCACATGTGTACCATCCATAAACATTTCCTTTTTTGTTTCGGCGGGGTAGACTATTTCGATCGCTTTTGGTAGGTAGGACATTTCGAAAGCGTTCGCATAGAGTAGGTCTCTCGAAAACCAATCCGAAAGCTAGTTCTTAGGGTTGGAAGAGCGGGAAAAGCAAGGCAGCCTAGTCAGTTGAGCCGTTGAGCTGATGGAAATCCCCTGAGGTTCTGAGTGAGCGTTAGGGACGACCCGAAGGTTGTCCTGATTGAGGGATTGAGGATTGACAATCGAGTCGAATCAAGATAATGGCAACGACATTGCGTTGGTAGCACCAAAGGCACACACAACCCCATCACAAGACACACACACACGAAACCCAATATGAACACTCCGACCAACTGAAACTCTTTTGCAGGAAACCAATGGTGTGTCTTTGCATTTATTGAATGAGAAAGAACAAACGTTGCAGGTCATGAGCACCATGACCAGTTCGCAAATCGTGTCCGCCCAAGCGGCCAACAATCTGGCGTTGGCTGCCTCGGCCCTGTCGGCGGCAGGCGGTGTGGCAGGTGGCGTCCACCATGCGAGGCACCTCAGCCTCCATCCCCCGCCGCTGCCGCCGCCACCGCCGCCGTCCCTAGCCCATAGACACTCCTCCTCCGCCTCCTCGTCGGCGGTGGCAGCGGCAGCTGTTGCAGCAGCCGCAGCGGCGGCGGTCATCCCGTCCTCCTCGTCGTCGTCGTCATCTCCTCGACAGCAACAGCAGCAACAGCACCACTACCACCACCCAGCCCACCACCACCACCCACTGCACCACCACCACCACCACCTCAACCACCATTCCCATCCCAATCTGACGCACCTACCGCATAGTCATATGCATCCGCATCATCACCAACATGCGGCAGCCGTTGCAGCGGTCTATCATCTCCAGCAGCAACAGCAGCAGCAGCAGCAACAGCAGCAGCAACAGCAACTGCAGCAGCAGCAGCAACAGCAGCGGACAAGCAATACGGACAACGATCCAGTGGCTCAGGGCCCGGGCGGCGGCGGTGGTGGCTCCATGGTGGTGCCGTCGACTTCGCCGCCAGCTCCGCCGCCACCTCCTCCTCCGCCGTCGCTGCACCACCCGCCGTTGTATTCTGGCGTAAGCTAACGTTATTATTTCCAACTCTCGATTTCCACCTCGATTCCACCGCCTTGTGCAAATCACTCGTATGCTGTCATACCGCGTTCGAAAAAATGGAAAAGAAAAAGAAAAAGAAAATTTCAAAAACATACACGCAACTCATTTGCCAAACGCTACTGCGCCGTTGCATTACAAAACTGCATTAGAGAATCATAGAAGCACCAGCGCCACACCATCACCACTGCCATAATCTGCAATGCTCATTTAGGATTTGCAACGCTCTTGTTTAGCTTTGTGTTTTGTGTACTCACCCCAACATCCATGTGCAGGGACCTCCGACCCCCCATCGGTTTGCGGGGTCACGCAAATCTCTAGAGGTTCGAAATCACGCGAGCGTGTGCCCAAAAGTATGCTGTGAAAATGGGATTAAGAAGGACTTTCAGTAAATTTTAGCATACTTTCAAGAACCTTTTTGAAGAAGGAAGTTTTCTGACTTGAAATCAAATGAAACTGTCTTTAATATTTCGTCGTACTTTTGGACGTTTTAAAGCAGGTGCTACACTTTTTGAAATCACCTGAAAGGGTGTCTAAACGTATGTTGTGAAAAATATGATAATGTTTTTCCATATTTACTTTTTGTGACAATGTAGCCTTCTTTCAAGACCCTTTTTTTAGAGGCTCTTATCTACAGAGGTTTCAATTCACCTTCTTATGTGTCCAAAAGTATGCTTTAAAACATATACTATTCCTTGGTATCCTCAGAACTGTCGAAGTATATATATTGTAATATACTTTAAGGCACCATTTTTGAAAGAACTGCAAATCGGACGTGTTTAATATCACATGAAAAGGTGTCTAAAAGTATGCTGAGAAATATGACGTTGCCTTTTGTTGTCCTAGGCACTGTCGTACTCGGTAGATACATATTTTTAGAGGTTTCAAACCTCCAGAGATTTCTTGTCACACCCACTGTATGTGTAACCTGTGTGCTGCTTTCGATGAGGGACTTCAGCCCCAAGCACTGTGTCATCCCAACGCCACCCTCACTCCTTCCTGTCACCATCTCCTTCCAATCCCATCACTCCTTTCTCGGATTCAATATCATCGAGGCCCGAATGAGATGCCCGTTGTACCGCTACGCCAACCCTAATGCGCTCGCTTGCTCATTGAAATTGACTCCTTGCTTTGACTTGCTATACGAAGAACTACTCTTGTTAATAGAACCGCCTAATTTCTAAGGTTCGCTATAGACATGTATATTGTGTATATGTGTACCGTATGTAACATCCAACCGCTGGCCTGAAAGCTGGGTTTTAATCTCGCTGGGTAACTTTAATTAATGACAATCGGTTTAGTGAACAGTTGATTAACAAGTCGTCGCCTCACCATACGTTTAACCATCTTGTATAACGCCCAATATATATACCTATCTATATATATATATATCTGTACATCATCCAACAACTATCTACTGACACCGACTGCTCGAAGAGCCTAGCCTTACAAACGCATTGGAATTAATTAAGGTTTACTATATAATCCCCCTCTCTTATCTTCCATCCCGTGTGGCTTCCCATCGCAACAGCAATTCTGGCAACCCGGACTACAGCCGAGCACGTCCCAAGAGTAAGTTGGCATCTCGTCTACCCATGAGCTGGCTATACAACGCATTTGCATTGACCAATAGTTTCTATGATTACAGCATCAAGCCCTTCGCCCAGCCACCCTATCCCGCCGGCAAGACGTCGACGGCGGTGTCCGGGGACGAGACTGGAATTCCGCCCTCACAATTGCCCTGGGAAGGTCGAGCCATTGCCACGCACAAATTCCGCCTACTCGAGTTTACGGCGTTCATGGAAATCCAGAGAGATGATATGGTATGGCATGGCCGGAAGGGGCCGCTCCCCAGCCCCACCATCAGTCAACCGAAATGTTTTATTAATAACTCCCTTTTCCGCTTTTTTTTTTCCGCAGTACAACCGTCACCTCTTCGTTCAACTCGGCGGCAAGCCATCCTTTTCCGATCCATTGCTTGAGGTGAGAACTGAATAGGGTTACAATGATCCAGGGAAACCAAATAATGCATCTATTATATTGCAGACTGTTGATATTCGGCAAATACTAGACAAGTTTCCCGAAAAGTCTGGCGGGCTCAAAGATCTCTACGAAAAGGGTCCCCAGAATGCGTTTTACCTGGTCAAATGCTGGGCGGACCTCAATACGGACCTAACAACGGGCAGCGAAACGGGTGATTTCTATGGCGTAACCAGCCAGTAAGTCTCAAAATCCGATGATATTTACTTAGCAATCATGATTAGTGATCCAAGAACACTGATCTAGTTGTTATAAGGCTAAGGCCTGTTTTTAAGTGCTCCTAACTGCAGCCCTAACCTCACTTTTCCACCGCAGATACGAAAGCAACGAGAATGTCGTGCTCGTGTGCTCCACAATCGTTTGCTCTTTTGGCAAGCAGGTGGTGGAGAAGGTGGAGAGCGAGTACTCTCGGCTGGAGAACAATCGCTACGTGTATCGCATCCAGCGCTCCCCAATGTGCGAGTACATGATCAATTTCATTCAGAAGCTGAAGAACCTACCGGAACGCTACATGATGAACAGTGTGCTGGAAAACTTTACAATATTGCAAGTGCGTATTGGAACTAGAGAGTCCCAAATTGTGTGTGTATTTGTAAACTATTTTTAAATCGCTTTCAGGTAATGAGAGCCCGCGAAACGCAGGAGACACTGCTGTGCATAGCCTATGTGTTTGAGGTAGCGGCCCAGAACAGCGGCACCACCCACCATATATACCGTCTGATTAAGGAATAGCAAAAGCTGCCTGGAGCAGAGCCCAACCTGTCTGCGAATCCCATCATCAACACACAAGTTCACAAATATATCGACGACGGCGGCGGCAACAATAATAGTATCAATACGGCTAAGAATTGCGATAGTAAGACGAGTAACGACATTGCGAACACAATGACCAACACCAAGAGTGCCAGAAGCAACAGCAGCAGTAGCATCGCTAACTCACAGAAATGTGGCAACAGCAGCAGCAACACCGGCAATATTAAGAATAGAAATCTATCCGCTGCTGCCGCTGCCGCTGCACTGATTAAGCAATCACTAACCTCACCGCAACACCATGGCGAAATCGATGCCCTGACGGCACTTCAAGTGGAGGAGGTGATGTACACACAGTCACAAGGAAATACCAGTTACCAGTTGGACTCCGAAACGAGGATTGCCTCCGGCGTGCAAGAGCCAACACTCCAGCAGCAACACACCGCCTTCGAGGATCGCACTAGCGCAGTCCTTCCACCATACAACCTATGCATGGGCAACAAGCCACAGCCACAACAGCAGCCACTACAGCAACCACAGCAATCACTACAACAGCAACAACCGCAACAACAGCAACAACAGCAACCGTTCGAGGCTGAGCAACAGGAACCGGAGCTGGGTCTGGAGCTGGAGCACAAGCAGCTGGAGCACTCCAGCTACGAGCAGTTCCTCAAGCTGTCCGCTCATGAGTATTCGGAACCAGAAAGAAGCTCCGCAGCTGCTCTAAATCTCAGCAGTATTGGCGAAAAGGAAGCGGCGGTGGGCGTGGGCGTGGGCGGTGGCGGTGGCGTCGAGTCCAAGGCGGAACTCCAGCTCGAAGATCCGCCGGAGTTTCGGATGCTTCGCGGCGTTGGTGCCCCGATCGAGGAGCCGGCGGAACCGCGATCTCGAACCCGACCCCCACCCACTGCCGATGGAATCAGTAACAAAGGCCGTGAGCCGTGAGCGCCATATAATACCACCAGCCTTTAAGCAAGGTTGAGGCTAATTTTAAGGGCTAGAAGTATAAGGAACGACACACCATCAGAACATTTCGTTTTCCACCCAAAAAAGAAAAAAAAACAATGGCAGGTGACAACGGAAGAGCCTCAAGAAAAAAAAAAAAAACAAAAAAAAAATTAATTGATTGGTGTTCAGTATCGAAATCAGATTTTTATTTGTGCAAAATAAAAAGTGTATCATATTTTATGTTACAATAATTATTTGAAAGACTCGAGCCACCGACTTTAGTTCAGCATAGAGTGCTTTCTGTAAAATTGTACTATACATACATAAAAAAAAATACATTTAAATGATCTCAAAGTTACTTAAAACATATTTTTTGTGTATAATTTTTTTTATGAAAACTTTACAAAATCCTAAAGCGAAAAAAAAAATAAATAAAAAGTGAAGATAGGAGAGTCGTCGTGCGCTGATTTTAAAAAGTAGGAATAAGAGTAGATATTGACTAATACGTTTGAAACAAAGAACGCCGCGAAAGAAACAGATACAATATAGTTTTCCGAATTACCATTAGATATGCATGCTTATGTGCAAGTAGGGTTAGGCCATTTTTTTTTTATAACAGCCTCCGCATAGGGCTGCAAATTGTATAGAAATAGTGTGTTAGTTCTATTTTATTCAAGCTTTCAAGCTTACTCTTCATTTAGCGCGAGTGCAGTGCAGCGGCGAGGAAGAGAGAGGGAAGGCAGGAGGGAAAGAGAAGGACAGACCGCAGGTGGTGCGACCGGTTGACGACCAGTGTTTGCGGCTGGCTGGAGTGGCAACTGATATGGAGCCAGATAAGGCACCTTCGAGGACTGCGAGAACAAAGTGTATTCAAATCTGCTGACCGAAATCCGAAGTCGAAATCCCGGCCAGAGGCGCGATGAGGCGGGAGAAGTATCGAGGAACGAGAGAGAGATAGAGAGATCTTGTGTGTTGCGCGATGGTTTTTGTCTATCCATTTGTCTTGCAGCGGCGAAATGGATATGTAAGTAATTGAATTAAGCATGTGTCGAATGATCCACCGTTAATTAAATTATTAATTACTGATTTAAATTCATTAGTATTAAAAGCGCCCATATGTTAGAAAGTAAATGAATGAGGAAAACTGGTGTGTAATTTAGCCATTTCTGCATCCACCGAAGACAAGCTCGAACACATAAAATGTCCAAATTGTAAGAAATTATACATAAAAAATATGCAGAAGAATTAACATAAAGATTTATTTTCCGATCTAAGTACGAGAAAAGATAACAAAATGTATTCTGAATGTAAAACAGCCTAATTAAAATTATCGTAATAATAATAATAATATAATTACGCATATATATTTACCAAATAATATAACATATTTATGCTCTAAAGTATATACGACTACAGCAAATACGCATTTTTTGTTCGTAGATAAGATAAGTTAATGTGAAAAGAATAATACGATTGCATACTAAAAAGTTCCACAACATTGACGGTTGAATTTTATTTCGAAAGCTAAGCAGACCAGCAACAACAATATTTTAAAGGTGTAGTCTTAAAAACATTATTATTAAAGATCACTAATGAATATGGTTGGCAAAATATAGGTGGAGAGTAAATATAATAAATTCAAATTTAAACGAAAGTCTTTGATTTCCAAATTGCGCAGCTGAGTTAGTTGAACTCTCCAGAATATCTTCAGTGATATATTTAATAACTAGTTGCTTTAGGGCCAATCAAAGCGTCGGTACTCGCACAAAAACATCCGATGAAACCTCTCCACACGGATGTGTCCAAGTTCGAAGAATTCCTGGAAACTAGCCGTAGAATCTTCGGTTCTAGTAGGGCAACATTGGACTACCTTTTTATATTTTGGCAATTGTTTAGTATCCATATTATAAAGATGGTATTAAAATAAATAAGTTTCGTCAGAAGTTCGTAATGCCTCGTGATGCGTCATCATATTGACATGAATCACCTTGTTTTCAAGAAAACTGGTTATAAATCCGGTACATAAATTAATACAATTTTTCCTAGATCCGAAACCATTGGACTTCTACAAGCATGATCAACTTAAAAGCTAAATAACATCAAGCTACTCAAAGGTCGATTGGAAAACATTTCAAACCGAAACGAACGTTTTATCAACAAGAAACGGTCACACTAGAAAGTATTTTTCTCCGAAAACAACTCCGAAAATTGTACATTGTATAAAATCTTAAATATTGAAAAACCGCCACCAAGCGATCAGCGAAGATGGTTAAGGAAAATTGGCTTGTCACACCTAGAAGCTCCAAGAAATCATGAAAAAGCGCTTCCCCTTCGAAAAAACATTTTTTAAATTATATCCCAGGAATTTAGATTGCTAAAGTAAACACGAACCTTTTAGCACCCCCCGCAAGAACAGTAAAAGGTACTTTAACCGACTGACAATAACATCGTTAATTATGATAAAAAGTAATATATTCTGTTATATTTGAATAAAGAGTGCTGTAATTATCAAAACATATAATCATTTTTTAAATGTCTACAACAAACCAAAAATTGGATTTGTTAATTGCATAGCTTTTTTTTGTTTAATTTAATAATGTTTGTCGTTTTGTTTTGCTTCGTTTTGTTTTGGTAACTTTTGGCGCACATGCAATTTAATAGATTATTTTTTCTTATTTTATTGGTATTCCTTTAATGCTGATACAATTGTTTTTAAAGTTGTTTTGATGGTTTTCTCAACGGGTACCCCAGTCCTACAAATAGGGATAGCCCATGTTGCGTCCGCCTGCCGCCGCCACTGTTGCCGCGCCGGGTGGATAATTCTGTGCATACTGTGGGGGAATTCCCATCGCTGGGCCGGCGGTGATCATCAGCTGCGGCTCCATCTGGATAATATTTTTGTGTTCGGTCGAATCGTCCTCCTTCTCGCGCTGGGCCTCGTTCAGCTCCAGTTTGTCCACCTTTGTGGTGTACTCCCGCAGGACCTAGAAAATAGATTGCACATCAATGGTGGTTCTACTAAGAGGTTTCGCATTTTCATTACCTGGATCAAGTAGGGCATGGCGAAGTCCACGATTTTGTGTTTCCAGGCCAACTCCAAGATGACGTCAGGGCGCAGCAAGTCGTAGCACTGGCAAAGATTAGGAATTGATTAGCACAAGAACGTTTAGTATTAATTAGCACATATTATTCCATGTTGAATGGATTCCGAGGGACCCACCTGATATAGACAGGCCGCAAAGCAATCGTAAGCGTCACGTTCTAGGAACCAGCCCAACAACTCCTCGGCAATGTCCTGCTTGCAAGACTCGGCGGCATACTCCATGGCATCCTTGTAGAGCTTGTCCTTTTTGCAGAGCTCCACGCTCTGTTTCCAGCGGTTGTTTCCTGCAACAATTCAAATATTCGCATTTAAGTTTGACTTCTATGCCATTTTATGTCCATTTGTGCCCTCACCCTTGTACAAGTAGGCGGCAATCCTACGGAATTCGGTAAGTTCGTGCTTCTCCAGCTTCTGGGCCAACGCAATGTTGTCAAAGTTGTCGAATCCGTCGATCGAATTGCGCAGTCCCTGGTAGTCCTCCTCGTCGATGAGCAGTCCGTTGAGGGCTTCGTTGATAGCCTTGTTGTTGAGAGATTGGACCGAGCGCAGATAGGGCTTGACGAGGGGCAAGTAGCCGGTTTTCGAGAAGTAGCTAACTGCCCGGGTGTGGTCCATTCTGGGGGCCAGCACCAGGAGCATGTCGTTCAGCAGCAGCGGCTTGAAGTCCAGGTAGAACTCGATGGCCTTGTAGTACAGCTCGATGTTGGCCACCTTGGTGATGATGTCCTTGAAGTGCCCCTCGCGCCACGCCTCCGTGGGATGGGCCATCATGGCCAGCACAGCGTTGTCGTACTCCTCGTACTTGTCGTACAGGAACACCAGCTCCGACCACAGGTGGGCCGATTCGGCGGCACGCAGTACCTTTGGAATGTTGACGCGAGACCAGAACAGCTCCAGGTGTTCCCGCATCTTGGAAGGTTTGAATTTCGAATACAGTATAGCCAGCTCCGTGAACATGCCCATGTGCGCCCGCTCCAGGCCCAGAGCCGACTCGAGCAACGCGATCAGCTCATCGAAGTAGCCCCGGTTCTGGTAGTAGTTAATCAGATCCTCCAGCTCATCGGCATGCACCACAATGTGCAGGCCGCACATCTGCGCCAGCCTGAACTCCTCGGCGTCCACGCAGGCGAAGCACACCTCCTTCCAGGTGCGCGTCGAGTTGGCCTTCCGCGCCGAGTCCACGGCGCCCTGGAACTCCTTCAGGTAGACCAGCGTGATGGCCAGGCGAGCAAAGTTGCTGACGTTGTTGTACAGCAGCTTGGCCGCATCGTACATGCCGTCGCTGAAGCATCGGTTGCCGATCTTCTGGATGTCGGCGTGGTTGGGTCCCGAAATGAACTCCTCCAGATCGGCCAGACGACCGGTGCGCGCGTAGGCATAGATCAGTTCGCTCTCGATGTACGATTCGCGGGCCTTCTTCCTGGCCATCTGCAGATAGCGAACGAGGTCATCCCAGGACTCCACCTTGCTGGCCACATCCACCACGTCCACATAGGCACTCGGATCGTCGGCCTTGATGTACGAATCGATGGCCTCCTTGACCAGACCCTGCTGCAGCTGGGCCTTGGCCAACTGCGACCACACGGCCGGCTCGTTGCAACGCTCGGCGAACTCGTTGGCCCGCTCCAGGTTGTTCACCTGGTCGATGAGCACCTGGATGGCCGAGGTGTTCACATCGAACTTCTTGAAGATGGCGAAGGCCTCCTCGTACAACTGGTTGCTGATCGCAATGTTGGCAATGTCCGGGGCATCGTAGTTGTCCAGCCTATTGATGTAGTCCATGACACGGGTGCGATCAGCCTTGATGGCCGTGAGAATCAGCAGGTTCTGCAGATTGCGGTGATCGCTGAAGACAGACGAGTCCAGGATGATCTTCTCGAGCAGTTCGATCAGCTCGTTGGGCAGGTCGGCCGTCATGAAAGCCTTCACCGTGACCGAGATGTCGTCGGGATCCTGGGTCTCGGACAGAGCCGTCTGCACCACCTGGTCGATCAACTGGCGCTTGTAGGGATTGCTCTCGGATAGCACCTCGGCCCAGAGTTCCGCATCGCGGCGACCCACCAGGTAGCGTGCCTCGCTCTTGAACAGCGAGTTCTCGTTGCACACGGCGATGAGCTCGCGATCGCAGAGGCCACGCTCGTAGGCAACGCACGCCAAGTGCGGATCCCGCTTCTCGCAGTAGCGACCGACCACACGGCTATCGTAGTACTGATTCTCCTTCAGATATCTCTCGGGATTGTTGTTCGAGTCGATGTAGATCTTGGCCAGCGCATTGTGGGTGGCCGGCTCGACGCAGCCCTCGTGCACACGCGACTCCAGCCAGGGCAGCAGGAGCTTCAGCCGGTTGCGCTTTTCAACCTCCTCGACCAGCTCGTCGGTCGAGAACTGTCCCTTGACGACGAGAATCAGATTTTTGATTATATCCTCGCTGCAGTCCACGTCGAGCAGGCCGCCCACCACGACGGGCAGGCGGGAAGGATTCACCTTCTGCACATAGATCTCGATGTACTTCTGCAGATTGTTGCGGTACAGGTAGAGCACCAGGTCGTGCACGAAATCGAAACGATCGCAAACAATGATCAACGGCAGCTGATCCGTCAGCTTGGCCTCCTTCAGGAAGTTCTTCACGCGCTCGGGATTGTAGCAGTTGGACTCGCGGCAAATGCGCTCCACCTCCTTGATCTGGTTGGTCTTGCAGGCCGCCTGGATGTACTTGAAGTGCACCTCGGGGTCCTGCGAGAAGTTGACGATGCTGCTCAGGAAGTAGAAGAGCCCGTCGTAGCTCTTGAAGCCCTCGAACAGGTCGATCAGCGCCTTGTTGGTCAGCTGCTCGTGGTACTTGGTGGCGATTTGCACACAGATCTGCAGGTTCTGGCGCAGATTCGCCGTGAGCATGGCCTTCAGGCACTCCAGCGAGTCCTCCACGGACAGGGTGCCGAAGAAGCTGACCAGCCACTCGGCATTCAGCATGTGTGTGTGGACCACGGCCCGCTTAATATCGTACAGATCGGTGTAGTGCTCCAGGGCGCGCTGCAGCAGGCCCGCCTTCTCGCACAGCTGGGCAATGTGCGCCCGGTCGTAGTGGGTGAACATGGCGTTGCCCAGGATGGCATCGGCGACCTGGGGAGCCGACATCAGATTCATTTCCAGCAGGCGCGTCTGCAGGGCCCCCTCGGCGGGTCGGTTGTGCTTGAGGGCGTCCAGCAGGAAGGCCGTGCACTGCTGCACCATGGAGTGCTCCATGAAGATGTCCACAATCTGGTTGATGTCCGCCAGCGGCTCCTCCTCGGCCACCAGCATGGAGGCAAAGCCGGCTCCCTGCTCCGGGTTGCTGCGCATCACGGAGCGCAGCAGGAACACGTAGTCGGGCGTGTAGTTGACCTTCTTGGCGTACAGCACAATCTTCTGGAACTGCCCGGTCTCGGCGAAGCATTGGATCACCTTGTTGGGCACGTTGGCGCGCAAGTAAATCGAGAGGGCCAGCGTGAGATCGGAGGCCTTGACCAGATCGCCCAGCTCCTCGCTGCACTCCAGCTTCTCCTCCTTCAGCCACTTCTCGCACAGCTGCTTCTTGCCCTGCAGCAGGACGGGGCGGCACAGCTCCAGAGATTCGAACTTGTTCAGCTTGCCCTGGTCCAGCAGGATGCCAAAGTACTGTAGCAGTGGCGGGGTCGTGGAACCCGCGGGCGTCTGCACTTGCTGGAACCGCTGGATCGTCTGCGGTGTCCGGAGAATGGCCTTGGGGGCCAGGGCAGCCACCTTGGCCGCCTCGGCGTACTGGCCAGCCGTGAAGAGCTTGTTGAACTTGCGCACAAACAAATCCTCGGCACCGGCCAGATTGTTGCGCACAGCCATTCGCAGGGCCAGCTCGGGGTTCTGCAAGACGGTGTTGATGTACGGAATGATCTGCTCCTCGTCGACGGTCACCGAGAGCACCTGCCCCTTGCGATTGACGCCGATGATGCCGCCGCTGGCCTCGTGCGGTGCGGTAACAAAGATCGTATCGGCCGATATACGATTCATGTATATGCACGTGGCCGTCTCCATGTCGTAGAGATGAATGTACCCATATTTGGTTATCAAATAGATGGTGTCGTACTTGGCAGAGACTTGCATGGCGACGGGGAAATCGTTTTGCGCTTCCGGCGGAAAGAAGACGTCCACCGCCTTCTTGGCGAAGGGCTGATTACCCGTCGGCGGGGCACCGACTTCGATGATATGAAGCTTGCCGCCAGTGGCCGTACGCACTGCGAAGCAGAACAGGGTCGTTGGCTCCTTGTTGGCGTCGATCTTGAACGTGGCAAAGCTGGCCGCGTGCCCCTCGATGGCCTGGGACACCTTGCGCTCCACCGAGTACAGCTGCATGGCACCGGCCACGCGACTCGGCAGGGCCGAGATCCCGACCAGCAGGAGCCACTGCTGGGAGGCGTTGCAGCGGTAGTTGATGATCTGGCAGCCGTTGAGCGAGGAGTGCCGGTCGAACATCTTCTGCGGCATCGAGTCGCCCTCCATGGACCAGTGGTACACGCTCGTTTCTGTGACCAGCGCCAGCGTATTGAGGGATATCCACTTCCAGAACACCACATCCTCGGTCATGGTATGCGCCTTCATTTTCGACTTCATTTCGATGTTGAAAATCTGCAACGTCTTTTGCGCTAAACGAGAAACAAGCAATTTATACGTGTTCGATAGCTGTGCACCAGCCGATCAAAAATCAGACGTCTTTATAAGTATTCCGCGGAAACCTTTGGGATAGCTATATTAGTTCGACTATAGAAAGCCCTAGGACGTGGGAAAACAACGAATTTGCAAAATATTTTTAAGTTCCCATTTGATTCTTAGGAAAATGCCATATTTCAGGCGGCTTTATAACTATTCTTCTATATCCTTTTGGATAACCATATTAGATTCTCTAAGGAAAACAATATATACATATTAAATATTTAAGAGATCCCTTATAACTATTAAAGAAGTATCAAAACCAGGCGGCATTATAACTATTCTTTGGGATAACCATATAAGTTTAACTAACGAAAGGCGTATTACGTTGGAAACAAAACATTTTTAAAATATTTTTCAGATCATGATCCTAACATTCCAAGGTTAGAAAAGTTATATTTTGCTCAATCCCAGAGACACGTAAGCGGAACCTCTTCCGAACCCATCTCCATACCCTAGTCTGATCCGTTTCCGGGCATTGATCGGCTGGACCGTCATGTTGAGTTACCTTTGAGCGCAATGACCTTGCTAGCTGGATTCATGATAGCCGAGTCCGCTGAGATCGGACGCCGCGTGGGATTGGTGGCGTCGTTCATGTCAATGATGACCACCTGGGCGGTATCGTTGACCTTCTCTCGCACGCAGATAAACTTATCCGATTCCATCGTGAGCGTGCTGAATGAGAATGAATTGGCGTTGATCCCGACATTTGTGAGCTGTGGAAAAGGATAAAATAAACAGAAGATATAGTATTTATAACTGGTTGAACAAGAATATTTGTCAGAAAGCCAGAACTAGTAGTACTATATGATGTCTAAAAATGCAATAGTCTTTGATAGAGGGTATCTTATAGTCGAATAGCATGTCGAACAAAAATATTAGCTCAGAAAGCTAGAACTAGAACTAATACATTATAACCGTAAAGCTAATACTGTTTGATAGGGGGTATCTGATAGTCTGATAAGTAGGAGAACTAAAATATTTGGTCAAAATGTTAGAACTAGAACTAATACATCATCTCTCTAAGTTTAAAAGATTTTGGTAGAGGGTATCTTTTAGTCAGTATCTTATAGTCTAGTCGAACAAAAATATTTGGTCATTGTAAACCATTGTAACCATAAATCAAATACTCTTCGATAGGGGGTATCTGATAGCCTGATAAGTTAACATCTAAATGTTAGAACTAGAACTAAGCCTAAAAGATTTTGGTAGAGGGTATCTCATAGTGCGATATCTTATAAAAGGCCTCTTTCTGGTCTACTCTTTGAGTTAAGGGCTAAGAGAAAACGTGGAAACACAGGAAAAGTGGGAAAACTTGGCGAACCGTGGAAGAGGGAAATCGCTGCACAAGTGCTTGGCACAGTACAACCCGTTCCGATCAGGTTAACGCAGCGAATTGGAGGGCCGAGGGCCGTAACTCCCGGATGGGGATGTCGAGGCCCCGGCGTACCAGATATTACTCACCTGTAAATGCTCCTGAAAGCGGATGGGCAGTGGTTGCGTCATCGTGACTACCGCGAAGTCTAGTTATTGACAGACCTTTACAATGTAAATTATCTCTGCAAAAACAATGCTGGTTGGTGTTTCCCTTTATTATTACTTGATTGCACACTATTTGAACGTTTTCTTTTGATTCGTTTCGAGTTTATTTGTGTTTCGATTTAGTCGTTCTCCTTGTTCAAGAATGGGCTTCCATTGGAACTCTTAGCTGCGCGGAAAACAATAGATTTGGGTGAAAGACAGAAAAACTGGTATTAATGGACAGCTCTGGTGCAGCGAGAATGAGGAAAAATCCAATTGTGGGCGTTATTTTATTGTTGATAGAAAGTGACAGCGTCACCGGATGAAAAAATGTCAGATAAAACTCGTATGTACATAAGCATGGATGTAAACGCCCTCGAAAAAGGCATAGATGAAAAGAAAACACCGCTGATGCAGGCAAGTATGTACATATGTGCGGTTGTTGTTGCTACTAAGAAAGTGTATGAAAACAAACGAATTTTCGTCGATTAATCCTTTGTATCGGTATTTTTTGCGACGGAAAAATTACCAGCACTTTATTTCACTTGGGGTGAGAGCGAGAGAGCGCTAGAGAGAGCGGGGAGAGCCAGAGCGGGAGAGTTCGGAAAGAAAAGAGGCAGCATTATCATCAAAAATCGCTGCTCACCACAGAAAAGTCAGCCATGTTGAGTTGCGCTTTGAACAATTAGTCACTGACTAATACATGTACACGACTTTGCTCTCGTTTCTACCACAGGCTATATGGCCGAAAATCGAAAATCGAATTTAAATGTCACTCTCGGTGCCTGATAACAATGGGACAATGCCAGGAAATTGCCGAAAATCGCTGTATATACATCCAATTAAGTAGCGGTACTTTCCACTTTGGGGGGAGTACACACACACGCACACACCGTCACACACACACATGCAGTGCCGCAATATGCCACATAAACAAGAACATAATTAGATAAACGGTAAATTAATCGGATATTTTTACATCAAATAAACAAGCTGTGTATGTACATATTGCAAGTGCAACACACACACACGCAAACTTTTTCGATTTTCTCGAATTTTTTCGAAACCCGTATGTTTTGCTGCAATTTGGAGAGATTTGGGTGCATACTCGAAAAAAATACGTCGATTTGTTGCTTGATGACGGGCACACACACAGAAGACACACTGAATTCTTATCAAGCTCTAACAAATGTAGTTTATTTTGTTTGACTAAATACTGACTGAAAGACAGGGTAGAGGTGTGAAAGTTATACAATTAATGCCGATATATCCGAGCAATATGCCGTTGGGTGCAGGGAAAAAACATCGATACACCATCGACGGCTCAAATCGATGGTTGCCTCGGTCAGAACATCCGGTTATCACTTTCGTAATTTTAAAACTTTACAAATTTAAACTTAAACAAAAAAGGAACTCTAATTTTACAAACTTACATGCGTTTTAAAATATTTGTTTTTTAAGTTTTTTTCAGAAATGTGCATAGGTGTATTTAACAGAATAATGAAGAAAGAAACTTGTTAATTCATTAGGGGGTTTTTTACAATTTATTAAGTAATTTCTTATTATTTTAAAATTTTACAAATTTAAATTAAGAGTCGCTAAAAAAAGGAACCAACATTTTACAAAATTACATGCGTAATTGTGTTTATATTTTGTACAATGTGCATAGGTACATATATTTAATGGTATGGTATTAATTGTTAATTCATTAGGTTTGTTTTTTGTTAATTTCTTAAGTAATAGTACAACTACGGAAAAACAAAATTATTTTCTCACCGTACCCAAATTGTTTCTGCTTCTAAAATAGTTATCGATAGGTCAAAAGTCATGGGTAACAGGTGTTAACAGGTGCTCACCTGTGTACCTGAAATAATTTTGGAAAACCACCAGCAAAAGATCCAGTGGGAAAGAAACATCTCAGTATATTTTGAACTCAATGGGAAATTAAAATATTTTTTAATCATTTTTAAGGCGAGTTATTGGGGCATAATTATTTTAACGCTTTTGTGTAACCTTTTTGGAACATATAGGACAGTTAAGTATTTCTGAAATACATTTAATTTTAGTTTAACCTGAAAAACTTCATTCCAAACCTTTTTTTTATAATTTATAATAGAACCTCTGAAATGTTCCTGTTATATTATCCAATTGGAATAAAATAATGGTACATATTTCCCCCTATTTCGTTATCGATAAACACCTGACAGGTGAGAGAGGTAAAATAATTTGAACATTCTGCAGATTTACTTAGGCTTATTATTGAAAATTGTACTATAAATCAATATATATTTTTAAAACCAATTTTCCTCAGCTTTTCTAAAATCATATTATAGAATTTGTTTTAAAATCCGAAATGGGTTTGTTACATTTTAAAATGCTGAACATATTTGTGATCATAAAAACAACCTTAATTTTAGATTCCAAGGGTCGTTAGCTTTCTTAGAGATGCTTGACCTAGCGCAAAAACTTACTTTTAAACCAACACTAACTTTTCTGTATCAAAATTACCAAATTTTATTCGTGTACATTTGATGTAGGACGTCGCGTTTTTACATTTTCGAAACTGGTTTCAGGCCTAGTATATAGAAGCATTGGCGCAGCACAGCTGCAGTTGCCTCGCACAGCAGAATGCGGCTGTGATTGACGGCAATGATTTCGCCAGCTTTGTTCTTCTCGATACAATAACAAGAGTCATAGAACTCGGTGAACACTGTGCACACCTCGTAGCAGAACTCGCACAGGAAGTGCAGGAAGAGTTCCCTCGAGCACTTGATCAGGATGTCGTGCAGCTTCAGAAGGGTCTTGGCCAGCTTCCACTCCTTTTCGTGGGCCAATTCGATCTTGACCTTCTTCAGTATTTCAGGCAGATTGGAGAAGTCTTCGCCAGAGTTGCGGGCAATGGAGCAAATGCGAGTATAGGTGTAGAGTAGGTACACCGCAGTATTGCCGCGGTCCTCGAGCATCTTGTCAAATGAAAATATGTAGTCGCTGATGCGGTTGTGGCACAGATCAGAGTACTTTATGCATCCGTAGGCCAGGGACTCCTGGGCGTCCTTCAACTCTTGCGGAGTGAGGACCTGGTCGCGTCCGCGACTCTCCAGTTGCTGCAGCGAACGCTTCATTCCCTCGTCGAGCAAATCGGCCAGCTTGACCGTATCACCCGACCGAGTTTTGAATTTCTTGCCATCCTCGCCCAGAACGACGCCAAACTGGACATGATCCACGCGATGGGTACTCGGATTCAATATGCCACAACGTTCGGCGGCTTTGAAAATTGTGTTGAAGTGTGTGCTTTGTCCAGAGTCCACCACATAGATGATCCAATCGACGAATTCCTCCTGCGTGCGGTGACGCACCGCCGCCATGTCAGAGGTGTCATACGTGAAGCCGCCATCTGATTTCACGATGGTTAGTGGTATGCCGGTCTTCGTGTCGTCGGGCCACATGATCTCACGACCCTCGTCCTCCTCCAGCAAACCCTTGCCGCGCAAGAACTCGACCACCGACAGCATGCGGGACTGGTAAAAGGACTCGCCACGATCCTCGATGGTAATATCTAAGCGCTCGTAAATGGTTTTGAACTCCTTTCGCGACACATTGCAAATAAGTTCCCAGGCCTTGATGGAGTTCGCTTCACCCTTCTGCAGGGAGACCACTCGACTGTAGGCGCGCTTCTTGAAGTCCTCGTCCTCGTCGAATCTGTGAATTACTATCTTTTAGATGGGGCTTTCTTAGGGGGCAGCGTATGACAGCTTACCGCTTCTTGGACTCCTTGTAGAACTGCTGCAGATCGCTGATGGGCGGACTTTCGTTGAGGTAGTTGGGAAACCGATCTTCCAGGTGGGCAATCAGCATGCCGAACTGCGTGCCCCAGTCGCCCAGATGATTGATGCGCTGCACATCGTGCTCCAGGAACTCCAACAGGCGGCACACCGATTCGCCAATGATGGTGGACCGCAGGTGACCCACGTGCATCTGCTTGGCAATGTTGGGCGATGAGAAATCCACCAATACGCGCTTCTTGGTCACTTTTGGCGGCTTAACGCCATTACGCAAGAGTTCGCTCAAGGCTGTGGCGGCAAAATCTCTGCAAATATCAAAGTTATTTGGGTGATTACCATGGATTCGGGTGGGCCACCTACTTGCTCAGGAAAACATTCACGAAACCAGCGCCGGCAATCTCCAGCTTCTCTATGATGGGCGATGCAGGGCAGTGTCCTTTGAGCTCGTTGGCAATATCACGTGGCGCTTTGCTAATGCCCTTCTCCTTCAGTTTCTTGGCCAAGCCCATGGCATTGTTGCACTGATAGTCGCCGAACTTGGCGGATGTGCTATTCACCGGCGCAATGATGACGGGCGTGTCCTTGAACTCCGGAAAGGCTGTTGCAATTGCCTGGCCAAACACACTCTCCAAATGCTCGGTGATGGAAGAGGAATCTTTCGGCTTCGCTCCGCCGGCTTTTGATTCCTCGGCAATGGACTGCAGGGACAAATTAAGGATTAGCTTTTGTTAAAGCTAGTGAGGGGATCAGTACATTACCTTCTTCAGGATAAACAGGCGGTTCTTGAGCTTCTTATTTTCGATTTGGAGCTGCACCAGGTCGACGTCGAGCTGCTCCCCATTTTTGGCAGTTTCTATTCTGGCGGCAAGACCCTTCGTCTTGAACTCCTTTAAGGACAGCACTTTAGTATGGGTGTGGAGTGCGGGTTTTTCTCTGCTTACCAGTTCCCTGAGTTTCTGTAGCTCCGTATTTAGCTCGGACATGTTTCCTAATTTCGACTTTTGTTGCTTCGCTGATTAATAACAACAACAACAGCACAACGATGCCACATGGATGGCGGTTATCGACCATCGGAAATCGATAGAGAGGCTAAGGCCAATCGATGCAGTGTTCCCACTTTACCACTTAGTGCCAGTTGAATCGATAGTAATGGTTTGTTAATAAAATACTATCATTGTTCTGCAATCTATAATAATATTGTTACCTTTAGTATAATTATTAATAAAGCAATCTACCTTAAGTGGGTATTTTTGAGTTATCAACCTTAACCGACATGCCCCAGTGGGAACAGCGTATAACGTGCACCTTCCTGCGCCCACTCCTATCGATCCATCGATTTCTCGCCCATCTCTATTGTGATTAATTGTGATTGTTCTTTCGCTAAAAAGGTGTCTCTCAAAACCTTTTATGTGTATGTGTGTTTAATTCATTTATAGATTTTGTCACCTTGTGCATGGACACTTAAGGCGGAGCGAGGGGCACAACTTGAAGGGCCTGCGAAGTGCACAATTGGCTGCGTCGAAACGTATGCATAAATTAGGGGAAACAGATGTGTGTAACGCCGCTCCCATTAAAATTACAAGTTTTACAAATATAAATAGTGGCTAAGAAACGCATTTTCCGGGCAACACGAACGCTGTTGAGCGGCCGCTGCCTATTTATAACCGGGACACAAACTAGTTTTTAAGTTCCTCTGCTGCCAAAGTGCCAAGTGTCGGTGGGGAATTCGTAAAAGTTAAAAAAAAGTCATTATGCAGAGCAATGCAAAAAAAGTTTACTTTATTTTCGTACACCCATACGCATTTTGGCCGAATGTATGTGGGTTCGGCACCTTTGGGCACAAATACACCGATTTTATATAAGGCTCGACCAGATAACAAGCCCCCTTTCGATGATAAGGGATCCCCCTATCATATCATATCATATCGTTCGTATAGGATCACCAATAACATTCCAAAATGCCTACTAATGCGAGAAGGATTCGATGTTTCTTGGAGTTCTATAACTAAAATTCTTCGTATGCTTAAAATAAGGAATATTTGTTATTATAGCTATCTAATTTTGTGACTTACTTTCCCATAGAATCCTTTTTATCTTAAAGAATGTAACTAGTTTTTATTAATCTAGTTCACTTTATTTTAGCAGCGTGCGACCGCATACGTTAATTATAAAACATAAAGTTAAATTGAGTTCAGTTTCAATGGAAAGTATCAGCACCACAGGTCGGCGGCGGAACAACATGCGAATCAATGCCGAGGATAATGCCCTGGATCAAATTACAAAAGAGGTAAGACTCAGTCATCTTTCAGCATTTCTATATACTTATCCAAATAAAGAAATAGAGAGTATTTCATGTATATTACCAATATTAATTTAACTATTTCATAACTAAGATCCCTTATTTTAGGAGCACGAATGTCATAATCATTTTAGACGTAACTGTCAAAATGACAGTTATAATCTGTCATGTCAAATTTAAATTATGTCAAAAGTGGCACTTTTTACCCTTTTTTGTGGAATATTAACTTAAATAATTTTTATTTAAGTGAACAAAATACTTTAAATTTTATGGTCAATTGCTCTGTATAAATCTAGTTATAATACTAAAATAACAAAATCACAAAGTGTCAGTAGTTAACTGAATTGGTTTTGAACATAACAAATCTTTGTAATTCAAAGGGCAACTTGTAATTCCCAAAAAGTTTATGCCTAGTCCTTATTAAAAAAAAATGTTATGAGTAAAACTGCAAAGTAGTGCAACACTTGAATCAAATAAAAATGATTATCAGGCTACAATATTACCTGTATCAACCAACTTTATCCTGTTACTAACCTTATTTTCATGTCTAGGCGGAAGCGCGACTCGCCGCGCGTCGCCAGGCGCGTGCCGAGGCCCGCGAGATCCGCATGAAGGAGCTGGAGCGGCAGCAGAAGGAGCAGGAGATATCCGCCGACCGGGTGTTCGACATGCACAACTCCAGTGGCGTGGCCAGCGAAACCCTCTCCACGCACCCCGTGCGCCTCGCCTACGGCGGCCTGATAAACGTATCCCGTGCCTCAGCATCCCGCCGCAGCAGCGAGGACTCCGTGGAGGAGGAGGGCAGGAGTTTTCGCGACTTCAAGCACGAGCTTAAGGTATGCAGCAGCTGTAATTGGTGTCCTCCTACTGCCTACTAATGTGTACATCCTTTACCCATACCAGGACGTTGAGGAGCGGTTTCGGAAAGCGATGATAACGAATGCCCAGCTGGACAACGATCGCGCCTCGCAGGCCTACGAGGTGAAGCTGCTGAAGGACAAGTGCGAAATCATGGAGGAGTCCTTCGCCCAGCTGCAGCGCGAGTTCAAGGAGAAGATGCGCGACTGCAACGCCCTCAAGCGGAACCTGGACCGCGCCAATCTAGAGCTTAAACTAGTACAAGGACAGCTGAACGAGCGCGACTCGTTGATAGCCGAGCAGGGCCTGCTGATTGTGGCAGTTGAGAATGCCGATGGCAGCGATGCCAAGCGAGCTCTAGTGAGTGTTGAGAACGCAAAGGTGCTGGCGTCCGTTCAGGGTTCTTTAGGTGAATGTCCCAAGTTGCGATGCAGGTTCAGTCCAGGCTCCCGATCATTACCCAACGGCCAACTGCTTTCGTTTCAGACGTAAGACTCAAGAAGTTCAGCGACGAGAAGCAGCGACTGCTGGCCGAGGTGCAAAAGCTGCACGAGCAGCTGGACGAGTATAAGAGCGACGGGATGACCGGGCGGCGCAGTCTCTCGCAAGGTTCCTTTGGTGATGAGAATGACTACGAGGCCCAACGTACGTTACCCATAGTTACCTAATGACAACACAATGCTTTCCGCATGCCAAAGTTTCCTTACTATTTTATATTTACCCCGTTGACACCGCAACGCTTAACAAAAACTCTTTCTCAACTGATTAACCGATTTTCAGAATGATACTTTTTGTTATCTAATATTTATATTTTTATAGTTTTGTATTTATTTTGAAATGGTCTATATATACTTCATTTCCTTACATCCGATGGCATAGATCGGCTGCATTTACTCGCATTTTTGTATACCCCCATAACTCTTGTGTTTAACAATAAATTGTACACAATTATGGCAGTTCTGTTGGCGCAACACCGCTGCAATATATCTGTATTATGCCACGAGTCTTATTTCTCATTACTATCCGACAGGGGAATCAAACAAAATCATTTCAGACCATAAATACAAGCTGCAGAAGGCGGAGCAGGAGATCGCCAACTTGCAGTCGAGCCTAGCGCGCTCGGAGACCCAGGTGATTCGGTACAAGAGCACCGCGGAGGCCGCCGAGAAGGCGGAGGCAGAGCTGAAGGTCGAGCGCCGCAAGCTGCAGCGCGAGGTGAGTGGCATGGTGTTGCTCACAAGCACTTATAACTAATTATTTAATCCGTTTTTAATCTCCCCCAAGCACCGGGAACTCTTGGAGAAGCTGGAGGAGGCCGAGACGTCAAACAACCATCTGCTGAAGCGGCTCGACAAGTTGAAAAACGCCAAGAGTGCCATTCTGAAGGACTTATGATCGAAGATGGGAGCAGCTGCCATCTCGCCAACCATTGAAAGGTCGCACCCGATGACATAGGAGACACACGACGACGACATCATCAAAAGAGAAACATACAAATGCCGCAATTAAAGTAGCACTTCGATAGCAGTTTAATCGGTCTTAGTGGTAGCAAATCGATCATTTTTGAAGGATAATCCAAAATACTCTACCTTAAAAATATATATTTAATTAAAATATAACTAACAGGATAATAATTAACATAACTGCTGTCTGTATGTGTATGTAAAGCGCAAAGCACAAGTAACAATCCAATTGGTTCGGCAGTGAGTATGACATCATTTTTTACTGATACGCGTTGAAAAACATTTTAGTAAAAGAGAGACCCCCTAATGATCACTACCAAAATTGTTCACTTATTTGTATTCTATTGCTAGAAACCCGTTCCGTCGGCCGCGGTCTGCCAAGGAAACGCCCAATAAATGCCATTTTTAAGAAAATTTAAGCCAGCTCGTTCAAATAATTGAAGTTTATTTAAATTGTTTTCGCACTCGATGGTTTCACAACGTGGCAACGATGGTGGATGTTAGTTGTTGCAGATCGTGCTGGGAGGACCACTGCTAGGCATCTAGGACTCCGACTGGGTGGTTTGGCGCTCTGTGGGCAAGAAAACGTACAGATAAGCAATGGGCCATGGCGAGTGGTTTCAAAGTACAAAGATGTTGAGTTAATGGCTCGTTGGCTGTAAATTTTGGGGCCGGAGTGTTGGGGGGTTTAAAAATTATCTCATTTGCATGCAGATAAGTTTTGTTAGACACTTTTGGAATAAAGAACAAAGTTAGGCACTGGACTCTCTTGAGGTCAATGCAAACACTGGGAACAATCGGGTTCAGCCTTGCGCTGGCAGGCACTTACGACAGTTTTTAACTTATTTAATTGGCGACAGAACACCTAAGCCCTTTCATCTGAAAATACGTACAAATAAGGCGAAATGTGAAATAAAAATCCAACTCGAGTGTCCTCTTTGAGCTCTTATAGCGTTTTCTTGAAAGCAGATTTTATAAAGTCTATTTTTTTTACGCTTTTTCTATTTTTAATTGAAATATAAAATGGATAATATTTTGAAAAAAAAAATTTGCAATACTTAAAATAATATATTTTAAGATATGTCCAGAGAATCCTTTGAAAAATAAAGTTTTGTAACATGGGAAGATAAATTGTAGTAAATTTATAAGATCACTCCTTGCTTATAATAGTTTTTGAAGTGTTTTGGAATGACATCGTTTGTTAAATGTACTCCTAAGTTCAAGAGTAAAAAAAAAGTTTAGGAAATGTACCATCTTACGCCTGCAAGTAGGCAGCACTTATTGTAAAAGCGTAGGAAGTGCAAACATTACTATATTCCCCCTCTTCTTTGTTGGCTTTTCTGCTATTATCAATATTTTTAGCATATCAAAACGATTTTAAACATAGAACCAAGACTTTTTTGAAAAGCGGGTTAACCAGAAATCTCTTACAATCATGTTTTATCAAGACTTTTGGTTAAAATTTGATTGTAGGATATTTTTGAATTGGTTGATAAGACTAGTTATGATAGCTTCGACTTGGATTCCAAGTAATCCCTTAAAACCCCAGATAACTTTATATAATGCCTGCTATTCTGCGGGTCAATTGGTAGCTTTAGGCACTTGAAAATCGGGCGAAAAGTGGGGATACGTACGGGCTGGCCTGCCGTTGGCCCAGGGAGTGAACTTCACATGACTCGCGTCGCGCTTGGCGGCATCGGTGCGCAGGGGTCCCTTCAGGGACTCGCGCAGGACGCGGGCGGCGATGTTGGAGTATTGGATGTAGCTGCAATCGGGAATATTTGTATCAATCATGTTATATTACGTTATGTAATCCGGCAGCGAATGTCTTTTCGTGGTAATTTGGAAGCCACCACAGTTCGGGACAGGCCAGACACACTTGTGTAATGCTTACGTAAGTCCGGCAGCTCTCCAGGCAGTCATTGTGATCGTTTATTCGAAATATATTCACGCTACTCAAAATAATTTAAGATATTTCCTTTCAGAATCGGACTAGTGTGGCCGCAGGAAAGTTGTCATCGAAATTACCGCCTGGCTATCAGAAATATACTAAAAAATACCACACTAATGTGGGTCAAAGTAGCGTCATTGACTTGGCCACGTCAGCGGAACGATGGAAATGGAACAGCTGACCTGTTTCGTTATGACATACTTATTTTCTGTCAATCAAAATAATGACAGTTCCCGTTTTGGAACATAAATTATTATTTCATAAGAAGTATAACAGCAAAATAAATAACAATTAAAAATAATTATTTTTTAAATACTATAAAAAAAATGCTTCGGCATAAGCCTTACAGTTTATAGTTTTAAATCTGCAGATCGAGGATTATTTCAGATCAGATTTAGGAACAGTTTTTGGCGTTATGAAGGTCCTTTCTGATAGCTAATACTATTAGAAGTCTGAAAATCTAAATTTCTACCTCAATCTAATGTTAAATGGGTGCTTTTCGATTTCTCTCTACTAATCATAATTTTTTTAATACTTTCCCCTTTCCACTTTAAATAAGACCAACATGAAATAAAGGATATATTAGATTATTTATTTATCATTGACTTTAAGTTAGACTTTACAGATAATATTTTAAAACTTAACAGAAGAAAACACTTAAAATCTAATTAAATATGGTATATATACAGAACAAAAAAATTTGCAATATTCTTCATCGCGGCAAAGAATCGATCTGACGAGTAATTGCTGAATTTATGTTTCCATAGACGCACACTTAAAAGCAGAACGCAGGGGAGAATTACTTATTTTTCACATAATTAGGTTTCTCAATATTCTTGACGTATTCGAAATAAGTGTTGTGTAATTACTCATTTTCTAATTAGGTTAACAAGTCCGATTCTAAAAGCAATTAGCATTGTATCCGTATTTTACATGTTATAAATATGCAGTCTAGCAACTTTAATACAGAGTATACGCATTTTGCAGATGCTCGTGAATTCCTGTGTGGTACATATATAAAATATATATTGTATGTACATTAATATTTTAAACAAAGCGCCTTGTTCGTCCGGACATACATTTTTATAGTTTAATAAATATACTTTTGACTGCACAGAAGTGTAATTTATACATATATTTTTTTTATTTCTTTTTGTTTAATGCAAATTAATTTAAATATTACACTATTATATAATAATTTAGTTACAAAATAGAGCAATTTGCGGAACAGCATCTTCCAGAACCGCCTTTACTATTTTGTCTTTGATCTAAAATGAAGGAAAATCAAATTAGAAACAAATAGGTTTTGGTTGGGCAGAACTTAATATGGCCCTTAGGGTTTTATAAATACTGTAGGAGATACTTATATCCTAATAACTCACCTTGTGAATTGGGCTCTGGCAAATTATCACGTGGCACTAAATGCATAACAGTCGTTTTGCCTAATGGAAGTCCCAGCGCTCCTAAAGTTACATTGCAATGAAGAAAACGGCCTTGATAAATCAAGCGCAAGATTTCGGCTTTTGCTACAGTTTCGTGAGTCCAATCTGGAAAATATGGGAAACATGTTAGTATTGTATAGATTAAGATGTTGGAAGTACATATGGAGGGGTATGATGTATGATATGGTAGCCGAACACTGATTTCTATGGGTTAACCAATAGGTTATAGACAATCCCATACAGAAATAATCCAATTTGAACTGCAATCGCATGATCCGAGTTGGAAATTCCATATTATTTACACAATATTACTTATTTAATGCGAGCCCTAACTTATCTTTATGAGAAAAGATCAAAGAGCCATGCTCTTTCATAATATATATCCTTTTCATAAGCCTTTTGAAGGCTTAAGCAACAGCACTCCATTATATTCCATTATTTGGCTAAATAAGTCGTAGGGTATTCATAAAAATAAACATAGCACTACATTTACTCACCTTCTGGCCAATTATCAAATACTGTTTGTGCAATATCACCTGCGGAATCTGACGGGCTAAAAATAAATTCTTTTGTTTTACCACTAACAAGAATGAGGCGTAGGTTAATCTGGAAGTACAAAAGATTTTGTTAGTAAAATATTCTTATAAGCGTCTTAAAATTTAAAGTAAAAGAGAGATATATCCAAGAGGTTTATAGGAAAACAGAAAATAGATTCTAGGATTTATCCAGCTGTCATAAAAACTATTTATATTCTATTTCGTAAGCAATTAACATTAGATAAATAAATAAAATATAAAAATCCTTGAACATTGCTGGCACAAGAGCACAGAGTGAAATCAAAGTCTACCCTGATTGGCCTTCGATTAAGTTGGGAAGGTCAATTTCGTAACAGGGGCTGTGAGCAGTTGGCAAAAAGTTCAAGTGTCGGTTGGGAAACACTTCCTGCATCTACTGCACACCCAGGCCTGGGGTTGCACAGGCAGGTCTACGGGCTACACCACACTTACTTTATCAGATGGTATTGTTCGATGCATTTTCTGTGTGGCCAGCGGAGTGATGTTGGCCTTGACATTGGTGCAACAATGGGTGGTGACCTCCGCGGGGCTGAGGATTCCGGACCCAGAGCCTTCGGCGGCCAGCGGGGACGAGGGCTCCGACGAGGTCATCGTTGGCGAGAAGTTGGCCAGCAGCTGATGCTGATGCGAATGGGGTTGATTATGGACGTGGGTATGGGTGTGGGTGTGGGTGTGGGCGTGGGGCTTCCCCTGGTATCGCAGCGATGGGGGCTTCTGGACCAGCGCGTACGTCTGCCGCTGGTGGTGCACCGCCGCTATGGTGTCGGTGCAGTAGGAGAAGGGCGGAAAGGCCTGCCCGGCCGAAGACTTCCGCTCCTGCACGCTGGTGACCAAGGGCGATGTCGCGGACCTTATCGCCCCCAGGGAACCAGAACTGGAGGCACTCGACGACGTCAGGGAGTACGAGCGCTTCGGATTCAAGGACTTTCGCTTCTGCTGCTGCTGTTGTTGCTGTGCCTGGCCAGCTGCGATGGCAATGGTGGCTGTTGTTGTGGTCGCGGCTTTGCTCTCCTGGGCTTGTTGTTGCTGCTGTTGTTGCTGGACTGCAGTGGTTGTGGGCTTTTCGATCGAAGATGTTACCGACATGGCGAGAGGGTGCTTTTCCCAACTGGGGCGATTCCTCGGTGGCTCGCTCACTGATCCGACAGTGGGCCAGGGCAGCACATCGAAGCGGGCAACTTTTCTGGTTGATTGCAGTCGATTCCCCCGTTGGCCAGTGCCATTTTGCTGGGTTTTCCCCGATTCGAAGCGATTGGAGGCGACTTTCAGCGCTTTTCACCGACTTGATGTAACTTTCGACTGTTCGCCAGGCCACTAGCAGTGTGCGCAAGCTACATGGCTCGCTTTTCGGCCACTAGAATTTTAATTGGATTGCGTTCAATGGTTTTTCCACCGAGTGAAACAATTGTGCGACTGCTCCTCCTCTTTTCTCTTTCTTTCTCTCGATGTTTTCCTTATATATCTGCGCACCCACACTTGCCCGCCTGCCTGCGTGTGTATGTGCTTATTGTGCCCAGTGTCCAGACACTGAAATAGAGCGAAAACGGTATGTGTGATGAACAGGGGCGCTGGGATGCACATAAATTACATCGATAATGGCTTATTTGCAATGCCAAACTGCTCAAACATCTCTCAATTACATATTAATGTCTTTGTACATATGTGCGCGTACGTGTGTGTGTGTGCGCGCGCTGGTATTGGATATAAAAGTACTTTCGCGTTCAATTTTCCTCTCTCTCTCTCACACTGTTTAATTTTTTCTTTGCGCTGATAGCTGGTTTAACCTGCAGCCAATGGGGTGTTGCACTAAAGCGATATACCTGGGGTTCACTTGGGTTTTACCTCTTGGCATTTATCCTAGCCCGAGATGACACAATTTTTAATTTTCCTATAACGACACGATGGTAAATACTTATACATACTCAATTTTTTGCATTTATAAAACCAGTGTGACCAGAGTGCGCGAGCAGTAAGCAGCCAATTATGGGCGGGTTCCCCTGGTAGGTATTTTTTCGCTTGGCAGGTCCGAACAGCTGATGGTGGGGAAATAAATGGGGGTGTTTACACTACCACTAAATTATTTAAGGGGGTTATATTGAACAGATTTTTGAAAAAATTTTATTTTTAGCAATTAAGAGAGGAAAATCTTGTCAATTTGGCATATTTTATTATAAAAAAAATAATCGTACTCCCTGCTTAACGTGCTTTTATTACTAAATATATTATGCAGGTTTTTTATATTTTAAATAAAGTATTTTTCCCACCGGTCACACTTTTCCAACTGTCCGAAGTCATGACTGCCTCGAAACCGCATATTTTGATTATAGAGCCCTTCTACGGGGGCAGTCACAAACAGCTGATTGACACACTGATCGAGGGTGGGTTGTGTGATACCCTATTTATTCCCTTAACCACAACACAAATTTGCAGGTCTCCGCGAAGAAGACTATGAGTTGTTCAGCCTTCCCGCCAAGAAATGGCATTGGCGTGCTCGTACCTCCGCCCTGCATTTCTCCCAGCTGATACCCCTCGATCACAAGTACCAGGTGCTATTCGCCAGCTCCGTGCTCAGCCTGGCCGAGCTGATTGGCGTCCGCCCGGATCTGGGAACCTGCCGGAAGATCGTGTACTTCCACGAGAACCAGCTTATCTATCCGGTGCGCGAGGTCAAGCAGCGCGACTGCCAATACGGCTTCAATGAGATCCTAACCTGGTAAGCCCCTACATCACATACCTCTCCATACCGCTCTACTTTTATTATAACACATCCCTCTCAGCCTGGCCGCCGACTTAGTGCTCTTCAACTCCCAGTTCAACTGCACCTCATTCCTGGATAATGTGCAGCCCTTCCTTAAAATCCAGCCAGACTTTAGGATAAAGCAAATTCGGGAGAAAATAGAGAAGAAGTGCCAAGTGCTGTACTTCCCCGTCAAGTTTCAGCGATTTCCCAACAGAAGGGACGGCCCAAAAGAAGATAATCCTGATCCCAGGCAAGATCGGGAGTGCCTCCACCTCATATGGCCACATCGCTGGGAGCACGACAAGAACCCCAAGTTATTGGCTGAGGCGCTGGACGAGCTCCATGGCCGCAATGTGGACTTCAAGGTGACCATATGTGGCGAGAGCTACCAGGAGATTCCAGAGGCCTTCGTAGACATCCAAGAGAAACTGGGGAGTAAGCTGGTAAACTTTGGTCACCTGGATCGAGAGCAGTATGTGAGGACCCTGCTCTCCGCGGATATTGTCATCTCCACTGCTGACCACGAGTTCTTCGGCGTGGCCATGCTGGAGGCCACCTACTGTGGCTGCTATCCCCTGGTGCCCAATAGGTTGGTTTACCCGGAGATCTATCCCAAGGAGAACCTGTACAACACCTCCAGCGCTTTGGTCAAGAGGCTCTACAACTTTTGTAGAAATCCCAGGGTCTTTCGCACGCAGCGCGATCAATTTTTTGAAACTTTCAGTTTCGAACGCTTCTCGGCACAGCAACTTGTGCCAAAATACCTGGAGTTCTTAAACGGAAGTATAAGCTAGGGATGCTTTATGGGAATCCTAACTAATCTGTGTATTTGATAAGAAAACCTATCAATATATATACAAATCATTGATTGTATTTCCTATGAGCCTGTTTTCCATTGTTATTTTATCTATGATTGTAAATTTCCTGACACAATTCCAAGTTTGTGTTGAAAACAACCACCTCTCACTTTAAGCATATTTATTTATTAAATATACGAAAAAAATGGGATACAATTGAAGGTGTGTGTAACCAATAATGCAATAAATGTAGTATTTAAATCATATTTTGAAATGCGTTGCTCATCAAACGAAGGAGTTATCAAATGTATGTGCAATTTAAGGGGTCGTACGTATCTACATAATTATAAAAATGATACTCGTAGAATTTGGGTGTAATACCTGTTATAGCAACTTGAAAAAATTATAGCGAACCGAAGCGGTCGAATGAGTTGACCAAACACTTTTGCTTCTCGAAGTTGAGCGAGCGCGGTATACAGGAAAGATTCTTGAGGCACGCATAGGCCTGCTCCTCCATGAATATTTGATCTTTGGTCTTGCCGCAGGCCACCCGAGCCCACTTCGGATCGATGACGTGATCGTAGGACAGCGCACCGCGGTACTTGTAGCTTCTGCGGTTGTGGAATGGTCGATTCTCCTTGCGGCCCTCGTCGAAGGGCAGATCCTGCTCGCTGCAGAGCGTGTCCTTCAGTATGTTGCTGGGCGACGTGAGAAACTTGCTGGGCGTCTCCGTTTCGAAGGGCTGAATCTTCTTGGCGTTGCTGCCGTTGGACATATGGTTGGAGCTCCATGTGGAGAGTAGGGATTTCCTGGCACGCTTCAAAACCGGCGACTGGGCATTGTTTTCGGTGCTAAACGAAGTGCTTTGGTCGCCACCAATCGTCATCTTGGAGTTGTTGCCATTTAGCGAACTGCTCAGATGCTCCTCGTGGATGATCTCAGCCAGATCTTCCGCCAGACTGGACGGGCTAGAGGGCTCGTAGCGACGCCCATCCCTCTTCTTGCCAATGGCAGCCAGGGCCTTCTTAAAAGGCGTTGGGGTCCGAGGTCCCAGTTGGCCTGAAATGGAGATGATCATGTTTTCATGGTTCTATGGAAAGTGTATATATATATAACTATACTCACTCTTGTGCGGAGTTTCGATGGATGAGGTCTCCAGCTCCTTCTTGATCTCCATGCCCACGCGATTGTACACCTTGGTCACTGGCGTGCTGGCCCGCAAGTTCATGTCCTCGAACGTGGTCAGGCAGGGCGACTTGAGGAAGTGGCTCGGCGAGAAGGGTAGAGCTTTGATGGGCGTGATGACGGGCGAGCCGGGCAGACGGGGCTTGGCGGCCTCCTCCTGGCCGAAGACCCCGTTCGATGGACCAGCCTGGAGGTGAGTTTCGGGAATGTTCTTGCGCGGCCGCTTCAAGATGTTCGGTGTTTGGCGCGGCAGCGACATCTTCATATTGAGGGTACCCAAAGAGCTGAGGTAATTATCGGTTCCCGAAGAATCTTGCGACTCGGTGAGCTCAGGCCTCACATTGTTTGCCTGCGTGCCATCGGCATTATCCGATTTGGGGGCTGGCTTGGCATCTGCTGTCTCCGTGGCGGAGGCCTTGTGCTGCCCATTATTATTATACTGCCCCTTGCTGACGCCGCCCGACTTGATGAGCGTTATGAGATGGGTTCGCGAACTCTTCAAATCGCTGCCAGATGCATTCACCGACCTGCGTTCGGCATCATATTTACGACGCATTGTTGAGTTCCAGTGGTTCTTGATAGCGTTATCAGTGCGGCCGGGCAGCAGTTTGGCTATCTTGGCCCACTGATTGCCCAGCTCGATGTGGGCCTGGTAGATGATCTTGTCCTCCTCCTCGGTCCAGGCCGACTTCTTGATGTTCGGATTGAGGTGGTTGTGCCACCGCTCGCGGCACTGCTTGCCGATGCGCCCGTTCAGGTAGCGGGCGATGAGGGTCCACTTCTTGGGCCCGAAACTGCGCACCAGGTCGATGACCTTGTCGTCCTCGTCCCGCGTCCAGGGACCCTTGATCAGCTCGGGGTTGAGCACCTTGGCCCAGCGCTGCTGCAACTGCTGCTCCATGCGGTCCTTGAAGTGCGGCCCGATGAGCTCCCAGTTCTCGCCGTGCTTCTCCACCAGCTTCTTGAGCAGCACGTCCTCGGATTTGGACCAGCGCTTGCCGAAGCCGTAGTTGGGATTCACGGCCCCAACACTGGTGCTGGTGCTGGTGCCAGTGCTGCTGCTGCTCTTGTTCTGACCCTTTTGGCCGGACGACTTTGGGTCCGGCAGGGAGACCTCCAGCGGGCAACCCGAATCGACATTGCTGTGGGGTGTGATCAAGGGCGACTCCTTGCCGCCGTCATGGGTGTCCTCGGTCTCCGAGTACTCGGACTCCTCGGAATCCGAGTTGCCGTCGTAGGCCAACAGCTCCTCGCCGTTCTCACTGCTGGCACTGGCCATCTTAAGTTCTGGAGTACGATATATGGCTGTGGTTCGTAAAGTGTTGCTGGGCTAACTCTGTTTGCGCGGCGAGCAGAAGTGGTAGATCTCGGGATCGGACTTCTCCGCGCGCCGGAAGTAGTGAACGTCGCGCTTGCAGTACAGGCACTTGTAGGGGTGATTGCTAGAGTCGCAATTGTGGCGGTTGCCGTGCGTGTAGACGTAGTGAGCGCAAATGTCGCTGAAGGAGAAGCTCTTGAATTGCTGGCGGCAGGTCAAGCATTGGACCAGTTCACCCTGGTGACGGTGATCGCTGCGTAGTATTGGGTGCGTCGCATCGTTTTCGGTGCGATCGAAATCGAACTGTTCGCTTGGCGGCCGAATCAGGATTGGATTCGACTGCGGACTGACGCCAATTGTGCTCTTGATTACCTCGAGGTTGCAGTTATTGGGGGATCTGTCCATGGGCATGCTCAGCCATCCAGAATTGTGATAAACATGCAGGGTGAAATGCTCTCACTTCACGACACTCGTACACCTATGCCAAACATTATGCCCTATGTAGCTTATATTTTGGGTGTAAAACTAGCAGCTAGATCGCTTGCACATGCATATGGGTGTCTTTAAGTCACACTCCCACCATTTCGGGTGCCAACTGTTGCTCTAAATTTACGCACTCTTCGATTTTTTGTCCAATTATTCACGTTTTTACACTGGAATTTCACGGCGTCGTATCGTTTATTATTTCAAAATTCAGTATTTAGAGTGACCTTTCGACAACCATCGGCATTTGCCCTGAAAAACGATGGAAGCCGTACTAGAAAAATACCCGTTTGATACAAAGACACGTTTCCACTGCAGCAACTTTCGATTTCGCGTCCGATAGCAGGGTCGTTAGTTTCGATAGTCAGCGTTCGCTTCCTTGTGGCACTAGCAATTTTTCAGGATATATTTTTCTGGTTGGATCTGTAATTCACATATCAAATGATTAAAATATATTTTTAAATTACCTATTATATATTAAAAATTATCAAAACCTTTATTGAGTATAGCAGTCTATTTGTGGTGGTCTACCAATATATTTTATATATTTATAAATTCAAAAACTGGATACTTCCTTTTAAACTATGATATTATTTCATAACTCTTAAATTTAGACATTCCTTCTTAATTTAGACATATACGAAATAACCGAAAAGAATTTTATTTTTACTTGAAAAATTACTTTTTTCGTGGTCTTGTTTTGAATGTTTGTTTTCTTTTTTGATCCACGGTTTAAAGCTTGCATTTTTATAGATGTATAATTTAACACCCTCATTAAAACAATCACTTCAAGGTGTCACAGAAAAATGTATTTAATAAATTACCTAAAACTCAAAATGAGTTCATTTAAGGTGTCCCTAATTTGGAATCCCCTGGATTCAGCACTTGACGTACATTAATATTAATACGCGAATCGGAAATATAATTCGAAAAAGGAAGCCAAAAATTGGGCTGCCCCACATTCTGAAATAAATCCATATCCAACAAATGTGATCCAATATTAGCATCATCGTCATTTTCATTTATCAGGGTAGAAGGCAAAAGAGACTGGATTTTAATAATACGGGGAACGGCGTGATAACATAGACGTGACTCCTCTGACATTATCATAACGTCTCCACACCGAAGAAAGACTGCGGAGGGTTTTTCTTCCAAGGTCCTGCCTCCGATTAAAAATATTGCGGTCTGCCCAAAACTGTAAAATATATATTTAAAAAAATTAAAGTTAAATCAAAGAAAACTTTTTTAAATTACCTAAACGAGAATAGCGGGGCGGATTTATTGGGCTCGGAGTGATCCGTATGGCCCGATAAAGTACTTCCAACCGGATAATAATTTACTATTGCAGCTTCCGGCTTAAAATCACTGTAGCCTAAAGTGGACGCAAACATTCGGCACAGATTGCCCAAATCTTCTGGGAACTGTGACTGCATCTGCTCGTCGTAGTGTTTTGTGTCCCAGTTGTGATGATATCCAAAAGTGGTCCAACGCATCCCCGATTTTATCCGTTGGAATTCTTCCCCATCGCTGCGCAGATTAAGCTGTTTCCACCAGTCTGCTCTTACCGAATCTTCGAAGAGTCTTTCATTTAAGTTGACAATGTTTGGGGTCCTTGGATAATCCCGTAAACAGCGAGCAATCCAATAACGCCGGCCTCGCTCTGTAAATGGGTTCCGGATAATAATAATACCAGGATGATGAGTAAGTGCGTAAGATCGCCAGTCATCCGGCGACTTAATGCCAGGCATCATCTGAATATTGCTTGCATTGCTGATATCTAAGCGTTGAACATTCTGCGATAGTAAGAATAATGATAATTCCAATATTAAATTGCATGTGCAACAGGTCCAGTACTTACAATATCTTTTTTTTGATCGTTTTGCCTAGCCTCAATATCATCTACATTAATCACCTCCGTTAAGTCGGGACTACTGGTTTTCGCCTTGTATTGCTTAAAAGCTAGCTTAAACATAGTTAATAAATAATATATACAAAATAAACAAAAAATATACAATTAACTACGGGTAGTGTGACTGCGTTTGGAGAGATCTGAAATGCTAATCAGCACGTTAGAAAATCATGATTGGGGATGGAAATAAATCGATGTCAAGGCGGCCGGCCTTTTCTTCCAGATGTTTGGGGAAATTTATCATCCAAATGTTGTTTACTTAAAAGCATCATCATATAAATATTTTGGGAGAGTATTTAAAACCTTTGTTTCTCTTCAGTGATTCATTTGTGACTGTGTTTTTTCGATATTCATCGAACCCAACGTATCATATCGATATGTGAAGAAGATTAAATTAAAGAGATTTCGTTTTCGGCTGTTCTATTATCATTTGATAACTCTTTTATTAGCAATCGTTCAATTTTTTATTGTAAGTGTCACGAATCTACTATTAAACATCCCTTAAATATCGTATCAGTGGGAACAGCATAAATATCGAAAACGCTTATTTATATCTGGTAAAAACAAAATAAGTGGCTTCAAATTAAATTTCCTTAAAAAAAAATTAAATCATACTTCTTCTATTTTAAAACTTGAAAGATTGGTTTCTAGTTTGAAAATTAAAAAGGATCCACACGTCCCCCGCACGCAGTGTGAACGCGCTGGTCCCCAAATGTGTATCCATGCTATCGATGACAGGCGAACACATCGATACTGCTTCCTTGCACCCTTAATTTGTTTCTAGGTGTTGGCTGCCAATTGTAGAGTGCAAATGAAAAGTTACAGATTGGTGGCTTCGTTAACAAAATTTTCAGTTATTTGTGTAGTTGAAGACGGGAATTTGTTTTGCGTATAAAAAGTTAACACTGCGTGTAAGTAGCGTTTGGTCGTCGGCCAGGCACTGTCCGGTGAATGAAAAACTTAAAGAAAAATTACTGATCTATGGTAATGTGTGTGTATGTGCTAAAAGAAAAAAAATTTTCATACTCCTCGACGAGTGGGGAAACTGCATTAGTCTCCGAGTATTTTCCGCCTACATATACGACTGTCGGGGGGCGCAGTAACAAACCGAATTCGATTCGAAAACGAGTGTTTCCACGGCCTGTCCCAAAAGTATCCGTATCTGAGAGATATATTCTGTGTGCCTGCCTGCCCGAACGAAAAATGTTCAACGTTTAAAATTGATTATTTTTTTTTTTTTATACCTATTTCCTTCCCACTCTTTGCCATGCGTGCGCTTACGGGGGCGCCATGGGTGCGAGTGCGACGACCACTCGTCGCGACTGTTTTTGTCTCACCGCCCGCTCTCTGAGACTTCTGACCTGCTTTCGCCGCCGCGCTTCCAATGGCGCACGGCGCGCACCCACTGGTCGTGCTCCTCGCTCCAGTGGCGCGGCCCCCCGAGCGCCGCGGTGGTGGTGCAAAAATTGCAATTTTGGTGTACAAAAAAAGCAAAAGGAATATATCCCGTATCCCACGGCCAACGTCCAGCACGGGCGAGCAATTCCAGCCGTGAAATCGCATCGCAGAACGCGTTTCGCGAAACTATAAACCACAAACTCCCCCGGGCGGCCCCAGAACACCTCTGCCATCTTGTTCCACCCACAAGATCTCGTAGTTTTTTCTCTCTATAGTATCCACACTTTGTGCTATCCCAGTAATCAGACAGAAAGCGGAGCGGAGCGGAAGAAGCAGAGAAAATCCCCTTCAGGAGGTCCCCGTCCCCTGCCGAGCCCCAAAAACATAGTATATTTAACGTGACCCACTCCCCTGCCGGGATCGCAAACCGAACAACCATATCTAGCAAGCGAAAAAGTTAGGAACCCCAAAATAAAAAAAATAAAAAACCCAATTGGCAGGGCAGAAGGACGTGGACTTGAGCGTCATAAGGCGCGACCAGTAATATTCCATAAGAAAAAACTAAAAACCTCAACAAACCGAACTCTTGCAGAACACAAGTTCATGATTAATCCATGCTAGAGAGAGAGAGTGCACAAAATAACCGCCGTATGCAAGCGTGATCATCCCAGGCTTCTCCTCCCGACTAAGCTACTGGCCAGCTTAAAAAACCAAGCGTAAGTACGACCACATCCTTGCGATGCACTTGCTCTTGCCCGGGAAGTCTCTACATTTGTTTACCTCTCCCCCCGCCGGGTGTATGTCGCATATGCCAATAGCACATCCAGCGAGCGAGTGGAACCAGGATCTAGTTGAGACAGAGCCGGCTAGAGCCGAAACCGCATCGGAAACCGAGCATCCGAGCATCCGATCATCCGAATATCCGACAACCGACTAACCGCATCCTCCAGCCACCAGGCCATCCCGTCTGCCCGCCACCAGCACCACCGCCACCAGCAGCAGCACCACCACCAACGATCACAAGATGAATGAACTGGACAGCCTGAGGCAGGAGGCCGAATCGCTAAAGAACGCCATACGGGATGCCCGGAAGGCGGCCTGCGACACATCCCTGTTGCAAGCGGCCACCTCGCTGGAACCCATTGGCCGTATACAGATGCGCACCCGCCGCACATTACGCGGCCACTTGGCGAAAATCTACGCCATGCACTGGGGCAACGATTCGCGGAATCTCGTATCGGCCTCACAGGATGGCAAGCTGATCGTTTGGGACTCGCACACCACGAACAAAGTCCATGCCATACCACTGCGATCGTCGTGGGTGATGACCTGCGCGTACGCACCATCCGGTAGCTATGTGGCCTGCGGCGGCCTCGACAACATGTGTTCAATTTACAACCTAAAGACGCGCGAGGGCAACGTCCGGGTATCCCGCGAGCTGCCCGGCCACGGTGGCTATCTATCGTGCTGCCGCTTCCTGGACGACAATCAGATCGTGACCAGTTCCGGCGACATGTCGTGCGGCCTGTGGGACATCGAGACGGGACTGCAGGTGACCTCGTTTCTGGGACACACCGGCGATGTGATGGCCCTCTCGCTGGCGCCCCAATGCAAAACGTTTGTGTCCGGCGCGTGCGATGCATCGGCCAAGCTCTGGGACATACGCGAGGGCGTCTGCAAACAGACCTTCCCCGGCCACGAGTCCGATATCAATGCGGTGACATTCTTCCCGAACGGACAGGCCTTCGCCACCGGCTCGGACGATGCCACCTGTCGACTGTTCGACATCCGGGCCGATCAGGAGCTGGCCATGTACTCGCACGACAACATCATATGCGGCATCACATCGGTGGCGTTCTCGAAGAGCGGACGTCTGTTACTAGCGGGCTACGATGACTTCAACTGCAATGTGTGGGACACGATGAAGGCCGAGCGGTCCGGCATCCTGGCCGGCCACGACAACCGTGTATCCTGCTTGGGCGTCACCGAGAACGGCATGGCGGTGGCAACAGGATCGTGGGACTCCTTCTTGCGCGTCTGGAACTAAGGCCACACCACCAGACCGGGCAGCAGGCAGCAGGCAGAACAAAAACAAAAGAACATAAACATAAACGTAAACGTAAACAGAAGAAAGCGAAAGCGAAAGAGAAAACCAAAACCAAAAACAACATGAAAATGGTAAAAAGAACTTCAAAAATGCATTAAAGGGTGGGGTGGGGTCAGGTCAACGGTTGCGCAGTCTGCGGATAGTGTTTCGCCCATCATCCCATGGTACATTGTGATCGAATGTACGCGACGATGGTGACTCGGTGTTACCTCTGTGGTTAAATATTAATTGAGTGCCGGACGTTTTGAATATGTGTGGGCGCAGCTAGTTGACTAGAACGTAGACCACAACAACAAAGAACTTTATATACAACATTATTTATATTGCTATATACTTATTAACTAAAATTATACAAAAAACAAAACAAAACGAAAAAAAAAACCACAAAACAAATAAAAAAAAAAACAAGAAAACAAAAAACCGCAGACATACGCAGCAACATACAAATAGACATACACACGCATACAAGAATATTATTAGTGTAAATGGAAAATTGAAGAAAAACAAAAGCGAGGAAAACGCAGAAGGCGCAGAAAACCAAATGGAAATGCAGTGGAGACGAGCAACGTTTGGGGCCCGCTGAAGATAGTCAGTTGTTTAGTCAGAATTCCGGTTACAGCTACAGTTTAAAGCGTACGTAAATTAAACTTAGTTCCAATCGCATTTCACTGTGGGGAGGTGCAGCCGCAAGCTGAGGGCCGAGGGCCGAGCATCCCGGGGAGTCCCCGGCGCACGCCAACATCGCATCAGTCGGTCCGGCCAGCGAGTCGTTTGCACCTTGTAAAAGCTAAAGTAAAAGTAAATGGACAAGAGAAAGATGGTATCATTGTAATCATGTATGTCAACCAGTAAAATACATATTCTTTTGCGTATAATACATAACTTCAGAAGTGTGGATCCTGATGAAATGACGGGTGGCAGGACGAAGGAAGTCAAATAAAGTTAAAGCATTTAAAAAAAATTAATGAAAATCACGGCAAAACAACCTAAAGTAAATGAAAAGAAAACAAAGAAAAACGAACAAGAAAAAGGAAAAAGAAAAAACAAAAAAATTGCGTAATAAACTTTATAAATCAAGTAATGAAAACAAAAAAAAAGAAGAAAGTAAACAAAACACTATAACAAATTTTTGTCTTATTATGTTTAAGTCCCTAATTTATATACAAACAAAAATAAGAATGATTTAAATAACATATATGTAAACTATGCATTAGTGAAAAAAGTGGAAAACTATTTATATATAATATGATGGCCATATAAGCTATAACAATAAATTGAAAACACCTTTAAATCTTATAATACATTTATAAATGTTTAACAAAATCTTAACAAATACATTCATAGAATTGCGGCAGTAAGGGCATTAAACCATTGAACCATTAAGCATTAAGCATCATGCAAATAAGTTGAGCATTTCACCCTCTCGCCACACAATTGATACGATGCGATACAGTTCGACTTCTGTTCACCCAATTCTCCCCAGTTCCCGTGAGGTGCATGCAACACACATATGGCTTATGCGCGGTTCGAGGGGCACAGAGCGATTGTAGAACAACCAAAAACCAAGCTTGTATTGTGAGAACACTGATATTGTCCTGCTGTCCTACGAACACACTGAATCGTCAAGTTCTTATCTACTTTTGTATGTTTTGTTATTTAATTAATTTTAAGCGGCAGCATAGTTCATTGAAAACTGTAATAAGCTCGGCTCTAGTTTATTGACCTTCTCGAAGTATTCTCCCGTGTAACCCTGTGTATCCCGGTCCGATAGGCGAATAATTGTGATCTAAGGCGCACAGCAGATTCAGGCAACGATGACGAGCAGTCCCCCACACCAAAGTAACGATAGAAACCAATCAAAACTCGAAATCAACATTTAAAACGGACAGAATTGTGTACTCTAGCGAGTCTTGGCGCTCGATCATGTTGAACCGAATATTCCTATGTATACATATGTGTTTATACTATTGGTAGGCTTGCAGCAGCTCTGCAGCTCTGCAGCTCTTGGCCATAGATGGACTTACTTACGTTTAGTACATTCTGGACATTCTAAACTAATGCTGTTTCGAGAACTATGAACTATGAAGAGAACCACTTTGTAACATTTAAATAATAAAGTATAATAAAACATACGATAATCCCATTGTTTGACTTGAACAAGGAGCAATCCGAGTCGATTGAGTGCTTTGCCAGAGCTAGAAACGCGCCAGAGTGAGTCCATCTAGGGCTAGTCGTAGCAATTGCCCACACGATACACGCACGAATTACGAATTGTCGGGAATTACTAGCAATTTTGTACTCCAGCCAGTAAGTTAATCAACGTATGTACTTTTCTATCACAGCCCCAGGGGGCGCAGAGCGACGTGTTATTTCTTTTTTAAACGTTTTCCTTTTTTTTTTTAAGAGTACTTTGTTATTACGTAGAGCGCGCGCAAACCCTCAAGTATGTTAATATCAGAACCCCTCTCTATGTACGTGTGTTTCCGTGTAAATTTAATTACGTATACGTTATGTTTACCCATATGTGTATTGTAATTTAATTAATGTTTTATTTGTCTACCTAAGGCCTAGGACCGGCAAATCGAACGAAATGGTTTATTTGTAATTAGTCACTAACATGCATTGAAGCACACAGCCTGTCAACCAAACCAATTGAAGTTTAATGAAAGTAAAGCAAAACATGGTCATGTAATAAACACACATACAACATACATATTTGAATGAAAACTGAAGATTACTAACATTAATTTATAATTTGTGTCATAGCCGTCAACTCAGCGTTATATCTAGAATAAATAATAAAGAAAATTGTGTTAAGCAACTGCTGCATACATATATCATTTAATGTGCGGTGCCCACAGCACAAGCCGAAACCTTAACTAAGCGTTTGGTCTGTCAGGAGTTCGGGTTAAAAAAAAAAAAAAGCTGGCTTGCTGTAGTCATACATTCTATGCAGCACAAGACTCTTGGGTTTTGGACCTCCTATTCGAAAGTGTCTCAGGAACACCCTTCTCTTAAATATCCTAAGCTTGCCTCACTAAAAATTAAATAAAAATAAATAATGTACTTACTTTAAAACTGGTTTAGTTTCCATTTTTGTATTTGTTTATTTCAAAAGCGTAATATTTGCTTTGTTTATTTTACAATTTTTAAAATTCATCATACATTATTTTAACCTAAGTAAATATTTAATCTTTAGTCTATCAAATGATCTATCTCATAGTTATTACTGGTTTAGCTTCCATTTTTGTATTGTTTTTATTTCAAAAGCGTAATATTTGTTTTGTTTATTTTAAAACTTTCAATATATTCGTAATACATTACTTTAACTTCTATAAATATGATCTATCTTATTATTATTAACTTATGTAAATATTTAATCTTTAGTCTATTAAATGATCTATCTTACCACAATAATAATAATACCACAATATTAATTTAATAATTTAGTAAGGAATTAGAGGCAGACAAATAGGGTTATATTTACGGGTTCCTAAAACTTTTAGATATCTGCATTCTATGAAAGCAGTGGGATTCCGTAAATGATAGATAGCCTAGTTCGGGTTGTGACGTCAAGGAACTTGCACTCTGTAACCGGGTTTCTAGGTTACAAAGTCGAGGTAGAATTGAGGAGTGAGGCCACTTCTTAGGTGTCATATAATTGTGTCAAGAAGCTCCTTGAACTGTTGTTGATGATGAGCACCACAGCTTGAAGACGGCAGCTCCCACGACGATTTACTAAGATCTTATAGGTTCACTCTGGTAAGATATATAAGTTAAGATAAATAAAAAAAATAAATTAAGATTCAAATTTGTCTGAGTCAATTAAAAAGTTAACATTGAAACTTTAAACTATCATATATCATATCAAGAAAGACGTTTATAAATTGAAAAATGTTGGACTAAAGCGGCAAAGAAAACCAAAAAGTACGCTTCGTCAAAAAGGGACGGCAGTTATTGACCCACCCTTCTTCATGTCATATCCAAATAAATAACGCTTTTAAAAATGTCATCCCCAACGTAAAAGCTATAATTTTAAATTCCCGCCAGAAAAAATTAAAAATCATATAAAATGTTGCATATATTTTACATACATCCTTTTGTTTACATTTTCATAGTGAACCCCTAAATTGCCACCGTTATATCAATAATTTAGGGTTGCACGGGATAAATATCGGCTCAATATCGAGAATCGCGCTTTTGCTATCGATAACGAGGCAATACACTGGCCCATTTGTTATCGCACTGGGCGAACAGCTGTCTTTTGTTTTGGTTTGTATAATAAATATAATTCAATCAGCAATCAGCACAGACGGCACAAAATAGATACTAGATACACATGCTTTAATTTGAATTATATTATATAAAATCATGGGTTGAGAACAATGTTGATTGGGGGGAAATGAGCCCGATAGATGGCGTTTTCTCCGTTTTCAGAATATTATACATAGATGCTTTGGAATCCTTCGGAATAAATAGAAGCAATTAAAAATTGTCTGATTTTATATAACAGAAAAGTTTGAATGGAACTCAAGAAACTTTTGAAAGCCGATAAGGCAAGAATATAATATACTACTCAAGAATTCACGGTATATGTATTATGTTTGACCTTTACCAATGTTACATTTAAACTTTTCCACTACCAATTACATATGTCACATAGATTAGATTATGTTTAAATGTTTATTGCAACTGTTTGTATACATAGAAATCACAGCTGAAATTGATGAAATTTACATTTCAATTGAGATTTCATAACGAACTCATTGAATTTCGGTTTTGATGGTCCATGGAATTTGTGACTAATACTGTGCATTACAATAGGAAATCAGAATTCATGAAATATAGTGGTTGAGTTGAGCTGTCAGGTGTTTTTCCACAATTCGAAGGGATGATAAAAGCTCTATTGAAATGGAAAGTTAAAAATGAAACGGAATATGTGTATGTTCAGATGCACACAAATATGTATTTTGAAGAGGGTCTTAATTAACAGTAATAAATGGTTATGAATAATACTCCATGGCCTGAGATAAGAAAATGACATATGTACACACAAGGAACACTCATAGGTATGACTAAAGAATAGAGAATTATTCAATTTGGAGAGTTCTTTCTTAGTAGGAATACAAACTTTAGTTACAATTATTGTATGCCCATTTACCTATGTACATCTGTACATAATTTCCAATTGATATTAATCAAGACATGCTTATGTTTGTATGCTTGTGCCTGCTTACATATATACATGCCGGCAACCAAACTTGGAGTGTATGAATTTTCATATGTATGTATGGATGTACGGATGTGCAGTTTCTAAATTCGCATGCTCTCTCCAAGCTCAAAAAAGCTCAGATTCCAGCAACAAAATTGAGCAGGTAAAATGGAGTGGTCACAAAAGATAACACAGCAAGCATTTTTTGAATTAAAATAAAAGCTATCTTAAATATGTATATTTAATTATAAAAATTAGATGTTAAATAAGTTTTTTATGGCCTTTTAAAAAACATTACAAAAATTTGCATAACATAACAAACCTTGTTTGAGTAACAACTCTCTTATAAAATTATTGGTTATTAATAATATTTTTGTTTAATCCCTTTCCTGCTTATTTATTTTGTATTATTTTTATGTTATTTATGGCAATATAATAATATATAAATTTCTTTGAAGCCCCCATTGAACAGCTCTCCGAAAATATTATGATTGCATCTTATTTTTAAACAATATCTTGAGTTAAAATATTTTATTTGGGTTTGTTTTATAGTTTATCTATTCCAATACTGAAATTGTTCTAGAACACTGCAAAAGTACGACCACTGGGTAGCACTGAGCTTTGGGATGAGAGAGCCGAAAGCTCTTTTTATTGCGGCGGTTTGACACGCACGTCCTTCATCTGACTTTGAAAATTTTCTCGCCCGAGTTTTCGCCCATAGAAAGTGCTCAAAATTTCTCAGCCAGCACAGTCGATTCCTCGCTAGCAAGCCGAAAGGTAGTGGAGCTCTCCTCTTGCAAACCTTCTTTCCTGCCAATCTCTATTAACTGCATTTACTGATATATGTGTGTACTGTGCCTTCCAGATAAACAAAGAAGTTAACCATGTCGAAGATCGGAATTAACGGATTCGGACGCATCGGTCGTCTGGTGCTGCGCGCCGCCATCGAGAAGGGTGCCTCCGTGGTGGCCGTCAACGATCCCTTCATCGACGTCAACTACATGGTCTACCTGTTCAAGTTCGACTCGACCCATGGACGTTTTAAGGGCACCGTGGCCGCCGAGGGCGGCTTCCTGGTCGTCAACGGCCAGAAGATCACCGTTTTCAGCGAGCGCGACCCGGCCAACATCAACTGGGCCAGCGCTGGTGCCGAGTATGTGGTCGAGTCCACTGGCGTCTTCACCACCATCGACAAGGCGTCCACCCACTTGAAGGGCGGTGCCAAGAAGGTCATCATCTCGGCCCCATCCGCCGATGCCCCCATGTTCGTGTGCGGCGTCAACCTGGATGCCTACAAGCCCGACATGAAGGTGGTCTCCAACGCCTCGTGCACCACCAATTGCCTGGCTCCCCTGGCCAAGGTGATCAACGACAACTTCGAGATCGTTGAGGGTCTGATGACCACCGTTCACGCCACCACGGCCACCCAGAAGACCGTCGACGGACCCTCGGGCAAGTTGTGGCGTGATGGACGTGGCGCTGCCCAGAACATCATTCCAGCCTCCACCGGAGCTGCCAAGGCCGTTGGCAAGGTTATCCCAGCCCTCAACGGCAAGCTCACCGGCATGGCATTCCGCGTTCCCACGCCCAATGTGTCCGTTGTCGATTTGACCGTGCGCCTGGGCAAGGGCGCCTCCTACGATGAGATCAAGGCCAAGGTTCAGGAGGCCGCCAACGGACCCCTGAAGGGCATCCTCGGCTACACCGATGAGGAGGTGGTCTCCACCGACTTCCTCAGCGACACCCACTCGTCGGTGTTCGATGCCAAGGCTGGCATTTCGCTGAACGACAAGTTCGTGAAGCTGATCTCTTGGTACGACAACGAGTTCGGTTACTCCAACCGCGTCATCGATCTGATCAAGTACATGCAGAGCAAGGATTAAGCACGGAATCCAGAGTAATACCCATCCGCACAATTTGAAAGTTAAAGTTAGAGGAGGCGGTAGAATGGGGTGAGACACATCAGAAATGGATCAGTAATGGATCACATAATATTAATATTGCTCCCCGGCGGAGCATCATGTATGCGCTATGAAATATGCTTCTGTTTTCGCTCTTCAATTTACCAGCCACAAAACAAAAAAACACATTGGAAAAGTTTAAATACATACATCCATATACACATAAATATGTTTACTGTTGTTGAATAAAGTTTCACTCTGTGTGTAGTTGTAAAAAAAGATATTTAAGTGTTTAAATACTTATTTTGACCTTTTCGTTTGAAATGCGTAACAGGAAATCAAAGTACAAAAGCTAGATGTGTATATTTTTGACAGTTTGTGGAAATTTCAAAAACCATCATCGATTTTTCGTAAAATATTTATTTTACATAATTTCATCGATTACTGGAAATGGAATTTACATGAAAACTTTTTTAAATACATCATTAAGCATACTTGATTTTTAAGTAATAAAAAGGAAATACGTGCTTTAAAGTTGTCATCCTTTTAGAATACCAACCAGGGGTGTTTCTAGAAGGATTGAAATATACTTGAGTTATCGATACCTGTACCTCCAAAAATGTATGTATTCCGTGTGGAAAACTTTTCAAGTAATCATATCTGATGGACAAGTTTCTGCTAATTGAATTCATTGAATTAAATGATTTAAAATTGTTTTTTTTTAGCCCCAACGTACGTTATGTTTTTTGTAATAATTTTAACTTTAATAATATTTTGATTTAATTTTATTATTAAATATAAATAAAGCTTAAGCCAGCTGTTCTCATAAGTAGAAAACGCAGTTTTTTCCCGTATCAACGGCAGTTTTTCCTTTTCAATGGGTATCGATAAATACCACTTGGTATTTCGGTACTTTATAAAGTACTAAAAATACCATCGAAAGGTGCTAGGCAAAATGGGCTAAAGCCCGATAACAGCCGTTTATCGATGAACGTCACATATACCGAATTATGTATACTTTTCAGTATATAAATACCGAAATCGCATCGCAACTGGCATGGCATGTAAATAAAATAATCAATTGACGAAACGCTAAGATAAAATGTGAATTATTGAACATGCAAATGTAGCAACTGGACCCAAAGCATCGTAACAGGCGAAGACCATTGCAACCCGATAAGTGTGGGCTAAAGTGGTCGAGTGAAAACGCGTTAACTTGTGTAAAACTGGAGTGGCGAACAAAGAGTATGTTTCCCCGAGTGATTTTGTGTATGAGGTGGACAAATTTTCACCAGCGAAAAATAAAATAAAACATTCGTGCGCCCCCGTAAAAGACGGAATCTAGAATTCTCATCTTACGTATGTGCAGATAGTCTGTATACATATTGGTATATATATGCGCGTACATATGTAGGTGGGAGCTGTGTGTGCGGAACCCATTTATAATTAATAATTCGAAACGGTGTCAAAACACCTCGGATACCGTCGTTAATGTGGAAAAGCAGCTTTCGAGGCACCTTGAAGTGTACTATTGGGATGCAATGAAATTTTAATAGATGTCCCGTTGCACATGTGCAACAGTGCGTTTCTCTACACATATGCCCGTCTATTTTGGTATATGCACATTTAACATTTCAATGTTGTCCCTGAACGGGTCGCCCGAGGTGTTTTCCAATTGAGAAATGGTGAAAAGCGTTCCAAAAAAAACCCTTAAAAGAGTGTGTATTTGCCTAAACATACCAACTATTTGTAATGTACACATGCACATACATATGGGACGTTCCATGTCGTATTGGCAACTTTGTGTGTACATAAGAGAGTGTGTATGTATGTACATATGTATGTATGATGTATTTCGTGGTTCCGAGAGGAACGAAATAATAGAATGCAAAACGCTAGTTTCGGGGGTTTTAAAGTGTTTCGGTGATACATTTGTTGGAAATATCTGTATTGCAATCCGTTTGCGTGAGATAGCAATTTTTTTTAAGTGAAATACCTGGTTTCTCAATAGTTTAACAATTTGTTTCGTTTTCGTTCAGTTGGAATGTCCTATTTACTCCCGAACGTACATACAAACATATGTGGGTCAATGTAGACAATGCTCGTGAAGACTATGTACATAATATAGCGTTGTTTGTTTTGTCGGTATGTATGTACACCCGTGTCCAGCCATACGTATGTGTTGATGCAGTATCTTCCGAATGCTATCTCGCAGGTTACAGCACTGTCCCTTAGCTTGCCCCGCACTTTCAAGGCTGAACTGCCCAGCCTCCGCGCCTCCACCAGCCAGGAAGAGCCCATCATGAGGGAGTTCTGAGAGCTGCGGGACTTCGGCTTGCCAATCGGTGGGCTAATCAGAACGGAAAACATTGGATCTCGAAGACTGAAGGCAGGAGCACAGGTTTGTACCGAGTGATAACCAGGGACTTCTTGAAAAGGTTACTTAATCTGCCAAAATACATAGGTATTCCATGTACTGCACATAGTTGCGGGGGCGAAAAGGCGTGGTCAGCATATGGAACAACCATGAATTCCCAGTATTGTCCTGTATTTTCCTACACTTATCCAATAGGAATTCTCAAATCCTAACATTTTCCTGACATTTTTCCTTCTCATGCCCATAGAAATTCTGATAACTAATATTTTCACGCATAAGAACCCATTTTTTGTATATATGTAGGCATTCTATAATTACTCTATCATTTTAACTCTTATCCCATATAAATTTTAATATCATATAGCATTACTCATTAGGTTATCTTGGCAAATTAATATTAATATATGGAAAACAAATTATATCTGCGCTCTAATATTATAGATCATATGATAGCTTCTGGTTTCTAGAAACTGAAATACAACCTCTTTTCAAGTAAAATATAAGATAGGCCCACAAATATTTCCATTATACCTACGAGAAACACTTATTTTTATTTTATTTCAGATAAATCTGTCAGGTGTTATCATGTCCACAGGAAAATACCTTTATCTCAAGGGATCCAGGAGTTTGCGGTCCCCAAAGCTGAATTTATAAAATGCACAAACAAGGTACTTGGCAATCAACAACCATAATTCGCACTTTCTAACCCTACCATTATTATTTTCACCAGAATCTGGTTGTTAACAACGCGCTTCTGCAAGAAAACCCATTTATACCGACTCTATAGACATGAAAGTAAAAGATGTAAAGCCGCGTGCACGCCCTGCATAAAACCATAGACACCCAAGAACCGCAGTCAGTTTAGTATTTGGCATCCCATCCGGATAGCACTCAGCATGGGAGCCAACACGTCGAGCAGCAGCTACCCCACGGTGGCCTCCTCGGGCGGCGCAGGCAGTGGCAACTCCAGCAGCTCGAACGGCAACCTGTCGGCCATGCCCGTGGGCATGGGCGAGATGTCCGGCGGAGCAGGTGCTTTCGGCAGCAGCAGCAGCAGCTGCGGGCCCAGTGGGAACGCCGGCGGAGCTCCGGGCATCGTCATCAGCGGAGCACACTACCACCGGGACCAGAGGAGGAAGCGTGCCACTGGCTTTGCCACCCTCAAACGCAAGTTCATACGGCGGCGGCGCTCCTCCAAGGCCTGCGATCACGCCCGCGTGCTGCGCGACTTCGTCTCCGATTGGGCACCCGTGGAGCTGGCCGCTCTCTGCGAGGAGTTCGAGGCCCTGTCGGCGCTGAGGGATTTGTCGGTTAGCAAAGCACAGTCCTAGAGTCCCTTAATAGATCGTTTATTAACCCAAATTCCCCTACAGGTGCAGGCCGAGCTGGCACGACCGCCGGCCGCCACGTTCAAGCAGGACCTGGCCGCCATCTACGAGAAGAACCTGTGCACCGATTGCGACCTGGTCTTTCGCGGAACGATATTCTCAGTCCATCGTGCAATTCTATCGGCACGCTGTGTATACTTTCGGGACCTGCTGGCCGGATGTCCTGGTTTCGGAGCGCGCATCTGTCTCGAACTACCCACTTCGCCCATTGACGTGCAGCTCTTCTCGTCGCTCTTGCGCTACCTATACACCGGCGATCTGTGCCCGCACGATCCGAACATAGACATTGGCCTGCTGCGGCAGTTGGGCAAGGATTTTGGCACCCCCAATCCGCTCGAGCACGATCTGCGCTATCTGCTGGAGACCGGGGACTATGCGGACGCGGCGCTCGTCTTCACGGCGGACGGCAGCAACGACTATCTGCGGCAGGACTCGGGCACCTCGGAGTACGGCTTCCGGCCGAAGATCGAACTGCCGTGCCATAAGGCGATCTTGAGCGCGAGGTCACCCTTCTTCCGGAACCTGATTGCGCGTCGCACACGCAACATCGACGAGTACGTGGAACGTTCGCTGCACGTGCCCACACGCATCGTGCTGGACGAAACTGTTATACCAAAAAGATATGCGCGCGTGCTGCTGCAGGCCATCTACCTGGACTCGGTGGACTTGACATTGATTTTGCGCGGCGTGGGATCGGGCACGTCGGCTGGCTCCCTGGGGGAGGTGCACGCCCTCACCAATACGGGACGCGTGCGTCCCACCACGCTGGAGGAGGCCATGGAGTTGTATCAGATCGGTCGTTTCTTGGAGCTGGACATTCTGGCTCAGGGCTGTGAGGATTTGATTCTGGAGTGGCTGTCCATTGAGACGTTGCCCACGGTGCTGAAGTGGGGCTGCCAGCCCTACGGCTCCGCCTGGGTCTTTCGCCAAGCCTGTCAGTATTTGCGCGAGGAGTTCGCCGCCGTGAGCGCCTCGCCGGTGTTGCACCAACTCGATAAATCTCAGTTAATACATATTCTGCACAGCAACTTTCTGCAGGCCTCCGAGCTGGAGGTGCTGCAGGCCGTGCTCAAGTGGGGCGAGCAGGAGCTCATCCGCCGGATGGAGGATCGGGAGCCGAACCTGCTATCCCACACGGCCCACTCGGTGGCGCGCAAGGGGGTGAAGAAGCGCGACTTGAGCGACATAGAGCTGCGTGAGATACTCTCGGAGCTGCTGCCGCTGGTGCGCATGGACCACGTCCTGCCGCCGCACTGCGAGGTGCTCTGCCAGGCCATTCGCCGCGGCCTGGTGAGCACACCGCCCTCGCACATGATCGGCGACGATCGAGAGAACCTACGTATCAATGCCTGGATTCGCGGCGGCAAAAACCAGGGGCTGTACGTGCGGCCCCGCCTCTTTATGCCCTACTTCGAGGAGGTCAAGGCCCTGCTGGAGGACCGAATGTCCTCGTCCCACCACCAGGTGGAGCTAATGCGCATGCGCCGGTGTCGACACCCACCCGACATACCGGACACCCTGTACATGGTGTCGCACATGAACTCCAAGGCGAACAGTGATCTTAGCACCGTAGAAAACCGTAGTACTGATGGAAACGTTGATATATTAGTGGGCGCCGCTGTCATACCACCGCCAGACAACCAAACCCTCCTGGCGATGCGCAAGCGGGAGCACAAGCTGCGCCAGTCGCCCATGTGCCAGCGTGCCCTGCTGCTGCCGCTCTCGTCGAAGAGCGAAATCGATCGGCAGATACGGCTGCGCGTGGTGAGGGAGTTCAATCTGCCCGACGAGGTGTCCGACCTGCTGGAGATCGCCCTGCAGGCCAATCCGGGCCGCAGCGAGGGCCATGCCGAGGAGGCGATGGCCACGACGTCGCAGAAGGACGACCCTCTGCTGGAGGACGAGGATCAAAGCCCGCCGCCATCGCCGGCGGCCACTTGCTCAGTCTCGCGACACACCAACGTGGCGCCGTCGTTCCTGTCGCCCATGGGGGGCGGCGGCGGCGGCGGCGGCGGCGGCGGTGGCTCCTCCGTGGCGTCGTGCGGCACCGACGCCGCCCATCCGTGCTACAGTCGAAATCTCACCTTCCCACGCCACCACTCGAACGGCCTGATGGGCGTGGCCAATGCGTTTGGCTCCGGCTCGGGTCCCACGCTGCAGTGCAGCTACTCGCGCCTCTCCTCGTCGGTGCACCAGCGCAACGACCTGCCGGCCCTCATCACCGAGGGCGACTTCCGGTTCCCCCACGGCAATGGCCTGGGGCTGGACATGGGCGCCGAGGGCGGCGCCTGCGGCCTGGACGCGGCCAACAGCCACCTGTCCGAGATGATGCCCGACGTGGCAATGGCCACCGCCTCGCTGGGCCAGCTCCACCTGACGAACAACGGGGCTGGCTGCGGCGCCGGCAACATGGGCGGACGCGCAGCGAGCAGCAATAACGACATGTCCGAGAGCTTGCAGTTAGATCTAGGCGATGGCCCGAGCCCCCACATCATTGGAAGTGCTGTCGGTTCCATGACCCTTCGAAACATACAGGTGAGTCGCTGTCAATCCCCGCCTTTTTGCCCTAACTAAGTCCCAAATTGTCTGATCCCAAAGCACCAACTGCCAACAAACAACTATCACCACTTTATGCAGCGCTCGAACTCGCCCTTCGAGATCCTGCGGCAGGGCCAGCCGTCGCCAACATCACATCCACAACATTCCGGGACATACAATTCTGGACCACCAAGGTTTTTATAGAGATTTCGAGTGGCCCCCGATCACGGGCATTATTTTAGCATGCCTTTCTAAATAAAATCCGATACAATTAAAACTAAAATCTAGATAAATAAAACAAACTACTAAATAAATGTCAAAACGATACCCTTTCCGATGATCTATCAATACATAATATAAGCTGGAATAAGAAGAAAATATACAATTTTCCTGCAAAACGTTCTTAAAAATGGACTTTCGCTGTGGTTGTGCGAGGCTGGTGGGCACAGTTGTTGTAATTCGAAAAAAAATCCATAAAAAGGTAAGTGTTCCACGTCCTTATTGGGTATAATAAAATATTATTCAATATATTTTTTGGGATTCAGATTTTGCTGAAAATACTAATTTTTTAGTGGTTTTTCAAGCGATGTTTTGACAAATCAAGAAGTACAGCTGAAAGACGATACATTTTCTTTAAAGTGATAGGGATCGTTAGCAAAGGAAGCCAGCCGCTCAAAACGGTCGATCTTTTAGCTGTACGTTTTCATTTGGCGGAACTTCGACTGAAAAACCGGAATAAAAATCGGGTTTTTGAAAAAATCGTATTTTGCGAATAAATGAATGTTCAATGTTCATTACAGATATATAAATTCACATTCTGAAAATCGTATTTTGCGACATTAATAGTCAATATTTTGCCTGCTGTAATAAAAATAAAGTCAGACTGAGGAGTGTCATACCTCGTTGAGCTCGTTGTTTGATTGCCAATTAAACCTGCAAATTACAACCTTTGAAATGTTTTGCTCTTACAAAAAATGCGAAGTAGTCGGATTCCGTTTCAGGCAAGAGGCGTGGGAATGGCTCCTACTTTTCCAGATCCCCAGTTCTTAGAATCACTATAAGATATACCCACCGAATACTAAATATTAAAATATACTACCAATACACATCCTAAGCTAAATGTATTATATATAACTTATATGCTACTTAAAATAGAAGAAATATTATTGTGAATGCTGGCTGATTACTTTTTGCATATTGGCTATGATCTATAATATGTATTTGTGTACATATATGCATTGCATAATCAATTAATAGTTAATAATTAACCACTGCTTTTAATTGTCCGGTCCGAGAGGTACGCACATATTTATTTGCTTGAGTCCATTAACAATATGATTTTTTCTTTTCTGATTCAAAGTATTTGGTTTAGCTTAAGGAATAACTAAAAATATTTTATACACTAAGGTACATACCTGAAGACGTTTTCGATGCTCTGGAGTCTTGAATGATGACACCTCCGTATATATATCCAGTAATCATTGCAAAAGCTCCATATCCATGCATATTTATCCAGTGACTTGTCCAAAAGCACACAATCCTTCGCAGGAACTTCCGGTCAACTGTTTTTCGAGTGACCATGCCATCCATTTCTACTTAGAACTAGAAGAAGAAGAGATCAATTTGTTATTAGCATATCAATGACGTGGCCAATTGTAAGATTTATAAGTATTACATAACAATAACTTGCTTAGTTTATTTATAAAACATAAACATTCAACGTGTCTGCAGTTGTAAGTTGGATGTTTAATGTTGTATGTTTAATGTTGCATGTTACATGTTCAATGTTACATGTTACATGTTGATTACAATGTTGCACATCGAAAGTTGCTTAAGTTCACCTTTAGTGACGACTATAAATATTTAATTAACACCTGAATAGGGTTCATACCTGGACAGGATCTTGATGCACTGCATCCTGGAGTCCAGTGTCACCTCCATATTGTCCATTCATCTGTCCAAAAGCACCAACATACACACACACACACACTCGCCGGAACTTCCGGTCAACTAGATTTTGGGGTGACCATAGCCCACAGGTCATGCATTTTTGAGCTAGAACTGATTGGGAATTATAAGCTCCCACCGAAGTAATTAATTTGTAATTAACATTTTCGATGACGTGGCCATTGTAAAATGTAAATAATATTGAATATTTTTATAATGTAAAGTTATTTATACAACGTAAACATTTAACATGTCTTACGTTGTTAGTTGTATGTCTTTTGTTCAATGTTACATGTTGAATATAAACTGTTGAGTTTTGCATGTAAGTATAACTGAATAATTGTATAATTTCGTTTTCAACAATAAACATTTTACATATTTTAAGTTGTAGTTGGATATTTTATGTTGAATGTTACATGTTGAATATATGCACCCCCTAAAAAAATGAAAAACATTTTCAGAAATTAAATATTAAATATTTCTTTGAGTGATGGGGATCGTTAGCAGGGGACACCAGCTGCTCAAAACAGCCGGTCTTTTTGCTCTGCGTTTTGATTTGGCTAAGCTACGATCAAAAAACCACTAAAAAAGAAGAATTTTTCGCCAAAATCTGAATCCCAAAAAATCCTGATGCACCCCCTTACAAAAAATAATGAAATAATTTTTTTAAGCTAGCAACTATCTGTAAAAATGTCACATGCTGTTACTAACGTTGATTATTTCTTATAGCTGCAAGGGTATACAAACTTCGGCTTGCCGAAGCTAACTTCCTTGTTTCTTTTTTTTTTATTTTTCACATATTATATTAGAGCAAAAATTCAACATTTTCCGAATTTAATGCCAATGAATTAAAAATTAGACTACGAGTTCAACGAGGTATTGCATTCGAAATACTGATTTTTAAGGGCGCGCATGGGTAAAATATTATTTTGTCGCTCTATTTTCTTACCTACGATGGGCAACCTCTTCCTACGTTGCTAATAGTACTAAACCCTGTTCTTAGTCGTGGAAAAGAGCGAGAGACCAACAGTGGAATACCTTTGTTTTCAGGTGCTTTGTGGTACTCCAATCAGAATATTTTCTATTCATTTGTGTCACGGGATTGCCCATATAAAAGATCAGGAAGAAGGTATGTATATAGGTCCATAATTGGAATATATGATAACCTAGCCATCAACATCTTAGTCATAATCTCCGTAACATTCGGCCAATATTGATTTGTCACCTGGATAATGTTTTATATCGCAATATGGAAGTACCGATCCCTGGACCATAAATATTTTGACTTTTAATTCCCATTTTTATAAGTGTGCTTAATGAAAACCCCCGAAAATCAAGAGCAGTGAAAACAGGCTTTTTCTTTGTAATGATTCTATTTTTAGTTTTATCAATTTTTACATAAATTGCGTATATGATAATTAGTCCTTAAACACGTAATGCACAAAGGGAATGAAGCTGTCACTGATATACATAGAGTTATGTATCTGTGCATGATAGTTTGGGTTCCGCAGGCTGCATGTTGATGTCATATAACTATGAGAGTTCTTTGTATATAAGTGTATGTACAATCAAATTATAATTATTCTTGCTCAACATGTCTCGGGGCTGTCCTTAGGCTTACGTTAATATTATACAAATAATACAAATACACTTAAACTAAACTTGCGAACCTAAGTTTACTTTTATGCTGGTAATTTGTATTTATTAAAAATAAGTAAAGTTCGTATTACTTATATGTGACGTTTCATCGCGCGCGACCCTACTAAGGATCGAGGAAAGTATTTTGCCAATTCGGGGGACTCAGTGCTTAGGTTGAATGCTAGGTCTGAAGTATAAGGAAGTCTTAACCTCTTTTAATTTGATTTTTGTTTGCCACAAACATCTTCTCTCGTCTCTCCTCCTCACCTCACAAACCAATGCAGTGTGGTGTGTGGTGTGTGGGGTGTGGGGTGTTGTGTGTGTTCAAGAACCATAGTTAGTTTAGTTACAAAAGCGTTGCGCTTCGGTTATTGGCGTTCTCTCAGGCTCAGAATGATGCTGGGAGGAGGTAATCAGGATGGGACTCTGGCGTACATGCTGGCATTTTGGTGGAGGTGATCGAAATTTTTGGAAAACTTCTTTGTCTTATTCGCTTCTACAATTTTGGCTAGTAACGGTGGCGAGTCTCTTATCATCGACTCGGCGCCACCGACGACACTGGAGATATTCCGATGACACCGCCGGGCATCGAGCTCAGGCCAACGCCGCCTGCATTCGAGACAATGCCCATCGTGTGGTCCGCCTCCTTCTTGGCGGTGACCGACGGCTGGCCCATCGAGTCGACGCTAATCATGTGCTGGACTGGAATGCTCCCTGGCGCCGGCGGCCCGGGCGCCTTGCCCATGGCGGGGACACCAGCATGTTGGGGCTGCTGCTGCTGGTTCGGCGGCCCGGGCTGCGGAACCCCCGACGATTGCACTACGCCGCCAGACACTATCTGCATCCGATGGTGCGGCGGTGGCGGGCCCAGAGACCCCACCGAGGGCGGAATGGGACTCGGCTCCTTGCTGCGCAGGTGCGCCGCGGACTGGGCTGCGTAGATGTTGATTGCCTTCTGCCGCTCCTCGGCCTCGTGCCGCAGGGCAGCCTCCATGATGGGGTTGTAGCGCAGCATGGGATAGGGATCGCGGTAGGGATCTATGCCCCAGCCCGGCGGAGCGGGTGCCCCGAAGTGCGTGATGGGTCCACCGACACTCAGCGTGGGCGGCATCATGGTGCGCGTCAGGTGCGATGGCGGTGGCGCCAGACCATGCCGACTGGCCGCCATGAAGTTGGCATGATGATGGTGCGCCGCCGCCGCAGCTGCATTCGCTTGGGCCGCCGCCAGCGAGGAGGAATGGTAGCGCGGATCGCCGACGCCGACTGCCGCGGCCGAGGCACGCAGCAGCATCACATCCTGCTCGTCCTTGGTGCGCGGATGCTCCTCCTTGATCCGTATCTCCGTGTTCAGCTCGCCCACGTTCCGGTGGGGAGAGCGATCGCGCACTGGGGCCGCTGAAGCAGCTGCCGCCTGCACCGCCGCCGCCTGCTTGTTGCTCTCGTTTATCCGCTGCTGCTGCAGCATCCGCTCGCGCTCCATATCCCGCCGCTCTATCTCCCTCCGCTCGCGCTCGCGCTCCTTGCGATCGCGCTCTCGTTCCCGCTCCCGTTCCTGCTGCTCGCGCTTCAGCTTCTCCTCCTTCTCCTTGCGCTCGCGCTCCTCCCGCTCGCGTCGCTGGCGGTCGCGTTCCCGCTGCTCACGGTCCCGCAGCTCTCGTTCCCGCTCCTCGGCCTCGCGCCGCGCGTTGTCCAGGCCGGGATCCGTCTTCACCGGCCAGTTGGGAGACGCCGCCGCCGACGAGGGGTGATATGCGACACTCCGCTGCATTGCATTTGTCCTGAAAATTAAATATTTAAAAGGTATTAGTAAGGGAAACTTAAAAAATCAAAAAGACAAAACTATCTTTCCTTAAAATTGAATGTAGAATTCTTAGTAAAATTTGTATGAAGTTGAGAATATGATTTCAATACTATATGTTATTAAAATATATATCTATATTTAAATACCATTATTTAAAAAAATTATAGAAAAACATTAAATATTTAAAATGTATATAATATTATATATATAATCTTTAATAAATAAATATATTCTACTATAAAAGTAGTACATTTTTTAATAGTTTGCATTTTTAATAATATTTTTTAAGCGTAACAAATGAATAATTCTATAATCAATAACCCATGAAACTTGTACAATCTTCTAAACTCTTAAATTGTTATTTACCTAAATGAACTTGCCCCTTGAACTTATGAATAACAACATTTTTGGGTAACACGACCATAAGGAGTGGCGTTCTCTTTCATTTTGATCAAATAAAAATAAAAAATTATATCCTTTATAGTAATAAAAATAAATAATTACCCTTTATAATACAATTAAATATTTATCCTTTATAATAAAACAAAAATTTTAACCGAAATGGGTTTTCAAGAACACAAAAAGGAGAAACCATTGAATTTTCCAAAAAATCCCTTTGCCACAGCCTTCAATTATCGATTTTTCCCAAAACAAACAACCTCTCTGCTTACCTCCACGAGTCCAGGTGGCCACCGAAATGCGTAAGCCCTGTGAAACCGAACGGCGTCACATAGCGTCCGAAGGGGGGAACAGCTGTTCCTGTGGATACCATTGCAAGAGGTTAAGCCAAAGGCCGTGGTGAATACTTATTTCCCTACTTACCAATATGACTAGGTGGTGCTCCGATGAAACTCGCGGCCAGGGGAGACGGCTCAAAGGCCAACCGACCTGGCAGGGAGCTGGCGAACGCTGCCGACGGCGGCATCTCACTCGCTCGATGCAGAATGTGCTGCGGCGGCGTGTTGAGGCCCAGCGTGGGCGTTGACTTCATGCCGAGCACCGACGCAGGACCATTGGACACCAGGACACCGCCGCCGACCGCTGGGATGGCTGCCATATTGTTCACCGGCGTGTTGGCTCCACTGGGCATGCCGCCGCCCCCGCTGATCAGGTTGCCAGGCGGAAGGGGCGCGCTGATCGAGGAGGCACTCGACGACGCCGTCGGAAAGCCCGTCTTCTCGGTGCTCTGCTTGTTCTGGTGGTAATAGATTTCCCACGCGATGCGAACGTGCATGGCATTCCAGCGACCAGTTTTCTGTAGGGAAAATAAACAATTATTAGGTTTTAATAATATAGTTTACAAATAATTAACTAAATAAAATTAATAGCCCAAAGCTGCTTTTGCCTACATCCGTTCTTTTTAAGAGAAAACGAAGAAGTCTTCTCGAAGATTTAACATGACATTGAGAAATGTGCACTTAAGCTAACCAGTAGCTCAGCTTGTTAATACTCGTTATTCTTACCTTGGGAGCAAAGGAAGTCAGGTGGTTGGGAGGCATGAACGGCGTGGGCCCGCCTAGGCCACTGTGCAAAAGGCCTGCCGAGGTGTATCCCGAGTAGCCTCCCGTCGGCAATCCCATGCCAGTGCGATAGAACTGGGGATCGACGGAGGAGATCTTTGAGATGTCTTTGAATAGCGGCGGGGGAAATATTTGGCCAGAGCTCGGTTGCACGGCCGTCAGGGGAGTCGAGGAAGCCGACACTGGCGGAAGCAACTGCGGATGCTGGTGGAGATGTGGGTGCTGTTGGTGCTGGAGATCGGTTCGTAGATACGTTGAGGAAGGCGGCGTGGGGGTGACAGCAAGGCCAGATCTGTCCAGGAATCTGCTATCCAACTCTCGCCTCAGCAAATCAGCTTGATCATCTGGAAAAGTAACGACACATATTAAGTACTCTCTCTTGGAACAGAAATGTGAGTAACACCTACTTTTACTTGGCTGAAAAAGCGATTCCGCGGAAAAGGGATGCGGCGCATTTGTGACCGGATTCGATATCGCCGCCACCGTGGGCTGTGACAGCGATGAAGCGGTGGTGGTGGTGGCTCCCGCCGTCGTTACAATACTGCTCATCGAGTGCGACACTGCCGGAAACTGCGAGGCGGAGGAGCTGATGATGGCCGCCGAGGAGGTGGCCGGCGATGGGGACGAGGGTGGCGGCGCTAGAGGTGCTGGGAAGTAGGACGACGAGGACTGAAAAGGGGGATTTGTGGCGGACACGTGAATACCAGCGGTCGTAGGAATGGAAAGAGGCGATATGGCGTTGCAGGAACTTCTCGCCGTCGAGGCCGCCTGCACCATGCCGATGCCCATGCTTGAGCAGCTGGAGAGCGGCGGAGTGGGACGGGCACTGCCACTCGAGACGATGGGCGTTGAGGGAGCACTGGTGGTCACCACTGCGTTGGCAGGAGAGCTGTGAGAAGGGGACAATTAGTTGATTGGACTCAGAAAAAGACATGTGTTTGCTGCTTACTTCAACCACAGCGCTGCCTTCGAGGAGTACGAGGAGAGATTGCCCAGTCCCGGCGGCATTGAAGAGCTCGAGGACAACACTGGGGTACCTGCACCTCCATATTGACTTGGCGCAATGCCGCAAAACGAGGATCCCATGCCAATGCCCTGCGAGACGACAGGCGGCAGTATTGTTGAAGCACCGTGGGACCGCATATTTGTACTGCAAGGGGAATACATTATCAATTACAGATCGTTTCACGGCAGGATTAGCTGCCTCGCCACTCACCTGTAACTGGGATCCCGATCTTTGCTGCAAGGACTCTCCCCCTTGGGGGAAATAACCTTCTGGATCACAGATGATGACGCTGACGATGTCGATGGCGATGAGGAGCTCGTCGTGACCGCTGTCGTTAGACTCTGAACGGCCAGAACCGAGGGACTGAAGTTGGAGGAAGCGCCCGATGCGGATGCAGATGCCGATGAATACAGCGCATTCCCGCAGCGCACCAAAGGTTGGCCCTGCGATGGCATCGGGTGCGTTGCCAGCATGTGCGAGACGGACGAGAAGTTGCCGCTCTGCGAGAGCATCTGCTGGGACTGCGGGAAGTGCGATGGCGGGGCAGCCGAGCTGGAGAGCGAGGTGACCGCCAGAGTGGAGAGCCCAGGATTCGGGGCCGTTGTCACGGCTGCCGCGGAGGAGAATGCACCGCTGGCGTAGACAGGCACGTGATGGGAATGAGATATATGCGGATTGCTCAGCGAGAGCGGTTGAGATGAGTTCGCCACCGAAGGGACGACCGTCACCACGGGCTGCGAGGCGACGCTGGAAATTGCACAGCTATTGTTGAGTGGCGTTATGGAGCGCAGGGTGGGCGTCATCGAGACACTCATCGCCATGTTTGATGGGTTCGCCGGCGCCTTCAACGCGGCCGGCGACTCCCGGCTGTTCCGGCTATCCGAGCTGCGGTGCTGGGCGGGAGGCGGTATGCTGGAAGCGGCCACCGGCAGCACTGGCGGCAGGTACGAGCCGTGCGTCAGGCCGCTGTATGGGGCGTAGAGGGGATAGTTCCCATATGGTGCTCGGTATGGCGGCGCCTGGATGATCATGGGCACCCCGCTGGCCACATGCGAGATGGGAGCAGGCGGTGCGCCGGGAAAAAGCAGCGGTGATCCTGTGCCCACAATGGCACTCCCGCCGGCGCCGAAGACCACCTTTCCCATGCCCGAAGTCGACGTCGTGGCACCCGGCGGGATTCCCACATAGTTTGGGTTGATCGAAATGGACGTGGAGACCACCGGTGGCGGCACCAGCTTATTGCTGGCATTGGGCGAGACGCGCGGCAATGTGCTGGTGGTCGCAGCCGAAGATGTCGCATTGCTGGCCGGCGGATAGACGCTGAGGAAGCCATTGACTATGGGATTGGTTGGCGAGGAGGTTGGTGCTGAATTGCTTTTCGCAATCTCCGGCGTGCTCGGCAATACCGCGACGGACGACGGCAACTGTCCCTGGCCATTCGCACTGCCAGTGTTGCTGCTGCTGCCGCTGCTGCTGTTGCTCCGTGAGAAGCTATCATTTGATTTTATGCTGCTCGCCAGAATCACACTGGAGGCCGAGCTCAACAGGGACAGTCCGGCTGCATTCGGTGTGGTTATGTGTGCGCCAAACGGACTGGCCAGCGTGGCCGCAGCCGGCGACGGCGCACCAGCAGATAGTAGTGGAACCATTGACCGCTGCACCCCCGATGGCAGGCCGTTCGAAACTGTTGTCTTGGCGCTGAACATAATCTTTTGATCGATGTCGGAGGCAACTGTTGACGCAGATTTCTCATTTCCAGCCGGTAATCCAACGTTGGGAAACTGTTTCAAAGGTACAATCACCATTAGTTACGTGGAGAAAGGGCATATCATAGGGGCAACTCACCTGCACTGCCGACACGGAGGGCGGCACGCACATGCCGGGATAGAGCGTCTTCTCGGGCGTGGATTTCTGCAGCATGCCCAGCTCCCGGTTGCCAGCCTCGCCCGCCGTCGCCGCGGAGGCAGCAGCTCCCACGTGCAGCGCCGACGCCTTGCCCTGCGAGCCGCTCTCCGATGTGTTTTTTATGTTTAAAGCTTTACTTCCATCCGGAGTCTCCGGAGTGCCCGCCGGCGCCGGGCCCATCGACGGCGCAAAAGGTACTCCCGAGAAGTTTGGACCACCATCGCCACACGCCGCACTCTTCTTCTTCAGGTGCGGCAGGTCGGAGAGCTTGCGGGAAGCCGGTCGATCCTGGCACGAAGAAGTATTTGAAACATTCATGGGCGTTGGGGGATTATCAATATCAAATATTTGTTCAGAATTCTGCAAGCACAAAGCGGTTTATTATGTAAGTTATAAAAATGCAAGGGCAATTTCAACGGCATACGAATGAAAGTGACCTTAATAGAATCCTAACTCTTAAAAAACCCTAAGAAATATATATTTTAAATTCCTAACTGGGTTTCTCAACAAAGTAAATAAAAAAATATACAAAATATACTATAAAAATAAATATAATATAAAAAAATAAATATAATATAAAAAGAAAGTGACCTATATATACAATCCTAACTCGTATAGCTCCCCAACAAATATATATTTTAGATTCATATCTAACTAGGTTCTCAAAAAAAGCTATCTAGGTATATAAAAACAAATAATAATACAAAAATTACAAATAAATATAGTATAAAAAGAAACCAATAAATATAAAAAAGAAAGTGACCTTTATAAAATCCTAACTCTGACTAACTAAAAAGCATTGACTTTAAGACGTTATAATTTGTTATTATTTTTTGTGAATATTATAAAACAAATTGACAAGCTATTTAGTTAGCAGTGAGAAAGACAGGGACAGGAGTATGTAGAGGAACACAGATATAAGAATAATTTGAAAGCTATCCTCACATATTATATTACAAATTTATAAAAAAAAAATAGCAAATAGGTCATTTGATTTATTTTAATATTCTGTAAATTGCTTTCTAAGGTAATTTTCATCTTCAAGTATTTTAACTTAAAAGCGAACTTTTAGTCCTTCTTGAAATCATCTCAAGCGAACATTAGGAATTTATTTATTTAAGTTTCAAACTAACTATAAATAAACTAGAAAACAAGAGCTTTAAAGCCCGCTGCTCGTTCACTATTTTTGAATAAAAACAAAATAAATACAATCTTTACAATAGAGGACATAAAAGTTCAACATTAGAAGCATATCTAAACAAAACATTACTTTCAAGGCCCACTTAGCTATCAAATTATGCGCTTTCTGGCTTACAAATAAACCTGCTAAGCCTCCACATACCTTTTTATCATTGCTGACATTATCACACTGCAAAAGAAGAGGCGTTAGAACTGTTGCGCTTAACTCTTTAAAGTGTACTTACGATATTATTTCCTTTGCTGTTGCTGCTACAATTGATAGAAGCCTGTACAAAGGGGATAAGAAGATAGAATAAACTTTACACAAGGCCAGGACGTCGAAGCTTACGTCATTCAAAAGATCACTTTGCTCGTTCTCCTTCTTTATGCTGCTGCCGGGCCCAAAGGACTGCGCGGGCACACTGGGCGCCTCCGGGATGTCCAGCGCACGACAGGCCGCCGATGTCGTCACGGTCTCCATGCTCTCCAAGCCATTCGATTTCTAACGATAGTGTCACAGATAAGCGAGCTGGCAATGTGATCGATGATAAGACTCACCTTTACGACCTGCGCTGATTGCGTTCCACCCAGTTTGCATACGCCCAGGTGATTGCTGCTCGCGCCGACAGCGGCGGCCGCGGCCGCGGCAGCAGTCAGATCACTGGACATCAGATTGCTGAGCTGGTGCGTGGGCAGCGCTTTGGGCACATGCAATTGGTCGACGGCGCTGCTGCCGCTGCTGCTTGTGGCGGGGGAACTGTGAGACTTTTTGGCATCGCCGCCAGGGCAACCGGCGTGAATCACACCGACGTCCATATGGTCGTGGCTGTGCGACGAGGACGACGATGCGGCGCCACCAACGCCCAGCGATGGCAGGCTGATGTCCAGCATGAGTGAATCGTTGTCGTTCTCCACGAACCTTGTGCTGCTGCCCACTGCACTGCCGCCGCCTGGCATCTTCCCCGCTGCACTGCTGCCGCCTTCCGCCGGCTGCTTGCTCGGCGTCTGGTTGCCGTGACTTATTTGGTGACTGCTGCTGCTCGTCGTGTTGTTGCTGTTGCTGTTGCTCATTTGATTTTCATCACTGAGGTTGCTACTCTTGCTGTTCACCGCGCTGTTGTCCGTCTGCAGTTGATCCTGCGCCTGCTGCTGCTGCTGTTGCTGGCCGTATTCAGACCGCCAGTGATCCCGCGGCTCCGCTTCCGCCTCCAGAACACCGCCCATGTTCACCGAGGGCAGCAGATAGACCACGTTGGCCATGCTGTTGCTATTGCTATTGCTGTTGGCACCCGGACCATTGCTGCTGAGGCTATTGTTATTGTTGTTACTACTATTATTGTTATTGTTGTTGTTAACGTTGTTGCTGCTGTTCATGACATTGCCGGCACGATGGAGAGGCTGGGGGTTATCCTTCAGATTCAGAGTGTTGTTGTTAACCGTGAGTGTGGAAAGGCTGGTGACGCGCAAGGGCTGCGATTGACCCGTGTCGATGACCTTCGGGATTTTCATCTCCTCTATGCTGTAGGTACAGGTTAGCTCGTCCAGAGCCGAGAGTCGCTTCTCCTTGCGCTTTTGTCCCAATTTGATGGCAAACTGGCGGGAAGGGAAGGGATTTCATTATTGCAAATTGCATTTCAAACAAGGCCAACACACTCACCTCAAGATCCTCGTATGTCTTGAACTCCAGTATAGCGAAGCCGTCGATGATCTCCTCCTCGAGCACCGGAGACCGCGGCAGCTTTCTTCGCACCGGAGGTGGTGGCCGAGGCGGCGGCTTGTCCCGCGGCAAGAGCAGCGTCGACGAGGACGAGGTCGAGAGCAGATCCTCGTCCAGCGACTCGCCCTCGCTGTCGCTGGGCGTGGCCATCAGGCCCGAGTTGCACTCGGGGGAATGTGGTGGATTTAGGAGCAGAGATGCAATACTATCTGTGGGCGGCAGCAGGTTGTTGCTGCCGTTGCTGCTGCTGGTGAAGTTGCCGTTCGAGTTGTTGCTATCCTCGCCCATGCTGCCAGCGCTATTGATGTGGTAGATTATGCCATTGTTGTTGCCGGGTCCTGCCGCCGATCCATTGCCCATTGCCATCGCCGCCGATGCACCGCCACTGGGCGTGACGAGGCCACCGCCTGGTCCCACTCCGGTCGCCGCTCCTGCTCCGCCTCCGTTGGCCGCACTCATGGCACTGCCGGCGCCCACAGAGGAGCCGGCTATGAAGGTGCCGCCCAGCGAGCTGGCATTGCAGCGACTGTCGCGCTCCGCCTGCAAGCGCTGGGCTCGCTCCCGCCGGCGTTTCTGCTGGCGCTGCTGCTTGGCATTCAGACTCAGGTGAGTGCTGCTGCTGGAGGTGGTGCTGTGGCCATTGGTGTTGCCGACCAGCGCTCCTGAGCCCGCTCCAAAGCCGCTCTGGTTGCCGGCCAGGGGTGTAGCTCCTCCTCCCGCGCTGGAACCCAGGCTGGGCATCATTCCAGTGGCCGGCGCAGGTGGCGGAGAGGAGGGGGACCTCGAATCGATGCCGGCCGAGGCAGCCGAGACCGCCGCCGCGGCTGCCACAATGGAGAGTTCCGTGTCGGAGTCGAAGTCACAGGCACTGGCACTGGCCATCGAGGAGGCCGCCGAGCCGGGGGGACAGCAGGTGGGCTCCGACGTGGAGATGGATTCCGGGGGTATTGCAGCCACGGCCATGGGCTTGCCGCCATCCGTCGCCGAGGAGGCGGAGCAGCTGGTCGTCGATGTGGAGGCGGAGGCGGAGGCGTTGGTGCTGCTGGCGTTCGATGCGAACGATGGCCGTGCACGCGGCATGGAGCCCAGGTCCGGGATATTGGCACTTGCTTGAACTAAGGCGGTCGCCGTTGGCGGAGGAAGATGCAGCACCGCCAGGGCAGTCGTCGCACCCTTCGATGCACTCTGACTCTGACTTTGACTTGGATTCTGGTGCTGGTGCTGGTGCTGTTGCTGGAGCTGTTGCTGGTGCTGGCTCTGGCTCTGGCTGGGATTGTGATGCTGGTGCAGACTCAGAGCCGGATTCTGATGCTGGCCACCCACAGCCGGGTGCAGTGTGGCCTGCGGCGAGGACGAGGATGACGAGGACGACGACGACGATGAAGACGACGACGACGACTCGCTCTTCTCATCCTGGACAGAGGCGCTGGAGGAGGCGATGTCCTGCGACGATATATGCTTGATTTGGGCTCCTAGACCATTGATGCTACTGCCGCCCGACGCAGACGTCTTTGATTTAGCGCTGGCATTTGATGTGTCCATTTCTCTTGCGTGGGGCTTCCAGTGGATTACTGTTCCTCAGAGCCTCTGCCTTGGGAATACAAATCAGCGATGACCATGGATTAATATGTGTGACTTTGCATCGCAGACCAAACCTTTTGCCATGCATTCGGCTGGGCTTTTTAAACTTCTCCCACTTCCTATATCTCTTATCTTCTATCTCTTATGGTTTCCTTTATCTTTTTGCCTTATGCCATCGATCGGGGGGCGCAGGCTTTACAAATACTGGGGGGAATCAAGGTGTTCCTTCCTTTTGGGCCAACCGAACCGATTGAGTCGCGTGTGTTTTGAAAAAATCGATGCTGCGCCGACTGTGTTTTGAAGTGTTATTCGGTTATTTGGTTATTTTGTTACTCTGTTACTCTGTTATTCGGGCTCCGCGGCGGGGCTGCTCATTTTCCGACCGGTGGCCAAGCCAGTTGGGAGCTGGCTCTGGCCTCGGAGTCGCGAAAACGGATTTCGTATTATTATTAACTTATTTTTTGTTTTCCCACCTCTCTCGCCCCGTCTCTCTCTCTCTCTCTCCTCGTCCACTTCCCTATTGCGCTTTTTTCTGTACACACCACACACACACAACACACAGGGTTTGATTCTGCACACTTTGTTTTTGGTTTGATCTTTTTCGACTGGGATTTCGGGTCAGCAGAGTGCACGGAGCACGGCGTTGGCAAGGTGGGCAACACAAAAACATAAAAAAAAAAAAGCAACCGCACTAAAGCCGATTTGGGAATTCACCGAAAATAGTCCATATTTATTTTGTCTAGCACTTCATCATTCGTCATGTACTCCTCTTCTTCTTCTCGCTCGTATTCCTCCTCTTCTTCTTCCTCGGGCCGTGCTTCTTCTTCCCGGGGTATATGTACGTGCATGCATAGATGTACATACGTAGCGTACATGCATGCGTACATTGAAATTCGTACGCGAGTATATACGTATATTTATATACGCAGATGGGGAGGTGGTGCACGGCACACCAGTTCGGGTCGGTCGGTTGGTCGGTCGGTCGGTTGGTTGGTCTCTTTACGCCCTCGGCGCCTGGCTCCCCTATGCTATCCTTGCCCTGGCGCTGCCTTTCCTTTTGCTATCCTATATTGTCTATAAGTCCACAAGTCTAAAGTTGACAATGTCGTTGCCGCAACGGCGAGGCGAGAGCGCTCGCGCGCTAGTTAGCATTGTACATACATACATGTATGTATGTGCCCTGCTCTCCGCGGCTCGCCACCGCTCTGCACAACGTCTCTAGCCGAGAGAGAGAGCGCGCGAGGAGAGGCAGCTGCAATAGTCATCTCGCTTACACTTTTCTAATTGCGATTGCGATTGCCGTGGCCGTACCGTCGACATAGTGTCGTCCCTACATGTTGTGTACTCAGTAACAGACAGCGCAGCGTCGTTAGCACCAGTACACAGCGAAGCACAGGCACAGCGGAGGCACAGGCACATCACATCACACACAGCACGTACATTACATACATACAAAATACGACAACCGACAATCGACAACCGACAAATACGACATGTACGACATACACCACGACGACGACGAAGACGACGACAACGATTGTTCGTACATTTTTACATCTTTTACATTTTGCACACACACCAAACGCACAACAAGCGCCACAGAAACGATATCGCGCATCAACGACAAATATGCATGAATCTCAAACTAACTGTCATCACGCCAATTATGTATATTTTACATAAAATCCAATATTATTTTCCGAAAATTTTGTTAACCACAAAGAACCCAACACAGTCTCAGAGACGGACAATTTTTCGATAACTTTTAGGGGAAAATCACTCTTAAGGGGATAACACTTTTTGGGAACTATCGAAACGGTGGTGGGCCTCCACTGTGGACGCGCTGCTGCGATTTCGCGTCTCGTTGGTTTCGATGGATGCAAAAATGTTATCAACTGGCGGTATTCGGTTGAACAGATATTACGCTATGTTTTCTTTCTAGAAAATAATACCGGAATTGGAAAAAATCGATGTATACTTATATCTTTACAATTAGTCAAGATCATATAAAAGACTTCTTAATATTTAATAAATATTTATCGGAAAGAAAGAAATTTCCGCCACCCTCGATTACGAATTCAAATAAGAAGTTCAAATATATACTAAAATACCTTTAGAATAATTAGTATTTTTAATTTTGTTGAGGGTATTGACTGTAATCGATAGGCATTATTATTTTGCAAAATGTGTAAACAAATTATTAAAATGCAAATTAATTTGTTATTCTTTTTTTTAATATATATATGTAATGGCAAATTAATAGAATCTTTTGTCGTCGACAAAGGTTAAGTAAAAACAATCGGTGTTGACATAACAATCGTTTTGGGTGGATTTCGGTTGGAATTTGCAGTGACGTACGTAAGAATTTCACTTGAGGAGAAATTCGTATCACACTCGAAAGTTGTTATATATGAAAATCTTTACCATATGACAGTTTGGCTGTCGAGTAATCAAGCTTCAGATCCTTAAGAAGTTACTGCCTTTTTAAAATTTTCCCAATACGCCAAATAAATAAGCGATAGTTAGGTTTAAGTATTTAATTTGTATTTCAAATATAGTTACATTTAAATTTATATTGCCACGAAAATGACTCCCATACCCTCACACATTGGCCTCCTCCTTAATTAATTTTATGATTTCCGTTTGTTACATGTGTATGAATGTACTACTATAATATATGGAACAAGATCACATCACAACGTGAAATAGATAGTAACAACTATAGCTTTTGTCAAGGCTGCACTCTAAGAAAAAACATTAAAAAAAAACCTTCGTATAACCTTTCAAATTCTTTTTAAATGTTCATGGTGAATTCAATGCCTTGTTTGGTATGGCTCAAATCAGGGTGTTTTCTTTAAATGTTTTCCAATTAGGTCTTGTTCTCAGTTTCAGTTAAAGGAGCAGAGGCAGCATCAAAAGAGTCGGAAATGCTATTTAGTTTTTTTTGTGTTTCTAACCGAAATAAACTATTACAGCCACATCCAAAAGCAAAACAAAAACCTGAATTCGCTAACAATCGGTAGAAATTGGTTGATCTTGTGCGTTCTTTTTGGTTGCATTGTTGCCTTGCAAAATGTGACTTCCTTGATTCTTGTCATCAGTCTCAGTTTTCGACTTGGGTAGGTCATTGCTGACATTCTCATCGTCCTCGTCCTCGTCATAATTGGTCGGTTCCTCGCCCTTGCGCAAAAGCTTGCCAACCAGCTCATATTTTTCTAAATAATGTATACAAAACATATGTTAATTAGGTGCACATTGACGAAAGTAAATTACGTTTTAATTACCCTTAAATTGCATTTCCCATTCGCGCACAGAGTCCATTTCCATGGCACTTAGATCGCTCAAGTCGTCGTAATCATCCTTGTCGTTGGAAACCACGCTAAAAGTGGCCAAGTTGCGAGAGGCATCCCTTCCGGCGAATGTGGCGTAGGGTCCACCTGTAGGAAAGCCGGGAAATTAATACACTTCGCTAATCTCAGATGCGTGGTCATTGTGACTACGACGCCGAAGCAAAAGATAGCGCTACGTAGTGCGCAACAATAGGGTTTTCTGCGCATCTACGTCACTGGCGTCTTGCATCCTGCTCACGCTCAACTCCCTGACTTATTTTGTAAATGCCACTATTTTATTTAAAGCACTGCGCAAATAAATATTTTGATTACGAAGTAGTCTAAATCGTATTTCAAGTAGTTAAACTGTCATATTTTATTATATTCTATCAAAATAGCTAAGCAATTCGTAAAGGTCACGGTTTTAATAAACCGGTATAGGACATTAATACTTTTCGTGACTTTACAGCTGTTAAAGTTAATTTATGGCACTAAAGGTTAACTTTTTGTGATTTCTTTTAAAGCTTAAATAAACAAATGATAAAATAAGTTATTTGCTTTTCTTATAAATGGGTTCGTTCCTTTTTTGCAATTCATGCTTATCTTTAAATTACATATTATAGGTATTATTTAATTTGTGAGTTGAGCAGATAGTTTACTTGGAGTGTTGGAGCTTGATAAGCGCTTAGTCTTGGTGACAACGAATGATGAAAATTTCGGAGCTTGCTAGCCCTATCAATTAGATTAGGCTACATTTATGCCCAAAATTATTCTATCTATCTTTGGTCCATAAATTGTTATTATATCGACATTAAGAGCACACCCAACAACCTTAACACCAAAGCTGACCCAAACTATGCCTACAGAGTTAGGATCAAGTACAACCAAACGCTTATAATTATAATGCGCCACTCACCTGGGCCATAAAAACGCCTTCCCTTGCTAACGTCGTAAACGCTGCCATTAACGGCAACCAAAACGCGGCCGTCCGGCTGATTTCCGTCGTACTGGCGCAGCTCCTTGACGGTGAAGTCACGGCGAATCTTGGGCAGCTCCGGCTCAGAGGGCTTTGCAACGCCCACGGAGGGCACCTCGGTGCGATCGCGGACGATTTTGTAGACCAGGAAGCAGATGATGGCCAGCAGGGCCAGGTTCATCGGGCTGTACAGGATTTCGCGCAGTATGTTGCCCAGAAATGAGGACTCATCGTTGGTCAGATTGCTTCCGATTTCCTTGTCGTAGACGGAGTTTTGTGCCTGGTCAGCACCGATTTTCGACTCCATATTGATGTGGGGCGACTGTGGTCCGTCTCTGCGATGTTGTTATGCGCTGACTATTACAATGCTGTACATCAACCTGTGTGCCGTCATGGGGGGTGGGGAGTGGGCATTCCGTCACGAACGGATGATCATTTAAATACACACAATCCGGTTGGCAGGCCAAAAAGGAGGTAAATATATATGTGCAAGCGCATCAGTAATGGACCGGACCGCAATGTATGTGCATATGTAATGGCAATGTAAATTCCAAAGTTTATTCGCTTCTCTTACCCTTATCCGTGCCTTTTCAACAAGTTTATTTTCATATTCATGTATCTGGCCCTCTCTACACGAGTGTGATTTCACAAGTGAAACGTTACTACTGCTCGGAAATACTGACCTTTTCGATCCCACTGTATTTACAAATTTGCGAACTACCTAGGAAAATTGTGACAATGATTTTAGTAGGTTAAAGGTCTTTTACTACTGAAAAAGTAATCGACAGGAGCGATAGCTCCATGTTGCCAGGCACTAATATGTTGATACTATGTACGATTCCCACTGAAAATACCCATCCGTTGGGGACGGCTGGGATTTCTGGCGAATATGAAACTCCGATTTCACAGAGCACATCCACTGTCCGTCATTCAATAACAGCTGACGCGAATAATTTTCTAAGCTTATTTCCCTAATTACCGTTACGCAAGTTTTAATGCTTTTGCTCCCGAATCCGAACCCAATATTAACGTTGCGAAATTACAAACAAAAAACAGACTGTCATTTTGCTACAAATTGGCAAAAACTATAAATATTTATATAGCAAAAAACATCGATTAATAGTATTTTAAAATTAATTTGGTTTTTTTTTTAAGTTTTTATCTTCTAAGAAATAATTCAAAGTTTCACCGTCAAATTGGAAAGCGCACTAAGCAACAATTTACGGAACGCCAAATTCTACTTGACCATCGGTAAAACAGATGGCGGAAGGTGTATAAATTGCAGGTGTTAGCAATTAAAAAAACAATTAAACTATAAAAATCGTAAAAGAAAAAGAACATATATACATTTTGTTATTAAGATTCGAAAATTTATTTCGAAATTGAACCGAATGAATAATTTTCGGAACAGCTGTGGTCTATGAAACAGACGCCGGTACATCAGTGGAAATAGGGTATCTCAGAAATAAATGATGGGTGCGCGTCGATATTTTTTCCATCTCTATGGATTACCTAAAGACCACGGCCTGGTCACACTCACATTTTGTTGTTTTTTTTTGTCCAGTAAACTAGTAAATAAAAGCAGATATAATATACCAAATGCTGGCCATTCGTGCTCTGAGGTTGCAAACTGGAAACTTGGCACTCAACAATGTATACCAACGAACGCTTCTACGGACCAAAAGCACGAAAAACACGAAGAAAGTCAACGTAATCAGGCAGGGCAAAATATTCAGCTCGTTGTTTGGAAACCGGCTGAAGGGCAGCAGCAGCCGCTGGTACCCGGCGCCCGAGGCAAGCTCACCAGCCGGCAGTGGAAACCACAAGTCGGGCTCGTCGCTGCACGCCCTGAAGTTCGGCACACCCCACTCGCACTCGTCTCGGGACAACGTCCGGCGCATGTCCGTCCTGAACAAGGTCTTCATGACGAACATCACCGACATTTTGGCCACCGGCGCAGTGGCCGATTCCATCGTGGGTCAAGGAGTGCAAATTTCCCATGTAAAGATCACCAGCGACTTCTCGCGCATCAATGTCTACTGGATGGGCAAGGATGGATCGACCAGCGATGTGCTCGAGGAAACGCTGAATCGCTTGAGCGGCAAACTGCAGCACGAGCTGTCGCAGCTGCACCTGATGGGCGAAGTACCGCGGATAAAGTTTGTTCGCGACAAAACGAGCAGCGGTCTCTACCAGGTCCAGGAAGTGCTCGCCAAACTAGACCTCCAGCATAAACACTCTAGTTCTAGACCAACTGGCCAAACGGAATCGGAGGAAGTTGATGCAGAGAGTTCTCAGGCTGCTTCGGACACTGAATGGCCGGAGATGAGACAGGATTTCCTCAGTTTTAACCAAAGCTCAGTAATGGACAAGATTCTCGGCAAGATGCGCAAGTCCAAAGATGCCTGGGTTCAACACAAGCATAATGTTTCCAAGACCTCTTGATAGGTGGCAGGGCGTTTTGACTGTTTTGACCGTTTTTGTTGTACTCTAGTTTATTGTAGATAAATTTAAATTAAATTTACAATTTGTTAAAAGACAAAGATCGATAAAAGAAACTTTCAATTTTGTCCCAATTAAATGTGGGTTAACGACTATTTCGAAAATGAAATGCCAAAGGTTATTATAATCGATTATGCCCTAAAATATCGAACCCTCGCCCTAATTGCAATGTTTTGGCACCCCTGTAGATATGGTGCCTGCGCAGTGCCTAAAATACGCAAAATGGGCTGACATGCGCAAAGGGAAATAGTAATAGTAAGGAATAGTAACCTCATTTCAGCTTGACAATAGAGCTCGATAGCAGTGAGTATATAAAAATCCATAATATTCTGCCCAACTAGTCAGCTGTTTTTGAAAAGCTCTTGTCCGCGACCTTGCGCTGGTATAGTTATCGATAGGAAACGCCACACATAGTGGTGTAGTTATTGCACGCTGTTCAAACAGGACGCCGCTGCTGTAAAAGCAGCAACGGAAGTATGTTCTATTGAAAAACAAAGATTTAGTTACTCAATATGTCTAATAAACTAAGAAAGATAACGTTTTTAAAAAAATAACTTTAAAATATTTCGAAATTAGAGGAAACTATATGGAAACTATAGATGCTACTCCCCTTTGCAAATAGTTATTCGATGGCAAGAAAATAAAATTACTAAAGTACTAAATTTCGCTGTAACTCCTTACTTTTCACTAGAGAGGTCTGGCAACTCTTTCCCCTTCGTCGCTATTGCAGAGCTTTGTCGCTGTTGCACGTACACCCTCTGTCTGAACTGCGCAGGCTACCAGACCCCGGTTGCAATCGATTAATATCGAACGCCAAGTATCGATACTGCGAGTGATTCACAGCCCTATCAATTATACCAAAAAATCAGACCAGCTTATCGGGTACAGATTATGAATGCGTTTTTGCATCTCTAGTTTTAGTCGAAAAATTTCATTGAAACGCTTTGGAGTGGTGGAGTGTGGTGATAGTCGTCAGTTTGCACAATAAGAAGGATATTTGTTTAAAGCCGAGACCCAAAATTGTTAATCTAGCTGTGCGTTTGGCCGATGGACATGACATTTGAACACGAACACAACACTGTTACCACGCCTGAGAATTGAACCGACTACGACGATTGGAAAAGTCGATGAGAATTTCTATATATACAAATTCTTTTTGTGTAAATGTCGATAAACATTTTCGCTTGTAACGCAACAACCTTTAGATCGCGAATTCTCAGAGTTCCATTATAATCAGAAGCATGAAATGAAATAAAAGGTTATTGTGGTGTGGTATTTATTGAATCGGGCTAACTTGGCCGTGCCGCAGAATGAGTAACTCTTGAGCTCGGAACACACGGGCACTCTCCAATAACGTCTTTCGGTTTGCAATTTGCTTACGCACATTTGTTTTTTTCCCCCTTTTTTTTTGTTGTAATCGTACTTCTATGTACTATGCTATATGAAAAGGAAAGTGGCAGAGTGCAAGGGAGAAAGAGAAAAGGACCTGGAAGAGTACACACACATGATATGATATGTAATTAATGCCCAACAACACAATACAGTAATTGCAGAGGAGAGGGCGCAGTGCAGAAGAAACCGCAGAGAAGAGAACACGAAGCACCCGGACGGAGTCACGATCGCAGTTCGATCCGTTGTGAACACCCCCTATCGCTGATCTGATTGTGAACGAGATGGATAACCTCATAACGATTGTAAACAAGCTGCAGGATGCGTTCACATCGCTGGGCGTGCACATGCAGTTGGATCTGCCGCAAATCGCGGTGGTCGGCGGCCAATCAGCTGGCAAGAGCTCCGTGCTGGAGAACTTCGTTGGCAAGTGAGTATCCCAGCCCCTGTGCGGCGCTATCAGCACCCTGAATATCTAGCCCACATTCTGATTGATAATGGCCCTGGCTTAGGGGCGCCTCTGGCCCCTTCCCCCCCGAAAATCGATTTTTCCCGCCTGCGGAATTCTCTGTACTGTGTGATAACTCTGGAGGAACATTACTATTATGATTCAGAACGGCCCTTCGGTTGAACCCCATTTATAAGGCTTCAAACGCCTGTGAATCATCGTGTGATAACACCTCCCCCCCCGCTTTCTTTTTTGTTTAACAATCTATAATTGCCGTCTTCGAGGCAAGTGTTTTTGTACATAATGGCCAAACATTATCGGCGCTGGCCGCAACCCAATTATCTTGATAAGAAAGTTTATCTTTTCGGCTGGCTCTCAGCAGTTGTGTCCAGAACGCAGTGATATATCCTAATTGTTGGCCAAGAATCTTAGGTACATGTATCAATAACGTTTATTTTGTGTATATCCCTAAGCCTGCGCTGTGGCTCATCGCCCACTCTTGGTGCAAGCCCAGTGAAAACATTGCTACAAGCCAGGGGAAAGGATATAAACACAGTGTTTGCACCATAATATTTATGTTTTTGTAGTAAAGTAACATATACTCCAAATGGCTTGTTATTAGTGTTCGGGATGTCCCCGTAGGATGGGGTGTTTCCCCTATTTGTTTAATCCGCACTGGAGGAACACCTGGGGCTGCTGAAAATAGAGTAATCAATAAACACGCCGATGTATTCGAGAACTGCATTAAGCCATGTAGAGTTGCTGCTTACATAAGCTAACCATTTTCAAAATAGCCCAGATGGATTTCGCATGCGCCGTGTCACACGCACCCACCTACATACCCGTCTGTATGTATGCACGGGTGGCCTGGGCGAAAATGTTGGGAGGTAGAGCTTTCCCATTGGCGTGACCCCTGGGATGGGGCATGTTTTGGAGGCAGAGAGTGAATCGAACTATGTTCTATGAAAATCCTTAGACTTCCCACATAATGTGTAGAGCAATCAAAAGTTACGACAGCCAATATTATATTTCCATTTTCATTAAAATCTCCCTAGAAATTAACGATTTTTAATGTAGTAATCCATTCATGTAAATCTTTATGGTGGGTCCCATATCATAGCATTCAAAAGCTACGGTGGATGATATTATTATGCCTTTTTACTTAAAGTCTCCCTGGAAATAAATAATAAAAAATATTTTTTTTTTATTAAATTTCCAATTAATTTGGGTATTTTATTTTAGAACTTTCCTAATCAAAGAATAGTTTTTATAAATTTATCCAAAGTAACTATATAAATGTCAACATAAAGATGGTTCTAACAACGTTTTTTATAATAAATAATACATTTTAAAAATATAGGAAGGCTTTATAGGAATTATACGTTAGAACAATGAAATACCCCTTAAACCAGATATAGCTTCATGACAACGTCATCTCCGCTGACGCACCAGTCGAAAAGCACAAATAGTGGCGAGTTTATGCAATTAGGCACTGCAAATTCCGAATTTCGCGTATCTAAGAAAAGGGGCGTTGACCCTATCAATGAGATTAAAAGCAACACATTGAGAATCGCAGAGCACTTATGTTTAAGAAAGGGGCGTTTACCTATGAGATGCAGCATCAAAATGAATGAAGAGGATAGGATTTTTCGGCCTCCTTACTAATTGAACAATTTCCCCTTTTTTTTGCAGAGATTTCTTGCCGCGTGGCTCTGGTATCGTGACCCGCAGACCCCTGATATTGCAGTTGATCAATGGAGTCACCGGTGAGTTATGGTTCTGATATCTGTGGGGAGTGTTTTTACATAAAGCTGCTTTCCACTCCATTACAGAATACGGCGAGTTCCTTCACATTAAAGGCAAAAAGTTCTCAAGCTTCGAAGAGATCAGAAAAGAGATCGAAGATGAGACGGATCGTGTGACCGGCAGCAACAAAGGCATTTCAAACATTCCAATTAATTTGCGCGTCTACTCGCCGCATGTACTCAATCTGACCCTTATTGATTTGCCTGGCCTGACGAAGGTGGCCATTGGCGATCAGCCGGTGGATATTGAGCAGCAAATTAAGCAGATGATATTCCAATTTATTCGCAAAGAGACTTGTCTCATCCTGGCTGTGACACCGGCCAACACGGATCTGGCCAACTCGGACGCCCTCAAGCTGGCCAAGGAGGTGGACCCGCAGGGAGTGCGCACCATCGGCGTCATCACAAAGCTGGATCTTATGGACGAGGGCACCGATGCCCGGGACATTCTCGAGAACAAGCTGCTTCCTCTGCGCCGTGGCTACATTGGTGTGGTCAACCGATCGCAAAAGGATATCGAGGGACGCAAGGACATCCACCAGGCGCTGGCGGCCGAGCGCAAGTTCTTCTTGAGCCATCCCTCCTACCGGCACATGGCCGACCGTCTTGGTACCCCCTACTTGCAGAGGGTACTCAACCAACAGCTCACCAACCATATACGAGACACGTTACCTGGCTTGCGAGACAAGCTGCAAAAGCAGATGCTCACCCTGGAGAAGGAGGTGGAGGAGTTCAAGCACTTTCAGCCCGGCGATGCCAGCATCAAGACGAAGGCTATGCTCCAGTGAGTCCACAAAACATTCAAATCTATGTGATAACTAATGAAACTTATGTGTGCTTGCATAGGATGATTCAGCAGCTGCAATCGGACTTCGAGCGAACTATAGAGGGCAGCGGCTCCGCATTGGTCAATACAAATGAGCTCTCAGGCGGCGCCAAGATCAATCGCATTTTCCACGAACGGTGAGTTTGTCCTGGGCCAAGGCCTTCTCTGCATTTGATTGAACATTTGGTTGGCTTTGCAGTCTGCGATTCGAGATCGTTAAGATGGCTTGTGACGAAAAGGAACTGCGGCGAGAGATCTCATTCGCCATTCGGAACATCCATGGTATTCGCGTTGGTCTCTTCACCCCGGACATGGCGTTCGAGGCGATTGTGAAGAGGCAAATAGCTCTGCTCAAGGAGCCGGTCATAAAGTGTGTCGATCTAGTCGTACAGGAACTTTCTGTGGTTGTGCGCATGTGCACAGCTAAAGTAAGTTAGCCCCTCACTAAATTAGAATACGTACTAATTGTGTTTCCACGCAGATGAGTCGATACCCACGCTTGCGTGAGGAGACCGAACGTATTATCACAACACATGTTCGCCAACGCGAACACAGCTGCAAGGAGCAGATCCTGCTGCTGATTGACTTTGAGCTGGCCTACATGAACACCAACCATGAGGACTTCATTGGTTTCGCCAAGTGCGTATTGAAAATCTCGCTTTGTTACCCAAAACGTTTCCTGAACTTTCCTTCGTTTGCTTACAGCGCTCAAAACAAATCAGAGAATGCCAACAAGACCGGCACTCGTCAGCTTGGCAACCAAGTCATTCGTAAGGGCCACATGGTCATACAGAACCTTGGTATCATGAAAGGTAAGAATTACAATTCAGTAGGTTTCGGTGTATTTTAGCAGACTTTAGGGAGCTCTAAAAGGAAGAAGGATCGCGTTGTTAATATTTTATTTTCATTGTTGGGGTGGGACATTGGTACTCTGTCCCTTTTATGTTGATATTTGGGATGGTGTCGATTTTGTTGGATGGCTAAGAAAAGCCAAACGCTTGGGGGAGGGAACCTTAATGCTCATTTAAGCTTTTTCTGTTTTGTGTTAAAACATATTTTTTATTAAAAGAACCAAAATTCGGATCCGGACACCTTCACGCCCTGCTTAACCGCTCTGTTTCAGGTATTAAGTTTCTGTTCTATTGCTTTTTTGATTATTTCAATTATATTCATATTCATATTCATATTATATTGTTATATTCATATTCATATTATATCTTGCCCCACAGCGAGTTTTATTTGTGTTCTAGAGCGATTTCACAAAGAAACTGCGGGAAAAGTGAAAACTATGTTTAAATTTAATAGATATAAGAGTTGGCAAATGAAGACTGGCTTTACTAATCCCAAGTTGTGACTTCCTCGACGGGTTGCTCCCGCTGCTAACGCTGTAATATTTGTGGCTGGCCTACGATTTTTACCACGCTTCCAAGTTCCATGGCCACTGACTGAGCTCTGATTGTGTCTTGCAGGTGGATCGCGTCCCTATTGGTTCGTGCTGACCTCCGAGAGCATCTCCTGGTACAAGGACGAGGACGAGAAGGAAAAGAAGTTCATGCTGCCGTTGGATGGTTTAAAATTGCGTGATATTGAACAGGGATTTATGTCAATGTCTAGACGTGTTACATTTGCTTTATTTAGTCCCGATGGACGTAATGTTTATAAGGTTAGTAATTTTTGTTAACATACAAAAAAATGAATTTTAAATGATTTCAGAAAAAGCAAAAAAAAAAAAACAAACAAAACCAGAGAAAAACTTTAAATCAAAGTAACTAAACAAACGACAAAAAAAGAAAAGAACAATTTTTGAACATATTTTTTGAAAAATATTTCAAATTTCATTATCTACCCCAATTTGAATCCTTTGGTTGAATAGTCGCCGGGCAAGAGATCAATTAATTATTTTTTTGTATAATATAAAAATTACTATGTTTTTATCAACATTTAAGTCGAACTAAAGGAAAAGGAGCTTGCTGCGTCGTAAACTCCTTTTGCTTTTTTCCTTTGTGATGCTCCTAAGCTTAAGAAGTTCACGAATCGCGCCAAATTAGTCATACCCCATTATCTAACCTCGTAATTGTACTTCAAGCTTATGCACTTCAGCGCAGTGGTCACAAAATGAAAATGTCTAGTGACTCAGTTTCGAAAATGCACAAACCTTTAAGATCATATTCCAAAGCCGTTGAAGATTCCGTAAAGCTTGCCGAATATTTAATATAAAAAACGATTTTTGGTCCAGGAAATCTAGGATACCAAAAGCTTTTTAAAAGTTCTTAAGTTTTTCGATGAAGCTGAGGAAATTTTAATGATTCTTCATGGAACTTTATTTTCCTTTCCTATTCGGAACTACTAGCAGGGCCTTTTCATTCACCCATTGTAAGCCAGTCCAGCTTTCATCTAGTAACCCTCATGAGCCAGTATCTCCCCCATTGCCTTTAAATACTCGGTATACACAGACCTAATATATATTTTTAAGCTGTAGTTATTTTGTATTTTTAAGCAGATCCTAGCTATAAATAGCATCGTAAGATCGTGACAAGCAGTTTAAGATTTAAGAAGTAATCCCTAAACGGACTGCATATTTTCCAAACATTTCTTGAAGACTTCATACCGCGTTTTCAGCACAATTACATGTTTCACGGACCGTGAAAACCTGGATACAGAGGCACACAATATTATATCTAGGGATGTTAATCAAAGGTGTGCTCGGTCTTGAATACCTCTTTTAAAAAAAACACAGTATACTTCACTTCCTAACAAAGACGACACCCCACACACAATATTAATTTCTCTTAAATTTTTCACGTTTGTTATAGTTTTCATTTTAACAGTCGATCAGCGGTTCCACAACAGATGCGCAGATGGGGCTATTAGGCTACACAGATCGACAATGACTTTCGAAATGCGAAAGCTACAATGGGTATACATATATGGCGTGATCGGCGAAGAACCGAGCAATATCGACGGCAACATCCTGAAAGAAGAGAGAAGTCCGTGGTCTGCGTTGTACTCACAGTCCGTCTGCTAAAAGCCAGGATTTCGGGAACTGTAACTCTGTATTAGAACTCCTAATTGTCCGCCCTTTTGGATCAGTAAAAGCAAAGAAGGAGTATCGAGTTCCGCCGAGCACGTCTAGATATGAGTTCATTTTATAATATAATAGCAAAATTAATTCTTAAGAAATATCACCATCTTCTTGATCTGTCTAATGAATGCACTATGTCCTTCGTAATATGTCTCATCACAAATGTTTTGTTTTCCAAACACACGGTATTCTAGGATTACAAACAACTGGAGCTGTCGTGCGAGACCGTGGAGGATGTGGAGTCGTGGAAGGCCTCCTTCCTGCGAGCCGGTGTCTATCCCGAGAAGCAGGAGACCCAGGAGAATGGCGACGAGGTGCGTATACAGAAACCCACTATCAACATACATAAGCATTCCATAGAAACTGGTCTGTACACTAATCTCCACACCAATTGGCTCTAGTAACTGCCTACAAAGTATGCAATCCCCTCAAATATTAGCCTATACACTTCGTATTTTAACTCTGGTTAATATTCTCAGCCCTATAATATGTATATAATATATACCACATATGAAGTGCTATTCCTTCTAAACCTATAGTTGTCATAGGAAACATTCCACTTTTACTTATCATTGAAGTATTATTCGAAGTGAACAAAATTGAGACTACTACATTACAATAAACAAAAACAGAATAATTTAAATATAATATATATCTTTGTTTTCGCTGTTTCACTGACCGAATCCACAAAATAACACGCAATATTGATGCTTATTGTATATTCGTCATCCAGGAAGGACAAGAGGTTTGTTAATCTTTGAACTTTACGGACTATATTTTATTTAGTGTATCCACCTGCGCGAATTCGATTGCGAATTTGATTACTAATAACTAATACATTATTTTAACATTTTTTGATTAATTAAGAATTGTTTTGTTCGATTTATTTTTTTTATTTTTGTTTTTTTTTAAAGAAAAAATGGTGAGGTATTTTAGCCAAAAAATTATTTTTCAAAATTTTTTGTAAAAAAAACTAATTTTACTAATTTGGAAATGTATTATTATTCGGTGTAGGATATGCTAAAAACAATGGCTTTAAATGTCATCACATTCAGAGAAATTAATAATTTGTATTTATAGAAAACCATTTTTTATTGAGTGTATAATCCAAAAGATAGAACACCTGGAAGTATCAAGGTGGTGTAACCCCTTAAATGGTTAGAGGTGCGATTAAGTGAAATATCACCACCCGAGTGAGACTTCAAACACCAACTTTTAAGTTGTATTCCAATAAGGTTCATTTAAACTGTAATCGATTTAATAATCTGTGGTTAATCGATACATAATCGATAACATAAAGCATTTATTTCCAAGGTCGATAACCTCGGGCTGCGATATTTTGTCATGAAACAATATTTGTAATCGAAAGAAGGTAGCTGGCTCGGTTCTTTCACCCGATATACCTAGTACGCCATGTTTATTTAACTAACCTAAAATTACAGATTATCTCCATAGTCGGGCAACTCTCGACTATTGTGTTGTTACTTGTTTCTTTTAACAATTGTGAACATGTTGTTCTCTTCTATTTTTCCGCCACCTACCGAACCAAACGACAAATCTATGAAACGCCCAAAAATATATATATACACAAAATTAATAATTTCTTCCGGTTGGTTTTTAGCAAAAAGTATGTTGATTTCAATCGTTTTTATTGAGTTCATTTTTTATTTATGTAATTGTTGAATTTTTCACTACCTTATTATATATTTATAGCCGTTACTCGTAGAGAAAAAAATCGTATTCTGGAATTATTACCGATCCTATATAAGATTTAGCCATGTCCGTCTGTCCGTAAGATCGTCTCGATTTCTGGACCTCGAAAAGCTAACCAGTGGGGAATGGAATCACTGAGTTACAGGGCAGTGAGTAGCGGGTATCCCATAGTCGGATACTCGGCTATATCGTTCTTTCTTAGTTTTATTGAATTTCAAGACGATTCGTCTTCATTTGAGATAAATAAGGGTTATATATAGGTAAAGAGGTTAGTGTTTTTGAGTACAAACCTCTTCCCTATATATTTGTATAAATTTTACTTAAAAGAGACGTTCGTCGATTGCATGCCATTTGATCTTCTTAAATTATTTATTATTATATTTAAATATTTGAATTTTTTATTTTACTCAAGTTATCAAATATTTAAAAGCATGGTACTTGAAAAGTTTTCGGTCATAACAGAGATGAGAGTTCGGATATTTTAAAATCATCAAATTTATGCTCATGAAAATTCGGCAACATGTATAATTATTAATCCCAGGCATACCATTAAAGACTTAGTAATTGCCTTTAGGGTTATTATTTTGATTTTATTTCGCTGATAATAATCAAAGGGTCTGTTTCTATTTCTTTTAAATATAATCTTCAAGCTAGAGAGTTCCATTAAGCGACTTCCTCAAAATACCATAGGTTTCATTCCAATTTATTTATTTATGTAGATTCATTGAATAAATACGGTCCCTGATTAAAATGGACCTAAATAAATAAATAGGTGCCACCACCAAAGTGAATGGAAAAATATATATCTAATTATAATTTCATTACCATAGGCGTTCATAATAGTTGGGCGCTCCAAAAAAAAAAAAACAATCTTAGTAATAATTATTAAAAGGGGTTACGCCACCCCTGAAAAAATACGTTAAATTTTTTTTATTTCTAAAAACCCTGTAAAATTAAAACAAATATCTTAAGCATTGCCTTATATTAAAGTTTAACTTTTGAAATTGAGATTAAAATCCTTTTGAAAAGGTCTTTAGTCTCTATAGGAATTCGTTTTCCAATTAAGGTCCTGTTTGTGTGTTTTTTTTATCGGTCCAAAATGTTTATGAAAATTGACACTCCGATCCAGGAAATCTCTAAAATACATACCCTATATCTATCTATACGATCTTCATGCATGCTTTTTTATTTCTTGGTTATGGAACATATTTTTACCAGGGAATCGAGTAGTGGGTAATTCGTAGTCGGAAACTCGACTAAAGCCTTATTTCTTCTTTTTACGTGCACGATTCAGTTGGAGATTTGGTTTTAAAAAGATATTTGTTCAGTTGGTTTTTATGTTTTCAAATACCTATGCACTTTATAAAATTAACAACGATCATTTATGGACTATCGAATTCCCCAAACCAAACCTTATACGAATTTCCGCAAACAACAGTCGGCCAGCGAGGAGAGTTCCAGCGATCCACAGCTAGAACGGCAGGTCGAGACCATCCGCAACCTGGTTGACTCCTACATGAAGATCGTGACGAAGACCACGCGAGACATGGTGCCCAAGGCAATTATGATGCTGATTATAAACAATGCCAAGGACTTTATCAACGGAGAGCTTCTGGCCCATCTCTATGCGTCTGGCGATCAGGTAGGATAGCTAACAATGGTTTTTGGATTAGGATTCACCAACTAGCTCTGCTCTTACAGTCCCAGATGATGGAAGAGTCGGCAGAGTCCGCTACGCGACGAGAGGAGATGCTGCGAATGTACCGAGCTTGCAAAGATGCTTTGCAGATCATAGGTAAGTGTCATTAGTGTGCTGAGATTTTTATAATTCATGTTATTGCTGAGTCGAACTATTTTGTCCGTTTGTTCGATTTGTCCGTTTGTCCGTATGAACTCTGGGATCTCGAAATAGGCTTACAGCCTAGAGAGATCCTAGAGATTCTTATTTAAGTTAAAGCAAAGATTCTTGTGCGCTTTCCTCGAAGGTATATTTTTATTTGAAGTTGACTTGCTGAGTAATAGGTATCTGATAGTCGAGCCGCTCGACCATTGCAATCTCTCTCAATATCATGTGTTTTATGGCTTTCCTAAAATTTAATTCTATTTTAGGTGACGTATCCATGGCAACTGTGTCCTCGCCCTTGCCTCCTCCAGTTAAAAATGATTGGCTACCCAGTGGTTTGGATAACCCACGTCTTTCCCCTCCAAGTCCAGGTGGTGCCCGTGGCAAACCAGGACCTCCCGCACAGGTAAATCTAAACGCCACGTCGTTGTACACATGGGGATATAAGCAATTTTGTATGGCTTCCTTGCAGAGCTCCTTGGGTGGACGGAACCCACCCTTGCCACCAGCTACAGGCCGCCCAGCTCCAGCGATTCCCAATCGCCCAGGCGGTGGGGCACCACCACTACCCGGCGGTCGTCCCGGCGGAGCTCTGCCCCCACCAATGTTACCATCGTGAGTATCCTATTTTTTTGTCTATTGGAAATACACAAAATCATGTATGGATCATTATTGTGCAATAATTTCTCAATTCTAATATTGTAAGGTTTAAATTAACCTCTATAGTTACCTGAAGAAACCGGAAGTGGAATCGTGGTACTTGCAAATAATGATCCATATTAGGGGTGTCACAGAAATCCTTAACGATATGGGTTATCGATAAGCCAAAATAATCGCGTTGCCACAGAATGTGAATGTATCCCAACAGACATTTGTTCCTAATAATTGATTTAAAATTGTAATGATTTTTTTTATTTCTACGCTTTTTTCTCTTCTATTAATTAACTTTAAATGATGTAGTACTATTAATCAGCAACACCAGGCGCCAAGAAATAAAAAGATTTTATGAAAAACAGGACAGGATATTACATATTTTCGAATCAATTTGAAGATAAATTCAATCGATAGCGATTAATGTGGCACCTCTGTGTATTTAGGTTGTTTTATTTGTCCCGCAATCGCTTGAGACCTTTTTATCTCACACAAAGTGATATCATTTTACAAGTGGTTTTTATAATAATTAGAAGTACCCTGACTTTAAAAATCCGTGACTATTCACTCAAGCATATTTCAATGCGACTTCGCTAATGTATATTTTAGAATGGTTAAAAATGTATACTATATATTTAATTTATGATTTAAATGCCTACTAACTATACACTAACTAATAATTTTAAAGAAATTTCACCTAACCTTGGTTGAAAATCAAGTACTTAACTTTCTATACGGACAAGAAAGATTTTAGTTAGTAGATTTTGCAATATAGTAATAAAAACCTCGGTGGCACCGCGAATTGAAGAGAATCGGAAATGAAAGCTAAAGCGATTTCTGTGAAACCTCGCCTTGTAGTACAAATATTTTATGAAATACTCGAGTAACCTTTGGACCTCCTCTCAATAGTGTTAGACCTAAGTTAAATGACAATGTTCCCGTCCCAGATATTTTGACCAAAATAATAAAACTCTCTTTGCCGTCTCTTTTTTCTCTTTCTATGTGATACGATTTAAACCGAAACATTCCTATAACACACTCACACAACACCCAATAAATAATTATTATTACGAAATACGAAACGTACAGACGTCGTTAAATTGTTGTCAGCATCGAGAAACATCTATGGGGATGAACTTCAGAACAGTAGCTTGCTGACGATTTAACCAACACAATACCCAATTATAGTATACTTTCAACAATTGTAATTTGATATTATTCCGGCAAAATCCAAAAGCTAACAACGATGGGAAATCGATACATTTAAATCGCTTGCGTATTATTGTAGTCATATATATATAATCTGAAAGCGTTAAAACTGATATAAATTCTTACTATGTGAAAAGCAAATAGTCGAGATGCACATGATTTCTTTAATTCCATAAGATGTTTTTCGTAATGTCTACTTTCCTGTGTAGATATAATATACATACTATACATATATATGTACAAATGTACGTGCATTTGTTCGTGCAAGTCTAATTATTATTACTATTATTATTATTTGATGTCCCCTTTTCAACGGCATACGCTCAAAAGTTTGTAAACTATTTGTATGGGCAGATGCTTAGTGACGATATTAACCAATGATCTTAATTATATAGCTAACTATTAATAAATAGCTTTCGTTAACTGCATTGTGTTGTTGTTGATGTTAAACTATACAAAAGAAACCCAATTAAATTAGAGAATGTTAGGTAAAGCAACGTTAAAAACATTTCAAGTCAGTCACAAAGTATTTCCTTGAACTTTAAAGCAAACTAAAAACTAATCAAATAGATAAATACCCCTTCCATTTTATCGAAAAAGTAATTGCAAATATCGGAATTAAAACATATTAAGTGCTTTCGTTTTTCTGATCTCCCATTTGCATTCTTCCATTTTTTGTAAATTGAAAAATGAGTTGGTTGATAAACATTAACTATTTGTTTGCCATGGAGCTTCTGTTACTCTCTTTTATGTAATTTCTGTAAGAAAAAAACATTGTATTCCCCTAACGATAAAATGTATCGATTGTGGAATTGCTAGGTGTCCCGTTTCCAAGAAACGATTAAGTTAATCGATTACATTAACGCTTATTTGTACTGTCCATTCCTTTCAGCAAACGTTTTTTTGTGTAATTCCAATGAAAATATTTACAAAATTAGCTGTGCATTGAACAGCCATTCATTTGAGTGATTTGTATCGATTCCCAATAACAAAAACTATATTATTTAACATAACTTAATATGGCAATATCAAGTATACTTTGGTTTTGACATTAGACCAGCGATCGGCATATTCCAGATGTATTCCGATCGCTGAATTAGATCGATTTTTTGCCACCGCAACTATAAACTAATATACATACGTGTTTCCAATATTTATATGTAAAATGTATTATTTTTAATGTTGATTACAAATATAAGTCATGAAAATACTCTTGTGACTTACTCAAATGGATTGTGACGATGGAAATATGCAGCAACTTATATTACATATGACCACTTTGCGTATACACAAATAAAGTGCATAAATAAATACATAAATTGTTCGTATTAAATAAGTGTGTATTGCTTACTGGCGGGAGAAATGTTTAATTTTGTGTTTGGTGCTTAAGCTTAGTAATAATACCCACCGATGTACATACATACAAAGCGAAGTCGCGTTGGAAAAAGCTAAATGGATTACGTTCTACGGTTTATTTCAGGTCTACAAAAGGCCTCGAGAGTCCCTAAATTTTCTATAAATATATACCAAAAATACCAACAATCACCATAACCTAAAAATGCCTTTAAATTGAACACTTTCAAAATTAAAAACAAATACTTAGAAGTCTTAAATATTTTAATTTCCTTTTAAAATTATAATCGTTACATATCTATTTGCACAAAAGTTAGATTCTAAATTTTCTTAATAAAATTTCAAAAAGCTAAATACCAAATATACTATTTTGGTTTTTGTAGGTATCTACTAAAAATCTAAAATATTAGTTTTAAAATTGGCAGAATCACCATAACTCAAATATACTTTTTAGTTGAACCCTTTTTTTTCAAGTAAAATGAGATATTTAGAAGTTTTTTATTTAAAATTATAATTCTTGTGGTCAATGGAACATATCTATATGAAATTTAGGAAAGATTTGTTGATTGATTGGTAGGGATGATTGCGTAAATCTATCATACACCCTTCGAAGTGCCATAATACCAAACTGAATAATCCACTTATCCTTTCAAGCCGAGTCTCTGGAGCTGTCGGCGGTGCCATTGTTCAGCAGTCGGGCGCCAATCGCTATATTCCGGAGAGTATGCGTGGACAGGTTAACCAGGCCGTCGGCCAGTCAGCTATCAATGAGTTATCCAATGCCTTTAGTTCCCGATTCAAGTAAAGCGAGCTAAATTAAGCACAATACGCAAAGTATGCAGATTATTATTTACTGAAGAATAGCAAACCCGTACGCGTCATCATATCACCATCGAAAATCAGAGAAGTATAACTCGAAGCTTTCAAGATGTCTGTTTGGTTTAAAATCTATGGAAAAATCCATCGGTGTGTCAGAGCATCGCTGGATGTTTCCACATACAAATTAATGCTCTCGAATTAGCAGTATCATCATCCATCATTTACTTTTTAAAGTATATTTTAACGTGAAATAAACAAATTTATTTTCCAAAAAGGAGTATTTATGAAAATATATATATATATATGTATTTATGTAAAGCGATTTTAGGTTTATAGTCTTGTTTACAGAGGGTACTATCTTGTATTTGAGAGGGACGGGTGAGTGCAACGACGCCCGCAGGAGTGCAATAAAGCCAGTATTTTTTTAAAGCTCAAATGAAACTGAAGAATAACTAAAAAAAATCGTTAATTGCAGTGTTACAATGCTTCTACATTGATGGTAAATTATCTATATACTCACTTTGAAATTTGAAAGGCCTATCTTACAAACAAAATAGAAAACGCCAACAAAATTAATTATCAAGATATGTCGGCAAAAAATTAAACTTCACCAGAAAACTATTCTATGAAAAATATTATTATGTGTGTTAAGGCTATGGTCTTTAATGATTCTTGTTTATAGTCATATGTTAATAAGAAAATAAATTAAAATGAAAAAACTTGCGTGTTTCTCAATTATTTGGAGTGGGGCGATACAAAAAGGTTTATCCTAGGGGGGTTTTGAACATTTTTTTTTAAGTTTTTGTTCTATACAAACCTTCCAAGATTGTGTCTATATGGAAATAGGAAAGGTACCAAGAACTTGCTTTTTCCTATTATTTTATTTTATTACAATTATTATTATCCAAACTTGTTGTTAAATGTATATTTAACATCTTGTTATTTCTTTTATCGGATGGGTTTTGAAAACGTTTACTTTAATAGTTCGATATTTTTGGTTGCCTGGGTAGGTTTTCGAAAAGCTTATATACACAATATATAAAATGTTGCTTTACTGTTTGCATTCAGTCTCGTTTTAATGTTTTTTTCCATTTTAAAGTTTCATGATGATTATCTAAGGCTATTTTTTACAATTTATTAATGATAGCTAAAGTTAAAACCCATAAATTGGTCACAATAAATTGGGTAAATGAAATACATCGGCATAGACGTAAATAGTATGATATTGACCAATCTTACAGTCATAGGAATATAATGTAAACGTGATCCTATACAGTAGTAAAAGTGGTATATTGTATATTTTAGATTTAAACCTAGCATAACTGTATGCTTGCATTACTATTTGACAGCTCAAAATGTAATGTCTTGCAGCTCATTCTGGGCCTGCGCCTGCATTTTGCACGTATGTGTTCGATGTGGCGCTGCCGAGCCGAAGTTGTGCTGCTGATGCTGTTCCACACAGTCGGCTGAATTCTTCGGCAGAGGCAAGGATCGTAGTGAGATTTGCTGGAGGTGCTGGGCTTGATGTATCTGAAAACGACCCTGGTAGTACAGCGTGGACACCTGCGAGGGGTCTATGTTCACTAGATAGGGCTGCAGGTTTCGACTGTGCTCCTTGAAGATGTCTTCCATGTGCAGCATGCAATCCTGCACCTGGGCCTGTTCAAAGAAACATGTTAATGCCAGGATAATAAAACCCTCCTCCTTCTTGTACTCACTTGCTCCACGCTGGTCAGGTCAGTCATAAGACTCAGCAGAAAGTGTAGGTTGTGTCCCGACCGCAAATGCCACTTTAAGCCATTCATCGACGCAGCTATGCTGGATGCGGCTATTGTGCTGGCCGAAAACTTGGCAAATTTGTGCTCTTAACAGGGGAGATCACAGGATCATATCATCAGTACGGCTTCTGTTAGTTTACTAAAGCCCATTGAGCTTACCTTTCGCTGCCAGCGATATGAATGCCTGAGCGTGTCCCCTCACTTTGCTAATGTTTATGTCCGGGAAGTTTTTACTTCCGATGGGCAGGCGCATCATTAGGAGCTCCAGGAAATCCAGGGGCGTCACAGATGAGAGGTCCCAACCCAAACGGCTCAGAACATACAGCTCCCATTTCTTCAATTAGAAGGAGTAGAAAGACATGCAAAGTCAGTGAATGTGGAAAAATCATGAAGTAGCCAGTACTCACAATCAAATCGTCCTTGTAAATGCTGTTGTCCGTATAAACCACTAGTAGGTCCACCGAAAGTGCACGACAGCTGGGCTCTCGGAGTTTTGAAGCAAGTAGAAGACAGGCGGCAGCCAGAATTTGGAGGTGCGTCTTGCGCACTGATTTGCTCGAAAGAAATCGATCCATGTAATTCAATGCCAGTAACACGACCTCTTCCTGGCAATTTTCCTCAGCACACACCTGTAAGATTATGCATAAATTTAAAATTAATTGGTAAAAAAAACAAGGACAATAAAGGGGTGGGTTGGTAAGGAGATCCCTAGGCTAAAGAACTTAATATCTACTTGTTATAAAGAAAAGCATAGTTTTAAAAGCACCTCAAGAAACATTTAATGAAATCAATAAAGGTAAGAACTTCAGTATCTCGGTAACTAAAGCTTGAAAGGCTTTAATGATGGACAAATGTTTTTGGGATAAAAAAACCGATACCAACAAATATTATTAGATTTAAAAAACCAGACCTTTAATATACATGGAAATTGGTTGCAATTTGATATGAAATTATAACAACTTAGTTTTTAACGATCTAACAAAAGATGTAGCAACAACCAAAGTACTCACTTCCATCATCCACTCGGCGACGATCTTCCGCATTGGCGGCGTAATATCCTTCTGAATGGTGAAGTACGTGTCCACAATTTGGTGGTACTTCTCCTCGGCCTTGAGGGCATTCTCGAGGCAGCGATCCGAGTACAATGTGGGATCCCCGATGGCGGTGTTCACGTTGTCCGTGGCGGGTGAGTCGGCGGTTTTGGGCAGCCGATCGCTGTATCGTTGGGACTGTGAGTGCGCTTGTGATTGCGACGTGGTCAGCGACTTCCGTTCCTGGCTGATGTAATGCGCATAACTTTGTAGAGATTGCGTTGGTGGTGCTGGCGCTGCTGCTACTTCTGGCTCCAGTTCTTCTGGATTCTTCCCGTCCGCGTCTACCGATGCATATATGTACATAATCTTCTCGTCCATCTGGCTGTTCTGCGAATATTCCGAAGGACTTTGCACCGGCTTGGCATCTGCTTGGGGCTTTACAGCGAGGCCCATAGACGAGGTTGGATATGGCGCAGACATTTTCTCTTGGCATTTGTTCAGGCGATACAGCGATGAATCAGATTCACCCACCAGGTTTTCCGAGCATAGAAGATCCATTGTTGAGTCTGCGGCAGCCCTAAGCCATTTATGAGTGCCGAATTATCAAGAATTTCTGGGGAACCCTGATATCGTCGAATACTGCGTACAATAGGAGGCGATCGTAAGTACATATATTTGGGGGACCCCTTCCTGACGCACGTATATCAATTCCTGGGCTGGACCCACTGTAGTCCTGTGCAGTCACAGCGATTCTTCGGCCGCATATATGCACATAATCGCACGACTTTCAGTTCGTCCAATGCACATTACATGTCTCTATTTACATATGTTTTCGACCTGTTGAACAATGCCTTTCATACTCGCATGTATATTGATGTACATACATACATACAATGGTTCGATGTGATCGCAAACAAGCCGAATTGTTTGACCTACCAACGGAATAAACACATCCCGACGACGTGGTTCTATGTCCGCATTGCACAGAGCTCCATTTGATGGAATAATTTAATTATTTGAGAAAATATACTCGATGTTGCACACGTTTGCCACTTAACCGGCGTGGACAAAGCATTTATGTGAACCAGACAGTTACACCTTATACTAAGAGGGAACTAGTTCCCCTTGTGTTATAGCCCTTACCCACTGGATATTGCGAATATGTTTATTGATCTTCAGCGTAACGATTTTGTCAGCGAATTGCAGGAGAGAAGAAATCAATAAGACCAACATTCGAAATAACTTAACTGAAGAATAATGCTGTTAATTAAGTGCAGCAGGGTAATTCACTTCCCTGAAAAATCCACTTCTGCGTGGATTCGCTGAAAAATACTAAAACGGTAAAGGACGTTGCCACCTTGCATTATATACACTGGGTGGTAAGGGCTTTGTTAGCGGATGAAATCCGTTAACGTTTAAAATTGTTCTTTTTTTACTCCTCTTTCTCGACGTTTTTCAATCATAAATTAGACAAATCCAGGCGTCCATCTAAGAGACCTACTGTTTTGAGCACCTTTCAACCTGTGCTAACGCATCCCCACATTTTGAGGAACGTTTCTATTTCGAATTTTCGATCGTAGTTAACTTGCTTAATATTCTAACGATTTTCATACTTTTAAGGGATATTAATTATTTTTTTAATTTTTGTCTTTTATATAGAGTTCAGGCTTTTTTGGGATTCAGTGTTTGGCCAAAAATGCTCCTTTTTTAGTGATTTTTCGATCGTTGTTCATTTATTCACTTTTTATAGGGGGTACATCAGGATTTTTTTGGGATCCAGACTTTGGCCAAAAATGCTCCCTTTTGGTGGTTTTTTGATCGTAGTTCATAAAAGTCAAGGAGTACAGCTGAAAGACCGACTGTTTTGGACAGCTTGCTTAATTTTCTAACGATCCCAAACAATTTTCTGAATATTTAATTTTTTTTTAAATTTTTTCATTTTTTATAGGGGGTACATCAGGATTTTTTTTTGGGATTTAGAGTTTGGCCAAAAATGCTATCTTCTTGGTGGTTTTTTGATCGTAGATCATAAAAATGAAGGAGTACAGTTGAAAGACCGACTGTTTTGGACAGCTTGCTTAATTTTCTAACGATCCCAATCAATTTTATGAATATTTAATTTTTTTAAATTTTTTTCACTTTTTATAGGGGGTACATCAGGATTTTTTTGGGATTTAGAGTTTGGCCAAAAATGCTATCTTCTTGGTGGTTTTTTGATCGTAGTTCACCCGAATCAAGGAGTACAGCTGACCGGCTGTTTTGGACAGCTTGCTTAATTTTCTAACGATCCCAATCAATTTTATGAATATTTAATTTTTTTTAAATTTTTTTACTTTTTATAGGGGGTACATCAGGATTTTTTGGGATCCAGACTTTGGACAAAAATTCTACTTTTTGGTGGTTTTTTGATCTTAGTTCACCCGAATCAAGGAGTACAGCTGAAAAACCGACTGTTTTGGACAGCTTGCTTAATTTTCTAACGATCCCAATCAATTTTATGAATATTTAATTTTTAAAAATTTTTTTCATTTTTTATTTATTTATTTGGGATCCAGACTTTGGCCAAAAATGCCCCCTTTTTGGTGGTTTTTTGATCGTAGTTCATAAAAATCAAGGAGTACAGCTGAAAGACCGACTGTTTTGGACAGCTTGCTTAATTTTCTAGCAATCCCAATCAATTTTATGAATATTTAATTTTTTTAAAATTTTTTCATTTTTTTATAGGGGGTACATCAGGATTTTTTGGGATCCAGACTTTGGCCAAAAAGGCTCCCTTTTTGGTGGTTTCTTGATCGTAGTTCACCCGAATCAAGGAGTACATCTGTTTTGGACAGCTTGCTGGGCCAAATAGGTTTATCTCGACTGACTGGCGGTCAAAAGCTCGACTCCCGGAAAAAGCTCGAGTATGCAGCAAACCAAAACTTTGGCCAGGACCCGAGAGGAGCGTTAACAGTCGCGTTACCGAGTTTGCCCTCCGACTGAGGGATGCTGCAATGTAATCTCCGCAAATTTCGTATTCGTTACATTCTCGGCGAAGACGGGAGACGTGCTGTACGAAAATAATTTTTCTTTAGAGTGAACTCCCGAAGGAAGTGTGTGTTGAACAAATAACTCCTTGGACTGTTCCTTGTGCTCGCTGAAGGGCGGGCGAGAGTGCATAGGTTTTGATGGATTTTAACAATCTTTTGTTTAATCTGCATATGCTGGCGTGTGCGGTGCGCATGGCATACATAAATACCAACAAAGTCCCGAAAGCCGTATTCACACTGAAGGGACTTTGCAGAACCCTATAAACACCTTTGTACCCATTTACGAAATACCAGACCTTGGGCCAAACCCACGCAGCGAATAAGTGGGCATTGGATGCCCCCGAACTCCATGTGAGAAGAAAAGCATAGGAGCTGCCTTTGCAGGAGGAAGTGCTGTGAGACAAGTGCCGCCTAATATCGGCTCCGATGCCAATGTCATCCAAGTGGGAGTCTTGAGATACTGGAGACCTGTTTCCACCTCCCACTTGCTCGCAGCCGTAATACAAAAAGTATTGAGGGTGCAGCAGTGGCGACGAAAACAAGCACACAGCGTGGATAAATAATATTGAAACAATCATAAGTTATATAATTAGTGGGAAGGTCTTAACCGAATGGACTTCCATTAAAAGGGATTGTCCAAAATGGCTTATATGTTTTTTTGAGTGACACCCACGCGAAAAACAAGTCCGGTTAAGTGTAGCCATACAGCAGAGATACATCAGGTGGGCGGGACGCGCACCCCTCCCCCGCGTACAGCCACCCACACGGCCAAACACCCACAACTTCTTGTTATACATGTAACAACAAGACGAAATCATTAAGTGAATTTCATTATTTTAAAAGTTCCGCCCCCGAAATATAACTCTAGATCCGCCTCTCGGGAGGGAAATGTGTTGTGCGCAAGCGCTCAAACCGAAATAATCTCTCCATCCCTCTCTCACTCTCTCTCTCTCTCTCTCTCTCTATCCTAACAGAGTCGTAACAGAAGTCAGCAGAAAGCAACAGCACAGCAGCATCCGCTCGGCAGCAGCAGAGCACAAGCACGAGCAAATGCTTTGGCAGCAGAAGCAGTAAAGCTCGCCGAACGCCACTACACACGTTACGTGCCTATGAGTGGGCGAGTTTGTGTACATGTCTGGACATGTATTTGACAGCCTTTCCCTTTTGGCCATTGGTATGCTTCGTGTGGCTCTGTAAGTACTCCTTTTGTGGATATCTGTTAACGCCTACGCCGCACAGGGACCTTTAAAACAACCAAAACATAATCTTTGCAAGTCGACCCAGCCCCATGAAAACTGACCTCTCCCAAAGCCATCTTCTGCTGAGGGATCTTATTAAAAAGTTTATTTTTGTTTTAGTTTTTGGTATATGATATGATATGATATGATATGATATGATATGATGTGATGTGATGTGATATGATATGATATGATATGATATGATATGATATGATATGATATGATATGATATGATATGATATGATATGATATGATATGATATATGATATGATGTGATATGATATGATATGATATGATATGATATGATATGATATGATATGATATGATATGATATATGATATGATGTGATATGATATGATATGATATGATATGATATGATATGATATGATATGATATGATATTATATGATGTGATGTGATGTGATGTGATGTGATGTGATGTGATGTGATATGATATGATATGATATGTTTCTAAGCAATCAAAAAGAGCCAATGGAGCAATAGAATTCTTTTGCGATTTTCTACCTACTTTATTTTGAGTTACTACAAATGCACAAATTTACGAAAGACACTTCAACATTGTGGGAAGTTTTGTATTATCACTGTTTTTACACTTTGAACTTTACATATACATTTTTATGCGGTGAAATCAATCTTTTACATTCTTGTATTCTTATATTTGATCAGGTTTCGGTCTAGGCGACTTGACGAAATTTTCTGTGAAACGTAACGCGCCCCACTATGGAATACATCCGACAAATGCACTGGGGCGTTGGGATTGGAATAAGCACAAGCAGTTGCACTCGGACGCCAGGCTTGGGCATTTAGAGACGGGGAACGAGTCCCGGGAGGACCAGCTGTCGGAGGAGCTGAGCAAGTTCGGAGAGAAGCTCCTTCCCGTCTCCAATTATCCGCCTTATCAGCACAACAACGAGGACAGGGATAGCCAGGAAGTCCATCACAGTGGCGAGGGTAGATTGCATACGATGGAATCGTCCACGCCCTCGAGGGCGAGGATATCCGGAGGCTCTAGCTCGAGCGATACCCCCAAATTTCGAAATATCGGCGCCCAAAGGGGTCGAGCCGAAGTCGGAGGCGGTGGACTACGGGAGGCTGATCGAATCAGTTCCCGCGGTCGGGATGGATTCATAGGTAGACCCAGCAACAAGCAGAAGCCGTTCAGGGTCAATCTGGCTGTTCTGGTGCAGGATGATCCTAGTCAGCCGGGCGAGACGTATGCCAACTGTCAGAACTCGAATGAGTCCGGCGAGAATTGCAACCCCGAGGAGGATGCGATGCCGAATTTGCAGAGGGATTGCGAGAAGACCGGGCTGCATGTAATGTGCCCCCGAACCTTTCGATGCATCAGCAAGTACTGGCTCTGCGATGGCGACGACGATTGCGGTGACTATTCGGATGAGACGCATTGCGGAGCACGGACGAACTGCACCGAGGATCAGTTCGAGTGCCTGAACGGGTTCTGCATTCCGCGGACGTGGCTCTGCGACGGGGAGAACGATTGCAAGGACTTCTCCGACGAGACCCACTGCAATCGCACCACCTGCACGGATGAGCACTTCACCTGCAACGATGGCTACTGCATCTCCCTGGCCTTCCGGTGCGATGGGGAGCACGACTGCAACGACAACTCGGATGAGCTCAAGTGCGCGGCAGTGATCAACAGTTGTCCGGAGGGCGAGTTCAAGTGCCGCGGGGGATTGGGTGGAGCCGGTGGTCCCAGTGGACAGTGCATCCTCAATCGCTTCCGTTGCGATGGGGACAACGATTGCGGGGACTGGAGCGACGAGGAGAACTGTCCGCAGAAGCCATCGCTATGCACCTCCAACGAGTACAAGTGCGCCGACGGTACCTGCATCCCGAAGCGCTGGAAGTGTGACAAGGAACAGGACTGCGATGGGGGCGAGGACGAGAACGACTGCGGAAGCCTGAGTTCGGAGCATCCGTTGACCTGCGGATCGGATGAGTTCACCTGCAACAATGGACGCTGTATCCTGGTAGGACCAAGGTTTTAATCTAATGAGTCATATGATAATTTTATTCATTTTTTTTTTACAGAAAACTTGGCTCTGCGATGGCTATCCAGACTGCACTTCTGGAGAGGATGAGGTTGAATGCCACCTACAATGTGACCTGGGACAGTTTTTATGCCCAACCAGACAAAACATAACAAATCTCAAGTGAGTTGGAGATAAGTTGGGAAAAAAAACAAAAAAAAAAGATAATTTTTTCAACTTTCTTCTATAATCTAATATTTTAACACGTCACCAACAAAGGTCTTATCAATATAATTCGATTGCTGTTTTTCTAGAATATGTGTTCACCAGAAACACATTTGCGATGGCCACAACGAATGTCCTGCCGGCGAGGACGAGGCGGACTGCCCCAAGGAACGAAAGTGCCTAGAGCCCAGTCCGTGTGAGCAACTCTGCATTGAAACCAATGCGGGATTGGAGGAGTGTGCCTGTCGACTTGGCTATGTCATGGACAAAAACAAAGTTAAGTAAGTACACGATGGTCTATGGTATAGCCGACATGATCATAAACTGATAACCTTAATTGCTCAGCTGCACGGATATAGATGAATGCCAGTACCTGACCAGTCCGGTTTGTTCGCAAAAGTGCCACAATACCCAGGGTTCCTTTAAGTGCTCCTGCGAAACGGGCTATATACTTCGTCCAGATCTAAGATCCTGCAAAGCGCTGGGTGGAGCGATGACCCTGTTGGTGGCTAACCGATGGGACATTCGCCGGGTTACGCTCAGCAACAACCGATATACGGCGATTGTCAAGGGACTACACAATGCGATTGCATTAGACTTCCATCATCGCAAGGGACTGATGTTCTGGTCCGATGTCTCCACCGATGTCATCAAAATGGTCTATATGAATGGGACTAGGGTTCGAGACGTCATCAAATGGGGTCTGGAGTCGCCGGGAGGAATAGCAGTGGACTGGATTCACGATCTGCTCTTCTGGACCGATTCCGGCACAAGGCGAGTGGAGGTGTCCAATTTCCAGGGCAACCTGCGCACCGTCATTGCCTCCTATGATCTGGACAAGCCACGTGCCATCGTCGTGCATCCCGGCGAGGCTCTGGCATTCTGGAGCGATTGGGGACCGAATCCGAAGATAGAGCGCGCCTTCATGGACGGAACACAACGAAAAGTTATCATATCAAAGGGTGTTACCTGGCCAAATGGTCTGGCAATTGATTTTCCTAACAGCAAGATTTACTGGGCGGATGCCAAGCAGCATGCCATCGAATGCTCCAATTTGGATGGTAGTGATCGAAATAAGATCCTCAGCACACACCTGCCACACCCGTTTGCCCTTACCCTGTTCGAGGACACAATGTACTGGACAGACTGGAATACGAAGACGGTATCGGCGGCCGATAAAATAACAGGAAAGGAATTCCGAGCGGTCCATGAGAACTTCCATTTCCCCATGGACATCCATGCCTATCATCCTGCCCGTCAGCCCGAGTATGCCGATCGTTGCCAAAAGGATCGGAGAGGTCTGCGTGGAGGTTGTTCCCATCTGTGTCTGCCCAACAAAACCTCCCGTCGATGCGGATGTCCCATAGGACTTTCCCTGAAAGAGGACGGAAAGACCTGTAAAAGTACCGCCGACAAACTGGTTCTGGTGGCTCGACGCAAGGACATCCGACTGAGACACCTGAAGAACAATCAAGCGGATCCCAACGAGGTTGATATGATAGTCCCGTTGGACAACCTTAAACATGCGGTTGCTCTGGACTGGTGCAGTGATACGGACTTCATCTATTGGACCGATGTGGAGCGTAGCACCATTAACAAGGCCCACCTCAATGGAAGCTATCAGCAGCGTGTCGTGCACTCCAACTTGGTCTCCCCTGTGGGCTTGGCTCTGGATTGGATAACCGATAAACTGTATTGGACAGACCCGTCAACGAATCGAATCGAAGTGGCCACTACGAATGGAAAGATGCGAACCCTGCTCATATGGGAGAAGCTTTACAAGCCACGGGATATCGTTGTGAACCCGATTGGTTAGTTGAACACGTTCTAATTATCTAAGTCATGTGTGGGTGTGTAAAGCCAAAGGCGGTATATATATTAGATATGTATTAACATTCTGCATGAAATGGAGGTAATTTTCAATACCTCATCATTCTCTTCATACAAGTCGAATCATCATTATTACCGCGATACCCAGTATAGAGAGTTTTATCTTCAGGTAGGCTCTGGTTTTGACTTTCGCAAAAAATTTCCGATTTCCTTTTTAAAAATAACCCACCGGTTTTTGCAAGAAGCCAGTCACTAGTATCATTAATTTCTACACATACTCGGTTTAATCCCAAAATCCCAAACCATTTATTTCTATAGCTTCTGTACTAACTTGTCTACTTATTTTTATCAAGATGGCTTTATGTTTTGGTCGGATTGGGGTGATGATCCTATGATTGAACGTGCCAATATGGATGGTCATGATCGCATAACTATATCATCGAAAAAGCTTATCTATCCCAATGGACTGGCGATTGATTATGAGAAGAGTAAAATCTACTTTGTTGACGGTGGCACAAAGACGCTGGAGTACATGAACTTTGATGGCAGCGGTCGTCAAGTTATTTTAAGTACGTAGTGAATGATAATAGTTTACAATATTACAGGATTAATATAAACTCACCTCTTTTCCAACAGATGGGCTGGGGCATCCTTTTGGCTTGGATGTTAACGAAGGTCGCGTGTTTTGGACAGACTGGGATACCAAGTCTGTGATGAGCGCCAACAAGCTGACGGGCAAGGACACCAATATAATTATCGCCAATAGTACGGATCTCATGGACATTCGGGTGTTTCATCGCACCCGAAGGCGCATCTTCAACGCCTGCGATAAACTGAATGGAGGATGCTCCCACCTGTGTCTACTGAATCCCACTAGTTACACTTGTGCCTGCACCGTGGGGGTTCAACTAAAGGATGACAAGCACACATGTTCCGAAGGACCTACTCAGTACATTCTGTTTGCCCATAGAATTGATATAAGGCAAATATCATTGGACTTCGACCACCTGATCGATGTTGTCCTTCCCCTGCCGCCAATCTCAAATGCGGTGGCTCTGGATGTCGATCGCAATACGGGAAACATCTTTTGGTCGGACACCGTTGAGAATGTCATAATGAGCTCCAGTCCAGATGGCCTACACGTGCATAAGGTCGTTGGGGATAGTTTGGAGAATCCCGATGGGCTGGTTGTCGATTCGATCGGTCGAACAATATATTGGGCGGATGCCGGTCGCCACACTATAGAAGTAGCCAGTCTTGATGGTAGTAATCGACATGTCATAGCCTACAAGGATCTGGAGTCCCCGCGTGGCTTGGCTTTGGACTATGAAGCTGGTCTTTTGTTTTGGACCGATTGGGGCCACTATCGTAAGATTGAGAGATCCCATTTGGATGGTAATGAAAGATCTCGCATTGTCACCGCCAATCTTGGATGGCCCAATGGTCTGTCACTCGATTTGAAGAGCAAGCGAATCTACTGGGTCGATGCTCGTCTGAAGACCATCGACTCGTGTGACTATACGGGAAACCAACGCAAGTTGATTATGTCCTCCCTGCATCATCCATACGCCTTGGCTCTGTCTGAAGATAACATCTATTGGACCGATTGGAAGTCGAAGGCCTTGCACATGACCGAAAGAAGGAACATTACGGCGAAGCGTGACATAATCACTAACATCGATGGATTGATGGACATCAAGGTCATCTATCAGGATCAGCAGATGGTCGAGAATGTTTGTGGACGCAATAACGGTGGCTGCTCGCACCTCTGTTTACGCAATCCTTCTGGGTTTTCATGTCAATGCCCCATCGGCCTGAGGTTACGTCAGAACAGCACAACGCAATGCCAAAATCTACCAGAGGTAAGCTTCTCCTTCCGTCCTTTTCTTGTAATATCTTGCTAATTAAAACTATTTCTCCCAGGACTATCTTCTTATCGCCTTGCGTTCAGGAATTGGTATGATTTCTTTGAACTCCGGTGATTTCATGGATGTCGTCCTACCCATAAACGGTGTGCATGGAGCAGTCGTACTTGATTTCCATTACCGGAAAAATCTGCTCTTTTTCGCCGATGTCAACCTGGACGTAATTCGGAGAGTTAATCTGTTGAATCTAACCGAAAGCAAGGTCATTGTAAATACCGAAGTGCTTACCCCCAACGGAATAGCCGTCGACTGGATAGCAGACAACCTATATTGGTCCGATACCGATCGCAAGCTAATAGAGGTGGCTCGGATTGATGGTAGCTGTCGTAAAAGGATCATAGAGGATAATCTGGGTGATCCACGCTCACTTATTGTGCATCCTAAGAAGGCGTATGAACTTGTCCTATTTGTGGTCTGTTAGCATTTTATTTACCTATTTGTAATTTTAGCTATTTGTTTTGGTCGGATTGGAGCTCCCCAGCTAAGATCGAACGCAGCTACTTGGATGGTTCGAATCGAACTGTTCTTATAACATCGGGAATCGGCTTTCCAACTGGCCTAACTATCGATTTTAGGTAAGTTTAAACCCTACACGACATACATTATATTATATGCATATTATTTTATTGGAAAACAGCAATCGGAGGTTGCTTTGGGCCGACGCCTTGGAGGACAACATCGGCCAAGTGGACTTCAATGGCAAACGCCGTCAAACTATTGTTCCTTACGCACCGCATCCATTTGGTCTGACTATGGTAGGGTTGACTATCACCGTGGTCAATAGATATGATGCTAATAGAACCTTTTTTATCTAGTTTGATAATAGCATTTTCTGGACCGATTGGTACAATAAGTCGGTGTACCGATCTCAACGGTTGCCACGAAGTGGATTTGGTAATCCGTTTGAGGTTCGCGATGCCCTAAGTGGCGCTCTGGATATTCGCGCCGTTTCGCTGAACCGCCAACCCAAAAGCTGGAATCACTGCGCTCAGGACAATGGAGGTTGTTCCCATCTCTGTCTCTATCGCTTTGTCGACTACGTGTGCGCTTGTCCGGACATAATGGATCCCAAGGATGCGCCATGTTCGACGAGGCCCAAGGTCTTGGTGCATGCCAATTTGGAAAACGATCAGCTGCTCGAATACTCCGACGAGTCCACCGATGATTCCACAGCGCCCGAGCTGATGGGCGAGTCCAATAACCATGGCGTCGATGGCCACACGAAAAAGAGCGACCAGGAAAGAGAGTTCTTTGTCCTAGTGGCGCTGGGCGTGGTCATTGTTATGGTTGTCATTATAATACTCGTTATCTTCAGTAAGTAAAAATTAAAATCTCAAAATATGTTAAAAAACTCTTAAGGTTTAAAATCGTATGAAAGTGTGCCTAATAGTATGCTGTTTTTTTGAAGATGAAATTCTAATTTGAATTAGCATACTTTTGGGGGAGGTTTCAAACACACTATTATCTGACTTCATCTTCGATTTAATGAACTATCTTTTATATTTGCAGTGCTTGCCTTCAATACGAGCAAGAAGAAAAACAAACGTAACTCCCGCGGTTCCAGTAGATCCGTACTAACCTTCTCAAATCCGAACTACAACGTTGATGGCACGCCAATGGAGCCAAAGACGAATATATGGAAACGATTTAAATACGATAAGTCTCATGTAAGATCTAAAACGGATCAAATACAATGAAAATTTTGATATACCATTGCAATTATCCCAGCAGGAACGAGCCGGGGTCTATGAAGAGCGTAGTCTAACCACAGAGACGGCTTCCTCGAGCCTTTTTGTGCCGACACCATCACCGATGGCATCGCCTTCAACAAAAACAATCCAACTGACAACGCTCTCGACTATCACATAGCTGGCATAAATAGTTAATTGGCCCTTCAAAAGAAAAAATCTTTGAAACCATTTCTCTATTCATGCAAATGTGATTCATTTGATTGTAAATGTGGAAATCAACTGTTTTTTTAAATTAATTTTTTCTTTAAAACCAGTAGTAAATTCCATTATTTCCTTCATGGTTTTTTTTTCGTGAGTACAAATGTGTCCTGTTAAAGATCAAAGGGTGTTTTATGATAATACAAATGAAATATATTATATAAAAATGATATATTATTCAATTATGTAATAACTAAATTATTTTCCTATTTTTTTTTAAATAATAAGTAATAACTATTAAGTAATTCGGGTGCTTCAACTTTGAAACAAAAAATATCCTACTATTGGGCGCGTTTTTTGTTTGCTGATCACAAATTAATATGGCCATAACTTGGTTTATGTTTATGTTTGATTGATATGATAATGATCAAATCATTGTTAAGTCCAATCAAAAAAAAAAAAAAACAAGTGTGTGTGCGGAAGTTTTTAATAGATTATCCCTGCAAAGAAAATGTAAAGAAACTTCCTCATTTCGGTTTTCCAGCTCTTGTGCTAGGCAGTTGACCTAAGTCTGTATGCAAATTGTACTAAGCCTTAATTAAATGAGAGGCACCAATAAATTTTTTCAGAGCCCTAGGAAGCCCCATACCGTTTGGTTTAGTGGGTCGCATAAAATGTTATTAAACTGATTTAGTTCAAAAATGTTTCTCGAAATATGAAAACCGCGGGCTTAATTCCATTCAGGGCTTCAGCAAAATATCTGGTACCTTAAGTTTTCTATCCGTGTTTGTAAATATATTTTTTGCTTGCAGATGTATAAACTATTAAATTAAAACAAAAAAAGCATTCTTGTATTTGCTCAACAAATTTGGGGCAAACTGATTTTTTGTCTTTTTTGTAACATTAATGATTTCGCTAAGTTTTGCCGGAAATTCAATGCTGAATTATTATCCAGAGGGTGTCATAGTTTTTGGCCAAAATATTGTAACTTTTGTAAAAGCGTCCTAAAGAGTTAAAGGTTTTGAGGTTTCAAGGGTGATGCAAATGTGTAAGGAAATGTTTACCATCGGCGATGATCGTTCTGGATATATATGTGGTATTACCTACATTAAATGTTGTTACGAATTTACTTAGTGTACTGAATGTGTTTTATTTTTGATTTCGCCTAATCAGCTTCATCGTTGGTTTCTACGAGCATGCTTGCTATTTAAGCGTAAAAGCATTCTTAATGCTTTGGAGTAAGTAGAGGTGTACTGCAGTTTTCACGGATTAGAGTGAAACCGGAAATAAACAATTTGAGAGAAGGACAAATGGTCCCGATAGCTTTTTGCAACGAGCTTTGGAAAAGTTTCACTGAGCTTTTCGGTTCCAATGCATGAGATTTTGACGACAAAGATTATATTTTATGACTAGCCCTTTTATTATATTTTAAATTTTATATTTTGTATCGCTTTATAATTAGCTAATAATACCAACTCAAAAAGAACTCGTGACGAGGAGCTGTGACCTAGTACACTGTCCTTCCGGCAAAAGCTCGTCGTCTATGGGGTGGATCCCAGCACCTAGGTCAATGCTCCAAAAAAAAAAGGTTTCGTACACGAACTTTTCACTTTCGAGTTCGCAGGCTTCGTCTTGATCGCAATGCGATCGTAATGTTTTTCGACCACCGCAATTTTGGTTTTACTTAATGCTTCGGTTTTACTTGATGACATAATTAAAAACGCTCGTAATTTAATTTTTGTTTTGTATATTTTACAAAATTAAAAAACATAATATGTGGTTAAGAAAACGTTTTTCCAAACACTTAGAGGCACTTTTGCAAATAATATTTGCAGGTTTTATTCTGAAAACGATTTAACAACATAAGTCGCCAAATAATGCGTATGTGTTCTGCATGCTCTAATGCAAAAGAAGGTTTTGTGACCAAGGGACATAGAATAAAAGGCGTCTCGACTTAATTGCAACATGCTTTGCGCATGGCGAATACAAAACTGTGCCAGCGGCTATTGATGCTGCATTATATAAAGCCTGTCACAACGTGCAGTAGTTTTAATACGGACTAGTCCAAATGGTGATGAGAACGTCAGGGTTTTGGTCTCCGTCTGTATTCGGGAAATAATTACTTTCATAGCACCCTTAAACTTCTCATAATATTTGAAATGGCTCCAAGAGCGCCAGCTCTACTTATTATAACCGGGTAAGTTAATTAGTACAAGCTGGATCTAATTAATCTAGAATAGTTCTGAAATGCATTTGAGTGAAATAAAATTAGTCTAAGTGGCATTCCAATTTAAGAAAGCTAAGTGACATTTTCAACAAGGAAATATTAATTTATGCGCACCCCATTTTCAAAATCTGGGCTACATGAGCATGTCACTCACTTGGTTTGACGGGATGCAATCAATAAAAGTGGGCAAACAGTCGATTGATTTTATAATTCCGACACTCTGGCGCAAAGTGAATGAACTGAAGGACACCTAAAGCACCTAAACTTTTGCGTTACAGGTTTTTAATCTACTTCAACTGTGTATGCGAAGGGGACGTAGGTGATGGTACTCTAGAGCCTACTTCATCGGATCTTCTTTATATAAAGGCTTTGGGGCCATCTACAATTTTGAACAAAATGCCGAATATTACAAATGAGTTTAGTTCGAGAATATTCAATTCAATTCGCGTATTGCCGTCCCTAAAAGAAATGACAGCTCGATCGATGAACCGAAGTCAAAACAACATGACTCGGTATTTTTCCGAGATTTCCAATCAAAGTCGAGTTCCGCGAAAAGCATCGGCTGATATGCTCAGTCGCAATATATCGATGATTTTGGAAAACCTACTGAAGCGCTACGAGCAGTCGCAGTTACCCACGCATGGACAAGGAGTACCCACGGTGGTGCAAACCAATATCCTTATCCGTAGCATGGGTCCGGTTTCGGAACTGGACATGGACTACTCGATGGATTGCTATTTCCGGCAGTATTGGCGGGACAAACGGCTGAGCTTCAAGGGACCCATCAAGAGTCTATCCCTTAGCATCAAAATGCTCGACAAGATTTGGAGACCAGACACTTATTTCTACAACGGCAAGCACTCGCAAATTCACATGATTACTGTGCCCAACAAATTGCTCAGACTGGACCAAAACGGAGGGATTCTCTACTCAATGCGGTATATTTTTATCTGTTACTATATAAGTACTAGTTAAATAATATTATTCTCATATACAGATTAACAATTAAGGCCACATGTCCCATGGAACTGCAAAACTTCCCCATGGACAGGCAGTCATGCCCCCTTGTCATAGGGAGTTGTGAGTTCACTAGTCTTCACATTGTTCATATAATATATCCATCTTTGAACACTTTAGATGGTTACATCAACCAACAGCTAATCTATGAGTGGAAAAATCAAGATGATGCCGTCTCATTCGTTCCGGGGATGACTTTAAATCAGTTCGACCTTATAAGCATGATGCATCGGAATTTTACAACAGTGCGTCGAGAAGGTGACTTCTCGGTCTTACACGTGGCATTTAATCTAAAACGTCACACTGGATACTTTCTGATCCAAGTAAGAAATCTCTGGAGGCTTTAAGCCTTTAAGGGTCACCTAAAAGTATGACATTTTCTTTTAGACCAGAAGTCACAGCATGCTTTCAAACACTTTCTAAATACCTAATATGCCTTATATTCAACTAATTTAGGTATATGTACCCTGTATTCTGATCGTGGTTTTGTCATGGGTCTCGTTTTGGATACACCGTGAGGCCACGAGCGACCGGGTCAGTCTGTGTGTAACCTCGGTTCTGACTCTGTCCACCATTAGCTTGGACTCACGCACAGATTTGCCGAAAGTGAAGTATGCCACCGCCTTGGATTGGTTTCTATTGATGAGCTTTCTATACTGCATTGCCACCCTGCTGGAATTCGCCGGCGTGCACTACTTTACCAAGCTTGGGAGCGGTGAGAGTCCTCAGCTGGAGGATCAGTGGGAGGACATCTGCATAGCTAACTCTGTGTCGGATCACGCGGCTGATGGGGATGCTGATGCCGATGCTGATGCCGACGCTGATGCCGACGCTGATGCTGAACCATTTGCAGATGAGGACTCGAGTGATGGCACTGAAAATGATGAAAACGAGGGGGCGGTTAGTGAGTCGATGGACTCCAAGAACGGGGTCTGTGCTTGCAACAACCACGATGCTCTGGAACTGGAATATGAGGTTTCACTGCAAAACTCGCTGGCGGGGCCTGGTTTTCTCAAGCGCAATGCCATCTTCTGTCCCACATACAATGTGAGTAAGATCCAAGTGAGTAAGGTTCGGTAACTAACCTTTCTTCTTCCCTAACCAGGATCCGTCGTACATCCTGCCGAACACCATGGAGAGAACCACTCAAACGGAGCCTCCGGCCGTGTCACGATTGCATCAGATGTGGATGTGCCTGAAGAGTGACAACAGTTTCCGGAGGCAACGGGAGCGCAACGCAGCGGCACAAAAAAGCGAACAGGGGAGCGCCAACTGCTATGTGAACAGTGTATCACTAATCGATCGAGTGGCACGAGTTGCCTTCCCCATGTCCTTTGCATTTCTGAACCTTTTGTACTGGTGGGCTTACGGAATGTATAAAAAAGAGTTCTCTTGGTCCAATATGAAGGCATAGACAAGCTTAATAAATGTTAAAAAATTACCAGAGTTATAAAATATTTTATAATATTTTATGTGCGCTACTTTGTTTATTTTGGGCAAAAGTAGATCGTTATGTTATTGGTCGCAATATATTTACTCATTTGAAATCATTTCAAAAGTAAAATGATTAAAAAGACATCAAATTTAATCATTGAACCTTTTGTACTATTATAATATTGCACTTTGAATGGGGCTCGCTGTATTGCCGGCAAAAGCTCGTCGGCTGGGGGGTGAGTCGTAATGGTAAGAGGATGCAATTTATTTGATCATAGGAATATCATTTTCAGAATGACATAAGCAAGCGCAAGTTGCGTTTTTTAAATTTTTACAATTTAAAAAATTAAAAAAAAAAACATGTAAAGCTTTTTAAGAACTTAGCCCCACGACCGCAGGATGTCGCTTTCGAAAAGCACAGTCCCATTGCCAAGCCGAACAGCGAAAAGGACATTCTTGGAAAGCACAGGCCTATGTATGTATTTGATAAAGCGAACAAACTTGGATAATAGGGATGCGCAATGCAGGTCAAGCCGAGCGAAATGAACTCACCCGAGAAGCTTCTGCACAAGCATCTCCATAAGCAATTATTCATTAGATAGATATAGATACTGTGGGTGCTCGCACGCAGCAGTTCGGGGCTACGCGTCAACCAGGACCAAAATACAAAATACAAATATACAAAATACTGACTGGACAGGGACGGCAAATAAAAGGTGCCAGCGGGCGAGGGAGAGGGCTCTACAGTGATAAAGTTTGCCAATGCATAAAGCTGAGTCTGCGATTGCAAATTCCCCTTTTATTGCCTAGTGCTGGTGATATTGATATGGATGAAAAGGCAAGACAAACAGGAACTGCTGCCCCAAATGCATGGGTTGTGTTGCGAATGCTGGCGATTTGAATGCAATGGTGCTTTGATATCAACGTCCATTTAATTGTGCCTTCGTCAACCTGATTCGGCTTTTCTTTAATTTAGTGTGTTAGCCCACATAAAATTAGTATGTTCGGCATACTTTAATTTTGGCAAGAATCATGTACTAGCGGCTAGTTGCTTAAAAGTTAATTCGGGAGACCTCGAAAAGTGAGCTGGATACAAAATGAGAACAACATCGGTGCACTAATCAGGCGACAGAATGAAAACAAGGACACGCGCTCGGCGTTGCCACCTTGTGGAGGTGTTTTAAAGTGAACAATTAATTTAATGGCGTTCTAATTGAGCAATTACTTTCTACAACATGATTATTTCCGAGACATTACATAATACAATGGGTTTAAGGAGAGTGTCCTCAATGGGAATACAGTGTGCGAACAGCATCCTTTTTTGTTTACATTTCAGTGAAATTTAAGGGAGGTTTTAAAATTGTTTAAACCAATACAAAATAGCTACCAATATCCAAAGAATTCGCGAGTGAAATTTAATGCCATGTTTTTTAAGGTGTTTCCTGATCATTTTTGTGATATATCATCATTGAGAATGGTCTTTTTCCGTGCAATCCACAGCTCCTCGAAACATGCCAGGGTAAGGAAGCCAGATGCATTTGATTTTGCTGCCGCGATGTTAGAAGCAAAGCTGGAAATGACAGCGCAATCGATTCCAAAAAGTTGAGACCCAACAACGACACAAGCAAAAGCTGTCAATATGTCATGTTTTACGCGCGTCGGAGTAACCTGTAGTCTGTTCTTCTTCCTACTGGGCGCCCAGCTACAATTGATTCGGTAGGTGATTAAAAAGTACACTTACAGAAAAACTAGGCAACAATTATTAAACTTATAGGGGGTTCAGGTTATACCTTTAATTTCTTTGTGGAAATAAATACTAAATACCATAGTGATTTCAAAAACTCTAAGCTGATCATCATCTTTATAACCATATATAAATCATAAATTTACCCAACTGTGCTAACTACTTTCAGATGTATTCGAAAAGATGTGCTTGCCGGCCGCCTTGAGAATGTTACGCAAACAATATCAAACATACTACAGGGCTACGATATTCGACTGAGGCCCAATTTTGGCGGAGAGCCTCTGCATGTCGGTATGGATTTGACCATAGCCAGCTTTGATGCCATATCAGAAGTTAACATGGTGAGTAAAGACACTGTCATAGGATGGCGAAAATAATTCTGATTACATTTATCCGGTCGCAACGATAGGATTATACGATAACGATGTATTTAAATCAGTACTGGCGCGATGAGCGTTTGGCATTTAATATCTTTGGACAATACTTTGATGACGATGATAATGACGACGGCATCAGTGATGTGCTAACACTATCAGGAGACTTTGCTGAAAAGATATGGGTACCAGACACGTTTTTCGCTAATGATAAAAACAGGTACCACTCTGAGCTAAAGCTATTTTTCAACTAAATCTTCAACTCATTCGCCTAGCTTTCTGCACGATGTCACTGAGAGAAACAAACTGGTACGTCTGGGCGGCGATGGAGCTGTCACCTATGGCATGCGGTTCACCACGACCCTCGCGTGCATGATGGATCTGCACTACTATCCACTGGACTCCCAGAACTGCACTGTGGAAATAGAGAGCTGTAAGTAAGCTCTATGATACTATGGTTCTAGTTGTGAGGACAAGGATCTCGGTATCTAATGTTTGGGGAACACAACCAATCTTCCCTTAGATATATATGAATTTTTTAATACTACATACGTAGCCTATATTATACTAAACTTAAAAAGATACGGATGGGGTTCTCGATATCTAAGATCTAGTTAATATACCAGAGTGTTCTATATCAGAAGGTAAAATGTTGTTTTAAAATTGGAGATGCAGATAAATATCTCAAGATCTAATGTTTCGGATAACTCAGGGATATCTTCAATAAGATAGATAGATATAGATTTTGTTTCAAAGACAACACACCATAGTTTCCTTTGTCTGGATAGAAAATATTTCTCCAGTCTGAAGATACATTTAGAATTCTCAGGACCTAATATTCGGGTTAACCCTGAGATATCTTATTAGGTAACATATCATACTAAACTTTGACTGATACAGAGAAGGATTTCAATATCTAAGACCTAGATAAAACAACATAGTTTCCTATATTCGAATAATTAATAGTGTTTACAGTCTGAATATATAGATAGAGATCTCAAGACCCAAAATTTGGGATAGACATTATTTACTATGTTTATAATAACTAACTACTTTTGCAGATGGATATACGGTCAGCGATGTGGTCATGTACTGGAAGCCAACGCCCGTCCGCGGAGTGGAGGACGCGGAACTGCCCCAGTTCACGATCATTGGCTATGAGACCAATGATCGCAAGGAGCGCCTGGCCACCGGAGTCTATCAGCGACTCTCGCTGTCGTTCAAATTGCAACGAAACATTGGATACTTTGTTTTCCAGACCTACCTGCCCAGCATTCTGATAGTAATGCTGTCGTGGGTCTCGTTCTGGATAAACCACGAGGCGACGAGCGCCCGAGTTGCATTGGGGATCACCACGGTGCTCACCATGACCACAATTAGCACGGGTGTTCGCAGCTCACTGCCTCGTATATCGTATGTAAAGGCAATCGACATTTATCTGGTCATGTGCTTCGTTTTTGTATTTGCAGCCCTTCTTGAATACGCTGCCGTTAACTATACTTACTGGGGCAAAAGAGCTAAAAAGAAAATAAAGAAGGTGAAAGAGTGTTGTCCAGGGAAGATCGGTGGGTTTAGTACTTGGTTAGGATTAGACTATGATTATAGCAACTCGAAATACCTTCCTCAGGAAAGAGCGAAAGATCCGAAACGTGTTCAACGACAGAGGACATCATCGAACTGCAGGACGTTCGCATGAGTCCCATACCCTCTCTACGAAGGGGTACCTACAACGCCACCCTCGACTCCATCGGCACCGAGACCATGAACTTGGGAAAGTTTCCGCCAAGCTTTCGAATAACTCGTAATTATGGCACCGGACACAGCCAGCTGAGGCGTCGCGCACAGAGGGGTAATAGTACTACAGCTTACTATTACAATATTATAATCTAATATTACATCGTTTTACAGGTATCAACGCCCGCCCACGCATGTTGCATGCACTCAAGAGAGGTGCCTCTGCCATTAAAGCCACTATACCGAAGATCAAAGATGTCAATATCATCGACAAGTACTCCCGCATGATATTTCCAATCAGTTTCCTTGCGTTCAACCTTGGCTACTGGCTGTTTTATATTCTGGAATGATATATGCCAACAAACAAACGAGTAGTTAATTCCCTCTAGAAACAGAACCATGGGATCCAAAAACAACTTTTTATAACCTCCATAATAAAGATTGACTTCGCCATAATATTTGGGCGTACCTGAAAACGAATCGTGTTCACTTGCAGGTTGTTCAGAATTAACAAAAAGTTTAGATCTACAAAAACATAACTTTTAAAATGTCTGAGAAGTCTCAAACTTCATTGAAAACGCTCACCATTTCAGTTTCTACGGTTTACTACTCCAAGTTGCTTACAGCTAGTCTTAAGTCTAGCCTTTCTATTTATATTAATCTGCATCCATTGTCAATCCGCTCCTCCAATTTACTCGAAAAACCACCATTCGTCCTCAAGTTCTCCATTAGCTCTAATATGGCGAGGACTCAGGCTCACATGGTTTGAATCCACCGTCGCACATTGGTCGATCACACGAAAACGCTGGCCAAAAGTTCAAAGTTAACATTCAGAACTCCAGATTATCTCAAAGCAAACTCGAAACAAAAGTTGACAAAATTGGGAGAAGGAATTACTGCAGAAACAAAAATATATACAAATAGGATATACAAGCACCTAAGCAATCCCCGCGGCTTTTATTTCGAGATTAATTTGTATTGCCAATCTCTAAAGTATATGTTTGAACTCGAGATAAGAAGTGGATTAGAAAAGAAAACAGGGGAAAAGCGATACCCTACAAAACAAGGAGAAACGATATAGTCGAGAGCCTCGACTATCAGATACCCGTTACTCTTTTAAATTTTAAATAAAATAAAATTCCATGGCCTTTCTATTGCCGCGACACAAAACAAAATCTTCCAAAATATGGGGGTCAGGCAAAATTTAGCAGGGAGTGGCCCTCCAAAAGAATCTGTGGAATCTCTGCCTACCCTACGAGTAAAGGGTATTAAAATAATACGTCATGTCTAGAAAATCCAATTGCACCAAAAAATCATAATTTCGTGTCTTAAGATTTCCTTCATTTAATTCTGAAAACCAGTGTTGAAATAATACATGTATAGAGCTTCACATACCCGAACCATTGCCTGGTTCTCAGAGTTTGAATTTTGATCCGCCGTTGAAGTTGCGTTTGTCGCAAATTGATCACCACCGCCTATGTGACTTACAAATTAGTTTGGAGTTGGCAATGTAAGGTTTAAAAGCGGATCAAAAACAAATAGCATGTAAAATTACACACCTGTTAGATTTGCATTTGATTTGGGCAAGTTAACCATGTCGCGTCGAAAAGTGGACAAATTTTGGGTGAACCTAATGAAAAAGAAGTATCCCATTAATATTGAGAGTAGCACCGCTGGTGGTGACATTTAACTAAAACCAAACTCACTTTTCCTTGTTTTTACTGGACACGTTTCGCTCAATGCCAACCATTAGGTCATCAAACCATTGCGACATTGTCTGCTGCTTCTCCATTGGCTGCCCACAGATGATTCTATCTTTTAGTGAGCTGTCAAATGGATTCAATGTAAGTTGGAGGAACTACACAAAATAATATAAATCAGCTTACCGATAATAGTCCTCGTAGAGTAGGATAAGAACCAGCAATGGTCGCGACATTGACCACTGGTTTCGACAATCCTCAGCCAAAACGTTGTTCAACAACGAGGACATCATACTCTGCAGCAACTCGGAGTTCATTTCAACAACCTAAAAGAGAATAAATATTTAGCTATAATTGTTAGATAATTGTTGTATGTATACAAACCTTCAAGAACTGGGCATTTTCCTGATTTAAGCTACGAAGCTTTTTGTTTGGAAATGTGGAAACTAAAAAAGGTTAACAGAATTAGTGATCTGCCTTAACTTGGAGTGTATTTCGATGTACCTTTCATCTGCAGCTGCTTAAAGATGTAGGAAACAATACTGTCCAAAATTGTGCAGCAACTAATGTAAATGGCCGAGTCTAAACAATAAAATTTGATTACAGTGGCTATTTTTTAGGCCAATGTCTGAAAACCCACCTAACGCCGCCAAACCCTTAGTTAGACTTTTTAGAATATAAACGAATGCAGCTGGTTCCAAGGCAGCCAAATAAGAGACATGATCTTGCGAAAGGCAATTCAGTAAGTTGTAATAGGCCGTCGACAGTTTTGGATATTCCTGTAAGTCAATAAATAGTTTTAAAAGTAATATAAGTAATATCACCTATAGTAGTCTAACTCACCAGAAGATCGCTCTGTTGTATCGAGAGTATTAGCTTTGCGATAACATTCAGTACATTGTCCAATGTATCATCGCCGTACAGTTTGAACACACCGCAATTAACATAATTTCCACCGAGTGAGTTTTTTAAGATTAAGAAGCATATGGCAATTCCTTTAAGTCTCATTGGGTACAGTCGGTCGCGCGGTACATCCTGATGCAGAATGCGGTTGCCGTATATACAGATAAGTTTCGAAGCCTCGCGGAATAGGAGAATGCCCATGGGGCTGGACACGTTGCCCGCAAGCCTTTGGGTGCGGCAATGCACCAATTCGGCAAATAGTTTGAGAACTGGTGTCGTGACGGCAGGATCGTGGGCCCATAGTTCCATGGCGCGCAGCAGAATGGGCAGGTAGTCCGCATAGTAACTGAAATTGAAAATCGAACTATGATTACAGCACACAATCAGGGGGAACATCTATACGCACAGCCACTCAAAGAGCATGGTGTACTGAATGCGCGCGTTGAGCGGCAGAGCTAAGCCGCGCAGGTCTCGAGCCAAGCCAATGGTGGCCTTCTTAGCCTCATCGTTAGGAAATATATTGGTGTCCATCAGCACAGAGCCAAGGGACTCAAATTGATCTAAGTAGAAAATAGGAAGAGGTATTATTATCCAGCTGAATATTGCCTGAGTAACACTTTTAAGGAGACGTTGAGGCCTGCCGTTACTTTACTTGTTAGAGGCTCCAAAAACTTATAGAATCTCTCCTCATCCTCGCCCAAGTCGAACATCAATAGACGCCCCAGGGAAGTGTAAAACATGGTGCGACATCGCATTTCACTCAATGTAGAATTCGTTCCTAGGAATGGGAAATGTTCGCTTGTGTGATGTGTGAGCATGAATTGAACTTCCTCGAGACGCGCCAGCTTGCGCACAGAGTTAAAGTGCACGGAGAGATCGGAAAGTAGCATAAGGGTTTTGGTGATAATCGGCTCAGAGCGTCCCCAAAACTTAAGGTTTGTAATACTGAAATCATGAATATTATGACTAAGATCGATCAACAACTAAGACAAAAGTAGCCAACCTACATTTTACGGTTTATAAAACTTAAAAGCATCTGCTCGTCACTCAGTCCAAACACCTCGTTAAGTCTCTTGTATACATTTGCCTTTTGAGCCTGCTCACTGCTGTGCATTTTTCGGACTTGGTCCAGGAAACTAAGTATCGCTAGCTCCAGCTTTTCGCAGCCAGCCTGCGGCAATCGCGCATCGGTGAGGCTCATCAGCTGGAGTACTCTTATCACGAGCTCCGCGTCCATGGTGTCGTGCTCATCGCTTGTCGTCACCGACAGACGACCCACGATGGCCGAACCGATTATGTACACCAACCACGTGAGCTGTAGCTCGTGTATGGTGATATCTATGGGATTGGCGTTGGGCGACTGCAAAAGATTCTCGTACTCATGGGCCTTCTGGTCAAAATGCTGAACAAGAAGACTACAAGTCTTGTTATACTCGCACCTCTCGATTACAGACAGTTGCTCCAGCTGCTGCTGCACCATGCACAGATCGTCCAGCGGGTCCTCCAAATTGTCTCGGACAATTACGGGTACCGCATCCAGGCGCGAGTCAATGTACGCCTTGATTACCTCCGGGGTGTATGTGCCTAGCAAATGTGGATCCGGGGACTTAACATATGGTACAGAGGCAACCATGCGTTGCCATAATGTGAGTAAGTAGTGTACACTATTCGGTGCAAAGAGCCACATCTAAGGGTGAAGAGTAGATATTAGTGTTTTGACAACCTTCAACCTTCGTATCTTTGTCATACATACATGCAGGGATTGCACAGTGAACTTTGCTATCAGTTCGATGGCTTGGGGATAACATGGCACCGCTATTAGTTCGCCCAACTGGTAATTGGACTTGAGGCGAGCCAACAAGCGGCAGAATTCGTGGTAGTTATCTGGATCACTCAAGCCCTGAAAGAAATGCCTGGCGAAATGTATCTCGTGGGACCGTTTCTCATGTACTCACGTGCAGGGAGTTCAGAATATCACGCACTCCTTCGACCAAATGTGTAAGGAATTTCGTTCTCTCAGAATTACTAAAAAGAGAGCGACGCACAGATGTCATTTGTACCAGGCAGGAGATGGAGTAGCTAGCTAAACCATTGGGCAAAATTTGGTATAAATCAAAAAAAAGTTTAAGTGTGTTCGAATCTAAGAATGCAGGGCGCCAAGCTGTGGGTATCTACGTATAAGGTCAATTTAATATTAAATCGAAGTGAATTAGTTGCATTTGCGTACATACCTGAACGTTGTTCATATCGTCTGCGGATTCATCTGTGGAACTGCCGATGAAGTCGAAGCTTAGACAATTTTTCGTTAAACGCAACACGTGTGATATTAACCTGTGGGTAAAGAAAAAATATTAACAATTAGTAAAAGATATTATTATCCTACAGCTAGATTATACATATTTATGCAGATTTTGATACTTTACTTTACTTTACTTACTTTATAATATCAAACATAAATCTTATCAAAGCTAACTTGTGAAATCAAACAGAGCAGATTAACTCACAATTTATTATAATTAAATTTATAAATGAAATATTACGAAGGAAAAGAGCTACATATACATATAAATTATAATGCTAGACTTAATGACTGTAAAAAGCTAATACTATTAATATAAATAAGATCGTAGTTAAGTCATAATCTATTATATTTACAATTATATCAAGTGTTCTATAGCTCAGATTCCTCATTTTAATGCAGGTTATGAAAGATAAGAGCTATATACACATATGTATACTTTTTAATGCCAAACTAAAACCTAATCTTATGAAATTAAACAAGCGCTTAATTTACTCACGCTTGCTGCGATTCGTCCATGAAATTGATGGTTTTGCTATTGTCGCGGGCCGTGATCAGCAGTGAACAGGACAGCAAAAAGACCTCGTAGAGCTGCTGGTCCCGAAAGGAAGTGGCTATTTTTCGATTCTTCGAAAACGACAGGTGGACGTCCAGCTCCACAATGGAGTTCATTTCGCAAACCAGCTGCGAAAGGATCTGCACGCCGATGGTGCAGTGCTCGGTGGAGCCCTAAAACGAGTAAGCCGGATGATTAACGATGGTCATGGCAGAGACCATAACAGCCTACCTGCAAGAACTTCTTGACATCCTCCAGGAGGTTCTGAAAGACCAGCTCGCCCTTGAAGGTGTCGAACCAGCCGAACTTGGTGATCTTGGCCAGTAAAGTAACCAGTGCCTGAATGACAAAGTGCTGCAGGTTGAACCGCGTCGCCAGGTAGTTGAGCGCATAGCTGCGGATGTCGATGCGCTGCTCGAGGCTGAGTCCCTGGATCAGTTTGGTGAGCGTGGAGGCGGCCAGCAGCTGGGCGTAGCTGGAGTCGGCTCTGTCCAGCAGCAACTGGCACTTGGGCAGCGCATCCTGGCTGTTTACGAATGTCACCAGCGCCTTTTCCGCCTCCGCACGAATGCTGATGTCTGTGGCTTCGTAGAGTTGCTTGCACAGTACCTCCAGTTGTTGTATATCCTGGTGGGCACCATCGAATCGCCTTTACTTGCGTACTTTATGTTAGGATCGCGCATGAAATACATACCATAACGATGAACGCCGGATGCCTTGGCTTCTAAAGCAAACTGGTCAATGCTGGAAACGCTTTTAGCCCGGTACTAAGACTTAAATATAACCGCAAACGAAAAATTTGGCTCTCTTAAAACTTGCTCGAACAAATGATAGTCATAGAGCTGTCGTTAGTTATGCTCTGACTAGGATATGTCTAACTTTTGGACAAATTCATGAATGAAAACAAAACGCCAACTTCGTTTCTCAAACAAGCAAGTGTGACCAAAACAAACAAAGTGCGAATGGTGGGGGTATTCGCGCACTTGTTGAACTGCAGCAGCGCGAACGCGGTATTATTATCGGTATTACGTAAAACATACAGTTGCGTGAAAGGGACGCCGCGAAAAACTAAAAATGAAATATTATAATTAGTTAATCTTATGTTTTGAAAAAACATTCATCTTACTAAAAAAAAAATGTGCCAAAATAATGGTTTTACATCATAAAAAACATAACGTAATAAGTAAAACAATAAGTACGTCAAGAACTCTTTTAGAACATATTTTATGCTCTGAAAAATACGTAATTTTTTTTAATCTACATATTTCTCTGCTTAAGGTTATGAAAAATACTAGAAGGCAAAAAGCTTATATATAATCACAGTTTCACATCTTTAAAAAATCCCAATCATTCCGCTGGCTTGCTTGCGGTGTGACCATTGTATTATACAATTTCTTAAAGTGGAAATCGTTGGTTCATAAGCTTAACAAGCATGTTGGCCCTTATTTTCTTATTTGAAAAAGCAATAACTCATATGCTTAAATAAAAAATGCGAAAAGTACTCAAGAAAAATAATTTTAAATAAAATAAATTAATATACTTTTTTAAATTAAATAAATAATAAAATCATATTCCAATAGAGTAACAGAGACGGAAATAATCTCTTGCAAGTTATTCAGAATGAAAAACTAGGATGCAATTTATAATTTATGTTATTTGAAACTAGGTTTTGATGATCAAAAGAATTGCACCGAAGGAAATTGTTCTCTCCTGCATTATTTAAGAGATAAACAAATTCCGGCGTGGTATTGCGAACGAGTTAGGGTATGTACTCAGCCCACCATTTAGCACCTGCGAGTAAACTATTATCGATGACGGAGATCTGAAAGCGTGGAAAGGTCTGGTGATCAGCTATTGTTCGTTATGTAAAGCCTTCCGCCAGGCCAGGCTTACCGAATCGGTGCATAAACCTCGCAAATTCATATTTACCTTTGCGAGAAGCGTACCAATTTCCGACTCGCAACCAATAACCACCGACTCCCAAGCTCGATAACCCAATCATAACTGACCCCATCAATACTTTATTTGTTTATTTAAATAATCTGCCACTAAGTGGACCACCATTAATAAGTTCATTGTTACGTACAAAACGCTGTTTGGTTTTATAGTATTCGTTGTTTTTGACAAATATTTAAGTAGATGACATTGTGTATACATCAAAAATAAAATGGATATATTACAAATATAAAGATTAAAATATCATACACACGTAATGTTATATGACCTTCATTAATACAGCATCTTAATGTAAAACAGATTTCATTCAGGGTTCAATAAGCGGTTTTATGTTTTATTTAGTTCGTCAAGTAGTATGCTTTTTACTGAAGAGCTGGGTTTTATTGTCCTCACAGACTGAGCGCACAAGCCTTATTCCGTGGCAAGCAGCGAAAAGTTCTCAAAGTTCAGCTTACCTTGTATAGACTCATCGTCCAAGTCCTCGGTGCTGTTGGTAATACGTGCTGTCAATGGGAGAGATAGGGAATATTTATGAGATTCTGTTCAAAGTGTATGCATAATATCAATGAAAGTGTATACGCACTTCTAGAGCCCTTTGTTGAGCTCACGCCCATGGAACTTTGCAAGCCCCCATTTCGGCCGTATAGAACATTCTCCAAGTAGGGCAGACCATTGTTATTAACAATGTTCAAGCCAAGGCACGTCTCGATTTGTTTCCAGCGGTGCAGCCGCTCTTGCAACTCATTTGTCACATCTCCCAGGGCGTTTCGTGCCTCAACAATGGATCGATCGACATCGTCAATACTCTTGCCGTGGGTGGAGACGAATGCGCCCACCAAACTCGATCGCTTCTTCCGCAATTTCTCACAAGCCTCTCTGGCCGACTGAAGCTGCTTCTCAGCCGATGTGCGTTTCTTCTGGTGGTTCTTACTCTCTAGCTCGTAGGTGTATTGCAGCCACGACTGAAGCTGCGGTGGTGGCGCCCAGCAGTTGTCAACCAACTCGAATTCGGCACGAGACAGCTCATTGCGCAGCATCTCGATCTCCTTTTTGAGCTGCTGCACTTCCAAGTCCGAGTTCGAGGAGCTGAGTGTGGGTGCCTCTTTGAGACGCCGCTCCAAATCCATTTTCTCGGTTGCCACATTTTCCTGCTCCATTCGGGCTCGCTCGAGTTCCTATAGTATGTATAAAAGTATTATAAATTAAGGCTCTTTTCGAGAACTTAAATTAGAAACATACCTTCTGCATCTCCTGTAGACTTTGTTCAGCTCTCTGCAAGCCTTCCATATCCTGGGCCATGCGGCGCAGATGGCGTTTGGCATTCTTGTTTTGCTGGTAGGCGTACCAACAGCCAATAATAGCGCTCAGCAAGAGGGTAACCAAAATGTAGTCCTTCCAACGGGTGCCAGTCTCTATAAAAGTATACGCATAATAATGAAATTATGAAGTTTCATTATATTTTTTGATTGTCAACTTATAGACCTTAAAGCTTACCTCTCGGTGGTCCAAAAAGTACAACGTCCATAGCCTTCAATGAGATTTTTTGCTTATGTATAGGGTCCTTAATTCCAAGTACATTGCCCACATACTGAAGATTATTCACAGCCAACCTAAAATGCAGAAAAGAATGTAAAATCTTAGAATTTTACAGCCTAAACCAAAATTTAATTTTGTAACTGCAAAAGTTTATAAACTTTGGCTAGCCAAAGTAAGCTTCCTTTCCTGGCTTATTTTAATTTCTTTAACTTTTATAGTTTCTTAAACACAAAGCTTTAAATTATGGCCTATAATGAGCACCTTACAAATGATAGAAATTGTACTTTTTTATAGTAAAACTTAAACCTTATACAATTGATAGCGTACCTTGGCAAAGCAGCTCCAGTAACCTTGTGTAATTTAAACAGATCAACATACTGGGGCAGCTGCACGGATTGCGCCAGCCAGTCTGTGGTCTGCTCGATGGTCCAATTGTGCACCTCTGACCGCAGCCAAGCCTCCCACAGTTCTTTGACCGATATGTGCATATCGTCGTTGAAGTGAAATGCTTTCTGCCGCTTTTCATAGCCTGAGTCGTACTTCAATTCCTCCCGTAAAAACTGGAAAAATATGTTTGAAAATGGAAAAATAAATAAGGCTACGAAATGTTGATGGTTTGAAATCAATGATGAACAATGAAATAAGAAGGGGTGACCTCGTAGTGAGCCCTAGCAATAGAAACTTTGACTAACAAGAGAGGAAGCTTTGTTCGGGGCAAGCCGAGTTTTCTACATCTTGCAGGTAATTTAATTTAATGATTTATCGTTACCACATAATGAAGTAAATAAACTGATAAAATTATAAACAAAATAAACAACTATATTTTAAAGCTTAAAACACACATGTAATTTAATCGCTTGTATAAAAACAACTCAGTCAACGATTAATTCAGATGAACATCCATGTACAAAATGAGATGAATGTTTGAGGTCAAATGGTCCAAAAAAGGCTTAGATCTACGGCAAATGACCTCGACCAAAAGTGCAATACTCTAATCCGGTTCTGTATAATTAAATTTCTACAGCTAGCGAAGACATTTGTATAGTTTGCATCGTCTAAGCGAACTGCAATTATAGTTTCTAGTCATGAAAACGTGAACTTTGTACTTTCAAAGCAGTGGGCATTGTAACCTACGTCATCGGATTCGCTCAAATCGATGTTTCCATTATCATCGTCATCCAGTTGGCGATGTAAGCTGGCAATCGCCTCCATGCCGAAGCGATCCTGAACACTTCCACTATAGCAGTCAAAGTCGTCTGCAGCACACGCTCCATCGGCCGAACCGCTTCCCATGGAACCTGATGAATAGATCGGTTAATAATACCATAACATATATAAAGTAAAAGCTATATTATTTAATTTAAATATGATAATAACGAAATAATAATACATACATTGGCAAACATAGGACCTCAGATGATAACTAGTAGTTGTGTATTTTTAAAAATTATAATAAAGGAAGCTAACTTCGGCAAGCCAAAGTTTACATACCCTTGCACTCACAATTAAATAAGTTTCGTTTCGAAATGTAAAGCTTTAAATTTTGTGAAGGTATTTAATCTCCTAAAACCCCAGTTGTTGCCCTATAAACGTCCGATTTAAAAAAAAAATTATAACGTCTTGATTCTCCATATTTAGTTGAAAACGAAAGAGAAAGCCAATTTTGGCATTTAAATTAAGTAAAAAAAGAATTACTGAAATCAAATAAAACGACTGTATATTAAAATTTAAAAACAGCGGGGTTTTACCAATTCGGCCAGATTGTCCTATAAATGCGATCGTTGCTACGGCAGCTATATGACATAGTCGTCCGATTCCAGCCATTCGGACCTATATTCTACCTGCAATAGAAAGAAGACTATAGTTAAAGTTTCATCCGTCTGCCTTCAAAACTGAAATACTAGTTTGCTTAGAAACGGACGGACAGACAAACATACGGACATGCTTATATATATTTTAACCAACTACTTTATAATACTGCTTTGCATACGTCTAAAATTCAGAATACCTCTGCAAGGGCATGTATAACGTGCTTATATTGGTATTAATCGAAATATTATTTAAAAGTACACTTTGTTGCTGTCTCAGTGTGGTTAGTTGTTAGTTGAAACCTAAACCTATGCCTTAGCCTAGGAGGTGTTAGTCATAAGGAAAATATAATCTGATCACAAGCAGAGTAGGGCTCACATGGGACTTACTGAATTCATTGCTGACTGCCTGGGACATAGCCTCGCTGAGGAGATTGTATGAGCTCCTATGCAGATTCTGCTCAAGGTGGGTGGCGTGCTCTCCTCCGCTTCCGGCATGCGATGCCGCGATGTGGGTCACATGCTCCGGCTGGGAATTGTGTAGGCTCTGGCCAGCCTCGTGGGATGAGTGGCGCGAGGCCACATTGGGATTTTGCTTATACTGATGTTGCGTGTTATATCGATTCGAGACGACGGAAACCGTGTGTGTCCCATGATCTTGTGAACTTATGCTCTTCAGCACACAGCATATGAATATGAAAGAGTAGTTCCAAATGGTGTTCCTTCGCATTGTTGCAAATGTGCGGTGTTCTTTTAAAGTAAATTATCGCAGACGTCTCCTTAAATCAGCAATCGGTTGGGGGTTTCTTAAGTAACAAGCTCACATTTGTTGGTCGTGCAAATCATAGTTTAACCAGATGATAGCCTGAAAGGGGGCGTTTAAAGAAATATTAGAAATATGAAATAAAAAACCTTCTCAAAACATGTATTCTAGGCTCATAAAAGATGGAAGTCAGTGTATTATTGGTAATATTGGCTTATTAGACATACATTTCTAGTTCAAATTGGATTTTTTGGGATTCTGTATAGGATAGAGCTGGCTATTCTTATAGCATTCTAGTATTAAAACCCTGAAATACCCCAAAATACAGTTCCCTAGCTCCCATAGTGTTATAGTACGTGAATAGAATTGATTAAATAACCGGGCAAAGCCGACTGTGTGCCAAAGTATTATTGCATTCGCCAATAAATAGAGATTTACTGGGCGCAAGACTTACGAGACTGTTATTTGCCGATGAGATTCGGTTTTAGGGTTCTTATAAGATAACCGCTGAGCGAATATTTGCTTAGAAAAACAAATTACGGCGAAAAAAGCGTATGAGTAATGGAATAAAGGAATTTTTGGTTCGCCAAGATAAATATTTGGGAAGTTATTTGAAGTTTCGGTTCTTTGTTAACCAGTGTAGGTATAGCTGTAAATGCCTTTGAAGACATTTTCGATGGCACACTGCGCTGATGCATCATACCAAGTGATCAACATCAAAGGACTTACATCTGTGTAATCCCAATACACTTAAGATCATTTTTGATTTGTAATTACAAAGAAATACATGCGTAGAACCTGGTAGAATCGTGCAGTGATCGTAATACACTCGACACTTAACGGTGCATTTACATGACAGCTAAAAAACGGACCCTAAATCGTAGGCAAAGCTTACTGTATAGCTGTCTTTTGTTTTTTAGTCTTTCTTTTTTGTTAATATTTTTAATATTAGACATTGATACTATATGCGAGTGTACATATGTAAGTTTCGGTAGGCATCAGCATTTGTTTACTTCCAAGAACGTAGAAAACTGCGAAATTCAATGGCGTTCGCTTCGATTCGGCTGCGTTATGAGTGCACAATTTACAATGCCATTGCTAAACACTTAATAACCACACATATGTGGATGCCCAGTGGTAAACTTCCATAAGTTTTTTTTAGACCTCAAATAAAAATAAAAGCACTCACACTAAAATAAAATTCCTCAGTCGAACGGTGTGACCAGCCTACTGAAGGGCCAAAATACAACCGTCACTTTTCGAATTGGAAAATCATGTCGGCACGATAAATATTTACAATAATATATATCATAACGATTAAATATATTTTCAAGGATGGTATGAAAGCGAACAAATGTATTTTTAATTAAAGCGAACGATTTGCGCGAGTTCAGTTGAAGCCTTTTAAAATCAATGTTTCCACTATTTGCGGTTTGCGTTCTGCTTATCATAGCGCCGTTTAATTTGAACTTTTCTTTAAATAAAATTAATTGTTGTTGCACAAATTAATTTATTTCTGACCAGAAATTTGATTAAAGTACGTAAGAATTAGAACAGCATTTATATAGAAAATGGTTTTATTCAAAGCCAGGATTTAAAGAGAAATAGCTGGTATTTTTTGAACATCTAAAGTTTTGGCTCGCATTGCGCACAATCGATTACACAAAATATCCCTGTCTCACTAAGGGAACGATTGGAATTTTGGAATGATGTGAATATATGAAAATATTGAAAGCAAGGAAATGCATTTAAACACTTTTCATGTTTTTTTTTAAAATAATGATAACAATGTAATTAAAAACAATTATTATAATCGATAAATGATTTGATATTTAGTGTAGAAAGCTATCTTTATATATGTACTTTTTCAACACATAAGAAAATTTCAAACATAATTAAGAACTTTTAGCCGTTACAAATCCAAATAAAGATCTTGCTTGAACGCAGTGGGAAACATGCGTTGACTCACCAGCGCGGTTCTGAGGCCCTGCGAAATGCCACCCCCAATGCCTAACGCGTAGTTTAAATAACAATTGATTGCTACAGAAGTTGTCAGCGCGAAAGACAATATTAATTTAATAATTTATATGTAATTCGTGAGCAACGCTGGAAAGGGCGAAAATTCGATAGCATTAAGAGCACACCGCATTGGCACATGAATTGGGCATTTATTTGTTGATAGTATGTGAGGATAAGGCAAACGAGACAAACATCGAAGAAAATATATATAAAAACGCGCGCATGCAGCATTTTTGGTTAAAATAAACATGTATAAAGTAAGCAGTTGAATGGGAGGCACAAAACCCGATGGCAAACTAGAGTAGAGACATTTGCTAATGCCCGCGATGTACAGACTTGTGTGTGTTGTGACAAATTCGCTGCGGAAATAGTGTATTTTTAAACAAGACTCTGCAGCCGATACACTGATACATAGCTCACGCGCACAGGACACCACGGTCCTAACATAAAACCCTCGCTTCACGCCACTTATGTACATATATCCGTTGTGTTACATAGCGAGCGAGCCACAAAAGCGCAGAAAAGCAGCAAAATCCGACTCGATTCCTTGGCCAAACAGGTATGTATTCGCAGGGACATACATGTGTGTACATAGCGCGTACATCCGACTGTTTACATCCTTGTCACTAAATATAGAAGGAGCAGAAATCACAGCGATTCCAATTGTGCAAACTGCCAGCGGATGTGTGTATTTATGCGAACGCTTGCGTGTGTTCGTGGGTACATAAACGCTCGGCATGCGAAAATTCGCATGGTTCCTGCAAATTCTGCGTAGGACATTATTTACTCGCACAATATTCGCATGTACAGGCGCACGTACACCTGTGTGTGTGTGTGCGTTGTGTGTATATACAGTGGTAAACCGCTAGAAGGAAACTTTGGAATCAGTACCTGGAAGTACCGTAACCCTTGGGCAAACAAATCCGAGAGGTACTGAAAACGGAGTATCCAAACAAAAGAAATGTACCTGCTGAAATCGGTTGTATAACCTAGGGTTATCTTACACTCACTCCATATAATTAATGAATATTAAATAATAACAAAGCAAACGTTTTCAAAAATGTTTAAAAAATGTTTTTAGTTTGAAAAAAAAATTATAAAAATTCAACTGTCATCCAACTTTGGAATTATAATTTTAATAGAACTTTACTATTCCAGATTTTTTTTAATTTTCCTAAACATATCTTAAATAAAGGAAATTAAACCTGAATCGTTAGAATTAGATGTATCTTACGATTTAAAACCATAGTCTGACAAAAGACTGACACCAATATTATAAATCTATGAATGAATCTTAAATATAATATAAGTATAGAGGGTCAAAAGCTGTCTTTCCTGTGAGGATATTTTATTTTTATTGATCACCCAGAAGATCCCTTATTTCTTTTCCTTAATTCCTATTAAAATATTGCATTTGAAAACAATTTGAATATTGAGATGATATGATATATGATTCTCTGCAGGATACTCAAGGATCTTTAAATGAGAGATAGTTCTGCGAACAAAAGTGCACAGTAAAGGCGCCAACAAATTCGAATACGATGAGCGGCGTTACCCAGGAATTTTGTGTACGCTGGAACAGCCATTTGGGCAGCATTGGGGCTGCGTTTCCGCAGCTCTTGGCGGGACAGAGATTCGTGGACGTGACCCTGGCCTGCGAGGGCACCCAGGTGCACTGCCATCGCCTGGTTCTGGCCGCATGCTCCACCTACTTTGAGGCCATACTGGCCGAGCATCCTTGCAAGCATCCCGTCATCATATTGCCGCGGGAGATCAAGCTATGGGAGATCCAGGCCCTGGTGGACTTCATGTACAAGGGAGAGGTCAATGTCACGCAAGCCGGCCTGGGTCAGTTGTTGCGCTGTGCCGAACAGCTGCAGATACGCGGACTGTACGGCTCCGAGGCGACGATAAACTACAAGCAGCTCCAGCAGGCGAGTCTCGAGGCGCTCAAGGAGCCGACTGTGTCCACACCGCGCGGCATTAAGCATGTGGACAGCACGGAGACGGATGATGCAGCCACCAACTCAACCACCTCAACAGTAACCACCTCCTCCGCTCCACCGTTACCAGTTAACCAGCAGCAGCAACAGCAGCAACAGCAGCAGCAGCAGCAACAGCAGCAACAGCAGCAGCAGCTCCAGCAGCAGCAGCTCCAGCAGCTCCAGCAGCAGCAGCACCAGCAGCAGCAACAACCGACAGTATTGAAGCGCCAAAATCAGGACGTCCGTCAGCAGCGACCTCACATAAACGGCAGCAATGCACTGCAGCAGCAGCCGGCAAAGGCCAGCTCTGCGGTCGTCCTGGGCAGCCACTCGAATGCCCCGACCGAGGATGACTCCGGCGATGAGGTCTCCAACAATTGGAGTGCCTACGGGGAGCACTTCGAGGACAACAAAATGAACGCCCAGCTGGCCCTTCAGCAGTCGAGGTTTGTAGCCGACCTTTACTTCGTTATCAAAGGGTTTATTTCTTATATGTAATTTTATTTGATGTGCCCGCTATAACTAAAGCTTTCACTCTCATCACAGGATTCAAATGCAGCTGCAGCACCAGCACTATTTGGACTCCAACATCGAGGACGACCACAACTATGTGGCCGCCCACGATGAGAACAACGACAGCAGCTTTGCCGCTGGCATGGCCTGCGGCTCTGGCCTGTCCGTCAGCCTGGACACTGATCTCGACACCTCGGCCAACACTTCCGGCGGACTGAGCCAGAACTTGATCGACGGCTACACATCGTACAAGCGCGTCCGACGCTCGGAGGCATCTCTAGCACAAGCGGCCAAATGTGTTTCGAAGGGCGAGACATTCCAGACGGTCAGCAACATGTTCAATATTCCCGTCTCCACCATTCGATTCTATATGGCGCGAAAGGGAATACTGCCGAAGCGGAAACGTGGACGCGGTGCTTCGCATGCCGGCAACATAATAATCACAACAAACTCAGGAAAACTTTCAGCCGTCCCTGCGAGCGTTACTCCTCATCCTCATGCACATCCTCATCCTCAGTCTCAGCAAATGTCCTTGGACAGCCTGCAGCTAAAGGCGGGCATCGCAAGCACCAGTGGCAGCAATAGTCCGGCCACTGCCACGGCCACCTCGATGTCACCATCGTTTGACATGACCTCGGCAGCGGATATCGTGCCTTTTCACCTCCACAGCGATGCGGCGGCGGCGGCGGCGGCATTCAAGCTCAACGATCAGAAGCTGCACATGATCTAACCACGCTGTTTGCGAACCCGTAGTACTGTACCAGTGGGGCAAAGATTAATCGAGTGGGATTTCCAAGCAGTTGCTGCTTTCTTCTTTTTTTTTTAATTTCGGGGTAAGAAGCATCGGCTCGTGTGGGATCTTTAGTCATAACATAGTCAACAAAATACAATTTATTCTTAGATTTATTTTAATACGCTTTGAAGTTGACAGTTTCATCCTTGGTTGATTGTACTCACTCAGGGGCTGAACCCCTCAATTCATCAAGATATTTCAAAAGTTATACAAAATATTAACAGTAGACGTATTCTATCAAGGACTATGACTAAAACTTGCGTAAAAATTTCAAATCTGTTTATTGTCGCCCCAGTACTCTAAGAAATTACTGTATTGTTAATAAGATAATTAATAATAAAATCAACCTGGAAACTTTTACTAGGTTTTTGTGTGATTGCAAGTATAAAATGACAATTCATAATAAAATCAAAGGTCGTATAAGACATAATCATAATGCTAACGACAAAAGAAATATTATATTTTGTGGTATTATTGGCCAAATACCCCGAAAAGTGAGAGCCATTATGTTTACTTTCAGAGAGTTATTTGTAAAGCAGAGAAGGAGACGACGTCTCCGATCCTATAAAGTATATATATATTCTTGTTCAGACTCACTCGGAGCGTAGATATATGGTCATACCATTGCAATCGTGTCAACAACTTTGGGCCATATCTTCAAGTAATACGCTACTATAATAGCCGTTGTGAAAATAGTATTAAATGCATGAGTACTGTGTACGAGAAGGCTTGGCAATAAAATTTTAAATGCATTCAAAGTACCAATAAAATGGTGTATGACATTTTCACCCAGTTTTCAAGGCGCCTGAGAACGATAAAATAGTTTGATCTAAATTTATAGAATTCTTAAGCTTTATTAATCTGAGCTGTAAGCCAAATATCAAATTATTAAATCGTTTATAAACTTTTGATTTGTCTACATTTTGCTTATCAACAATGGAAAAGTTTGCTTTTATGCTGGCGGTTTAATGGAATTCGCAAAAAAATTTTTTTTTTTTTTTTCAACGATGGCTTATTATTCTTAAGAAACTTCTATATCTCGGCTGATTTTTCCGCTCAGTAAATATTTTTGACTTCAATGGAATTTTCCCTAACTTTAAGTTTTGTTTAAAAAAAGTTATTTCTAAAAAATATATAGAAAGTTCTACCAAGATTCCTATTTTTAGTTCAACATTAGTGTGAACGTGTCATAAATCGTTAAGATCCATTGGCTATCGGATGCGAACGCTGCAAGTGTGAACAAGACTTTACAAGATCACAACATAGAACTTTTTAAGGATATTTGGTATATTTTCACGGTCACCCTGCGGTCATACTTCAAGGCTAGATGTAAATATTCGCACACGATTTCAATTCGTTTTTTAGAATGTCTCAAGGAAACACAATTACCAAGGGCTTGCCGTGCGACTCCTACCTGGACAAGTGCCTGCAAGATGACCAGAACATACAGACCACTTTGAAGAACTTCTACAGCAGCATTGAGGTGCTGGAAGCCGACCTGGAAAAGGCACTGGCGCTGCAGGCGGGACGCACATTGAGCACCAACGACCAAATTAAACTGGATAGTTATCTAGCGTATTTGACCAGCACACTGTTTTGGATACACCTAAAGCTGCAGGGTGTGGACGTCGCAAAGGTAATATAATACAACATAAATCGCCATAGTATAGTACACCACTTGTTTTCCGTTCAGCATGGTGTGATGCACGACTTGGGGCGCGCCAAGGAAATGCTTGCCCGCGATAGGGAAATCAACGCTTCTCTGGCGGCCCCAAGACTGGATATTAAGGCTGCCAAGCGGTTTATTGCCGCGGGAACGCACACGCGATTTGTGGACATGGACGGCGTCATGGTCACCGAAACACAGTACAATAAAAGTCTGGAAGAAACCGAGAAATAAACAAAATTATCAATCTATCTGGAAATGTGAAAAATATACCTAAAACACTGTTACTCACCACTCACCATACCATTCAAATACAACATCATATAGCACACACATATCATACACAAACCAACCAGGTTAGTAGAATATTGGGAATATTGCCGATCTTATTTTGGTTTCAGATCTTACTATATTCCTGTATGGTACACTATAGACTGTATCATTCATATGTCTTTATATCTCCAAATATTATCCAATTTTCTGGTAAATCATTGAATTATCACACCATTGCTACAAAGATCGCTTAAATGATCTACATGGTCATCTCAGGGTAGCCTTTCTAGGAGAACTTTCCGCTTAAATCACCAATTATTATCCAAAGCCCCCGAAATTAACACACAATACTGTTGTAAAGCTGGAAAATAATTTTAATTCGTACGTTTCATTCTAAATGTCTTAATTTACGGTACAATACGATATATTACTGATGTTTCAAAACCGATAAATTAACATTAGCATTGTCCTTAACTTTATGTTGATCATATTCAATACTTTAACCATACAGATATTAATATTTTCCGATTTAATTTTTCCATTTTCTTGTTTTCTTGAATTATTAATTATTTATGTATATAGCAATTTTGTTTTGCCTTTCCATTTTTTCTTTTTCCATTGTTTTTACTTTTACTTTATTCTGGTTTTTAAGATTATTGAACGAGAACTGGCAATATAGCCCAAAATTTTCTATCAGTCGGTGTAAGATTGCCCCAATAAGGGGGTTTTTAAAGCCCGGGCTGGGCCCAGTGCACAATTGTTATTTTCCTGCCGCTTATCCGTGACCATCGAAATGTTCAAGTTCTCTACACGTCCAGCAAAGGATCGTATAATTTACTAACTAGCATAAATATTAATTGTTTTGTTTTGTTTTGTTTTCTTATTTACAGCTGCGTTTTGTGTTAATTTATCTCATCTGGCTTTTTGGTTTTCTGTGTTTTCTTGTGTTTTTTGTGTGTTTCTTGTTGTTTTTTTTTCGGTTTTCTGAAAGTTTTTCCTACTCGAACGTTGGCATTGCTTGGTCCGAGGTATGCAAAAAAATATGTAAATATTTCCCAATTTTTATTTGTATTTCGTTAATGCTGCTCTGCTGTTTTTGTATCTCATCTTGACGAGTATATGAATATAAATTGGGATGTACTCACTTAATAATTGTTTATTAATCTATGAATAAAGTATGGCTATGTATTTACCACTCACACATAAGAATACACATTTTTTGTTGCTTGTTAAGTTTGTTTTCTGTTCTTTTCATTTCTTTTTTTTGCTTTACTCCTATCCTCCAAGTGTCTTTTTGGTTTTTTGTTTGGTTTTTGCTTTGCTTCGCTCCATTTTACGTTAACTAGTTTGGTTTTTGTTTTGGTTTTTGTCTTCACATTTACATTTATATACTTAACTACTTAAAGTTAAAATTTATTTATGTGCTTATACACGAGCAACGTATTTGTAACTATGCTAAAGTAATCATAAAGGTCGATACAAATTTCATTATTTAGAGAGAAAGCTAGCTGCGCGCTGGCTCCGGGCACATGTGAGTGGAATGTGGAGTGGGCGTGGCTGATTGTTGATCTATGCGCGATTCTGGATGTAATCCGGACTCGGATCCCGATCGTGAACATGATCCCGATGGTGATCCTGGCCATGATCATCACCATGATCATGATATAGATAACAATATCAATGCTTATATTCCGGGTAGCAGCCATTCTCGATGATTTGTTCGGACTGACTGTTGTTGCTGCTGCTGGTATCGCCTGATTGCTGCTGATGATGATGCGGATGCTGATGCTGCTGATGCTGATGCTGCTGCTGCTGATAAATTGGCAGCTGGAGGAGCTGCAACTGCTGCTGATGCTGCTGACTTAGTGCCGCCGTGTCTGCTGCTGCTAATGGCAAACCGCGACGAATGGGCGGCTGGATAACACTTCCACTGCTTTCCGTTTCCGTTGAGGGCGGGGATGGATAATAGTCCCTCTGACTTACACTTATACCATTTGGGACGATTGGCAAAGCCATTATGGAATTGTTGGCTGCCGCCGTCGCCGCTCCCGCTGCCGATGCCGATGCCGCTGCGGAGGATTGATGATGATCGCCGTGGTGCTGATGCTGCTGTTGCTGCTGCGGATGCTGCTGCTGCGTTATAGCCCCCGAAATGGGTCCGACGTCGATGTATGGTTGGGAATCCGACATTGTACCGGATGGCGGCTGGTCCAATACCACGACGGATACCACATCCTCACTCGCCCACCGGGCTAACTGTTGTTGAGCTTGAATAAAGTCATCACTAGAAAATAATAATCGTAGCAGGAACAACGGCACATGGTAAGAACAAAAGGAGGCCATCGGGGACGGGACGGGACGACATGGGATCGGATCGGTTGGTTGATGGGTTCGGGTTGGATTGCTAATGTTTTCTAAAGAGTCAACGGCAAAGTACAACTCATAGCACTGATCAGGTCACTATTTATCTAAACCACTCCCCATACCTCGTACTTAAGTCACCAATTCTAAAAATATGAACTACAACTACTCTTCAAGTACAACTATTGGTTTTACAACACATATGGGTAATAGTTCTTTGATACAAGCAGTTAGTCAGCTTAATCTGCAAACGGTTCAAACAGCTGTGCGATAAAAGTTTTTAAACCAAAGGTCAAATCATCCACAAGTCAATAATGTAGTTATTAAAATTAAATTGGAACTTATTAATTATTATTAAGGAAAATTCAAATATCCTTCTAGCTGAATTACGTGGAAGGTGGTAAACTTAAAAAAGGACATAAATTCTTGTACCCGATTCACTTGGAACGGACATTGACAATGGAACAAAGATCAGCAGCTGATCTTTGCGATCAAGAACAAACCTAAAACGAACGTACAGAACAGAAATAACATAATATCATTAAATCATCATAAAAATGGACAAATTAATAGGAAAAATCGAATATCCTTGGAGCTAATCCACTGTTTAAAACTTGATTTTCAATGGCAATGGAACAAACAGACAGACTGGGATTAAACGATGCATCATCAGCTGAACTTTGGATTACGAAGAAACATATAAAAGAACATACAAAGGAAAGACATAACATCACTAATCATCATAAAAAATAGGAAAAATCGAATATCCTTGCAGCTGATTCACAGCTTTTCACTTGGAAATAACATAGTATCACTAAATCATAAAAAAGGGATAAATAAAATTGGAAAAATGAAATATCCTTGGATCTGATTCAGCGTTTACAAGGAAGGAACATAACATCACTAAATCGTCATAAAAAGAGGAAAAATGAAATGTGCGTGCAGCTGATTCACCGCTTACGACCTGCTCGTCACGTGGGAGGGGCAATGGCAATGGAACTAACAGACAGAAATAGAGGCCAGGACTTACCTCTCGCTATCTGGTGTCTCGTGGCAGTCGAGCCGAGCGTCGACCACCTGGCGCTCGTGGTGGTCAGCGGTCTCGTAGATGCCCTCGTCCTCCTGCTGCAAATGGGTGTGTGATGAGTGGTGCGACGAGTGTGGACCGTGCGTGGCATGTCCGTGGGCATGGGAGTGGTGCGTGTGGTGCCCGAATGCGTGGGGTGAGTGCGACTGGTGCGGCGCGTGTCGTCCTGAAGATGCCGGCTGTCGGTAGCGTCCACCGAATGTGAATCGAGACTCCTCATCGGAACGGGGACGACAGCTTCTGCTGTAAGACGCATGAATTGTAGCGGTTTTCTGAGATTGTGGTATTTGCTGATTGGAGCTATAGGCGATAAGGATAAGAAAAAGGCAAGCAAATAATCAAATTATTTAGTGGCATGGGAGTTAATGGAGGGAGTTGGGACATTAGGCTTTTGATTTTTGGTGTTTTTTTCTTCGTTCCGGTTGGTTGTTTTTTTTTTTTACTTTTACTTTTACTTTTACTTTTAGAAACGACAGGCAAACGAGAATTTGGACGGAGCCTGAAACCGAGACCAAAACAGAGACCGATAGCCATGAGGAACTTAAGAGCAATGTCAATGCATTGGTTACAATGCTTGTTAAAAATGGTGCAAGTGATTACATAAATAGGAAAACGATGTGAAGTCAAGACCCTTAAGAAATAAGACCACAAGATATGGTATTAGGTTAAGTTAGTTAGAGTGGGAACCAACCTTTATCACACAAGGTATTCCAGCCTGAAGCCTGCAAGAAATGCGAATATAAATTGGCATTGGCTTGAGTTACATTTAATATACTGCAGTACAAACAAGCAGTGGCTTTCATGCCTTAATGGTAGGTCAGTTTGTTCTGTTTAAATAACATCATGAATTTGTATATGCTTTTTTAATGAGTATGAAGCTTTTGTCTTCGTTAGTTGTTTTTTTAATATGAACATGTGAGATACTCTCAAGCCATCAAATATATTAGGTAATTAATCACTTGCTCTACGATTTAGTTATGGGTTGATTGGAAATTTGTTGTTTATCACAGATTGACTATTTGGAAAATTATAAACGCGTTGACTATTAAGAATACGGTTGGTTAATGGGAAGCAACTGTTCACTGCCTACGTTAATACCATGGTTACAAAGCAGATAGCAATACAGATAGGTGTTTAAAACTTCTAGGAAATTATGAATTATACATTCATAGTCACAGCGGTTAGTCGTTTATGTTGAAGTGTGTATAAGAGACTGATGTAAGACATTGTTTATACTCATGTGGACAAGACAAAACAAGACAAGAAACGACTCGACAAAACAGGACAAGACACGACAGAACGGAACGGGACGGGACAGAACAGGACAGAACAGGACAGGACAGGACAGAACAGGACAGGACAGGACGGGTCGGGCAATTCGGGTGTCTGACTGACTCGGTGCCAATACTTTTGAGTAAGAGGTTTTACGGTACGGTGATTAAGTTCTGAAGCAGAAATAACACTAACCCTTGAGATGACTCACTACAAGCTGCGGAACTTTCTAATCTATAGTGTCGATCGGCTTCTGTTTCCGACATTCGTATATCCTCGGATCCGCTGGGACTCATGTGACGGGACGAGTGGTGCTCAAGCTGCCGTATTAGATCCTCCAGGTTGCGTATTCGCAGCGGTCCCGTCGACGGGGCATCATCATCGTCCAGCTGCTGTTGCTGCTGCTGCTGCTGCTGCTGCATACCGACCGCCGACGGCTGGTGCAGCTGGTGCTGCGACCGATGGTGATGGAGCATCTGACCACCGTGCGGTATACCCCCCGAGATGGACGTAGATCCGCCACCGGCTCCCACGCTCGAGCCCAGTCCCATGCTACCGAGGCCGGCTCCACTGCCATCGAGGATGATCGCGTGCACGGCCGCATTGTCGCAGATGTTCTCCCGCGAGCTGGACTTCGATCCGATATTCCGTTTATACTGCTGCTCGGCCGAGTAGCCCAGCTGGGAATTGTTGCAGTCCTGCAGCGTTTTGCGCAGCATCTCTTCGCTGAGGCTGCCGCTGCCGACGGGCGTGTTTCCGGTTCCGGTACCACGGTGCGTTGCAGCATTGCGTAGCGCCTCCAATATGTCCTCGTGGTATCCATTGAGGGACTTCAGCGTGCGCTCCACTTCGGAGGCGGCCGCACCGCCGCTTGTCGACGCGAGGGTGCCGTCTTGGGTTATAAGCTCGAGGTTATCGGACTGATTGTCATCGCCCCATTTATCTTTCAGCTGCTCACCGTGCACCAGACCATAGCCGTGCTTCTTTAATATACCCTTCTCTGTGTGGCAGCCAATAACAATGCATTAGGTTTGGGTAGTAGTTAGTATTTAGTTCCAATGTGCATGTAAAGGAATATACATATGTACAAAATTTGGTAGAGAAAGGCACGTGACTGCAAAACAGCGATTATAGTGGGGATGACTTATGTTTGTATACTTATTTATGTGTATGCACAAGATGCACAACAGATATACCTAGATACTCCTCTGGACTTGTGGTTCCCTAGTAGTTCGGTTCCCCTGAATTGAAAAGGTTCCTGATTTTGGTCTAATTGACCCACAGTTGACCCAGTTTTTTACCCCATTTTGTGTGTATATTTCTAATCATCATTACCATGCGAGTTCGAGATAAAGTGGGGTAATTTTTGGCAAGTTATCTTACAAAATATAGAAAAGAAATCGGAAATAAAATAATCAAAATGGGCTTCCAACAAAAACCCAGGGAATTTGTCTAGTCTTAAATAACAACCCTATCGTAAGAAAATAATATCGGTATATGGTATGATTTTAATAATACGGACAGACGGACGCATAAAAATAGATCGACTCGATTGTTGATGCTGACTAAGAACCTTAAACTATGTCTTTTAAAATTTCGAAAACGTAGTTTTTAATTCAAATTATTTAAATTAAAATTCAGAAAAATTCGCGACCTATTCTGTTGATAAGCGGCGGTCCATCGCTGTTCTTTCCTAACTTGTCAGTAAATAATAAATAAAATAAAAACCTTAAAGTGCAGTTGAAATTAATCAAATAATGTCTTTATTTACATACATATTAATAACAATTCATTGAAACGCGAATAAAAATATAAATAGGCAACGCTTTTCAGCCATTTCTTAGGTACTTTCAATCCTAAATGAAGTCTTCATATTGCCAAAAGTGTTCTTTGGAAAATTGCCGACCTTTAAATAGAAAGTCGGAAATGTAATTTAACCTATTAAAAGGGATACAAGTATCTAAAATATACCAAAAGTAACGGAGATTATAAATATTTCCCCACGTCAATTATTTTTTTGTTTTTTGGAAATCTTGGAAAAACAAAGATAAAAGGGCATAAAAAGCTTGTTGGGGGAGTGTACGTATATAGAAATAACATTTATGTTCGCTGAAAATAAACTTATGATTGCTATTGAGATTATTAATGTAAACTGTAACTGCAATAATAGAAGCTCTGAAGAGTACAAGCAGTAAACGTTAATCAATTATTATTCTATTCAAATTTAGGTTGTTAACATGGAAGGCATCTAAACTTTTAAGCGGGAACATAGGAACACAAATTAGTTTAATCCGTTCTTTTTCATTAATATGCGATTACATAGTGTCTTGGTGGGGAAATTCCCGTTCAACGTAATAAAAAATTTATTTTCATTAAAAAAAAAATTATAATTTCAGTTTATAGGTTTCTGTTAATAGGGTTCTGTAAAATTTTTGATATCTAACCGAATTTTTAAAAAATTTTCACGTTCCCTAAAAAATTGTTTGTTTGTTTGTTGATTTAGTGGTCGAAAAAGTTGTAAGATAAAATTTGTTTTTAAAATAAAACGGTTTTGAGGCCATAGAACGAGAACCTCCCCTTAAATGCAACTCTAAATTTATTATCGGGGATATCACTGAAATCTCGAGATGCTCTGAAAAGTCCATGGGTGTCACAAAGATTTTTATATACATATTTTTTTTTAGGTTTAACCAGATTCAGTTTTATTATAGCTCTTCAATTTTATGAATTACGTTATTATTAGTACAACTCGTTGAAATGCTGTACCCATTACCATTGGGAACCATTGGTTCTTTAGCAAAACTTTAAGGGAACAAATGTTTTTAAGATATATTTTTGTTCTTCTTTGTAACACCGCCTTGGGACTTTTTGTTGAAATTTTGATATAAGAGTTTTCTGTGACACCCCTAAGCCACTTTGTTTGTGAATCTAATCTATGCAAAAGTATTTTAAATATTGTAAACATGATGTATTAACCTGCATGAGACTGATCGTCCTCGCCACAGGTCGTGTAGCGTCGTCCATGAATGCCCTTGTCCCTGTGAATGATAATAATGAAATGGGGGCATTTACGATGCTCGCTCGAAAGAGTGTGGTCAAGCGGTTGTAAACGATGAATGGGGCAGCCTGCTCTTTAAAGGTTTTGCAATTATGAAATATCCTATGGAAATAAAACGGCTGATGCATCGTTTACAACCAGGCTTAGCTCGGACGAAATAGTGTGACCAAATACAACAATAAAGCAGCCCTCTTTACGTTGTACGTTTGTTCCCTATTCTAACCGATTTTATTTTCATTTCTGATAAAAACATACTGGGGTATTTTTGTAAACTGTTGAATTGCTAAATTGTCGAACGGTCCCAAATGTTTCCTGTTGAATTTTGAAACAGCTGCGATCAGTTGTCAACTTCTTTGGAAGTAAAAACAAGTATAATTTTATTTTTCATCATAAGATAACGGCTAAAACTATTGATGAGGTAAGAAACATATAAACTCTCTAAATTCATTTTAAAGTAAATTATGCATATTGGAAATACCAAAATGGTATGGGGTTGCCATTGCTTTTTCGTGAAATAGGGTGACAACTCTAGTTTTCAGAAAATTGAGTTTGTATGAAATGATAAACATCTAACCATAATTTGACCAATTAGAAAATCCCCTTGGTGTCTGATGTATCTAATATCACAAACTAGAGTTCTTCTCAACACTTGGTCACACTCTTGTCCCATTCTTTTCTCTTCTTTGGCATACGCACCTGAAGCCAGTCTGATTGGCATAGACTAACTTGCTGGATCCATCCAAGGACACTTCCTCCACGGAGTGATGGTTGGGTGCTGTCGCCGCTCCACCGTAACTCTTCGCAATCGGCTTCTTCGAATAGGGCGGATCGTACTTTAGCGTTGTGGTCTTTCGCCTGTGTGTGGCCATCGGTACCCACATTCACATTGTTGTTGTTGTAGTTGTTTATTCATTTATATGCGTTATATATATTATAGATTTTGCATACACTCCAATGTATATAGTATGTGTAATAATTTAAGGCGTAAGGTTATGCGTGTTTTACAGATAGTTAATGAAGTCAGTTATCGTATTTATTTTATTTGATTATTCGGCAAAATCAATTTTACGTCAGAGTGTTTTGTAATTATGGGGCAGGAGGCGTGGTAAATGGGTAATTCGTAGGTTTGTATACGTTTTTTTGGTTTGGTTTGGTTTGGTTTTTGGTTTTCGGTTTCAGTTTGGTTCGGTTAGTAAATAAATAAACAATGTTTATGGTTTATTTGAAGAGTATGAGGTAGAAACGTGCACATATACACACGCACGCACCCAATTAAAATATTTTTGATTTATTTTTTTTTTTTTTTATTATATTTTTACGTGCATGCGTGTGTATTTGAGGGGCCCGTTGAATAATATGTTTCGATTGCAGAGTTTTTATCAGGATTTTCATTTTTTGTAATTTAATATATACCGATTTGAATAGGTTTAATTTGGTTTTTGTTGATTTTGTTTTGTTGGATCATTATATTGATGTTGTTGTTGATTGTTGTTTGGAAACGAAATGTTGCAATGAGAGTCGTAATTAATCAAATGCTTACAGATTTTGAATAAACATTTTGGGTTGAATATAAAGATTTTGTTATGAATTGTATATATGTTTTGTTTTAAATGAACACACACTTATACGCCTGGTCCTAAAAAATATATTTACACCCAACATGCATATTTTTGGAGGTCGTAAAAGGATAAAAAGCTACATTTCTTCGGTGAGCCGAAGTGCTTATATGTACCATTGCACAGTCTTTTTAGGGTTTTCTTTTAAAGAATTTACAAGATTTGGATCTATATTAGCAGACTGACTTACATCAACTGGTGTTTTTTTATTCAAAGAATCAGTCAACAAATTACTGATGCAAGGATATACATATACACTCGTGTATTTACAATTTTCAGAAGCCATTCAAAATCAAACAAAGATACAGGCCAAGATTATATAAGAACGCGAAACAGCATTGGAGTTCAAAAGGGGTTAATAAAAAATGCAACACGTGGTAATAGTAAATTATAATAAAATTAATAGTAAGCTCAGAATCTTTTTAGAAATTTTAATTCTTCTTACAAATAAAGAGTAATTTTTGTAAGTCTCACATGCGGCATTAGGTATTGAAAAGAAATCGAATCCCGAGTAATCAATGAAAAGGCACATGCAACTACGCGCAGTGCGACTTAAACTTGAAGTGAGGCCCACGGAAGGTACGAAAAATTTTGATTTGAAACCAAAAAGAAGTGATTAAAGTGTGAATTGTATATGTATTAAAAAGCCCACCGAAAGATTCGTCAAACAAACTCGGCACTGTAAAGTTTTCTTTTCAAACATACATTCTCAGCGAACGTGTTTTCTGTGCATGCACGAAAAGTTGTAATGTTCGAGATGTTCAACCGGGAATGATCACTATATCGTTATTTTGTACTTTAGGTGTTTCCAATTTCAATGGTTTCGACAGTAGTAGTAATATAGGTGTGTTCGGTATCCATAATGATTTGGGCCATTGTATCTGTAACTGTAGCTGTATCTGTATCTGTATCTGTATCTGTATCTGTATCTGTACCAAAATGCTGTATCTGTTCGTGTAACTGTTCGTGTCTTCATGTTCTGTATCTCATGATCTGTATCTGTATCTGTATCTGTATCTGTATCTGTATCTGTATCTGTATCTGTATCTGTAGATGTGTCTGTAGCTGTGTTTGTTGTTTTGTTGATCCCAATGTTCATACCATATTACACAAACAAAACATAAATGCTTTATGTGTGTACATTGTATTCGTATTCGCATTCGCATTCATAAAGACGGCTTTTCGGAACACAGGCGGCTTACTCTGCAGAAAGCACCACCATAGCTCAAAGTCAGTTTCATCTATGTTGGGCCCTAAGCGCAAAGAGAAGGCAAAGTCGCAGGCTCGCGCCTGGATATGGTATATAGTAGGTGTCCCACATACACTCTTAGTACACATGGGCAAGAAGTCGTCGATGTACATTGTATATTACTACTCTTGGCTTTGGGCTGCAAGTTAGCGGGTCTATACGAATACGTGTTCATATACATTTACTTGTACTTGTACTTTTACTTGGACCGCAACTGTTACATTAAACTGGGGGTCGGGTCTACGAGAGTATCTAAATGTGATATCTATCTACGGAGCACACTTTTTGGGTTAATATGCCCCGAGACTCGGGTTTCGGTATCGGTATTCGGTATTCGGTATTCGGTTTCGTACTGCAGGTATGTTTAATGGTGGTGGCAGAAACAACAGCATTATTTTTCTTGTTGATTGGATTATACATATATGGATATATAGTTTGGCATGATTACAGTGCTGGACAGACTAAACTGAACAAAAGTAGTAATGAAAAACGTCAACGAGATCACCGCCGTACTGACGACAACGATAACATACACAAATGGCAATCCTTTGTATAGCCGCTTTCAAATTGTGTGCTATTGACTCAAAAACTATAAGAATTTAAAGCCAGAATCGGTGACTAACTAAAAGATATAATTAATGAAACATGTTCAATTAAAATATGAAACCAATATCATAACTACTTAATTTATTAATGTAGCCTTATTTAGTCTCTTAAATATTTAGTTTTTTCTTTGCAAAAAATATTGATAAAATAATGTCTTTGTTGGATCGTCAATACCATTTTTTTTTTTAAAGAATTTTACCCGTAGGTAGAGTTTCTTATTTATGCATCAGTCTTCCATCATCAGACTTTGTACTTTACTAGAAATAAATAGGAACTTAATGGGCTTGAATGGCGAATTTTTTCAAGAGGAGCCGAGCCAATCGTATTTTTTTCAGCCAAGAACTCTTGGGACCTTGGGTGGTCCAGACTTCTAGATGCCCCGTACGAATAATTCCTGAGAGGGGTACATGCTTACATGCCTCGTTAGAATTTATGGAATTCCCAAAGAAACCTGATGACTTGATTTGAGACAGTTGTGGTTTCCAAACTTTGGCACCCACCATTTATAATATATTTACCTATCTATGTACAAAAATATTTGGTCCTTGTTGGGAAATCCTTTTTAGGACGATTTCGATTTTTACAGATATTAGAAAAGTGTGACTACTGCAATCGCCTTTAAAACAAATAAAGTATTTATATTTAAAAAGTTGTTCTTTAAAATTGCTATTAAGAAAGATATTATTGGCTTAAAGACTGCCATGATAGCTCTAGAATTTAGAAAAATATCTTTATGAGTGTAAGAATTATAAAGAAGATGTACAGAGATGTGCAAGTGTGAGGTAACAGTTTCGTACGCGGATTGGGCCGGAATAAATAGATTATCTCTTGCATTGTTTAAACAAAAATACAGACCAATTTACTGAAACGCAAGCAATAAAATATTTAAGTACATCCAGCGTACGCCACTGATGTTAAATAGATTTTAGTTATTACACTGAAGTACGTTTGGTATTTTTTTTTTTATGAAGCTTAACAAAAATGAACAATGACAATGGTTTAAATGCAACGACACAGACAAATTTATCAAAATGCGAAACAAAATAAACAAATTTACTAAAGTTTTTTTTTTCATATTTGCATTTGCAAGTGTTTTTTTTTTTAAGTTTAAAAAATACTTTTATGTTACTTTTTTGCTTGTTCTTTTTGTGGTTGTAATTTGTATTTGTATTTAAAGCTGGCTTTTTCATTACTTCTTTTCAACTAACCTTAGACACAGGGAGAAGTTTCTATGTACTACAACTGACCTGTAGCACAATGCCATCAAGGTGAATGTTATAAAAACGAACCCTACAACTGACATTAGAACACCGACTAGGAACACTGTATTTGAGCCGTGGTAGTTCTCTATACGAGAAATTTTCAGCCAAGTTTTTCGTAATGTGCCCCATCGTATTTGATTCGTGTGCAGTTTGTTCGAGTTTTGTTTGGTTTTCGTATAATGGAGTAATACATTTGGGTTGGTTCATTTTATTATATTGTATGATAGGTTTTTCGTTGGTTTACGTAGTGATTCGATATTTCGGAGACGATATTTCGCAGTTATTCATTATTGCAGTTGGGTTGTGAGTCGGCCGAAAAAACAAGGAAATACAAAGTTTTGTTGCATTGGGGGAAATATGATATAATAGGCATCTCACACATTCTTTGGCGATTTTATTTTTCAATATCTTTTTTATTTGCTCTGATTTTACTGAGTTTGCAAAATCACCTTCCTTACTTGAGTATGAATACGTAAAAAATAAATTTATGACAACGATAACATGCATACATGGCAGTATGTGTTCTCATTGAGGAAATTTTGATCGGATTGCCAAGGCTTTTGAAGTGGCCAAAAACGGAAAATCGATTCTCACAATTGCTTAAAGGTTAGTTAATTTTTTTTATTTTGTTCGCTTTTATATGACAATGGTAATCACATTTGTGCACATCAAGCTTAGTTACCACCTTTTATACTGCCGAAAGATACAATACCGAGTGTTAGCTCAAGTCACGCAAATTATTTGTGATTCCATTATATTTCACACTTCTTTTTCTTGAAACCCTTTGAATATTATTTAGTTTTACTTAACGATCGTTAGTTACCTTGTCATCCGAAAAAACTTCCCATAAAAAGGAAATAGTTTTAAATAACTTCCCCAAGAAGTATATTTTTGAAGGCGAAAATCAACGTTGAGTGGTTTTAAATAAGAAAATTAGTTCATACATCTTAATGGGAATGTTTTTAAAAAGAAGAGACGTTGGGTATAGACTCATTCGCAATTTGAACTTTAGATAATTTTCACAAATATTAAATTTTATAATAATTAGAAGAATTTTACAATATAAAATGCTTTTAATAATTTTAGAAGAGCTGACTTCGACAAGCCTTGGTTTTTATACCCTCGAAGCTTCAAGAAAGTATTAAGTATCCACCCAATTTTACATAATATAAGAAGTTCTTTCAATGAATTTTAAATTCTTTTTTAATAATTTGATTTAACTGTGTTTTTGAAAATTAAAATTATATGGTCACACTAAAAATCACATACCGACAAATTTTGAAGCCAAGCCATAGAACTCCAGTATGTCTAGGCTCTTTGGCTCTTTTTCAGTCTCCAAAATGTTTTGTTTTGTTCCCATTTCGTGTTCGTTAGTCGATAAATGATGGCTGATTAATGTGTTCTGATGAGTATGCCTACGAGAGGTGTGAGCAAAATCAGAATACTAAACATAGAACCTAACGAAGTGTCATGTTTCTTTGTCAATAATAATTCACGTAAATGCATAAACAATCATTTTTGTTCTTAATTTATTTCAAATTTTCTGCTGTGTTTTTTTTTTTATTATTTTATGTTTGCGGATATGTTCTTAAATGCATATTGTCATAAATGAAATGGTAAATCATAAAAGAGTAGAAAACCCAAACAAAAAATATTATTATACATTTTGTAGATTACGACGACAAATTACGGGCACGTACAATTTTGAACTCATAAAAGCACTACGAATATTTTACACACAGCGATAAAATCCAAAGGGCAGTCAAAAAGTAAAATGTTTAATGTTGGTATGAATGCGAAATGTTTGTAGTCACTGCGTTTTATTGTGTGAGATAGAATGTGGCAAAGATATATGTACAGGCATTTTGACAAAAAATTCAACAACGTCAACAAATTATTTCTGCTGAACTCGAAAACAGGAGGTACCCTAATTGTAACTCATTGAAATTGTATAGGCGAAAGTACATTTTTAATGGCCACCTAATTACAGATTTACTTGAAAGTGAATACCAGAGAAGGTCAAATAGCACTTTCCTTCATAGGCAAAAGCAATGGTTCTATTAATAAAGAAACTAAGTAGAATGGAACAGACATTTATCACCAAGAGTCACTTCTTCAGTTTTAGTTTTCATCACAAGATAGTCAATATTTCTGTAAATTAGAAAAATAACTACAAGAAATATATTTTCCTATTGAAGATTGGCCAACATTTTTTATTATCTTTCCTTTATTGTTGTATTAAGAGTGCAAGGAAAATATATTTCTTTGAGTTGGCACATTCAGAGATTTTTCAGATTTTAGACATGTACGAAAATGTATCCATTAAAGATTGAAAGAAATGTATTGACATGAAAATGTACGTGTATACTTATGTGTGGTGATGGTAGTGTTGCTAAATTCAAAGAGGAAGAGCTTGACTCGCTCGGTACTCTACCTGTAACAAACGGCCAGTGTTGCAAAACTAATGAAGACACATTTGACGATAACTGTTAAAATGATGACCATGGTTAATGTGCTGATCCTATTTTGGTCAGAGGTGCCTGCAAATGGTGGTTGCGTTTTATTTTAATCAAAGTATATAAATATTATATGCCCCATTCTTCGTACTGCGGCTTTAAATCACACTCTATCAATTTCCGAATATAAAACAAAAAATTATTAGATTTTTTTGGTCGCATACAACATTTGAAAGCTATCCGCTGATATCCGGAATGCTTTTTGTTTTTCTTTATGCTGCGAGGGTATAAAAACTCTCATTCCTTGTGTGTTGAAACAGAAAAGTGTGTAGGTTGGGTCACCCCGTATAGCACTCGAAATCTATCAAACCTCTTTTAAGTGAATATGTTCCGCGGCGTACAACAATTTAAGATTAAAGTAATCGAAAATAAAAAGTTTTTCAAAAATCAGTGTGCTTTACTGGAATGTTTTAATTGTCTCTTTTTTATTTGCAATTGTTTTAATTGCGAACACTGACCAAACGAAAAATTACCGACGTGACTACCATTGTCATACAAGTAACAAAACTGAATTGCATATAATTGCACCCAATTATTGAATTGTGAGTCGCCAACGTGGTTTAACCAGGCGATACTGACCTCGTTCAACAACACTTGCTTGGTATTGGATAGAGCCCTGCGTGAATTCTTCATATCTCGGTGGGTTGTAAGTTTGATTGTACTACAATGCTTAAGGCTCAAGATGTTAAGGTTTCAAATGTCCAAAGGTTTTTAAGGATTCAAAACATATAATTACAAAACACACTGTTGATTCAGGCAGAGCTCTGGTGTTCAGGTAAATATCTAAGGATGGGATTCGATTAGACCAGTTCCATTCGATATGGACTTGATGTATTTCATATAGCTTTGGTGCTCACAAGTCTCTTCCAGCTGGCGCACGGTAAGATACAAGATACAAGCATCGCTGAACTCGACACTCGACACCACAGTTATTTCTTACCATATGGGGTTTCTTTCTTTTCCATCTTAATTGTGTTTTCCGGGGTGGGCAGTGCTTCCGTTGGCACTGCTGTTGTGAGTATGACGATGGCACTGCAGTCGTTGCCGCCCCATCCCATGTCGCAGAAACAGCGGTTGGTATTCGTGCAGACCTGCAATTGAATTGGAATTTTGGAAATATGCAAAGTGTCGTCGTGGCAATGTCTGTCAAATGTCCGAATGTCACATGTCTGCATGCCCAATCAAGTCTACATGCTTATGGTAGATGAGGAAGCTAGCTGACGTCGATGGCAACACCATGGTATGGATTTATGAACTTACGCCGTGTTCTGAGCACTCTTGACCCTGCGAATTGACTGGACACTTGGTCTGATCCACGTGGGGAAACAGACTGACACACGTTTGGTTCAGGCATATGAGATTATCACCACAGGGAGTTCCGTCCTTGACCAGGCCGTGTTCCGGATAGCTGTTGGAGCCCACTTGCCCGCTGGTCGCCCTGTGAATACCCAAACGATTGTGAGACTATCCTCAGCCGGAAATCACCTGAACTCCTCCAGCCTGACTGGTCTCTGCTACGCACTTGCATTCGAACTCCTGGCCCTTGATCGAAATGATGGTTCGTGAGTAGAGCTGGTCGATGCCATCGTTGACGGGCTGTCGTTCACCATCCTTGCACTGCAGGGTTCCACACTGGACGTTCCTGTGGGGAGGGGGGATTGAAGTGAAATATTTGAGAAATCCATATATTACATACTTGGGTTACTCCACTCAAATACTTATTATAATCGCAGAGTTCTTCAACAAGATACTTACTCGGGTTCGCACTTAATATAATGCTCATTGGCATCACGTCCACAATGTCCGTTGATGGAGCCTTTGGAATTGAACTGTTCGTAGCACTGACGATCTGCAGCGGATCCACCGTAGCCCCAGATTGCCTCGCATTGCAAACTCAGCGTGGGGCAGTATCCTTGAAAACAATAACCTAAGGGACGACAGAGGTGTAGGACACTGTGAGTGTAGTCAAAGGGATAACCCACCTGAGACGCCCGTCTTGCTAAGACCGCAGGGTGACCCGTTCTTTTTAAAGACATCCGAGGGACACTGGCCAACTTCGCCATCGCAATACTCTGGCAGATCGCACTCATTATTGGTGTCACGACAGATGTAATCCTTCGAGCGCAGCTGAAAAGGGGAAATAGGACACGATTACGAGAGATTACGGCGACGCTCATCCAATCAATAACTTACGCGGCATTGATCACAGCAAGCACCGCCGGCACACTGGGCCTCTGATTTCAATTTACACGTAATGCCGTCGCAGCAGGGGTCCATGGAACACTCCTCGAAAGTACCGCAGTCGCACTCCTCATCTTCTTCCACCACCTTGTTGCCGCAATTTCGGCGAAGCTCAATCTTTGCAAGAGGAATAGTCGGGGAGAAGGGTAAGTTTTGGAAGTTAATTCCCTCTACGATGCAATAATTCCCAACCGGTTCTAGGCACTCGGCTTTTCGCTCACCTCATTTGGCTTGTTCAGCAAACACAGCCCGTGGCCAGTCCGCAATGCGTCAATGTAATCCTTTTTACTGCACTCGGAAAATTTGTATGGCTGCACATTCTCCTGGCCCACAATCGACTGGGCCATGATGCAACCGTGCCAGTCGCGGCAGAAGCACTCCTCGCCTACGGCAAAAATGAGATTCTGTTTGGGCAAAAGCTGCACAATGGATAAAGGGCAAGATAACTCTTACGTCCGTCGTCGTGTCCCATGCCGATGTTATGGCCAATCATGTGGGCCATTGTGCCCGCCAAAAGGTGCGGCTCGTACACATTGACATCGACGCTGATGCCCACAGCACGGGGCGTGCAAACAGTTTCGGGAACGGCCATGCCAGCCTCGCCGCCCGCAAAGGTTTCACCACTAGATGCGGAAATAATATAATGTTATATACGCATTATAAGATCAATTCATATAAGCTACAGTCTTACGTGAGCAACTGCGTGGTGTCCCGCTCGATTTGGAAGAGATTCCGCGAGGTGTAGTCATTAAAGTTCGAAATCGCCTTGCTTATATCCTTGCTGCCATCGATGACAGCCTGGTTTTTGCCCCACGTCTCGATGTACACAACCGACACACGGGTGTTCAGAGTGCGAAAGTACTGGAAAACCATGGATGAACCCGAATAATACTTGAAGGTTCCATAATGTAAAGGCTTGCACTCACCAGATCTGCTATGTTGGCAACCTGTATGGCATCGTGGATTACCTCCGCGCGAGTGCTGCCATTCCGCTTATCGAACATTGCCTTGTCCACAATGATGGCCGTCTCAATGTACTTGGTGGCCTCCCTGACGTCTCGCTTGTTGCGACCCATCCCGCCCTGCAGGATCTCCTCGACGACGCCCGCGACTCCGGCGGACAAGTGCTTTGTGCGCCGCGACAGCCGCCACGAGTCCAGGTTGCCCGAGTTGGCGCATCCTTTGTTCGCCTTTGTGCGGGCCTCGAAAATCACATGGGGATGTTTCTGTTGGTGCCACAAAAAGGAGAAAACAACAAGCATGTGAAAATCGAAAATATCTACATATCCTGAATAATGTAAATGTGGGTAACGCAAGTCTCACCGATAGATCCCCGCCGTAGAATGGGTGGATAACGAACGTTTCGTTTCCAATGTGGATGACGCCACTGACGCCGTTGCAGGTGTGGAAGGCTGCGCTGGCACCAGGATAATCCTTCACGGTCCCATGGTAGTAACAGTGCTCGATATCCTGCACAAAAGGGGGACGAAATGGTGGGTCAACGAATGCTGGATATCCATAAATCACCCTGCACTTTACAAAATGTTAAAAGGTATTTTATACATGAATCGTGCCGAAAATTGTTAAAACTTTCTCATTTTTTTGTGACTTTCTTTTCTTACTTTGTTTTTACCTTTTTTTTTACTTTATTAATATATATATTTTTGTTTTTTGTAGTATGTTTTTTTTTGGTCTAACCTTCTCCCTCTTACTTTTGAACACAAACTAAAATGTTACTAAATATCGCTCTCGAAATGTTGAAACCTTAACTCACATGTCGGTTTCCATCCACAAGATATCCGCCCACGTGGTAATGTTTCTGTTGAATGTTTGGCGAAAGCAGTTGTCTGAAAAAAAAATAGGCAATACAAATGTAATATATATTTTTTTTATATATTTGTAATTAAAACCTACGAATTAAGCTCCAAGTCCAGGCGAAATTTGTGATTAAATGCTTTTATTAGCAGTGATGTGCGATGGAAGTGTTTCTGCAAGTGTAGAAATCATAAACAATGGTTATAATTAGGCTGCATGTAAGGAAAAGTTCAATTGAAGTACCCACCTTTGTTCTACCCCTGTTAAAACCACTGTCGTCGTGTGGTCGAGGTCTCTGTCCCGGCTGTCAAAATGTAAACAATGTTTACGATATTTAAGTAAGTTAGTGGAAAGTGTAATTTAATAGATCTCTTACCTTTGGGAGACTGACTTCTCGCGTGGATATGCCCATCTTCTCGTGATGGCGCAGTTGTACTGGATAAATAATTTGGTAATAGTGACCACCAATTCGACGGACAAGCTCTTGATTTTGCCTGTATTCCTTAAGTAAACGTTCCACTTCTCCTAAAAGACACACACGAAACAAATTATATTGAAGTATTCATTGGTATATTATGCAAGACAATACAATATAACAGACGCAGTGAAAGCTATATGTCTATAAATTTATAATCTATAATCTATAGGGAAATACTCACCAACAGGACTTTCCTCATTCCAAAATGAATCATCTAGTGTGTAATCTGCTTCTGCAAGGAGAGAATTTGATTTTTTTATTCTTCAACGTGTAAGGATATCCATTGAACAAGTACAATTGATAAGAATGGAGCTTTAGATAAACGACGAACTAGAGGGGTTGGTGTATTATTTTTGTAATGAAAAACTAATTTAAAATAGTAGAACTGTTTATGTTTTCGGTTATTCGCAGAGATACTTTGGTCAAAATAAATTTCATAAATTATTCCATAACCACTTTGTAATGATTAGGAAATACTATCCGGATCAAAAGATAATTTTTCTGAACTGTTAAATGTACGGACTGACACATGTTTCCTTTCTTAGGCTGTTATTTATTTATGGCTTTTAAATACAAGTTGTATTTAACCCACAACTTACTTTACTTATGGTCAAAGTGCCCTGACTGTATTATTGTTAATCAAGGGATAATGGATCGGTAGGGTTTCAGAATCCAAACGCTTTGCCGAATTTCGTATGCTACGGTAAAGCGTAGGAATTCTAAAACTCTACAACACCCAAGGTGTGTTTTTAACAATTTAACATATCGGTAGATAAGATATCACTCATCTAAATAAAAATGAAGTTATTATTAGATTCAAACCTCAAACTTCTTTACGGAAAATAAAAGTTGGTTAGTGTTTGGTATCTTCTAAAATATTTAGGAAACTGAACTATGCTTTATCGCTAGATTGAAAGGTAGATAGGAGGTTGAAAATTGAACAAAAGAGGTGGGATTTTGAGGATGCAATCTGGTAGATACAAGACATAGGGAGTACCGATGGATAGCAGAGATAACTTACCCCCTGCAGATGTGACGAAAGCGCACAGCTGAGCAATGACGACGATTAGATTGGCGATGTTTATCCACATGACGGCGGCTGCAATATTGTGATCAAAAGTGAAGTTGTCGAATCCAGCCCCACTTCTAAGTCTTAGTTTTCTCTCCTACTTGCTCTCGGTAATAATTTATAGAAAACTGCCTTCATGTGGTACTTAAAAATATCTGTCTTGCATTAGTTAACTTCCCTCCAGTAGTATCAGTGTCCCAGTGTCCCCGTGGGTTCCCGAATTGATTTGCAGTAGTTATCCTCGTTCTAGACCATCGGCTCGCAGCGATCGAACATTTTAATTTCCATTTGGTATATATATGGTATAGGCTAGGCTTTTGCTGTGTGTCAGTGGCAGTGGGTTTGCTTTTGCTTTTGCTTTCGTGACTGAGGCTGTGATTTGGTTTTCGGTTTCTGGTTTTCAATGGCTCGCAGATTCTGCTGGGATTGTGCATTCATCACACGGCGAACTGGCTTGACTTGGCTCAAGGAAGCTCGGAAAATAAACAAGACAATGATATAAAATTCAAATCTAATATTCACTCTCTGGAACGTTTCATAGAACGCCCTTTTGTAACAACCGTAGCAGGATTAAAATGCATCAAAATCCGCCTCAAGTTCTGAACAAGCGATGTCCTTTGTTGCTGCAAGTAAAAGATGGGTTCGATTTTAAAGAATGGTTTTATTAAAATGGGGATTATGATATATATTCCAAAATAGCGAAGCTCTTTAATAAGTCTTGAAAAGTAAACGAAACACTGCTCAGTACTTATAATTCTAATTAATTTTCGAATAAACTTTTTACAAAATCGTAAGATATTCCTTAACCCCATATACAGCCTGTACAAAAATGTAGAGATCATCTGAGTGACCTAAAGATGTGGAAAATGTCTAAAACATTTTTGAGAATTTTTTTATATTGGAACTTTTTATACTAGGATAAAATATAAGTTAGAACTGAGTTTGTAGAGATCACTCGAAACTTTATAAGCAACAATCCAAAATACGTATTCATGTTATTTTTTGTAAAGATTACTTTACTCTCAAAACAGGATAGCATAGAGGTTATTGCACATACAAAAATTGTATATAAAAAAAAGTTTTTTTTATTTCCACAGGGTAAGAATATCACACTTTCTAACAATTACCAGGAATATTATATATTTGCCAAGACTGATCACAAACATTTTTTCGAGCCGAGTTCCGGGTTTCTTTATAACTTGTAAGTAGGTCTCCTTTTTCAGTATTCTTTTTTTTATTCTAGAGGGTTTAGTGGATTTTAAGCCAAGTAGATGAACGATTTTAGTTCTCAAAAAGCCCAGATTAAATCTGTTTAGAGCTGTGCATTAGGGGATTGCCCAACCGAAACTAATGAAAAGCCACGTTGGCACTAAGGTGAATGTGAATGCGAATGTGAGTGTGAATCTAAATGCGAGTGCGAATGTGAGTGTGAATGTTGGGGACCGGACAGTGAAGAGCACACCGAGGCCACAGCCGACAATTTTAATTTGCGCTAATTAGGCAAGGACAGACATTTAGCGGTGACAGAGAAATTGTAGAAAGCAGATTCAATTAGCAGAAAAATCCTATTAAATAATTAATATTCATTAGGCGGTAAGCAAGACGATTGACAACGCGATTGCGATTGCATTTCCGCAAGACAGCAGGGATTTCCATGAAGTTAGACATTGGAACTCCCTAACACATTAGGCTTTCGATTTTAAAGGAAACATACTTTAAACCCTTTTCATTTATATTGTCTTTTTTTTATTTAAATATTACCTCTTTACACCTTTCAGGTTTAAAGTTGAAGAGCTGTCAAAACAAAAAGCACCCTACAAGGCTGATTTATACCGGCAGCAAAAGCCCAGATTGCAGCAATCGTTTGCACAGAATGATAATCAGAGACTAAAAAGCAGAAACGAAAGTACTTGATGGGATCGAAGGGGAAAATTGCAGGCTGCGCTGCTCACGACGGCCTTTGTTTACATTCCGAGAATTCCAAATGTTACCCTTCATATGTACGTATGTAAGTTTGTGGTATTACTATTATTTCAGTTTGGCTTAGTCTTTCTCAAAACTTATGCAATCGTTAGAATATCTCTTAAATCGATGTATTTAAGAAAAATTATAGGCTAAACTACTTTACTTCGATGTAATTAAAAACACATTAGAGGATAATTAACATTTTATTTGGTGTGCCCGAGAATCAACAGGTTCCCCCAATTTGCCAAATGCGACGCTATAATTTATTGAATTTTCTTTCATGGGAGAGCATCGTCAAATTCAGGTCATTTTGTCGGAGAGACAGTAAGATAATTTATTGCCGCAAATGGGGATGCGACTGGTGCCGAAAGGGAGTGAGGTTAGGGAGAGGATGCCCCTGGTGGCGAAAGGGAGTGAGGTTAGGGAGAGGATGTCACTGGTGCCGAAAGGGAGTGAGGTTAGGGAGAGCAAAACACAGAGAATAACAAAACTTTTGGGTAAACATTTTCTTTAAGTATGCTAATATGGGTGAACCGAGCAATACTTTTGATGTCCCCATTCAAGCCGCGTTATGTCACGCAGTCGTCTAAGATAAACACCTTAAAAAACGTGGGTGTCGCAAAGGTTTACAATTTGGGTGTGGCTAATCCTTGAAATCAATTGGTACTAAACAAGATAGGTATTTCTATGCTCCAAACCAATCCCCTTACTTTAATAGTTCCCATGAATTGGACATGGAGTCTTCTCTACATACTTTATAGGAACCACTATACCATACAATGCTTTAAAGTACATAGTATATTTAATGGTACATCAGTTGAAGTCCTGTAATATATTTTAAGTACCAGTCAAGGGTGTTAAGCCGATATATCTAAGATAAGAGGCTATATAAAAACATTCTTATACCAACTTTTAAGTCTCCTAAAAATATGAAAAACCCAGCTATAAGCTCTCATAAAGGAGGTCCTTAGCATACATAAATGCTGGGATACTTGGACCCCACATATTGCCACATATTTTTCTTGGTGTCGAGGGCGTCCACGGCAGCATCAGAAGCAGAATCAGCATCAGATTCAGAATCAGAAACAGAAACCTTGGGCAGACAACCAAAAAACCAGACAGCGGCAGCTGACAAGAAAATAAATAAATAAAGGGATGAAAATTAAGAACGCGAGAGTCGTCGGCTCTCCAGTCCCTAACTGCGCAGCCTCCGACTTTCCGTCTAGGAAAGCCAAAGATGGAAAAATGCACATGTGTATAAATCTATTAGCCAATAAAATTACTTATGCCTTCACAGTTTCCAAAAAAAAGAGGAGGAAACAGAGAATAAACTTATACGTTTGTCCGGTGGAAAAGGTCGGAAGTGGTGAAAAATAATGGCAACTTCACTAATTAAAACTTTCACTTTGTCGCTTCAAATCAAATTATAAAACCACTTTATTTTAATTTAATACTTGTGTGCCGCACTCTTCCAATTATTGTTTGAAAATTTGCATTATTCCAGGACTGCGAGAAGTTTTACAAAGTACACATGGCCACTAAATGGGCAAAAGTTAATAGTTGTACACTAAGAAAAATGAGAAACTATTCTGATTTCGAATAAACTAGTGTTTACCACTGAAATCATATGTATTGTTTGAGAGAATTTTATCAAATTGTTGTAAAAAAAATTAATTTTCCATTAAAACAATAAACCCCTATGAGGCATTTCATTAAGCTCGGCAACAAGTGAGGTCTATATGAATTCTATCAAGTCGTAGGTCATGTCCTCTTATGTAGAACACTTTTCCAACAAATATTTAGCATAAAAAATTGAAAAATTCTTCAAGCTTAAGATTTGTTATTATATAATTTATTGGATAATTTTGTATTTATTTTTTTGAGAGTCAGTATGTGAAGACAGACAATTTTGAATCAAAGTTAGCAAAGTGTTTATTCACTTTATTCACTTTTGATAAGGGTTGTTGCTTTAACTTTGTTCTTGTTTTGATATGATCCATTAGGATTGATCTTGATTTCTAGGCAAATGTATTTAATTATTATTGTTTAATGCAATTAGTAAAACAGTTTAGAGGCAAAACAAAAATCGGACTTATGGGCAAGGTTTTAGACTAAGCTTAGTCTCTCACAGTTTTTGGGATTTATTTATTACTAAAATGTTAAACTATAAGCTCAGTTTTGTAAGACTCAGCGATCTTAAAGCAGAACAGTCAGCTGTTCCAGATCGCCAAGTTTTTGGGCGTTGCCACTTTTTACGAAAATTTTGTAAAATTCTTTCATAAGTATTTGTTTCCTTGATCCTCACTCGTTTGATCTATCAGTTTGAACACTTGGAGCTCGGGAACTGCACTTTTCGGAAGAGATTTCTCATATATTAATGGCAAATTAGTTTCGTACCACACCGCTGGACTGAAAGAGTCGGCTCTTTTCCAGAGCATTGTAAATACTCAAGAGTCGGTGATGGATTTCTTACCGTGCAGGACTTCGGGTAGGTGGGTCAATGGCAACGCATGCCCAGACCCACAATAATTGCGGATAAATGTGTCTTGGCAGCGGAAAGGAGTGCACGTACTTAAAAGAAATGCCCCCTGACACACTTAACTTGCACCGAGGAACCGAGGACTGCGCTACCAAAAATCGAAATCTAATTTTTGGCAAGTCAATCCCTGCGTGCCAATACACTAGAGAGGGAGAGCGACTGAGAACATCCAGATATGCATTGGAATACAAAGTGTGGGATAAAAGCATTTCTGTATCGCTATTATTCATTGGTCATGCGCAGTCAGCCGCGCCTCATTTCCGTTCAAGAGTCGAGTGGGGATATGGTTTCGGTTTCGGTTTCGGTTTCGGAAAGGGATTCCGATAGGGATTGCGCTTGGGACTCGTACAATATTCGCAATAATACTATGTTGGCCAAGTTTCAACTAACGCATACATTTTCCCCATAAAGTACGTCTATTTTTTAATACACCACTATTTTTGCGAATAAGTATGGGTGTACCAGTACACACCATGTACTACCTATGCACGTAATGGCACAGAAATCACTACGCTCTGGGTTGTACACTTGTTTATCTGGCCGAGTGACACTTACCTACGGAAATTCGGAAAATTCGCCTGAATCCATTGAAACAGTAGTTTAGTGTTTAAACTAATTATTTATTGGTTTATCCTTGCGTTAAGACTTGCGTATAATTTTACATTGTACTGCTTTATGAACACACTCAGTTTATTTTTTGGCCAAACAGTAAAAAAAATATGCAAAAAACTTTCATAAAATATGTATTTTATGATCTTCTCTCCTCTCGCATTCAGCATATACATGTATAATATATATATATATATATATATTTATTCTATTTTCTATTTATTTTTCCCATATTTGATTAAAATGTGCTGGTTTTATGGCCGATTTTGAGTTGCGTTGCGTTGCTACATCAATCATTTGATTCTGAGTTGAGTTAGTTGTTGAATTTTCACATTTTGACCAACCGTTCGGCCTTTCTTTTCTTTTCTTTTCTGTTTTTTTCTTCTTTTTTGTGTTGAAAGTTCACGGTGTGTTGAGATGTTGAAGTGTTGAGATACGAGAACGAAATTCGTTATATATATGTACTTCGTTTTTTGGCTGGCCTGTCAATAGTTCAGCTATTTCTTGGCTATGTGCTGGATCTTGGGGCGCCGACTCCGATTATTCCTCAATTAACTATTGCTCCGCTGGCTGGACTCGAACTCGGCTATTCTTGCATCTTGCACTCTTTTCTGTTAAAAACTATCGCCGTGGCCGTGTCTCTGGCCTCGCTACCGCTTTCCGCAATTGCAAACAACGTTCTAAAGCTCTCGAACACGTCTGCAGGATTTGGGCAGGCGAAAAACGATGGCCAGCCAGCCCCACGCAGGCGCACAACCCGCGAGCAGAACTGGGTAACCGACTCCGAATCGGAGTGGCAGTCCGAAAAGCGGCTCGGAGTCCGAAGCCCGAGCGGATGCGTATGCGGATTCGGAATTGGAATCCCAATCCCGGTCAGCCCGTCACCTCGGCATTGTCATCGCAGCATCTTGGCCCTCTCTCCCCCTCCCTTTCTAACTCGGTTTCTGAAATACTCAGCCGCTCGGGCTCTCTCGTTTTCGGATGCCCCGCTTTTCGGACTCTCTGGCTTTCGGTTTCCCCCGGTGCTCAGCCTCTCTGGTATCTGGTATCTGGTCTCTCGGGTCCGCAGATTCCGACCAGACTCGAAATCCGGGTACGCCTGTTTATGCCCGCTATGTAGAGCAAAAGGGTATATTGTATTCGTGCAAAGGTGCGTAATTGTAAAAGAAGGTAAAGTGTACATGTACCCCGCATACATACATATATAGTTAGCCATGTCTGCCCGGCTGTCGAGATCTTGGGAACTATTTTAGCTAGGGAACTGGGTCCAAAGATGCACACTCAGCGCAGGTTGGACGCGGCGCTCGGCCACACCCCCCAAAGAAGTACTGCAGAACTGGAAAAACTGACCTAATTTAAATGATGATATCTGGTGATATCTCACTTTTTAGCACAAAATGTAATATGGAAGAAATTTAAATTGGTAATTTAAATAAAGAAGAAAATAATAAGGAATGAGGAATGTGAGGCCTGTAAAGACAACTTGACAATAAAGTTATGTATCAATTGGAAGTCAAACCAGAAATTATTGATAAAACAATCAAAAAATAAAAAAAAATAAAAGACAAAACTTAATAAATAGATGTTACGTATTAATAATGAAAGTTAAGTGCACAAATCATTCTAAATTTTAGGTGTACGACCTTTTTTAATCAGGTTATGCTAAAGGACAAAAAATACTAGAAATTGTATTTCTGTCAAAATACCACAAAAATACTGTTAATATGGTATATTATACCATTTGGAGAAATTATTTTTAATCAGTATATTTTTATTTGCTTTAAGATAAGTATATCCCTTTAAACGGCTCAACCGTTTGATAAAAATTTCATATTAGGCGTTTAATGAGGTGGTGCCAAAGGTTTTGGGGCGGTGAGTATCGGCATTGTATGCAAACCCTTTCTAAAATATTTACTGTGTAATTAGAGGAAATTACTGAAAGGGGTAATTTTGACGCACAGTAAATTCTCTTTTATATTTCCTTATCGTTTGGGCGTTTTGGCTTACTATAAAAGTACCGCCGGTTTGACAAAATCAAGTCAATTGATAAATGGACAGACATGTTTTACTCTTATCCATATAAAAAACTTCGTTTTCCCATTCAGTGTGTTTGGCTTAAACTGAATGGCTCTTGGCCTTTGGCGGAAACGTCAACCGAAAAGGAAAACAAACCTTTTTATGGCCATTCATTTTTTGCCACTGCTTATACAATATGGGCGTGGTACGTCATAGCTTCCGTTGGGATAACAATCAGTTATCAAACGGCTTTTTTGCTCAAAAACCTGTCGGACATCATAATCACCACGGAAAACTGTTGTACAACCTTCATGGGAGTCCTTAATTTTGTGAGACTCATTCACTTGCGACTAAACCAGCGGAGATTTCGGGAACTTATTGAACATTTTTCATACGAAATTTGGATTCCGGAGTAAGTTGAAATAATACATTTGTTTTGAATTAATACTCCATTATATAAGCTATAACTTTTAACAAAAAATTATATTTCTCGGAAAGTAATAAGGATTGTTAGGGAGAGGTTGTAAGTTGTTCAAAACAGTAGGTCTTATTGCTCTACGACTTGTTTGGGCTTAACTACGATAGAAAAACGAAGAAAAAATAAGTATTTTTGAGCAAAATCTAAATAGAAAAATACTCAAAAAATTTAAAAATGGGTTAAAAAATAATTTTCATTAATGGAATGGGTCTGGATTACACAGGATGTAAGCTGCTCGAACTTTGATAGAAAAACCACTAAAAATAAGTATTTTAGACCAAAACCTGAATACCAAAAAAAGTAAACACATGTGAAATGGGTCAAAAATAAAAGTTTACTAACATCTGAATCCCATTTGTTACTTTTTCTCTGTTTTTATGTAAGATTTAATAATAAAACCTCTTTAATTGAATTCTTCAACAGCAGTTCTAAAAACAGTGTTGGTGCGGAGTGCCGCAAGCGGATGTTCACATTCAGCATAATGACGGCCTTGCTCTCATGTCTCATTATCATGTACTGCGTCCTGCCTTTGGTTGAAATATTTTTCGGTCCCCAAATTGACCCACAGGAGAAGCCGTTCCCCTACAAAATGGTCTTTCCATACAATCCGTACAAAAGCTGGATCCGCTATGTGGGGACCTACATGTTCACCTCATTTGCGGGAATCTGCGTGGTGACCACCTTGTTTGCAGAGGACACGATTCTCGGGTTCTTTATAACCTACACCTGCGGCCAGTTTCGATTGCTGCACAAGCGAATCGACAAGTTATTTACGGGAATAGTTAATCCGGAGTTGGCAGAAGACGTTCAACTGGATCGCATCAAACGTATTGTACAAAAACACAACAATATTATAAGGTTTGTAGGGATCGCTTGATTTATAAGCAATATGGGAAACTATATTATATAACCACCAGAGGTCTAATAAAATTGGTCCTGCAAATTTCTTAACTTTTTTTAAAATAAATTTTAACCTTTTTCAACACTGGAACCCTTTAAAAACTATTCTTCTTTTTCTTGTTAGGTTCGCTAAGCGCTTGGAGGACTTCTTCAATCCAATTCTATTGGCCAATCTTATGATTTCATCAGTTCTTATTTGCATGGTTGGCTTTCAAATAATAACTGTAGGTATCATAGATATAGAAATCTTTTTTCTGAAGCTTACAATTTCCGCTATTTCCTTAATCAGGGAAAGAACATGTTCATTGGGGACTACGTAAAGTTTATAATATACATATCCTCGGCCCTTTCTCAGTTATACATACTCTGCGATAATGGAGATGCTTTAATAAAACAGGTTGGGACTAGTAACTAAAATATTCGGAACCAATTTAACCATTATTTTTCCATAACTCAGTCCACTGTGACGGCGCAGGTTATCTACGAATGTCAATGGGAGGGTTCGGATCGTATCGAATCTTATAAACCATCAAGCAAGCGAGTCCGAAATCACCTGGGCTTTATGATACTTTGCAGCCAACAACCCGTAAGGATAACGGCTTTCAAATTCTCAACACTGTCTCTACAAAGTTTTACAGCGGTATGTATCCCTAATTGTATAGCAAATACACCCTGTACCAAATATTTTCCAGATTTTAAGTACGTCCATCAGCTATTTTACACTATTACGGTCGGTTTACTTCGATGACGAAAAGGCACATGACTAAAAAAGTGCTAATACAGTAGTAAAACCTATATTTAAAATGATTGATTGATTCAATGATGATTTTTGATTTCATACTGCTTTAAAAACTAAAAATAGAATAAATATAGAGTGAAAATGTATAAGTCAGTGGCATCCAGTTTTAAATTCTAAAGAACTCACTTCGTATTTAATTTATTCTTTATTCTCATTAAAATCTTTCGTACTTTTCATTTTTTCATGACCTCTTATTGATATCTCTCATCTTTGAATTGTAATTGGCGGAAGAAGAAATGCTCTGAGGCGACGCTTGAGATCTAAAGAATTCGCGACCTTAGATTGTTGCTTTATTACTACCATTATCATTCGATTTTTAAATCATGCATGCTCTATTTTATTTATTCCTTTTACCTTTAAACCTTTAAACCTTGGAGAGAACCCAAGGATATCACCAAAGCGCAATAGATATTTTCTTATTTTTAATGAATTTCTCAGACAAACATAAGATCACAAATAGTAACTATGAATATTTTTGTAATTAAAATATGCACTACCCATTCCTTGATTTAGATATCGTTCTTGCCACGCGTCGAGCTTCCTCGGTCAGAAGTCGTGTTGCCCATGGATGGACAATGCCCGGTGATGGAGGCACTGGCCTCCCCAACCACCGAGGCCTGTCCCGACGTGATCCCGTGCTGCACCAGGAAGTCATGCTCGTTCTTGGCCTGCCTTAGCCAGTTCCTCAGATCCCGAGTGCGCTCCACCAAGCAAGTGGTATAGTTGACGGCCCGGGGACTCTGCGAGACTATAGTGTTGGCCGTGAGGATGGCCGCGCCCATGGAACTCTGCATCCGACCGGCGGCCAGCTGGCGATAGGTCTCCAAACGGTCCGCGAGAGTGGGTATCGAATGGGGTATGTGCACCGCCCCGCCGCCGACGCCGCCCTCGATGATATCATCGGAAAGGGAGAAGTTTTGTGCTCCGGAATGCGTCTGATGCTTCAGCACCTGTGACCATCCCAAATCCCTTGGCGACAGCATCGGTATGGCCGATGCAGACTGATCGTGCTGCTGTTGTAGCTGTTGCTGCTGTTGCTTCTGGCCAAATATGTCCAGGATCTCACGGATCTCGGCATTGAGTATCTCCAGATTCTCGATACACTCGTTCGACTCCTGCTGATAGTACTCCTTCTTCTTGTGGAAATCGGCGGCACTGGCCAGTTCGGTGCTGCTGAAGCCGGAACTGGAGTGCGACGACAGATCGCTCAGTGTGGCCGCATCGTCCATGGAGCCCAGATCCAGTATGGACTTCTCCTTCTCGTAGATCCTCAGCAGACTCTGCTCCAGATGCCTCAGTCGTATTATCTTCTCGCCCAGCAGGGATCTGGTCCGGTGCAGATTCACCTCCATCTCGGTGAGTTCCTTCTCCTCCTGGATCAGCTGATCGATCGAGTGCTTCGGCGACAAGGCGGTGATCTTCCGCTGCTGACTGATCTCGCGCTGCCGCATCCTAAAGTTGGTGCGCTGTGTCCTCAGGGATTCCTTGGCCCGACGCACCGAATCCCTTTCCAGATGTATGCGATGCTTGAAAAACTCCAGTTCGGAGCCCACGCCATTGGGTTTGATGGAGATGTCGGTGAAGGGATAGCGCAGATGGTAGGGGGCATCCAGGGTGTTCTCGGGGAACTGATCCTCGAGAGCCTCGAGCTTCTGCAGCTGGTGGCGCAGGTTCTCCACCGGAGTGCAGGGCCGCTCACCCTTGTAGCTAGTGTCGGAATTCAAGCGCGATGTCGAAGCCGACTTGGTGCGCGAAAAGACAATCCTGTTCAGGCTCGACGACTCCTTGCCCTGGTTGCTATTGTTGTTCCGCTCCAGATTCGCGATAGCACCAGCCACTATATCCCTGGAGGAGTTGCCATTATCGCTGACCGTTCGGGCCGATAAAACGCCACTGGCCGACTTGAGAAAGGGTCCATAGCGACCATTGTTGTAGGTATTCGATAGGGTCGTATCCGATTGACTGATAGAGGTGTTGTCATCCTGCAGCTGCAGCTGCCTGATGTTGTACGATGCCTTGGCCAGCTGACCCTTGTGTGGCACCGGTGGCTTGACCACCGCCTCGCCGGCAATCGCCTGATCCGAGTAGCTCAGCGAGCGGTTTTCACTGTTGCCAGACTGGGCCTGGGGCTTGTAGTAGCGCTCTATGGAGCGCTCCATCTCGGCACCGCTGGTGGACTTGGTGCTAGTGGTGTGGTTATGATGCTGGGGCCCCATCTGGGCCTCCCGCCGCCGATTGCGTCGCTCCAGGGAGAGCTTCACGTCCGTCTTGAGGCGCACATACTTCTCCTTGAGGCAGCGGTACTTGTCCTCCAGCAGGCGCTTCTCGCAGCGCACCTTCTCGTAGAGCCGCTCCTCGCCCTTCTCCCGGCCTCGCTGCTTCTCCGTCTCCAACTCGCGGGCGAACTTCTCGCGCACCTGGGCCAGCCGGGTGGCCTGTTCCCTGCGCAGGATCTCCTCCTCGTTGTGGAGTTCCCTCTCCAGGTCCCGCAGGATCTCCTCGTGGTTGCTCTGTAGAGTGTCGATCCGGGTCTTGTGCTCACTCACCAGAAGACTCCGCTTGCTCTGCAGTTGGCGCTCCAGTTGCACTCGATACTTCTCCATCTGGAGCTCGAAGGCCTCCTCCAGCTTGTGCTGATGCGAGGTTAGACGCAGATCGTACTCGTGACGGTATCTCTTTAACTTGGCCTCATGATCCCGCCTGATGGCCTCGAAATCATTCTGCAACTGGGCCTCACTGGTGGCATTGTCGGAGAAGATGGAACCCTGGTTCATTGACTTGTCCGCCGACAGTTGTCCGGACTTCAGCTGCAGTTGCTCCAGCTCGTAGCTGTGCTTGCGGCCCAAGGCGTCCAGGTCGAAGGCATTGTTTCCCGCCAAGAGGGATGAGTCCTGCTCGGACTTGTTGATGATAAAGCTGCGCACAGAACTGCCCTTCGAGTCGGAGTCTGTGTCGTCGTAAAATAGTTTGGGCGCTTCACAACCCTTGGTTTTATCAGCGTTTGCTTCTACAGATCCTAAGCCGGATCCCAAAACTGGTCCTGATATTTTGATTACTTCTGTTGATTTGGTTATTGGTTTGTTGGAGTCCAATAAGAAGGGATTCCGATTGTAAACGCCCTCCATTAGGTTGGTCTCCTTCTCGTGCCAAAGCTCGTCTGCTTCGTCCTTACCTTCCCCATCCACATCTTCATCACCATCCTCATTCTGATCCCCATCATCATCATCTTCGATTACCACCTCCACATCCTCATCGTCGTCCTCTGAGTTCTCACTCTGCTTGTAGGTCTGCGTTATCTTTGTCGACCGGGTCTCCTCCTGCGAGTCCTTCACTCGCTGCGCCTGATCCAGATTAAAGCGCACGCTCTTCTTGTCCTCCACCTCGCTCGTGGGCTCTGTGCGATCCAATCTTCGACTTATATCGGTTATGCTCGAGTCACGCAGGATGCCCTTGACACCCGACGGCGAGGTGTAGCCATCGCTCTCCAATTGCCGACGTGCCTTTTGGAACATCGAAACGGTTCCAGACACTTTACCAACTCCTTCGTTCTCCTCGGAGTTCTCTGGTTTCCCATTAATTTGGCTAGAAGTGCTCGCCACTTGGGCCTTAGACTTGGTCACCTCAAAGCCAAGCTGATAAAAACGTCCAAAATCCTTGGAACCTGAGTCCAAAAATCGACTTTTACCACCGCTTAGCAGGCTGGGTCCCAGGAACCCAGCCTTACTGGCCATCGACCACTTCCGGGCCAGATTGTTCAGGGGCAATGGGCCCGGAGAGGGAATCTCATCGATGCCCTGCATACTGCGTATGCCGGAGTCCAATTGCGATAGGTCATCCGAGGTGTCGACGAACTGCGCACTCTCACCCACCGAGGCTGTGGTTTCCAATAGCTTTTGACGCGCCTGGTTAACCAGATCTCGGTAAATCGCATCCAGTGGGTGATCCCACTGCGACTCCTTGGTTCGCGTATTGTGATAGTAGTGGCCATTTTTCTCCTCAGAGAAGCTGTCACGGTATTATACCAATGGGGTTATTGTGTTACATTATTTTAGGCACACTCTTACCATATCTTCCAATCCGAGGGCAGGGCGGCCATCAAGCCTTCCTTGGCCAGATAGAGCAAGTGCTGCTCCCGCTGAGGATCGATTCCAATCAAAGAGGCATATTCGTTTATTTCTAAAAAATATATATAATAAAATATTACGCTTTTTTTTAATTTCTTCCTAACCAAAAAACATATATTAATATTAAAACCGACAGCATATTTAGAAAAAACCTTTTGAAATTAAACAAAAAAAAAATTTGTAACGTGAAAAAAACTTAGAATAAGAAATATCACCTATACAATAAAATTTTGTTTCAACTACATATTTTATAGATAAATCAATTAAAGGGCTAAAAAAGTAATTAATTTTTTTAACTGGAAATATAAAATGTTTCGTCACAGGTTTTAATAGAATAGTTTGAGGAATATTTCACAGATGTATATATGGTACATATGTTCTTCCTGCAGATGTATATATACACATGCACATATATATTTAAAAGGTTGGAAATGTGTTAATGTCCCTAATTAAGTATAGCACATTTTTTCTTTTAAAATAAGTAAAGTAAAAAAAAAAGTTACCAAATTTGTCCCCAATGCGTACATATTTTCAGGACCTTCAGGATAGATTTTTCCCGGAAAAGTCAATATTATATGCACACATTTACACCCAAAGGGTATAAGAGATTGTAATTATAACTAATGGGGAAAACTTACCCTCTGATGATGGGAAACACGCCTCGTCGAAGACCTCCTCGCAAATCACCGACGAGCCCTGGGAGGATGATGATGTTGTTGAGACCGCCTTGGCCATTTCAGTTGTTGCTGCCGCCGAGGATATCCTCTTGCACCCACTGGTGGTCGTCATTGTGGGGGCACTTTGCTGCGACTTCACTAACCGACGAAACTACTTTTCGGAGCTGACGTTTCCGTTGCCTCGGGAGTTATCCGTACTCGAAGTGCCGCTCAATATACTTGCATATATTATTATATTTTCCCCATTTGGCACTCATAGTTCTCCATAGTAGTCCTCAGCGAATGCTGCCGACAGCAGGGCAAATGGCAGAATAATCGGATGCAGTTTGACCTAAAAATGAAAATATAAATACCTACTGAGTCATCGCTATACTATGTACGGCCGTGTGTGTGCAGGTCGGAGCATGCTCCGAAGACGGGTTGCTGGCCAATTATCTGGTTGGCAACAGGATATGCCACCGCGTTCGCCGTTCTGCGCAGCCTGACGGCAGCGAGGACCACCTCGTTTTCAACCACGACAACAACCGAACCGAAGCCCGATAAAAATACCATACCAGTGCCAAAATACTGTCGTTATCCTTTTGGTTTGGCCATAACCTCCCTTGTGCGGGGGTGGAAATTATTCTGGGATTGGCTAGAATGCGTTCAATATACTTAAGTTCTGTTCATTACATAGACATAATTATTCAGGATTAGAGCCCTTTAAAAGGAAGGGGTAAAATTACCCTTTAGCATTACAATATCCTTTGTGAAAAAATCCACAAATATAATATTCCAAAAATACTATAGTTATCCCTTTCTCCCTAAATATGAGATCTTAGATTTGTTTTTTTTTTTCCTCAAAAAATGTTCAGTTTTTAAGTTTAAGTTTTTAGAAAAATATGAAATTCAAGAAATCTATTTTTCAAAAAATTATCAGGACCAAACATTTTCAAAATGGTGGAGTGCCACTGAAAACCGGCGATAAAAGCTTATGTACGGAGGTGTCGCGGTGGGAATGCACTATAAAGCTTTTCTATCGATAATGTTTTAGTGAGGCCTTCGATTTATAGAATAGTGCCCAATACTTTGCTTCAAAACAATTAGATATGTTTAAAACACCTCTCAACCCTACCTGAAAATCATAATAATATAAAACCCAGCTCGCCGAGCACATACGAATTCGCGGACAGAGTCATGGCGGGCATGTACAACTACTCCAGCCTAAAGTACGTAACACAGGCAACCTGCATCGCGACGACGCTATAGTAAATAACACCTAACATCCATTTTTAGATTTGAAGCGGAGCGTGGACTTCGCGACGATCATCACCTGGGCAATGAGCATCGCTCGAGGGACCTACATTTACCCACGACCTCCAGCCCCAGCAAACTCTTGGCAAGCAGGTAGAGCCGAAGATTTGCCAGCATTTTCCATTTGTTAAATTACATAAAATCCTATGACTCCCATTGAATCAGCCTTGAGGGCCGCGAGAAGTCCATGGTGGACAATATAAACGCCGACCAGGATGCCATGACCAGGATCCAGTACGTTGACTCAGACAATGCCTTATCACTACCGCTGGGAAAGCATAAAGGGCTGGACAAGTATTCGGAAACCCAGGAGGATGGTGCGTTCATCTACCATTTGTAGCTGCCAAGAAGCTCTGTATCATATGTACCACACATTACAGATACCTCAGTTCGAAAATATCTGGTGGTGGGCGTTCAGTGGGTCTCCCTGGTCACCGAGAACCTGCTAAGTCATCCGTTCGTGGTGCTGCGAAGGCAGTGCCAGGTGTACAATGCCTCGAGACGCTACCACCTGCATCCCTTCCAGCTGCTGCCCAGCATTGTACACCTGCACCGAAGGCAGGGCGTGACCACGCTGTGGAAGGGCGTGGGCAGCTGCCTCCTGGTGCGCGGCATGACCCTGGCCATAGACGATTTCATCTCGAAGGTGACCAGCTGGCCCAAGGACGTGGACAGTCGCACCACCCTGAAGCGTTTCGGCCAGCATATTCTGCTCAAATGGTGAGGCACTACCTTGGTGCTCCTAGTCCGCACACTTCTAATTCCCATTTTGCGTACCTCCTATAGCATAAGCATTGGTCTGGTGGTGCCCTTTCATGCTGCCTCGCTCGTAGAGACGGTGCAAAGCGATATAGCCAGCGAAAAGCCGGGCCTGTTCGATGTCTTTCGGGAGGGCAGCTTGCGGCTCTTTTACTGGAGCTCGCCGCAGAAGGGTCGAATGCTCCCGGCCTGGGCTCTCATCGGGCCCAGCGTCTCGTTCGGCATCACCAAGTACCTCTTCAACCTGGTCATACGGGGCGTCTCCTCGCGCATAATGCGGCGACGAATAGGGACAAACTCTCAGGACAGCCAGGGCGGAAAGTTTCACGACAATACGCTAGAGCATCAGAATGCCGAAATATACGCCAGCCTCATCTCCATCCTAACCACGGAGGTCATATTCTTTCCGTTCGAGACGATTCTGCACCGCCTGCAGCTGCAGGGCACACGAACAATAATCGACAACCTGGACAATGGCTACGATGTGGTGCCGATTCTGACGAACTATCAGGGCGTCGTCGACTGCTATCAGACCACCATTGTCTCCGAGGGCGTTTCGGGGCTGTACAAGGGCTTCGGAGCCATGATCCTGCAGTTTGCAGCGCACGTGGCTGTCATCAAGCTGGCCAAATGGGTTGTGAATCAAATCGCCGAGGTCATATCGAATCGACCGCCCCAGCGAATAGTGCAGTACTATAATCTGGATGGCATTGCCGGCAACTCGAGGTCCACGACCTTGTCGCCCAGCCTGTCCAGCACCGAGATGGAGGAGAACAGTGTTGGTCAGAATTCACTAGATTAGTTAATTGCTAGTCCAATTATTATGCATATGTAAATTATACAAGAATAATTTAAATGTTCACATTGCACTTTTTACTGGGCTTGGCGCGATTCTCTTACGCGCTTACACTTTATACGGTTTGCAAAAAAGGAAGTACTTTGAGTAGCTTTCGAAACGAATGTAGCTTGATTAAAAACGGCTAGGGACTGAAAGAAAATGAAGGGAAAACTGGAGATTGTCCTGTGGTGCGATCGTTCCTATGGCAACTATTTAAACGATATACACATACAATTTATAAGGGAAAGAACCCGTTCAAAGCATAAACTTTACGTATATAACTCTTGTATCGTTAACCAATCTTCAAGCCTGCCGCTTGGAAACAGCCACACAACTTGAAGCTCAGTGCTTATATCGTAAGACATTTATTTGCAACATCCTTGTGAGCCAAAAAACAATATGTACAACGAACGGATACGCAACGTTAACAGAACAATATTTAATATGACTTCTGTTTGCCAAACCGTGTGTCGTTTGATGTTTCACATTTTAAATATATGCAGATAAGTTCTGATCGCTGTCGCCTTACTTTCTATACCACATCTGGAGCGTCTTCATCCGCTTGACCTTCTTCTGCAGCTGCAGGACGCCGTACATGAGGGCCTCGGCCGTTGGCGGGCAGCCGGGCACATAGATGTCGACGGGGATTATCCGGTCGCAGCCGCGGACCACCGAGTACGAGTAGTGATAGTAGCCACCGCCGTTGGCGCAGCTGCCCATCGAGATGACCCAGCGGGGCTCGGGCATTTGGTCGTAGACCTTTCGCAGGGCCGGTGCCATTTTGTTGGTCAGCGTGCCCGCGACGATGATGACATCGGCCTGGCGGGGTGATGCACGGAAGACGACGCCATAGCGATCCATGTCGTATCGCGGGGCGGCGATGTGCATCATTTCGACGGCACAGCAGGCCAGGCCGAATGTCAGGGGCCAGATGGAGCCCTTGCGGCCCCAGTTGAGCAGATCATCGAGCCGGGCCAGCGACCACTCCGCCACCGAGGACTGTTTCGTGCCGAACGGCGAGTATCCCTTCTTTGGCAACGTCTGGGCCACCTCGGCGACCGGAAGGGTTTGTTGTTGGCGCACCAGAGCCAAGTTCAGAGCGGGCACCATTGCGTTCGGTGTCGTCTGGGTGGCCTTTTGGAGAGCCCGGGCCAGGGTCGATGACATCATCGCCGAACGCAGCATCTTGGTCCTGCTAAATTGATGCTTCAGTTATATGCGGACAGTGCATTTAAACATTTAATACCTATTTATGTAACTTCAACTTATTTCGGTTCGTATTGTGAGGGTATGACCGCCGCTGAACTGCTAACAAAATACCGATTGCATCTTTGGAAATGTACCAAAATATACCAAATATTTAAAGTGCCCTGTTCCCACATTGGCACATCATACGCGGCAACAACATAGTATATATAATATCCCATTCCCACTTAGACGCATCTCAGATGCTTCGCTATTTTCCCAGAATGTTCCATCGCTTTCTCGTTCGTTTGAAATTTGTGATTTTTCTGATTTTATGAACTTTTTACATAAAAGAAAATTATTTTTCCCTTGCTTGTTGTTTTATAAGTTGTGCCCATTAGCAAAAAGTGTGGCATTTTGTACATATCAAAATAAAACTATTAAACAACATTAATTTTCGGCAACTGGTTTTCACCGATTTAAACAGATTTTTAGCTTTAAATGTGCAACCCAATTTGCAATAAACTTTCATCGACTTTGCCAAAGTATGCATTCAATATTTGTTTCTTTTACGTTTTTTTGCTTGCTTTATTTTGTAATATATGTGTTGGTGTAATTCAGATATCGTCTATTGTTACAGCGGCTTGGGTAATGTAATGCTAACAATTGAATGGTAGTAAAGCGATAAATCAAAATAAAGCAATACGGTAGTGCTTAAAGGCTTTTGCGATAAGCAATTTTAAAAACTAAAGATCAAAGAACCACTTGTTGATTTAACTCGCTAATTTATATTTCATTTTGAATTTGTAGATTGCGCTTGCTTGGCTTTCCGTTTTCAAATACTACTGATCGGGAGTTGCTGTTGCTTAGATTTCATCGATGTTTATTTCCTCCTCATCGTCCGCTTCTTCGATTTTTTTGACTCTTTCTTTAGTGATGTTCGTGCTGTTCGCGCTGTAGTCTTTTAGCATACCATAGCCGCCGTCATCCTCATCGGATTCTTCTTCAGAGTCAGATTCTTCTTCCTGAGCATTTTCAAGCCACTGAACAAACGGCTTTACTTTCTCGTGAATCTCGGCAGCAATGTGTTTGGGGACATTTTTCTTGCTAACCTTCTGCGCCCACTCCAGAATGACGGCTTCCTCGAGTATGTCTAAATCATAGAAGACTTTAAAGATTCCAGCCACCTTGCTCATAAGTGTAGCTTTATGAAGCTCGACAGTTTGTTCGATTCCGCCAATAAGATAACGCTGGGCTTTTGGATTATCAAATGTGAAGCGAAGGATCAATTTACGGTGCTTGTGCACGTCTTTGATAATGTTTTCAGTGAAAAGAAGCTCAGCCAGTACCAGAGGAGATTTGTTCAAAATATCCAAACGTTCCGCTTCGATCACCAGTTCCTTATGAACTTGAACATCCTGCAATAGTTGCTTGTCCCGCTTGTCCTTTACCAGCTCGTAGAACAGATCGATGCGCTCCTTTTCAGTTTTGTCATAGTCATCCGAAATAGTCATGCCCTTAGCACCGTCCGTCAGATCTTGCAAACGGGCACGTATAGCCTCCTAAGAGGGGAAATATACATATAGTTTATTTGTCTAAGCTACTAGTAGTATTTAGAGCAATCGTACCTTCGAGACATCGACACTCCACCCCTCGTCGTCATCATCCTGAGAAGTTTTCTCCGGAATGGCAGCACTAATTTCGGCCTCAGTTTGGCTAGCCTGGTTTGTGCCATTGCCGCCATCTGATTCACCACCAGAGTTGTTGGTCATGGAGCCATCGGCGTTATCGTTCTTCTTATGCTTCTTCGAGCGTTTTCCCTCGGTCAGCGACGATCCCTGGGCGGCCGGGTTCAGCGATGGAGGGTTCTTCACAATGAACGTGTTCACCTTGTGGTTGACCTTCAGCAGACCGTGGAAGCCGCATGCCTTGCATGACTGCGAAATGGTCTGGTTCTTGGCGGACACAGTCAAATTGGTCTCCGGATTGTCGCACTCGGGGCAAAGCACAAACTTGCGAATAAAACCGTCCAGCAAGTCCTGCAGCTTGTTCACATCGTGCGAACCATTGACGACAAAGCGTTCATTCTGAAAGTGAAAAAAAATTAGAAGGAAAGGCGAGAGAGAACGCTATAGCCAATGGCCTCGACTATCACATACAGCTTACTCAGGTGATTGGAGGGCGAGAGAGATGGAGATATGCAAGCAGCAAAACGTGTTTTAGGTGGTTGTGGTGGGCGTGACACCCTCCTGAAATGCCTCAAGAAACTGCATGCCAAGTCCAATTCTAGCTTTTATTGTTTCCAAAATCCCAACGTTCATACGGACAAACGAACGGACGGACAGATCATAAGCAAGGTACATGGGCAATTCTTAATGAATGTGTCAAGCAAGCCATATACCGTAAAACTAAGATAAGCATTTGCTTAATATTGGATAATTTTTCAGGGCAACACCTATTAATATATACAAAAAGTACTTTTCTTGTATTTTTCAGTATATTTTAATGTTCGCATAGAAGCATTCATTTGAAGCTAGGTTTAGGGGGAAAACACGAAAAACCACTGTCGGGTGCGACATATAGCATGAAGCAATGAAAAAAACTCTTATTTCCGAGTAACTGGTATACAAATGGTTGGCTAAGCTAGCGAATGAAAGAGACTACGCGTAACCCCAATACAAACCTTATGATCGAACAGCGTTTGGGCGCCCAACTCGCAGCCAAAGTACTTAGTGGGATAGGTGGCCGGACGTCCAATGGCCCTGGCCACTTCGGCCATGTTGACCAGAACGGTCTTGATGCCATTTCCCTTGCCCTCCACCTTGGCCTGCAGACGCGGCATCTTGTAGCGATAGAAGATGTCCGTCACACTGCGGTTAACGTTTACGGTGGCCATCTTGCAGCTAGCTTTTCGTTTCCACACCTTCCAGGGATAATGCTAATGCTTGGCTTATAGTTCTTCGGGTAATGATGTCTCTATTAGGGGCGGCCAGTGGGGTCTATTATCGGCTGTGTGTGGATGGGAATTTATTGACTTGGGGTCTCTTGCTTGTTTGTGATTTGTTGTCCGGCTTTCGTTCCCGTTCATTAATTTTGTTTTTTTGTTATATATGTTGCCGCTGCTGGTGTGTTTACTTATTAAATGTACCGAGAATAAGCATGGATTGGTATATCCTTCCGGAAAAGCGAATAAATTGTGCCTTATTCAAACAACGGTGTAATCAATTTGGTTGTAGATTCTGCAAGAATTGCTTGAGGATAGTATTTCTTATAGTTGTCGTGCAAGGGGTTATATTTTGCTGAGTTCTTATTTTGCTGAAGTATTGGTTGGATTTCCTTGCCTTGGTAAATTTTCAGCTATTCTATGCTTTCCGTTCTTATATGAATAATTAAATGTATACATATATATATATAAATAGAATTACGTATTTATATATATACATATATATTTGATTATATTGTAAATTTACCAGTTTAAGTCTTTAAAAAAATGGCAAAGCAGCAGGCTCATGTGTACCTGAATGGCTGTAACTTCCGATGTCTGTTACTCGAAGTCCTGTGGAGGGGAAAAAGGTTTGAAGGCGTGCGTTAATCGTTTCATACGTACCACATAAAAATGGATTAGGCTCATAGAAATGCAGTATTTGTAACTCAAGTCAATAATAAAACAAAATTACAATATGCTCACAGTTTACATATCCTGGTTTCTTGGAACTTTTAATATAAACTACATAGAAAACTTTAGTCGAATAACTATGAAAAACAATAGTAAGTTATTCTTTTAATCTTGAAAATGACTGAAAGATAATGCACTAGAAGTGATAATTTAAATAAAAACAAGCACTTTAGTTCCAGTTTCAGCAAATTCTAGGGAAATTCGCGAGGCGAGAGCGCATCCTAGTGGCGGGCAGTGACACCACTGACCTTGAGAGGTATTTTAACGAATTTACTCATAACTTTTGAATTAATAGATCGATTTGAACATAATTTAGAATGTAAACAGGTATTGGCAAGTAAAAACAGTTTCCATTAACACTCACTTTTAAAATAAACTTTTCACTAAAACAACAAATTTACAAAGAAAAGTCCCACAATTCTGCGTATAGCGGAGAGAATCCTAATTTATTGGTCACTGCAATTGCAATGTTGCACCACTTTCTCTTGGCTTGACAAATGTCATCAATTTTCATCGGATATTATATGCATATTAAGCCAAGGAACCTAAGATACATAATACTAAGCATCCCCAAGCCTTTGAAATGAAAAATTCGTATTTAATAGTATTAAATCAAAACGTCAAGAGTTTCACTTACCGGTGACTTATGGTTCGCCCTTTTAAATTCATGCACAGCTCGAACCCTTTACTCCGTTTTTTCTCAATAAGACGTACGGTTTTTTTTACTGGTGTTTCTGAAATAGTAGTTTTTAATTAGATTTCTTGCATAATTAGCCGTTGATACTGCATTGTCGGCGCTCAGGACCTGAATGTGTACTTAAGTTTGCCGAACTGCGATGCAATAAAGCATGGACTCAATTAAAGACATAACACTAGGAAATTTATATAACCGATTCACGGTAATTTTAGCACTAAGTTTAACCAAAAGTTCTCAATCACACCAAAAGGACGTTGCACTATAATAATAATAATAGTTCTGCGATCAGAAAACAATATGCTCAGCGACTCTTGTTTTATCTCGGATATAAACTTCAAAAAGCGGAGGAAAGTAAGCGCAAAATGTAACAGAGAATTTTGGGTGGGGTTTTCCTCAAATAGTTTCTATTGATATTCCAACAAAATTGAATAAACTGACAACTATTTCGGTACCGTTTTCAATTTGAATTCCAAATCGGATTCGTTTGCTTTTGAGTCAGCATCACCCAACATGTAGCATAAATATGTTGAGCGGGGTATGGGTTTTGTAGAGAACATTTTAGCAATGCTTATTTTGGAATACAAATCAATTTACAGAGAGGAAACCATTTTTATTTTTATTTTTTTATTTTTTCCTGTCACATAACGCAAAATAAATTATTATTGGTAAGGCTTATAAATTTACATAGATTTACATAATAAATGATTAGATAGATTACAGCCCATGGGATTTATTCCTATTATCTTAACTTGACTGTGCTGTTTAGTTCTTGCCGAAATATAAGCTTTAAGAGTGTTTATGTTATGGGAAGCTCGACCAAGAACTCTCGAAAAAGAGGATTTCCCCTAAAATGAGACCAAAACTCGAAATAGGATATAAAATATAATGCTTTTTTAGCTGAGCTCTGTAGAACAGGTGCTTTTTTAGAAATATTACGTGTTCTCGCGTTTGCAATTGGTATCTTTAAATGTTAATATTATTACTAATAAAAATACTTCATAATTTCCAGTATTGTAAGGTATTTTTATAGTTTTTTAGTTTAATTTCACAACGCCCTAAAACCGCTTCTATATGAATTGAAATATTCATCTCTTTTTACTTATTTTAAATGCTGTCACTAGAAAGTTCCATAGGAACATATGTGCCTCTTGGGATCCTATGATATAATATGGAACAAATTCCCGAGATAAACGCACTTCCGGGGTGAAAAACCAGTGGGTTCGAGAACTATCACTCATTAGTGCATTACTTACCACCGAATCTTTCAAAAGTCATATAAGATTTTGTTTCCCCTCCTTTGGGGTGCGCAATGCCAGTTCGCAAATTAAACAAAGATATCGTATCTCTTTGTTAAGTCAATCGCCAATTGACTCGGGAAATATAGATATATGGATGAACCAAAAACAAACACGCGAACTCGTTGGGGTTTTCAGCAGCGATCCAGGGCTAATATGTGAATATTAGTTACGCTTTTGGGGCGCCTTAGTGTCGCAGAAAAAGCTGTGTGTTTTCGCTTCTCAACTTTTCTGCAAACAAAAAAAGGGGGAAAGAGGATGGGGAATTAGGAATGCGCATGAACCGAACATATGTATACCACTCCGCAGGCCGAGTGTTTTCCTGCTTCATTTTAGTTTTAGTTTGGTTTCGCAAAAAGAAGGTTAATTTCGAATTCAATGATACGCACATATATACGTGCCCACTTATGCATTCAAATGTATTCCGTATATGTATAGCGAGCACCATTCGAATTTCAGAGATTGATTTTTGTGCAAGGGCAGTGGTTTTTTTTTTTTTTTTTGCATCTTTTCCGCTGAATTACACTGGACTCGAAGTTTTTGAAAAGTTATGGAAGCTCATTTGCCAGACATATAGATACGCCTGTGTGTATGTGCGTGCCTACATTTTCATGCACGTATGCATTTACATATGGATGGAAGCCACGCCATTCGAACTTTTGAGGTTGGGTTCGTCGCGACCCCAATCGCTTTTGCGTACCTTTCGCTCGGGTTTACATCAATTCGTCGCTGATTCCAACAAAAGGAAATGAATAATTTTGCCAAATAAACCGTTCAGGAATATATTTTCTCCAAAGTACGAACATACGACTCTACGTCACTGCACAATATGACCATAATGATTCCAGCAGAGCTGCACAACGGTGGTTATCGATTCGCCAAATACGCCGAGGTCGCTCATAGCTCTTTCACACTTCCGCTTCTATGCAGCTCGAATGCGCAAATTACGTGGTTCGTATTCTCACTGCAGCACAGCTTTGTCTATTTGCACGAGACTGGAGTGTGCTGAAGGCAGTGTGCAGTTTTTTTTACGTTTTTGTAAGGAATATATTTTTTTAAAGAAAGTCTGCTACAGGCTGCTACCAAATGACTTAAATTTCAATCAACTTTTATAATCGCTTTTTCAACCGGTAATTTTTTTCATAAAAATAATGATTTATGATATAAGTACAGGATAATGAATAATTCGCGGAAGTGGGAAGTATACAAATTATGCCATTAAAAATGTAAATTGGTCCCTTATCAATTTAAAAAATAAACTTTTAAAATGTAGCCTTTACAACACATACTTATTTGTAGGCAGCCTTTTTTATTTTCACTCTACTTACAATTATTGGCATGTTAGCTTCGGGACCTTCAGAAACACACCTTTACATCTTTGCAAATCCCACACGTTCCGTCTACTGCTTGTTTCGATGCTGATACGGAAGTGGGAAAGGGACATATCATTTATTCAACAAAAGTATCGATTTTCTGTGTAACAAATATTAATTATATCGGCTACTGTTTATCGATATTCTTATGTTTCTGGAAAACTTTACTCATATCGATTTATTTTTCTGCGTATACAGAACATACTTTCCTTTCATTGTATTCCCAAAAAAAGAAATAATATATTTATACTTGCCGAAGTTTACAACTGCAAACAATGTGTCGCTGAACTGAAGTGAAAGTAGTGTAATAATTGACTGGTTCGGCAAACATACGGAGAAGGCAATCACGATAAACGCAGACCGTGAGTATGGGTTCTCAAGTGGACGCTTCTGCCTACCTACATGCATATATGTATATCGATATGTACATACCTCTTGTTATAAACAGTTTAGAATACTTTCTGACGTAATAAAAAATCAAAAATAAACGATAAAACCCACGGAACTCCTTGAAACGACTGAGGAACTAAAAACTTGCGTGTTTGTGGGTATATACAGGTTTTATTGAAGCTCGTTTTTACCTTTTTGCCATTCCACTGCCACAAAACATACTTACAAGTGCATGTACGTATGTATGTATGGTGTGTACTTACAGCGTCATTTAAATCTGCATTCAGGATAAATCCTTAAATTGTTATTTTCTCAAAATAAATAAGAGTAAATATTTTATAGATAGCACTAGGAAATAGGTACATATCTTCTTTTCATACCTTGAGAAAGATTTTCACCCCCAAAGAAGTCCTGCCTCAGAAGATTGCGACAGGTGGAGATTATTGCTTTTATTGCCCATTTAAACGAAGAAGTTTTCTCAGCTCCAGACGGGGGATTTGATTCCTCTTCCAATCGGAATTTCCCCGTCTTGGCACTTACATATGTCGGCATAATAAAAACCAGGATTACGAACCATATTAAGCTTTGTGTGTGCCTAAAATACAGAAAGTAATGCCAAGTAAATCACAAAACATTAGTTTTTTAATCTTACAGTTTTAAAAATTACCTCTTTGGTTTTCATATGCAACACAGGTTTATTTTTAATTTTGTAATATTTATATCCGTATAAATATCAAGCTAAATTATTTAAAATAAAGACAAAGTATATAAAAATATTAAATTAAATCAGAACTACTGGGATAATCTGAGATAACTTTTCTGGCAATATTCAGACTTACAAAAATTGAATTCCTTATTTTTACAGAACTAAGAATTTCCAGCTTGGGTTGAAAGTGTTCGGCGAGTCATGGAGGATCCGAATCGCATGTTGGCCCACACAGGTGGCATGATGGCTCCCCAGGGCTACGGGTTGTCCGGCCAGGATGATGGCCAAAACACCGGCAGCGAGAACGAGGTGCGCAAGCAGAAGGACATCGGCGAGATATTGCAACAGATCATGAGCATTTCGGAACAATCGCTGGACGAGGCGCAGGCCAGAAAACATACCCTCAACTGTCACCGGATGAAGCCGGCCCTCTTCTCCGTGCTTTGCGAAATCAAGGAGAAGACCGGTATGTTGAAAATGTTCTCATTAAATCTCACCATCATAGAAGTTTACAAACAAGTATATATAATGTATTTTAATGTATTAACACTTGCAAGCCTGTATTTTTATAGGTAATATTTATTTTATAAAAACTCTGCCGCCAGGAAACTTATGTTAACTAGTCCCAAAAAGAGTAAATACATTTATTAAACAAACTTCTTTTCCTTAAGTTTGTTTAATAAATGTATTTACTCTTTTTTAACTTAAACTTTTTTATAACAATAAAGTCTAGTTAAATGTTTATTAATATTATATGCTAAAGCTTTTTTTAGGTTTAGTCGTTTTTCTTTAAATTCTAATGCATAAATGCCAACTATATAATAAATGTTTGTTATTTTCAATAAGATTATAGGTAGTAACTTTGAAATCTAGGCGTATCTGCCCATATATTATCCAATAACTCTTTGTAAAAACCGGGTTTCTCTCCGTTTTAATCTTACAGTCCTGTCCATTCGCAACACCCAGGAGGAGGAGCCCCCAGATCCGCAGCTGATGAGGCTGGACAACATGCTGATTGCCGAGGGCGTGGCAGGACCTGAGAAGGGAGGTGGCGGAGCGGCGGCTGCCTCTGCGGCAGCGGCCAGCCAGGGTGGCTCGCTGTCCATCGATGGTGCCGACAATGCCATCGAGCATTCCGACTACCGTGCCAAGCTGGCGCAGATTCGTCAAATCTACCACCAGGAGCTGGAGAAGTACGAGCAGGCATGCAACGAGTTCACCACCCATGTCATGAATCTGCTGCGCGAACAGAGTCGCACGAGGTTGGTATTACACATGGTATTGGCCCATGTTCAAAAGTATATAACATGAATTCATGCCTTCACAGACCCATTACACCAAAGGAAATCGAGCGAATGGTGCAGATCATCCACAAAAAGTTTAGTTCCATACAAATGCAGCTGAAGCAGTCCACCTGCGAGGCCGTGATGATTCTCCGCTCGCGTTTCCTAGACGCACGCCGCAAGCGCCGTAACTTCAGCAAGCAGGCATCGGAGATCCTCAACGAGTACTTCTACAGTCACTTGAGCAACCCATATCCATCCGAAGAGGCCAAAGAGGAGCTGGCACGCAAGTGCGGCATCACGGTGGGTTAACAACTGCATGGAATGCATAATGATTTCAGCGAAATACACGTACACACCTTGTGCCCTAGGTCTCCCAAGTGTCCAATTGGTTTGGCAACAAGCGCATTCGCTACAAGAAGAACATCGGCAAGGCACAGGAGGAGGCCAATTTGTATGCGGCCAAGAAGGCTGCTGGCGCTTCACCGTATTCCATGGCTGGTCCCCCGAGTGGGACAACCACACCCATGATGTCACCCGCTCCGCCACAGGATTCCATGGGCTATCCAATGGGATCCGGGGGCTACGACCAGCAGCAGCCGTACGACAACAGCATGGGCGGCTACGACCCCAATCTCCACCAGGATCTAAGCCCCTGAGGATCAGGGCTGTGAGCCACTCCCCAGCCGGAGAATCCCTCATACAGTTGCGGTCAAAATAATGCTGCATTGAAAATCCATCACGGCAGCTTCTTCTTAATTATGTAAGTTCTCTTTCGAACGTATCGCGATTCAAATTTGCTTTTTTTGCTCTAGGACCTTGGCCCAAATGGTTTTTATTCTGCTGTACTTTTCTTTTTTCCAGTCAGCTAAGTTTAAAGTCCTCTTAAATTAGATATAGTTCAGATAGACGTACGAGTGAGTAGAATAAAAATACGTAATAGCTAGTTTGTGCTTGCTAGATTTCGGTTCGTGGAAAACATTGCCCTCCTGAAAAAAAAAAACAAAAATGAGTATAATACTTTTGTTTTCTGCTACTTTAGCAGGTTAGATCCTAAAAGGAGATATCAAGAACTCGATTAGGCGGTTATTTGCGCAAAAATAAATGCTTCCTTTCCTTATTGGTTCCATGCAAGCATGTTTTTAACATGCAAAGTGTAAAATAAATACGTAATATGTTGTTTAAGCGATTTTATTTTTGACCCTCCGATGTCGGGGTTCATTCGTAACATAAATTCGTAAAAGAAAAGTAACCAATGCAGAGACTTTTTCTGCAGGACGATAAACCATTAGCTTATACGCATTAACCATTGAAGAACGTATTCAAAGAAACTCAATTAAACTGGTAGTATACGAATATTTTCACTAAGAATGTGGGGAGGCACACCATTTTCAGGGCTATTATTTTGACCGCAGCTGTGTATAAATATATTTTAATACACTTACCTACATTTGCGGGTACATACAAATATTGCATGTGTAAATCATACTATGACGGTTCTTTTTGGCTACAGTACGTATACGACAGCAAAATAGTGTTTACTAAATTTAAATCTGTACGAAATTTTTAACTTGAACAATACGAAACTAAACCATGTATACGATGTATATCAAATAAATAAATAATACATGTTGTTGTTATCCGCACACGTCAACTAATTACAAATATTTCAAATGTAAAACGGAGAAGATTTCTGAAAATATTCAATGTCTCATTTATGTCGCAGGACGAATTTTTTCTTACAGTATTCCATTTTTAAAGTTTGAAAAAAGAATTTCTCAAAAGCATGTGTTTTTTTTTTTGTATAACATAAAGTATTATGTACGATTTACTGCTTTTAAGAGCATTTCAAATTTTAATGGCATTGGCTGTATTATTTTGAATATTCAAATATATGTGCAATATATTGTGTACTTAAGAATTCCGAACAAAGAGATTTCTGCACTTCCCCGAATAAAACTGTTTTTGTGGAAAAAATTCGCCTTTCGCTTTAAATGAAATATGCATAATTTTTTGACTACATTGAAACGGATATTAAAACAGATTATTTTAATTGAATACAAAAAAACGATTATAATTTTAACTGATAACTAATATATGTCTTCGCCCGTCTTTCGCTCACACAACGGTCAAACGAAACCATTCAATGTATTTCAGTATGATAAGGTATTGCATTACAAATTTTGGATAACAATAGAAAAATATATAAATACACAACTTTACACGAATAACTTAATAAACAAAAATCGAAGTATTAATTAATGGTCTAACGGGAAGATTTGCCCTTCTAAGCTATCTGCTCTACTCTATTTCCTGTAAGATAAACCATGTAATAGAAAGGGACGGAAGTAGTATTTTTGGTGATTTTCTTTTCATGACAATTTAAATTTCAGCATATTTTTCCCACAGTTTCTTAGAATTCCCTAAAATGTTTACAAATTTGCATTAATTTTTAAAATTTATCAGCATTAAAACCTGTTAAAAAAAAATACGAGGAATACGAAACTTAATTTTTAAAATTTAAAAATTAATATTGGTAATATTACAAGAACATTAAAGTTTTTGTTTCATTTTTTAGGGACTGCTAATACTTACTGATTTTTTAAATTCCCACATTCCCTTGCAGCTTAAGTTTTCAAATTTGTCTGCAGCGTGCAATAAATAAATACAATTTTCCACAACAGTGGATTTTTTGTTTCTTTTATTTATTTGGCTAACGGGTGGCAAGTTTTTAGCTGGGAAAAGTTTTGAGCCTCGTCATGTTTTGAGCCCCAGCGTGACGCTATCTTGACATGCATGTTTAGCTGCCAAAATTTGCGCCTCGTTGTGCCGCTATCTTGACATACGCAGTTTGCGATTCAAATAATTTTGCGCCACATGGTGCCGCCATCTTGACATAACGACAACCAATAAGTGTGGTATATTTTTAGTATATTAATTAGTATGTATTTTCGATACCGATACATTAATGCCTATCGTTGTTATCGCTATCGGAATGCTGTTTTGCTTTATTGGTGCGTTCAGACTGGGTCGCATCATTGACTTGCGCGGCAACGCAGCATGTTCAGAATATTTTTTCACACAACCCTCCCAAATGCATTAAAAACGCTTGTTGTAATTAATTTATATTTATTAGGGTATGTTTTCTATGTGGTGTATTCAGTAAGGACCGCATTACAGACATGCGACAATGATTATTTTTCCAAAGGAATCCTGTGGATAGAAAAAAGAGATAAGTTTTTCCAGTATATTTTTTATATTTAAGTAATTATGCAGCATGTTTAGTGTGGATTAATTAATTAATTCTATGTTGTCCGACAGTGACGCAATTAGTGTGAACAGTCCAAACCTTTGAACATTTTTCAACACACTTTTACCGCGCACTACAATCGATTTATCGATACCGCCGATTAGCCCAGTTCTACTGTTGGCAACACGTGCACGTGCACGAATTTGAACTCGATTTGATTTTGGCCCGATTTAAGTGAAAACACAGGCGCAATGGGCAAGAAGACGAAAGTTGGAAAGACCAGGAAGGACAAGTTCTACCAGCTGGCCAAGGAGACGGGCCTGCGATCGCGTGCCGCCTTCAAGTTGATCCAGCTGAACCGCAAGTTCGGCTTCCTCCAGCAGTCGCAAGTATGTTTGGATTTGTGCGCGGCTCCCGGTGGCTGGATGCAGGTGGCCAAGCAGAACATGCCCGTGTCCAGCATCGTGATCGGCGTGGATCTCTTCCCCATCCGTCCCATCGCCGGCTGCATCGGCCTGGTCGAGGACATCACCACCGAGAAGTGCCGCCAGTCGCTGACCAAGGAGCTGCAGTCCTGGAAGGCCGACGTCGTCCTCCACGACGGTGCCCCCAATGTGGGCCGCAACTGGCTGTACGATGCCTACCAGCAGATCTGCCTCACCCTCAATGCCCTCAAGTTGGCCACACAGTTCCTGCGCAGCGGCGGTTGGTTCGTCACCAAGGTGTTCCGCTCCAAGGACTACAATGCCCTGCTCTGGGTGCTCAAGCAGCTGTTCAAGAAGGTGCACGCCACCAAGCCGAGTGCCTCGCGTAAGGAGTCCGCTGAGATATTCGTCGTCTGCCAGGGTTACGTTGCCCCCGATCACATTGATCCCCGGCTCTTGGACTCCAAGTACGTGTTCGAGGAACTGGACCTCGATGCCAAGAAGAAGAGCAGCCTGCTGCACCCCGAGAAGCAGAAGCGCATCAAGGCCGAGGGCTACACCGCCCAGGACATTGCCCTGCGCAACGAACTGGCCGCCACGGAGTTCATGAAGGCCGAGAACGCTCTGGCCGCCCTGCAGGGCATCGGTTCCATAGGCATCGATGATGAGCGCATTGCCAAGCACAAGAAGACCACCGTCGAGATTCTCGAGTGCTGCAAGGATCTTAAGGTGCTCGGCCGCAAGGACATCAAGGGACTGGTTCAGTGGTGGAAAGATGTCCGGGGGCTGTTCGTGCAGAAGGAGGACGCCCTGGTCGTCGGCGATCCGAATGCCGTGGAGGAAAAGGTGAAGCCATTGACACAGGCCGAGATCGAGGACATGGAGGATGCCGAGCTGCAAACGCAAATAGACACAATTGTGGAGGAGGAGAAGAAGGATCTGAAGCGTAAGCGCAAGAAGACGCTCAAGACAAAGGCCAAACTGCACGAGAAGATGAACCTCAACATGGTGATCAAGGGCGACGATGGTCCCGTCGAGGAAGCAGAGCACGAGATCTTCGAGCTCAAGCATATCAAAACATCTGATGAGCTCGATGGTTTGCTAGACGTTCAGCCGGACTTTGCTGTGGACGAAAGTGTGCCGGAGCAAGAAAAGCTGCCGAAATACAAGTACTTCGACAAGGATGAGGGAAATATCAATGATGATCTTAACTACGATGACGACGACGATGAGGAAGAGAGCGCAGCCTCCGAGGATGAGGCTGAAATCGATGGCAAACAGGGCCTGGGCCTCAGTGACGACGAGGAGGGCACTTCAAAGGCTAAAGGCAAGAGGAAAAAGCGCACCGAGAATCCACTGATAAAGTCGAATGATTTTCGCGATAAGAACACAAAGCGGGAGCAGCGGGTGCAGCTCTGGTATGAGAAGGATACCCTGCAAAATATCCAATCGGACGACGACGAGGAAACCTACGATCTGAACAACCTGGCCAAGGAATACAAGGCCAAGGGTGTGGCGGTTTTGGGCGAGAGCACCCTCACCACCGACGCAGATGATCAAGCCATTCAGGGAAAGAAAGCCAAGCGCCGGGCGCGCCATGAAGCCGCAAGGGAGGAGAGCAGCTCAGAGTCATCCGATTCCGAGGAGGAAGCCAATGAAGCCAACGAGGATGGGGAGGCAGCGAATCCAGGTTAGTTATAAATAAAATAAATACGTTTTGTATTGCCTATTCTAATTATACGTTTGTATATTCCAGAAACCAAGGTGAAAAAGGTTCGCCTAACCGAGAATGAAATGGCTTTGGGTGCCTTCCTAACACGCAACAAGAAAACACGCCGCGACCTGATCGATGCCGCCTGGAATCGCTATGCCTTCAACGATGAGAACCTTCCCGTTTGGTTTGTCCAAGACGAGGAGGAGCACATGACCAAGCCACAGCCGGTTCCCAAGGAGCTGACCGCCGAGTACCAGCGCAAGTTGCAGGAGGTCAATGTGCGCCCCATCAAGAAGGTGATGGAGGCCAAGGCACGCAAACATCGCCGTGCCACCAAACGCTTGGCCAAGGCCAAGAAAATGGCCGAGAAGATTATGGAGAACTCCGATGCCACCAACCACGAGAAGTCCAAGCAGCTGAAGAAGGTCTACAAGAAGGCGCAGGAGAAGAAGAAGGAGGTCACCTATGTGGTGGCCAAAAAGCAGTCGGCAGCTCGTCGTGCCCGCCGGCCAGCGGGCGTGAAGGGTCGCTACCGAGTGGTGGATCCTCGTGAGAAGAAGGACAAGCGATCCCTGGACGCCAAGAAGAAGCGCGAGAAGGGCAAGGGCGGAAAGGGTGGAAAGGGAGGCAAAGGTCGCAAGGGCCGTTAATAAGATGTAAATCTAACAAAATAAAATATGTATAATTTTATAGATATTAAATATATGTGTAAAAATCAGAATACGTGTTTTTGAGTATAAACATAACCTCCAGCGGTGCTAAATATACCTTAAAAATAAGATTTTATAAAATGTTAGTTTTCTAAACATATTCAATCAGCTAGCCCTATAAATGAGGACTAATGTTAAATAGGCGATCCTTTTAATTCCGAAATAAAAAAAAACTTGAATCACTGGAAATAATCATCAGACGTTAACCAACACTGAACTTTCGCTTTGGAGACTTTAAATACCCTTTTTTTGTACTGGAAAGTTGTCAAAATATAACCATTTTCACATATACAAAGAAACAATATATATTTTCAGAGGAAGTCTTTTGCACTCTTTTTAAATTCATTAATTTATTTCGATTTTATGCTTTATTTTTCGAAAAAAAAGTGTTTGGATTTGGGCATAAAAGTTGTTGCATTGTGACGCACTCGACACAAATGCTCTCTAAATGTCACACAATATCAAAAGCAAAACCATGTCTAATATCTGAGTTTGCGGCTATACGGAGTACTCCGTGTAAGCTAGTGTGTATTATGAGTAGGTTTAATGATACTAATAATAAATAAATGCATACCGGTCTGTTAAATATTATTTCATTTCATATAAATAATTTTTATAAATGATATTCTGTTTACTATTCCAATACAATTCTCAACCAGTTATTATGAGTTCTTATTGTTATATTATGTATTCCTAATAGTATACACATATAAATATATTTTTATAAAAAGGTATGAAGGGACTTGTAGAGATAAGAAGACGTCGCGTTTATTATCCGGTCTTCGCATCCGGTCTTTCTTTTAGCTGATCATCTCGCGGTACTTCAGTTTGTGCTTGGTCAACATGTCCGTAACAGTGACAAGCTTTTTAATTGAGAGAATGTTGGATAGCTCGTGCAGTTCTTGCGAATGTGAGACACAGATGTGATGTAAGGTAGCCAGCTCGCGTCCTTGGGGGATTAGAGGAATAATATGATGGTTTTGTTGATTAAAAAGGGAGGGAAATCCCAGGGAGTTCTTATAGCAAAGATCCAATTCAATTTGAAAAAGGAAACAGCAACCCTATTTTCTTAACTTCTATGGGCAAGTCAAAGAACAACTTACCTGTGTCCTGTGAATTAAGATTTGTACTCTGTTCGACAAACATTCCAAGCGGTTGATTCGGATCGTTAACGGAGGACAGTTGGTCCAAGAAAACAATCATGCGTTCCTTGTTCTTCAAGATAAACGGATTGACCACCTCCATGTATTGCTCCTGAAATAGCAAAAGGTGGGTTAATCAGCATAATGGCGAAAGAATGTCCTATTTAGTTCTACGCACCTTGCCGCCAAATTCAATCAAGTTGGCCAGATTCTGCAGACACTTGGCGACCATGACCAAGGAACGTGTGGCCGCCATCGGTGGCGTCTCGCTGACCAGGCCAAACTGGCGTGGATTCAGCAGGGCCGGGCACAGAAGGCGCAAGAATATGAAGCCAGAGACGACGCGGGTGCGAACCAGCCGCTCGGTCGGCCACTTGGCCATCACAGCCTTCTGCAGGCAGCAGCAAATGAAGCGCACATTCCGGGGACAGGCGTCCGGCGAAGTGAATATCGACTGGGTGACCAGATCGAGGATCTGCAGCAGGAACTCTGCATTCGTGCAGGCATCGTCGTTGACGTCCATTTTCGTGGGATTCAATTCCGCCGACTGCTTGCTCTCCAAAATGCGCTGCACAGTTTCGCTGACGGCCGACTGCAGGAAGCCACTGCATTCGGTGCGCATATATAGATCCATTAGTGTGGTGGCCAACGAAGCGCCACGGAAAAGCGTCGTGGTCTCGTTTTCGCGGGTAACCTCCGCCTGGCACAGCATTCGAATTAGCTCCGTCTCCCGTTTCTCCTGCCGGAAGACGCGCAGCAGCGCCGTGGCCAAAGGAACCCGATCGTTGTGACAGAGTTCGGCCAGTGCCTTCACTGCATACAGCTCCGATTCGAGGAGCAGTTGCTGCAGAGGACTGTACTCCTCACATGGCATTATCAGATCGTCGAGGTAACGCATTCGCAAGCGCAACGAGCCCCATTCACCCATGGGCGTCATGCCGGTGAGTTGGTACCAGCCCTCAGTCTCCTGGCCATTCTTCAGAGTGGACAAGTCAATGGTTAGCTCGGCCACCTCGGAGTCTTTGCCTCGTTTGCCGCGTGAAATTAGAGTAATGGTTAAGGAAACTACATCTGGAGGGACATCGCTGCAAGAAAATCGATTAAAAATGAATGAAATTATAAAAACAAAAGGTCATTTTGGTTAGAGAACACTTACTCCAGTACGAATTCCTCCTCCCAAACGGGTTCGGGGGCAATTTTGACTCGTGTCTTGCCCACCTTGACTTGATTTAGCGAAATACTGCAGTATGGATGTGGCACTAATTTAAATGGTAAGCGATGGGCTTCTAGCACATGCAGATTAAGACAACGCAGCTCGCGCAGACGTGAGACCTTCTTCTGGGCCCGACTCAGCTGCGAGTCGCACTGGGCCTTCAGGGAGTTGATCCACTCCACGTAGCTTTCCTGACTAGGAGCACACAGATATGTCACCGTGGCCAAGCAGGGCAGGGCCCGTTCGACAATTTGAAAGCAATACGGACGCTCCCACAGCGAATCGTGACACTGATAGAGGTAAGCACATGACAAATCGATCAGACCCTTCGGCTTGGTCTTCTTCGGATTGTCGTAGAAGCAGAGTTGCGTCTCAGAGCCATCGTTGATCAGGGCGAAGTAAAGTTGCTTCCACTTCGTCGTTTTATCCGACTTCTTGTTCAAATGCCCGTGGTGTTTGATGCCCTTGATCTTCTTAAGGCCGATTTGGTCGCGGCACTCGCGTAGTGTGGCATATATCTTCTCGGCGGCCTTTTCCACCACATACTGCTGGTTGAACTCGGGCTGAATGCCATTGACAACCGGGTGATTGAGTGAGTGACCCTCGACGATCTGCTCCTTTCGATAGCGATTTATCACCGCATCCAGGCATTCGAACGTACGGCCTCCCATCAAGTAGCGCACGCCCTTCTTCTCGATGCGAAAGCGTTGGATCTGGTTGTTAATGTGGAAAAACAGGGAGTAGTCCCCCGGCGAGTTGTCACTGGGTCGAACCAGGAAACTTCCCGGTCCAGCTAGAAAGAGAGGGAAAGGGCAATACTATTAGATATGATATATCATGGGGAAAAACTAAGAATATATATTAATGTAATCGTAATAATACCAACTTAAATATCTAATAAAAAAAAACCTACGATAAGTGGCTATAAAGATGTATTACTTACTTGTATGTATGTACATTTACTTTAAAATTAAGGACCTTAAACAAATAAGGGATAAATCATTGGAAAAACAATATTAATTGAAATGTAATCGTACAAACAACAAATTAGATATCTAAATAAAATAACCTTTGAGATGCGGGTTTATAAATGTGCTATTTAGTTAGAAATATCTATGTATACTATAAAAAGCATGGAAAAATAACATAATTAGGATGTCATCGATAAAGATAACAAATTCTAAAAATGTATTATTTACTTAGAGATTTCAAATTTAAGGACCAAGAACATGTTTACTATACTTTTAAATCATGTAAACCGTGGAAATATACAATATACTAAAATATGTAATCTTAAAAGTAATAAATTAAATATCTAAATAAAAGACTCTTCGAAAATTGGGTCTAAAAATGTATTACTTATTTAGAGATTTCGAATGTGAGATCTTTAACTTGTCTTATATATCTTTTATATCATATAAATCGTGGAATACACGGTACACACCTTTAACCAACATATCGACGGCTTCGTTTTTGGTGCAATTGGGATGAAACCAGGGGAAGACGGTATTCGGGTCGATGGATACATCCAGATCATCGACAAGCTCCCTGAAAATCATTCCCTGCTCGCCAGTGCGATGGGCAGTCACCCACAGCCAGCCATCGCCCATGTCATTGTGTACGAAGAAAATATCACCTTTTTGGAAACTCAGTTCATCGGTCTCTGGCATTTTTGTGTAAGGCAGGATGGCTACGACGCGCTTCTTATCGTTAACTGGCTCCGGCGGAGCCACTGGTATGGCCAAGCGTTCGCGCTTCAGTAGGTCGCTACATGAGGTGTAGTAGCCCACGAGATCGCTCAAGGAAATGAATTGTCGTCCACCGATGTAGAAGTCTCCGCACACGGCTGTGATCCTATGGAAGATACAAAAAAAAAAGGTTATATTATGCACATTCTATATAATATATAAGCATGGATAAATCATTTAAAACGTAGATCCTATAATCATAGCTTTAGGGAAAAAATCACTTACCGAAAATGGTTTATGCCGGTGCGCCCGTAATAACTTAGAACATAGGAGCCAGGCTTGCGGTCACTTTCACGAACTGCTCAGCGGCATAAAAACAAATCTATTTTAAAACCTTTTCCACCTTGTCTTCAACTAGTTATACACACCTAAATAGCTGCCCAGTTTACTGCTGCCCCGCAGACGGGACTCTGCCGAGTAACGATCCAGTCGTCCATGGTACCATTCGCTTTCGGGTGGAGCAATAATCGCAGGACGTTCACCTAAAATAGGGATTGTTTGGAATAAAGAAAGAGATTTTGTTGGAGCCAGGCTAATATCACTTACAAACTACAAATACTTTTGATTTACTTAACTTGTTTAATGTAAAATACAGATATTACGCTTACCATTCAGCATGTGGGGTCCATCGAACTCATCGTGATCCAACTCCTGGGCCAAGTCGCCCAGGTCAATGCCCCCGGCGGCCATCATGCCCAATCCACTCATGCCGCCGAGACCACCAAGGTTCCCGTCATCCGAACAGCCCGTTGGCGAACCGGGCTTGTCCTTTTGGATGACAACATCTATATTTCCCAAATGTATTAGGTCCGCCATACCTGGTTTATGATCTCTGCTCGGTGAGTGGCAATCTTAGTCTATATTTAACGTGGTGCGAATGTCCCTTTGATAAAAGCCACATATAGCATCGATGTGTTTGCGATTATTTAGGAAAAAACGGCAGCTTTGGTGATTATGTGGGGGTTTTCGCGATTATTGTGTGCTAAACTGTGGGAAGAAAAAGAAAAATAGGTACTATTAGATGGTTATTTTCATTTTTGAATGTGTTTTGCACAAATTACAATATTTGGTTTTCGTTCCTGTTTTATGGTCTCAAATTTTTATAAAAAAAAAAGAGAAGTAATTCTATCTCTATAGATATACTACCATTTTTTAAAGCGTATTTGGGATCTATTTTACTTATATCAATGTTGTCTTGGGATAATCACAGATTTTTATTACTAGAATGACAAAAGACTCCTTTCAAAAAGGGAAAGGTGAGAAGTTTTCAGGGGATAGAGTGGCTTACCATAGAAACATAGTCATCGCCATATTGGTAGGATATATTCAGTAAAATCTTCCAATCAGAGTTTAACAGAATTAAAGGAAACCGCTGAGTCCTGTCCGAGGGCCTTTGACAAGAGTTTTGGGGATCTAATGATCATGTATAAGGTTTTAAACGCGGTTGAAGAAAGGTGGAGAAAGTGTTGCAAACTAGCAAGGAGCATAAGACCAACCAGATGGAAAAACTGGCGTGATGGTAAGGTAATTGGAAATACTACTAGGCAATCTTCTTAAGAAAACCAGCACCATACATTAAATATTCTAATTATTGAACAAAGACTGCGATCTACACAAAATACATGTCTTACTATAATTGATCAAGATTTGAATTGTGAATTTCACCAAAGAGGCGTGTTCTTCCCAACATTTTGTGGGAACAAAGGATTACTTTAGTAGAAGATCAGATCAGCTGTTTACGCTTTATTTACGTTCCGCCCTTCTCAGATCAGCTGCGTTCTTCTTTGTCTTTTAGGGGGGAACATATGTTTTCACTTGAGAGACAATAGATCTATACGAGATATTATTCACAACTCGAAACGGGTCCTTAGTCATCAGATTTAGTTAGAAAGCCTTCAAATTTGATTATATGCATTAGGCAATAAACAAATTTATCCAACTTTTTTCCATTGTATTGAGATTTATGCGGAATTTTTTTAAGTGACTCACAATGGAATATACAAGATACAAAAAATTTAAATTTTTAAGTTTCTTTTTTTTAGAAATCACACTAATGACTTAAGCATAGTTATTTGTCATGTAACAAGTTATTAAGTGGAATGAAAAAATATGTTTTTTATATTTTTAAATTGGAGCCTAATACAAATGTCTGCTAAAAACTGCCACATATTTATCTAATTTTTTTTGAAACCCATATTATTTAAATTTGACTTAGGGACGAAATAAACTGTGAGCCACTGTGCATACACACACACTTCTTATTAGCATCGCCGGGAGACTTTGGCATATGTATGTAGAGATTTTCAGGATATCGAGATATTGAGATGTCAACGTAGGACTGCCGCTGCCTACTGGTCTGGGGAGTGCTAAGTGGGCTGGCCGGGGGTCGGTACACCCATATATGTATCGTTTTTCGACTGCTGGCCGCTGCTGCACCCTCTCGCACATCACCATCAGCCGTCTAAAACACAAGCAATTAATATGAGCCGCACAACACTCACCGCACACACAGCACACACCGCACACAGACTTTAGGCTAAGCCCTTTTGCCCAGCGAGCCGAACACAATTCCACTCGGTTCTTTTCTTCATACATACACCATACGACGACCCGAAGAGTCATCATATTATCATCGTCTTCATCACCACCATCACCATCACCATCATCATCATCATCGCGTCTCATGCGGGATAAATACTGGATAGCATACTACTCAAGTCCCGGGGCTGTGCTCCGGCCTGTTCCCTCGACAATGATTCATTTACACGGCCAGCGCTCCTCTCTTCCGAACTCGGAACTCCCCAGGAAACAAAAACCATCTACACTACACAGAACATCTATCGGGCAGTGCGCGTGTGTAATTTGCACGCAGGTGCGTGGGCATTACGTTGTGCAGCAGCAACAGACCAAAAGAACAGGGCCCGAAGCCGACAGCCTTTATTTATCATCAGCCTACTTTATATTATTCATAACAATATCGTTTTACAACAAACTAAAATTTTATCCGTACCGATAGCCGATAGCCACAACCCGATAGAAGTGAACTGCTAGTGGTGTGCGGAAACATCGATGCACTGCGCACTGCGCATCGATGTTTTTCGCGATATTTCGCGATGTCTTTGGGTTCCCTTTTTGGCCGCCATGGCGCTTTATAATAAATCGGTTCCATTTCCCTATTTTGATACACAGTATCGGGAAAATTATTGCGATTAATAATATCTCTTTAAAAACTGTTTGAGTAGTGTTAAAATGTTGAGCAGCTGTATGAATATATAATAAAACGAGTTTTGGGAATTGCGATAAATAATATCTCTTTAAAAACTGTCTAAATATTGATCAAATGTTGAGCTTAATAAGTATTTATCATAGAATTTGTATACACACTTTTTTTATATACACCCATGAGGTTTTCTAATCAGCTATATGAATATATAATAAAACACGAGTTTTGGGAATTGCGATTAATAATATCTCTTTAAAAACTGTCTAAATATTGATCAAATGTTGAGCTTAATAAGTTTTCAGCATAGGATTTGGTTTTTCCGTTTCACTATAATAAAACACACACTAAACAAGACGTTTCCTAATTAGCTATCTGAATACATAATAAAACACGAGTTTTGGGAATTGCGACGATTGATATCTTTTCAAAAACTGTCTAAATATTGATTAAGTGTTGAGCTTGATGAGCATTTAGGAAAGGATTCCGAAATTTACCATTAAAACCCCGATTTGCGTCTGAATCTTATGCTTAATTTTAAATGGTTTTGAGATGAAACCATTTCAATATTTAAGACTTCTGAAAAATAATATTGTTTAGAGGTAAACCGAAACTTACAAAAAATTATTGATGATTTTTAACTTAATCGATTTATACAAAGCGTATTTCGAAATACAGGCATAAATATTTGAAATTATTATTTTTATTATGTTAATGTCTCGAGTCAGTATGCTAATTTAGCATCGCCCCTCGAGCTTCTAGGAAATAAAACTTTATCAATAAAAAAATGTTAAGAGACTTTTTGAACGCAGTGTGAATAACACAATCCGATCAAATTTATCGTGACAAGTGAGACCAGAGTTTGTTTCAAACTTGTGCGGAAAACACAAATTGGAGTTGTCATTGGAAAATATGTCAAACCATCATACAAAACAGATTTAGTAAAAAAGTACTACAAACAACGAGAGATACAACAGCAAACATAGATAAACATATAGTTTTTACATGGATATTGCTAGAACCGACCCAATAAGAATAAGTTAGACCACCATGTCGAAGCGCCAACGCGATGGGCTTGATGCTCCGGCAAAAAAGGCGGCTAAGAATCGCTTTAAGAAGCTCGTTCGAACCGTAATACTGAACATGCAGTGGCTTAATGAAGCCACCGAGGAGACGGGGATATCGCTGAATGTGAAGAAGAACGTGGCCATGTTGGTGCGACAGAAGCGCAAAGTCGGCATGATGACCATGGCCGTAAGTCCCGATACACTCTACATGAGACTGGAGCATTTATTAAAGCCTACTTAATGAAATTTCAGGAGAAATCGCTACTGCGCACTCCACACGCCATGCGTACTGTCGAGGACAGGAAGAAACTGTGCAACATTGTGGCAAATCTAGCTTGCTTTTCTAAATTTACTCCAGTGGGTAGATCCTTTCTTTAATTCATTCTATATATTGTCTGTAAGGCCTATTATCTCACAGAAAGTTCGGGCCCGTCTTGTGCCGCATGTCAAATTCATGGCGGTGACTCCCGGACGCGTCATCATGAAGGAGGGAGATTTTCCAGTAACGATTTATTTCATAATTGCCGGAGAGGTAGAAATGTCTAGGAATGTTTTTAATAAGGTAAAGTTTCCCATATTTTATAGTACCCTAACTAAATACATAAATATTTTTATACCCTTGCAGAGGGTATAATAATTTCAGTCAGAAGTTTGAAACGCAGTGAAGGAGACGTTTCCGACCCCATAAAGTCCGTCCGTTTCTACGCAAACTAGTCTCTTAGTTTTAAAGCTATCGAGCTGAAAGTTTCCCAAAAGTCTTCTTTCTATTGCAGGTAGTATATAAGTCGGAACCAGCCAGATCGGACAACTATATCTTAGAGCTCCCATAGGAACTATCGGGGAAAAAATAAAAAAAAATTATACCTTCGGTATTTTTTAACATAACCTTCTAAGCTTGGATATAACATTTTTAAATTAGTTCTGAATTTCGAATTAAATTTGATAAAAATCGGACTACTATATCATATAGCTCCCATAGGAACAATCGGAAAATTAGTGGTTAAATAATATTGAAAAAGTATATCTTCGGTGTTTTTTAACTTATAACCTCCTACGCTTGGAAATAACATTTTTTATTTGGTTTTGAATTTCCAATTAAATTTTATCAAAATCGGACGACTATATCATATAGCTGCCATAGGAACGATCGGAAACTTAGTAGGAAAACATGAAATAATAATTATATCTTTAGTGTTTTTTAACTATAGCCTTATAAGCTTGAAAATAAGATTTTTTAATTAGTTCTGAATTTCGAATTAAATTTTATTAAAATCGGACGACTATATCATATAGCTGTCATAGAAACAATCGGGAAACTAATGGCAAAATAATATGAAAAATTTATTTACGAAAGTTGATTATTTCTTATAACTGCAAGGGTATCAAACTTCGGTTTGCCGAAGTTAACTTCCTTTTGTTATAATAAAATACAAAAAATGTATTCATAAGACATCCAATAATAAAAAAAACGTGTACTAAGCTACCACATAAAAATATATAGTACCTAGGATATTAATAAATACCTGTGGGTACACCACCTTCCTACTCGCCACCACTGAGTCCAGGTCATATAAAAATAAGGAGCAATTTTCGCCAAAATCTGAATCATTACAAAAAAAAAATGCGAAAATGGGTCAAAAAATACATTTTCCCTAAAGTGAGAGAGATCGTTAGCAAAGGAAGCCAGCTGCTCAAAACAGCAAGTCTTTTTGCTGAACGCCTTGATTTGGATAAACTACGATCAAAAAACCACTAGAAAATTACTATTTTTCGACAAAATCTGAATTCCAAAAAAATTCTGATGCACCCCCTTACAAAAATTGAAAATTTTTTTCAAAAAATAAATATTTATTTAAATGATAGGGATCGTTAGCAAACTAGTCTCTTAGTTTTAAAGCTATCGAGCTGAAAGTTTCCCAAAAGTCTTCTTTCTATTGCAGGTAGTATATAAGTCGGAACCAGCCAGATCGGACAACTATATCTTAGAGCTCCCATAGGAACTATCGGGGAAAAAATAAAAAAAAATTATACCTTCGGTATTTTTTAACATAACCTTCTAAGCTTGGATATAACATTTTTAAATTAGTTCTGAATTTCGAATTAAATTTGATAAAAATCGGACTACTATATCATATAGCTCCCATAGGAACAATCGGAAAATTAGTGGTTAAATAATATTGAAAAAGTATATCTTCGGTGTTTTTTAACTTATAACCTCCTACGCTTGGAAATAACATTTTTTATTTGGTTTTGAATTTCCAATTAAATTTTATCAAAATCGGACGACTATATCATATAGCTGCCATAGGAACGATCGGAAACTTAGTAGGAAAACATGAAATAATAATTATATCTTTAGTGTTTTTTAACTATAGCCTTATAAGCTTGAAAATAAGATTTTTTAATTAGTTCTGAATTTCGAATTAAATTTTATTAAAATCGGACGACTATATCATATAGCTGTCATAGAAACAATCGGGAAACTAATGGCAAAATAATATGAAAAATTTATTTACGAAAGTTGATTATTTCTTATAACTGCAAGGGTATCAAACTTCGGTTTGCCGAAGTTAACTTCCTTTTGTTATAATAAAATACAAAAAATGTATTCATAAGACATCCAATAATAAAAAAAACGTGTACTAAGCTACCACATAAAAATATATAGTACCTAGGATATTAATAAATACCTGTGGGTACACCACCTTCCTACTCGCCACCACTGAGTCCAGGTCATATAAAAATAAGGAGCAATTTTCGCCAAAATCTGAATCATTACAAAAAAAAAATGCGAAAATGGGTCAAAAAATACATTTTCCCTAAAGTGAGAGAGATCGTTAGCAAAGGAAGCCAGCTGCTCAAAACAGCAAGTCTTTTTGCTGAACGCCTTGATTTGGATAAACTACGATCAAAAAACCACTAGAAAATTACTATTTTTCGACAAAATCTGAATTCCAAAAAAATTCTGATGCACCCCCTTACAAAAATTGAAAATTTTTTTCAAAAAATAAATATTTATTTAAATGATAGGGATCGTTAGCAGGGGTTACCAGCTGCTCAAAACAGTCGGTCTTTTCGCTGTACGCCTTGATTTGCCTAAGCTACGATCAAAAAACGACTAAAAAAGAAGAATTTTTCGCGAAAATCTGAATCCCAAAGAATCCTGATGCACCCCATTACAAAAAAAAAATGCGAAAATGGGTCAAAAAATACATTTTCCCTAAAGTGAGAGGGATCGTTAGCAAAGGAAGCCAGCTGCTCAAAACAGTCGGTCTTTTAGCTGTACGTTTTTATTTGGCTGAACTACGACTGAAAAACCGGAATAAAAATCGGGCTTTTGAAAAAATCTGAAAATCGTATTTTTCGAAATTAATATTCAATATTTTGGCTGCTATAATACAAATTAAAGTCAGACTGAGGAGAGTCATACCTCGTTGAGCTCGTTGTTTGATTTCTAATTAAATCTGGAAATTATAACCTTTGAAATGTTTTGCTCTTACAAAAAATGCGAAGTAGTCGGATTCCTTTTCAGGCAAAAGGCGTGGGAATGGCTCTTACTTTTCCAGATCCCCAGTTCTTACAATCACTATAAGATATACCCCACCGAATACTAAATATTAAAATATACTACCAATACACATCATAAGCTAAATGTATTATATATAACTTATATGCTACTTAAAATAGAAGAAATATTATTGTGAATGCTGGCTGATTACTTTTTTATATTGGCTATGATCTATAATATGTATTTGTGTACATATATGCATTGCATAATCAATTAATAGTTAATAATTAACCACTGCTTTTAATTGTCCGGTCCGAGAGGTACGCACATATTTATTTGCTTGAGTCCATTAACAACATGATTAAGAGATAAACCGTTTTTTCTTTTCTGAATCAAAGTATTTGGTTTAGCTTAAGGAATAACTAAAAATATTTTATTCACTAAGGTACATACCTGAAGACGTTTTCGGTGCTCTGGAGTCTTGAATGATGACACCTCGTATATATATCCAGTAATCATTGCAAAAGCTCCATATCCATCCATATTTATCCAGTGATCTGTCCAAAAGCACTCAATCCTTCGCTGGAACTTCCGGTCAACTGTTTTTCGAGTGACCTACCATCCATTTCTGGCTAGAACTAGAAGAAGAAGAGATCAATTTGTTATTAGCATTGACGTGGCCAATTGTATAATTCATAAGTAATACATAACAATTACATGTTTGGGTTATTTATAAAACATAAACATTCAACATGTCTTAAGTTGTAAGTTGGATGTTTAATGTTGAATGTTACATGTTCAATGTTACATGTTCAATGTTACATGTTGAATGTTACATGTTGAATGTTACATGTTGAATGTTACATGTTCAATGGTACATGTTCAATGTTACATGTTGCTTACAATGTTGCACATGGAAAGTTGCTTAAGTTCACCTTTAGTGGCGACTATAAATATTTAATTAACACCTGAATAAGGTTCATACCTGGACAGGATCTTGATGCACTGCATCCTGGAGTCCAGTGCCACCTCCATCTTGTCCATTGATCTGTCCAAGAGCACCAACACACACACACAAACACTCGCCGGAACTTCCGGTCAACTCATATTTGGGGTGACCATAGCCCACAGGTCATGCATTTTTGAGCTAGAACTGATTGGGAATTATAAGCTCCCACCGAAGTAATTAATTTGTAATTAACATTTTCGATGACGTGGCCATTATAAAATGTAAATAATATTGAATAATTTTATAATGTAAGTTTATTTATACAACATAAACATTTAACATGTCTTACGTTGTTAGTTGTATGTTGTATGTCTTTTGTTGAATGTTAGATGTTGAATTTTGCATGTAAATATTACTGAATAATTGCATAATTTTGTTTTCAACAATAAACATTTTACATGTTTTAAGTTATTAGTTGAATATTTTATGTTGAATGTCACATGTTGAATATATGCACCCCCTAAAACAATGAAAAACATTTTCAAAAATTAAATATTAAATATTTATTTAAGTGATGGGGATCGTTAGCAGGGGCAGGAAGAATTTTTCGCCAAAATCTGAATCCCAAAAAATCCTGATGCACCCCCTTACAAAAAATGAAAAAAAATTGTCAAAAAATAAATATTTCTTTAAGTGATAGGGATCGTTAGCAGGGGTCACCAGCTGCTCAAAACAGTCGGTCTTTTCGCTGTACGCCTTGATTTGCCTAAGCTACGATCAAAAAACGACTAAAAAAGAAGAATTTTTCGCCAAAATCTGAATCCCAAAAAATCCCTTACAAAAAATGAAAAAAACTGTCAAAAAACAAATATTTCTATTTGTGATGGGGATCGTTAGCAGGGGTCACCAGCTGCTCAAAACAGTCGGTCTTTTCGCTGTACGCCTTGATTTGGCTAAGTTACGATGAAAAAACCAGTAAATAATGAGAATAATTTTTTCATTAGTCCTAAATTTTGAATTTAATTTTATCAAAATCGGACGACTATATCATATAGCTGTCATAGCAACGATCGGATAATTGATGGGAAATAATGTGAAACAAATTATAGCTTTGGGGCTTTTTGACATATTATCTTATAATATTGGGAATATAAATTTTTATATTTTTAAAAATTTCGAATTCAATTTAATAAAATTATTGATTCTTTTTATAACTGCAAGGGTATACAAACTTCGGCTTGCCGAAGTTAACTTTCTTTCTTGTTTAAAACATATTTTTGAACTTTCGTTATCACGCGTTTTTCTTTATATTCCGATCTCGTAAGTGACTTTAAATTTGGTTATTCAAATATTTTGTCGTTTAGCATGCAAAGAAGTAATGTTTTCAAATTTAAAAATTCAATTATTTTAATTTATAGGCCACCAAAACTTATGAGCTGCAATCGGAGGCTATTTTCGGACCAGGCGATTGTATTGGCGACATTGACGTAATGGAAGACGCTCCCCGAACCAACACTTACATCGCCACAAGTTAAACTGATTGACTCTTGCAAAGGAAATATATAATTCTTCTATATTTCTTACAGCTAATTGCGAGCTACTGGCAGTCTTTAATACAAACTATAAAGTTGTCCTGCAGCCTCACATGCAAAAGCTGTGGCAGGAAAAGAAGGCTGCTCTGCGGGCTCTTGACTATTTTAACTTTCTCAACGAGGAGCAGGTAAGTGCCGGAATATAATCATGTACTCTGTATTACAACTCCTTGGACCATTTCCTAGATTGTGAACGCCAGCAAGTATGGGACCATTCAGCAGTTCGATCCCTTGGAGACGATTTACACTGAGGATCTGGGCTCCATGAGCTATGTCTACTTTGTTCTCAGCGGCGAGTGTGTTATACTACAGTGTCTCCACATGAAGGTTTGTTATCTGATCATCATTACAATCTCCTTTACAACTAACATACAAAATCTTTCTTCTTTCTCTACAGGTGAACATGGTTAACAGGGAGAAGGTTTTCGAGCTGGCAGTTGTATCGAAGAAGGAGTCCGGAGCCCTCGGAATGCAAGCAGGCACCAAATCCAATGTCAACCACGACTTTTTCGACGTCAATGAATATATGCAGTCCAGTTCATCGCTGGATGAGAACAAACAAAGCAAGAAGAGGGGGGTATGTATTAAATATACACTGGTCGGCATAGGTACTTTGACGAAACAAAATTGACTTCTTTTAAACTTTGGTGTCAATGGAAAGGTTTGACGCAAAATACAATAGTAATTGCAAAAAGAATTATTCAAAAATCATTTTCTTTATATTTTTAATGATTTTTTGAAAATGTTTAGAATTTGAGCAAAATTTTTCAATTTTTCGTACAAAATTTTTTCAGTCAGTGTCACCTCTTAAAAAAACATTTAAAATATTAGCAAAATGATCTAAAAAAATATCTTTTTCAGTTACTATTATTTTTGTTTAAAGGATATATGCGAACCCTGTATTATGTTTTGTAGTCAAAATATTAGAAACCAATTAGGTTTTTAGCCGAAGATAATGTGCCACACATGTGCAACAACCACTGATTACCACCATGTAATATAAAATAACTATTGTTTTATAAAATCTAATTTAGTAAAATAACTGATCATAATATATTCAAATTTATTGTTAACACCCTTGGTACAAAAATTTATAATCCACTATGATTTTTCAAAATAAATCAAAATAGCGCAACCAATGATTCCCTGCTTACAATAGCAGATTTAAGTAAAATAATTTATCATGATATACTGAAACTTATTGTAAACATCTATAATACCAATTGTACCTTAAATTTGTATAACCTTTAATTTTAAATTTAAAATCCAAGCCTATTTAAAACTTAAGGTCTAGTTTCACAATTTGTACTTATAATCTTCTTGTTTCAGTTGCGAAAAATGGGTCTCAAGGAGATACAGCGAGCCTGCGCCGATATGAAGAGGCCGCCACCCAGAAGATCCACCAGGGATACGTGTCGAAATCGGCAGCGGATGCGACAACGACAGCGGGAGGTGGAACGCCAGGAAGTGCGCGAGGAGTACGAGCTGTACATATCGGACGAGGGCGAGGACACCTACGACATGTCTGAGGAGCCGGCCGAGGAACGGTATAGTTATGATTCCGGCAAGCGTTCGCCCATCTCGCCAGTCATCAGCGAGGTGGGCGACGTTGAGAGCGAATCGGAAGGCTTGGAAATATTCACCGCCTCGAGCCATTCGCATCGCACCGTTGTCGAGGAGTCGGATGGCCGGGAGCACTACGAAACGCATTTCATTGACGTGGGCTCACTGACCTATGGCGGGATCTTTGGGTTGGGCGAGAAGATGCATCATCGCGTAATAATGGCGAGGACTACGGTGCAGTGTATCTTAATTCCGCGGTTTTGGCTTTTTGAGCCAGCCCAAAATCCCGGCAACATTTGGCAGCGACAGCGCTTTTATATCGAATGTAATATACCCACAAGGGAGGCTTTGTACAAGGACTTCCTCAAGACTCGAAAGTGGGAGAAGTTCAGACGTGACTACATTGAAAACATACTTAATGCCGATTCCTTGGCCAATTTCACAAAGGTCGAGGATATTCCAATCATAAGCCGCATTGTGGAGACAAAAGCTGACGAAGCTTCAGTTTGACATAGATTTACTTGCTATTTCAATTTATACATTTGCAAGTTTACAGCATTAGCAAATCATTAGTATTGCTTTCAAAATTCCTTGGAGCCATGACAGCGTGGTAATATATCGCTTATTTACAAGACCATACAATTGTGTACAGTACTTTATGTTTATAAGCCTGAAATTGAATATATGAGCACTTATGTACAATAGATGCAGCTTTTGGTTGAATTTAGTTTGTTGTTTGATATAAAAAAATGGTAATTTGCTTCGGTGTCAGTTAATATGTTGCGGTTAAGTTAGTTTATCCCTATTTTAGGAACATTTTCTTATTTTTTAAACATTTTTTCAATTTTTTAATATCTTTGAAGCCTACTCATTGTTGACTAACCGATATATAATATAAAACTCTCACTTCTTGACCACCTCGTCATTGTTAGTGGTTGACAGTTGTAGCTAATTACATTTAAGCGTCGTTTCTTAAATTATAAGGCATAAAAAAGCAATTTAAAGTAATTATTTATCAATGAACCCTTGACCATTTTACTGGTCGCAAAAGTAAAAACAGTTTTAACCGACATATTAAGTAAGCTTGAAAATGCAGTTGCTAATTAATTTTTGGGTTTCTCTGGCGTGTGTGGTTTACTTTTTTGCTGGTAAGTAAAGCTACTATTATACTTTTATACTACCCGATTCTAAAAAAAACATTGTTTTTGCTTGCAGGACTTACTGATAATCCCAACAATATATTGATACAAAATCAAGACTTTAACTTCAGTTTATCTAAGCCATCGGCTTCTCATGATCGACGTTTTACTTACTTTACTTATACTAAGTCTGATAATCGATTTAAAAAAGTAAAGAAAATATTAAGTAATCAACCTTATCAAAAATGTACAAAAAAATACAAATATTATTTGAAATCTACGAAATCAAAGATTAGACCAGATCACACGTGTAGAAATAGTTTTCGAAAGCAACTTTTAAATACGTTTTCAAATTGGAACTCTAATTTATTAAGGGTAAGTAGTGTTAAATATTTTATGAGATATATCTTAATTTTCATTTTTAAATTTTAATAGAAATACTGGAGTAACGATAACTTCAATTGTTACTTTTGTAGAAGTAAGGATAATTTCATAAATAAAACAAATTATCAGTCAAATATAACTCAAAATACAGTTTATAAAAAAGAAATGGTATGCAAACATACTGAAAAAAATTTAATTGTGTCGTTGTGTCGTGTTAAAGGAAAAGAAACCTTTACGTCGAGTGGTATATCCCTTAAAAATCCGCAGAGCTTATACAAACAAAAACCAATACAGTGTTTGATACAATTTATAAGTAAGAAAAATACTTTTAAACGATGCAGTTCATTTGAAATCATAACTGAATTTTTTCAAAGCGCAAGGAACATACTTGGGAAGATAAACGTGAAGGGAAAAAGTGCAAAAAGGGTGAGTTGTTGTGAAAGTGTATTCATTAGATAATTGATAATATAAAAATGTATTCTAAGGTGCTAAACTTGTCAAGTGTCTACACAAGAGTCTTAAAACGTACTGAAATATTTGAAAGTCCAAAAAAGATGCAAACCTTTTGGGAAAACGTAACACAATTTTCTTTGAATATTATTAATCCAATTCTACGGCTGTTCATATTAATTCAAAGGCGCATGATTACGCCTCAAGATGGACTCAAAAGAAGCAAAATAAAACAATCGGAACTCTTTGAATTTTTGTCGGCAAGGAAAACGCACGAAACAAACGCCTATTTCTACTATTTGAAAAGTAACGCTAAAAGGTCTACAATTTCCTATGAATCATTGCAAAATTATAACATTTCACATTTAAAAAAGAAAGGTATCTATTTATTAAACAACATAACGAAGACTATCATTAAAACGGGAAATTTAGTTTATATGTTAACCAAAACAAATATTAGTTCTTCACGACTACAAGCAATTACAAGCACGAAAGGCCCAAAACCGAGACAATTAACACTTTTAAAATCGAAATGTGATCCAAGCAAAACTATTTGGCCCGAAAGAAACCCATTACAACGATCAGGAACAAAACGTTATACGTTAGGGGAAAACTTAGTATTAAAACCAATAAACCAAATAAAAATACGAGATCGGAAGACATCTACGGATTTGACATCAACTTGCGAATTATGTTCTGAGTTATCTTCTACCTCAGAGGAAGTTTGCATGGAATGCGTATCAAAAACTTCTTCATATATGAGCAAAAAAAATGTAGTTGATACAACAATAACTACAGAGTCGTCCTGCGAAGATTGTTCCTCTTCCGATGAACCTTGTGATGAATGCTCGGAAAGTGTATCAATAACTTCAAGTGGTCTATATCCAAACTCATCATATATACACCAAAAAACAGCGATGGATACAACAATAATTACAGAGTCGTCCTGCGAAGATTGTTCTGAGTTAACTGGATTAAGCAGTACATATTCCTCTTCCGATGAACCTTGTGATGAATGCTCGGAAAGTGTATCAATAACTTCAAGTGGTCTATATCCAAACTCATCATATATACACCAAAAAACAGCGATGGATACAACAATAATTACAGAGTCGTCCTGCGAAGATTGCTCTGAGTTAACTGGATTAAGCAGTACATATTCCTCTTCCGATGAACCTTGTGATGAATGCTCGGAAAGTGTATCAATAACTTCAAGTGGTCTATATCCAAACTCATCATATATACACCAAAAAACAGCGATGGATACAACAATAATTACAGAGTCGTCCTGCGAAGATTGTTCTGAGATAACTGGATTAAGCAGTACAAATTCCTCTTCCGATGAACCTTGTGATGAATGCTCGGAAAGTGTATCAATAACTTCAAGTGGTCTATATCCAAACTCATCATATATACACCAAAAAACAGCGATGGATACAACAATAATTACAGAGTCGTCCTGCGAAGATTGTTCTGAGTTAACTGGATTAAGCAGTACATATTCCTCTTCCGATGAACCTTGTGATGAATGCTCGGAAAGTGTATCAATAACTTCAAGTGGTCTATATCCAAACTCATCATATATACACCAAAAAACAGCGATGGATACAACAATAATTACAGAGTCGTCCTGCGAAGATTGTTCTGAGTTAACTGGATTAAGCAGTACATATTCCTCTTCCGATGAACCTTGTGATGAATGCTCGGAAAGTGTATCAATAACTTCAAGTGGTCTATATCCAAACTCATCATATATACACCAAAAAACAGCGATGGATACAACAATAATTACAGAGTCGTCCTGCGAAGATTGTTCTGAGTTAACTGGATTAAGCAGTACATATTCCTCTTCCGATGAACCTTGTGATGAATGCTCGGAAAGTGTATCAATTACTTCAAGTGGGCTATATCCAAACTCATCATATATAGACCAAAAAACCTTGATGGATAAGACAATAATTTCAGAGTCGTCTTGCGAATTTTGTACTGAGTTAATTGGATTAAACAGTACGTATTCCTTTTCCAATGAACCCTGTGACGAATGCTCTCAAAATTTATCTACAGAGCAAGTAAAATCACTTTCTAGTACAAAGCAAACGGAATTTATGACAAAAAACTTTTCTAAAGAAGTGTCTGCAACGGTTCTTCAAACAACGTTTCTGCGCACCACGGGGCAAAACGCAATATCAAATGTGGCACCTATAAATGAATTAACATTTGACCTCAGGAGTTATCCTTTTACTAAAACAACAACTGAGGCACCAAACATATCCAATGATTTTATTAAAAGAGAAACGACTCTTTCGGCAATGAAAAATTTATTAAATTCAACTATTGGTTGTGAGTGCTCTTGTCAATTACCACAAGAGAAAGACTCATGCATTTGCAAATGTATTTCAACCAGCAGCACTTCAGAAGTCACTAAAGGTACAACAAGCGCACCTAGACCAACAGGTGGGCCTGGAAACAATGTTTTAATTACGCAAAATAATAAAACAACTTTAGTGGAAACACCTTTTGGTTGTGATTGCTCTTGCCAACTAGAACAAGGCAAAGACTCTTGCATCTGCCAATGTATTTCAACCATCAGCGTACGTCGAGCAACAGGTGGGTCTGAAAACAATGTTATAAGCACGGAAAAATACAATACAACTCTATTAGAAACAAATAAACTATCAAAATATCTGCCTCTTAAAATTTCAAGTACAGAAAACATACAAACAACCAGCCATTTAAGTGCAATATCAAAAATACAATTGGTACAGTCAAGTTTTCCTGCATGTGACTGTAGCTGCCAATTAGAAAATGGTAAGGATTCATGCATCTGCGAGTGCATTGATAAACTCGGTACTTTAGAAGAAGAAACGAGTATAACAGAAAGTTCATCAACACTCACCGAATCAAATCCATCGACAACGTCATCAAGAAGATTAGATAAAATTTCGAGCTCAGAAAATACGCAAATAAAGTCTAAATCTGCACTTCAATCAAAAAAAACTCTAATAAGTTCAGTATTAGGCAAGTCTTTAAAAACTTTAAGCACAAAACAATATCAAATAACTTCGGTAGAAAAAAGTAAACCATCAAAATATCCAACACCTAACATGTCGGTTACATATGTTGGTCAAACACCTCCAGAAGAATTTACAGAACTATTGAAATCTCAATCCAGTGCTAAATCGACAGATCAGTTTAAGCAGTCAAGTCTTTCTGCATGTGATTGTAGTTGCCAATTGGAAACGGGAAAAGATTCATGCATCTGCGAATGCATTATTAGAAGCACCACTTCAGAAAGCACAAAGGGTGTAACAGAAAGTTCATTCAAGCAGTCAACAGTCAGTGAATCAAGTCAAAACAGTTCATTGCATATTTATACTACACCTCAATCAACATCAGGCAGTTCCCTTGAAATTTCGACTATAGCGAAAGATCGAATAACTCAAGAGGAACTTACCGAAATATCGCAATCTCTACCTCAAACGAGTACAATTTTAAGTAGACCATTTGAACTTTCTACAACTATAGAAGAAATAAAGAGGTCGAAGCCTTCACCTCGCTTAAATTCAATATCAGGACAATCTTTCAACACTACAAGTACAAAAGAATATCAAATAACTTCGGAGGGAAAAAGTAAACCATTAAAATTTCAAACACCTAACATGTCGGTTACAGAAACTGGTCAAACACCTCAAGAAGAATTTAGCGAACTATTGAAATCTCAATCCAACGCTATCTCAACAGATCAGTTTGAACAGTCAAGTCTTTCTGCATGTGATTGTAGTTGCCAATTGGAAACGGGAAAAGATTCATGCATCTGCGAATGCATTATTAGAAGCACCACTTCAGAAAGCACAAAGGGTGTAACAGAAAGTTCATTCAAGCAGTCAACAGCCAGTGAATCAAGTCAAAACAGTTCATTGCATATTTATACTACACCTCAATCAACATCAGGCAGTTCCCTTGAAATTTCGACTATAGCGAAAGATCGAATAACTCAAGAGGAACTTACCGAAATATCGCAATCTCTACCTCAAACGAGTACAATTTTAAGTAGACCATTTGAACTTTCTACAACTATAGAAGAAATAAAGAGGTCGAAGCCCTCACCGCGCTTAAATTCAATATCAGGACAGGCTTTCAAAACTTCAAGCACAAAAGAATATCAAATAAGTTCGGCGGGAAGAAGTAAACCATTAAAATTTCAAACACCTAACTTGTCGGTTACAGAAACTGGTCAAACACCTCAAGAAGAATTTAGCGAACTATTGAAATCTCAATCCAGCGCTATATCAACAGATCAGTTTGAACAGTCAAGTCTTTCTGCATGTGATTGTAGTTGCCAATTGGAAACGGGAAAAGATTCATGCATCTGCGAATGCATTATTAGAAGCACCACTTCAGAAAGCACAAAGGGTGTAACAGAAAGTTCATTCAAGCAGTCAACAGTCAGTGAATCAAGTCAAAACAGTTCATTGCATATTTATACTACACCTCAATCAACATCAGGCAGTTCCCTTGAAATTTCGACTATAGCGAAAGATCGAATAACTCAAGAGGAACTTACCGAAACATCGCAATCTTTACCTCAAACGAGTACAATTTTAAGTAGATCCTTTAAGTTGTCTAGTACAGAAATATACGAAACACCTAAAGAAGAAATAAAGTTGTCGAAGCCTTCACCACGCTTAGGTTCAACATCGGGACAGTCTTTCAAAACTACAAGTACAAAAGAATATCAAATAACTTCGGAGAGAAGAAGTAAACCATTAAAATTTCAAACACCTAACATGTCGGTTACAGAAACTGGTCAAACACCTCAAGAAGAATTTAGCGAACTATTGAAATCTCAATCCAGCGCTATCTCAACAGATCAGTTTGAACAGTCAAGTCTTTCTGCATGTGATTGTAGTTGCCAATTGGAAACGGGAAAAGATTCATGCATCTGCGAATGCATTATTAGAAGCACCACTTCAGAAAGCACAAAGGGTGTAACAGAAAGTACATTCAAGCAGTCAACAGTCAGTGAATCAATTCAAAACAGTTCATTGCATATTTATACTACACCTCAATCAACATCAGGCAGTTCCCTTGAAATTTCGACTATAGCGAAAGATCGAATAACTCAAGAGGAACTTACCGAAACATTGCAATCTTTACCTCAAACGAGTACAATTTTAAGTAGATCCTTTAAGTTGTCTAGTACAGAAAAATACGAAACACCTAAAGAAGAAATAAAGTTGTCGAAGACTTCACCACGCTTAGGTTCAACATCGGGACAGTCTTTCAAAACTACAAGTACAAAAGAATATCAAATAACTTCGGAGGGAAGAAGTAAACCATTAAAATTTGAAACACCTAACATGTCGGTTACAGAAACTGGTCAAACACCTCAAGAAGAATTTAGCGAACTATTGAAGTCTCAATCCAGCGCTATCTCAACAGATCAGTTTGAACAGTCAAGTGTTTCTGCATGTGATTGTAGTTGCCAATTGGAAACGGGAAAAGATTCATGCATCTGCGAATGCATTATTAGAAGCACCACTTCAGAAAGCACAAAGGGTGTAACAGAAAGTACATTCAAGCAGTCAACAGTCAGTGAATCAAGTCAAAACAGTTCATTGCATATTTATACTACACCTCAATCAACATCAGGCAGTTCCCTTGAAATTTCGACTATAGCGAAAGATCGAATAACTCAAGAGGAACTTACCGAAATATTGCAATCTTTACCTCAAACGAGTACAATTTTAAGTAGATCCTTTAAGTTGTCTAGTACAGAAAAATACGAAACACCTAAAGAAGAAATAAAGTTGTCGAAGCCTTCACCACGCTTAGGTTCAACATCGGGACAGTCTTTCAAAACTACAAGTACAAAAGAATATCAAATAACTTCGGAGGGAAGAAGTAAACCATTAAAATTTCAAACACCTAACATGTCGGTTACAGAAACTGGTCAAACACCTCAAGAAGAATTTAGCGAACTATTGAAATCTCAATCCAGCGCTATCTCAACAGATCAGTTTGAACAGTCAAGTCTTTCTGCATGTGATTGTAGTTGCCAATTGGAAACGGTAAAAGATTCATGCATCTGCGAATGCATTATTAGAAGCACCACTTCAGAAAGCACAAAGGGTGTAACAGAAAGTTCATTCAAGCAGTCAACAGTCAGTGAATCAAGTCAAAACAGTTCATTGCATATTTATACTACACCTCAATCAACAGCAGGCAGTTCCCTTGAAATTTCGACTATAGCGAAAGATCGAATAACTCAAGAGGAACTTACCGAAATATCGCAATCTCTAACTCAAACGAGTACAATTTTAAGTAGACCATTTGAACTTTCTACAACTATAGAAGAAATAAAGAGGTCGAAGCCTTCACCGCGCTTAAATTCAATATCAGGACAGGCTTTCAAAACTTCAAGCACAAAAGAATATCAAATAAGTTCGGCGGGAAGAAGTAAACCATTAAAATTTCAAACACCTAACTTGTCGGTTACAGAAACTGGTCAAACACCTCAAGAAGAATTTAGCGAACTATTGAAATCTCAATCCAGCGCTATATCAACAGATCAGTTTGAACAGTCAAGTCTTTCTGCATGTGATTGTAGTTGCCAATTGGAAACGGTAAAAGATTCATGCATCTGCGAATGCATTATTAGAAGCACCACTTCAGAAAGCACAAAGGGTGTAACAGAAAGTTCATTCAAGCAGTCAACAGTCAGTGAATCAAGTCAAAACAGTTCATTGCATATTTATACTACACCTCAATCAACATCAGGCAGTTCCCTTGAAATTTCGACTATAGCGAAAGATCGAATAACTCAAGAGGAACTTACCGAAACATTGCAATCTTTACCTCAAACGAGTACAATTTTAAGTAGATCCTTTAAGTTGTCTAGTACAGAAAAATACGAAACACCTAAAGAAGAAATAAAGTTGTCGAAGACTTCACCACGCTTAGGTTCAACATCGGGACAGTCTTTCAAAACTACAAGTACAAAAGAATATCAAATAACTTCGGAGGGAAGAAGTAAACCATTAAAATTTGAAACACCTAACATGTCGGTTACAGAAACTGGTCAAACACCTCAAGAAGAATTTAGCGAACTATTGAAGTCTCAATCCAGCGCTATCTCAACAGATCAGTTTGAACAGTCAAGTGTTTCTGCATGTGATTGTAGTTGCCAATTGGAAACGGGAAAAGATTCATGCATCTGCGAATGCATTATTAGAAGCACCACTTCAGAAAGCACAAAGGGTGTAACAGAAAGTACATTCAAGCAGTCAACAGTCAGTGAATCAAGTCAAAACAGTTCATTGCATATTTATACTACACCTCAATCAACATCAGGCAGTTCCCTTGAAATTTCGACTATAGCGAAAGATCGAATAACTCAAGAGGAACTTACCGAAATATTGCAATCTTTACCTCAAACGAGTACAATTTTAAGTAGATCCTTTAAGTTGTCTAGTACAGAAAAATACGAAACACCTAAAGAAGAAATAAAGTTGTCGAAGCCTTCACCACGCTTAGGTTCAACATCGGGACAGTCTTTCAAAACTACAAGTACAAAAGAATATCAAATAACTTCGGAGGGAAGAAGTAAACCATTAAAATTTCAAACACCTAACATGTCGGTTACAGAAACTGGTCAAACACCTCAAGAAGAATTTAGCGAACTATTGAAATCTCAATCCAGCGCTATCTCAACAGATCAGTTTGAACAGTCAAGTCTTTCTGCATGTGATTGTAGTTGCCAATTGGAAACGGTAAAAGATTCATGCATCTGCGAATGCATTATTAGAAGCACCACTTCAGAAAGCACAAAGGGTGTAACAGAAAGTTCATTCAAGCAGTCAACAGTCAGTGAATCAAGTCAAAACAGTTCATTGCATATTTATACTACACCTCAATCAACAGCAGGCAGTTCCCTTGAAATTTCGACTATAGCGAAAGATCGAATAACTCAAGAGGAACTTACCGAAATATCGCAATCTCTAACTCAAACGAGTACAATTTTAAGTAGACCATTTGAACTTTCTACAACTATAGAAGAAATAAAGAGGTCGAAGCCTTCACCGCGCTTAAATTCAATATCAGGACAGGCTTTCAAAACTTCAAGCACAAAAGAATATCAAATAAGTTCGGCGGGAAGAAGTAAACCATTAAAATTTCAAACACCTAACTTGTCGGTTACAGAAACTGGTCAAACACCTCAAGAAGAATTTAGCGAACTATTGAAATCTCAATCCAGCGCTATATCAACAGATCAGTTTGAACAGTCAAGTCTTTCTGCATGTGATTGTAGTTGCCAATTGGAAACGGGAAAAGATTCATGCATCTGCGAATGCATTATTAGAAGCACCACTTTAGAAAGCACAAAGGGTGTAACAGAAAGTTCATTCAAGCAGTCAACAGTCAGTGAATCAAGTCAAAACAGTTCATTGCATATTTATACTACACCTCAATCAACATCAGGCAGTTCCCTTGAAATTTCGACTATAGCGAAAGATCGAATAACTCAAGAGGAACTTACCGAAACATCGCAATCTTTACCTCAAACGAGTACAATTTTAAGTAGATCCTTTAAGTTGTCTAGTACAGAAAAATACGAAACACCTAAAGAAGAAATAAAGTTGTCGAAGCCTTCACCACGCTTAGGTTCAACATCGGGACAGTCTTTCAAAACTACAAGTACAAAAGAATATCAAATAACTTCGGAGGGAAGAAGTAAACCATTAAAATTTCAAACACCTAACATGTCGGTTACAGAAACTGGTCAAACACCTCAAGAAGAATTTAGCGAACTATTGAAATCTCAATCCAGCGCTATATCAACAGATCAGTTTGAACAGTCAAGTCTTTCTGCATGCGATTGTAGTTGCCAATTGGAAACGGGAAAAGATTCATGCATCTGCGAATGCATTATTAGAAGCACCACTTCAGAAAGCACAAAGGGTGTAACAGAAAGTTCATTCAAGCAGTCAACAGTCAGTGAATCAAGTCAAAACAGTTCATTGCATATTTATACTACACCTCAATCAACATCAGGCAGTTCCCTTGAAATTTCGACTATAGCGAAAGATCGAATAACTCAAGAGGAACTTACCGAAATATCGCAATCTCTACCTCAAACGAGTACAATTTTAAGTAGACCATTTGAACTTTCTACAACTATAGAAGAAATAAAGAGGTCGAAGCCCTCACCGCGCTTAAATTCAATATCAGGACAGGCTTTCAAAACTTCAAGCACAAAAGAATATCAAATAAGTTCGGCGGGAAGAAGTAAACCATTAAAATTTCAAACACCTAACTTGTCGGTTACAGAAACTGGTCAAACACCTCAAGAAGAATTTAGCGAACTATTGAAATCTCAATCCAGCGCTATATCAACAGATCAGTTGGAACAGTCAAGTCTTTCTGCATGTGATTGTAGTTGCCAATTGGAAAAGGGAAAAGATTCATGCATCTGCGAATGCATTATTAGAAGCACCACATCAGAAAGCACAAAGGGTGTAAAAGAAAGTTCAGTCAAGGAGTCAACAGTCAGCAAATTAAGTCAAAACAGTTCATTGCATATTTATGCTACACCACAATCAACATCAGGCAGTTCCCTTGAAATTTCGACTATACCGAAAGATCGAATAACTCAAGAGGAACTTACCGAAACATCGCAATCTCTACCTCAAACGAGTACAATTTTAAGTAGATCATTTAAATTGTCTAGTACAGAAACATACGAAACACCTAAAGAAGAAATGAAGTTGTCGAAGCCTTCACCACGCTTAAGTTCAACATCGGGACAGTCTTTGAAAACTACAAGCACAAAAGAATATCAAATAACTTCGGCGGGAAGAAGTAAACCATTAAAATTTCAAACACCTAACTTGTCGGTTACAGAAACTGGTAAAACACCTCAAGAAGAATTTAGCGAACTATTGAAATCTCAATCCAGCGCTATATCAACAGATCAGTTTGAACAGTCAAGTATTTCTGCATGTGATTGTAGTTGCCAATTGGAAACGGGAAAAGATTCATGCATCTGCGAATGCATTATTAGAAGCACCACTTCAGAAAGCACAAAAAGTATAACAAAAAGTTCATTCAAGCAGTCAAGAGTCAGCCAATCAAGTCAAAACAGTTCATTGCATATTTATACTACACCTCAATCAACATCAGGCAGTTCCCTTGAAATTTCGACTATAGCGAAAGATCGATTAACTCAAAAGGAACTTACCGAAATATCGCAATCTCTACCTCAAACGAGTACAATTTTAAGTAGATCATTTAAATTGTCTAGTACAGAAACATACGAAACACCTAAAGAAGAAATTAAGTTGTCGAAGCCTTCACCACGCTTAAGTTCAACATCGGGACAGTCTTTGAAAACTACAAGCACAAAAGAATATCAAATAACTTCGGCGGGAAGAAGTAAACCATTAAAATTTCAAACACCTAACTTGTCGGTTACAGAAACTGGTAAAACACCTCAAGAAGAATTTAGCGAACTATTGAAATCTCAATCCAGCGCTATATCAACAGATCAGTTTGAACAGTCAAGTATTTCTGCATGTGATTGTAGTTGCCAATTGGAAACGGGAAAAGATTCATGCATCTGCGAATGCATTATTAGAAGCACCACTTCAGAAAGCACAAAAAGTATAACAAAAAGTTCATTCAAGCAGTCAAGAGTCAGACAATCAAGTCAAAACAGTTCATTGCATATTTATACTACACCTCAATCAACATCAGGCAGTTCCCTTGAAATTTCGACTATAGCGAAAGATCGAATAACTCAAGAGGAACTTACCGAAACATCGCAATCTCTACCTCAAACGAGTACAATTTTAAGAAGATCATTTGAATTGTATAGTACAGAAAAATACGAAACACCTAAAGAAGAAATAAAGTTGTCGAAGCCTTCACCACGCTTAAGTTCAACATCGGGACAGTCTTCCAAAACTACAAGTACAAAAGAATATCAAATAACTTCGGCGGGAAGAAGTAAACCATTAAAATTTCAAACACCTAACATGTCGGTTACAGAAACTGGTCAAACACCTCAAGAAGAATTTAGCGAACTATTGAAATCTCAATCCAGCGCTATCTCAACAGATCAGTTTGAACAGTCAAGTCTTTCTGCATGTGATTGTAGTTGCCAATTGGAAACGGGAAAAGATTCCTGCATCTGCGAATGCATTATTAGAAGCACCACTTCAGAAAGCACAAAGAGTGTAACAGAAAGTTCATTCAACCAGTCAACAGTCAGTGAATCAAGTCAAAACAGTTCATTGCATATTTATACTACACCTCAATCAACATCAGGCAGTTCCCTTGAAATTTCGACTATAGCGAAAGATCGATTAACTCAAAAGGAACTTACCGAAATATCGCAATCTCTACCTCAAACGAGTACAATTTTAAGTAGACCATTTGAACTTTCTACAACTATAGAAGAAATAAAGAGGTCGAAGCCTTCACCGCGCTTAAATTCAATATCAGGACAGGCTTTCAAAACTTCAAGCACAAAAGAATATCAATTAAGTTCGGCGGGAAGAAGTAAACCATTAAAATTTCAAACACCTAACTTGTCGGTTACAGAAACTGGTCAAATACCTCAAGAAGAATTTAGCGAACTATTGAAATCTCAATCCAGCGCTATCTCAACAGATCAGTTTGAACAGTCAAGTCTTTCTGCATGTGATTGTAGTTGCCAATTGAAAACGGGAAAAGATTCATGCATCTGCGAATGCAATATTAGAAGCACCACTTCAGAAAGCACAAAGGGTGTAACAGAAAGTTCATTCAAGCAGTCAACAGTCAGTGAATCAAGTCAAAACACTTCATTGCGTATTTATTCTACACCTCAATCAACATCAGGCAGTTCCCTTGAAATTTCGACTATAGCGAAAGATCGAATAACTCAAGAGGAACTTACCGAAACATCGCAATCTCTACCTCAAACGAGTACAATTTTAAGTAGATCATTTGAATTGTATAGTACAGAAAAATACGGAACACCTAATGAAGAAATAAGGTTGTCGAAGCCTTCAACACGCTTAAGTCCAACATCGGGACATTATTTCAAAACTACAAGTACAAAAGAATATCAAATAACTTCGGAGGGAAAAAGTAAACCATTAAAATTTCAAACACCTACCTTGTCGGTTACAGAAACTGGTAAAACACCTCAAGAAGAATTTAGCGGACTATTGAAATCTCAATCCAGCGCTATATCAACAGATCAGTTTGAACAGTCAAGTCTTTCTGCATGTGATTGTAGTTGCCAATTGGAAACGGGAAAAGATTCCTGCATCTGCGAATGCATTATTAGAAGCACCACTTCAGAAAGCACAAAGGGTGTAACAGAAAGTTCATTCAAGCAGTCAACAGTCAGCCAATCAAGTCAAAACAGTTCATTGCATATTTATACTACACCTCAATCAACATCAGGCAGTTCCCTTGAAATTTCGACTATAGCGAAAGATCGAATAACTCAAGAGGAACTTATCGAAATATCGCAATCTCTACCTCAAACGAGTACAATTTTAAGTAGATCATTTAAATTGTCTAGTACAAAAAAATACGAAACACCTAAAGAAGAAATGAAGTTGTCGAAGCCTTCACCACGCTTAAGTTCAACATCAGGACAGTCTTTGAAAACTACAAGCACAAAAGAATATCAAGTAACTTCGACGGGAAAAAGTAAACCATTAAAATTTCAAACACCTAACTTATCGGTTACAGAAACTGGTCAAACACCTAGAGAAGAATTTACCGAACTATTGAAAACTCAATCTAATGCTATTTCACCAGATCAGTTTGAACATTCGAGTATTCCTGCATGTGATTGTAGTTGCCAATTGGAAAAGGGAAAAGACTCATGCATCTGCGAATGCTTTTTTAGAAGCACGTTTTCAGAAATCACGAGTACAATACCCAGTAGTTCAGAAAAATACGAAACACCTTTAGAGGAAACATCTACATTTTCGGAGACATCTTTATCTCAGTCACCTACATTATCCAGTAGTTCAGCTCAAATTTCCAGAACAGAGGAGGAAGAAAGAACTACCGAGGAAAAATCTACAGTTTCGGAATCTGTACCGCAATCAAGCCCACCTATTTTAAGGTCTCTACCTCATTTGAGTACAATATCCAGTAGTTTACTTCCAATATCAAGAACAGAGAAATACGAAACAACGCCAGAGCAAAAATCTACATTTTCGGAATCTCAACCGCAATCGAGTACAAGTTATTCAAAATCTGCTCCTCAGTTGAGTACAATATCCAGTAGTTCATTTCAAATTTCGAGTACAGAAAAGTACGAAACAACTCTAGAGGAAAGCTCTAAAAGTTATTCAAAATCTCCTCCTCAATTGAGTACAATATCCAGGAGTTCCTTTCAAATTTCGAGTACAGAAAAGTACGAAACAACTCCAGAGGAAAGGTCTAAATTTTCGGAAACTCTTTCCCAGTCAAGTACATTATTGGAATCTTTACCCCAGTCACCTACAATATCCAGTAGTTCAGTTCGAATTTCCAGTACACAGGAGGAAGAAATAACTACCGAGGAAAAATCTTCAGTTTCTTCAGCTAGTTCAAAGTCTTTACCTCAATTGAGTACAATTTTCAGTAGTTCAGTTCCAATTCCGAGTACAAAAAAATACGAAACCACTCCAGAGGAAAAATCTCAATTTTCAGAATCTCAACCGCAATCGAGTACAAGTTATTCAAAATCTGCTCCTCAGTTGAGTACAATATCCAGTAGTTCATTTCAAATTTCGAGTACAGAAATATGCGAAACAACTCTAGAGGAAAGCTCTTCAAGTTATTCAAAATCTCCTCCTCAATTGAGTACAATATCCAGGAGTTCCTTTCAAATTTCGAGTACAGAAAAGTACGAAATAACTCCAGAGGAAATGTCTACATTTTCGAAAACTCTTTCCGAGCCAAGTACATTATTGGAATCTTTACCTCAGTCACCTACATTATCCAGTAGTTCAGTTCGAATTTCCAGTACAGAGGAGGAAGAAAGAACTACCGAGAAAAAATCTTCAGTTTCGGAATTCGTACCGCAATCAAGCCCACCTATTTTAAGGTCTCTACCTCATTTGAGTACAACATCCAGTAGTTTACTTCCAAAATCAAGAACAGAGAAATACGAAACAACGCCAGAGCAAAAATCTACATTTTTGGAATCTCAATCGCAGTCAACTACAGGTTATTCAAAATCTGCTCCTCAGTTGAGTACAATATCCAGTAGTTTAGTTCAAATTTCGAGTACAGAAAAGTACGAAACAACTCCAGAGGAAAGGTCTACATTTTCTGAAACTCTTTCCCAGTCAAGTACATTATTGGAATCTTTACCTCAGTCATCTACAATATCCAGTAGTTCAGTTCAAATTTCCAGTACACAGGAGGAAGAAAGAACTACCGAGAAAAAATCTACAGTTTCAGAATCTGTACCGCAATCAAGCCCAGCTAGTTCAAAGTCTTTACCTCAATTGAGTACAATATCAAGGAGTTCCTTTCAAATTTCGAGTACAGAAAAGTACGAAACAACTCCAGAGGAAAGGTCTACATTTTCGGAAACTCTTTCCCAGCCAAGTACATTATTTGAATCTTTACCTCAGTCACCTACATTATCCAGTAGTTCAGTTCGAATTTCCAGTACAGAGGAGGAAGAAAGAACTACGGAGGAAAAATCTTCAGTTTCGGGATCTGTACCGCAATCACGCCCAGCTAGTTCAAAGTCTTTACCTCAATTGAGTACAATTTCCAGTAGTTCAGTTTCAATTTCGAGTACAAAAAAATACGAAACCACTCCAGAGGAAAAATCTACATTTTCGGAATCTCAACCGCAATCGAGTACAAGTTATTCAAAATCTGCTCCTCAGTTGAGTACAATATCCAGTAGTTCCTTTCAAATTTCGAGTACAGAAAAGTACGAAACAACTCCAGAGAAAAGGTCTACATTTTCGGAAACTCTTTCCCAGTCAAGTACATTATTGGAATCTTTACCTCAGTCACCTACAATACCCAGTAGTTCAGTTCGAATTTCCAGAACAGAGGAGGAAGAAAGAACTACCGAGAAAAAATCTTCAGTTTCGGAATCTGTACCGCAATCACGCCCAGCTAGTTCAAAGTCTTTACCTCAATTGAGTACAATTTCCAGTAGTTCAGTTCCAATTTCGAGTACAAAAAAATACGAAACCACTCCAGAGGAAAAATCTACATTTTCGGAATCTCAACCGCAATCGAGTACAAGTTATTCAAAATCTGCTCCTCAGTTGAGTACAATATCCAGTAGTTCCTTTCAAATTTCGAGTACAGAAAAGTACGAAACAACTCCAGAGGAAAGGTCTACATTTTCGGAAACTCTTTCCCAGTCAAGTACATTATTGGAATCTTTACCTCAGTCACCTACAATACCCAGTAGTTCAGTTCGAATTTCCAGTACAGAGGAGGAAGAAAGAACTACCGAGAAAAAAACTTCAGTTTCGGAATCCGTACCGCAATCAAGCCCACCTATTTTAAGGTCTCTACCTCATTTGAGTACAATATCCAGTAGTTTACTTCCAATATCAAGAACAGAGAAATACGAAAAAACGCCAGAGCAAAAATCTACATTTTTGGAATCTCAATCGCAGTCAAGTACAGCTTATTCAAAATCTGCTCCTCAGTTGAGTACAATATCCAGGAGTTCCTTTCAAATTTCGAGTACAGAAAAGTACGAAACAACTCCAGAGGAAAGGTCTACATTTTCGGAAACTCTTTCCCAGTCAAGTACATTATTGGAATCTTTACCTCAGTCACCTACAATACCCAGTAGTTCAGTTCGGATTTCCAGTACAGAGGAGGAAGAAAGAACTACCCAGAAAAAATCTTCAGTTTCGGAATCCGTACCGCAATCAAGCCCACCTATTTTAAGGTCTCTACCTCATTTGAGTACAATATCCAGTAGTTTACTTCCAATATCAAGAACAGAGAAATACGAAACAACGCCAGAGCAAAAATCTACATTTTTGGAATCTCAATCGCAGTCAAGTACAGGTTATTCAAAATCTGCTCCTCAGTTGAGTACAATATCCAGTAGTTTAGTTCAAATTTCGAGTACAGAAAAGTACGAAACAACTCCAGAGGAAAGGTCTACATTTTCGGAAACTCTTTCCCAGCCAAGTACATTATTTGAATCTTTACCTCAGTCACCTACATTATCCAGTAGTTCAGTTCGAATTTCCAGTACAGAGGAGGAAGAAAGAACTACGGAGGAAAAATCTTCAGTTTCGGGATCTGTACCGCAATCACGCCCAGCTAGTTCAAAGTCTTTACCTCAATTGAGTACAATTTCCAGTAGTTCAGTTTCAATTTCGAGTACAAAAAAATACGAAACCACTCACAAGGGAAAATCTACATTTTTGGAATCTCAATCGCAGTCAAGTACAGGTTATTCAAAATCTGCTCCTCAGTTGAGTACAATATCCAGGAGTTCCTTTCAAATTTCGAGTACAGAAAAGTACGAAACAACTCCAGAGAAAAGGTCTACATTTTCGGAAACTCTTTCCCAGTCAAGTACATTATTGGAATCTTTACCTCAGTCACCTACAATACCCAGTAGTTCAGTTCGAATTTCCAGTACAGAGGAGGAAGAAAGAACTACCGAGAAAAAATCTTCAGTTGCGGAATCCGTACCGCAATCAAGCCCACCTATTTTAAGGTCTCTACCTCATTTGAGTACAATATCCAGTAGTTTACTTCCAATATCAAGAACAGAGAAATACGAAACAACACCAGAGCAAAAATCTACATTTTTGGAATCTCAATCGCAGTCAAGTACAGGTTATTCAAAATCTGCTCCTCAGTTGAGTACAATATCCAGTAGTTTAGTTCAAATTTCGAGTACAGAAAAGTACGAAACAACTCCAGAGGAAAGGTCTACATTTTCGGAAACTCTTTCCCAGCCAAGTACATTATTGGAATCTTTACCTCACTCACCTACATTATCCAGTAGTTCAGTTCGAATTTCCAGTACAGAGGAGGAAGAAAGAACTACGGAGGAAAAATCTTCAGTTTCGGGATCTGTACCGCAATCACGCCCAGCTAGTTCAAAGTCTTTACCTCAATTGAGTACAATTTCCAGTAGTTCAGTTTCAATTTCGAGTACAAAAAAATACGAAACCACTCCAGAGGAAAAATCTACATTTTCGGAATCTCAACCGCAATCGAGTACAAGTTATTCAAAATCTGCTCCTCAGTTGAGTACAATATCCAGTAGTTCCTTTCAAATTTCGAGTACAGAAAAGTACGAAACAACTCCAGAGGAAAGGTCTACATTTTCGGAAACTCTTTCCCAGTCAAGTACATTATTGGAATCTTTACCTCAGTCACCTACAATACCCAGTAGTTCAGTTCAAATTTCCAGTACAGAGGAGGAAGAAAGAACTACCGAGAAAAAATCTTCAGTTTCGGAATCCGTACCGCAATCAAGCCCACCTATTTTAAGGTCTCTACCTCATTTGAGTACAATTTCCAGTAGTTCAGTTCCAATTTCGAGTACAAAAAAATACGAAACCACTCCAGAGGAAAAATCTACATTTTCGGAATCTCAACCGCAATCGAGTACAAGTTATTCAAAATCTGCTCCTCAGTTGAGTACAATATCCAGTAGTTCCTTTCAAATTTCGAGTACAGAAAAGTACGAAACAACTCCAGAGGAAAGGTCTACATTTTCGGAAACTCTTTCCCAGCCAAGTACATTATTGGAATCTTTACCTCACTCACCTACATTATCCAGTAGTTCAGTTCGAATTTCCAGTACAGAGGAGGAAGAAAGAACTACGGAGGAAAAATCTTCAGTTTCGGGATCTGTACCGCAATCACGCCCAGCTAGTTCCAAGTCTTTACCTCAATTGAGTACAATTTTCAGTAGTTCAGTTTCAATTTCGAGTACAAAAAAATACGAAACCACTCCAGAGGAAAAATCTACATTTTCGGAATCTCAACCGCAATCGAGTACAAGTTATTCAAAATCTGCTCCTCAGTTGAGTACAATATCCAGTAGTTCCTTTCAAATTTCGAGTACAGAAAAGTACGAAACAACTCCAGAGGAAAGGTCTACATTTTCGGAAACTCTTTCCCAGTCAAGTACATTATTGGAATCTTTACCTCAGTCACCTACAATACCCAGTAGTTCAGTTCAAATTTCCAGTACAGAGGAGGAAGAAAGAACTACCGAGAAAAAATCTTCAGTTTCGGAATCCGTACCGCAATCAAGCCCACCTATTTTAAGGTCTCTACCTCATTTGAGTACAATTTCCAGTAGTTCAGTTCCAATTTCGAGTACAAAAAAATATGAAACCACTCCAGAGGAAAAATCTACATTTTCGGAATCTCAACCGCAATCGAGTACAAGTTATTCAAAATCTGCTCCTCAGTTGAGTACAATATCCAGTAGTTCCTTTCAAATTTCGAGTACAGAAAAGTACGAAACAACTCCAGAGGAAAGGTCTACATTTTCGGAAACTCTTTCCCAGTCAAGTACATTATTGGAATCTTTACCTCAGTCACCTACAATACCCAGTAGTTCAGTTCGAATTTCCAGTACAGAGGAGGAAGAAAGAACTACCGAGAAAAAATCTTCAGTTTCGGAATCCGTACCGCAATCAAGCCCAGCTAGTTCAAAGTCTTTACCTCAATTGAGTACAGTTTCCAGTAGTTCAGTTCCAATTCCGAGTACAAAAAAATACGAAACCACTCCACAGGAAAAATCTACATTTTCGGAATATCAACCGCAATCGAGTACAAGTTATTCAAAATCTGCTCCTCAGTTGAGTACAATATCCAGCAGTTCATTTCAAATTTCGAGTACAGAAAAGTACGAAACAACTCTAGAGGAAAGGTCTACATTTTCGGAAACTCTTTCCCAGTCAAGTACATTATTGGAATCTTTACCTCAGTCACCTACAATACCCAGTAGTTCAATTCGAATTTCCAGTACAGAGGAGGAAGAAAGAACTACCGAGAAAAAATCTTCAGTTTCGGAATCCGTACCACAATCAAGCCCACCTATTTTAAGGTCTCTACCTCATTTGAAGACAATATCCAGTAGTTTACTTCCAATATCAAGAACAGAGAAATACGAAACAACGCCAGAGCAAAAATCTACATTTTTGGAATCTCAATCGCAGTCAAGTACAGGTTATTCAAAATCTGCTCCTCAGTTGAGTACAATATCCAGTAGTTTAGTTCAAATTTCGAGTACAGAAAAGTACGAAACAACTCCAGAGGAAAGGTCGACATTTTCGGAAACTCTTTCCCAGTCAAGTACATTATTGGAATCTTTACCTCAGTCACCTACAATACCCAGTAGTTCAGTTCGAATTTCCAGTACAGAGGAGGAAGAAAGAACTACCGAGAAAAAATCTTCAGTTTCGGAATCCGTACCGCAATCAAGCCCACCTATTTTAAGGTCTCTACCTCATTTGAGTACAATATCCAGTAGTTTACTTCCAATATCAAGAACAGAGATATACGAAACAACGCCAGAGCAAAAATCTACATTTTTGGAATCTCAATCGCAGTCAACTACAGGTTATTCAAAATCTGCTCCTCAGTTGAGTACAATATCCAGGAGTTCCTTTCAAATGTCGAGTACAGAAAAGTACGAAACAACTCCAGAGGAAAGGTCGACATTTTCGGAAACTCTTTCCCAGTCAAGTACATTATTGGAATCTTTACCTCAGTCATCTACAATATCCAGTAGTTCAGTTCAAATTTCCAGTACACAGGAGGAAGAAAGAACTACCGAGAAAAAATCTACAGTTTCGGAATCTGTACCGCAATCACGCCCAGCTAATTCAAAGTCTTTACCTCAATTGAGTACAATTTCCAGTAGTTCAGTTTCAATTTCGAGTACAAAAAAATACGAAACCACTCCAGAGGAAAAATCTACATTTTCGGAATCTCAACCGCAATCGAGTACAAGTTATTCAAAATCTGCTCCTCAGTTGAGTACAATATCCAGTAGTTCCTTTCAAATTTCGAGTACAGAAAAGTACGAAACAACTCCAGAGGAAAGGTCTACATTTTCGGAAACTCTTTCGCAGTCAAGTATATTATTGGAATCTTTACCTCAGTCACCTACAATATCAAGTAGTTCAGTTCAAATTTCCAGTACAGAGGAGGAAAAAATAACTACCGAGAAAAAATCTTCAGTTTCTGAATCTGTACCGCAATCAAGCCCAGCTAGTTCAAAGTCTTTACCTCAATTGAGTACAGTTTCCAGTAGTTCAGTTCCATTTCCGAGTACAAAAAAATACGAAACCACTCCACAGGAAAAATCTACATTTTCGGAATCTCAACCGCAATCGAGTACAAGTTGTTCAAAATCTGCTCCTCAGTTGAGTACAATATCCAGTAGTTTAGTTCAAATTTCGAGTACAGAAAAGTATGAAACAACTCCAGAGGAAAGGTCGACATTTTCGGAAACTCTTTCCCAGTCAAGTACATTATTGGAATCTTTACCTCAGTCATCTACAATATCCAGTAGTTCAGTTCAAATTTCCAGTACACAGGAGGAAGAAAGAACTACCGAGAAAAAATCTACAGTTTCGGAATCTGTACCGCAATCAAGCCCAGCTAGTTCAAAGTCTTTACCTCAATTGAGTACAATTTCCAGTAGTTCAGTTCCAATTTCGAGTACAAAAAAATACGAAACCACTCCAGAGGAAAAATTTACATTTTCGGAATCTCAACCGCAATCGAGTACAAGTTATTCAAAATCTGCTCCTCAGTTGAGTACAATATCCAGGAGTTCCTTTCAAATTTCGAGTACAGAAAAGTACGAAACAACTCTAGAGGAAAGCTCTAAAAGTTATTCAAAATCTCCTCCTCAATTGAGTACAATATCCAGGAGTTCCTTTCAAATTTCGAGTACAGAAAAGTACGAAACAACTCCAGAGGAAAGGTCTAAATTTTCGGAAACTCTTTCCCAGTCAAGTACATTATTGGAATCTTTACCTCAGTCACCTACAATACCCAGTAGTTCAATTCGAATTTCCAGTACAGAGGAGGAAGAAAGAACTACCGAGAAAAAATCTTCAGTTTCGGAATCTGTACCGCAATCACGCCCAGCTAGTTCAAAGTCTTTACCTCAATTGAGTACAATTTCCAGTAGTTCAGTTTCAATTTCGAGTACAAAAAAATACGAAACCACTCACGAGGAAAAATCTACATTTTCGGAATCTCAACCGCAATCGAGTACAAGTTATTCAAAATCTGCTCCTCAGTTGAGTACAATATCCAGTAGTTCATTTCAAATTTCGAGTACAGAAAAGTACGAAACAACTCTAGAGGAAAGCTCTAAAAGTTATTCAAAATCTCCTCCTCAATTGAGTACAATATCCAGGAGTTCCTTTCAAATTTCGAGTACAGAAAAGTACGAAACAACTCCAGAGGAAAGGTCTACATTTTCGGAAACTCTTTCCCAGTCAAGTACATTATTGGAATCTTTACCTCAGTCACCTACAATACCCAGTAGTTCAATTCGAATTTCCAGTACAGAGGAGGAAGAAAGAACTACCGAGAAAAAATCTTCAGTTTCGGAATCTGTACCACAATCAAGCCCACCTAGTTCAAAGTCTTTACCTCAATTGAGTACAATTTCCAGTAGTTTACTTCCAATATCAAGAACAGAGAAATACGAAACAACGCCAGAGCAAAAATCTACATTTTTGGAATCTCAATCGCAGTCAAGTACAAGTTATTCAAAATCTGCTCCTCAGTTGAGTACAATATCCAGTAGTTTAGTTCAAATTTCGAGTACAGAAAAGTACGAAACAACTCCAGAGGAAAGGTCTACATTTTCGGAAACTCTTTCCCAGTCAAGTACGTTATTGGAATCTTTACCTCAGTCACCTACAATACCCAGTAGTTCAGTTCGAATTTCCAGTACAGAGGAGGAAGAAAGAACTACCGAGAAAAAATCTACAGTTTCGGAATCCGTACCGCAATCAAGCCCACCTATTTTAAGGTCTCTACCTCATTTGAGTGCAATATCCAGTAGTTTACTTCCAATATCAAGAACAAAGAAATACGAAACAACGCCAGAGCACAAAACTACATTTTTGGAATCTCAATCGCAGTCGAGTACAGGTTATTCAAAATCTCCTCCTCATTTAAGTACAATATCCAGTAGTTCATTTCAAATTTCGAGTACAAAAAAGTACGAAACAACTCCTGAGGAAAGGTCTACATTTTCGGAAACTCTTTCCCAGTCAAGTACATTATTGGAATCTTTACCTCAGTCATCTACAATATCCAGTAGTTCAGTTCAAATTTCCAGTACACAGGAGGAAGAAAGAACTACCGAGAAAAAATCTACAGGTTCGGAATCTGTACCGCAATCAAGACCAGCTAGTTCAAAGTCTTTACCTCAATTGAGTACAATTTCCAGTAGTTCAGTTCCAATTTCGAGTACAAAAAAATACGAAACCCCTCCAGAGGAAAAATCTACATTTTCGGAATCTCAACCGCAATCGAGTACAAGTTATTCAAAATCTGCTCCTCAGTTGAGTACAATATCCAGTAGTCCCTTTCAAATTTCGAGTACAGAAAAGAACGAAACAACTCCAGAGGAAAGGTCTACATTTTCGGAAACTCTTTCCCAGTCAAGTACATTATTGGAATCTTTACCTCAGTCACCTACAATACCCAGTAGTTCAATTCGAATTTCCAGTACAGAGGAGGAAGAAAGAACTACCGAGAAAAAATCTTCAGTTTCGGAATCCGTACCACAATCAAGCCCACCTATTTTAAGGTCTCTACCTCATTTGAGTACAATATCCAGTAGTTTACTTCCAATATCAAGAACAGAGAAATACGAAACAAGGCCAGAGCAAAAATCTACATTTTTGGAATCTCAATCGCAGTCAAGTACAGGTTATTCAAAATCTGCTCCTCAGTTGAGTACAATATCCAGGAGTTCCTTTCAAATTTCGAGTACAGAAAAGTACGAAACAACTCCAGAGGAAAGGTCTACATTTCCGCAAACTCTTTCCCAGTCAAGTTCATTATTGGAATCTTTACCTCAGTCACCTACAATACCCAGTAGTTCAATTCGAATTTCCAGTACAGAGGAGGAAGAAAGAACTACCGAGGAAAAATCTTCAGTTTCGGAATCCGTACCACAATCAAGCCCACCTATTTTAAGGTCTCTACCTCATTTGAGTACAATATCCAGTAGTTTACTTCCAATATCAAGAACAGAGAAATACGAAACCACGCCAGAGCAAAAATCTACATTTTTGGAATCTCAATCGCAGTCAAGTACAGGTTATTCAAAATCTGCTCCTCAGTTGAGTATAATATCCAGGAGTTCCTTTCAAATTTCGAGTACAGAAAAGTACGAAACAACTCTAGAGGAAAGCTCTAAAAGTTATTCAAAATCTCCTCCTCAATTGAGTACAATATCCAGGAGTTCCTTTCAAATTTCGAGTACAGAAAAGTACGAAACAACTCCAGAGGAAAGGTCTACATTTTCGGAAAGTCTTTCCCAGTCAAGTACATTATTGGAATCTTTACCTCAGTCACCTACAATATCCAGTAGTTCAGTTCGAATTTCCAGTACACAAGAGGAAGAAAGAACTACCGTGGAAAAATCTTCTGTTTCTGAATCTGTACCTCAATCAAGCCCAGCTATATCAAAGTCTTTACCTCAATTGAGTAAAGTTTCCAGTAGTTCAGTTCCAATTCCGAGTACAAAAAAATACGAAACCACTCCACAGGAAAAATCTACATTTTCGGAATCTCAACCGCAATCGAGTACAAGTTATTCAAAATCTGCTCCTCAGTTGAGTACAATATCCAGTAGTTCCTTTCAAATTTCGAGTACAGAAAAGTACGAAACAACTTCAGAGGAAAAGTCTACATCTTCGGAAACTCTTTCCCAGTCAAGTACATTATTGGAATCTTTACCTCACTCACCTACAATACCCAGTAGTTCAGTTCCAATTTCCAGTACAGAGGAGGAAGAAATAACTACCGAGGAAAAATCTTCAGTTTCGGAATCCGTACCACAATCAAGCCCACCCATTTTAAGGTCTCTACCTCATTTGAGTACAATATCCAGTAGTTTACTTCCAATATCAAGAACAGAGAAATACGAAACAACGCCAGAGTCAAAATCTACATTTTTGGAATCTCAATCGCAGTCAAGTACAGGTTATTCAAAATCTGCTCCTCAGTTGAGTACAATATCCAGGAGTTCCTTTCAAATTTCGAGGTCAGAAAAGTACGAAACAGCTCTAGAGGAAAGCTCTAAAAGTTATTCAAAATCTCCTTCTCAATTGAGTACAATATCCAGGAGTTCCTTTCAAATTTCGAGTACAGAAAAGTACGAAACAACTCCAGAGGAAATGTCTACATTTTCGGAAAGTATTTCCCAGTCAAGTACATTATTGGAATCTTTACCTCAGTCACCTACAATATCCAGTAGTTCAGTTCGAATTTCCAGTACACAAGAGGAAGAAAGAACTACCGTGGAAAAATCTTCTGTTTCTGAATCTGTACCTCAATCAAGCCCAGCTATATCAAAGTCTTTACCTCAATTGCGTAAAGTTTCCAGTAGTTCAGTTCCAATTCCGAGTACAAAAAAATACGAAACCACTCCACAGGAAAAATCTACATTTTCGGAATCTCAACCGCAATCGAGTACAAGTTATTCAAAATCTGCTCCTCAGTTGAGTACAATATCCAGTAGTTCCTTTCAAATTTCGAGTACAGAAAAGTACGAAACAACTTCAGAGGAAAAGTCTACATTTTCGGAAACTCTTTCCCAGTCAAGTACATTATTGGAATCTTTACCTCACTCACCTACAATACCCAGTAGTTCAGTTCCAATTTCCAGTACAGAGGAGGAAGAAATAACTACCGAGGAAAAATCTTCAGTTTCGGAATCCGTACCACAATCAAGCCCACCTATTTTAAGGTCTCTACCTCATTTGAGTACAATATCCAGTAGTTTACTTCCAATATCAAGAACAGAGAAATACGAAACAACGGCAGAGCAAAAATCTACATTTTTGGAATCTCAATCGCAGTCAAGTACAGTTTATTCAAAATCTGCTCCTCAGTTGAGTACAATATCCAGTAGTTCCTTTCAAATTTCGAGTACAGAAAAGTACGAAACAACTCTAGACAACAGCTCTAAAAGTTATTCAAAATCTCCTCCTCAATTGAGTACAATATCCAGGAGTTCCTTTCAAATTTCGAGTACAGAAAAGTACGAAACAACTCCAGAGGAAAGGTCTAAATTTTCGGAAACTCTTTCCCAGTCAAGTACATTATTGGAATCTTTACCTCAGTCACCTACAATACCCAGTAGTTCAATTCGAATTTCCAGTACAGAGGAGGAAGAAAGAACTACCGAGAAAAAATCTTCAGTTTCGGAATCTGTACCACAATCAAGCCCACCTAGTTCAAAGTCTTTACCTCAATTGAGTACAATTTCCAGTAGTTTACTTCCAATATCAAGAACAGAGAAATACGAAACAACGCCAGAGCAAAAATCTACATTTTTGGAATCTCAATCGCAGTCGAGTACAGGTTATTCAAAATCTCCTCCTCAATTGAGTACAATATCCAGGAGTTCCTTTCAAATTTCGAGTACAGAAAAGTACGAAACAACTCCTGAGGAAAGGTCTACATTTTCGGAAACTCTTTCCCAGTCAAATACATTATTGGAATCTTTACCTCTGTCATCTACAATATCCAGTAGTTCAGTCCGAATTTCCAGTACACAGGAGGAAGAAAGAACTACGGAGGAAAAATCTTCAGTTTCGGAATCCGTACCGCAATCAAGCCCACCTATTTTAAGGTCTCTACCTCATTTGAGTACAATATCCAGTAGTTTACTTCCAATATCAAGAACAGAGAAATACGAAACAACGCCAGAGAAAAAATCTACATTTTCGGAATCTCAACCGCAATCGAGTACAAGTTATTCAAAATCTGCTCCTCAGTTGAGTACAATATCCAGTAGTTCCTTTCAAATTTCGAGTACAGAAAAGTACGAAACAACTTCAGAGGAAAAGTCTACATTTTCGGAAACTCTTTCCCAGTCAAGTACATTATTGGAATCTTTACCTCACTCACCTACAATACCCAGTAGTTCAGTTCCAATTTCCAGTACAGAGGAGGAAGAAAGAACTACCGAGGAAAAATCTTCAGTTTCGGAATCCGTACCACAATCAAGCCCACCTATTTTAAGGTCTCTACCTCATTTGAGTACAATATCCAGTAGTTTACTTCCAATATCAAGAACAGAGAAATACGAAACAACGCCAGAGTCAAAATCTACATTTTTGGAATCTCAATCGCAGTCAAGTATAGGTTATTCAAAATCTGCTCCTCACTTGAGTACAATATCCAGTTGTTCCTTTCAAATTTCGAGTACAGAAAAGTACGAAACAACTCCAGAGGAAAGGTCTACATTTTCGGAAACTCTTTCCCAGTCAAGTACATTATTGGAATCTTTACCTCAGTCATCTACAATATCCAGTAGTTCAGTTCAAATTTCCAGTACACAGGAGGAAGAAAGAACTACCGAGAAAAAAACTACAGCTCCGGAATCTGTACCGCAATCAAGCCCAGCTAGTTCAAAGTCTTTACCTCAATTGAGTACAGTTTCCAGTAGTTCAGTTCCAATTCCGAGTACAAAAAAATACGAAACCACTCCAGGAAAAAAATCTCAATTTTCAGAATCTCAACCGCAATCGAGTACAAGTTATTCAAAATCTGCTCCTCAGTTGAGTACAATATCCAGTAGTTCATTTCAAATTTCGAGTACAGAAAAGTACGAAACAACTCCAGAAGAAATGTCTACATTTTCGGAAACTCTTTCCCAGTCAAGTACATTATTGGAATCTTTACCTCAGTCACCTACAATATCCAGTAGTTCAGTTCGAATTTCCAGTACACAGGAGGAAGAAAGAACTACCGAGGAAAAATCTTCAGTTTCGGAATCAGTACCGCAATCACGCCCAGCTATTTCAAAGTCTTTACCTCAATTGAGTACAATTTCCAGTAGTTCAGTTCCTATTCCGATTACAAAAAAATACGAAACCACTCCAGAGGAAAAATCCAATTTTTCGGAATCTCAACCGCAATCGAGTACAGGTTATTCAAAATCTGCTCCTCAGTTGAGTACAATATCCAGTAGTTCCTTTCAAATTTCGAGTACAGAAAAGTACGAAACAACTCCTGAGGAAAGGTCTACATTTTCGGCAACTCTTACCCAGTCAAGTACATTATTGGAATCTTTACCTCAGTCACCTACAATATCCAGTAGTTCAATTCAAATTTCCAGTACAGAGGAGGAAGAAAGAACTACCGAGAAAAAATCTTCAGTTTCGGAATCCGTACAACAATCAAGCCCACCTATTTTAAGGTCTCTACCTTATTTGAGTACAATATCCAGTAGTTTACTTCCAATATCAAGAACAGAGAAATACGAAACAGCGCCAGAGCAAAAATCTACATTTTTGGAATCTCAATCGCAGTCAAGTACAGGTTATTCAAAATCTGCTCCTCAGTTGAGTACAATATCCAGTAGTTCCTTTCAAATTTCGAGTACAGAAAAGTACGAAACAACTTCTGAGGAAAGGTCGACATTTTCGGAAACTCTTTCCCAGTCAAATACATTATTGGAATCTTTACCTCAGTCATCTACAATATCCAGTAGTTCAGTTCGAATTTCCAGTACACAGGAGGAAGAAAGAACTACCGAGGAAAAATCTTCAGTTTCGGAATCAGTACCGCAATTAAGCCCAGCTAGTTCCAAGTCTTTACCTCAATTGATTACAATTTCCAGTAGTTCAGTTCCAATTTCGAGTACAAAAAAATACGAAACCACTCCAGAGGAAAAATCTAATTTTTCGGAATCTCACCCGCAATCGAGTACAAGTTATTCAAGTTCATTTCAAATTTCGAGTACAGAAAAATACGAAACAACTCTAGAGGAAAACTCTACAAGTTATTCAAAAGCTCCTCCTCAATTGAGTACAATTTCCAGTAGTTCCTTTCAAATTTCGAGTACAGAAAAGTACGAAACAACTCCAGAGGAAATGTCTACATTTTCTGAAACTCTTTCCCAGTCAAGTACATTATTGGAATCTTTACCTCAGTCACCTACAATATCCAGTAGTTCAGTTCGAATTTCCAGTACACAGGAGGAAGAAAGAAGTACGGAGGAAAAATCTTCAGTTTCGGAAACCGTACCGCAATCAAGCCCACCTATTTTAAGGTCTCTACCTCATTTGAGTACAATATCCAGTAGTTTACTTCCAATATCAAGAACAGAGAAATACGAAACAACGCCAGAGAAAAAATCTACATTTTCGGAATCTCAACCGCAATCGAGTACAAGTTATTCAAAATCTGCTCCTCAGTTGAGTACAATATCCAGTAGTTCCTTTCAAATTTCGAGTACAGAAAAGTACGAAACAACTCCTGAGGAAAGGTCTACATTTTCGGCAACTCTTACCCAGTCAAGTACATTATTGGAAACTTTACCTCAGTCACCTACAATATCCAGTAGTTCAATTCAAATTTCCAGTACAGAGGAGGAAGAAAGAACTACCGAGGAAAAATCTTCAGTTTCGGAATCTGTACCGCAATCACGCCCAGCTATTTCAAAGTCTTTACCTCAATTGAGTACAATTTCCAGTAGTTCAGTTCCTATTCCGATTACAAAAAAATACGAAACCACTCCAGAGGAAAAATCCAATTTTTCGGAATCTCAACCGCAATCAAGTACAGGTTATTCAAAATCTGCACCTCAGTTGAGTACAATATCCAGTAGTTCCTTTCAAATTTCGAGTACAGAAAAGTACGAAACAACTCCTGAGGAAAGGTCTACATTATCGGAAACTCTTTCCCAGTCAAGTACATTATTGGAATCTTTACCTCAGTCATCTACAATATCCAGTAGTTCAGTTCGAATTTCCAGTACACAGGAGGAAGAAAGAACTACCGAGGAAAAATCTTCAGTTTCGGAATCAGTACCGCAATTAAGCCCAGCTAGTTCCAAGTCTTTACCTCAATTGAGTACAATTTCCAGTAGTTCAGTTCCTATTCCGATTACAAAAAAATACGAAACCACTCCAGAGGAAAAATCCAATTTTTCGGAATCTCAACCGCAATCGAGTACAGGTTATTCAAAATCTGCACCTCAGTTGAGTACAATATCCAGTAGTTCCTTTCAAATTTCGAGTACAGAAAAGTACGAAACAACTCCTGAGGAAAGGTCTACATTATCGGAAACTCTTTCCCAGTCAAGTACATTATTGGAATCTTTACCTCAGTCATCTACAATATCCAGTAGTTCAGTTCGAATTTCCAGTACACAGGAGGAAGAAAGAACTACCGAGAAAAAATCTTCAGTTTCGGAATCCGCACCGCAATCAAGCCCATCTATTTTAAGGTCTCTACCTCATTTGAGTACAATATCCAGTAGTTTACTTCCAATATCAAGAACAGAGAAATATGAAACCACTCCAGAGGAAAAATCTACATTTTCGGAATCTCAACCGCAATCGAGTACAAGTTATTCAAAATCTGCTCCTCAGTTGAGTACAATATCCAGTAGTTCCTTTCAAATTTCGAGTACAGAAAAGTACGAAACAACTCCAGAGGAAAGGTCTACATTTTCGGAAACTCTTTCCCAGTCAAGTACATTATTGGAATCTTTACCTCAGTCACCTACAATACCCAGTAGTTCAGTTCGAATTTCCAGTACAGAGGCGGAAGAAAGAACTACCGAGAAAAAATCTTCAGTTTCGGAATCCGTACCGCAATCAAGCCCACCTATTTTAAGGTCTCTACCTCATTTGAGTACAATTTCCAGTAGTTCAGTTCCAATTTCGATTACAAAAAAATACGAAACCACTCTAGAGGAAAAATCCAATTTTTCGGAATCTCAACCGCAATCGAGTACAAGTTATTCAAGTTCATTTCAAATTTCGAGTACAGAAAAATACGAAACAACTCTAGAGGAAAACTCTACAAGTTATTCAAAAGCTCCTCCTCAATTGAGTACAATTTCCAGTAGTTCCTTTCAAATTTCGAGTACAGAAAAGTACGAAACAACTCCAGAGGAAATGTCTACATTTTCTGAAACTCTTTCCCAGTCAAGTACATTATTGGAATCTTTACCTCAGTCATCTACAATATCCAGTAGTTCAGTTCGAATTTCCAGTACACAGGAGGAAGAAAGAAGTACGGAGGAAAAATCTTCAGTTTCGGAAACCGTACCGCAATCAAGCCCACCTATTTTAAGGTCTCTACCTCATTTGAGTACAATATCCAGTAGTTTACTTCCAATATCAAGAACAGAGAAATACGAAACAACGCCAGAGAAAAAATCTACATTTTCGGAATCTCAACCGCAATCGAGTACAAGTTATTCAAAATCTGCTCCTCAGTTGAGTACAATATCCAGTAGTTCCTTTCAAATTTCGAGTACAGAAAAGTACGAAACAACTCCTGAGGAAAGGTCTACATTTTCGGAAACTCTTTCCCAGTCAAGTACATTATTGGAAACTTTACCTCAGTCACCTACAATATCCAGTAGTTCAATTCAAATTTCCAGTACAGAGGAGGAAGAAAGAACTACCGAGGAAAAATCTTCAGTTTCGGAATCTGTACCGCAATCACGCCCAGCTATTTCAAAGTCTTTACCTCAATTGAGTACAATTTCCAGTAGTTCAGTTCCTATTCCGATTACAAAAAAATACGAAACCACTCCAGAGGAAAAATCCAATTTTTCGGAATCTCAACCGCAATCAAGTACAGGTTATTCAAAATCTGCACCTCAGTTGAGTACAATATCCAGTAGTTCCTTTCAAATTTCGAGTACAGAAAAGTACGAAACAACTCCTGAGGAAAGGTCTACATTATCGGAAACTCTTTCCCAGTCAAGTACATTATTGGAATCTTTACCTCAGTCATCTACAATATCCAGTAGTTCAGTTCGAATTTCCAGTACACAGGAGGAAGAAAGAACTACCGAGGAAAAATCTTCAGTTTCGGAATCAGTACCGCAATTAAGCCCAGCTAGTTCCAAGTCTTTACCTCAATTGAGTACAATTTCCAGTAGTTCAGTTCCTATTCCGATTACAAAAAAATACGAAACCACTCCAGAGGAAAAATCCAATTTTTCGGAATCTCAACCGCAATCGAGTACAGGTTATTCAAAATCTGCACCTCAGTTGAGTACAATATCCAGTAGTTCCTTTCAAATTTCGAGTACAGAAAAGTACGAAACAACTCCTGAGGAAAGGTCTACATTATCGGAAACTCTTTCCCAGTCAAGTACATTATTGGAATCTTTACCTCAGTCATCTACAATATCCAGTAGTTCAGTTCGAATTTCCAGTACACAGGAGGAAGAAAGAACTACCGAGAAAAAATCTTCAGTTTCGGAATCCGCACCGCAATCAAGCCCATCTATTTTAAGGTCTCTACCTCATTTGAGTACAATATCCAGTAGTTTACTTCCAATATCAAGAACAGAGAAATATGAAACCACTCCAGAGGAAAAATCTACATTTTCGGAATCTCAACCGCAATCGAGTACAAGTTATTCAAAATCTGCTCCTCAGTTGAGTACAATATCCAGTAGTTCCTTTCAAATTTCGAGTACAGAAAAGTACGAAACAACTCCAGAGGAAAGGTCTACATTTTCGGAAACTCTTTCCCAGTCAAGTACATTATTGGAATCTTTACCTCAGTCACCTACAATACCCAGTAGTTCAGTTCGAATTTCCAGTACAGAGGCGGAAGAAAGAACTACCGAGAAAAAATCTTCAGTTTCGGAATCCGTACCGCAATCAAGCCCACCTATTTTAAGGTCTCTACCTCATTTGAGTACAATTTCCAGTAGTTCAGTTCCAATTTCGATTACAAAAAAATACGAAACCACTCCAGAGGAAAAATCCAATTTTTCGGAATCTCAACCGCAATCGAGTACAAGTTATTCAAAATCTGCTCCTCAGTTGAGTACAATATCCAGTAGTTCCTTTCAAATTTCGAGTACAGAAAAGTACGAAACAACTCCTGAGGAAAGGTCTACATTATCGGAAACTCTTTCCCAGTCAAGTACATTATTGGAATCTTTACCTCAGTCATCTACAATATCCAGTAGTTCAGTTCGAATTTCCAGTACACAGGAGGAAGAAAGAACTACGCAGGAAAAATCTTCAGTTTCGGAATCCGTACCGCAATCAAGCCCACATATTTTAAGGTCTCTACCTCAATTAAGTACAATATCTAGTAGTTTACTTCCAATATCAAGAACAGAGATATACGAATCAACACCAGAGCAAAAATCTACATTTTCGGAATCTAAACCGCAGTCGAGTACAGGTTATTCAAAATCTCCTCCACTTTTGAGTACAATATCCAGTAGTTCCTTTCAAATTTCGAGTACAGAAAAGTACGAAACAACTCCTGAGGAAAGGTCTACATTATCGGAAACTCTTTCCCAGTCAAGTACATTATTGGAATCTTTACCTCAGTCACCTACAAAATCCAGTAGTTCAGTTCGAATTTCCAGTACACAGGAGGAAGAAAGAACTACCGAGGAAAAATCTTCAGTTTCGGAATCCGCACCGCAATCAAGCCCATCTATTTTAAGGTCTCTACCTCATTTGAGTACAATATCCAGTAGTTTACTTCCAATATCAAGAACAGAGAAATATGAAACCACTCCAGAGGAAAAATCTACATTTTCGGAATCTCAACCGCAATCGAGTACAAGTTATTCAAAATCTGCTCCTCAGTTGAGTACAATATCCAGTAGTTCCTTTCAAATTTCGAGTACAGAAAAGTCCGAAACAACTCCAGAAGAAATGTCTACATTTTCGGAAACTCTTTCCCAGTCAAGTACATTATTGGAATCTTTACCTCAGTTACCTACAATGTCCAATAGTTCAGTTCAAATTTCCAGTACACAGAAGGAAGAAAGCACTACGGAGGAAAAATCTACAGTTTCGGAATCTGTACCGCAATCAAGCCCAGCTAATTCCAAGTCTTTACCTCAATTGAGTACAGTTTCCAGTAGTTCAGTTCCAATTCCGAGTACAAAAAAATACGAAACGACTCCAGAGGAAAAATCTACAGTTTCTGAATCAGTACCGCAATCAAGCCCAGCTAGTTCAAAGTCTTTACCTCAATTGAGTACAATTTCCAGTAGTTCAGTTCCACTTCCGAGTACAAAAAAATACGAAACTACTCCAGAAGAAAAATCTACATTTTCGGAATCTCAACCGCAATCGAGTACAAGTTATTCAAAATCTACTCCTCAGTTTAGTAGAATATCCAGTAGTTCCTTTCAAATTTCGAGTACAGAAAAGTACGAAACAACTTCTGAGGAAAGGTCGACATTTTCGGAAACTCTTTCCCAGTCAAATACATTATTGGAATCTTTACCTCAGTCACCTACAATATCCAGTAGTTCAATTCAAATTTCCAGTACAGAGGAGGAAGAAAGAACTACCGAGAAAAAATCTTCAGTTTCGGAATCCGTACCGCAATCAAGCCCACATATTTTAAGGTCTCTACCTCAATTAAGTACAATATCTAGTAGTTTACTTCCAATATCAAGAACAGAGAAATACGAAACAACACCAGAGCAAAAATCTTTATTTTCGGAATCTAAACCGCAGTCGAGTACGGGTTATTCAAAATCTCCTCCACATTTGAGTACAATATCCAGTAGTTCCTTTCAAATTTCGAGTACAGAAAAGTACGAAACCACTCCAGAAGAAATGTCTACATTTTCGGAAACTCTTTCCCAGTCAAGTACATTATTGGAATCTTTACCTCAGCCACCTACAATATCCAGTAGTTCAGTTCGAATGTCCAGTACAGAGGAGGAAGAAAGAACTACCGAGCAAAAATCTACAGTTTGGGAATCCGTACCGCAATCATGCCCAGCTAGTTCCAAGTCTTTACCTCAATTGAGTACAATTTCCAGTAGTTCAGTTCCACTTCCGAGTACAACAAAATACGAAACTACTCCAGAGGAAAAATCTACATTTTCTCAACCGCAATCGAGTACAAGACATTCAAAATTTCCTCCTCAGTTGATTAAAATATCCAGTAGTTCCCTTCAAATTTCGAGTACAGAAAAGTACGAAACAACTCCAGAGGAAAGGTCTACATTTTCGGAAACTTTTTCTCAGTCAAGTACATTATTGGAATCTTTACCTAAGTCACCTACAATATCCAGTAGTTCAGTTCGAATTTCCAGTACACAGGAGGAAGAAAGAACTACCGAGAAAAAATCTACAGTTTGGGATTCCGTACCGCAATCAAGCCCAGCTAGTTCCAAGTCTTTACCTCAATTGAGTACAATTTCCAGTAGTTCAGTTCCAATTCCGAGTACAAAAAAATACGAAACCACTTCAGAGGAAAAATCTACATTTTCGGAATCTCAACCGCAATCGAGTACAAGTTATTCAAAATCTGCTCCTCAGTTGAGTACAATATCCAGTAGTTCCTTTCAAATTTCGAGTACAGAAAAGTACGAAACAACTCTAGAGGAAAACTCTACAAGTTATTCAAAAGCTCCTCCTCAATTGAGTACAATTTCCAGTAGTTCCTTTCAAATTTCGAGTACAGAAAAGTACCAAACAACTCCAGAGGAAAGGTCTACATTTTCGGCAACTCTTACCCAGTCAAGTACATTATTGGAAACTTTACCTCAGTCACCTACAATATCCAGTAGTTCAATTCAAATTTCCAGTACAGAGGAGGAAGAAAGAACTACCGAGAAAAAATCTTCAGTTTCGGAATCCGTACCACAATCAAGCCCACCTATTTTAAGGTCTCTACCTCATTTGAGTACAATATCCAGTAGTTTACTTCCAATATCAAGAACAGAGAAATACGAAACAGCGCCAGAGAAAAAATCTACATTTTTGGAATCTCAATCGCAGTCAAGTACAGGTTATTCAAAATGTGCTCCTCAGTTGAGTACAATATCCAGTAGTTTAGTTCAAATTTCGAGTACAGAAAAGTACGAAACAACTCCAGAGGAAAGGTCTACATTTTCGGAAACTCTTTCCCAGTCAAGTACATTATTGGAATCTTTACCTCACTCACCTACAATACCCAGTAGTTCAGTTCCAATTTCCAGTACAGAGGAGGAAGAAATAACTACCGAGGAAAAATCTTCAGTTTCGGAATCCGTACCACAATCAAGCCCACCTATTTTAAGGTCTCTACCTCATTTGAGTACAATATCCAGTAGTTTACTTCCAATATCAAGAACAGAGAAATACGAAACAACGGCAGAGCAAAAATCTACATTTTTGGAATCTCAATCGCAGTCAAGTACAGGTTATTCAAAATCTGCTCCTCAGTTGAGTACAATATCCAGGAGTTCCTTTCAAATTTCGAGTACAGAAAAGTACGAAACAACTCTAAAGAACAGCTCTAAAAGTTATTCAAAATCTCCTCCTCAATTGAGTACAATATCCAGGAGTTCCTTTCAAATTTCGAGTACAGAAAAGTACGAAACAACTCCTGAGGAAAGGTCTACATTTTCGGAAACTCTTTCCCAGTCAAATACATTATTGGAATCTTTACCTCAGTCATCTACAATATCCAGTAGTTCAGTTCGAATTTCCAGTACACAGGAGGAAGAAAGAACTACGGAGGAAAAATCTTCAGTTTCGGAATCCGTACCGCAATCAAGCCCACCTAATTTAAGGTCTCTACCTCATTTGAGTACAATATCCAGTAGTATACTTCCAATATCAAGAACAGAGAAATACGAAACAACGCCAGAGAAAAAATCTACATTTTCGGAATCTCAACCGCAATCGAGTACAAGTTATTCAAAATCTGTTCCTCAGTTGAGTACAATATCCAGTAGTTCCTTTCAAATTTCGAGTACAGAAAAGTACGAAACAACTTCAGAGGAAAAGTCTACATTTTCGGAAACTCTTTCCCAGTCAAGTACATTATTGGAATCTTTACCTCACTCACCTACAATAGCCAGTAGTTCAGTTCCAATTTCCAGTACAGAGGAGGAAGAAATAACTACCGAGGAAAAATCTTCAGTTTCGGAATCCGTACCACAATCAAGCCCACCTATTTTAAGGTCTCTACCTCATTTGAGTACAATATCCAGTAGTTTACTTCCAATATCAAGAACAGAGAAATACGAAACAACGCCAGAGTCAAAATCTACATTTTTGGAATCTCAATCGCAGTCAAGTACAGGTTATTCAAAATCTGCTCCTCACTTGAGTACAATATCCAGTTGTTCCTTTCAAATTTCGAGTACAGAAAAGTACGAAACAACTCCAGAGGAAAGGTCTACATTTTCGGAAACTCTTTCTCAGTCAAGTACATTATTGGAATCTTTACCTCAGTCATCTACAATATCCAGTAGTTCAGTTCAAATTTCCAGTACACAGGAGGAAGAAAGAACTACCGAGAAAAAATCTTCAGTTTCGGAATCAGTACCGCAATCAAGCCCAGCTAGTTCCAAGTCTTTACCTGAATTGATTACAATTTCCAGTAGTTCAGTTCCAATTTCGAGTACAAAAAAATACGAAACCACTCCAGGAAAAAAATCTCAATTTTCAGAATCTCAACCGCAATCGAGTACAAGTTATTCAAAATCTGCTCCTCAGTTGAGTACAATATCCAGTAGTTCATTTCAAATTTCGAGTACAGAAAAATACGAAACAACTCCAGAAGAAATGTCTACATTTTCGGAAACTCTTTCCCAGTCAAGTACATTATTGGAATCTTTACCTCAGTCACCTACAATATCCAGTAGTTCAGTTCGAATTTCCAGTACACAGGAGGAAGAAAGAACTACCGAGGAAAAATCTTCAGTTTCGGAATCAGTACCGCAATCAAGCCCAGCTAGTTCCAAGTCTTTACCTGAATTGATTACAATTTCCAGTAGTTCAGTTCCTATTCCGATTACAAAAAAATACGAAACCACTCCAGAGGAAAAATCCAATTTTTCGGAATCTCAACCGCAATCGAGTACAGGTTATTCAAAATCTGCTCCTCAGTTGAGTACAATATCCAGTAGTTCCTTTCAAATTTCGAGTACAGAAAAGTACGAAACAACTTTTGAGGAAAGGTCGACATTTTCGGAAACTCTTTCCCAGTCAAATACATTATTGGAATCTTTACCTCAGTCATCTACAATATCCAGTAGTTCAGTTCGAATTTCCAGTACACAGGAGGAAGAAAGAACTACCGAGGAAAAATCTTCAGTTTCGGAATCAGTACCGCAATCAAGACCAGCTAGTTCCAAGTCTTTACCTGAATTGATTACAATTTCCAGTAGTTCAGTTCCAATTTCGAGTACAAAAAAATACGAAACCACTCCAGAGGAAAAATCTAATTTTTCGGAATCTCACCCGCAATCGAGTACAGGTTATTCAAAATCTGCACCTCAGTTGAGTACAATATCCAGTAGTTCCTTTCAAATTTCGAGTACAGAAAAGTACGAAACAACTCCTGAGGAAAGGTCTACATTATCGGAAACTCTTTCCCAGTCAAGTACATTATTGGAATCTTTACCTCAGTCATCTACAATATCCAGTAGTTCAGTTCGAATTTCCAGTACACAGGAGGAAGAAAGAACTACGCAGGAAAAATCTTCAGTTTCGGAATCCGTACCGCAATCAAGCCCACATATTTTAAGGTCTCTACCTCAATTAAGTACAATATCTAGTAGTTTACTTCCAATATCAAGAACAGAGATATACGAATCAACACCAGAGCAAAAATCTACATTTTCGGAATCTAAACCGCAGTCGAGTACAGGTTATTCAAAATCTCCTCCACTTTTGAGTACAATATCCAGTAGTTCCTTTCAAATTTCGAGTACAGAAAAGTACGAAACAACTCCTGAGGAAAGGTCTACATTATCGGAAACTCTTTCCCAGTCAAGTACATTATTGGAATCTTTACCTCAGTCACCTACAAAATCCAGTAGTTCAGTTCGAATTTCCAGTACACAGGAGGAAGAAAGAACTACCGAGGAAAAATCTTCAGTTTCGGAATCCGCACCGCAATCAAGCCCATCTATTTTAAGGTCTCTACCTCATTTGAGTACAATATCCAGTAGTTTACTTCCAATATCAAGAACAGAGAAATATGAAACCACTCCAGAGGAAAAATCTACATTTTCGGAATCTCAACCGCAATCGAGTACAAGTTATTCAAAATCTGCTCCTCAGTTGAGTACAATATCCAGTAGTTCCTTTCAAATTTCGAGTACAGAAAAGTACGAAACAACTCCTGAGGAAAGGTCTACATTATCGGAAACTCTTTCCCAGTCAAGTACATTATTGGAATCTTTACCTCAGCCACCTACAATATCCAGTAGTTCAGTTCGAATTTCCAGTACCGAGGAGGAAGAAAGAACTACCGAGCAAAAATCTACAGTTTTTGAATCAGTACCGCAATCAAGCCCAGCTAGTTCAAAGTCGTTACCTCAATTGAGTACAATTTCCAGTAGTTCAGTTCCGAGTACAACAAAATACGAAACTACTCCAGAAGAAAAATCTACATTTTCGGAATCTCAACCGCAATCGAGTACAAGTTATTCAAAATCTACTCCTCAGCTTAGTAGAATATCCAGTAGTTCCTTTCAAATTTCGAGTACAGAAAAGTACGAAACAACTCCAGAGGAAAGGTCTATATTTTTTTTGGAAACTACGGAGGAAAAATCTACAGTTTCGGAATCCGTACCGCAATCAAGCCCACATATTTTAAGGTCTCTACCTCAATTAAGTACAATATCTAGTAGTTTACCTCCAATATCAAGAACAGAGAAATACGAAACAACACCAGAGCAAAAATCTTTATTTTCGGAATCTAAACCGCAGTCGAGTACGGGTTATTCAAAATCTCCTCCACATTTGAGTACAATATCCAGTAGTTCCTTTCAAATTTCGAGTACAGAAAAGTACGAAACCACTCCAGAAGAAATGTCTACATTTTCGGAAACTCTTTCCCAGTCAAGTACATTATTGGAATCTTTACCTCAGCCACCTACAATATCCAGTAGTTCAGTTCGAATTTCCAGTACCGAGGAGGAAGAAAGAACTACCGAGCAAAAATCTACAGTTTGGGAATCCGTACCGCAATCAAGCCCAGCTAGTTCCAAGTCTTTACCTCAATTGAGTACAATTTCCAGTAGTTCAGTTCCACTTCCGAGCACAACAAAATACGAAACTACTCCAGAGGAAAAATCTACATTTTCTCAACCGCAATCGAGTACAAGCCATTCAAAATTTACTCCTCAGTTGATTAAAATATCCAGTAGTTCCCTTCAAATTTCGAGTACAGAAAAGTACGAAACAACTTCTGAGGAAAGGTCGACATTTTCGGAAACTCTTTCCCAGTCAAATACATTATTGGAATCTTTACCTCAGTCATCTACAATATCCAGTAGTTCAGTTCGAATTTCCAGTACACAGGAGGAAGAAAGAACTACCGAGGAAAAATCTTCAGTTTCGGAATCAGTACCGCAATCAAGACCAGCTAGTTCCAAGTCTTTACCTGAATTGATTACAATTTCCAGTAGTTCAGTTCCAATTTCGAGTACAAAAAAATACGAAACCACTCCAGAGGAAAAATCTAATTTTTCGGAATCTCACCCGCAATCGAGTACAAGTTATTCAAGTTCATTTCAAATTTCGAGTACAGAAAAATACGAAACAACTCTAGAGGAAAACTCTACAAGTTATTCAAAAGCTCCTCCTCAATTGAGTACAATTTCCAGTAGTTCCTTTCAAATTTCGAGTACAGAAAAGTACGAAACAACTCCAGAGGAAATGTCTACATTTTCTGAAACTCTTTCCCAGTCAAGTACATTATTGGAATCTTTACCTCAGTCATCTACAATATCCAGTAGTTCAGTTCGAATTTCCAGTACACAGGAGGAAGAAAGAACTACGGAGGAAAAATCTTCAGTTTCGGAATCCGTACCGCAATCAAGCCCACCTATTTTAAGGTCTCTACCTCATTTGAGTACAATATCCAGTAGTTTACTTCCAATATCAAGAACAGAGAAATACGAAACAACGCCAGAGAAAAAATCTACATTTTCGGAATCTCAACCGCAATCGAGTACAAGTTATTCAAAATCTGCTCCTCAGTTGAGTACAATATCCAGTAGTTCCTTTCAAATTTCGAGTACAGAAAAGTACGAAACAACTCCTGAGGAAAGGTCTACATTTTCGGCAACTCTTACCCAGTCAAGTACATTATTGGAAACTTTACCTCAGTCACCTACAATATCCAGTAGTTCAATTCAAATTTCCAGTACAGAGGAGGAAGAAATAACTACCGAGGAAAAATCTTCAGTTTCGGAATCTGTACCGCAATCACGCCCACCTATTTCAAAGTCTTTACCTCAATTGAGTACAATTTCCAGTAGTTCAGTTCCAATTCCGAGTACAAAAAAATACGAAACCACTCCAGAGGAAAAATCCAATTTTTCGGAATCTCAACCGCAATCGAGTACAGGTTATTCAAAATCTGCACCTCAGTTGAGTACAATATCCAGTAGTTCCTTTCAAATTTCGAGTACAGAAAAGTACGAAACAACTCCTGAGGAAAGGTCTACATTATCGGAAACTCTTTCCCAGTCAAGTACATTATTGGAATCTTTACCTCAGTCACCTACAAAATCCAGTAGTTCAGTTCGAATTTCCAGTACACAGGAGGAAGAAAGAACTACCGAGGAAAAATCTACAGTTTCGGAATCCGTACCGCAATCAAGCCCACATATTTTAAGGTCTCTACCTCAATTAAGTACAATATCTAGTAGTTTACTTCCAATATCAAGAACAGAGAAATACGAAACAACACCAGAGCAAAAATCTTTATTTTCGGAATCTAAACCGCAGTCGAGTACGGGTTATTCAAAATCTCCTCCACATTTGAGTACAATATCCAGTAGTTCCTTTCAAATTTCGAGTACAGAAAAGTACGAAACCACTCCAGAAGAAATGTCTACATTTTCGGAAACTCTTTCCCAGTCAAGTACATTATTGGAATCTTTACCTCAGCCACCTACAATATCCAGTAGTTCAGTTCGAATTTCCAGTACCGAGGAGGAAGAAAGAACTACCGAGCAAAAATCTACAGTTTGGGAATCCGTACCGCAATCAAGCCCAGCTAGTTCCAAGTCTTTACCTCAATTGAGTACAATTTCCAGTAGTTCAGTTCCACTTCCGAGTACAACAAAATACGAAACTACTCCAGAGGAAAAATCTACATTTTCTCAAACGCAATCGAGTACAAGCCATTCAAAATTTACTCCTCAGTTGATTAAAATATCCAGTAGTTCCCTTCAAATTTCGAGTACAGAAAAGTACGAAACAACTCCTGAGGAAAGGTCTACATTTTCGGAAACTTTTTCCCAGTCAAGTACATTATTGGAATCTTTACCTAAGTCACCTACAATATCCAGTAGTTCAGTTCGAATTTCCAGTACACAGGAGGAAGAAAGAACTACCGAGAAAAAATCTACAGCTTGGGATTCCGTACCGCAATCAAGCCCAGCTAGTTCCAAGTCTTTACCTCAATTGAGTACAATTTCCAGTAGTTCAGTTCCACTTCCGAGTACAACAAAATACGAAACTACTCCAGAGGAAAAATCTACATTTTCTCAACCGCAATCGAGTACAAGCCATTCAAAATGTACTCCTCAGTTGATTAAAATATCCAGTAGTTCCCTTCAAATTTCGAGTACAGAAAAGTACGAAACAACTCCTGAGGAAAGGTCTACACAGGAGGAAAAAAGAACTACCGAGAAAAAATCTACAGTTTGGGAATCCGTACCGCAATCAAGCCCAGCTAGTTCCAAGTCTTTGCCTCAATTGAGTACAATTTCCAGTAGTTCAGTTCCAATTTCGAATACAAAAAAATACGAAACCACTCCAGAGGAAAAATCTAATTTTTCGGAATCTCACCCGCAATCGAGAACAAGTTATTCGAGTTCATTTCAAATTTCGAGTACAGAAAAATACGAAACAACTCCAGAGGAAATGTCTACATTTTCTGAAACTCTTTCCCAGTCAAGTACATTATTGGAAACTTTACCTCAGTCACCTACAATATCCAGTAGTTCAATTCAAATTTCCAGTACAGAGGAGGAAGAAAGAACTACCGAGAAAAAATCTTCAGTTTCGGAATCCGTACCACAATCAAGCCCACCTATTTTAAGGTCTCTACCTCATTTGAGTACAATATCCAGTAGTTTACTTCCAATATCAAGACCAGAGAAATACGAAACAACGCCAGAGAAAAAATCTACATTTTCGGAATCTCAACCGCAATCGAGTACAAGTTATTCAAAATCTGCTCCTCAGTTGAGTACAATATCCAGTAGTTCCTTTCAAATTTCGAGTACAGAAAAGTACGAAACAACTCCTGAGGAAAGGTCTACATTTTCGGCAACTCTTACCCAGTCAAGTACATTATTGGAAACTTTACCTCAGTCACCTACAATATCCAGTAGTTCAATTCAAATTTCCAGTACAGAGGAGGAAGAAAGAACTACCGAGGAAAAATCTTCAGTTTCGAAATCTGTACCGCAATCACGCCCAGCTATTTCAAAGTCTTTACCTCAATTGAGTACAATTTCCAGTAGTTCAGTTCCTATTCCGATTACAAAAAAATACGAAACCACTCCAGAGGAAAAATCCAATTTTTCGGAATCTCAACCGCAATCGAGTACAGGTTATTCAAAATCTGCTCCTCAGTTGAGTACAATATCCAGTAGTTCCTTTCAAATTTCGAGTACAGAAAAGTACGAAACAACTCCTGAGGAAAGGTCTACATTATCGGAAACTCTTTCCCAGTCAAGTACATTATTGGAATCTTTACCTCATTCACCTACAATATCCAGTAGTTCAATTCAAATTTCCCGTACAGTGGAGGAAGAAAGAACTACCGAGAAAAAATCTTCAGTTTCGGAATCCGTACCACAATCAAGCCCACCTATTTTAAGGTCTCTACCTCATTTGAGTACAATATCCAGTAGTTTACTTCCAATATCAAGAACAGAGAAATACGAAACAACGCCAGAGCAAAAATCTACATTTTTGGAATCTCAATCGCAGTCAAGTACAGGTTATTCAAAATCTGCTCCTCAGTTGAGTACAATATCCAGTAGTTTAGTTCAAATTTCGAGTACAGAAAAGTACGAAACAACTCCAGAGGAAAGGTCTACATTTTCGGAAACTCTTTCCCAGTCAAGTACATTATTGGAATCTTTACCTCAGTCACCTACAATACCCAGTAGTTCAATTCAAATTTCCAGTACAGAGGAGGAAGAAAGAACTACGGAGGAAAAATCTTCAGTTTCGGAATCCGTACCGCAATCAAGCCCAGCTAGTTCCAAGTCTTTACCTCAATTGAGTACAATTTCCAGTAGTTCAGTTCCAATTCCGAGTACAAAAAAATACGAAACCACTTCAGAGGAAAAATCTACATTTTCGGAATCTCAACCGCAATCGAGTACAAGTTATTCAAAATCTGCTCCTCAGTTGAGTACAATATCCAGTAGTTCCTTTCAAATTTCGAGTACAGAAAAGTACGAAACAACTCTAGAGGAAAACTCTACAAGTTATTCAAAAGCTCCTCCTCAACTGAGTACAATTTCCAGTAGTTCCTTTCAAATTTCGAGTACAGAAAAGTACCAAACAACTCCAGAGGAAAGGTCTACATTTTCGGCAACTCTTACCCAGTCAAGTACATTATTGGAAACTTTACCTCAGTCACCTACAATATCCAGTAGTTCAATTCAAATTTCCAGTACAGAGGAGGAAGAAAGAACTACCGAGAAAAAATCTTCAGTTTCGGAATCCGTACCACAATCAAGCCCACCTATTTTAAGGTCTCTACCTCATTTGAGTACAATATCCAGTAGTTTACTTCCAATATCAAGACCAGAGAAATACGAAACAACGCCAGAGAAAAAATCTACATTTTCGGAATCTCAACCGCAGTCGAGTACAGGTTATTCAAAATCTCCTCCTCATTTGAGTACAATTTCCAGTAGTTCCTTTCAAATTTCGAGTACAGAAAAGTACGAAACAACTCCAGAGGAAATGTCTACATTTTCTGAAACTCTTTCCCAGTCAAGTACATTATTGGAAACTTTACCTCTGTCACCTACAATATCCAGTAGTTCAATTCAAATTTCCAGTACAGAGGAGGAAGAAAGAACTACCGAGAAAAAATCTTCAGTTTCGGAATCCGTACCACAATCAAGCCCACCTATTTTAAGGTCTCTACCTCATTTGAGTACAATATCCAGTAGTTTACTTCCAATATCAAGACCAGAGAAATACGAAACAACGCCAGAGAAAAAATCTACATTTTCGGAATCTCAACCGCAATCGAGTACAAGTTATTCAAAATCTGCTCCTCAGTTGAGTACAATATCCAGTAGTTCCTTTCAAATTTCGAGTACAGAAAAGTACGAAACAACTCCTGAGGAAAGGTCTACATTTTCGGCAACTCTTACCCAGTCAAGTACATTATTGGAAACTTTACCTCAGTCACCTACAATATCCAGTAGTTCAATTGAAATTTCCAGTACAGAGGAGGAAGAAAGAACTACCGAGGAAAAATCTTCAGTTTCGGAATCTGTACCGCAATCACGCCCAGCTATTTCAAAGTCTTTACCTCAATTGAGTACAATTTCCAGTAGTTCAGTTCCTATTCCGATTACAATAAAATACGAAACCACTCCAGAGGAAAAATCCAATTTTTCGGAATCTCAACCGCAATCGAGTACAGGTTATTCAAAATCTGCTCCTCAGTTGAGTACAATATCCAGTAGTTCCTTTCAAATTTCGAGTACAGAAAAGTACGAAACAACTCCTGAGGAAAGGTCTACATTATCGGAAACTCTTTCCCAGTCAAGTACATTATTGGAATCTTTACCTCAGTCATCTACAATATCCAGTAGTTCAGTTCGAATTTCCAGTACACAGGAGGAAGAAAGAACTACGCAGGAAAAATCTTCAGTTTCGGAATCCGTACCGCAATCAAGCCCACCTATTTTAAGGTCTCTACCTCATTTGAGTACAATATCCAGTAGTTTACTTCCAATATCAAGACCAGAGAAATACGAAACAACGCCAGAGAAAAAATCTACATTTTCGGAATCTCAACCGCAATCGAGTACAAGTTATTCAAAATCTGCTCCTCAGTTGAGTACAATATCCAGTAGTTCCTTTCAAATTTCGAGTACAGAAAAGTACGAAACAACTCCTGAGGAAAGGTCTACATTATCGGAAACTCTTTCCCAGTCAAGTACATTATTGGAATCTTTACCTCAGTCATCTACAATATCCAGTAGTTCAGTTCGAATTTCCAGTACACAGGAGGAAGAAAGAACTACGCAGGAAAAATCTTCAGTTTCGGAATCCGTACCGCAATCAAGCCCACCTATTTTAAGGTCTCTACCTCATTTGAGTACAATATCCAGTAGTTTACTTCCAATATCAAGAACAGAGAAATACGAAACAGCGCCAGAGCAAAAATCTACATTTTTGGAATCTCAATCGCAGTCAAGTACAGGTTATTCAAAATCTGCTCCTCAGTTGAGTACAATATCCAGTAGTTTAGTTCAAATTTCGAGTACAGAAAAGTACGAAACAACTCCAGAGGAAAGGTCTACATTTTCGGAAACTCTTTCCCAGTCAAGTACATTATTGGAATCTTTACCTCAGTCACCTACAATACCCAGTAGTTCAATTCAAATTTCCAGTACAGAGGAGGAAGAAAGAACTACGGAGGAAAAATCTTCAGTTTCGGAATCCGTACCGCAATCAAGCCCACATATTTTAAGGTCTCTACCTCAATTAAGTACAATATCTAGTAGTTTACTTCCAATATCAAGAACAGAGATATACGAATCAACACCAGAGCAAAAATCTACATTTTCGGAATCTAAACCGCAGTCGAGTACAGGTTATTCAAAATCTCCTCCACATTTGAGTACAATATCCAATAGATCCTTTCAAATTTCGAGTACAGAAAAGTATGAAACAACTCCAGAGGAAAGGTCTACATTTTCGGCAACTCTTACCCAGTCAAGTACATTATTGGAATCTTTACCTCAGTCACCCACAATACCCAGTAGTTCAGTTCGAATTTCCAGTACACAGGAGGAAAAAAGAACTACCGAGAAAAAATCTACAGTTTGGGAATCCGTACCGCAATCAAGCCCAGCTAGTTCCAAGTCTTTGCCTCAATTGAGTACAATTTCCAGTAGTTCAGTTCCAATTTCGAGAACAAAAAAATACGAAACCACTCCAAAGGAAAAATCTAATTTTTCGGAATCTCACCCGCAATCGAGTACAAGTTATTCAAGTTCATTTCAAATTTCGAGTACAGAAAAATACGAAACAACTCTAGAGGAAAACTCTACAAGTTATTCAAAAGCTCCTCCTCAATTGAGTACAATTTCCAGTAGTTCCTTTCAAATTTCGAGTACAGAAAAGTACGAAACAACTCCAGAGGAAATGTCTACATTTTCTGAAACTCTTTCCCAGTCAAGTACATTATTGGAATCTTTACCTCAGTCACCTACAATATCCAGTAGTTCAGTTCGAATTTCCAGTACACAGGAGGAAGAAAGAACTACGGAGGAAAAATCTTCAGTTTCGGAATCCGTACCGCAATCAAGCCCACCTATTTTAAGGTCTCTACCTCATTTGAGTACAATATCCAGTAGTTTACTTCCAATATCAAGACCAGAGAAATACGAAACAACGCCAGAGAAAAAATCTACATTTTCGGAATCTCAACCGCAATCGAGTACAAGTTATTCAAAATCTGCTCCTCAGTTGAGTACAATATCCAGTAGTTCCTTTCAAATTTCGAGTACAGAAAAGTACGAAACAACTCCTGAGGAAAGGTCTACATTTTCGGCAACTCTTACCCAGTCAAGTACATTATTGGAAACTTTACCTCAGTCACCTACAATATCCAGTAGTTCAATTCAAATTTCCAGTACAGAGGAGGAAGAAAGAACTACCGAGGAAAAATCTTCAGTTTCGGAATCTGTACCGCAATCACGCCCAGCTATTTCAAAGTCTTTACCTCAATTGAGTACAATTTCCAGTAGTTCAGTTCCTATTCCGATTACAAAAAAATACGAAACCACTCCAGAGGAAAAATCCAATTTTTCGGAACCGCAATCGAGTACAGGTTATTCAAAATCTGCTCCTCAGTTGAGTACAATATCCAGTAGTTCGTTTCAAATTTCGAGTACAGAAAAGTACGAAACAACTCCTGAGGAAAGGTCTACATTATCGGAAACTCTTTCCCAGTCAAGTACATTATTGGAATCTTTACCTCAGTCATCTACAATATCCAGTAGTTCAGTTCGAATTTCCAGTACACAGGAGGAAGAAAGAACTACGCAGGAAAAATCTTCAGTTTCGGAATCCGTACCGCAATCAAGCCCACATATTTTAAGGTCTCTACCTCAATTAAGTACAATATCTAGTAGTTTACTTCCAATATCAAGAACAGAGATATACGAATCAACACCAGAGCAAAAATCTACATTTTCGGAATCTAAACCGCAGTCGAGTACAGGTTATTCAAAATCTCCTCCACTTTTGAGTACAATATCCAGTAGTTCCTTTCAAATTTCGAGTACAGAAAAGTACCAAACAACTCCAGAGGAAAGGTCTACATTTTCAGAAACTCTTTTCCAGTCAAGTACATTATTGGAATCTTTACCTCAGTCACCTACAAAATCCAGTAGTTCAGTTCGAATTTCCAGTACACAGGAGGAAGAAAGAACTACCGAGGAAAAATCTTCAGTTTCGGAATCCGCACCGCAATCAAGCCCATCTATTTTAAGGTCTCTACCTCATTTGAGTACAATATCCAGTAGTTTACTTCCAATATCAAGAACAGAGAAATATGAAACCACTCCAGAGGAAAAATCTACATTTTCGGAATCTCAACCGCAATCGAGTACAAGTTATTCAAAATCTGCTCCTCAGTTGAGTACAATATCCAGTAGTTCCTTTCAAATTTCGAGTACAGAAAAGTACGAAACAACTCCTGAGGAAAGGTCTACATTATCGGAAACTCTTTCCCAGTCAAGTACATTATTGGAATCTTTACCTCAGTCACCTACAAAATCCAGTAGTTCAGTTCGAATTTCCAGTACACAGGAGGAAGAAAGAACTACCGAGGAAAAATCTTCAGTTTCGGAATCCGCACCGCAATCAAGCCCATCTATTTTAAGGTCTCTACCTCATTTGAGTACAATATCCAGTAGTTTACTTCCAATATCAAGAACAGAGAAATATGAAACCACTCCAGAGGAAAAATCTACATTTTCGGAATCTCAACCGCAATCGAGTACAAGTTATTCAAAATCTGCTCCTCAGTTGAGTACAATATCCAGTAGTTCCTTTCAAATTTCCAGTACAGAAAAGTACGAAACAACTCCAGAAGAAATGTCTACATTTTCGGAAACTCTTTCCCAGTCAAGTACATTATTGGAATCTTTACCTCAGTCATCTACAATATCCAGTAGTTCAGTTCAAATTTCCAGTACACAGAAGGAAGAAAGAACTACGGAGGAAAAATCTACAGTTTCGGAATCTGTACCGCAATCAAGCCCAACTAGTTCCAAGTCTTTACCTCAATTGAGTACAGTTTCCAGTAGTTCAGTTCCAATTCCGAGTACAAAAAAATACGAAACCACTTCAGAGGAAAAATCTACAGTTTCTGAATCAGTACCGCAATCAAGCCCAGCTAGTTCCAAGTCTTTACCTCAATTGAGTACAATTTCCAGTAGTTCAGTTCCGAGTACAACAAAATACGAAACTACTCCAGAGGAAAAATCTACATTTTCGGAATCTCAACCGCAATCGAGTACAACTTATTCAAAATCTACTCCTCAGTTTAGTAGAATATCCAGTAGTTCCTTTCAAATTTCGAGTACAGAAAAGTACGAAACAACTCCAGAGGAAAGGTCTATATTTTCAGAAACTACGGAGGAAAAATTTACAGTTTCGGAATCCGTACCCCAATCAAGCCCACATATTTTAAGGTCTCTACCTCAATTTAGTACAATATCTAGTAGTTTACTTCCAATATCAAGAACAGAGAAATACGAAACAACACCAGAGCAAAAATCTTTATTTTCGGAATCTAAACCGCAGTCGAGTACGGGTTATTCAAAATCTCCTCCACATTTGAGTACAATATCCAGTAGCTCCTTTCAAATTTCGAGTACAGAAAAGTACGAAACAACTCCTGAGGAAAGGTCTACATTTTCGGAAACTTTTTCCCAGTCAAGTACATTATTGGAATCTTTACCTCAGTCACCTACAATATCCAGTAGTTCAATTCAAATTTCCAGTACAGAGGAGGAAGAAAGAACTACCGAGAAAAAATCTTCAGTTTCGGAATCCGCACCGCAATCAAGCCCATCTATTTTAAGGTCTCTACCTCATTTGAGTACAATATCCAGTAGTTTACTTCCAATATCAAGAACAGAGAAATATGAAACCACTCCAGAGGAAAAATCTACATTTTCGGAATCTCAACCGCAATCGAGTACAAGTTATTCAAAATCTGCTCCTCAGTTGAGTACAATATCCAGTAGTTTAGTTCAAATTTCGAGTACAGAAAAGTACGAAACAACTCCTGAGGAAAGGTCTACATTTTCGGAAACTTTTTCCCAGTCAAGTACATTATTGGAATCTTTACCTAAGTCACCTACAATATCCAGTAGTTCAGTTCAAGTTTCCAGTACAGAGGAGGAAGAAAGAACTACCGAGAAAAAATCTACAGTTTCGGAATCTGTACGGCAATCAAGCCCACCTATTTTAAGGTCTCTACCTCATTTGAGTACCATATCCAGTAGTTTACTGCCAATATCGAGAACAGAGAAATACGAAACAAAGCCAGAGCAAGAATCTACATTTTTAGAATCTCAATCGCAGTCGAGTACAGGTTATTCAAAATCTACTCCTCAGTCGAGTAAAATATCCAGTAGTTCCTTTCAAATTTCGAGTACGGAAAAGTACGAAACAACTCCTGAGGAAAGGTCTACATTTTCGGAAACTCTTTCCCAGTCAAGTACATTATTGGAATCTTTACCTCAGCCACCTACAATACCCAGTAGTTCAGTTCAAGTTTCCAGTACACAGGAGGAAGAAATAACTACCGGGGAAAAATCTTCAGTTTCGGAATCCGTACCGCAATCAAGCCCAGCTAGTTCAAAGTATTTACCTCAGTTGAGTAAAATATCCAGTAGATCATTTGCAACTCCGAGTACAAAAAAATACGAAACCACTCCAGAGGAAAGGTCCATATTTGCGGAAACTCTTTCCCAGTCAAGTACATTATTGGAATCTTTACCTCAGTCACCTACAATATCCAGTAGTTCAGTTCGAATTTCCAGTACACAGGAGGAAGAAAGAACTACGGAGGAAAAATCTACAGTTTCGGAATCTGTACCGCAATCAAGCCCAGCTAGTTCCAAGTCTTTACCTCAATTGAGTACAATTTCCAGTAGTTCAGTACCAATTCCGAGTACAAAGAAATACGAAACCACTCCAGAGGAAAAATCTACAGTTTTTGAATCAGTACCGCAATCAAGCCCAGCTAGTTCAAAGTCTTTACCTCAATTGAGTACAATTTCCAGTAGTTCAGTTCCACTTCCGAGTACAACAAAATACGAAACTACTCCAGAGGAAAAATCTACATTTTCGGAATCTCCACCGCAATCGAGTACAAGTTATTCAAAATCTCCTCCTCATTTGAGTGCAATATCCAGTAGTTCCTTTCAAATTTTGAGTACAGAAAAGTACGAAACGACTTCTGAGGAAAGGTCTACATTTTCGGAAACTTTCTCCCAGTCAAGTACACTATTGGAATCCTTACCTCAGTCACCTACAATACCCAGTAGTTCAGTTCAAGTTTCCAGTACACAGGAGGAAGAAATAACTACCGAGAAAAAATCTACAGTTTCGGAATCCGTACCGCAATCAAGCCCAGCTAGTTCCAAGTCTTTACCTCAATTGAGTACAATTTCCAGTAGTTCAGTACCAATTCCGAGTACAAAGAAATACGAAACCACTCCAGAGGAAAAATCTACAGTTTTTGAATCAGTACCGCAATCAAGCCCACCTCTTTTAAGGTCTCTACCTCAATTGAGTACAATATCCAGTAGTTTACTTCCAATATCAAGAACAGAGAAATACGAAAAAACGCCAGAGCAAAAATCTACATTTTTGGAATCTCAATCGCAGTCAAGTACAGCTTATTCAAAATCTGCTCCTCAGTTGAGTACAATATCCAGGAGTTCCTTTCAAATTTCGAGTACAGAAAAGTACGAAACAACTCCAGAGGAAAGGTCTACATTTTCGGAAACTCTTTCCCAGTCAAGTACATTATTGGAATCTTTACCTCAGTCACCTACAATACCCAGTAGTTCAGTTCGGATTTCCAGTACAGAGGAGGAAGAAAGAACTACCCAGAAAAAATCTTCAGTTTCAGAATCCGTACCGCAATCAAGCCCACCTATTTTAAGGTCTCTACCTCAATTGAGTACAATATCCAGTAGTTTACTTCCAATATCAAGAACAGAGATATACGAATCAACACCAGAGCAAAAATCTACATTTTCGGAATCTCAATCGCAGTCGAGTACAGGTTATTCAAAATCTCCTCCTCATTTGAGTACAATATCCAGTAGTTCCTTTCAAATTTCGAGTACAGAAAAGTACGAAACAACTCCAGAGGAAATGTCTAAATTTTCGGAAACTCTTTCCCAGTCAATTACATTATTGGAATCTTTACCCCAGTCACCTACAATATCCAGTAGTTCAGTTCGAATTTCCAGTACACAGGAGGAAGAAATAACTAACGAGGAAAAATCTTCAGTTTCGGAATCCGTACCGCAATCAAGCCCACCTCTTTTAAGGTCTCTACCTCAATTGAGTACAATATCCAGTAGTTTACTTCCAATATCAAGAACAGAGATATACGAAACAACACCAGAGCAAAAATCTACATTTTTGGAATCTCAATCGCAGTCGAATACAGGTTATTCAAAATCTCTTCCGCCATTGGATACAATATCCAGTAGTTCCTTTCAAATTTCGAGTACAGAAAAGTACGAAACAACTCCAGAGGAAATGTCTACATTTTCGGAAACTTTTTCCCAGTCAAGTACATTATTGGAATCTTTACCTCAGCCACCTACAATACCCAGTAGTTCAATTCGAATTTCCAGTACAGAGGAGGAAGAAAGAACTACCGAGAAAAAATCTTCAGTTTCGGAATCTGTACCGCAATCAAGCCCAGCTAGTTCCAAGTCTTTACCTCAATTGAGTACAATTTCCAGTAGTTCAGTACCAATTCCGAGTACAAATAAATACGAAACCACTCCAGAGGAAAAATCTACAGTTTTTGAATCAGTACCGCAATCAAGCCCAGCTAGTTCAAAGTCTTTACCTCAATTGAGTACAATTTCCAGTAGTTCAGTTCCACTTCCGAGTACAACAAAATACGAAACTACTCCAGAGGAAAAATCTACATTTTCGGAATCTCCACCGCAATCGAGTACAAGTTATTCAAAATCTCCTCCTCATTTGAGTGCAATATCCAGTAGTTCCTTTCAAATTTTGAGTACAGAAAAGTACGAAACGACTTCTGAGGAAAGGTCTACATTTTCGGAAACTTTCTCCCAGTCAAGTACACTATTGGAATCCTTACCTCAGTCACCTACAAAACCCAGTAGTTCAGTTCAAGTTTCCAGTACACAGGAGGAAGAAATAACTACCGAGAAAAAATCTACAGTTTCGGAATCCGTACCGCAATCAAGCCCAGCTAGTTCCAAGTCTTTACTTCAATTGAGTACAATTTCCAGTAGTTCAGTTCCACTTCCGAGTACAACAAAATACGAAACTACTCCAGAGGAAAAATCTACATTTTCTCAACCGCAATCGAGTACAAGCTATTCAAAATTTACTCCTCAGTTGAGTACAATATCCAGTAGTTCCTTTCAAATTTCGAGTACAGAAAAGTACGAAACAACTCCTGAGGAAAGGTCTACATTTTCGGAAACTTTTTCCCAGTCAAGTACATTATTGGAATCTTTACCTCAGTCACCTACAATACCCAGTAGTTCAGTTCAAGTTTCCAGTACACAGGAGGAAGAAATAACTACCGGGGAAAAATCTTCAGTTTCGGAATCCGTACCGCAATCAAGCCCAGCTAGTTCAAAGTATTTACCTCAGTTGAGTAAAATATCCAGTAGATCATTTGCAACTCCGAGTACAAAAAAATACGAAACCACTCCAGAGGAAAGGTCCACATTTGCGGAAACTCTTTCCCAGTCAAGTACATTATTGGAATCTTTACCTCAGTCACCTACAATATCCAGTAGTTCAGTTCGAATTTCCAGTACACAGGAGGAAGAAAGAACTACGGAGGAAAAATCTACAGTTTCGGAATCTGTACCGCAATCAAGCCCAGCTAGTTCCAAGTCTTTACCTCAATTGAGTACAATTTCCAGTAGTTCAGTACCAATTCCGAGTACAAAGAAATACGAAACCACTCCAGAGGAAAAATCTACAGTTTTTGAATCAGTACCGCAATCAAGCCCAGCTAGTTCAAAGTCTTTACCTCAATTGAGTACAATTTCCAGTAGTTCAGTTCCACTTCCGAGTACAACAAAATACGAAACTACTCCAGAGGAAAAATCTACATTTTCGGAATCTCCACCGCAATCGAGTACAAGTTATTCAAAATCTCCTCCTCATTTGAGTGCAATATCCAGTAGTTCCTTTCAAATTTTGAGTACAGAAAAGTACGAAACGACTTCTGAGGAAAGGTCTACATTTTCGGAAACTTTCTCCCAGTCAAGTACACTATTGGAATCCTTACCTCAGTCACCTACAATACCCAGTAGTTCAGTTCAAGTTTCCAGTACACAGGAGGAAGAAATAACTACCGAGAAAAAATCTACAGTTTCGGAATCCGTACCGCAATCAAGCCCAGCTAGTTCCAAGTCTTTACTTCAATTGAGTACAATTTCCAGTAGTTCAGTTCCACTTCCGAGTACAACAAAATACGAAACTACTCCAGAGGAAAAATCTACATTTTCTCAACCGCAATCGAGTACAAGCTATTCAAAATCTACTCCTCAGTTGAGTACAATATCCAGTAGTTCCTTTCAAATTTCGAGTACAGAAAAGTACGAAACAACTCCTGAGGAAAGGTCTACATTTTCGGAAACTTTTTCCCAGTCAAGTACATTATTGGAATCTTTACCTCAGTCACCTACAATACCCAGTAGTTCAGTTCAAGTTTCCAGTACACAGGAGGAAGAAATAACTACCGGGGAAAAATCTTCAGTTTCGGAATCCGAACCGCAATCAAGCCCAGCTAGTTCAAAGTATTTACCTCAGTTGAGTAAAATATCCAGTAGTTCATTTGCAACTCCGAGTACAAAAAAATACGAAACCACTCCAGAGGAAAGGTCCACATTTGCGGAAACTCTTTCCCAGTCAAGTACATTATTGGAATCTTTACCTCAGTCACCTACAATATCCAGTAGTTCAGTTCGAATTTCCAGTACACAGGAGGAAGAAAGAACTACGGAGGAAAAATCTACAGTTTCGGAATCTGTACCGCAATCAAGCCCAGCTAGTTCCAAGTCTTTACCTCAATTGAGTACAATTTCCAGTAGTTCAGTACCAATTCCGAGTACAAAAAAATACGAAACCACTCCAGAGGAAAAATCTACAGTTTTTGAATCAGTACCGCAATCAAGCCCAGCTAGTTTAAAGTCTTTACCTCAATTGAGTACAATTTCCAGTAGTTCAGTTCCACTTCCGAGTACAACAAAATACGAAACTACTCCAGAGGAAAAATCTACATTTTCCCAACCGCAATTGAGTACAAGTTATTCAAAAGCTACTCCTCAGTTGAGTAAAATATCCAGTAGTTCCTTTCAAATTTCGAGTACAGAAAAGTACGAAACAATTCCTGAGGAAAGGTCTACATTTTCGGAAACTTTTTCCCAGTCAAGTACACTATTGGAATCTTTACCTCAGTCACCTACAATACCCAGTAGTTCAGTTCAAGTTTCCAGTACACAGGAGGAAGAAATAACTACCGAGGAAAAATCTACAGTTTCGGAATCTGTACCGCAATCAAGCCCAGCTAGTTCCAAGTCTTTACCTCAATTGAGTACAATTTCCAGTAGTTCAGTACCAATTCCGAGTACAAAAAAATACGAAACCACTCCAGAGGAAAAATCTACAGTTTTTGAATCAGTACCGCAATCAAGCCCACCTATTTTAAGGTCTCTACCTCATTTGAGTACAATATCCAGTAGTTTACTTCCAATATCAAGAACAGAGATATACGAATCAACACCAGAGCAAAAATCTACATTTTCGGAATCTAAACCGCAGTCTAGTACAGGTTATTCAAAATCTCCTCCACATTTGAGTACAATATCCAGTAGTTCCTTTCAAATTTCGAGTACAGAAAAGTACGAAACAACTTCTGAGGAAAGGTCTACATTTTCGGAAACTTTTTCCCAGTCAAGTACACTATTGGAATCTTTACCTCAGTCACCTACAATACCCAGTAGTTCAGTTCAAGTTTCCAATACACAGGAGGAAGAAATAACTACCGAGGAAAAATCTTCAGTTTCGGAATCCGTACCGCAATCAAGCCCACCTATTTTAAGGTCTCTACCTCAATTGAGTACAATATCCAGTAGTTTACTTCCAATATCAAGAACAGAGATATACGAATCAACACCAGAGCAAAAATCTACATTTTCGGAATCTAAACCGCAGTCTAGTACAGGTTATTCAAAATCTCCTCCACATTTGAGTACAATATCCAGTAGTTCCTTTCAAATTTCGAGTACAGAAAAGTACGAAACAACTTCTGAGGAAAGGTCTACATTTTCGGAAACTTTTTTCCAGTCAAGTAGACTATTGGAATCTTTACCTCAGTCACCTACAATATCCAGTAGTTCAGTTCAAGTTTCCAGTACAGAGGAGGAAGAAAGAACTACGAAGGAAAAATCTACAGGTTCGGAATCCATACCACAATCAAGCCCACCTATTTTAAGGTCTCTACCTCAATTGAGTACAATATCCAGTAGTTTACTTCCAATGTCAAGAACAGAGATATACGAAACAACGTCAGAGCAAAAAACTACATTTTTGGAATCTCAATCGCAGTCGAGTACAGGTTATTCAAAATCTCCTCCTCATTTGAGTACAATATCCAGTAGTTCCTTTCAAATTTCGAGTACAGAAAAGTACGAAACAACTCCAGAGGAAATGTCTACATTTTCGGAAACTCTTTCCCAGTCAATTACATTATTGGAATCTTTACCCCAGTCACCTACAATATCCAGTAGTTCAGTTCGAATTTCCAGTACACAGGAGGAAGAAATAACTACCGAGGAAAAATCTTCAGTTTCTTCAGCTAGTTCAAAGTCTTTACCTCAATTGAGTACAATTTCCAGTAGTTCAGTCCCAATTCCGAGTACAAAAAAATACGAAACTACTTCAGAGGAAAAATCTACAGTTTTTGAATCAGTACCGCAATCAAGCCCAGCTAGTTCAAAGTCTTTACCTCAATTGAGTACAATTTCCAGTAGTTCAGTTCCACTTCCGAGTACAACAAAATACGAAACTACTTCAGAGGAAAAATCTACATTTCCTCAATCGCAATCGAGTACAAGTTATTCAAAATCTCCTCCACATTTGAGTACAATATCCAGTAGTTCCTTTCAAATTTCGAGTATAGAAAAGTACGAAACAACTCCAGAGGAAAGGTCTACATTTTCGGAAACTCTTTCCCAGTCAAGTACACTATTGGAATCTTTACCTCAGTCACCTACAATACCCAGTAGTTCAGTTCAAGTTTCCAGTACACAGGAGGAAGAAATAACTACCAAGGAAAAATCTTCAGTTTCGGAATCCGTACCGCAATCAAGCCCGCCTATTTTAAGGTCTCTACCTCAATTGAGTACAATATCCAGTAGTTTACTTCCAATATCAAGAACAGAGATATACGAATCAACACCAGAGCAAAAATCTACATTTTCGGAATCTCAATCGCAGTCGAGTACAGGTTATTCAAAATCTCCTCCACATTTGAGTACAATATCCAGTAGTTCCTTTCAAATTTCGAGTACAGAAAAGTACGAAACAACTCCAGAGGAAATGTCTACATTTTCGGAAACTTTTTCCCAGTCAAGTACATTATTGGAATCTTTACCTCAGTCACCTACAATATCCAGTATTTCAGTTCGAATTTCCAGTACACAGGAGGAAGAAATACCTACCGAGGAAAAATCTTCAGTTTCGGAATCCGTACCGCAATCAAACCCACCTATTTTAAGGTCTCTACCTCAATTGAGTACAATATCCAGTAGTTTACTTCCAATATCAAGAACAGAGATATACGAATCAACACCAGAGCAAAAATCTTCATTTTCGGAATCTAAACCGCAATCAAGTACAAGTTATTCAAAATCTTCCCCTCAGTTGAGTAAAATATCCAGTAGTTCCTTTCAAATTTCGAGTACAGAAAAGTACGAAACAACTCCAGAGGAAATGTCTACATTTTCGGAAACTTTTTCCCAGTCAAGTCCACTATTGGAATCTTTACCTCAGTCACCTACAATACCCAGTAGTTCAGTTCAAGTTTCCAATACACAGGAGGAAGAAATAACTACCGAGGAAAAATCTTCAGTTTCGGAATCCGTACCGCAATCAAGCCCACCTATTTTAAGGTCTCTACCTCAATTGAGTACAATATCCAGTAGTTTACTTCCAATATCAAGAACAGAGATATACGAATCAACACCAGAGCAAAAATCTACATTTTCGGAATCTAAACCGCAGTCTAGTACAGGTTATTCAAAATCTCCTCCACATTTGAGTACAATATCCAGTAGTTCCTTTCAAATTTCGAGTACAGAAAAGTACGAAACAACTCCAGAGGAAATGTCTAAATTTTCGGAAACTCTTTCCCAGTCAATTACATTATTGGAATCTTTACCCCAGTCACCTACAATATCCAGTAGTTCAGTTCGAATTTCCAGTACACAGGAGGAAGAAATAACTACCGAGGAAAAATCTTCAGTTTCTTCAGCTAGTTCAAAGTCTTTACCTCAATTGAGTACAATTTCCAGTAGTTCAGTTCCAATTCCGAGTACAAAAAAATACGAAACTACTTCAGAGGAAAAATCTACAGTTTTTGAATCAGTACCGCAATCAAGCCCAGCTAGTTCAAAGTCTTTACCTCAATTGAGTACAATTTCCAGTAGTTCAGTTCCACTTCCGAGTACAACAAAATACGAAACTACTTCAGAGGAAAAATCTACATTTTCTCAACCGCAATCGAGTACAAGTTATTCAAAATCTCCTCCACATTTGAGTACAATATCCAGTAGTTCCTTTCAAATTTCGAGTACAGAAAAGTACGAAACAACTCCAGAGGAAAGGTCTACATTTTCGGAAACTCTTTCCCAGTCAAGTACACTATTGGAATCTTTACCTCAGTCACCTACAATACCCAGTAGTTCAGTTCAAGTTTCCAGTACACAGGAGGAAGAAATAACTACCAAGGAAAAATCTTCAGTTTCGGAATCCGTACCGCAATCAAGCCCGCCTATTTTAAGGTCTCTACCTCAATTGAGTACAATATCCAGTAGTTTACTTCCAATATCAAGAACAGAGATATACGAAACAACACCAGAGCAAAAATATACATTTTTGGAATCTCAATCGCAGTCGAGTACAGGTTATTCAAAATCTCCTCCTCATTTGAGTACAATATCCAGTAGTTCCTTTCAAATTTCGAGTACAGAAAAGTACGAAACAACTCCAGAGGAAATGTCTACATTTTCGGAAACTTTTTCCCAGTCAAGTACATTATTGGAATCTTTACCTCAGCCACCTACAATATCCAGTAGTTCAGTTCAAGTTTCCAGTACAGAGGAGGAAGAAAGAGCTACGGAGGAAAAATCTACAGTTTCGGAATCCGTACCGCAATCAAGCCCGCCTATTTCAAGGTCTCTACCTCAATCGAGTACAATATCCAGTAGTTTACTTCCAATATCAAGAACAGAGATATACGAAACAACGCAAGAACAAAAAACTACATTTTTGGAATCTCAATCGCAGTCGAGTACAGGTTATTCAAAATCTCCTCCTCATTTGAGTACAATATCTAGTAAATCCTTTCAAATTTCGAGTACAGAAAAGTACGAAACGACTTCTGAGGAAAGGTCTACATTTTCGGAAACTTTCTCCCAGTCAAGTACACTATTGGAATCCTTACCTCAGTCACCTACAATACCCAGTAGTTCAGTTCAAGTTTCCAGTACACAGGAGGAAGAAATAACTACCGAGAAAAAATCTACAGTTTCGGAATCCGTACCGCAATCAAGCCCAGCTAGTTCCAAGTCTTTACTTCAATTGAGTACAATTTCCAGTAGTTCAGTTCCACTTCCGAGTACAACAAAATACGAAACTACTCCAGAGGAAAAATCTACATTTTCTCAACCGCAATCGAGTACAAGCTATTCAAAATCTACTCCTCATTTGAGTACAATATCCAGTAGTTCCTTTCAAATTTCGAGTACAGAAAAGTACGAAACAACTCCTGAGGAAAGGTCGACATTTTCGGAAACTTTTTCCCAGGCAAGTACATTATTGGAATCTTTACCTCAGCCACCTACAATATCCAGTAGTTCAGTTCAAGTTTCCAGTACAGAGGAGGAAGAAAGAACTACGGAGGAAAAATCTACAGTTTCGGAATCCGTACCGCAATCAAGACCGCCTATTTTAAGGTCTCTACCTCAATTGAGTACAATATCCAGTAGTTTACTTCCAATATCAAGAACAGAGATATACGAAACAACGCCAGAGCAAAAAACTACATTTTTGGAATATCAATCGCAGTCGAGTACAGGTTATTCAAAATCTCCTCCTCATTTGAGTACAATATCCAGTAGTTCCTTTCAAATTTCGAGTACAGAAAAGTACGAAACAACTTCTGAGGAAAGATCTACATTTTCGGAAACTTTTTCCCAGTCAAGTACATTATTGGAATCTTTACCTAAGTCACCTACAATAGCTAGTAGTTCAGTTCAAGTTTCTATTACACAGGAGGAAGAAATAACTACCGAGGAAAAATCTTCAGTTTCGGAATCCGTACCGCAATCAAGCCCGCCTATTTTAAAGTCTCTACCTCAATTGAGTACAATATCCAGTAGTTTACTTCCAATATCAAGAACAGAGATATACGAATCAACGCCAGAGCAAAAAACTACATTTTTGGAATCTCAACCGCAGTCGAGTACAGGTTATTCAAAATCTCCTCCTCTTTTGAGTACAATATCCAGTAGTTCCTTTCAAATTTCGAGTACAGAAAAGTACGAAACAACTCCAGAGGAAATGTCTAAATTTTCGGAAACTCTTTCCCAGTCAATTACATTATTGGAATCTTTACCCCAGTCACCTACAATATCCAGTAGTTCAGTTCGAATTTCCAGTACACAGGAGGAAGAAATAACTAACGAGGAAAAATCTTCAGTTTCAAAATCCGTACCGCAATCAAGACCGCCTATTTTAAGGTCTCTACCTCATTTGAGTACAATATCCAGTAGTTTACTTCCAATATCAAGAACAGAGATATACGAAACAACGCCAGAGCAAAAAACTACATTTTTGGAATCTCAATCGCAGTCGAGTACAGGTTATTCAAAATCTACTCCTCAGTCGAGTAAAATATCCAGTAGTTCCTTTCAAATTTCGAGTACAGAAAAGTACGAAACAACTCCTGAGGAAAGGTCTACATTTTCGGAAACTTTTTCCCAGTCAAGTACACTATTGGAATCTTTACCTCAGCCACCTACAATATCCAGTAGTTCAGTTCAAGTTTCTATTACACAGGAGGAAGAAATAACTACCGAGGAAAAATCTTCAGTTTCGGAATCCGTACTGCAATCAAGCCCACCTATTTTAAGGTCTCTACCTCAATTGAGTACAATATCCAGTAGTTTACTTCCAATATCAAGAACAGAGATATACGAATCAACACCAGAGCAAAAATCTACATTTTCGGAATCTCAATCGCAGTCGAGTACAGGTTATTCAAAATCTCCTCCTTATTTGAGTACAATATCCAGTAGTTCCTTTCAAATTTCGAGTACAGAAAAGTACGAAACAACTCCTGAGGAAAGGTCTACATTTTCGGAAACTTTTTCCCAGTCAAGTACATTATTGGAATCTTTACCTCAGTCACCTACAATAGCTAGTAGTTCAGTTCAAGTTTCCAGTACACAGGAGGAAGAAATAACTACCGAGGAAAAATCTTCAGTTTCGGAATCCGTACCGCAATCAAGCCCACCTATTTTAAGGTCTCTACCTCAATTGAGTACAATATCCAGTAGTTTACTTCCAATATCAAGAACAGAGATATACGAATCAACACCAGAGCAAAAATCTACATTTTCGGAATCTCAATCGCAGTCGAGTACAGGTTATTCAAAATCTCCTCCTCATTTGAGTACAATATCCAGTAGTTCCTTTCAAATTTCGAGTACAGAAAAGTACGAAACAACTCCAGAGGAAATGTCTACATTTTCGGAAACTTTTTCCCAGTCAAGTACACTATTGGAATCTTTACCTCAGTCACCTACAATACCCAGTAGTTCAGTTCAAGTTTCCAGTACACAGGAGGAAGAAATAACTACCGAGGAAAAATCTTCAGTTTCGGAATCCGTACCGCAATCAAGCCCACCTATTTTAAGGTCTCTACCTCAATTGAGTACAATATCCAGTAGTTTACTTCCAATATCAAGAACAGAGATATACGAATCAACACCAGAGCAAAAATCTACATTTTCGGAATCTCAATCGCAGTCGAGTACAGGTTATTCAAAATCTCCTCCTCATTTGAGTACAATATCCAGTAGTTCCTTTCAAATTTCGAGTACAGAAAAGTACGAAACAACTCCAGAGGAAATGTCTAAATTTTCGGAAACTCTTTCCCAGTCAATTACATTATTGGAATCTTTACCCCAGTCACCTACAATATCCAGTAGTTCAGTTCGAATTTCCAGTACACAGGAGGAAGAAATAACTAACGAGGAAAAATCTTCAGTTTCGGAATCCGTACCGCAATCAAGCCCACCTCTTTTAAGGTCTCTACCTCAATTGAGTACAATATCCAGTAGTTTACTTCCAATATCTAGAACAGAGATATACGAAACAACACCAGAGCAAAAATCTACATTTTTGGAATCTCAATCGCAGTCGAATACAGGTTATTCAAAATCTCTTCCGCCATTGGATACAATATCCAGTAGTTCCTTTCAAATTTCGAGTACAGAAAAGTACGAAACAACTCCAGAGGAAATGTCTACATTTTCGGAAACTTTTTCCCAGTCAAGTACACTATTGGAATCTTTACCTCAGTCACCTACAATACCCAGTAGTTCAGTTCAAGTTTCCAGTACACAGGAGGAAGAAATAACTACCGAGGAAAAATCTTCAGTTTCGGAATCCGTACCGCAATCAAGCCCACCTATTTTAAGGTCTCTACCTCAATTGAGTACAATATCCAGTAGTTTACTTCCAATATCAAAAACAGAGATATACGAATCAACACCAGAGCAAAAATCTACATTTTCGGAATCTCAATCGCAGTCGAGTACAGGTTATTCAAAATCTCCTCCTCATTTGAGTACAATATCCAGTAGTTCCTTTCAAATTTCGAGTACAGAAAAGTACGAAACAACTCCAGAGGAAATGTCTACATTTTCGGAAACTTTTTCCCAGTCAAGTACACTATTGGAATCTTTACCTCAGTCACCTACAATACCCAGTAGTTCAGTTCAAGTTTCCAGTACACAGGAGGAAGAAATAACTACCGAGGAAAAATCTTCAGTTTCGGAATCCGTACCGCAATCAAGCCCACCTATTTTAAGGTCTCTACCTCAATTGAGTACAATATCCAGTAGTTTACTTCCAATATCAAGAACAGAGATATACGAATCAACACCAGAGCAAAAATCTACATTTTCGGAATCTCAATCGCAGTCGAGTACAGGTTATTCAAAATCTCCTCCTCATTTGAGTACAATATCCAGTAGTTCCTTTCAAATTTCGAGTACAGAAAAGTACGAAACAACTCCAGAGGAAATGTCTAAATTTTCGGAAACTCTTTCCCAGTCAATTACATTATTGGAATCTTTACCCCAGTCACCTACAATATCCAGTAGTTCAGTTCGAATTTCCAGTACACAGGAGGAAGAAATAACTAACGAGGAAAAATCTTCAGTTTCGGAATCCGTACCGCAATCAAGCCCACCTCTTTTAAGGTCTCTACCTCAATTGAGTACAATATCCAGTAGTTTACTTCCAATATCAAGAACAGAGATATACGAAACAACACCAGAGCAAAAATCTACATTTTTGGAATCTCAATCGCAGTCGAATACAGGTTATTCAAAATCTCTTCCGCCATTGGATACAATATCCAGTAGTTCCTTTCAAATTTCGAGTACAGAAAAGTACGAAACAACTCCAGAGGAAATGTCTACATTTTCGGAAACTTTTTCCCAGTCAAGTACATTATTGGAATCTTTACCTCAGCCACCTACAATACCCAGTAGTTCAATTCGAATTTCCAGTACAGAGGAGGAAGAAAGAACTACCGAGAAAAAATCTTCAGTTTCGGAATCTGTACCGCAATCAAGCCCAGCTAGTTCCAAGTCTTTACCTCAATTGAGTACAATTTCCAGTAGTTCAGTACCAATTCCGAGTACAAATAAATACGAAACCACTCCAGAGGAAAAATCTACAGTTTTTGAATCAGTACCGCAATCAAGCCCAGCTAGTTCAAAGTCTTTACCTCAATTGAGTACAATTTCCAGTAGTTCAGTTCCACTTCCGAGTACAACAAAATACGAAACTACTCCAGAGGAAAAATCTACATTTTCGGAATCTCCACCGCAATCGAGTACAAGTTATTCAAAATCTCCTCCTCATTTGAGTGCAATATCCAGTAGTTCCTTTCAAATTTTGAGTACAGAAAAGTACGAAACGACTTCTGAGGAAAGGTCTACATTTTCGGAAACTTTCTCCCAGTCAAGTACACTATTGGAATCCTTACCTCAGTCACCTACAATACCCAGTAGTTCAGTTCAAGTTTCCAGTACACAGGAGGAAGAAATAACTACCGAGAAAAAATCTACAGTTTCGGAATCCGTACCGCAATCAAGCCCAGCTAGTTCCAAGTCTTTACTTCAATTGAGTACAATTTCCAGTAGTTCAGTTCCACTTCCGAGTACAACAAAATACGAAACTACTCCAGAGGAAAAATCTACATTTTCTCAACCGCAATCGAGTACAAGCTATTCAAAATCTACTCCTCAGTTGAGTACAATATCCAGTAGTTCCTTTCAAATTTCGAGTACAGAAAAGTACGAAACAACTCCTGAGGAAAGGTCTACATTTTCGGAAACTTTTTCCCAGTCAAGTACATTATTGGAATCTTTACCTCAGTCACCTACAATACCCAGTAGTTCAGTTCAAGTTTCCAGTACACAGGAGGAAGAAATAACTACCGGGGAAAAATCTTCAGTTTCGGAATCCGTACCGCAATCAAGCCCGCCTATTTTAAAGTCTCTACCTCAATTGAGTACAATATCCAGTAGTTTACTTCCAATATCAAGAACAGAGATATACGAATCAACGCCAGAGCAAAAAACTACATTTTTGGAATCTCAACCGCAGTCGAGTACAGGTTATTCAAAATCTCCTCCTCATTTGAGTACAATATCCAGTAGTTCCTTTCAATTTTCGAGTACAGAAAAGTACGAAACAACTCCAGAGGAAATGTCTAAATTTTCGGAAACTCTTTCCCAGTCAATTACATTATTGGAATCTTTACCCCAGTCACCTACAATATCCAGTAGTTCAGTTCGAATTTCCAGTACACAGGAGGAAGAAATAACTAACGAGGAAAAATCTTCAGTTTCAAAATCCGTACCGCAATCAAGACCGCCTATTTTAAGGTCTCTACCTCATTTGAGTACAATATCCAGTAGTTTACTTCCAATATCAAGAACAGAGATATACGAAACAACGCCAGAGCAAAAAACTACATTTTTGGAATCTCAATCGCAGTCGAGTACAGGTTATTCAAAATCTACTCCTCAGTCGAGTAAAATATCCAGTAGTTCCTTTCAAATTTCGAGTACAGAAAAGTACGAAACAACTCCTGAGGAAAGGTCTACATTTTCGGAAACTTTTTCCCAGTCAAGTACACTATTGGAATCTTTACCTCAGCCACCTACAATATCCAGTAGTTCAGTTCAAGTTTCTATTACACAGGAGGAAGAAATAACTACCGAGGAAAAATCTTCAGTTTCGGAATCCGTACTGCAATCAAGCCCACCTATTTTAAGGTCTCTACCTCAATTGAGTACAATATCCAGTAGTTTACTTCCAATATCAAGAACAGAGATATACGAATCAATACCAGAGCAAAAATCTACATTTTCGGAATCTCAATCGCAGTCGAGTACAGGTTATTCAAAATCTCCTCCTCATTTGAGTACAATATCCAGTAGTTCCTTTCAAATTTCGAGTACAGAAAAGTACGAAACAACTCCTGAGGAAAGGTCTACATTTTCGGAAACTTTTTCCCAGTCAAGTACATTATTGGAATCTTTACCTCAGTCACCTACAATAGCTAGTAGTTCAGTTCAAGTTTCCAGTACACAGGAGGAAGAAATAACTACCGAGGAAAAATCTTCAGTTTCGGAATCCGTACCGCAATCAAGCCCACCTATTTTAAGGTCTCTACCTCAATTGAGTACAATATCCAGTAGTTTACTTCCAATATCAAGAACAGAGATATACGAATCAACACCAGAGCAAAAATCTACATTTTCGGAATCTCAATCGCAGTCGAGTACAGGTTATTCAAAATCTCCTCCTCATTTGAGTACAATATCCAGTAGTTCCTTTCAAATTTCGAGTACAGAAAAGTACGAAACAACTCCAGAGGAAATGTCTACATTTTCGGAAACTTTTTCCCAGTCAAGTACACTATTGGAATCTTTACCTCAGTCACCTACAATACCCAGTAGTTCAGTTCAAGTTTCCAGTACACAGGAGGAAGAAATAACTACCGAGGAAAAATCTTCAGTTTCGGAATCCGTACCGCAATCAAGCCCACCTATTTTAAGGTCTCTACCTCAATTGAGTACAATATCCAGTAGTTTACTTCCAATATCAAGAACAGAGATATACGAATCAACACCAGAGCAAAAATCTACATTTTCGGAATCTCAATCGCAGTCGAGTACAGGTTATTCAAAATCTCCTCCTCATTTGAGTACAATATCCAGTAGTTCCTTTCAAATTTCGAGTACAGAAAAGTACGAAACAACTCCAGAGGAAATGTCTACATTTTCGGAAACTTTTTCCCAGTCAAGTACACTATTGGAATCTTTACCTAAGTCACCTACAATACCCAGTAGTTCAGTTCAAGTTTCCAGTACACAGGAGGAAGAAATAACTACCGAGGAAAAATCTTCAGTTTCGGAATCCGTACCGCAATCAAGCCCACCTATTTTAAGGTCTCTACCTCAATTGAGTACAATATCCAGTAGTTTACTTTCAATATCAAGAACAGAGATATACGAATCAACACCAGAGCAAAAGTCTACATTTTCGGAATCTCAATCGCAGTCGAGTACAGGTTATTCAAAATCTCCTCCTCATTTGAGTACAATATCCAGTAGTTCCTTTCAAATTTCGAGTACAGAAAAGTACGAAACAACTCCAGAGGAAATGTCTACATTTTCGGAAACTTTTTCCCAGTCAAGTACACTATTGGAATCTTTACCTCAGTCACCTACAATACCCAGTAGTTCAGTTCAAGTTTCCAGTACACAGGAGGAAGAAATAACTACCGAGGAAAAATCTTCAGTATCGGAATCCGTACCGCAATCAAGCCCACCTATTTTAAGGTCTCTACCTCAATTGAGTACAATATCCAGTAGTTTACTTCCAATATCAAGAACAGAGATATACGAAACAACACCAGAGCAAAAATCTACATTTTTAGAATCTCAATCGCAGTCGAGTACAGGTTATTCAAAATCTACTCCTCAGTCGAGTAAAATATCCAGTAGTTCCTTTCAAATTTCGAGTACAGAAAAGTACGAAACAACTCCTGAGGAAAGGTCTACATTTTCGGAAACTTTTTCCCAGTCAAGTACACTATTGGAATCTTTACCTCAGCCACCTACAATACCCAGTAGTTCAGTTCAAGTTTCCAGTACACAGGAGGAAGAAATAACTACCGAGGAAAAATCTTCAGTTTCAGAATCCGTACCGCAATCAAGCCCACCTATTTTAAGGTCTCTACCTCAATTGAGTACAATATCCAGTAGTTTACTTCCAATATCAAGAACAGAGATATACGAAACAACACCAGAGCAAAAATCTACATTTTTAGAATCTCAATCGCAGTCGAGAACAGGTTATTCAAAATCTACTCAGTCGAGTAAAATATCCAGTAGTTCCTTTCAAATTTCGAGTACAGAAAAGTACGAAACAACTCCAGAGGAAAGGTCTACATTTTCGGAAACTCTTTCCCAGTCAAGTACATTATTGGAATCTTTACCTCAGCCACCTACAATATCCAGTAGTTCAGTTCAAGTTTCCAGTACAGAGGAGGAAGAAAGAACTACGGAGGAAAAATCTACAGTTTCGGAATCCGTACCGCAATCAAGCCCTCCTATTTTAAGTACAATATCCAGTAGTTTACTTCCAATATCAAGAACAGAGATATACGAAACAACGCCAGAGCAAAAAACTACATTTTTGGAATCTCAATCGCAGTCGAGTACAGGTTATTCAAAATCTCCTCCACATTTGAGTACAATATCCAGTAGTTCCTTTCAAATTTCGAGTACAGAAAAGTACGAAACAACTCCTGAGGAAAGGTCTACATTTTCGGAAACTTTTTCCCAGTCAAGTACATTATTGGAATCTTTACCTAAGTCACCTACAATAGCTAGTAGTTCAGTTCAAGTTTCCAGTACACAGGAGGAAGAAATAACTACCGAGGAAATATCTTCAGTTTCGGAATCCGTACCGCAATCAAGCCCACCTATTTTAAGGTCTCTTCCTCATTTGAGTACAATATCCAGTAGTTTACTTCCAATATCAAGAACAGAGAAATACGAAATAACGCCAGAGCAAAAATCTACATTTTTAGAATCTCAATCGCAGTCGAGTACAGGTTATTCAAAATCTACTCCTCAGTCGAGTAAAATATCCAGTAGTTCCTTTCAAATTTCGAGTACAGAAAAGTACGAAACAACTTCAGAGAAAAGGTCTACATTTTCGGAAACTCTTTCCCAGTCAAGTACATTATTGGAATCTTTACCTCAGCCACCTACAATATCCAGTAGTTCAGTTCAAGTTTCCAGTACAGAGGAGGAAGAAAGAGCTACGGAGGAAAAATCTACAGTTTCGGAATCCGTACCGCAATCAAGCCCGCCTATTTCAAGGTCTCTACCTCAATCGAGTACAATATCCAGTAGTTTACTTCCAATATCAAGAACAGAGATATACGAAACAACGCAAGAACAAAAAACTACATTTTTGGAATCTCAATCGCAGTCGAGTACAGGTTATTCAAAATCTCCTCCTCATTTGAGTACAATATCTAGTAAATCCTTTCAAATTTCGAGTACAGAAAAGTACGAAACAACTTCAGAGGAAAGGTCAACATTTTCGGAAACTCTTTCCCAGTCAAGTACATTATTGGAATCTTTACCTAAGTCACCTACAATACCCAGTAGTTCAGTTCAAGTTTCCAGTACACAGGAGGAAGAAATAACTACCGAGGAAAAATCTTCAGTATCGGAATCCGTACCGCAATCAAGCCCACCTATTTTAAGGTCTCTACCTCAATTGAGTACAATATCCAGTAGTTTACTTCCAATATCAAGAACAGAGATATACGAAACAACACCAGAGCAAAAATCTACATTTTTAGAATCTCAATCGCAGTCGAGTACAGGTTATTCAAAATCTCCTCCTCATTTGAGTACAATATCCAGTAGTTCCTTTCAAATTTCGAGTACAGAAAAGCACGAAACAACTCCTGAGGAAAGGTCTACATTTTCGGAAACTTTTTCCCAGTCAAGTACACTATTGGAATCTTTACCTCAGCCACCTACAATACCCAGTAGTTCAGTTCAAGTTTCCAGTACACAGGAGGAAGAAATAACTACCGAGGAAAAATCTTCAGTTTCAGAATCCGTACCGCAATCAAGCCCACCTATTTTAAGGTCTCTACCTCAATTGAGTACAATATCCAGTAGTTTACTTCCAATATCAAGAACAGAGATATACGAAACAACACCAGAGCAAAAATCTACATTTTTAGAATCTCAATCGCAGTCGAGAACAGGTTATTCAAAATCTACTCAGTCGAGTAAAATATCCAGTAGTTCCTTTCAAATTTCGAGTACAGAAAAGTACGAAACAACTCCAGAGGAAAGGTCTACATTTTCGGAAACTCTTTCCCAGTCAAGTACATTATTGGAATCTTTACCTCAGCCACCTACAATATCCAGTAGTTCAGTTCAAGTTTCCAGTACAGAGGAGGAAGAAAGAACTACGGAGGAAAAATCTACAGTTTCGGAATCCGTACCGCAATCAAGCCCTCCTATTTTAAGTACAATATCCAGTAGTTTACTTCCAATATCAAGAACAGAGATATACGAAACAACGCCAGAGCAAAAAACTACATTTTTGGAATCTCAATCGCAGTCGAGTACAGGTTATTCAAAATCTCCTCCACATTTGAGTACAATATCCAGTAGTTCCTTTCAAATTTCGAGTACAGAAAAGTACGAAACAACTCCTGAGGAAAGGTCTACATTTTCGGAAACTTTTTCCCAGTCAAGTACATTATTGGAATCTTTACCTAAGTCACCTACAATAGCTAGTAGTTCAGTTCAAGTTTCCAGTACACAGGAGGAAGAAATAACTACCGAGGAAATATCTTCAGTTTCGGAATCCGTACCGCAATCAAGCCCACCTATTTTAAGGTCTCTACCTCATTTGAGTACAATATCCAGTAGTTTACTTCCAATATCAAGAACAGAGAAATACGAAATAACGCCAGAGCAAAAATCTACATTTTTAGAATCTCAATCGCAGTCGAGTACAGGTTATTCAAAATCTACTCCTCAGTCGAGTAAAATATCCAGTAGTTCCTTTCAAATTTCGAGTACAGAAAAGTACGAAACAACTTCAGAGAAAAGGTCTACATTTTCGGAAACTCTTTCCCAGTCAAGTACATTATTGGAATCTTTACCTCAGCCACCTACAATATCCAGTAGTTCAGTTCAAGTTTCCAGTACAGAGGAGGAAGAAAGAGCTACGGAGGAAAAATCTACAGTTTCGGAATCCGTACCGCAATCAAGCCCGCCTATTTCAAGGTCTCTACCTCAATCGAGTACAATATCCAGTAGTTTACTTCCAATATCAAGAACAGAGATATACGAAACAACGCAAGAACAAAAAACTACATTTTTGGAATCTCAATCGCAGTCGAGTACAGGTTATTCAAAATCTCCTCCTCATTTGAGTACAATATCTAGTAAATCCTTTCAAATTTCGAGTACAGAAAAGTACGAAACAACTTCAGAGGAAAGGTCAACATTTTCGGAAACTCTTTCCCAGTCAAGTACATTATTGGAATCTTTACCTAAGTCACCTACAATAGCTAGTAGTTCAGTTCAAGTTTCCAGTACAGAGGAGGAAGAAAAAACTACCGAGGAAATATCTTCAGTTTCGGAATCCGTACCGCAATCAAGCCCACCTATTTTAAGGTCTCTACCTCATTTGAGTACAATATCCAGTAGTTTACTTCCAATATCAAGAACAGAGAAATACGAAACAGCGCCAGAGCAAAAATCTACATTTTTGGAATCTCAATCGCAGTCCAGTACAAGTTATTCAAAATCTACTCCTCAGTCGAGTAAAATATCCAGTAGTTCCTTTCAAATTTCGAGTACAGAAAAGTACGAAACAACTCCTGAGGAAAGGTCTACATTTTCGGAAACTTTTTCCCAGTCAAGTACACTATTGGAATCTTTACCTCAGCCACCTACAATACCCAGTAGTTCAGTTCAAGTTTCCAGTACACAGGAGGAAGAAATAACTACCGAGGAAAAATCTTCAGTTTCAGAATCCGTACCGCAATCAAGCCCACCTATTTTAAGGTCTCTACCTCAATTGAGTACAATATCCAGTAGTTTACTTCCAATATCAAGAACAGAGATATACGAAACAACACCAGAGCAAAAATCTACATTTTTAGAATCTCAATCGCAGTCGAGAACAGGTTATTCAAAATCTACTCAGTCGAGTAAAATATCCAGTAGTTCCTTTCAAATTTCGAGTACAGAAAAGTACGAAACAACTCCAGAGGAAAGGTCTACATTTTCGGAAACTCTTTCCCAGTCAAGTACATTATTGGAATCTTTACCTCAGCCACCTACAATATCCAGTAGTTCAGTTCAAGTTTCCAGTACAGAGGAGGAAGAAAGAACTACCGAGGAAAAATCTACAGTTTCGGAATCCGTACCGCAATCAAGCCCACCTATTTTAAGTACAATATCCAGTAGTTTACTTCCAATATCAAGAACAGAGATATACGAAACAACGCCAGAGCAAAAAACTACATTTTTGGAATCTCAATCGCAGTCGAGTACAGGTTATTCAAAATCTCCTCCACATTTGAGTACAATATCCAGTAGTTCCTTTCAAATTTCGAGTACAGAAAAGTACGAAACAACTCCTGAGGAAAGGTCTACATTTTCGGAAACTTTTTCCCAGTCAAGTACATTATTGGAATCTTTACCTAAGTCACCTACAATAGCTAGTAGTTCAGTTCAAGTTTCCAGTACACAGGAGGAAGAAATAACTACCGAGGAAATATCTTCAGTTTCGGAATCCGTACCGCAATCAAGCCCACCTATTTTAAGGTCTCTACCTCATTTGAGTACAATATCCAGTAGTTTACTTCCAATATCAAGAACAGAGAAATACGAAATAACGCCAGAGCAAAAATCTACATTTTTAGAATCTCAATCGCAGTCGAGTACAGGTTATTCAAAATCTACTCCTCAGTCGAGTAAAATATCCAGTAGTTCCTTTCAAATTTCGAGTACAGAAAAGTACGAAACAACTTCAGAGAAAAGGTCTACATTTTCGGAAACTCTTTCCCAGTCAAGTACATTATTGGAATCTTTACCTCAGCCACCTACAATATCCAGTAGTTCAGTTCAAGTTTCCAGTACAGAGGAGGAAGAAAGAGCTACGGAGGAAAAATCTACAGTTTCGGAATCCGTACCGCAATCAAGCCCGCCTATTTCAAGGTCTCTACCTCAATCGAGTACAATATCCAGTAGTTTACTTCCAATATCAAGAACAGAGATATACGAAACAACGCAAGAACAAAAAACTACATTTTTGGAATCTCAATCGCAGTCGAGTACAGGTTATTCAAAATCTCCTCCTCATTTGAGTACAATATCTAGTAAATCCTTTCAAATTTCGAGTACAGAAAAGTACGAAACAACTTCAGAGGAAAGGTCAACATTTTCGGAAACTCTTTCCCAGTTAAGTACATTATTGGAATCTTTACCTAAGTCACCTACAATACCCAGTAGTTCAGTTCAAGTTTCCAGTACACAGGAGGAAGAAATAACTACCGAGGAAAAATCTTCAGTATCGGAATCCGTACCGCAATCAAGCCCACCTATTTTAAGGTCTCTACCTCAATTGAGTACAATATCCAGTAGTTTACTTCCAATATCAAGAACAGAGATATACGAAACAACACCAGAGCAAAAATCTACATTTTTAGAATCTCAATCGCAGTCGAGTACAGGTTATTCAAAATCTACTCCTCAGTCGAGTAAAATATCCAGTAGTTCCTTTCAAATTTCGAGTACAGAAAAGTACGAAACAACTCCTGAGGAAAGGTCTACATTTTCGGAAACTTTTTCCCAGTCAAGTACACTATTGGAATCTTTACCTCAGCCACCTACAATACCCAGTAGTTCAGTTCAAGTTTCCAGTACACAGGAGGAAGAAATAACTACCGAGGAAAAATCTTCAGTTTCAGAATCCGTACCGCAATCAAGCCCACCTATTTTAAGGTCTCTACCTCAATTGAGTACAATATCCAGTAGTTTACTTCCAATATCAAGAACAGAGATATACGAAACAACACCAGAGCAAAAATCTACATTTTTAGAATCTCAATCGCAGTCGAGAACAGGTTATTCAAAATCTACTCAGTCGAGTAAAATATCCAGTAGTTCCTTTCAAATTTCGAGTACAGAAAAGTACGAAACAACTCCAGAGGAAAGGTCTACATTTTCGGAAACTCTTTCCCAGTCAAGTACATTATTGGAATCTTTACCTCAGCCACCTACAATATCCAGTAGTTCAGTTCAAGTTTCCAGTACAGAGGAGGAAGAAAGAACTACGGAGGAAAAATCTACAGTTTCGGAATCCGTACCGCAATCAAGCCCTCCTATTTTAAGTACAATATCCAGTAGTTTACTTCCAATATCAAGAACAGAGATATACGAAACAACGCCAGAGCAAAAAACTACATTTTTGGAATCTCAATCGCAGTCGAGTACAGGTTATTCAAAATCTCCTCCACATTTGAGTACAATATCCAGTAGTTCCTTTCAAATTTCGAGTACAGAAAAGTACGAAACAACTCCTGAGGAAAGGTCTACATTTTCGGAAACTTTTTCCCAGTCAAGTACATTATTGGAATCTTTACCTAAGTCACCTACAATAGCTAGTAGTTCAGTTCAAGTTTCCAGTACACAGGAGGAAGAAATAACTACCGAGGAAATATCTTCAGTTTCGGAATCCGTACCGCAATCAAGCCCACCTATTTTAAGGTCTCTACCTCATTTGAGTACAATATCCAGTAGTTTACTTCCAATATCAAGAACAGAGAAATACGAAATAACGCCAGAGCAAAAATCTACATTTTTAGAATCTCAATCGCAGTCGAGTACAGGTTATTCAAAATCTACTCCTCAGTCGAGTAAAATATCCAGTAGTTCCTTTCAAATTTCGAGTACAGAAAAGTACGAAACAACTTCAGAGAAAAGGTCTACATTTTCGGAAACTCTTTCCCAGTCAAGTACATTATTGGAATCTTTACCTCAGCCACCTACAATATCCAGTAGTTCAGTTCAAGTTTCCAGTACAGAGGAGGAAGAAAGAGCTACGGAGGAAAAATCTACAGTTTCGGAATCCGTACCGCAATCAAGCCCGCCTATTTCAAGGTCTCTACCTCAATCGAGTACAATATCCAGTAGTTTACTTCCAATATCAAGAACAGAGATATACGAAACAACGCAAGAACAAAAAACTACATTTTTGGAATCTCAATCGCAGTCGAGTACAGGTTATTCAAAATCTCCTCCTCATTTGAGTACAATATCTAGTAAATCCTTTCAAATTTCGAGTACAGAAAAGTACGAAACAACTTCAGAGGAAAGGTCAACATTTTCGGAAACTCTTTCCCAGTCAAGTACATTATTGGAATCTTTACCTAAGTCACCTACAATAGCTAGTAGTTCAGTTCAAGTTTCCAGTACAGAGGAGGAAGAAATAACTACCGAGGAAATATCTTCAGTTTCGGAATCCGTACCGCAATCAAGCCCACCTATTTTAAGGTCTCTACCTCATTTGAGTACAATATCCAGTAGTTTACTTCCAATATCAAGAACAGAGAAATACGAAACAGCGCCAGAGCAAAAATCTACATTTTTGGAATCTCAATCGCAGTCCAGTACAAGTTATTCAAAATCTACTCCTCAGTCGAGTAAAATATCCAGTAGTTCCTTTCAAATTTCGAGTACAGAAAAGTACCAAACAACTCCTGAGGAAAGGTCTAAACTTTCGGAAACTTTTTCCCAGTCAAGTACACTATTGGAATCTTTACCTAAGTCACCTACAATATCCAGTAGTTCAGTTCGAATTTCCAGTACACAGGAGGAAGAAAGAACTACCGAGGAAAAATCTTCAGTTTCGGAATCCGTACCACAATCAAACCCACCTATTTTAAGGTCTCTACCTCAATTGAGTACAATATCCAGTAGTTTACTTCCAATATCAAGAACAGAGAAATACGAATCAACACCAGAGCAAAAATCTACATTTTCGGAATCTCAACCGCAGTCTAGTACAGGTTATTCAAAATCTCCTCCTCATTTGACTACAATATCCAGTAGTTCCTTTCAAATTTCGAGTACAGAAAAGTACGAAACAACTCCAGAGGAAATGTCTACATTTTCGGAAACTCTTTCCCAGTCAATTACATTATTGGAATCTTTACCTCAGTCACCTACAATATCCAGTAGTTCAGTTCGAATTTCCAGTACACAGGAGGAAGAAAGAACTACCGAGGAAAAATCTTCAGTTTCGGAATCCGTACCACAATCAAACCCACCTATTTTAAGGTCTCTACCTCAATTGAGTACAATATCCAGTAGTTTACTTCCAATATCAAGAACAGAGATATACGAAACAACACCAGAGCAAAAATCTAAATTTTTGGAATCTCAATCGCAGTCGAGTACAGGTTATTCAAAATCTCCTCCACATTTGAGTACAATATCCAGTAGTTCCTTTCAAATTTCGAGTACAGAAAAGTACGAAACAACTCCAGAGGAAATGTCTACATTTTCGGAAACTCTTTCCCAGTCAAGTACATTATTGGAATCATTACCTCAGTCACCTATAATATCCAGTAGTTCAGTTCAAGTTTCCAGTACACAGGAGGAAGAAAGAACTACCGAGGAAAAATCTTCAGTTTCGGAATCCGTACCGCAATCAAGCCCACCTATTTTAAGGTCTCTACCTCATTTGAGTACACTATCCAGTAGTTTACTTCCAATATCAAGAACAGAGAAATACGAAACAGCGCCAGAGCAAAAATCTACATTTTTGGAATCTCAATCGCAGTCGAGTACAGGTTATTCAAAATCTGCTCCACATTTCAGTACAATATCCAGTAGTACCTTTCAAATTTTAAGTACAGAAAAGTACGAAACAACTCCAGAGGAAAGGTCTACATTTTCGGAAACTTTTTCCCAGTCAAGTACATTATTGGAATCTTTACCTCATTCACCTAAAATACCCAGTAGTTCAGTTCAAGTTTCCAGTACACAGGAGGAAGAAATAACTACCGAGGAAAAATCTTCAGTTTCAGAATCCGTACCGCAATCAAGCCCACCTATTTTAAGGTCTCTACCTCAGTTGAGTACAATATCCAGTAGTTCATTTCAAATTTCGAGTACAGAAAAGTACGAAACAACTCCAGAGGAAAGGTCTACATTTTCGGAAACTCTTTCCCAGTCAAGTACATTATTGGAATCTTTACCTCAGTCACCTAAAATACCCAGTAGTTCAGTTAAAGTTTCCAGTACACAGGAGGAAGAAATAACTACCGAGGAAAAATCTTCAGTTTCAGAATCCGTACCGCAATCAAGCCCACCTATTTTAAGGTCCCTACCTCAATTGAGTACAATATCCAGTAGTTTACTTCCAATATCAAGAACAGAGAAATACGAAACAACACCGGAGCAAAAATCTACATTTTCGGAATCTAAACCGCAGTCGAGTACAGGTTATTCAAAATCTCCTCCACATTTGAGTACAATATCCAGTAGTACCTTTCAAATTTTAAGTACAGAAAAGTACGAAACAACTCCAGAGGAAAGGTCTACATTTTCGGAAACTTTTTCCCAGTCAAGTACATTATTGGAATCTTTACCTCATTCACCTAAAATACCCAGTAGTTCAGTTCAAGTTTCCAGTACACAGGAGGAAGAAATAACTACCGAGGAAAAATCTTCAGTTTCAGAATCCGTACCGCAATCAAGCCCACCTATTTTAAGGTCTCTACCTCAGTTGAGTACAATATCCAGTAGTTCATTTCAAATTTCGAGTACAGAAAAGTACGAAACAACTCCAGAGGAAAGGTCTACATTTTCGGAAACTCTTTCCCAGTCAAGTACATTATTGGAATCTTTACCTCAACCACCTACAAAATCAAGTAGTTCAGTTCAAGTTTCCAGTACAGAGGAAGAAGAAAGAACTACGGAGGAAAAATCTACTGTTTCGCAATCTACTGTACCGCAATCAAGCCCAGCTAGTTCAAAGTCTTTACCTCAATTGAGTACAATTTCCAGTAGTTCAGTTCCAATTCCGAGTACAAAAAAATACGAAACCACTCCAGAGGAAAAACCTACATTTTCGGAATCTCAACCGCAATCGAGTACAAGTTTTTCAAAATCTGCTCCTCAGTTGAGAACAATATACAGTAGTTCCTTTCAAATTTCGAGTACAGAAAAGTACGAAACAACTCCAGAGGAAATGTCTACATTTTCGGAAACGCTTTCCCAGTCAAGTACTTTATTGGAATCTTTACCTCAGTCACCTATAACACCCAGTAGTTCAGTTCAAGTTTCCAGTACACAGAAGGAAGAAAGAACTACGGAGGAAATATCTACTGTTTCGGAATCTGTACCGCAATCAAGCCCAGCTAGTTCAAAGTCTTTACCGCAAGTGAGTACAATTTCCAGTAGTTCAGTTCCAATTTCGAGTACAAAAAAATACGAAACCACTCCAGAGGAAAAACCTACATTTCCGGAATCTCAACCGCAATCGAGTACAAGTTTTTCAAAATCTGCTCCTCAGTTGAGTACAATATACAGTAGTTCCTTTCAAATTTCGAGTACAGAAAAGTACGAAACAATTCCAGAGGAAAAATCTACATTTTCGGAATCTCAACCGCAGTCAAGTACAGGTTATTCAAAATCTCCTCCTCATTTAAGTACAATATCCAGTAGTTCAATTCAAATTTCGAGTACAGAAAAATACGAAACAACTCCAGAGGAAAGCTCTACAAGTTATTTAAAATCTCCTCCTCAATTGAGTACAATATCCAGTACTTTAGTTCCATTTCCGAGTACAAAAAAATACGAAACCACTCCAGAAGAAAAATCTACATTTTTGGAATCTCACCTGCAGTCGAGTACAGGTTATTCAAAATCTCCACCTCATTTGAGTAAAATATCCAGTAGTTCAGTTCAAATTTCCAGTACAGAAAAATACGAAACCACTCCAGAGGAAAGGTCTACATTTTTGGGAACTCTTTCCCAGTCAAGTACACTATTGGAATCTTTACCTCAGTCACCTACAATATCCAGTAGTTCAGTACAAATTTCCAGTACACAGGAGGAAGAAAGAACTACCGAGAAAAAATCTACAGTTTCGGAATCTGTACGGCAATCAAGCCCACCTATTTTAAGGTCTCTACCTCAATTGAGTACCATATCCAGTAGTTTACTACCAATATCGAGAACAGAGAAATACGAAACAACGCCTGAGCAAAAATCTAAATGTTCGGAATCTCAAACGCAATCGAGCACAAGTTATTCAAAATATGCTCCTCAGTTGAGTACAATATCCAGTAGTTTAGTTCAAATTTCGAGTACAGAAAAGTACGAAACAACTCCAGAGGAAAGGTCTACATTTCCGGAAACTCTTTCTCAGTCAAGTACATTATTGGAATCTTTACCTCAGTCACCTACAATACCCAGTAGTTCACTACAAATTTCCAGTACAGAGGAGGAAGAAAGAACTACGGAGGAAACATCTACAGTTTCGAAATCTGTACCGCAATCAAGCCCAGCTAGCTCAACGACTTTACCACAATTGAGTACAAGTTCCAGTAGTTCATTTACAATTCCGAGTTCAAAAAAATACGAGACCACTCCAGAGGAAAAATATACATTTTCGGAATCTCAACCGCCATCGAGTACAAGTTATTCAAAATCTGCTCCTCAGTTGAGTACAATATCCAGTAGTTCAATTCAAATTTCGAGTACAGAAAAATACAAAACAACTCCAGAGAAAAGGTCTACATTTCCGGAAACTCTTTCTCAGTCAAGTACATTATTGGAATCTTTACCTCAGTCACCTACAACATCCAGTAGTTCAGTTCAAATTTCCAGTACACAGGAGGAAGAAAGAACTACCGAGAAAAAATCTACAGTTTCGGAATCTGTACGGCAATCAAGCCCAGCTAGTTCAAAGTCTTTACCTCAATTGAGTACAATTTCCACTAGTTCAGTTTCAATTCCGAGTACAAAAAAATACGAAACCACTCAAGAGGAAAAATCTACAGTTTCTGAATCAGTACCGCAATCAAGCCCAGCTAGTTCAAAGTCTTTACCGCAATTGAGTACAATTTCCAGTAGTTCAGTTCCAATTTCGAGTACAAAAAAATACGAAACCACTCCAGAGGAAAAACCTACATTTTCGGAATCTCAACCGCAATCGAGTACAAGTTTTTCAAAATCTGCTCCTCAGTTGAGAACAATATACAGTAGTTCCTTTCAAATTTCGAGTACAGAAAAGTACGAAACAACTCCAGAGGATAGGTCTACATTTTCGGAAACGCTTTCCCAGTCAAGTACTTTATTGGAATCTTTACCTCAGTCACCTACAACACCCGGTAGTTCAGTTCAAGTTTCCAGTACGCAGGAGGAAGAAATAACTACCGAGGAAAAATCTTCAGTTTCAGAATCCGTACCGCAATCAAGCCCACCTATTTTAAGGTCTCTACCTCAATTGAGTACAATATCCAGTAGTTTATTTCAAATTTCGAGTACAGAAAAGTACGAAACAACTCCAGAGGATAGGTCTACATTTTCGGAAACGCTTTCCCAGTCAAGTACTTTATTGGAATCTTTACCTCAGTCACCTACAACACCCAGTAGTTCAGTTCAAGTTTCCAGTACGCAGGAGGAAGAAATAACTACCGAGGAAAAATCTTCAGTTTCAGAATCCGTACCGCAATCAAGCCCACCTATTTTAAGGTCTCTACCTCAATTGAGTACAATATCTAGTAGTTTACTTCCAATATCAAGAACAGAGAAATACGAAACAACGCCAGAGCAAAAATCTACACTTTCGGAACCTAAACCGCAGTCGAGTACAGGTTATTCAAAATCTCCTCCACATTTCAGTACAATATCCAGTAGTTCCTTTCAAATTTCGAGTACAGAAAAATACAAAACAACTCCTGAGGAAAGGTCTACATTTTCGGAAACTTTTTCCCAGTCAAGTACATTATTGGAATCTTTTCCTCAGTCACCTACAATACCCAGTAGTTCAGTTCAAGTTTCCAGTACACAGGAGGAAGAAATAACTACCGAGGAAAAATCTTCAGTTTCGGAATCCGTACCGCAATCAAGCCCACCTATTTTAAGGTCTCTACCTCAATTGAGTACAATATCCAGTAGTTTATTTCAAATTTCGAGTACAGAAAAGAACGAAACAACTCCAGAGGAAAGGTCTACATTTTCGGAAACTCTTTCCCAGTCAAGTACATTATTGGAATCTTTTCCTCAGTCACCTACAATACCCAGTAGTTCAGTTCAAGTTTCCAGTACACAGGAGGAAGAAATAACTACCGAGGAAAAATCTTCAGTTTCGGAATCCGTACCGCAATCAAGCCCACCTATTTTAAGGTCTCTACCTCAATTGAGTACCATATCCAGTAGTTTACTTCCAATATCGAGAACAGAGAAATACGAAACAACGCCTGAGCAAAAATATACATTTTCGGAATCTCAACCGCAATCGAGTACAAGTTATTCAAAATCTGCTCCTCAGTTGAGTACAATATCCAGTAGTTCCTTTCAAATTTCGAGTACAGAAAAGTACGAAACACCTCCAGAAAGGAAGGAAAGGTCTACAAGTTATTCAAAATCTTCTCAATTGAGTACAATTTCCAGTAGTTCAGTTCCACTTCCGAGTACAACAAAATACGAAACTACTCCAGAGGAAAAATCTACATTTTCGGAATCTCAATCGCAATCGAGTACAATGTATTCAAAATCTTCTCCTCAGTTGAGTAAAATAGCCAGTAGTTCCTTTCAAATTTCGAGTACAGAAAAGTACGAAACAACTCCAGAGGAAAGGTCTACATTTTCGGAAACTCTTTCCCAGTCAAGTACATTATTGGAATCTTTACCTCAACCACCTACAAAATCAAGTAGTTCAGTTCAAGTTTCGAATACAGAGGAGGAAGAAAGAACTACGGAGGAAAAATCTACTGTTTCGCAATCTACTGTACCGCAATCAAGCCCAGCTAGTTCAAAGTCTTTACCTCAATTGAGTACAATTTCCAGTAGTTCAGTTCCAATTCCGAGTACAAAAAAATTCGAAACCACTCAAGAGGAAAAATCTACAGTTTCTGAATCAGTACCGCAATCAAGCCCAGCTAGTTCAAAGTCTTTACCTCAATTGAGTACAATTTCCAGTAGTTCAGTTCCACTTCCGAGTACAACAAAATACGAAACTACTCCAAAGGAAAAATCTACATTTTCGGAATCTCAATCGCAATCGAGTACAATGTATTCAAAATCTTCTCCTCAGTTGAGTAAAATAGCCAGTAGTTCCTTTCAAATTTCGAGTACAGAAAAGTACGAAACAACTCCAGAGGAAAGGTCTACATTTTCGGAAACTCTTTCCCAGTCAAGTACATTATTGGAATCTTTACCTCAACCACCTACAAAATCAAGTAGTTCAGTTCAAGTTTCGAATACAGAGGAGGAAGAAAGAACTACGGAGGAAAAATCTACTGTTTCGCAATCTACTGTACCGCAATCAAGCCCAGCTAGTTCAAAGTCTTTACCTCAATTGAGTACAATTTCCAGTAGTTCAGTTCCAATTCCGAGTACAAAAAAATACGAAACCACTCAAGAGGAAAAATCTACAGTTTCTGAATCAGTACCGCAATCAAGCCCAGCTAGTTCAAAGTCTTTACCTCAATTGAGTACAATTTCCAGTAGTTCAGTTCCACTTCCGAGTACAACAAAATACGAAACTACTCCAAAGGAAAAATCTACATTTTCGGAATCTCAATCGCAATCGAGTACAATGTATTCAAAATCTACTCCTCAATTGAGTACAATATCCAGTAGTTTATTTCAAATTTCGAGTACAGAAAAGTACGAAACAACTCCAGAGGAAAGGTCTACATTTTCGGAAACTACGGAGGAAAAATCTACAGTTTCGGAATCCGTACCGCAATCAAGCCCACCTATTTTAAAGTCTCTACCTCAATTGAGTACAATATCTAGTAGTTTACTTCCAATATCAAGAACAGAGAAATACGAAACAACGCCAGAGCAAAAATCTACACTTTCGGAACCTAAACCGCAGTCGAGTACAGGTTATTCAAAATCTCCTCCACATTTCAGTACAATATCCAGTAGTTTATTTCAAATTTCGAGTACAGAAAAGAACGAAACAACTCCAGAGGAAAGGTCTACATTTTCGGAAACTCTTTCCCAGTCAAGTACATTATTGGAATCTTTTCCTCAGTCACCTACAATACCCAGTAGTTCAGTTCAAGTTTCCAGTACACAGGAGGAAGAAATAACTACCGAGGAAAAATCTTCAGCTTCGGAATCCGTACCGCAATCAAGCCCACCTATTTTAAGGTCTCTACCTCAATTGAGTACAATATCCAGTAGTTTACTTCCAATATCAAGAACAGAGAAATACGAAACAACACCAGAGCAAAAATCTACATTTTCGGAATCTAAACCGCAGTCGAGTACAGGTTATTCAAAATCTCCTCCACATTTGAGTACAATATCCAGTAGTTCCTTTCAAATTTTAAGTACAGAAAAGTACGAAACAACTCCTGAGGAAAGGTGTACATTTTCGGAAACTTTTTCCCAGTCAAGTACATTATTGGAATCTTTACCTCAGTCACCTAAAATACCCAGTAGTTCAGTTCAAGTTTCCAGTACACAGGAGGACGGAACAACTACCGAGGAAAAATCTTCAGTTTCAGAATCCGTACCGCAATCAAGCCCACCTATTTTAAGGTCTCTACATCAATTGAGTACAATATTCAGTAGTTTACTTCCAATATCAAGAACAGAGAAATACGAAACAACACCAGAGCAAAAATCTACACTTTCGGAACCTAAACCGCAGTCGAGTACAGGTTATTCAAAATCTCCTCCACATTTCAGTACAATATCCAGTAGTTTATTTCAAATTTCGAGTACAGAAAAGAACGAAACAACTCCAGAGGAAAGGTCTACATTTTCGGAAACTCTTTCCCAGTCAAGTACATTATTGGAATCTTTTCCTCAGTCACCTACAATACCCAGTAGTTCAGTTCAAGTTTCCAGTACACAGGAGGAAGAAATAACTACCGAGGAAAAATCTTCAGCTTCGGAATCCGTACCGCAATCAAGCCCACCTATTTTAAGGTCTCTACCTCAATTGAGTACAATATCCAGTAGTTTACTTCCAATATCAAGAACAGAGAAATACGAAACAACACCAGAGCAAAAATCTACATTTTCGGAATCTAAACCGCAGTCGAGTACAGGTTATTCAAAATCTCCTCCACATTTGAGTACAATATCCAGTAGTTCCTTTCAAATTTTAAGTACAGAAAAGTACGAAACAACTCCTGAGGAAAGGTCTACATTTTCGGAAACTTTTTCCCAGTCAAGTACATTATTGGAATCTTTACCTCAGTCACCTATAATACCCAGTAGTTCAGTTCAAGTTTCCAGTACACAGGAGGAAGGAATAACTACCGAGGAAAAATCTTCAGTTTCAGAATCCGTACCGCAATCAAGCCCACCTATTTTAAGGTCTCTACCTCAATTGAGTACAATATCCAGTAGTTTATTTCAAATTTCGAGTACAGAAAAGAACGAAAAAACTCCAGAGGATAGGTCTACATTTTCGGAAACTCTTTCCCAGTCAAGTACATTATTGGAATCTTTTCCTCAGTCACCTACAATACCCAGTAGTTCAGTTCAAGTTTCCAGTACACAGGAGGAAGGAATAACTACCGAGGAAAAATCTTCAGTTTCAGAATCCGTACCGCAATCAAGCCCACCTATTTTAAGGTCTCTACCTCAATTGAGAACAATATCCAGTAGTTTACTTCCAATATCGAGAACAGAGAAATACGAAACAAGACCAGAGCAAAAATCTACATTTTCGGAATCTCAACCGCAATCGAGTACAAGTTATTCAAAATCTGCCGCTCAGTTGAGTACAATATCCAGTAGTTCATTTCAAATTTCGAGTACAGAAAAGTACGAAACAACTCCAGAGGAAAGGTCTACATTTTCGGAAACTCTTTCCCAGTCAAGTACATTATTGGAATCTTTACCTCAACCACCTACAAAATCAAGTAGTTCAGTTCAAGTTTCCAGTACAGAGGAAGAAGAAAGAACTACGGAGGAAAAATCTACTGTTTCGCAATCTACTGTACCGCAATCAAGCCCAGCTAGTTCAAAGTCTTTACCTCAATTGAGTACAATTTCCAGTAGTTCAGTTCCAATTCCGAGTACAAAAAAATACGAAACCACTCCAGAGGAAAAATCTACATTTTTGGAATCTCACCTGCAGTCGAGTACAGGTTATTCAAAATCTCCACCGCATTTGAGTAAAATATCCAGTAGTTCAGTACAAATTTCCAGTACAGAAAAGTACGAAACCACTCCAGAGGAAAGGTCCACATTTCCGGAAACTCTTTCCCAGTCAAGTAAATTATTGGAATCTTTACCTCAGTCACCTACAATAACCAGTAGTACAGTTCGAATTTCCAGTACAGAGGAGGAAGAAAGAACTACGGAGGAAACATCTACAGTTTCGGAATCTGTACGGCAATCAAGCCCACCTATTTTAAGGTCTCTACCTCAATTGAGTACCATATCCAGTAGTTTACTTCCAATATCGAGAACAGAGAAATACGAAACAACGCCTGAGCAAAAATCTAAATTTTCGGAATCTCAAACGCAATCGAGCACAAGTTATTCAAACTATGCTCCTCAGTTGAGTACAATATCCAGTAGATCCTTTCAAATTTCGAGTACAAAAAAATACGAAACCACTCCAAAGGAAAAATCTACATTTTCGGAATCTCAACCGCAGTCGAGTACAGGTTATTCAAAATCTGCTCCTCAGTTGAGTACAATATCCAGTAGTTCAGATCAAATTACGAGTACAGAAAAGTACGAAACCACTCCAGAGGAAAGGTCCACATTTCCGGAAACTCTTTCCCAGACAAGTAAATTATTGGAATCTTTACCTCAGTCACCTACAATAACCAGTAGTACAGTTCGAATTTCCAGTACAGAGGAGGAAGAAAGAACTACGGAGGAAACATCTACAGTTTCGGAATCTGTACGGCAATCAAGCCCACCTATTTTAAGGTCTCTACCTCAATTGAGTACCATATCCAGTAGTTTACTTCCAATATCGAGAACAGAGAAATACGAAACAACGCCTGAGCAAAAATCTAAATGTTCGGAATCTCAAACGCAATCGAGCACAAGTTATTCAAACTATGCTCCTCAGTTGAGTACAATATCCAGTAGATCCTTTCAAATTTCGAGTACAGAAAAAAACGAAACAACTCCAGAGGAAAGGTCTACATTTTCGGAACATCTTTCCCAGTCAAGTACATTATTGGAATCTTTACCTCAGTCACCTACAATATCCAGTAGGTCAGTACAAATTTCCAGTACAGAGGAGGAAGAAAGAACTACGGAGGAAACATCTACAGTTTCGAAATCTGTACCGCAATCAAGCCCAGCTAGCTCAACGACTTTACCTCAATTGAGTACAAGTTCCAGTAGTTCATTTACAATTCCGAGTACAAAAAAATACGAAACCACTCCAAAGGAAAAATCTACATTTTCGGAATCTCAACCGCAGTCGAGTACAAGTTATTCAAAATCTGCTCCTCAGTTGAGTACAATATCCAGTAGTTCAGATCAAATTACGAGTACAGAAAAGTACGAAACCACTCCAGAGGAAAGGTCCACATTTCCGGAAACTCTTTCCCAGACAAGTAAATTATTGGAATCTTTACCTCAGTCACCTACAATAACCAGTAGTACAGTTCGAATTTCCAGTACAGAGGAGGAAGAAAGAACTACGGAGGAAACATCTACAGTTTCGGAATCTGTACGGCAATCAAGCCCACCTATTTTAAGGTCTCTACCTCATTTGAGTACAATATCCAGTAGTTTACTTCCAATATCAAGAACAGAGAAATACGAAACAACGCCAGAGTCAAAATCTACATTTTTGGAATCTCAATCGCAGTCAAGTACAGGTTATTCAAAATCTGCTCCTCAGTTGAGTACAATATCCAGTAGTTCAGATCAAATTTCGAGTACAGAAAAGTACGAAACCACTCCAGAGGAAAGGTCCACATTTCCGGAAACTCTTTCCCAGTCAAGTAAATTATTGGAATCTTTACCTCAGTCACCTACAATAACCAGTAGTACAGTTCGAATTTCCAGTACAGAGGAGGAAGAAAGAACTACGGAGGAAACATCTACAGTTTCGGAATCTGTACGGCAATCAAGCCCACCTATTTTAAGGTCTCTACCTCAATTGAGTACCATATCCAGTAGTTTACTTCCAATATCGAGAACAGAGAAATACGAAACAACGCCTGAGCAAAAATCTAAATTTTCGGAATCTCAAACGCAATCGAGCACAAGTTATTCAAAATATGCTCCTCAGTTGAGTACAATATCCAGTAGATCCTTTCAAATTTCGAGTACAGAAAAAAACGAAACAACTCCTGAGGAAAGGTCTACATTTTCGGAAACTTTTTCCCAGTCAAGTACATTATTGGAATCTTTACCTCAGTCACCTACAATATCCAGTAGGTCAGTACAAATTTCCAGTACAGAGGAGGAAGAAAGAACTACGGAGGAAACATCTACAGTTTCGAAATCTGTATCGCAATCAAGCCCAGCTAGTTCAAAGTCTTTACCTCAATTGAGTACAAGTTCCAGTAGTTCATTTGCAACTCCGAGTACAAAAAAATACGAAACGACTCCAGAGGAAAAATCTACAGTTTCTGAATCAGTACCGCAATCAAGCCCACCTATTTTAAGGTCTCTACCTCAATTGAGTACCATATCCAGTAGTTTACTTCCAATATCGAGAACAGAGAAATACGAAACAACGCCTGAGCAAAAATCTAAATGTTCGGAATCTCAAACGCAATCGAGCACAAGTTATTCAAACTATGCTCCTCAGTTGAGTACAATATCCAGTAGATCCTTTCAAATTTCGAGTACAAAAAAATACGAAACCACTCCAGAGGAAAAATCTACATTTTCGGAATCTCAAACGCAATCGAGTACAAGTTATTCAAAATCTGCTCCTCAGTTGAGTACAAAATCCAGTAGTTTAGTTCAAATTTTCAGTACAGAAAAGTACGAAACCACTCCAGAGGAAAGGTCCACATTTCCGGAAACTCTTTCCCAGTCAAGTACATTATTGGAATCTTTACCTCAGTCACCTACAATATCCAGTAGTTCAGTTCGAATTTCCAGTACACAGGAGGAAGAAAGATCTACGGAGGAAATATCTACTGTTTCGGAATCTGTACCGCAATCAAGCACAGCTAGTTCAAAGTCTTTACCTCAATTGAGTACAGTTTCCAGTAGTTCAGTTCCAATTCCGAGTACAAAAAAATACGAAACCACTCCAGAGGAAAAATCTACATTCTCGGAATCTCAAACGCAATCGAGTACAAGTTATTCAAAATCTGCTCCTCAGTTGAGTACAATATCCAGTAGTTCATTTCAAATTTCGAGTACAGAAAAGTACGAAACCACTCCAGAGGAAAGGTCTACATTTTCGGGAACTCTTTCCCAGTCAAGTACATTATTTGAATCTTTACCTCAGTCACCTACAATATCCAGTAGTTCAGTACAAATTTCCAGTACACAGGAGGAAGAAAGAACTACGGAGGAAACATCTACAGTTTCGAAATCTGTATCGCAATCAAGCCCAGCTAGTTCAAAGTCTTTACCTCAATTGAGTACAAGTTCCAGTAGTTCATTTGCAACTCCGAGTACAAAAAAATACGAAACCACTCCAGAGGAAAGGTCCACATTTGCGGAAACTCTTTCCCAGTCAAGTACATTATTGGAATCTTTACCTCAGTCACCTACAATATCCAGTAGTTCAGTACAAATTTCCAGTACAGAGGAGGAAGAAAGAACTACGGAGGAAACATCTACAGTTTCGAAATCTGTATCGCAATCAAGCCGAGCTAGTTCAAAGTCTTTACCTCAATTGAGTACAAGTTCCAGTAGTTCATTTCCAATTCCGAGTACAAAAAAATACGAAACCACTCGTTTGATACCATTATCCTCCAGATATTTTCGAATTTCGAGTACAGAAAAATATGAAAGAACTTCAGAGGAAACGTGTACCGAATGTTTACCGCAATCAAGTACATTTCAACTGGAAACAACTACAGTCGAAACATGTTCGGAATGTTTATTGCAATCAGGTACAAATTTCACATCCAGTAGTACATTTAAAATACTAAGCAAAGAGGAAACAGAAAAATCGGGTACTATATCTAGTAGTTTATTTAGAATTTCAGAAGAAATTGAAAGAACTCCAGAGGAAAGAACTGAATTGTCGGAATCCCTACCTCAATCAAGTTCAAAGCTAACAAAATATAGATCTCAATCAAGTGAAATTACAGATAGCTCTGTTCTACAAGAACTATTTCCTCAATCGAGTTCAATATCGATCAGTTCAATTGCGACAGCGAGTACAAAAATAGCTCCATATGAAAAAGGAAAGTCATCAAACACTCTTACAATTACGAGTCAAAAACAAGGTTACATAACTAAAGGGGAAACGGGAGAACTAATCAAGTCTTTACCACAGACGATTACAATAACACCAGAAGTAGGGGTGTTTTCAGGATTACTTAGCTTGCTTTCGATTTCCAGTGTAGCAATGAGTCAACAAACTACAATAGCTATAGAAAATGTTTCGATATCTTTACCAGACAACAATTTTAAAACAACGAAATCAATTAAAACTTTTAAGGAATACTCAAAACAGTCGGAAACTTTCACCCTTCCCAACACAGATGTCAATTTATCTGAAAAATCGGAGACAATTGAAGTTGAAACCACAACCGTTTCATCAACCAACAAATTTTCAGAAAGTGCACTACGGAGTGAAAGTTATTCAGAAAAAAAGTCCAGATCCCCAATCTCATTTAAAACACCGAAATCTGATAAATCTCAATCAGCCGAGCCTCAAACATCGACGAAAAGTAAACGCATAATTTCTGGTGTTTCTAGTCATAAGGAAGTCAATATACAAAGTGAAAGAACGAAATCTTTGCGTGAAATAACCACAAATTCATTTCAATCTAATCCAAATAATCCAACAATCTCGAAGTTCTTAAGCACCGAGCAGCCTTCCAGTGAACTGTCATTTGGTACTGAAACTACCGATGTACCGCTTTGCTTGTGTACATGCGTTATTGATCCTGATGAGGATATCTGTTCTTGCGAGTGTATAATTACGAAGCAAGCAGATACAACGACAAGGACTATAAAGGTAATCTTTTTATATAAAAGATATATATTAGTTAAGTAAAATAAAAATAGGTGTATTAATAAACTAAATAAACTTTTAATCTTTTTACTATTAAAGCATATTTCTTCTACCAAGTCAACTACCACAACCATCGGATTACTTCCTAAGACACTTTCAAATAGAACCGAACTACTTACCAAGAAGGAAACTAAGAGTACAACCATTGGATTACCTACTGCTTCATTTACAAATAGAACCAAAACACTTACAACGAACGAAATTAAGAGCACAACCATTAAATTACCTCCTGCTCCCTTTAAAAATAAAACACAATCATTCACAAAGAAAGAAACTACGAGTACACCCATTGGATTACTTCTGCGCTCCACCAAGTCAACTACCACAACCATCGGATTACTTCCTGAACCATATTCAAATAGAACCGAACTACTTACAAAGAAGGAAACTAAGAGTTCAACCATTGGATTACCTACTGCACCATTTACAAATAGAACCAAAACACTTACAACAAAGGAAATTAAAAGTACAAGCATTGAATTACCTCCTACGCCATTTAAATATAAAACAGAATCATTTGTAAAATCAACTAACACAACCATCGAATTACCTTCTGAACCATATTCAAATAGAACCGAACTACTTACAAAGAAGGAAACTAAAAGTGCAACCATTGGTTTACCTACTGCATCATTTTCAAACAGAACCGAACTACTTACACAAAAGGAAACTAAGAGTACAACCATTGGCATATCTACTGCATCCCAAACAAATAGAAGCAAATCGCTTACAACGAATGAAATTAAGAGTACAACCATTAAATTGCCTTCTGCACCGTTTAAAAATAAAACAGAATCATTTGCAAAGGAAACTACGAGTACAACCATTGGATTACTTCCCCCATCGTATAAGAATAAAACGGAATCAGTTACAAATAAGGAAACTAAGAGCACCAAGCTAATTGTTACAAAATCAAGCACAACTAAAAATGGTTTGTCTCATTCTCTTAGTTATAGGTCAAAAAGACTCACTCAGACGAAATCAGAAGTTGATGGCCATCTGAATTTGACTACTAGTTCGAATCGACCAAAGAGTTCACAGGTAATATTTTTTAACACCTCAGCTTAAACAGTTTTTAATTTTTTTTTTGTAGCCTGTTGATGTGGCAGTGGATGAAGATTTTCAAAAAAAAATTGATAAGCTAAAAAACAAGTATAAAAACAGTTCATCAAATAACTTCGAGTTTGGAGAAAACATCAAGAAGCTAAATTCAACCAAAAATATGACAATTGATAGCAGCCATCTGAAAGCTAACCTTTACTCGAATTTTACATACTTTGACAAAACACGAATTGAGCTGGAAGGCCTAATATTGTTCAAGCTTAACAAAGTTTGGAAAAATATGAGGGAATCGAGTGCTTCGCCAGCGTGCATTAAATATTACAAAAGTATGGCCAAAGACCTAATAGCAGGCCTGGTCAAGTCAAATGCTGAAAAATGGAACATAATCAAGAAAAATCGCCTGACATGCCATGTACCTGTGAATAATTCAATTTATGAGCCATCATTTACAGTCACCGATGAGGTCACAGATCAAGAGGTGGATACACAGACAGAACAACTAGGTGGATTGGCATTACATTACTGTAATAAAGACATATACGACTTAATGTTTGGTAAAAACTCATCCTCAAATTCAAGCTATCTGGTACGTACACTTGCATTTCTTTTGCAAATCACTCTTTTTAAATCGTCTCAAACTTCCCTAAAGCCAAATTTTATGACCATTCATAGACGATCCATCAAAACGATTTGGTAACATTCCCAAAATAATAATACGATATTTTAAACGGTATTCTAAATATTATTATTAAAATACTTGATTACAGTCGAACTTTCATAACTCGAACCACCAACCAACAAGAAAAAAATCCGAGTTTCCAAAACTCGGAGTTAGAGTAAAAAAACTTTTCGTTTAATAACTATGTTTTATTTATGTTTAATTTAGCTTAAGACAAACCGGAAAAAGAGCCTCTATATAATCATCATGAGTTCCACGAAATGGACGATTTTTTAAAGCTCGTACCAAATAATAAAGAATTACTTTAGTTTTAACGGTATGTAAGCAGTCTTTGGTAAGAAATATTATGGAAATAAGTAAATATTGTTAACATTTTAGGAAAGTCGGAATCGGACACCAAGTTATAGAAATAATTGAGTTATGGAAGTTCGACTTATGGATACAAATCGGTATGGAACAAGTTATGAAAAAATCGAGTTAGGGAAGTTCGAGATATGGAAGTTCGACTGTAGACTTGATTTTTAAGCATTTTTTGCTCATAAATATTGTTTCCAATTGGTAATTGTTAAGTTAAGAATCTTTCAAAAATGGGAGAACCGTTATAAATTGTATTCCTGGCTCAAGAATCAAAAGGGACTTCAAGGCAAAGTCGGTGTAAATATATAGCTTAGCACATCCAGGACTCTTTTATAAATGTATTTGTTTGTTCAATTCTTTCTTTAGATTCCCTTTTCACCCAGAGATCCCTGCACTATAATACTCAAGAACCTATTACAAATTCATCAACATAACAAAACCAATCACAGTCCCGAGTATGAGGACCTTATTTCTAAGATCAACGTGGCAATTATACAGAACCGGGACAGCAACCAGAAGGCGCTATTGATAAGGGAGTACTTGGAGTATGAGAAACTGCGTAAATACCTCGATCACATTTTGGGGGGCAAGATTGACGAAAGCGATATGCGACTGGCCGTTGTTAAAAGCAGAAAGTGCTGGAACTACTACACAAAACTTAAAAAGATGTTTCTTAACGCAATGAAGTCCTCGAATGCTAGAAAAGAACACCTAATTGGAAATATATCGATGGTGTGCAGTGAAAACGGCGTGTGAACAGATAACTGAAAAATGAAATAAAAATGTCATGAGTATTAGCAAAAGAAAATAAGTGTTGTTTGTTTGATGTTATAAATAGGTGACTTACGGTTTTTTAGTAAAAATAAATCGCATTGTTGGTCCCTTTTAAAATGCATCTTTTTCGTGAGCCGCCCTAAAAAAACACAGACTTTATTAAAATAACCATAGACATTCAATGCTCAACTATCAACAGTGCTTATCGATTGCCAATCGCTGAACAGATTGCCAATAAATTGCACATACTTCATCTGTTTCTTAGTCTATTTCGCTGTAATCGGTAATTTAGTTCCATAATCTAACAATAAATAACTTTTTCAAAGTGAATACATGAGGGCGGCACTAGGGCGTACTGTCCGGATCGGCAGATGATGGCAAAAGTAAGGGACTGGGACTCTGATGCTTCCGGATTGCAGAGTCCTTGCCATCAAAGGGGTAGGAGCAAGTGGACGCATTCCCTGCCGGGGCTCGCTTTTGAGGCAGTTTACCCATCTGCATGAGAAGCTCATCGATACGCTCCGTTTTCAGCTTGATAATACTCTCCATGTGGGCCAGTCGCTGCTGATAGGCATCAATTATGACGTCCTTGGCCTGGCTGTCGCGAGTCAGTTTCTCGTACAGCGAGTAGAGAATCATTTTTTGTGGCACCTGAACGATGCCATCGCCCACTTGCTTGTTAACCACAACAGTCTTCACCTCATCGTTCTCCTCCCAGGTCTGCTCCTGGCGCATAGCCGCATTCCGCTCCACGGCCACCCGCTGTCGCTTCTCCAATCGTATCACTTCGTGCAATAGTACTTCAGCGGCACCATGAACACCGTTCGCCATTTGCTCCATAAAATCTCTGCTCAACGTCATGTTAAACTTGGATAACACCTTGAAGTTGAACGTCTCCCAGTTGGCCAATTTCAGCTGTACACTACTCTTTTTCGGATAGTTATAGAGATCGACCAGACGTGGATAGTCGCGCTTGAAGATTTCCGCCAGAGGTAAGACATCCGAAAACTCACGACGTATCCTATGGGCACTAATACCATTCTGTCTCATCCATTTGCCTACTTCCTCTAACTCTTCGGTGCTTAGATTCTTGCCGCATACGGTATGCATTCTTGGGAAAATAAGATATCTTTAATAACAAAATTTGAATGTTGTGTGATGAACACACATTGAAGTATCCGACGTGTGTGGGGTTGCGTATAAATCGGCTAAATAAATATATTCCACTACTTTGAGTGCAAAATCAAAGCTTCCTTTGCTTGGGGGACTCAAATTGCAACACGAAGCCATCATTTTTCTAAAAGATGGCGTTGATAGGTAAGCACAATATTGTCCAAATAAGCACTCTGGTTTCCCATTATTTTGGCAAGTTTAAGATACATCAGCTCGAAAAAGTCCTTTTCAGATAGCATTTAATTCTTTATGGTATAATTTACGATATAACCAAGGACACGAACCCGACTTTTTACAGTATAACAAATTTAGACCAGATTTTGTCCGTATAAACAAGAATATTTCGTTACATTTTGTGTTATGTTTATGTCAGAAAATGTATCTAAGCTTTCTATCACTTCATATAACACTTTTTGACACCACCATGAGAAAAACACCGACATTAAAGGATATTAGAACTTAAAATTCGGATCACCTACATGTTTATAACAATTTTAACATTACCATGAACACAACCCCGACATTCAAGGATATTAGAACTACTCTTTCTTACAATTTAGATAACCTACCTTTTTACATTATCATAAAAACAACCACTACTTTTCAGGATATTACTAAAACTTTTATCTTGAAATTTAGATCACTATTTATGCTTACCAGATTTCAACTTGTGTCCTACACTTTTATAACACTTCTTAGCGACATTTCAGGATATAAGTAATACTTTATCTGCAAATTTAGACCACCATTTATACATACTGTACTACAATCCCTTGTTATACTTGTTCAAAAATAATGATATAAATTTGTAGGTAAAGACCTCAACTTATAAGCACAGTTAAATAATTTTTGTAGATATTTTTTACTTACTTCTTTTAAGTCCAGTAAAATAATTTTACAACTTTTATATACACATTTTCAATGAGTTTCTTAATATTTTTCTACATCTCAGTTACTTGGATTTTTTTAAAGTATGTTAATGAAATTTTTCAGCATAAAATAAAATTCTTTAAAAAAAGTTATTAAAATAGAGTTTATGCGTTAAAAGCATACTATTGTTAAAAAAAATTTGATATGAATAGCTGGGCTCAGATGACACCCGAACCCATCCACTCCAGAAGTAATTTTCCCATTTTTACCCAAGTCTTAGGAAGAGTTTTGGGACGGGAGCTGCTTCCCCAGCTCGGGGAGGGGTCCTGAGCAGTGGTGAGTACTCCAAAGCACTCAGAGCAAACCAACCACGGAGTGAATCACTCAGAGGGATTGAGTGTGCAGACCAGCTTTCACTCGGAATGCCTCTGCTTTTCGTTTGGATGCTTGGAATGGAGTCCAAAGTTTTTGCGAACGCCAGTTCATTACGGTTTTCAAGGATAAGCGATACCTACGTGCTCGCCGGATAGAGCGCATGAATAAAACGCACCCATCTGCGTGCTTCTCAACATCCTATGTGGAATCCTCCTGCCACAATATTTTTTTGTGTGTGTAAAAATGTGTTAATAATAAATCGCCAAGAACTGCTTGACGCCTGGATAGAGTAATATTTTTTAATATATTTTTTTTCGTACTGCAAACTCAATGCAAGAGTGCCAGTGTTTTAGTTGCGAATGTGCCATGTGCTGAACAAAGCAAGTGATTCCCTAATCGCTTTAATTCTCATCTGGTACCTTGAATGGTAGTCAACACAACACATCACTGCACATGGTAAGTCAAACTTATGATTCTTGAGGCAAAGGGGCTTATGAAATATTTACTTTTTTAACAATTATTGTCTGGTTGAAGTGAAAGTTGACCGGAGGCAAACTAAGAAGAACAATAATTGTAATGAAAACAAAGCACCCCGAATGCCCCAAAGTCCAGATTAAAGCGTTATTTTTATTTATTTAAGCCATGAGCATTGCGCCTGAGGCAAGAAAAATTATCTTTTTGTCAAAAATATATCACTTTTCCTGCGTGTATAGGCAGAAAGCAGCTTAAATTAGGAAAGATGGAGAAAAACCGAAAATGAAACAAGGAATAACGCTTTAGGCGAGTGCCACGAATATAAAATATCAGCTATTCCCTTCCCTGCTGCAATATGTATTGCTTATAGTAAAGGCATTAGAGAGGCTTTTAAAAACAATTTGTATGACCGGCAATATTTAATACCCAGGTAGATTTACACAAAGCCAACCTATTTTTTAATCCCTTAATGACAGCTAAAATAATTAAATTGACATTTGGAATGCCGATAGAGTCGATATTTAGGAAACCATCTCATACTCTTACCTAGACTAACTTCAGATTTGGAGATGTTTATCATTTCCAAGACAATTCAAGTAAAACAAGGTAGCTTGCACAATGCAAATACAAAAGTGGCTTTCACGGCCAACAGTTTAAAAGCCGAAAATTATTCATACTTCAAGCTGAATACGGGTCATGCCGCACGGGACATTTTTTTATTATTATTTTATATGTGCAGTTTTCTATAGCTTTAGGCAGGACCTAATAGTTTCTTGCATTTATTTGAATGGGCTTAGTGGTGCAGTTCAAAACATTGGCAGGAGGGTCGGAAACGTTTACCAAAACCAAAATGGCAACTGCAAGTCGTAAATGTAGGTCAACAATTGTACTTAAACAGGAATCGCAAATTTGAATATAGATTAAGAGTAAACAAAGCAGCAAACATTAAGGATGTTGTCAAATCGAGGGATATGCAAAGGAATGGATTTAAAATCCTTTGAAATCAAAGGAACAGACTGCTTTGAAATGCAAACCATAATAAATGGGAAACCACAAAATACAACAAAATTAGCACCGCTAACGTGAATAATTAATTTCTTTTGAATTAATTATATTTTAATGCAGCTCATTATAGAATTTAATATTCAATTTTGGTTTATATTTAAAGTGGGAGTATTTTGTAAAATCAGGGGCTATAAAGGGCAAAGTTTGGCCTTTTTTACTAGGAACCTGTTGGGTTCGCAGTTATTTAATATTCAACGAGATAAATAAATGTTTTATTATCATATATATAGATTCCTACCTACTACGAGTTTTTTTTTTGCCAAGTAACCATAAACCCAGTATATAATAATAGCTGAGCGACTCAATAAACATATCATATTAATCCATTATATTAATATATATTTATATTTTTAATTAAAAAGCAGGCCATGGCATTTGTTACCATTTTTCCAATAATTAGGCTTCCAGGTCTAAAAAAGACGCTTCGAATCCTCCCTGAATACTTTTTGTTTCGTTACTTTGCAGTCTCTTAAATGGTAAAGAAAAAAGGGAAGCTCGGCCATCGTTAAGATTCAGTGCCAGAAAGCAGCTGAGTTTTTTCGGAACTAAGATGAAGGTTACTGATTTCTCTCGAGCACATTCCGTAAGTCACGTCGCCCCGTGCAAAGGATGAGGCTTCCCAAAGGATATAGGACACTATCACCAGCATCGAACGCTGCCCAGACGTCGCCACTCTCCTACAATTCACTAACTAGTCTGAGCCTCCTTCGGCTGCTCGCAGTTGTCTTGGTGATTGGATCGCAAGTTCATGTCCTGTGTAAGTGCGGACTTCAAGATGTTATAAAGGTTTTTCTTTGATTATTTTTTTCTCGTTCTAAGTTAGCTCAAGGATCTTAAGTTCTTGAGAACTTAGGAAAGGAATAAGGAGTTCCAAATTCAGTTTTTAAAAACCTTAAGTGCAACTTTTAGTATTAAATTCTTACGTTTTTTCCTATGATATAAAAATGTTTATAGGGTATTCCTTTTAATAACCACTAAAGTTTTGGCATTCTTTGAACTGAAAGCTATTTCGTCTGGTCGTTTTGTATTTTTTATTGACATAAATAACCCTTACATGCAGGCACGGCATCCGTCGAACAAAAAACCACCTCGACAGGCGCACTACCCAGAATCGGCGAGAATCGTTCTTTACTTTTTGATGACTATAATAAAACTAAACCGACATTATCAACAGCTGATTACCCGTCAGCCACAAGAGCCACCCTTTACGGATACTCATCGCAGGACCAGGACCAGGACCAGGACCAGTACCAGGACCAGTACCAGTCCCAAATGCCAGTCGAGGCGTCGAGCTCATCGCACAGCGCCGTTCCCACGAAAATTAGCAGGGATAGGGCACCCATAGGAACGCCCGGCAGTATGGAGTTCAGCGATAGCCATTCAATCAAAAATTTGGGGACAACTGATCAACTTACGACAGTGACAATGCCGACAACAGCATTTGCGTCCCTTAAAACCGATAAAAGTACGATAAAACAGTCCATCGACTCCACGCGCACGAGAAATCATTGGACAGCGAGTGGTGAGTTTGGATTGGGCAAAGTGTATTGGGATAAAATATAATATAACAAAATATATTTCGATATAAAGATTGTATTTTTTAAAAAATATACCCAATACCCGAATTTTCTGACCAAAAAAATAATGATTTGTATTTATCGAATGTAAAAAAGTTCCTTCCCACAAATACGATTTTATATCGATTTTTATATCGATTTTGGAAATGGATCTATGTAGCTTGTTAACGAAATGAAGGGCTATTAAGAATAAAAGCAAAACTTTTCCTCTTTTTCATTCCTGACAGGATTCGCCCGTGTCACAGAGCGACCACGCAGCAAGCACCACCATGAGCACCACTGGGGACCCTTTTTTGAGGAGCCCCTCAACTCGCCCACTTCGGGGGACAACCTCGTGTCCGCCGTGCATTTGTTCACGGAAGCGGTGCTCAACTGCCGTGTCGGAATGCTCAAGGACAAAACTGTAAGTGAGATTTGTGTGGAGGAAATCCCGACATTATGCTATGCTATTGGCTTTGTTACAATATTTTCCATTGGATTTGAAGAGCAGTTATGGGTTTCCACTTTGAAAGTACGGAAAATCGAACATGAAAGTGGGATAAACTTTTGACGGTCTTTAAAAGGAAATATTTGAATTTAGAATAGTAGGGAGGCATCCCACTTTAAAATCGATGTTCAGTACTTCAGGATACTGAATCTTGAAGAGTAGTTTCGGGTTCCCATTCATTTTCATTGAAAAAGTCGAGATTGAACATGGGTTAAAACGTTGACCATATTGACAAATAAATATTTGAATTAAGATTATTAGAGAATTGAACCACAAACTTAAAGAGGTGTCCCACTTCGAAATCGGAGTCCAATTGCTCAAGTTATAGAATCTGGAAGTGCAATTTTGGCTTTCCTAATAAAAACCATTGGGAATGCAGAAAGTAAAACATGAACAGGGATATACATTTTTACCCTCTTTGAAAAGAAATATTTCAATGTAGAATATTTGGGCACTTACCCACAAAATCATAGAATTACCCCACATCAAAAAACGATTTCAATTACTAAAGTTGGAGAATCCACAAATAAGTTTTGGGTTCCCTTTCTGAACCCTATTAAAATAAGAAAATTTCCTCTCTATATTTCATATAATATTTAATAAAAAATATGCAAATTTTAGCCAATTTTCATGTTCAAATTTGACTTATTTCAAATGGCTTGCAAAATAGAAAGAATTGTTTAAAGTTTTTTAACATTTTAAATAAATTTTTTGAGGACAAACAGCGTTAAAATCTGCTAAAAATAATTTATTAAGCTAAGTTGTAGTGTGTATTTCCTATTCAACGATGGTTTCAAAAAAAAATAATGATTGTAAAATCGAAATACACGAGGCCTACGTACATACATATACATCAATTTAATGGCAGTCGTAAATTATTACATATATTTCACTTACCCTTTTTGTTTCCATTTTGTTTCTATGTATCAAACTCGGGAGATCAGACCAAGCTCTATATGTTTGTTTGTTTGTAATGCAGACCCACGCTCCCGGCCGTGTGAGTGCGGTTGTAACACACACACACACACACATGTATGCAACTTGCTGAAAAAAGTAAAATTGACCTATTAAAACGTACTCAATTCAACAAATTTCATTAACCCGGCCTGCCGACACTTGTTAATTATACTTTGCGCTAATTTTCAGCACTTTTTAAACACTTTAAACACATTTATTAATATATTTTCCGACGCCATGCGCCGCGTCTTAGGGAAGGAAACGAAATTAGTGAGAGCGAGGGGGAACTTTTGACTTCGGGCCCATTTTCCCTGTCCGCCATTTTTCTTTTTCTGATCCTCTCTTTTCTCTAGCTGTTGATTGCGGAAGGGAGCTTTGGGAGCAAGAGTGGGAAGGAGCTTTAACGTCATATATGTGTATTCTTGATCCTCTCTTCTATTTCCTTGAGTTAATTATTTAAATATTATAAATTGTTAACAAATTGAATTAATTAAATTAAAATTAATGGTGGCAAGTCAAAATGCAAACTTATTGAAGGAGGAGATAATGGAACTTTAATTATTTTTAAACTGTAGTTCCTTTTTGCAAAAGAAAACATTGTTTTAACTTTAAAAATTGTTTTAAAAATGTACTAAATTTTAAAAATCAACTAAATTTAATTATTTATTTATTTGTTTTGTGATCAAGAATTTCCGCACCCAAGAACATCTAATTAAAAAGTCGAATACCCATAAAAATCAACTACAAAATTATAATTTTCTGCCACGAAAACCTTAAATACTATATAAAAAAATTCAAAATTTGTTTTTCTTTAATCTCAAGTTTGATATATAATTTCCCTTAATTTAAAAAATTATTATTTTTTTGTGATCAAGAATTTTCATACTCCAGAACACGTCACCCAAAAATCAAATACCTTTAAAACTGGACTAGAAAATCATAAATATATATATAAAACTGTCCAAACTTCAATCCTTAAATCTCGACCTCCCGTTCTCAGGTCATGTGGGTCAGGCGAACGGCGGAGAAGGTGTCACTCCTGACGGTTGGCAACGTCACCTACAGCGGAGACCCGAGGATTCGGGTGAAGTTCCAGTACCCGAACAACTGGAGGTTACTCATCAACCCAACGCAGACTGAAGACGCCGGAGTTTACATGTGCCAGGTTTCCACCCATCCCCCCCGAGTATTCACCACCAACCTCACCATCCTGGGTAGGCTTCGCTTCGGGTTTGTAGCACCAACAGGCTGTAATAGGTTCCTCGATTCCAGAGCCCCCTTTGAGGATAATCGACGAGCACGAGCGGGATGTGGGGGATCGTTACTATAAGTCCGGCAGCACCGTCGATCTGCAATGCCAAATATCGCGTAGCTTTTTCCAAAAAGAACGTCAGACCATTCTCAAATCAACTGATTCTGCCAATGATGCTGTACAAAAACTATTCAACGAGACGAATAGCGAGCTTAATCTAATCGGGAACTCGAGTCAGCAGACGCCACATAAGTCCTCTGGCCAGGATCTGGAAAAGTACTTCACCAAGTTCATAACCTGGGCCAAGGACGAGGAGCCTCTTCAAGGAATGACCAATAAGCGCTTAAGGTACTGACTATTATAGTATTATAAAAATGATGTGATACCCTGATATGATACCCTGTATTCTACAACCCACAGTGTTTCCGACGTCTGGCTAACCAGTCGTATCTCCATTGGGGATGCCAAGCTCTCCGACAGTGGCAACTACTCCTGTTCGCTGGGCCGACTGTTCACTGTAATTGTCCAAGTTCAAGTGCTCACAGGTGACACATATAATAATATGATAATATATGATATGATATAAAATATAATATATTCATAGGGGAACTACCGGCGGCTGTCCAGCACAATGTGGCATCGAGGCCCCAGATCGGTGCCCTTCCGCTCTTCGGACTCCTCATTTTCCTCCTCACTTGCCTGAAAACCGGCAGTCGAAACTTCTAAGGCCACTAATCTGTGGGCATCCACAGACAATTAATCAATATTATTAAGGATAACAGAGATTGGCTGGTTCTAAACAAAGGTTTTAGTTTTAAAGTTCAGAATCAGAAGGTGATTTCATTACATATTTGTGTTATAGTGCCTACGAATAAGACTTCGGATTTGTTTTGACAAATATTCTTAAATGTTTAATGAATCAGTAATTGGAATTAATTAGGCCACAATACGAAACAATAACATTCCAGATTCTTAGGAGAAAAAACCCAACGGTTTAAATGTTTTCCTCACCTGTTTTCTAGTTAATTTAGTTGTCAAGTTAAAATCTCTCTAAATGTGTAAATGTTATACTATTTATTTAAGAGTTAAGAAACTGGGAAGGTTCGCAACCTTAGTCCAAGAATGTTGAATTTACCCTTCTACGACGATTTGTAGCTGGTGAAAATGAGTATATTTTTGTATATGCTTTAGAGTTTTCCTTTCAACAACTTTCGCAGGCAAATCAAATGTATCATACGTTATTATAAGTTTATACCACTGACTCGCAGGATAACAAGTTTTTTCAAGAAAACAACGATCTGATTAAAACCTTATGCGGTATACTACTTTTTCATCACCTAAACTGCTGTTTGTATTTCTGGTGCTGGGTGCTTCTGCAGTTTTCAATTGGATAAGTTGATATACCATAATTATAGATCATTTAAAGCGCTACATCTAATCGCATATCTCTAGATTCCCTTAGAAGAACACTAATAAACAGTTTCATAATTGCTTTATTTTATAAAACAAATTTGTTTTTGTTAAATTCAAGGGTCGCAGATGATACACACGTAGGGCTTGTAAAAATTTTTGGATAGAAACTTTCACTTTGACCTTAATTATACTTAAAAAAAAAAAATAAAAATGATTGCATACATAGCTGGCATTATTTACAATAACTATTCAACAGGAAATTGGGGCAAATTTACGTTCTCGATTGATTTCACAGCAATTTGGATCAGGCCTAGATAAGCTTTCAGTTAATTCAGATCGCCACGCCCGGTGCTGATTATTGTGAAGGCGAGAACTCAGTGGGCGCAAGGACACGACAGTGCATCTCGCGGATCAAGGGCACCGTGTAGGCCACGCACTCGTCCCATCCGGGGGATCGCCAGGCGGCCTCCCTGGTCTCCTTGCGGTCTTGCAGAGATTTGTAACCTAAAAGCAATAAAAACATCAGTTAAATACAATTTGAGTATGAAGATTACAAATAAATGAATATAACATAAGGTTTGAAGGCCTATCCATAACCATTTATCATACTCAAATATTTTTCAGCCATAAGGAAAGAATATCTGCTGCACTTACACCAAATGTGATGCACATTGTACAGTCTTCCGATCTGAGAAAAGAATCCGGCAAATGCCTCGTTGTTATGCTTGCGATAGTTGATGGCACGGGCCCAGTTGTTTCCCCACTCAATCATGGTGCCGGGGGTCAGTCGGTATGAGCTGGCGACATCGAAATCAATTAGAGGCTTGTTAACCGAGAGGAATTTACATCTCCTTACCGCATTTCGTAAATGTTCTTGCCGGTACGACTGGCAATCTGCGGCCAGTAGCTGAACGCCAAGAGATATTGCAAGTGACGGGAGCGCAAGAACTTCGAGCGCTCCTGCATCAGGCTGAGATACTCTGGGTCATTCCAAAGGTCCTCTTTGGCCTGGTCGATTTTCTCAAAGCCTCCCGTGTACTTCCAGAGGTGCAGGCACTGATCCATGTCCCCCACCTGCACGGTCCATGATGCCACCAGTTCGCACGAAAGATTCGCCTTCTTTTCGTTTATCAGTGCCACGGTGTTTTTGCTGTGGAGAGATAGGAGGTTTTTAAGCGAAATTCCATTAGGTAGTCTTTACAATATCAAAAACCACTTGAAAACGGTGCTAAAAGTATGCTTTAAAATGTGTTGAAGCTCTCTTTTAGGGGCAATTTAATGAGGTTTTTCTTTGGTACCTCAGATCTTTGGCTTATCGTTTAACTTACTAGTTATTCAAATAGTTGCCCATCGAGTCGGGCCTGACATTGTGCGTATGTAGGGCGTATATGATTTCCTTGTCGCTGAGCATGCGACTGTGCGACTCCTTGGTAGGCTCTATTTTGCGCACGAGCAGCTTTGAGAACCATGATTCCGAATCGTTGCAGCTCGCAGTGGTGGATAGGGTGCTAAAAGCGAAAGTAAAGAAGGGTTATGCATTATTTACATATTAGAAATATAATTTCCCACTTAACATAGCTCTCTTTTGAAATTTATTTGACATATTTCAAGTGTTTATAAGATGTTTCGTTATTTTTGCCTGTCTAAAGCTATCCATAATGACCTTTAAAATATTTTTAATATTAAAACCAGACCTGGTCGACTTTTATTGATAACGTTCTTAATAAGTAGCGCATTGAGATCAAAGATATGGCGTTTAATTTCTGGCAGGGTGCTTATCAAAGTGCGCTAAAGAATTGGAGTATGGGAAAATAAGATAAACAATAAGAACGCAATTTCCTATGCGCAACGGATAAAAAATATATCTATATGTGGAAAAATATCCTACGAATCCCTTGATTCTTCTGTGTTCTAAACATCAGAACATTGGAACTCATTTAAAAAATGATGTATTATTATAAAATATATGGGAAAAGTAAAAAAGAAGGGTTATAATACTATGAAATATATATGAAAAGTAAACTATAGATTATTATTATATATGTGTGTGAAGGGTGACCGAAATTCGCACCGTAGTGTTTATTGTGCTTTGCATACGATTTGCTTGCTGACGTCGCAGCGGCTCTTCATATATAGCATTTTGGAATGGGACATACATATGGACATGTGTCGCCAGTGTTGGTCAAGGTACTCTCATCTTGTACCTACTTGGGGTACAATTTATTTGCAGTCAGTTTTCCAGGATGTGGGAAGAGATAAAAAAAATACTAAATACTAAGAAACTCAACAATGACAAACAAGCTGTATTTTATATAAAAAGGGACAAAGTATGATGATTTAAATGAAAAATTCTAATAAATAAAAATAATAACATCATGACATATACTTTATGCTTTAGCTTGAAGTACCTATAAGTAGGTACAGGTACGCCTGGCTAGGAGACCCAGCTGTGGCAAATACACATTCCTCTTTTTTATTGTATATGCATGTTGTTTGTGTCTTACCGGACGGCGTTGTTGTTGCCTCTGCCGACGGCCAATAGGTTACGTAGCTTCAACATTCTCGATTTATGTAGGACCTGGCGGCTGTGTATGCTGTGCGGGGTGCTGTGGGGTGAAAGCTGGAACAGAGGGGAAATCAGTTACCGTTATCATCCCGATTCGCCCTCCCCCGCCCGCAGTGCAGTGTGTGTACTTTAGTCAAGGTGAAGTCAGAGTCATTTTAGCAAGTGCGCCGGCACACGGTCTGCGGGCTTGATAATGGAACGGAGCACCCTGGCCCACTGTCCCCACCCCGTTTCGTTGCGGACTCCCGGGGCCACACTAGCACTCACTTCAGTTTCGTTGCCGGATTGTTAGAAACCAAAATAACATTCAAATGAAATGGTAAATGGTTAAAAGAAAACAAAATGCGGCCTATAAATAATATAGAGCTGGCTGGACCACTCACGAGGGTATCGATACATCGAGTACGCTGGAAGCTAGAGCTGGCCGGCAGTCGATTGTTGATGCTATCCATTTTCCGGGGGTATCGATAGGGGATAAGAAGGCGCGGTCACACTGGCTTCTTAACGGACATTTAAATATTGATACTTTTCAAAAACTTTTTTTTTAAAGCAATTTTAGTGGTAATAAAACTTTAATAAAATTGTTTTTACTATTCTTTTGATACAGCTGGTACCTTTTTTTATGAAATTTTACTACTCAGAAAATCAGAAAAACATGTTTTTAAAAAGGTATTTGAACTAACTTTAGAAAATCATCCAAAAGAAGAGAAAAGTGGAAATTCAGCCACACTTTTATTAAATTTTAGAAACAAAAAGAGATCTTACTGAACCAATTTTCGCTGCAAATCAAAATCCGTGCCTAAGAAGGGTAAAATGTATCCATTTATTTATTTACATAGGTAAGGTAAGAAGTACTCAACTGTGCCACCTAGGTTCTGCTTTGAGCTTTATTTTGCCGAGAGTGCTAATCTTGTAAAGGGACCTGTGTTCTCGGAATACTGAATACTTATGCAACAGTGCGAGGAAAACATCGAACTTGGTTTTCTTGTTAACAATATCCAATTGTAAAAAGGTGAATCGAATCGTTTATAAACAATGCGCTTTAATTATACGATAATCTTTATTCTACTAAAGGTAATACGAAAAATACTCATATGGAAGTTATATTTGTTACTATACATAGTACATACATTTTATATTATTTACCACTATGCTTACATATGTCCACACACGTAGAGGGTTTTGTTAAATTGATTGAATATTTCGGTACTAAGAATAAATATACATACACGTTTCTGTGTGCCACTGGGGTCACGCATAGACATTATTTACTCTTCCTCGCTTTTATTGTTTTGCATGTATGTACATCGTTATTGTAATCACTGATATGCATTAATTTAATTACTTTCTCTTGCCGATTTGCTGGTTCGCACCAGAACGCATTTCAATTGCAATTTAAGACATATGCAGCCTTCGCTCGGGCATATATATTTCACGGTGCTGCTGCCCTATATACACACATGCCTTGGCTAACAAAGGATAACTACGGAACTCAGATCACATAACATTTCATATCCGCTTCGTTCTGTTGGTGTTGAGTTAGGAATATATGCACTTATGTAAAATCTAGACACGCATGAGAAAATATCTTGTATCTTATAAACGTGGTTTTTTTCATTTTTAAGCCCGATAACATGGAAAGAATATAACACTTATGATTCAAAGTGACATATATCTCGTAGTTCTCATATATATATATAATAACATCCAGAGCTGTCCACTAACCGTGTCCCGGAAATACTATCTTTAAGAGTCTGGTTTAATGCACATTTAGATTTATGTTTGGAAATTGCGTATCGATAAAACAAGTTACCTAAAAAAATATATAAAAGTTACATTCGTAAATGAGTTTTGTTGTCATCTAACTACCTATCAAAATATCTGTACGCGTGAACCTCATATCATCGACGACAAGTGGGCTTAGATGTACTCGATTCTGCGGCTTCTTGTTACTTAGCATTGCGTGAGATATCTCTTCGTACATTTACACACATATAGAAACATATCTGAGGTATAAAAAGCTGTATTACATCTATCTTTCGGTTGTCCAATGTCCCTCTTTGCTTTAGTTAGTGAGTTCTTTCTACACCGGTTGCTTTTTTCTTGAAGTGTGTATTAAAATGTGGCTTGCTGTGGTTTACTTCCTCTTGCTGACTTCATATTGTAAAATATGCCTTTGTATATTTGTGTATCTACCGTAATGGTTCGTTTTTGCTTATTAGATCGGTCGGACACAATTTCATCTCGATCGAGTTAAAATTTAAGTTTGGTGGACATCGATGATTAGGCGGTTACTTTATTTGAATTTTCCCACTTATACATAGACTATATATACATATGGATATTCTGCCATCGCTACATCGCCTTCTACGCACTCCTCCGCGTCTCGATCCTCGCCCGGGCCTTACATGGTTATCACAATCACAATAGAATAGGTTTTACAAGCAAGCCATCATCCAGTGTTCTCACACGATCCTATCTTTCCGTATCCCGTTTCCTAGCCCCTTCCCTCTACGATTCAGATTCAGATTCAGATTCAGGTAAGATAGATTGGCAGATGCATACACTTGGGGCCTATATTTGTGCCATACGCCTACTTATAGAATATGGCCTGTGAGACAAGTGCTAACATTATGGTTGTGGGCCTTCTGCCTTTGCTTCGTTCTGAGACATACAAAAAATACATTGAGAATCCGTTGAGTTGAACCATTTGGGGGCATTCATATGTATACTTGTATACGAATATATATATACTCATCATATATATAAAAGTACAAAATTTCTGGTTTTCTGTTTAGTATTTTTGGTTTTCCTCTTCTGTTTTGTTCAATTCAAGTACACTCTAATATATCTAGGAAAAAAACGTGCATAATCCTTAATGTGTGCAGTGTCAAATGGTGTACGCCCGTTTTGTCTGTAGGTACTTATGCGCTACTATGATCAGAATACAAAAGCTATAGACCCGCGCCACCGGGGACTCGTAGTCCCTGGCTTGGAGAAGAAGCAGGAGCTACGATGGATATATAGCACTGCCTTGCTGGGTTGGCTTGATTTCGACTCTCGCTCGTGGTCACAGTAGCTGTAATTAGAAGCTTCGTTAAGGTACTTAAATGTTTCGTTAAATTTCTGCTTTCAGTGGTAGGTTTAGATGCACACATCTGTCGGATGTGTAGGTACATATTCGAATACGTTCTTCAAAAGGCCGAAAATCATCGGTTTTCTTTCCGTTTTTGACTGGGCAATACAAAAAAATGAACAAAAACCGTTTGCATAAATTACAAATAGATCAATGTGGAGAGAACTCCCTTGCTTACTGAACTGTTTGTGGTTTCGTGTTTGTCATAAATATATATTTTTGTAGTATTCTAGAAGCACTGTACATCCATTAAACAACACATATTAGAGAAGTGAAACTAGAATGCATTATGTACATCAACTTGTGTTTCGTTTGGGTTTTAAAACAGATAAACAAAAATGCTCTCTTGGTTTCTCGTTTTCATTTCCTCGCTTTAATTAAAGTAAGCATTCATATAGCACAAGGTTTTTTCACATAAGCCCATATAAAAAGTATAAAATTTTTTACTGTACTCGATTTATAAAAATTACAAATGTTCATATAAAAATAGATATATATGTACAAAAAAATATGAAGTCAGATGGTAATACATACAATTCAACACATAACGAAAATATAAATTTTCTTCAATTGTATTATTTTTTTTTTTGGGTTTTTTGCATTACTTGCATAACATTTATCTAGGGGTAAAAAAACTAGCAGTGACCCGACAACCTTGGCACTATCAATAAAATCATACGAGTACCTATTATAATATATCTGGTTTAACTACCTCTTTCTCAATATAGTCGAACGACCGATAACAAAGGTTTTTGGGGCAATTTGTTTAAGTTAAAAGTTAACTCAGGACTTGGAGGCTTATACCTTTATATGCATCAGACAGAGTAGTAGTTATGGTACCAACTAATCGATAATCGAGTTTTATACGGTTCCTTAGAAATCGTTTGGACAATGTCACATTTCTTAACGCTACTAAACTTTACTGAAATCATAAATAGTCCTTTTTCCTACTCTTCGATTTTTATAAATATTACATTTTGAATGGGCGTGCCGTTATAATATTACTATCCACCATTACATAAGTTGTTATTATTTACTTTATGTCCCTTAAAGTCGCTTAGAATGTTTACTTTTGAGAGCAGGTTTCTTACTTTATGTCTAATCTTTTGAGCAAAATGTTTGGTTTCTTTTCTTTTACAGTTTTCCAGTCTATGTGGGGTATTCCAGAAATCGATAACAACCAAAAAGCAACCCGAAATCTGTTTGAGATGCTTTCAATGCAAATATTTTCTTGACCCTTTTAAAGTGTTTCTAAATTTCAAAACCATATTTAACGCAAATGTAAGATATTTACTTTTGAGAGGCTAATTTTGTGTTGACTTAGTTCTGTCTGTTTCTCTGATTCTCTGGTTTTAGATAAACAATAACTTACCAGGAGTTGGTATCTGTACTACAGCCAACTTCAATGTTATTTACAAAAGCTTTCGAAACACTGTTTTTGATAGTATGAAAATTTTAAGATTTCTTGTGTATATTTCGTATGGTATTGCAGGTGAATACATTTAGCTAACTCTCCTGGCAAGTTAGCTCTATGATGTATACAAAAGTTAATATAACAGTTTATAAAAATACAAAGAATTGGAAGAAGGACTTTCTACTCTGCAAAAACTTTCCTCACAGGTCAGGATGCTCGGGGTATGCAAGTTGCATCTCTAATTTATCAACAATGTACGTGTTCGTTTTCCTTCCTCTTTAGCAACTTGATCTACAAAAATGATCTTATCTTTAGTTTACAACTAATTAAAAACTTAATGTAAAAGTTGATCCTAAGATGGATAATTAAATATATTTATAATTATATGTATTAACAAGTAAAAACAATTAGTTGGGACATGCTAGTTGTCCTTTTTTCATATATACTCATATTGATATATATATATATATATTTGTGGTATTATTTCTGGTTGCTTATCGGTTTGTTTTGGTTGATTTTTATCATTTGCTTGGGAGTGCAGCATACATATATGCATGTGCCTAGGGCTACACCTCTTGTACACTCAATATTTTGCAGTATTTATGCTAGTGTTGCTTCTGATACCAGAAAGAAACTTCACTTTGCTGTCTATGCTGAATTTAATAACAAAATAAGTATTATTTATGGCTGGTCTGTATCTGTATATACAACGCGTACATATCCACAATTAGAGGCCCCACTCGGCCCACTCCACTCGCACATATATATGCATTTGTATATACATCGTGCAGACAGCTTCTTATACACTGGGATGTGTGCTTTTATCTTGCTGTATTTCGTGTTTACATGGGTGTCTTGTTTGGTGTCGTCTACATCGTATCGAATCGTTCTTATAGAGACAGATATGCATCCCATGTGGCTGTTTTTCATAGCAAGGACACTTGTTACAATACTATCCGAAAGGGCAAAACATGTTCTTCTTGTTCGTTTCCATGGGTATACTTTCCCCTTCTCCTCTCACGACGATGATGACGCTGGTTTTACTATCTATCTGCCCATCCATATCGCTACGTTTCCTGTCCCGCTGTCCTACGTCTCTGGTCTCACTCTTGAAGGACCATCCGGCTGGCCATGACCCGAAAAGTTCTCTCTCTTTCTATCTCTCTATATATACCTAGCTAGCTGGCTGCATCTACCTGAAGATGGGGCCACCTTATCGAGATATTAGAACTACGGTGGATCCTCTTCTTTCTGGTGACTAGTTGCGGGGGAACTCTTCTAGTTGGCAACCAACAGTTGCTGATACGATGATCCGCTGCCGTAGAAAGAGCTAATGCCATCAATCAGTTTGTTGTTGTTGTTGTTGTTTCCCGAGGATGAGGACGGTTGTTCCTGGGCCGCTTGCTGTTGTTGCTGTTGTGGTTGCTGTGCCTGCTGGTTGTTGGTGCTAGTGGGAGAAGGATTGTTTGTTGCTGTGCCCGTTGTCGTTGTGGTTTCCGTTGTTGTCTGTGCCACCGCTGCCACCACGCCCACAGTGGGCGTTCCCAGGGGACTGTTCTCGTCGGAAGAGTCCCCGGCAATGGCAACGGCAACGGCCACGGCAGCAGCAGCAGCAGCCGCCGCCGACGAGGATGTCGATGAATCCTCCATGGGCATCCCGCAGTCCACGTTCAGGCCAAAGCAGTTCTCGCCACCAGCTGAACGATCCATTCCATTGACTCGTGGATGCTGTTGGCCATTGTTGGCTCCATAGTAGCACGGCTCCAGGTAAGTACTGTACTTGTTGGCCACTCCATTTCCAGCATTGGCTGCCCCGGCGGCTCCCACCCCGGGTGCGGTGACTCCAGCACCGCCCACATAGAGTCCCAGCGAGTCCGTGGCACTGAAGTGCGACTCGAAGAGGCTACGGGGATTGCCGAATTGCGGATACAGGCCAATCGCCATGTTGGGATAGTAGAATGGATCTGCGGACGTTCCGGTGGCATTGGCACCTCCAACCTGATTCTGACTCTGATTGCCGCCCAGCGACATAGGATTTGGTGATAGAGAACGCGCCGGCGACACGGCATCCAGACCGCCAAACGCCCCCGATACCGACGAGCCTCCGCCGGTAGATACGACCCCGTGGCCATGGTGCATCTGCTGCTGCATCGCACGCTGCTTTATGTAGTTGGAGAACTCAGTGGGCGACATGCGGTAGGCGCTGCTGTTGGCAATGCACAGAGGGGAAATAACAGAATATTAGATATATATTATATTTTGTCCTCAAAGTCAAACAGATCGGACTAAAACTATCAGAGATAAGGTCTTTAAAAGTGGTCTTTAGAACTCCAAGAGTTTTCAACCTAGCTGACTTTGGAACTATGTTCATTTGCTTTTATTTTAAAAAGACTACTATGTTTAATTGTAAAAATAACACTTTTGACAGACTAGTTAAGAAGTTTTAGTACGCTTCAATACACTATTTTCTTTATAATAATGGGAAGGAAATAAACCTCACATTTATAGATGCAATAAAATATTTAGATTTTTCTAATAATAACCATTTTCAAAATCCAATTTTTCTAAAAAAAATTTCCTAAACAAAAAAATGGTTTAAGTACATATAAGTTATCCCCAAGACAATACCACAGTTGTTAAACATTAAATTTTAGTGCTATTAAAAATATTTTTAGCCTTAAAATAAAATTTTTAATATATTCAATAAGTTGATAACTATTTTTTCTTTTTTTTTTGGGGTGGGATAGAACTGGTTCGTTTGAGGTATTCACCTGTTAGTGCGCTTGGAGCTGGTCTTCAGCTTGGTGCTGCCGAACTTGGTCTGTGCAAAGGTGGCCGTGGTGAAGGTCAAGGGCGCCTGGGCGCCCCGTTGCAAGAAGGCCGCTGCAGCGGCGTTGGCGGTGGCACCTGGATTTCCGGGGACGGCAACAGGAGCGGTACCCGGACCGGGTCCCAGGTTCGATCCCGATCCGGAACCGGAACCCGTTCCGGAGCCCGCTCCGGAGCCGGAGCTGCAGCTGCCGGAGATCGTCGGATTGGGGCTGCCCTTGTAGGTGGGCGAGGTGGAGGCGGCCGAGTGCGGCGAGGATCCCGCCTGGGGGAGGGCCAATGGAAGCGCCTTGGGGCTCAGGCTCAGGTTGTTCATGGTCGTGTTCACCGCGTCGATGGGACGAAAGCACTGCGCCTCCGGGTTAAACATCTTGGTGACCTCTCGGTCGGCCGAGTGGCTGTCCTCGTGGTTCTCATTGTTCTCAGTGTAGAGTATCTGGGGGATGGCAAAAGTCGGAGTTACAAGGTGTTTCTTTACATCTCCTGTAAGATCATATTAATATTATTAAGATAAATATACTTAAGGATATAAATACCAAAGACAAATATACTCAAGAATAATTCTACTTAAGGGCATTGTACTATATTTGCAAAAACAGGTTTAATATTATAACTATTAAGTACTTAGAAAACATAAACATGGTACTTCACAGGGACTTTTATGATCTTTTAAAAGTGTTTTTTATAACCAAACCATTAAGCTTTATTTTAAGCATGACAGATGATGGTATTATTATTAAACAAAGTTTAAATGAGGTGCTATAGACCTTTCTGTTGGATTTTTAGCTATAGGTCTTCATTGTCGAGATCATGTAATATAATAAAAGTTAGTAAGTCAGGAATAGTCTTATATCATTATTTAAGAGTGGGGAGGTGATTTCTTCAACATTTTTTCAAATATTCTATAGTCTATAGCTGTTACCTATAAAGATGGCATGCTAATTTTGGAAGTGAGTTAGTCTCCGACTTTATATAACTAATTTCAGATTTCTCTTGTAATGCTACGCTTAATAAGCAATTAGTTTTTACCTTAACTGCTCCCTTTTCGCCAACGCGGAATGAAACCTCTCCGGGATCGATCCAGACGGACAGTTCGTTTGGCAAGTTTTCAAGGATGTCCCCTATCGGCACTCCGCTCTCCCGGGCCGCACGTTCCAGAACCGAATCGATGGGATCGCCAGTCTTCAAGCAGCGATAGGCAGAGCCCTGCAAAGAATAGTGTGTGTTATATATATTCCAATATATATTTACAAATGATATAGGTAACATTGAGAGGTATACAAACCTTAAAGGGCTTTTCCGGGTACCAGTGACCCTGGAACTTGTCGCGCAAGGCCTTCTCTAGCTCCTCGCCGAATATATTTACACGTCTGCGCGGCAACTTGTTGTAGAGATAGGATATGACGAAGTTCAGGGCCACCTGGATTTCAATATGCATCTTGACCCCTTGGACGAGCCCTCGGGTCTCCTCTTTCCACGCTCTTGACTCTGGGGACTCTGGGCCCGGATAGCGTTATCTTTGCTGGTCCGTCTACGGATCGTGTGCCCTTGAAGAGGAGGTATACAGCTCAGGCTGCGTTTCGTAGATGAGGGCTGCTTGTCAGATGGTCTTCGTAGATCATTCGCACTTTTTAGGTAATTTGGATTGATTCGCTGTTTCTCTTGTTGTTTCTGTTGCTATCGTTTTGGTTTTGTTCGATACTCAATTTTTTTTTTTTAATATTTTCTTGCTTTCGTATTTTAATAAAGATATATATTTGCTTGTTTGCTTGTCTGCTTGTTTGCTTGGTTTGTTATTTTTGGTGGGGGAGGTTTGTTATTGTTTAGTTAATGTTTTTGTGTCTCACCGTTTGGCGAATATCTGTAATTGTTAGAGTTTCGCGACTAGAATGAGAATCGTGTTTGTTTGAAATTCGAAAAGGTGTGTTCCCTTCTCCTGCTTTCAGTTGTCGTAATAAGCGTAGTTGCCTAGATCCTAAATATTTATGCTGTATTTACAAGGCATATCCGAGTTTTAGATTATGTACATATGGTGTGGTATATGTAGGGTGTCTTTTTTCCAATTGTTGTCCTCGACTCTTTATTTGGCAACGGTTCTACCAAAATATTTTTGGTTTTCTCCCCTTTTGGTGGTGCATTTGTCGATTCTCCTTGGTTTTGGCAATCCGAGCACGTTTTCTCAAAACGTTTCCATTAATAACGGGCTTTTGGAAGGGCTTGCACTTTAATCAAATGTCTGACGCATCCTAAAAGAGAAATATAAATATATGAATATTTCGAAATATTTTAAAGGCTCTTTTTTTTCCCCTCTCTTTTTTTCTTTTATAAAAGTATTAATATAATGTGTCATCAGCTAATTAGTGAAAGAAAACCATTCAATACTTGAAAAGTAGTCTATAGACTACTTGTAAAAGGCAAACACCCGACCCCCAAGTCACCTATGTGGGTGTCTAGATAACACTAACAGAAAAACACAACAAAAAAATACAAAACAGCTAGGAAACCACAAATAAATCAATAACCATCACACAAATGGCGGCAAAACGCACCCGCGATGCGGATATCGTCAAGCACAAGATGGACCTACGGGTCCGCTTTAAGAAACTGGTTCGGGCGGTCATTATGAACCAGACTTGGCTTTCGGACGAAGAGGAACAGGGCATCTCCATGAATGTCAAGAAGAACGTGGCCCTGATGCGCCAAAAACGCAAGCCGGGCATGCTGACCGTAGCGGTGAGTTCCACCTATATTGTATCATATCATATATGATATATGGTATCATAAATCATATCACATTATATCTTACATATATCATGTCATACATAAAATCATATTATATCATACATATATTGTATCATACATCATATCATATTATACCATACCATATCATATCATACCATATCGTATCATACCATATCATATCATATCATATATGTATATATATCATTTTAATACGATCTCTAAAAATTCAATTTCAGGACAAGGCCCTATTGCGTTCGAATCCCGCTTTCAGGACAATTGAAGAACGCAAGAAGCTGTGTATGCTTATAGCAGGACTGAACTGTTTCTCTAGGATTCCACCGGTAGGAATATAAAAGATATATTATTAGCATTAATCTTTCTATTTGAACTTAGAAAATTCGAGCACGCATGGTACCGGTCCTTAAGTTTATTTCCCTCGCAGAATCTCGATTAATTATCAAAGATGGTGATATGCCACTTTCCTTATATTTTATACTAAATGGCGAGGTTGAGATGAAGAAGAACGTATACAATAAGGTAAGTTTTAATATTTATAAGGTAACTTACCAGTGAACACGCCTTGAGTCCTTAATTTGTGGATTATTTGTTAACTTTTGTATTACATCTTATGGAGAGAAGCCATCCGAACTGTAAGATATTGAAAAAATAGTATAATTAATAAGAGAAAGGTTTGATATAGTAGTTGGGAAGAAAAGACATATCATAGTTTTATATAAATCCTGCATAAGGGCACTTCCTCGTTTTTCTTAAACCTAAGTTTATAGATTGTATAACTCTCTTTTCTAGACTACAAAACAAGTGGAAGATGTTCCGGAGGCTATCTTTGGTCCAGGAGACTGTTTCGGAGACGTTGAAATGGTTGAGGATTGCCCCAGAATGAATACTTATACAGCCTTTTGTAAGAAAAAGACATATTTATCATTTCAAGTTAAAATTCTACATTTTTTAAAGCTAGTTGTGAGGTTCTTGCTTTAAACGACGTGGACTATGAACGCATCTTAAAACCATTTATGTTAAAGCAATGGAATGAAAAGAAGCTCGCCCTGAAAGCATTCGACTATTTTGATTTTCTGACCCCGCAACAGGTGAGTCTGGGTTCTTAGGTACCAGTAAATGATATTATATATTTATCCACAGATAATTCTCGCTTGCAAGTACTCTTACTTGGTTCAGTACGAGCCCCTGGAGACCATTTATCTGGGGGACAAGGGTTCTTTGGGTTATGTGCGATTTGTTCTTAGTGGAGAGTGCGTCATTTTGCAGTGTTTGAGTATGAAGGTAATGATCTTTGAATCAAAAATAAAAATGGCATCATGTCCTCACATTATTTTATCTTCATAGGTAACTACAGATGATGGTAAGGTCAATTACGAGCTGACCGAAATCGACAAGGATAAGGAGGGACTTCTTATGTTCCAATCCTGGAAGGATCTCATCAGTCCTAGCTCATTTATGGACATTCAGGACATTTTGGCCTCTTCCTCCTCCTCCGAAGATGTTGAAGGCGCCACAAAGAAGAAACAAGCGGTATACTTATTCGATTCACTTGACATAAGATCACTCTAGTTATGAATTTCCGATAGATGCGCAAAATGGGTCTAGCGGAAATTGAGAAGTTCTGCGGCATCCGAAGTTCGACCACTCCCAAAAGAAAAGTGAAGCCCAGGAGGACAATGACTGTGCAGCAACAGGCCAGGAAAACAGCATTGATACAGTCTCTTAGGAGGGGAACTCCTTGGCTGCCAGGTGTAGCACTCGATTCCGATGATGATGATGACGATGACATGGGCGACAATGAAGATTACTTGGATTACGTCGATCTCGATGAGAACTACTCAGATGACAGTACTTATGATTCGGACGATGTGTCCATGGATAGAACCATTGCCCTGGAGCAAGTGCAACTAAGAAGGAATACCGTCAGTAGTGTCGAAACGGATAAGAAGGAATCCAAGTCCAGTTCGACATCGGAAATATTTACGGCTAGTTCCGGGAACAACGAAAAGAATAATGTTGAAGAGGACAAAGTATCCCTTATTCCTGTAAGTATTAAGAATGTATAACTAAGTTACGGAAAGTACCAGGAAATACTCTTTAATTAATATGACAATCAAAGAAGAAGGAATTTCAATACCAAAATACGGTATAATATCTATAATAATACATCACATAGATGAAATAAATCTGTTATGATAAATATCTTTAAAAAAAAAGGGTATCTTCTATCATCGGTCTTTTCAAGTTTATAGATTAAATTTAATGGAGAGTTCTTATCTTTTTGTAGGATCCCGTGGAAACCCACTTTATAGACGTTGGCTCCCTGACCTACGGCAGTGTCTTTGGTCTGGGTGAGAAGATGGAGCACCGTGTCATCATGGCCCGCACTGTGGTCCAGTGCCTGCTCCTTCCGCGCTTCTGGCTCCTCGAAGAGGAACAGAACCCGGGGAACATCTGGCACCGTCGACGATTCTACTTCGAGTGTAATGTGCCCTCGCGCCAGGACCTGTTTACCAACTTTCTCAAGACCCGGCAGTGGAACAAATTCCGACACGACTACATTCAAAGTCTGCTGAATCGAGAGGCCAAGGGCAACATCACCAAGGAGGAGGACATACCAATTATGTGTCGCATTGTCGAGACCAGCGATGATGCCCCGTAATGAACACACAAGTTCGTATCCAAATTCCCAGTGCTTCAACAATAAAACATGCCTCCAATATGACTTAATAATGATATGCGGGCAGGCATATAGTGTACCTACTAATGGGGGCACTCGACATTAGCGTTCCTGCTGTCATTTACTATTAAGTAAATGTAGGTAATTGAGTGTGGGAATTACTTCGACGTAAACGAACGTTTTGAAGAGATTAAGTTGGTATAACTACGAACTATGGGTTCGTAGCCCCAAGTTACCATTGAGTTATCAGCGAGCGGCGAATTATCACCGTCTGGTTTATTTTTAAGCTCATTGTAGGTATTCGTTTATGAATGCATTTGCTGCAGCTCTCCTTACAGCCAATTTATGTTCCTACCTACGAGTTCTATGTGTGCAAGCGCTCTTCCCTTCCTACGTCATTCAGGAATTTAGGTTAACCGTTTATCCGAGCAGGGAGCTCTGCTCCGAAGCGGGACTCTCGGCTAGTCGGCGGTGCTAATGCATTCGGGAGCGAAACTGGAGCACAGCTGGGCCACCCACATAACGGTAACGGGGGCTACCGAGAGAGTAAGAGAGTGTGACCATTTGAGGGCACGAGGCGCATTTGGTGGCCTTCGTGTGTAGAATCGTGGGTAGCTGAGCCATTTAACGCCAAATGAGAGAGGAAATATAGGCAATAGCAGATGCACTTGGAGAAACTAGTAAAGTTAAAGCGGGAAACGTTGAATTGGAGCTAGAGCTTTGAAATCTCTTATAAAGGCGCCTAAAAGTATGCCGCAAAAATGTAAGATTAGTATTTCCAGTTGATTTCGGAACTTAAAATATATTGTTGCATACTTTTAGACACCATTTAAATATTTTAGTTCTTTAGATCCAAATTAAATAGTTGTAACCCCATTCCTAGCCATTATTTTACTATGCAACAGTAGCTAGAAGAGAAAGCCACTCCACTCTCTCGCTTTTCCCCAACAGTGAGTGGGTCCCAGTGCGCAGTAACATACATACATACGTCACCGAGACCTCAACGCGCCCACACACACGGTTTTTTTTTAGCACTACTGCAGCTGTGTTAATGCAGCGGGGTCATGCGTGCCTGTATGCGTATCTATGCATGTACATAACCTGCTTTTTGCATTTTATAAACCAATTGAAGGCCACATGCTATGAAAGGCATAACCGTTGCGAAGGCTTGACATTTGCCTTCATGGGGCTATATGTGCTAGCAGGGGTTTACGGCTCTACTGGACTAGCAAAGCGCTTTCGAAAACGTATCTTACTCATTTGATTCCTTGCATCGCATCCTTACAAGGCAATGGGTGGATGTTGAAAGGTCAAAGGGCCTAAAAAATGAAAATTGTTGGTCGAATTAAAAAATACTCTTTCATATTAGGGATTCAAAAAAAAAGTGTAGTAAAGTATGCTACAAAAAGTGTTTAAAAGCAATGTTTTCTTTTTTATAGTATACTTCTGTGCTAATTTACATAAATTTTTGAACCTCTTTAAATTTGTAGGGCATAAATAAGATTTAGAGAAGAGAAATTAATGGATTAATGGATTTGTTTTGAGGTAGGAACATACACAATTTTTCACTCAACTATTGTTCATTATTTTGTAAAGTAATTTTTTCAACTAATTTATTTGTATCGTATAAAATAATAATAATAATATTATATCGCATTGGGTTTTAAGTTGATAACAAACAAATAGTCCTAATATTTTGCACGAATTAAATTTTCCAATTTTTTATCTCAATATTATTTGCTCATTATAGTAACACTTAAAATGTTGTAAATAACTTTAGGATATTAAACCCTATCACCAAGGCGAACTTCTCCGGCTGCCGAAAGCGCGTCTCAGTTGACATTTTACCTGGTGCCTCCACAAACACAACCTCACACTGGGAGTCCTTACACATCCCTGCCTGTATTTTTGAATATTTATATACACGCAGGTGTATTTATACCCAGCTTGCTGTTGCTCGTGGCGACTGGGACGGGGCGGAGAAAGTGAACTCTCTCAGCTGATGGCCTTTCTCTCACCCTCGCCGAGCAGGGCATCACAACGGTATCTCTATCTCTCGCCTTTCGCCTCTCTCGGCGAAACTGCACTCAATGGGCCGCTCTTCGCAACATAAAATCAATAAAATCTGGGCCACCAGTTTTAAAGGTTGATTAAAATGACATGAAGGCGTCCCGTTGGAATTCTTAAGCCGTAAGTCCCCAAACTCCTCCATCGCTCTATATACCATGTAGTACACGATATTGTGTATATGATATTTGTGCCAGCCACAAAATCAAATTCATGGAGGCTACAACTACAGAGGCAAATACTACGGACGTTTAAAGACGTGCCTTCGACGTGTACGTCTTATGTACTGGCGTAAAAGTGAAAATATAGGGCTTTTCAAGTTCACTCGGCCAGCACACGCACACAGGCGCACTGCGGAGTACATAGATTAATGCATATGCTTACATAACCCTGTATGCAAATTGCACTCAAGACTAGGCGCTCAAGCAATCATATATTATTAAATCTAGACTTTGGAAAACCGACTTATGGCTGTAAAAACCCCAAGTTTGGGGGCTTGAAATCCCTTGGAATGATGTCAAAAAAGGTTTAAGAAAGTATGTTTGCTAATGCTGAATTTTCATAGCATACTTTTATGCACTTTGTAAGTAACTTTAATTTTAAACGTGTTTTTATGTTTATGTTGGAAAACCGACTTATGGCTGTAAAAACCCTAAGTTTGGGGGCTTGAAATCCCTTGGAATGATGCCAAAGGTTTAAGAAAGTATATTTGAGCTAATGCTGAATTTTCATAGCATACTTTTATGCTCTTTGTAAGTAACTTTAATTTTAAAAGTGTTTTTTACGCTTACATATCCCCAAGCCAAGCTATGAAGAAATGACCTACGACAACAGCAAAATGCTGCTGGCCAGCTTCGCTGATGACGTCTGCTTTCTCAGCTCCTCGAACAGTGAGACCGAGTCTTCACAAACGCTGCAAACCTACCTCAACGAATTCGAGAAATGGGCCACGGCGAACAATATCAAAATCAACGAAAGCAAATGCGTAAACGTTTGCTTTACGTTACGTCGAAAAACAACTCCGGTGGTCCATATTAATAATGTGGACATAGAGCAAGCGACTAAGGCGAAATACCTAGGCCTCACACTGGACAAACGCCTAACCTTCCGAGAACATATTGCCAGAGTCGTCAAAATGTGCAACCTAAAGCGGAACCAATTATTCTGGATGCTAAACAAGAAAAGCAAACTATCTCTAAGATGCAAGCGGCACATTTATCAACAAATCATCGCACCAACTTGGAGATATGGAATCCAAATTTGGGGAGTGGCGGCTGCGTCCCACCGAAAACGTTTCCAAACCGTCCAGAACAAAACATTAAGACAAATCACTGGCTGTGAGTGGTTCGTTAGCGGCCAAACGCTTCACAATGACCTAAACCTGAGTCTTGTTGAAGACCAAATATCGTTCTTCTCAAGCAGGTACAACGACCGTCTAACTGCCCACCGTAATCGTCTAGCCCGGAGATTACAGGGGGCTATCCCAATTCGCAGGCTCAAAAGAAGACATTTTGGGCTGCTCCTAAGAGACTAATATGAATATATTATTTACTTGAAACTAGTCGTAATTTGATCTACTCCTATATACCAAGTTGAAAACTAATTATAATTTATAATTAAGAGATTATTTACTTAAGAAAACATTTAGGTTAAAGGCTTTAATTAGATCTGTTCCTGGATTATATTAAATAAAGATGTTAATTAAAAAAAAAAAAAAAAAAAAAAAAAAAAAAAAAAAAAATACGCTTACATAACTCTGTATGCAAATTGCACTCAAGACTAGGCGCTTTAGCAATCATACATTATTAAATCTAGACTTTGGAAAACCGACTTATGGCTGTAAAAAGCTTAAGTTTGGGGGCTTGAAATCCCCTAGACTAAAAACCTTAAGTTTGGGGCCTTGAAATCCCTTGGAATGATGTCAAAAAAGGTTTAAGACAGTATATTTGAGCTAATGCTGAATTTTCGTAGCATACTTTTATGCTCTTTTTAAGTAACTTTAATTTTAAACCTGTTTTTCTACCAAAAAACACTGAACTTATTTAATTTGTGATTTAAATGAGATACTTTTGGTTTAAGTAGGACTTGTTTTCCAAGTGTATGTCGTTTTCAAATTATAGTACGTGCAATTGTTGGGGAGCCACGCTTTTGTCTTCCAATTAGCCAAATTGAAATCAATTAAGTTAAGCTTTCAATTTGCGTGCCTGGATAATGGGCAATAAAGGGTATTTAAAGTACGACTATTTGCAAATGGCAAATTTGCTCGCTTGCTTGCAGATAATTAGATGAGGCTACACAGATGTTCATACAGCTGTGTTTTAAAAAAATGTTGACTCCTAATGGTTATTAAGCGTTGTTTTTCATATTTTATCTAACATATGCAGGTGGTTTCTTTGGCTTATATATCAAAAACAGATGGAGTAAATATTATTTATTAATATTAACAAAACGACAATTTAAGGAGTAAGCCAAAAGCTTTAAAAATTAAAATTAATTTGTATGTATTTATTATACACATATTTCTAGTTTCTTTTAAAGGTCACTGCTATTCGCCTGCCCATGGCTGTGCTTACAAACGCCCACCGCCTCGCCAATTGTCAACCTATTTCGCCCGTTTGTTTTTATTTTGTTTTTCGCCCCGTATCTGAATTGCACTCATCTTTGGCCTACCCAAAGCGTAATACACTTCCGGTTCCACAGCAGATATAGCAAATAATCAAAGTCTTCGAATCGTAATCACACCGTTGTGGGGTGGGGGGAGGTTGATGGAAGAGCACGGATTACATAAAAACCAAATGCACAAAGTTATAACCGATTTGCATACGAGCCCTATAGCACTAGACATATATACTTTCATCGACCCAGAGCTCTGCGGCGATTTTCAATACATTGCATAACGCTTTCGGGGGGGTCTCGCCTGCAGTGTTCGGTGGCAAAAATCACACTCACAACTTGCACACTGGGCCCTTGCAGCTTGCGCATGGTACACCATGTGTGGTACTTCAGTTTACAAGATCAACACAAATTATTTTTAGTTATTCCCTCGGTGGCGCTTCGTTTCCCGCAGTTTTCCTCTTTGTTTTTCATCGAGCAGTTTGTGGAGCACACAGGCGTTGCTCTAATTTTCCCCCAGATTGGCCTGGCGCAGGGGTATTTTCAAGAGAGAAAAAAAAAAACTGAGAGACCCTGGTTCTCAAGACAACACAAAACAGCTGACCGAGAAACTTTGTGTGTGTTTTAGTGTGTGAACTATTGGCATTTTCTCGTTTCCTCGTTTTTTTTGCTTTTTCGTTTTTTTCTTTTTCTTGTATTTATTTTTACCCCCTTGTGTGTATGCACTGCACTTGCCAAAATGTATGTTTCACTTGATAAAACACCATCATATGAGGGCACAGAATCAACAGAATCAGCTGTTCGTTCGCCTTCAGACACTTTGCCTCGCCATCGCAAACAAAATAAAAATACAAAAAAATAATGGTATTTAGGCACATGATTCTCGTCGCTCGTTTATCTAAGCACACACGAAAATTGAAATGACAAATACACTGTCACGCCGGACGGGCCGCACAACACACACACACGCCTGGGTGTACAGCGCACCGAATACATTTTCCTTCTTCCCTGGTTTTTCTGTATGTACGGACGCACACTCGTAGATACAAGTGAGGCGCGACAAAAAGCCCAGCGATGGGTCTGGGTTTGCTCTGGGCTGGTTCAAAGAATCATATTTTCTGGCAAATAGGCGAAAACAGCTGCTGTTATTCGGCTTTGCAACTGTGCAACAACCATGGCTATCAAAAATGAGAAAAAATTACGCAAAGGCGAGTACACACATGCACTATTATGGCATTCGCCTTTGTTGTGCAACAACCGTGTGAGTCTGTGTGGCTGGTACAGTGGACCGCCCCTAGGAAGGTCAGCTAATGTGGAGAATTTCGTAGCCTCTTTAGCATAAGTTGTGCATAAAAACTATCTTTACCTTTACAGCACTTTACAACCCTTTCATAAGGCGTTGTGTATAGAAATGTTTCCCTTTTTTTATAGGAATTTTCAAGTTGGTACTTGGTTTTAGAGAGTTCAAAAACCTTTTTTTAAGAAACTTTTTCATGAAATTTTTTTTTTTTAATTTGGAATTTGACTGTAAACTATCAAAAGGTATATTTTAATACTGGTTCTAAAAATCAGCTTTAATGTAATTTGGAAAGTTCCTAAAAAATGTTTCAGAGTATATCAAAAATTTCAGTTAGTCAGGGCTGCCTGTATGTGGGGGCCGCCATCAGCTGTGGGGCATAGCTTATAGGCACTAATTATGACAACAAATTGTGGGGAGCGGGCAGAGCGAGATCTTGCGAGATAAAAGATATGCCTCAAGTCAGGGTTTCGTCTCTGGAATTGACCCTGAATTGCGGCCAAAACGAAACAAACTTTATGACCACATAAGTCGAAATACTTTGAGTGCCAATAAATAGGCTCTTAAAAGTGCATGGAAAAAATTACTAAAAAAAAGGGAGCTGAGCCCCGAGCCTCGAACTCCCAGCTCCGTGCTCCGTGCTCCGGACGAACAGCTGTCCCTTTCGTGGCGCTCGGAGGCCCAGTGCTCCAGTGAGCGGCGCGACGACAACAAAACAAAACGCTTTGAAAACAGCCGAGCGAAAGTGAGAGAACAGATGCTCCGTCTCCGTCTGCTCCCTTCTGCTCTTTTTTTGTCTCCTACACTATTTTTTTTGCTCCATCGCAATCTTTGTTATTGTATTCCCCGCGAGTGTGTGTGTGTGTGTGCGTGTGGAGGGGTATAGTTCTCTGCTTTTATCAACTTTGCACAGCACGCACAATCATGCAACTGGATTGCACTTGTTTTTTTTGGAATATATATAAAAAAAAAATTGTTTTTTTTTTGAAAATACCGGTGCTAATTGATGGATGCTAGCTGCGCTTTTCCGATTCTCTGGCTCTTGGCTTGCTGTCTCCTGGTCGTCGAGTTATGTATGTACGAAACAGCCCAGTTGGGATATTGTTTTTTTTTTTGGTTTTACTGCTGTGGTTAGTTGCTCGTTTCTTGTTTAATATATGCTGGCTGGGATGCGGTAGTTGCTCATTGTTGTTTTCGGTTTGGTTTGGTTGCCTGTGAGGTGTCTCTGCCCGTTACTTAATTGCAGCACACGCCACCTAGCAGGGGCCGAGTGGAGCGTCCGTGGTTCTTGAAATCGGTTTAGTAACTGACACTGAGGCCGAATTGACGCGCGAACGGGCCCCAGCGCACCAACACAGGCGAGTGCACACGCACACTTCGGCACACGCGGCCGAACCACCACGAAGTGCACCCGAAGGCGAGTGTTCTAAACACGAGCCCGCTCGTTCGCTCGCTCTCTCTCTCGCCGCGCTGCACTCCTCCTGCTATCGAGTGTGGGTGCTGTTCTCTCGACACATTTATACCCTTGCGCAGGGGCCATACGGTTGCGGGGTACGTTTGCACCGGCGATAAGGTTTTTATCAGTACTCCCAGGGCCTGTGGGTGCTTACATGGTTTTTGTTGACTAGCCTGGGCAGGGGTGGACCTGAACCAAGACATTTACCTTTCCTATCATAGCCCCTTTATAAGGTTCTCGATTTGGAGGGGGTATTAGTAGGAATACGAATGAAACATAATATTATAATACCCCCATATCTTGGTATATCAAAGTGTTTATATATTTATATACTGAGGAGGTTTTATTTAAAATATTATTAAAAATTTCATATTATAATACCCCTATATCTTAATACATCAAAGTGTTTATATATCAATCATACGCACTGTTGCCTTGGGCTAAAAATTAATTTTACTCCAAGTAAGTGGTGAATTTAATCTAATTTTAATATCCCTCTTTTATTTTTTATATTCAGACCCAATCAATAAGTTAACCAGATTTGAAATTTATAATGAATCATAACTTGCATACAGTTACAGTTTAGGCATATTTCGATTTGGAGGGGGTTTTATTTGAAATACTAATTAAATTTCATATTATAATACCCCTATATCTTCGTATATCAAAGTGCTTATATATCAATCATACGCACTGTTGCCTTGGATAAAAAATTTATTTTACTTTAAGTAAGTAGTAAATTTAATCTACGTTTGTATTCTGTTTTTATTTTTTATATTCAAACCCAATAAATAAGTTAACCAGATTTGAAATTTATAATGAATTATAACTGGCCTACAGGTCGTAATTTTTAGAAAGACTGACTCAACTCCTAGATCTTAAAGATATTCTTTAGTTTTTTTTTGTACATGAAGACACCTTATTTAAGGGTAAGAATACAACTATATTATTATTATATATATATATTATTATTATATTTAAGCACCTATAATTTTTTTTGCACATTGGCTAGGCCATACGAACTTCGGCGTGATAAGGTCGGTATTCCCCTTGTTTTTGTATCGTTCGACTGCTCTAAATAATGTTGCGCGTGACGTGCTCGTAGTAAAATCGGGCCTAGAAGGGCTTGCGCGCTGAGTGCATGTCCTTCCGTGGCACACTTTTAGTACAGACTCCCCCGCGCCGCCCACCAGCAAAAGGCAGCCATCGGAAAGTCTGCCTCGGTCCGCCCCCTTTTATCCGAAAACTGGGGCAAGAAATGAAAGTGCATGAGCACGTAACATATGCGTACACACAGAGATAATATGTACACCAGGGTGGACCTTGTTCGAGTGTAAAGTCAAAGGTTACACATTTTCTTTAATAGAATAAAACAACTATACTTTTATTTTCCGTCAGCAAAATTAGTAAAGTTAAAACTTCAAAGCTCTATAAATTCTATTAAATATATTTTTCATATATTTTTATTAAATTTAAGCAAAAAACGCATCTTTAAAGACCGTTCTTTATTTGTACGAGGCCAACAAATTCCAAATCCCAAAATATATAACACATGGAGTTCAAGGATATTTTATTTATTCTTCGCAAAACATTTTGGGTACACATTTATACATTTATTTATACATATATAATGCTTAGATTTTGAACGAACATGCATACAAAAATATTGATTTCTGTTCCTTTAAATTTCCTTTCTTGATTTTTTGTTTTTGTTTTTCTTTTTTTTTATTGAATTGGCTTCCCAGGAATACCCAATATGGTACAATAATTTATTTGTCTAGACTACAAAAAAATATTAGTATAGGTATCACAAATATATATATATGTATGTATATATAAATACATAATTTTAGCGAAATCTAATGTTTCAAAAGGATCATTGATATACACGTACTCGTTGAAAGGAATCGATTGATTTTTCTTTATTGACGGACATGGCCAAGGTGTATCCGCACCTGGAGCGGTCTGTCTCTTAGGTTGAGCTGGAACTTAGTGGACAAAATCACACCTTTAAGTGGGAGGAACCGATTATTATACAAAGACATTGCTCACATTTAACTGGCCTGGCCTCGACCATTTCACAATATGGCTTGGGAAGTGTTCGAACAGCTGTGCCACTTTCGTTAAATGTGCGCGAAATGTATGATGTTTCCATTCAAAATGCGATACACTAGCTTTTAACACTGACTATTGAAACTCGGGATTACAAGGATAATGCTAGCTTTGACGCAGCCAAAAACGGTATAAGTAGATAAAAAATAAATAAATATTAAGCACTTGCGTAAGCTCTGGCTCTACAGTGTGTTTCAAAGCCCTTGAATCCTGAATCCTACCGTCTTGCGAAAACACCCTGTAGAAACCTCGTCGAAATTTGTATACGATGAACATGTATAGAGTTAGGAACCAGCGCAAAAATTCGGTGTTTGCGCTCTACTAGCACACGTTGTCCTTAAGTATATCTTGGGATTAAAATATATATGTATGTGACCTCTGTGGCATACGTTCCAATCCCCTTTTTGCGGGGACGGCGATTAAGATTGAGAGGCCATCGTCTTGATAATGGATGCATTCATTCAGCGTTGGGTCTCTCCGGAACGCATCTGCTCGCGGCCATCGCCCCGCTCGATGTACCAGTTGTTGTTGTTGCGCTTCTGGTGCTTGTGGCGAGCATTCTCCCGCTGTTGCATCATCCGCTCGTGCCACTCGCCACTGCCGCTGTCGTTCTGCGGATCGCGCTCCTTGCTGTTCTCGTGGGAGTGTTCGTTGGACTTCTTATTGTAGCGTCCTCGGTTGTTGGACGACTGATCGTAGTACTTCTTTTTGCCATGCTCCTGGGAGTGGCTGTGATCCTGCTCCTGTCGCCGGTGCTTCCGCTCGTGCGAGGAGTGCTGCTCCTGCTTGTACTGTTTGGGCCTGAAACGCTCCTTCGAACCATCCGCCAGCTTCGACGACTGGCCGTGGGAAGTCACGATTTCTGGCCCATCTACCTTCGGTTGATAGCTGCCTGCTCTTGGCCCAGCTTTGGCATCCACATTTTCGCTTTCATCGCCGGCAAAGGAGCCCAGCTTCTCGGTGATCTTTTCAAACTTGTGAAAGGCTCCCGACTGCTGTAGCACATCGTTGACGGCACCGCCGATCTCATCGGTTAGCTCGTCCAAATGCTGCCTTTTCTCCACACACATGCCGGCGATCTCCACGAATCGACCGTCGGGGCACTGGAAGGGCTGCTTTAGGTCGGCCTTGGTGATGTCCACGGGACTGACGGAGTCCCCATTGCCGGGCCAGGCCTTGAAGGTCTTGCCCTTGCCGCGACCTGTCCCCTGCCGTTGCATCGGATCCTGGCCAGAGCCCAGCAGGTACTGCAGTTTCTTCGACATGATGTCGATCTCGGCGCGCAGCAGGTTGTTTTGCAGCTCCAGCTCACCCACTCGGCGCTCCAGTTCGACCAGAGGCTTCTCCTCGCCCAGGACCTGCCACTCGGGATGGCGGAGTTTGCCCACAAAGGCCAGAACGGCCAGGGTGGCAGCCACATAGAAGAAGGCAGTCAGGCCATTCTGCACCAGTGGCGGCAGATCAAGCTCGAACTTTGAGCGCACTACGTTCGTGGACTCCTGGACCTGCACCTCATCCCTTTCGGGATACTCCTTCAGCTGCTGGCCACTGCTGATGGGTATGGGTGCAATCAGTTCCACGGAACTCGTGGGCAAATCCCCGTAACCCAAGTCACCGAGCAGGGGTTCGCGCAGAAAGAGATTGGGTGAGATGCGATCGGTGCTCTCGCAATCGCTGATTATCGAAATACCATCGGATATGTCGTCCGCCTGGGGATCCTCGGCCGCAACCCTGTTGCATCTAAGGGAGGAAAAGATACTCGTTTAATTGTCAATCTGAGATCTGAGAGTTGGAGTGGCAGATGTACCTCTCGATTTTCTGCTTATCCGCTCGACTGCTCGGCCTTAAATCCGCCAACTCCTCGGTCTTCTCCAGGTCGTCATCCTTCTCCTTCGCCACCGGCAGAATGGTCCACGAGTTGAGCACCGACGACGAGGAGCTGCTCCCGAGAGACTCCTCGCTTAAGTTGGGCCTGGTCTTGGCTGGCCCAATGTCTTCGATCCTGCTGCCCTCCGTCTCCATCGCTGCTTTGTCGTCTGGGAGTCGAAAGATTATACATCAGTTTGTTATCTGTGGTGAGCTTTCGAGGCGTTTGGTTTTTCATTGTTATTTCGTCAAAATCTTTGCAAATTACATACGTGCTATTATTATTGTCGCCCATTATTCAGCTTTGAAACGGCATATTAAGATTTTTTTCTTTTTTTAATAGTACAAAAATACTTTTTTGGAAATTAAAATTTTTTTAAATATTGTGCCATTTATTTTATGTATTTTATTTATTTAATTGTTTTTATTATTTTTTTTATAAAATGTCTCATGTTAGTACAAAAAATCTTTGTTTTAAAAAGCTTAGTTTTCTGGCTTTTTCTTATGTAATCAAAAATATGCTTTAAATAAATAGAAACAAATTCATTTTGGCTTCTAAAATAAATATTATAATAAGTATTATAATAAAATAATATTTGTTAATAAAAAAAAATTGACAACAAGTGCCTAAATATTATTTAAAATGTAGAACATATTCAGAAATCAAACACACTACTTAATATTGATTTTTATTTTAAATAAAATTTAGTGTTCATGATTCCATCTTCATCTTTGGGCTCTTTCACCCCAATGTGCAGCGTTTACCCGGGGCTCGGCTATCAATATACTTGAGTATCAGGTCAAGATTCTATTATACTTTGAAGAGATTTATGAAGAACATACTCCTTGTATGAAAAACTTTATTTAGAATGAGGTACTTTACAAAAATGATGACGATTCTTTTTAGAAAAACCAAATCTTTATAGTAAAGTACCAATAAAAAAAAGTCCTTGAGAAGTATGTATAATATGTGGGGATACCTCGGAACCCTCTCAATCCCGTTATTTTGACACTGACCTAGTAAAGAAAATTTTGAAGCTCTGCAAGAGTGAGCGAGAAGGCAATAGACTTTTCACAGGCTGGCTTTTCCCCTAGAGCGAGCGAGAGAGCAAGACGTACGTCATGAAAGGAAATTTCGGGGAAAATGGCAAGGCTAAATTTTCTCTTCAGGCGCTTACTAGGCACATCAGAACTTCGACCTTGAAGTGCCTACATGTGTTAGTACCTTTTTGCATCTATATCTTTTCGCAGCAAAGTTAAAAACCCTGCATATAGGCAAGAACGCATTAGCGTGCGGTTTGTGTTAGTTCCATTGGATTCGTTATTTTGTACTTGGAATCGGGGTGAACACTGAATGCACTACACACCTCGAGTTCAAACAATTTGCAATAGCTGTCGCAGATGGATAATGGTTAAAAAGTAAATAGCAGCGGATATCTTCAGTGGTAAATAAATAAAATTCTTTGTGAGTTCTAGAGGTGGGAGTCCATCGATATGGTACCATCCGATTTTTCTAGACTTTTATATCCGATTTAAATCGGAACAGCAAGACGCCATTGCGGACTCGAACCACGGTTCAGAAGTGCACTAACATTTAGCCGCGTCCCTAACCCTTTACTAACGGTATTTGTACATGGAATTTTGGAATCTTCAAGGCTCGGAAATCTCCGCAACGTTGTAAAGTAAAATAATATATAATGTACATAGTAGTACAACTTAGACTTGGTAAATTTGGAATTTAAAATCAAATGGTGTTACGAAACAATGTAAATATTATTCACCAATGAGCCTCATAAGTTTTCTGTGTTTAAATAGTAAGTAATTGTAGGTTGTACCTCAATGCTTTAGATTTGTTCCTCTTAATGCTTCCTAATGATATTATATGATATATGACGTATGAGTACACACTACTGGGTTCTGCTCACCTTATAGTTGTTTCTCCATTATCCTCCTCACCTCACCGGCCTCCGAGCTGAGCTCCCAGTCGGAGGCATTCCCCATCCTAGCCTCTAGATGCCGGCTCAAAGTACTGTTCCTGGACGTCGGCCCTGCGTTTGGTCCCTTTATAAGGCGTGGTGCCGGCACCGGCTGAGCGATGCGCTGGCGATGCTGCGGCGTCCAGTAGATCTGGCTGGTCTGCTGGGTCGATTGGTCCAGGATCAGTGGCGTGGCCCTGCCATCATGCATCATGGCAAACTGGCCATGGGCCTGGGCTTGAGCTGGTCGCACGTAGGGCAGGTAATCCACTAGCTGGGCCACCTGAACACCCTCGCCCGTATCCACCAGGACCAGTTGGTTCAGGGGCACCGGCCGGGCCAGCGTTCCAAGTTGCTGGCTGGACAAATACTGTTCGGAGACATTCGAGAGCAGGCTGTTCCGCTTGCTAACATGAGCGTAGATGGGTGAAGCTCCATCGACGGCCATACCACCACCGGGTACATAGCGTCCCGGGGCGATGGGTAAACTCTGGACCCGCTGAGGCACCTGCGGGCGGGCGCTAAAATGGTAAGAAAAATAATATTATAAGCTTGTTAGGTAAGGCATACACCCATTACGTACCACTGATCATCCACGGAGGCATATGAAACTGGTGAGACATCTGCATTGGGTGGTGTTAGGTGCCTCTTGTAGATGGGCTGCATTGGCGTCTTGGGCTCCGGAGCTCTGGTCACGCTCTTGCGACAGAACTCCTTTACTTTCTCCAGAATCTCCTCGCGCGTAAGCAGTCCTCCGATGCGACGGGACTGGCCATGGTCCTGACCCCTATGTCGCATCACCACTGGCGTCTGTTGACCTGGATTTCCACTACTCGGCACCATGTTGTCCAGAACGCTCTGACTTCGAGGCGGTTGCTGTTGCATCTGCATGGGCACGGGCATTTGCATTTGCCTCTGGGGAGTGCCATTGAAGACCGTCAAGGGGCGATTGCGACCACTGATGCCCGAGAAGGTATTCCGCTGCACCGAATTGCGAATGAAGTTCTGTTGTTGATTCGGCTGCAACACCACCTGGGAGTATATATCCTCATGCGGTCGTTGAGCTGTTGTATTTTGCTGTGGCTGGGGGACGACCTTCAGTTGCTGCTGTTGATGCAGCTTGTGGTAGAGCTGGCGATCCGTCACCTCCTTGATGGCTCGCAATTGGTCCCACTGGTTCTGGCCGCGCACAGGGGTCGAGGAGGCCACAGGACTCGCCAGGATGGGCTGGTCGTGGCTGAATTGACTGCGATCCACCGAAGTGGAGCGGTTAATCCTACCCACCTGCTGGGCCTCGGGCCATTGGCGTCTGGGATTGACGCCTGGTCGCTCAAGTGTTGATCTTCGCAGAGTGTTGTCACCGTTTCGGTTCTGGAAATTGGGCTCGCTGTTGCTGTTTTGGAAAGCGGAGTCACTACTTCGGTTCTGGTAGGTCGTGTCACCATTTCGGTTTTGATAAGTGGAATCACTGTTTCTGTTTTGGAAACCAGAGTCACCGTTAATCCTCTGCAAAGTGGAGTCACCGTTTCGGGGTTGGAAGTTGGAGTCACCGTTTACCCTCTGCACCGTAGAGTCACCATTTCTTCTCTGCAAAGTGGAGTCACCATTCCTTCTCTGCAAAGTGGAGTCACCATTTCTTCTCTGCAAAGTGGAGTCACCATTCCTTCTCTGCAAAGTGGAGTCACCGTTTCTTCTCTGCAAGGTAGAGTCGCCGCTTTTGGTGACTTTTTCATTTGTTAGATCAGCATTCGGAGATGAAAGCTGGCCATTTTGACGACGAAAGTTGGGACTCTGGCGCTCCAGTAGTATGCGACGAATCTCGGCAGGTACATCCGCCTTGCGGCGATAATCCTCCTTCTCCTGGTCATGGAACAACACCCGAGGCATGGGACTTTCCGACTTGGGTTGGGTTTTTCGGCGAGCCGGAAAGAGACTGTTTGAGAGCCTTTGCAGCACCGACAGCTTCTTGGTGCTGCTCTTGCGCAGAGCAGCCAGGGATTCGGCCACCTGTTGACGTCGCTCCTCGGCCGTCTGCATCGGCGTGGAGGTCCTGGCAATGGTGGGTGTGGGCGAGAAGAGCTCCCGCCGGGGCATCAAAGCCAGACCCTTGCGATCCAGATAGGCCTGGAACTCATCGGAGCTGATGGTGTTGGTGAAAGTGCCCGGCATGGGCGTGTTCGTGGGTGAGGGCAAGTCCCCAGCTCCACTCATGGCCGGCTTGATCTGTGGACTCTGTGGAACTGAGGAGCTGCCCGCCAGCTCGTCGCTCGATTCGCTCTTAGTCAACGGACCATCGATTTCGTCCAGATCATCGTCGGAGGTAATCTGTAGCTTCTTCACCCGCTCATCGAATTTTCGCGCATTTTTCGTCACCTCAGCGGGATTGAATAAGGCACTGCTCTCGGGATCGGAATTGGTACCGGTGCGGATCTTCAAGTTGGCTAGTTCCGGGTAGTTGGGCTTGGAGCACTTCTTAAAAGTGAGCTGTGGTTTTCGTACCTCTGGATTCTTCTGGTTCTGGTTCTGATTCTGATGACGGGCCTGTTTACCCGGTTTCAAATCCTTGGGCGTCTGCTTCCGCTTGGGCAACTTACCATTACCAGCAGCAGATGTCTCCCTCAGTTCCTCCAACTTGAGACGCGCCAGCACCGTGGGATCATAGACAAAGTAGGCATCCGGATTCTTGATGTACGTCTTCACATACTTGGACTGCTTGAGGACCTCCTCGGTGGTCACATAGTCATCGGCGGCCTGCGACTGAGATCTACTGATCTTGCTTTTGCGCGTATTGGACTCGTTCTTCTGCTGCTCCCGCTCCTTGTCACGTTCGCGTTCCTTTTCCCGTTCGCGTTCCCTCAGCTGCTGGGTCACTGTCTTCCGCACACTGAGGGTCGATCTCTTCGTGGGCACCGGCGGTGGTGTCTTCTTCTCCCCGGACCTGGCTACGTTGCCATTGCGAAAGGGATTCTTCTGGTCGACGATGGGTTCGCCGGTGATGAACTTTTGAATCTTCTCGTCGTTGGGATTGAAGCTAACCGACTTCTTGGTCTTGGCACTGCTGGTCAGGTCGATCTCGCTTGGAATCTCCTCTTTTGTGGGGGTCCTCACTGGGCTATCCTTCTCCTTCTCCTTGTCCTCCTCCTCCTTTTCCTTTTCCTTCTCCGCTTCCTTTTCAAAGTTCTCGAAGGGTTCTATGATCTTAAGAGGTGCCGTAATATAGGTGTCTTCCTCTATTTTCTGGGATTCTTGGTCGACTGCACCATCGGTTTCCTGGCTTTTGGGTACGTTTAGAGGACGGATTCCTTCTTCGCTTTTAATGATTTCAGACATGTTTTGGAGCACTGGCTGGGGAAGAGTGGTAAGGGGGAAAACGAGAGGGCTTGGAGTGGAAGAGAGTTGGGAGCTGCTGTCGTCTGTGCGCCCACCATCGATAATGCTGTTTGGGGTCCGCGAAAGAAAATCTGAAAATGGGATTTTACATTTTAAAAATTATCAATAAGAGTTTACATGAATATTTGAAAATGGTAAATTTGAGGTCCATCTTATAAGGTAAAATCAGTTCCAGGAGAACACTTCTTGTAAGAATAACTACAATACAACACCTAGCTAACCTAGTTTTTTAGGTACTATATGATTGTCAAATTGAATTTTCTTTAATTTCTGTCACTGCTTTTTTAAACTATAAGTAAGTAACCCTAGTTTTAAAAGTAACAGTTCGAGCAAACAACAATTTTTAAAATAGTAAATTTAGAAATCCCTATTGTATGTATGTATTTCCATGTTATAATGATCCTATATTATGATTTGTTTATCCAGTAAATATACTTTAAACTATATCATTTTTCAGAGGAAACTCGCACAAATTTGCCAATTTTGATACATTTTCACGTAATTCTCGACCCATATAACATACATATGTTTAGCCCACAAACTCAGAGACCAAAAGCCTTCTCTTTAAGGCCAAAACCTAGGTTTTTACCTTCTCCCAAGCGAATATTCGTCCAGCAAACGTTGGAATTTCGCCTGGCAAACACGGAATTGGGGAAAAAACCACTCCAGCTGCTGGGAACCCGGGATATCGCCGGGATTGGGTAATCCCAAGGGCCCGGGGAACACGACCCAGCGGGACTTTCGGTTCGCTGGGCTGCTCTCGGGCGGAGGCGCCTTGTAATGAACGGCGCAAAACGTAAACAAATCGCGAGGGAATGCGATGTGTAAAGGCAACAAAACATGCACGCAGGCCACCTGATGACTGACATTGACGATAAATGAACAATCGACCTCAATAAAGGCAGGCGCACATATGAATGTAAGTACGGTGCGAGCACACACGAGCATATCTACCTAGCCACATACGTACATTTGTACATATGCCGGGCAGATATCTGCGTCTCGGGAATTTCACTTGAGTTGATCATTTAATTAAGGCCCCCCGCCGAACCGCGCGCCCAAAAAAGGTCAAAAAGCCACAATGGCACTTGACTAGGCTTTTTGTATCCGGCACTCTTGAGGCACCCAGATACATGGGTGCCACGCAAAGCTCTTCCAACCCAGTTCTCCCCGAGATTCTTTTTACGGCGGCCAGCAATGTGTGTTATCGTTGTGGGTGAGTACCAGTATTTATGAAAGTCTAGCGCAGTACAGAGTATTTGTTTTTCCGAAATCAAAGCAAATTTGCGAGGAGTCTGTCGAAGAAAACGTTTTCGAGAAACCCAATCTGGTTAAAGGAATTTTTTAGTATTAGAAAAAAATGTGTATAAAATCAAACTATTGATCCATATAAAACAAATTATACTGAGGATTTTTAAAATCAAAATGTAGATTTTTTCGAATAAAACATTTTCTAAAAACCTATTTCAATAAAGCAGCGCTCAAGGGATTAGAAAATATAGTGTTCTTAATAAATATATTTTTTATGTCCATCAAACTATGAAATTCATAAATTAATTTATTTTAATATAATAATAGATTTTTAAAATATATTTGTTTTTTCATTTGCCAAAAATAACAAAGAATTGTTAAGGATAGTTTTCAAACCTTTGATTGTTTTGAATTATTTGTTTGATAAAACTAACATTTTTTTTATAAAATCATGAAGGATGAACTAACGATTATTCTATATTTTAATGCAAGTAAAATATTAAGAATTATTTTATAAATTGTATTATTATAACAGATAAAACATAAATATTTAGCAGTATATATAAATATATATTTTTTTTAATTTCCTTTCAAAATTTGATTTTTGCTTCGTTTTTATTAGCCTAAATCTCTTTCCCCTGAGAAAAATCAATATGTTTTTTCTGCTCGCAACCTACTTAGCCTTTTCCTAGTATCAAATTCGCAAAACTGCGGTTGGCTGGCCCGAATAAGCATGTTGGCTACTAACCCACTGACAAATGCCACCTCGTGTCAAATGATTTGTGGAGTGGAGTCGGGTTCGCTTATCGGCAGGGAAACTGGTAAATTCAGTTGCAATAATTATTGCTCAGTAAATTACGTGACATCTGAGACGAATGGCGGGGGCATTTGATTTTCCAATTGATTTGAAGGCGAATACAGCAGCCGACTATCGACTGTGATAATTTGAATACCACTCAGAGCTCGGATCTCGGAGCTCCGGAGCTCTGGAGCTCCGATCTCGACCACATGTGTCGGCACTTAACAGGGCCTGAACGAAAAGGGTTGCCTCATCGGTAACTTGAGCAACACACTCTAAGAGTAAAAAAAGTAAATGAAGCCAAATGAGAAGCTACGAAAGAAGCCAGCCGAAATGGTGGCAAAACGCAATTAAAAAGAAAACGACTGAACGGGTAAGTTTTGTGTATACAGGGGGTCTCTGAGATATTCCCGAGAATTTGGACAGGGGAAAATATGAGTAATTGGGAGCTCTTTCAGACACTTGATTGCCCCTAAGTTGGCAATATAATTTGCAAGGCGGTTTATGATCAGAGTCGTAGTACCCCTACATAATTTTCTCTAGAATTTCCTTTTTTTTACATATGTAAGTGCGAACTGTAAATAGCCCTACCCATATCTCTAAAACTAAAAATTCAGGATTTTCCGTTCTATTTCTTTGTTATAATGATCCAATATCCAATGATTATGGAAATATATTTTATGCCAACTTGGCTTTATTGTTAGAGGATTTTAAAGTCAAATACCCTTCTTTAGTATATCTTTTTTTCTCAAAATAACCCTACATAAGTATATATTATATACTTATATAAGTCAAAGACTCCACTTTCTACATCAATGTTATAATAATCCTATATCACACACCTTGTTACCCCTGTATAATTTGCCAACAGGGCGTTTTTGTTTGAGGATTTGTTAAAGTCAAAGTAACCAAACTTTTCTCCTGAATTTCTTTTTTTTTCTGCTGAGCAAGGGCCTCGTCATCGTCTTGCCAAACTCGCATGTTGGCAAGATACATATATGTATCTCCGAGTATAGGTGGACGGCTATAAGCCAACCAGGCCGATTTGTAGCTGTGAGTAATTCCCCAGGCTGAGGCATACTAAATGCATATTGGATCGGTGCTTTGTCGAAGTCAGCCTGTTAGTACGTTTCCCCGGGCAGCTGCTCTGGATCGATCGTTTTTTCGCTTTTTTTCGCCTTCAGCTTGCAAAAGATTAAGCCCTGCGATAAGATAGTCACCATTATCTGGGCAAACACTCACACTCGCCTGTGTTCGATGCCAGTACTCAGCAATAATAATTTGAATTCTAATCACAGTGGAAAAGGGTGATGGAGAGACCTTCCCACCCAGACTTATCTGTACAATGAAATTGAACACTATTCCATGCTGTCTCACCCATGTATATGTGGCGAATTCTATAGGAATTTGCCTTGGATTCTAATGTAACGTAAGGAAATAAATAAATAAGAGCTAAGAAATGAAAAGAAATAGGTAATATTTGGTAAATTCTATAGGAATTTACCTAGATTCTAATGTAACAGAAATAAATAAATAAAAGAATGGCGAATTCTTTAGGATTTTACCTTGGATTCTTCTAATGCAACGTAACAAAATAAATAAGTAAGAACTAAAGAACGAGAAGAAATAAATAATGTTTGTTTACCTAGATCTAATGTAACAGAAATAAATAAAAATAACTAAAAAATGAGAATAATGTTTGGTGAATTCTTTAGGAATTTACCTTGATTTCTAACGTATCACAAAACAATGATTGGTTTTATCAAAATATAAAAATACTTTATCTTTCTGTATGCTGAAATGCTTTTTGTGATAAAACTTGAAACCTAGTTATTGTGCAATGCAGCCAATTAGGGGAACTACGTCAAAACTAATATATTCAAGTCATCTGTAGTGGGTTCGAACTCGCGAAATTTGGATGCACCGTGGGCAAGAGCAGCGCCGGCGCTAACAAGATTATATCTTACGAAAAAAACAGCCCACTCAATACAAATATCTTGAGAGAGATAGCCCCTTGAAGAAATCACACTGCACTCAAAAAAAAGAGAATGACTTGAAGAGAAAATATTGTTAAAGATTTTAGAATTTTTTTCTAAAAAAAAACCTTTTATATAAAAAGTTGATAAGAATAAGTTGAAGAGAAAATATTGCAGTGCCTTTTAGAAATATTCAAAAAAATGTTTCTTTTATTTAAAAAAAAAATGGGTTTAAATATCTAATAAAAGACCTATACATTTTATTGCTTTTACAAATAAATTTTTATTTTTTCTTTATTAAAAAAATTTTTTTTTAAATGTCCCATAAAAGACCTAAAATTGTATCCAGTGTATGCGGGTCATAGCATCATCGATCGATTTATAGCATGACTTTTTCGCTTACCACCACGCAATTGGGACTGGGAATTGCATCCCCAAAATGCCGCATAGAATTTCAAATGGGTTTTCCTCTCCCAAACGAAAATGAATCAATGTCTGATTGGGAAGAGGCGTAATGAAGATTTGCTTTTGCTTTTCTGTTCGTGCTTTTCCTGCTGCTTGGACCTGGGTTTTCTTGCTCTTGCTTTTTGCTGTCGTCATTGTTATGGTTATTTGCTGTTGCTGTTGCTGTTGCTGTTGCTATTGCCGTTGCGCACAGTTGGGTTAATATTTCGAAAATAGGCGGTAATTGTGTGTCTCTGCCACCATTTTGCGGTCTGAGCTCAGCTTGTGCTGCCTTGGTTATTTCTGCCTTTTTTTATGAATATTTTTCCCTCCGTTTTTATGTTTTTTAATGCTTAATGCGCCGCGGTTTTCCGTTTTCCGCTTTCCATTGGTTTGGCAGCAAGAGCGGAAAAGTGTGTGAGTTCCAATCGGAGTTCATTCACCGCCGAGCCAACTGGCAGATGCCAATAAGAACGAACATCCCAGTTGGGCTCAAGGCGAACCCCCAACGCTAACGTTCTTTCCTCATGATTGTTGCTCTTTTTTCACAAACTCTTGCCTTAAGCCGCACTCACTCACGAAAATACAACAAAATAATAGTAAAAACAAAAAAAAAAGGAAAGATACAAATCGTACCGATACACAGATACGGATACAGATACACACACACACGGGCACCAACGTGCGCTTACCCACACCACAAGCACTGCGAGCGGAATCGGTGGTTGAGATCCCCCAAAAACCCCTCCCACACCCCGACCCGCCAGCAGCGGCGAATCCACCACTGTTTTCCTCCGCTTTTCTGTTTTGAGTATTATTTATTTCGCCGCAGGGCCAGAAAACAGTCGAATATTTGGCCGTGCTGCCGCCGCCGAAAGGTAAGATACAGATACGATCCCTGCTCGCACTGCCACTCTCTGGCCGTGTGACTGCGTTTGCGCTTGTATTTGACTTTGGTTTACGACAATTACCTAAACAAACGTGAACAATAGCGGCGGTACTACGACGACGACGCGCACTTAACAACAAAAACCAGCGCTCCGGCGTTCGGCAAACGGGAAAAGACCAAACAAAACACGTCCGCTCGCCACAAGAGTTGAAAGCGTTTTGAACGAGTGCGCCGCTCCGAAAGGCGACCAGAGGCGGCAAAGCGTGCTCCCAGAGCAGGGAGCATGCGCAGAGAGCCGATGCGCAGTGCTGCCGGACCGGCGGACTTACAGCCGGGCTTGAGCGCAGAACTTCCGCTGACCCGACCTACACTGCAAACAATTGCAAGCACTTGCAAGTGTTAAATTCACTATTTGCACACTAGCAATGTCTAATGTGGGGACTGAGAAAGCAACTTCGTTTGGTTTAAAATTTTGGTATTTCATTTTGTTTACAAGTGTTTTTATCAGGGAAAAGGACGCTTTAAAAATTGTAAAATAAATAAATTTTGGAAAATAATCAATATTTTGAACATCCATTTGTAAATAGGAAATAACTTTAAAATAATAATTTAGTTAAAAGTAACAAATAAAAACATAACATAAATAAAAGTTTATTCCAAGTACATAAGTCAGATTATTGAAGATTTAAACATTTTATTAAAGGTTTTCTACCAAATTCCAAAAAGTCATACCGTCTCTCCCTAGTGAGTGCAGTTTGTTCACCATTACCATTGCCAACCATTACATTGAGGTCTCTAAAAACACTTGATTTCTAACCCCTCAATCAAAAAACGTTGTTTCTGTGTGCATGTACTACGAGAAGCTCGAGTATGTGTAAGATAATCCTACAAAAAATAAAAAATTATAGTGAAATTAAATAATATACTAGGATTTTTTACTTGTGTGCTTTGTTTTGGTTCTTCTTCTTCGCGTCAGGACATTTTAGGGCGTTGCCACTTGGGTGGATGAACAATACTGTGAAATCAAATTGTAAGGCGTTGCCAACTGGATAGACAAAGAGTAAGAACTATTGATTTACCAAAAACTGCAGCAACATATAACGTAAGGTGAGTATTACTACCAACATATATATATTGTTCTTTACTTTTATTAAAATTAAAGTTAATTTTAAGCAGAAGACTTGAAAGTCATCCTAGCTACAAACCATTTTACACAACACTGCGAACTTATGTAGGAAGAGGTAGCGGCTTCTAGCGGAAAGGCTTCTCATGTGCAAAAGCGCTCCTGTAGTATTTTATTTGAACCTCTCTAGCGCCATCTGTTGTGGATTAAGTAAACCAAAACCCAAAAAAGTATGCTAGGAAATATGAATTTTGTTTATGCTTAAAATATTTTTAGGCTACTCTACGTTTTTTATTTATATTGGTTACAAATTTTTGAAATTCGATTAATATTAGAAAGTTTTTTTTTCAAATATACCTGGATAAATAACATAAATAAATATTAAGTATATGCTTAAAATACTTTAGGCTTCTTTAGGTTTTTAATTTTAAACGAAAGAAATTATTGAAGAAACGATGAATGTTTAAGAACTTTTATAAAATATTTTTGGACAGATATTGTTCGCTGTATGTTGTAGAAAAAGCTAAATCTAAAAGCTAAGTCTATACAAAGTAAGTAAACTAAATCTAGTCTACAGATAAAAGAGAACACTGAGATACTAAAGCAAAAGTTATACATTTTTACTTTTACTGGGAGAAGATCTGCCCACCCCAAGGGATGGAACAGTGGTAACCAGGGGATTAAAAACAATATACTTGGTCTTGGGTTTTCTATGAAAATCATTAATTACCACCTGATTTGCACAATGTATTCAAAGGACTTCCCTACGGGCTGGATTAGTGTGAGAACTGTTTCAGGGGCGCCTCGGTGGGCAATCCCCGAGGAGATCCATGGACCGTCCCAGGCCAAGGGCATGGCCTGCGCTCGCTTAACCGGCAATCTCCGCGTAATGATGGCTCCCGGACTGTGTCGGCCAATCAATCGGTGGTCGCATAGAGTTTAGCATTTCCCCGGCCCGCTTAATTCGGGGGTTCGGTTACGGTACTCGAATTGGGGATTTCGATGGGCAGTGGATAATGGATAATGCACTGGGGACTGGGGGACTGGGGGCCTGGAGAATGGAGCTGCGGCCCACTGTTTTAGGTGCCAGGCCATCTCATATGCATATGTACGCTTTTTTCCATTTCACAAGAGCATGGGCATTTCGTTTTCGTCTTCGGCTTTGGCTTTGGTATTAGCAGCAGCGCCTTGACTTTGGCTTTACCCACATAATTGGTCTTGGGGTTGGCCCGGCCATGGCCATGGATGATGGTCCACGGATATGCTTACACATATAGCATCGGAACGGACCGACCAATTTAGGTGGGCCCCCAATTTGAGTGATAATGATTATGCGTTGCCTCGACTTCCCATATTCCCAGTTAGAGGAGTTCAGTTCCCAGCGCCAAGGCGAAACGCAATCTCCAGGTTCGGGTTCGGGTCCCGAATCCCAAAACTGCAACCGATGGCCAAGCCAAAGCCAGAGCCAAAACCAAGCCAAAACCCATCCCGTAACCAAAACCGAGCCCATGCCATGGAGTTACTGTGATTTGTGGTTAGTTGCAGCTTCTGTGCTACGTTTAAGCCATTGGAGCTGTCAGGTCTACGTTTGACTTTAAGGCTCATTACGTCAAAAAGAGGCAGTGAAAAAGTATCGTTAAAACCTTTGGCAATCTGTGGGAAAATGCTGCTCACCATAATTTGCATTGGGCCCAATTAAATCTGCTGCCGCCCTGTGCCCCCGACCCGCAGAGCGGACATTAACAGGAAATTGATGTTATTGTCCCGGCCCGATGCATGCACTTCGCCTTTGACCACTCACATGTGGACACAAGGAAGCTACCTGAACTGGCTCCCTCCTCACTCGTTAGCATCCTTCTAACTTCACCGGGGACCAACATGCTTTGACACCCATCCGTCAACCACAACGTATTACTTTAATGGCCCCGGATAAATTGCTGTTTTGGTGTTCTTTTTTCAAAAAATGTATAAACCATTACTTTAGTTTAACTTATTTTAACTGGTAATTGCTTAGGTAAAGTTAAGAAATTGTAGAAAAAGTATACGTGCTCAAATGTGACATATTTTAATAACTTAAAATGTTAAAGAAAACGTTTGACGAAGAAGCAAAGTTCGTATTTCGTGAAAAAATTACCCATTTTCCTGAGGTTTTTCCCGCGTAGTTTAGCCAAATCAAGGCGTACAGCCAAAAGAAAGACTGTTTTGAGCAGCTTGCCTCCAGTGCTAACGATCCTCATCACTTTCCGGCAAATTTATTTTTTGACCCATTTTTGAATTTTTCTAAGGGGGTGCATCAGGATTTTTATACAAAAATTCTCAAAAGTTAAAATGTTTCAGGTTTGAATGCCAGTGGATTGGAAATTAAAAAACGAGCTCAACGAGGTATCACATTCTTCATTCTGACTTTTATTTTTATTACAACAACCAAAAAACGTAATATTTTTTTGGTTAAAAATAGGAAAGGAAACTTTCACTTATTTAATTGTAACTTGGCCAAATTGAGGAGTAGAGGCAAAATACCAAGTGTTTTGAGCAGCTTGCTTGAAATTCTAACGATCCCTATCATAAATAATTTAAGCTATTATTTAATTAATTAATTTTTTTTATCAATTTGCGATTTTTTCCTCACTAAGTCAACCGCGGTGACACGAAATTTCCCTTGGATCGCATTGCCAAGTGAAAATCCCTCAATGGAATGATCTTGCGATTTTCCGAACACGCAGTTAGGGGCTACAGATATAAGGAGCACCTCTAAACGCGCAGTTTAATATCTGCATTATTACATCCCAGGAGAACCGTGAAAAACCCATAAAAAATGAACTTGTAGCCAAACCCACGAGCCCCGCCAACGCCATCCCGCGCCGCTCGCCGATCCACCATCCGAGTGGCCAGGCATCCACCGCTCGGGCTGCATTCGAACACATGGAGCAGCATAAGGCAGTTGGGCCCAGCATTAATGCTCCCTAAGTTAATGAATACCGTGTTTCATAGCCTGCCGCAGAAGGCTGGAGTAGTCTTTTACAGCTTCCGACTGGAATCCGTTTTGGGCACTGAAAATCAGCCTTAATATAGCGCACCGAAGACTGCACAGAGAGAAAAGTCATGTGGAAACTAAATAAATATTTTATTAATTTTATATGTGGGAGAGATTTGGAGATCACAAGGTTTGTTTTTTGAAATTAGTTAAGCACTTATGTAGGTATTTCAGGTTAAAATAACTATTCTTATATCTTAATAATATTTAATATTATATTTATATATATTTATTTATAATATTTATATTATAAGGAATAACATTAGAGAGAGAGAGAGTGTAATTATTATTATTAAAATTATTTTATTTTTGTTTTTTAAGTAAACATTTCTAACAAATAAATGTAGATAATAAAATAAAACAAAATAATATATTGGGGAAAAATGTTAAATATACTATAAATGTAAATACAAATTAGTAAACATTTCTAAAAAAAAATAAAATATAATAATAATAAATCTAATAATCAAACTAAACCATCATAAGGTTTAAATTAGGTCTTAGCTATTATTTAGGATCTTAAAAATCCTTTACTATATTAACGTATATGTCTTATAACCTAAACTTTATAACTTTATAAACCTATATACCTTATAGGACTTGACTTATCAGTAATGTTGATACCTTGCCAATCCCTTTTAAAGCCCTTCTCCGAGCTAGAAATCTTTGCAAAGCAAAGAAAGTGGTTCAATCCCTTGGACCGGTGATCTTTTCTTTCTCTGGACCTGAGCTCGCCTGCCCATGGATTCCGGGGAAGGTCGTGCACCGCAAAAGCGCCGCCGACCGCTCTGCTCCACGAGCTCGTCCGCACATAATCATCATCATCGACATCCACATGCAGCACAAAGAAACCAAAAACCCAAAACCAAAAGGCAAAAAGCCGGTGAGCAAGTGTAGGCGTAATTGTTTTATGTTGATCGCTCGCTACCCAAACTTGTGCACACGATCGACTGGCTGGCTGGAGGTGGGGCGATGTGACGATGTGGATACGATGTGATCTATGGCCAAGCTGGATGGCAACTGCACTTGATGCACCGGGCTCATTCGCCCATCGCTTCCATTTTCGGCTTTTTGCTCTGAGTGAGCCAAGTAAAGGCAAGAACATTTTCAATTTTATGCTAATTAGTTTGAATTTGCTGCGGCTGAAGGGCGAAAAGCCAAGGATACAGCGCCGTCAGTGGCAGAATAAACGCCTTTTACACGGGTAAAAATAGCAGATATATATCTAATTGGGGTAATGTTTAGTATCTTTTTAAAATATAATATATAATAATAATAATATAATATTATTTCTATTATTAAATCTTTTTTAAACCTTCCTATAAAGTGGGTGCATACATTTTTACTTTATATTTTGTATAAAATGAATCTCAGGAACTTCTATAATAGAATTGTATTGATTGCAAAACTTATAGTTATAAATAAAAAATGAATCCATCATGAATCGTGTTGTATATATCACTTGTTCAAACAAGAAATAAGGGGCCACTTGGCAAATCAACAATAATAACTCTGCATGAAGATAAGCCCCAGCAACCCCTAGCTCCCATCTCTTACCCTTTTTTCTCTCCGATGACTGGTGCCTGGTGAAAAACCCCGGACCACCCCAGGCCCATAGGTCCAGCCAGCCTGACCGCCCACCATCCATCTGCTCGCAACCCCACCCTCCGCCCTTATCGCCGTAATTCCAGCGGCATACAGCGAATTAAATGCTTATATGAACAAAAAGGTTCTGGCCCAATCTGCAGCAATGTCAAAGACTTTTCCAAGGAAGTTCCCAAAAAAACAAAGAACTTTTAATGCTCTATCTTTTAGCCCTTATAATAGGTTATACCTTGCATTTTATTCACCAATATATGAAATCCTATGATTCCGAGTTGTGAATCTAAGCAGTTTTTATAAGAAAAGTATTGAAAAAAATTAAAAAAGAGAGTCCAAAAAGTAGAATTATTATAGGAAAAAAAAGGAAATAAATGCATAACTTATATACTTAGCTGATTAAATTAAATAAATATTAGCCTATCCTTAAATTTGGTTTGGTACTTTGTTTTTTATAAGTATTAAGAGTATTATAATAATAAATATAACATATTTAAATATAACATATGAGCACAGTATGTACTCTATACTTTTAAAATATGTGTTTAAAAAATACTTGCATAGAAAAATAAATATTTTTATATTTCCTGTTGGCAAATTGATATAGTTCTACACATTTGCTATGATATCTTGAAATAAAATTTCAACTCAAGGACCGACATTGCAAAGTTTTGTAGGCAAACCCCTGTCTAGAAAGCGTATTGACCATCAAATATGAATGGGAAAAGTGTAATACATCAACCGCTTGGCTGGGCGCTGGCATGGAACAGAGGTTTTTGGCCAGCGCCAGGACAACGAAGGGCCAAGAAAAGGTCCTTGGGTCAGGTGTGTGAGCCTTAGCGGTTAAAATCGCATTGACGTGTGCGCCAAAAGAGCGTAAAACCTCAAACACGTTGTTAAACTTTTATGCGTTACAGTTGAACCGGAAACGGAAATCTAATAGACCAAAGCATGCATAAGTGATGAAGCGAGAAAAAGTGGCCCAAAAACCCCACGAGGAGGAAAGCCTAAACCCTTTTCAATGCTGCCCAAAAATCTTATCAGCGGCCAAAACTTTTGCACGTCACGTTGTTGGGGATTTTCATTTTTATTTCATTTTTTTTTGTTCGCCTTTTTAAGCTTGACCTTTGGGGAGAGAGGCGGTCGAGAGGCGGTCGAGGTGCGTCTTTGGGCAAAACTTTGCCACAACCTTTGTTCACTACCCATTTCCAGCCAGAGGATGTGAAGATAACTTGGGCATGGGGTGGATGTGGCGTGGCACGGCCTTGATATTGTGAACACATGTTACGGGGTAGATTACCTTGTCAATCGCTTCGTTGAACGATTACTTTTCAAATGTTTCGGCAACTAAAAGCCAGGCAAAAAACCAGAACCCAAAAAAGGGTTTAGATTGCTGCAGCCATCCTGCCTCGCCAATAGATTCACGACTTCCTTCCTGTGCCAGCCGAAATATAAAATAAATTGCATATACCCAGCACATCAGCACCTCGAGGATCGCATCGCATCGCATCGGATGGCTTGACCAGACCCAAAAACCCAAAAACAAAGTCGAGGATCCAGCGATGACATTGTTTTATTTCTCATTTCACAGGCAGCACAATAAAAGCACCTCAGTGTGCCCGCACCGACGGTAAATGGTTTGGTTTCCCTCGGCTCGGTTTGCCTGCCAAATCTGCATCATTGCTTCCAGTTGCACCCCGCGGTGCAAACATTGGCGCCCGAGAATCCAATTCAGGCCTTTTTCCGCGGCCCTTCCTGCCAAGGTGTAAAATCGATCCCCTACCGCAGGATGGGATAACTTTGGCCTCATAATTATTTCAATAATATGGGAGAAAATACAAATCTCTCGAGCTCTGAAATCTCTTAAAAATTGTGCTAAAAGTATGCTTTCATTTTTATCATAACAGCTTTCAGTCTCAAATTATATCATTGCATGCTTTTAGACAGTTATTACAAAAGAGTTTTGTAACCTCTGCATACCCCACCATAGGACAGGTTAACTGTTGTCTCTTTTACTTATTTTAATATGGTATGAACAAAGTTTTTAATTTGCTTAATTTTGGGTTTAAATATTGGGGATACAAAAAAAGAAATATTTATTTAGATTTTTACATAGCTTACTCAAAGTATGCATTATACAGTTTCTTAACCGTTGACTCATATAGTTGCATACTTTTATACAGTGATTACAGAATGGACTTGAAAACTCTACAGATTTTCCACCATATGCTTGAATCTCTATGATATTGACCAATTATATAAAATTAAAGATCGTAAATTATCTAAACTTTCGCTCTATACTATACATAGCATACTTCTTTGAAATCTCCTAGCTATGCTTTGGTTTCCGCTTTCAAACCATATCATAGCATACTTTTAGACAGTGTTTGGCGAAGGTATCTGAAACCTCTAGAGATTTAACACAATTAAACCAATCGAAGCTCATTCAGCTAGGCGACCAGGCGGAACCCGCTTGTGGCGACGCACGCCGAAGGACCCGGGTCATTTGACTCGCTCTTATACCATTTAAATGAATGTGACGACAGGATGCCAATGATCGTGGTCGGCCGGTGCTGCTCGGTGCCATTTATTTTCGAGCAAGTCAATTATAAATTATGATTACACTGATCACAACGTTTATGGCATGTGGATGTGACATTACATTCGCATCGCGTTCGCAATCGTGATCGCGATCGAAATCTTTATTCGCCACGGCCATTTGAGCCTTCGAGCCGGATTCCCCAGTTGGTATGTCACTAGATATACATATATGCGTACGGCTGGATGGATGGAGTGTACAGGGGTGTAAAGTCCGCTTTACATAGCCCATTAAGTATCGCCGAGTTAGCCGGTCACAACATTTCCATCGTTAA